>NW_027480440.1:2829596-4244394 GCF_051401765.1 Calliopsis andreniformis
CAATCCCCAATCCTCAATCCTCAGTCCTCAATCTTCAGTCCTCAATACTCAATATTCAATCCTCAATCCTCAATCCTCAATTCTCAATCCTCAATCCTCAGTCCTCAGTCCTCAAACCTCAATCCTCAAACCTCAGCCCTCATCCTCAATACACAATCCTCAATCCTCAATCCTCAATCTTCAATCCTCAATACTCAGTCTTCAATCCTCAATCCTCTGTCCTCAAACCTCAATTCTGAATCCTCAATCCTGAATCCTCAGTCTTCAGCCCTCAGTCCTCAACAATCAGTTGTCAATCCTCAATCCTCATTAGAATATCATCAATTCACAGTTTTCAATACTCAATACTCAATCTGCAATCTTCAAATCTCTATTCACAAACATCAATTCTCATCACTCAACCCTCAACACTCCGTCCCCAATCCTCAATCTTCAATCCTCAATCCTCACTCCTCAACGCTCAATCCTCAATCCTCAACTTTCAATCCTCAATACTCAATCTTCAATCCTGAACCCACAATCCTCAATCCTCAATCTTCATTCTTCAATACTCAATACCCAATCCTCAAGCATCAATCCTCAATCCTCAATCCTCAATTGTCAATCCTCAATCCTCAGTCCTCAGTCCTCATTCCTCAAACCTCAATTCTGAATCCTGAATACTCAAACTTCAATCCTCAACACTCAATCCTCAATCCTCAATCTTCAATCATCAATATTCAATCTTCAGTCCTCAATCCTCAATCCTCAATCCTCAATCTTCAATCCTCAATACTCAATCTTCAATCCTCAATCCTCAGTCCTCAAACCTCAATTCTGAATCCTGAATACTCAACCTTCAATCCTCAATCCTCAGTCCTCAATACTCTACCATCAATGTTCAATCCTCAATCCTCAATCCTCATTCTTCAATCCTCAATACCCAGTCCTCAATCTTCAATCCTCTGTCCTCAATCCTCAATTCTCAATCCACAATCCTCAATTCTCAGACCTCAAACATCAATACTCAGCTCTCAGTCCTCGTCCTCAATCCTCAACCCTCAATCTTCAATCCTCAATCTTCAATCATCAATACTCAATCATCAATCCTCTATCCTCAATCCTCAATCCTCAATCCTCAATCATCAATATTCAACACTCAACCCTCAACCATCAATCATCAATTCTCAATACTCAATAGAATATCCTGAATTGTCATGGTTCAATACTCAATCCACAATATTCTATAATCAAATCTCAATCATCAAACATCAATTCTCAACACTCAATCCTCAACACTCAGTCCTCTCTCTTCAATCCTCCATCCTCAACTCTCAATCCTCAAGCGTCAATAATCAATCCTCAATCCTCGACTCTCAATCCTCAGCTCTCAAACCGCAATCACGAATCCTCAATCCTAAATCCTCAATCTTCAGCCCTCAGTCCTCCAAAATCAACAGTCAATCCTCTATCCTCAATAGAATATCCTCAATTTGCAGTTTTCAATACTCAATCCCCATTCTTCAATCTTCAAATCTCAATCCACAAACATCAATTCTAATCACGCAACCTTCAACACTCAGTCCTCATTCTTCAATCCTCAATCCTCAATCCTCAATCTTCAATCCTCAATACTCAATCTTCAGTCCTCAATCCTCAATCCTCAATCCTCAATCTTCAATCCTCAATCCTCAATCCTCATCCTTCGATCCTCAACACCCAATACTCAACCATCAATCCTCAATTCCCAATACGCAATAGAATATCCTGAATTCTCAGGATTCAATACTCAAACCTCAATCCTCATCCCTCAGCCCTCATCCTCCATCCTCAATCCTCAACCCTCAATCCTCAATCCTCAATCTTCAACCATCAACACTGAATCTTTAATACTCAATCCTCAATCCTCAATCCTTAATCCTGATTCCTCAATCCTCAATCCTCAATCCTCATTCTTCAATCCTCAATACTCAATCCTCAATCATCAATCCTCAATCCTCAATCCTCAAACCTCCATCCTCAATTGTCAATCCTCAATCCTCAGTCCTCAGTCCACAAACCACAATCCTCAACCCTCAGCCCTCATCCTCAATCCTCAATCCTCAATCCTCAGTCCTCCGTCCTCAATCCTCAATCCTCAGCCCTCAGACCTCATCCTCAATCCTCAATCCTCAATCCTCAATCCTCAATCTTCAATCCTCAATACTCAATCTTCAATCCTCAATCCTCATTCCTCAAACCTCAATTCTGAATGCTGAATACTCAAACTTCAATCCTCAATCCTCAGCCCTCAATACTCTAGCATCAATC
Source organism: Calliopsis andreniformis (assembly GCF_051401765.1). Taxonomy (NCBI): domain Eukaryota; kingdom Metazoa; phylum Arthropoda; class Insecta; order Hymenoptera; family Andrenidae; genus Calliopsis; species Calliopsis andreniformis. The sequence continues at coordinate 2,831,886 of NW_027480440.1, forward strand.
TTCAATCCTCAATCCTCAATCCTCAATCCTCAATCCTCATTCTTCAATCCTCAATACCCAACCCTCAATCTTCAATCCTCAATCCTCAATGCTCAAGTCTCAATCCTCAATCCTCAAACTTCAATCTTCAATCCTCAACACTCAATCTTCAATCCTCAATCCTCAATCCTCAGTCATCAATCCTCAATCTTCAATTCTCAATCGTCAATCCCCACTCCTCAATCCTCAACACCCAATCCTCAATCTTCAATTCTCAATCCTCAATCCTCAATTCTCAATCCTCAACCCTCAAGCCTCAGCCCTCAAACCTCAATCCCGAATCCTCAATCCTAAATCCTCAATCTCCAGCCCTCAGTCCTCAAAAATCAACTATCAATCCTCTATCCTGAATAGAATATCCTCAATTTACAGTTTTCCATACTCAATCCCCATTCTTCAATCTTCAAATCTGAATCCACAAACATCAATTCTAATCACTCAACCATCAACACTCAGTCCTCAATCTTCAATCCTCAATCCTCAATCCTCAATACTCCATCCTCAATATTCAACACACAACCCTCAACCATCAATCCTCAATACTCAACCATTAATCCTCAATTGTCAATACTCAATAGAATATCCTGAATTCTCATGCTTCAATACTCAATCCACTACATTCAAAAATCAAATCTCAATCCTCAAACATCAATTCTCAACACTCAATCCTCAACACTCAGTCCTCCCTCTTCAATCATCAATCCTCAATCCTGAATCTTCAATCCTCAATACTCAAACTTCAATCCTCAATCCTCAGTTCTCAATCCTCAATGCTCAATCCTCAATCCTCAATCCTCAATCCTCAATCCTCAATCCTCAATCCTCAATCCTCAATCTTCAATCCTCAATAATCAATCTCCAATCCTAGATCCTCAATCCCCAATCCTCAATCCTTAACCCTCAATCTTCAATCCTCAATCCCCAGTACCTCAGTCTTCAATCCTCAAGGCTCCATCCTCAATCCTCTATCCTCAGCCCTCAATCCTCAATCCTCAATCCTCAACCCTGAATCTTCAATCCTCAATACTCAATCTTCACTCCTCAATCCTCAATACTCAATCCTCAATCTTCAATCCTCAATCCTCAATCCTCAATCCTCAATCCTCATTCTTCAATCCTCAGTACCCAATCCTCAATCTTCAATCCTCAATCCTCAATCCTCAATTCTCAATCCTCAATCCTCAGTCCTCAGTCCTCAAACCTCAATCCTCATTCTTCAATCCTCAATACCCAATCCTCAATCTTCAATCCTCAATCCTCAATCCTCAATTCTCAATCCTCAATCCTCAATCCTCAGACCTCAAACATCAATACTCAACCCTCAGTCCTCGTCCTCAACCCACAACCCTCAATCCTCAATCCTCAATATTCAATCCTCAATCCTCAATACACAATCCTCAATCTTCAATCCTCAATCCTCAATCCTCAATTCTCAATCCTCAATCCTCAATCCTCAGTCCTCAGTCCTCAAACCTCATCCTTCAATCCTCAATACCCATTCCTCAATCTTCAATCCTCAATCCTCAATCCTCAATTCTCAATCCTCAATCCTCAATCCTCAGACCTCAAACATCAATACTCAACCCTCAGTCCTCGTCCTCAACCCACAACCCTCAATCCTCAATCCTCAATCTTCAATCCTCAATCCTCAATCCTCAATTCTCAATCCTCAATCCTCAATCCTCAGACCTCAAACATCAATACTCAACCCTCAGTCCTCGTCCTCAACCCACAACCCTCAATCCTCAATCCTCAATTCTCAATCCTCAATCCTCAATCCTCAGTCCTCAGTCCTCAAACCTCAATCCCCATCCTTCAATCCTCAATCCTCAATAATCAACCCTCAATCCTCAATCCTCAATCCTCAATCTTCAATCCTCAATACTCAGTCTTCAATACTCAATCCTCAATCCTCAATCTTCAATCCTCAATACTCAATCTTCAATCCTCAATCCTCAATCCTCAATCCCCAATCCTCATTCTTCAGTCATCAATCCTCAATCCTCAATTCTCAATCTTCAATACTCAATCCACAATCCTCAATGCTCAATCCTCAATCCCCAATGTTCAATACTCAATACCCAATCCTCAATCTTCAATGCTCAATCCTCAATCCTCGTTCTTCAATCCTCAATACCCAATCCTCAATCTTCAATCCTAAATCCTCAATCCTCAATTCGCAATCCTCAGTCCTCAATCCTCAGGCCTCAAGCATCAATACTCAACCCTCAGTCCTCAATCCTCAATCATCAATCCTCAATCTGCAATACTCACTCCTCAATCCTCAATCCTCAATCCTCAATACTCAACCGTCAGTCCTCGTCCTCAATCCTCAGCCTTCAATCCTCAATCCTCAATCCTCAAACCTCCATCCTCAATTGTCAATCCTCAATCCTCAGTCCTCAGTCCACAAACCACAATCCTCAACCCTCAGCCCTCATCCTCAATCCTCAATCCTCAATCCTCAGTCCTCCGTCCTCAATCCTCAATCCTCAGCCCTCAGACCTCATCCTCAATCCTCAATCCTCAATCCTCAATCCTCAATCTTCAATCCTCAATACTCAATCTTCAATCCTCAATCCTCATTCCTCAAACCTCAATTCTGAATGCTGAATACTCAAACTTCAATCCTCAATCCTCAGCCCTCAATACTCTAGCATCAATCTTCAATCCTCAATCCTCAATCCTCAATCCTCAATCCTCATTCTTCAATCCTCAATACCCAACCCTCAATCTTCAATCCTCAATCCTCAATGCTCAAGTCTCAATCCTCAATCCTCAAACTTCAATCTTCAATCCTCAACACTCAATCTTCAATCCTCAATCCTCAATCCTCAGTCATCAATCCTCAATCTTCAATTCTCAATCGTCAATCCCCACTCCTCAATCCTCAACACCCAATCCTCAATCTTCAATTCTCAATCCTCAATCCTCAATTCTCAATCCTCAACCCTCAAGCCTCAGCCCTCAAACCTCAATCCCGAATCCTCAATCCTAAATCCTCAATCTCCAGCCCTCAGTCCTCAAAAATCAACTATCAATCCTCTATCCTGAATAGAATATCCTCAATTTACAGTTTTCCATACTCAATCCCCATTCTTCAATCTTCAAATCTGAATCCACAAACATCAATTCTAATCACTCAACCATCAACACTCAGTCCTCAATCTTCAATCCTCAATCCTCAATCCTCAATACTCCATCCTCAATATTCAACACACAACCCTCAACCATCAATCCTCAATACTCAACCATTAATCCTCAATTGTCAATACTCAATAGAATATCCTGAATTCTCATGCTTCAATACTCAATCCACTACATTCAAAAATCAAATCTCAATCCTCAAACATCAATTCTCAACACTCAATCCTCAACACTCAGTCCTCCCTCTTCAATCATCAATCCTCAATCCTGAATCTTCAATCCTCAATACTCAAACTTCAATCCTCAATCCTCAGTTCTCAATCCTCAATGCTCAATCCTCAATCCTCAATCCTCAATCCTCAATCCTCAATCCTCAATCCTCAATCCTCAATCTTCAATCCTCAATAATCAATCTCCAATCCTAGATCCTCAATCCCCAATCCTCAATCCTTAACCCTCAATCTTCAATGCTCAATCCCCAGTACCTCAGTCTTCAATCCTCAAGGCTCCATCCTCAATCCTCTATCCTCAGCCCTCAATCCTCAATCCTCAATCCTCAACCCTGAATCTTCAATCCTCAATACTCAATCTTCACTCCTCAATCCTCAATACTCAATCCTCAATCTTCAATCCTCAATCCTCAATCCTCAATCCTCAATCCTCATTCTTCAATCCTCAGTACCCAATCCTCAATCTTCAATCCTCAATCCTCAATCCTCAATTCTCAATCCTCAATCCTCAGTCCTCAGTCCTCAAACCTCAATCCTCATTCTTCAATCCTCAATACCCAATCCTCAATCTTCAATCCTCAATCCTCAATCCTCAATTCTCAATCCTCAATCCTCAATCCTCAGACCTCAAACATCAATACTCAACCCTCAGTCCTCGTCCTCAACCCACAACCCTCAATCCTCAATCCTCAATATTCAATCCTCAATCCTCAATACACAATCCTCAATCTTCAATCCTCAATCCTCAATCCTCAATTCTCAATCCTCAATCCTCAATCCTCAGTCCTCAGTCCTCAAACCTCATCCTTCAATCCTCAATACCCATTCCTCAATCTTCAATCCTCAATCCTCAATCCTCAATTCTCAATCCTCAATCCTCAATCCTCAGACCTCAAACATCAATACTCAACCCTCAGTCCTCGTCCTCAACCCACAACCCTCAATCCTCAATCCTCAATCTTCAATCCTCAATCCTCAATCCTCAATTCTCAATCCTCAATCCTCAATCCTCAGACCTCAAACATCAATACTCAACCCTCAGTCCTCGTCCTCAACCCACAACCCTCAATCCTCAATCCTCAATTCTCAATCCTCAATCCTCAATCCTCAGTCCTCAGTCCTCAAACCTCAATCCCCATCCTTCAATCCTCAATCCTCAATAATCAACCCTCAATCCTCAATCCTCAATCCTCAATCTTCAATCCTCAATACTCAGTCTTCAATACTCAATCCTCAATCCTCAATCTTCAATCCTCAATACTCAATCTTCAATCCTCAATCCTCAATCCTCAATCCCCAATCCTCATTCTTCAGTCATCAATCCTCAATCCTCAATTCTCAATCTTCAATACTCAATCCACAATCCTCAATGCTCAATCCTCAATCCCCAATGTTCAATACTCAATACCCAATCCTCAATCTTCAATGCTCAATCCTCAATCCTCGTTCTTCAATCCTCAATACCCAATCCTCAATCTTCAATCCTAAATCCTCAATCCTCAATTCGCAATCCTCAGTCCTCAATCCTCAGGCCTCAAGCATCAATACTCAACCCTCAGTCCTCAATCCTCAATCATCAATCCTCAATCTGCAATACTCACTCCTCAATCCTCAATCCTCAATCCTCAATACTCAACCGTCAGTCCTCGTCCTCAATCCTCAGCCTTCAATCCTCAATCCTCAATCTTCAATCATCAATACTCAATCTTGAATCATCTATCCTCAATCCTCAGTCCTCAATCCTCAATCATCAATATTCAACACTCAACCCTCAACCATCAATCCTCAATTCTCAATACTCAATAGAATATCCTGAATTCTCATGGTTCAATACTCAGTCCACAATATTCTATAATCAAATCTCAATCCTCAAACATCAATTCTCAACACTCAATCCTCAACACTCAGTCCTCTCTCTTCAATCCTCCATCCTCAACTCTCAATCCTCAAGCGTCAATACTCAATCCTCAATCCTCAACCCTCAAGCCTCAGCCCTCAAACCTCAATCCCGAATCCTCAAACCTAAATCCTCAATCTTCAGCCCTCAGTCCTCAAAAATCAACTATCAATCCTCTATCCTGAATAGAATATCCTCAATTTACAGTTTTCCATACTCAATCCCCATTCTTCAATCTTCAAATCTGAATCCACAAACATCAATTCTAATCACTCAACCATCAACACTCAGTCCTCAATCTTCAATCCTCAATCCTCAATCCTCAATCTTCAATCCTCAATACTCAATCTTCAATCATCAATCCTCAATCCTCAATCCTGAATCCTCAATCTTCAGCCCTCAGTCCTCAACAATCAGTTGTCAATCCTCAATCCTCAATAGAATATCCTCAATTCACAGGTTTCAATACTCAATACTCAACCTGCAATCTTCAAATCTCTATCCACAAACATCAATTCTCATCACTCAACCCTCAACACTCAGTGCCCAATCCTGAACCTTCAATCCTCAATCCTCAGTCCTCAATCCTCAATCCTCAATCTTCAGTCCTCAATACTCAATCTTCAATCCTCAATCCTCAATCCTCAACCCTCAATCCTCAATCGTCAATCTCCAATCCTGAATACTCAATCTTCAATCCTCAACCCTCAATCCTCAATCCTCAATCCTCAATCCTCATTCTTCAACCCTCAATACCCAATCCTCAATGTTCAATCCTCAATCCTCAATCCTCAACTCTCAGTTCTCAATCCTCAGACCTCAGTCCTCAATCCTCAATCCTCAACCCTCAGCCCTCATCCTGAATACTCAATCCTCAATACTCAAACTTCAATCCTCTGTCCCAGATCCTCAATCTTCAATTCTCAATCCTCAATCCTCAATCTTCAATCCTCAAGGCTCAATCTTCAATCCTCAATCCTCAATCCTCAATTCTCAATCCTCATTCTTCAATCCACAATACCCAATCCTCAATCTTCAATCCTCGATCCTCAATCCTCAATTTTCAATCCTCATTTCTCAATCCTCAGACCTGAAACATCAATACTCAACCCTCAGTCCTCGTCCTCAATCCACAACCCTCAGTCCTCGATCGTCAATCTTCAACCTCAATACTCAATCTTCAATCCTCAATCCTCAGTTCTCAATCCTCAGTCCTCAATCCTCAATCGTCAATCTTGTATTCTCAATACTCAATCTTCAATCCTCAATCCTCGATCCTCAATCCTCAATCCTCATTCTTCAATCCTCAATACCCAATCCTCAATCTTCAATCCTCAATATTCAATCTTCAATCCTCAATCCTCAGTCCTCAAACCTCAATTCTGAATCCTGAATACTCAATCTTCAATCCTCAATCCTCAATCCTCAATCCTCAACCCTCAATCTTCAATCCTCAATAATCAATCTTCACTCCTCAATGCTCAATACTCAATCCTCAATCTTCAATCCTCAATCCTCAACCCTCAATATACAATCCTCAATACTCAATCTTCAATCCTCAATCCTCAATCCTCAATCCTCAATCCTCATTTTTCAATCCTCAATACCCAATCCTCAATCTTCAATCCTCAATCCTCAATCCTCAATTCTCAATCCTCCATCCTCAGTTCTCAGGCCTCAAACCTCAATCCTCAACCCTCAGCCCGCATCCTAAATCCTCAATCCTCAATCCTCAATCTTCAATCCTCAATACACAATCTTTAATCCTCAATCCTCAGCCCTCAGTCCTCAACAATCAGTTGTCAATCCTCAATCCTCAATAGAATATCCTCAATTCACAGTCTTCAGTACTCAATACTCAATCTGCAATCATCAAATCTCTATCCACAAACATCAATTCTCATCACTCAACCCTCAACACTCAGTCCTCAATGTTCAATCCTCAATCCTCAATTCTCAATCTTCAATCCTCAATACTGAATCTTCAATCCTCAATCCTCAATCCTCAATCCTCAATCCTCAATCCTGGATTTTCAATCTTCAGTCCCCAATCCTCAATCTTCAATACTCAATCCTCAATCCTCAATCCTCAATACTCAATCCACAGACCTCAGTCGTCAAACGTCAATCCTCAAACCTCAATCCCCAATCCTCAATCCTCAAACCTCAATCCTCAACCGTCAGTCCTCGTCCTCAATACTCAACCCTCAATCCTCAATCCTCAACCTTCAATCATCAATACTCAATCTTCAATCCTCAATCCTCAATCCTCAATCCTCAATACTCCATCCTCAATATTCAACACACAACCCTCAACCATCAATCCTCAATACTCAACCATTAATCCTCAATTGTCAATACTCAATAGAATATCCTGAATTCTCATGCTTCAATACTCAATCCACTACATTCAAAAATCAAATCTCAATCCTCAAACATCAATTCTCAACACTCAATCCTCAACACTCAGTCCTCCCTCTTCAATCATCAATCCTCAATCCTGAATCTTCAATCCTCAATACTCAATCTTCAATCCTCAATCCTCAGTTCTCAATCCTCAATGCTCAATCCTCAATCCTCAATCCTCAATCCTCAATCCTCAATCCTCAATCCTCAATCCTCAATCTTCAATCCTCAATAATCAATCTCCAATCCTAGACCCTCAATCCCCAATCCTCAATCCTTAACCCTCAATCTTCAATCCTCAATCCCCAGTACCTCAGTCTTCACTCCTCAAGGCTCCATCCTCAATCCTCTATCCTCAGCCCTCAATCCTCAATCCTCAATCCTCAAACCTCAATACTCGACCGTCAGTCCTCGTCCTCAATCCTCAGCCCTCAATCCTCAATCCTCAGTCTTCAATCATCAATACTCAATCTTCAATCCTCAATCCTCAGCAGTCAATCCTCAATCCTCAATCCTCATTCTTCAATCCCCAATCCTCAATCCTCAGTCCTCAATCTTCAGTCCTCAATACTCAATATTCAATCCTCAATCCTCAATCCTCAATTCTCAATCCTCAATCCTCAGTCCTCAGTCCTCAAACCTCAATCCTCAAACCTCAGCCCTCATCCTCAATACACAATCCTCAATCCTCAATCCTCAATCTTCAATCCTCAATACTCAGTCTTCAATCCTCAATCCTCTGTCCTCAAACCTCAATTCTGAATCCTCAATCCTGAATCCTCAGTCTTCAGCCCTCAGTCCTCAACAATCAGTTGTCAATCCTCAATCCTCATTAGAATATCATCAATTCACAGTTTTCAATACTCAATACTCAATCTGCAATCTTCAAATCTCTATTCACAAACATCAATTCTCATCACTCAACCCTCAACACTCCGTCCCCAATCCTCAATCTTCAATCCTCAATCCTCACTCCTCAACGCTCAATCCTCAATCCTCAACTTTCAATCCTCAATACTCAATCTTCAATCCTGAACCCACAATCCTCAATCCTCAATCTTCATTCTTCAATACTCAATACCCAATCCTCAAGCATCAATCCTCAATCCTCAATCCTCAATTGTCAATCCTCAATCCTCAGTCCTCAGTCCTCATTCCTCAAACCTCAATTCTGAATCCTGAATACTCAAACTTCAATCCTCAACACTCAATCCTCAATCCTCAATCTTCAATCATCAATATTCAATCTTCAGTCCTCAATCCTCAATCCTCAATCCTCAATCTTCAATCCTCAATACTCAATCTTCAATCCTCAATCCTCAGTCCTCAAACCTCAATTCTGAATCCTGAATACTCAACCTTCAATCCTCAATCCTCAGTCCTCAATACTCTACCATCAATGTTCAATCCTCAATCCTCAATCCTCATTCTTCAATCCTCAATACCCAGTCCTCAATCTTCAATCCTCTGTCCTCAATCCTCAATTCTCAATCCACAATCCTCAATTCTCAGACCTCAAACATCAATACTCAGCTCTCAGTCCTCGTCCTCAATCCTCAACCCTCAATCTTCAATCCTCAATCTTCAATCATCAATACTCAATCATCAATCCTCTATCCTCAATCCTCAATCCTCAATCCTCAATCATCAATATTCAACACTCAACCCTCAACCATCAATCATCAATTCTCAATACTCAATAGAATATCCTGAATTGTCATGGTTCAATACTCAATCCACAATATTCTATAATCAAATCTCAATCATCAAACATCAATTCTCAACACTCAATCCTCAACACTCAGTCCTCTCTCTTCAATCCTCCATCCTCAACTCTCAATCCTCAAGCGTCAATAATCAATCCTCAATCCTCGACTCTCAATCCTCAGCTCTCAAACCGCAATCCCGAATCCTCAATCCTAAATCCTCAATCTTCAGCCCTCAGTCCTCCAAAATCAACAGTCAATCCTCTATCCTCAATAGAATATCCTCAATTTGCAGTTTTCAATACTCAATCCCCATTCTTCAATCTTCAAATCTCAATCCACAAACATCAATTCTAATCACGCAACCTTCAACACTCAGACCTCATTCTTCAATCCTCAATCCTCAATCCTCAATCTTCAATCCTCAATACTCAATCTTCAGTCCTCAATCCTCAATCCTCAATCCTCAATCTTCAATCCTCAATCCTCAATCCTCATCCTTCGATCCTCAACACCCAATACTCAACCATCAATCCTCAATTCCCAATACGCAATAGAATATCCTGAATTCTCAGGATTCAATACTCAAACCTCAATCCTCATCCCTCAGCCCTCATCCTCCATCCTCAATCCTCAATCCTCAACCCTCAATCCTCAATCCTCAATCTTCAACCATCAACACTGAATCTTTAATACTCAATCCTCAATCCTCAATCCTTAATCCTGATTCCTCAATCCTCAATCCTCAATCCTCATTCTTCAATCCTCAATACTCAATCCTCAATCATCAATCCTCAATCCTCAATCCTCAATCCTCCATCCTCAATTGTCAATCCTCAATCCTCAGTCCTCAGTCCACAAACCACAATCCTCAACCCTCAGCCCTCATCCTCAATCCTCAATCCTCAATCCTCAGTCCTCCGTCCTCAATCCTCAATCCTCAGCCCTCAGACCTCATCCTCAATCCTCAATCCTCAATCCTCAATCCTCAATCTTCAATCCTCAATACTCAATCTTCAATCCTCAATCCTCATTCCTCAAACCTCAATTCTGAATGCTGAATACTCAAACTTCAATCCTCAATCCTCAGCCCTCAATACTCTAGCATCAATCTTCAATCCTCAATCCTCAATCCTCAATCCTCAATCCTCATTCTTCAATCCTCAATACCCAACCCTCAATCTTCAATCCTCAATCCTCAATGCTCAAGTCTCAATCCTCAATCCTCAAACTTCAATCTTCAATCCTCAACACTCAATCTTCAATCCTCAATCCTCAATCCTCAGTCATCAATCCTCAATCTTCAATTCTCAATCGTCAATCCCCACTCCTCAATCCTCAACACCCAATCCTCAATCTTCAATTCTCAATCCTCAATCCTCAATTCTCAATCCTCAATCCTCAATCCTCAGACCTCAAACATCAATACTCAACCCTCAGTCCTCGTCCTCAATACACAAACCTCAATCCTCGATCCTCAATCTTCAAGCATCAATAATCAATCTTCAATTCCCAACCCTCAATCCTCAATACTCAATCCTCAATTCTCAATGTTCAATCCTCAATACCCAATCCTCAATCTTCAATCCTCAATCCTGAATCCTCAATCCTCAATCCGCAATCCTCAATCCTCAGTCCTCAAACCACAATCCTGAATCCTCAATCCTGAATCCTCAATCTTCAGCCCTCAGTCCTCAACAGTCACTTGTCAATCCACAACCCTCAATAGAACATCCTCAGTTCAGAGTTTTCCATACGCACTACTCAATCTGCAATCTTCAAATCTCTATCCGCAAACATCAATTCTCATCACTCAACTCTCAACACTCAGTCCCCAATCCTCAATCTTCAATTCTCAATCCTCAACCGTCAATCCTCAATCATCAATCTTCAATCCTCAATACTCAATCTTCAATCCCCAATCCTCAATACTCAATCCTCAATCTTCAATCCTCAACCGTCAACCCTCAATCCTCAATCCTCAATCATCGGTCCTCAAACCTCAATCCTGAATCCTCAACCCTGAATCATCTATCTTCAGCCCTCAGTCCTCAACAATCAGTTGTCAATCCTCAATCCTCAATAGAATATGCTCAATTCACAGCTTTCAATACTCAATACTCAATCTGCCATCTTCAAATCTCTGTCCACAAACATCAATTCTCATCACTCAACCCTCAACACTCAGTACTCAATGTTCAATCCTCAATCCTCAATCCTCAATCTTCAATCCTCAATACTGAATCCTCGATCCTCAATCCTCAATCCTCAATCCTCAATCCTCAATGTCCAATCCGCAATACCCAATCCTCAATCTACAATCCTCAATCCTCAATCCCCAATCCTCGGTCCTCAATCCTCAATCCTCAGTCCTCCAACCTCAATCCTGAATCCTCAAGCCTGAATCCTCAACCTTCAGCCCTCAGTCCTCAACAATCAGTTGTCAACCCTCACTCCTCAATAGAATATCATCAATTCACAGCTTTCAATACTCAATACTCAATCTGCAATCTTCAAATCTCTATTCACAAACATCAATTCTCATCACTCAACCCTCAACACTCCGTCCCCAATCCTCAATCTTCAATCCTCAATCCTCACTCCTCAACGCTCAATCCTCAATCCTCAACTTTCAATCCTCAATACACAATCTTCAATCCTCAATCCTCAATCCTCAATCCTCAATCCTCAATCGTCAGTCTTCGGACCTCAATACTCAATCTTCAATCCTGAATCCTCAATCCTCAATCCTCAATCCTCATTCTGCAATCCTCAATCATAAATCCTCAATCCACAATCCTCAATTGTCAATCCTCAATCCTCAGTCCTCAGTCCCCATACCACAATCCTCAACCCACAGCCCTCATCCTCAATCCTCAATCCTCAGTCCTCAGTCCTCCGTCTTCAAACCTCAATCCTCAGCCCTCAGACCTCATCCTCAATCCTCAATCCTCAATCCTCAATCATCAATCTTCAATTATCAAAACTCAATCTTCAATCCTCAATACCCAATCCTCAATCTTCAATCCTCAATCCCGAATGCTCAATTCTCAATCCTCAATCCTCAACCCTCAGTCCTCGTTCCTCAAACCTCAATCCTCAACCCTCAGTCCTCATCCTCAATTCTCAATTCTCAATTCTCAATCCTCAATCCTCTATCCTCAACCCACAGACCTCATCCTCAATCCACAATCCTCAATCCTCTATCCTCAATCGTCAATCCTCAATCCTCAGTCCTCAAACCTCAATCCTGAATCCTCAATCCTGAATCCTCAATCTTCAGCCCTCAGTCCTCAACAATCTGTAGTCAATCCTCAATCCTCAATAGAATATCCTCAATTCACAGTTTTCAATACTCAATACTCGATCTGCAATCTTCAAACCTATATCCACAAACATCAATTCTCTTCACTCAACCCTCAACACTCAGTCCTCAATGTTCAATCCTCAATGCTCAATCCACAATCCTCAATGGTCAATCTTCAATCCTCAATACTCAATCTTCGATCCTCAATCCTCAATCGTCAATCCTCCATCCTAATTCTTCAATCCTCAATACTCAATCCTCAATCCTCAATCCTCAGTCCTTAAACCTCATTCCTCAACACTCAGCCCTCATCCTCAATCCTCAATCCTCAATCCTCAATCCTCAGTCATCAATACTCAATCTTCAATCCTCAATCCTCAATTTTCAATCCTCAATCCTCAATCCTCATTCTTCGATCCTCAACACCCAATACTCAATCTTCAATCCTCAATACTCAATCCTCAATTCTCAATCCTCAATTCTCAATCCTCAGACCTCAAACATCAATACTCAACCCTCAGTCCTCGTCCTCAAACCACAACCCTCAATCCTCGATCCTCAATCTTCAATCATCAATATTCAATCTTCAATCCTCAACCCTCAACCGTCAGTCCTCGTACTCAATCCTCAGCCCTCAATCCTCAATCCACAATCTTCAATCATCAATACTCAATCTTCAATCCTCTATCCTCAATCCTCAATCCTCAATCCTCAATCTTCAGCCCTCAGTCCTCAAAAATCAACTATCAATCCTCTATCCTGAACAGAATATCCTCAATATACAGTTTTCCATACTCAATCCCCATTCTTCAATCTTCAAATCTGAATCCACAAACATCAATTCTAATCACTCAACCATCAACACTCAGTCCTCAATCGTCAATCCTCAATCCTCAATCCTCAATCTTCAATCCTCAATACTCAATCTTCATTCATCAATCCTCAATCCTCAATCCTCAATCTTCAATCCTCAATCCTCAATCCTCATTCTTCAATCCTCAACACCCGATCCTCAATCTTCAATCCTCAATCCTCAGTCCTCAATCCTCAATCCTCAATCCTCAATCCTCAATCCTCAATCCTCAATCTTCAATCCTCAATACTCAATCTTCAATCCTCAATCCTCAATCCTCAATCCTCAATCCTCAATACTCAACCATCAATCCTCAATTCCCAATACTCAATAGATTATCCTGAATTTTCAGGATTCAATACTCAAACCTCAATCCTCAACCCTCAGCCCTCATCCTCCATCCTCAATCCTCAATCCTCAATCCTCAATACTCAATCTTCAATCCTCAATACTCAATCTTCAATCCTCAATCCTCAATCCTCAATCCTCAATCCTCAATCCTCAATCCTCAATCCTCAATCCTCAATCTTCAATCCTCAATACTCAATCTTCAATCCTCAATCCTCAATCCTCAATCCTCAATCCTCATTCTTCAATCCTCAATACCCAGTCCTCAATCTTCAATCCTCAATCCTCAATCCTCAATCCTCAATTCTCAATCCTCAATCCTCAATCCTCAGACCTCAAACATCAATACTCAGCCCTCTGTCCTCGTCCTCAATCCACAACACTCAATCCTCAATCCTCAATTTTCAATCATCAATATTCAATCTCCAGTCCTCAATCCTCAATCCTCAGCCCTCAATCCTCAATCCTCAGTCTTCAATCATCAATACTCAATCTTCAATCCTCAATCCTCAGCAGTCAATCCTCAATCCTCAATCCTCATTCTTCAATCCCCAATCCTCAATCCTCAGTCCTCAATCTTCAGTCCTCAATACTCAATATTCAATCCTCAATCCTCAATCCTCAATTCTCAATCCTCAATCCTCAGTCCTCAGTCCTCAAACCTCAATCCTCAAACCTCAGCCCTCATCCTCAATACACAATCCTCAATCCTCAATCCTCAATCTTCAATCCTCAATACTCAGTCTTCAATCCTCAATCCTCTGTCCTCAAACCTCAATTCTGAATCCTCAATCCTGAATCCTCAGTCTTCAGCCCTCAGTCCTCAACAATCAGTTGTCAATCCTCAATCCTCATTAGAATATCATCAATTCACAGTTTTCAATACTCAATACTCAATCTGCAATCTTCAAATCTCTATTCACAAACATCAATTCTCATCACTCAACCCTCAACACTCCGTCCCCAATCCTCAATCTTCAATCCTCAATCCTCACTCCTCAACGCTCAATCCTCAATCCTCAACTTTCAATCCTCAATACTCAATCTTCAATCCTGAACCCACAATCCTCAATCCTCAATCTTCATTCTTCAATACTCAATACCCAATCCTCAAGCATCAATCCTCAATCCTCAATCCTCAATTGTCAATCCTCAATCCTCAGTCCTCAGTCCTCATTCCTCAAACCTCAATTCTGAATCCTGAATACTCAAACTTCAATCCTCAACACTCAATCCTCAATCCTCAATCTTCAATCATCAATATTCAATCTTCAGTCCTCAATCCTCAATCCTCAATCCTCAATCTTCAATCCTCAATACTCAATCTTCAATCCTCAATCCTCAGTCCTCAAACCTCAATTCTGAATCCTGAATACTCAACCTTCAATCCTCAATCCTCAGTCCTCAATACTCTACCATCAATGTTCAATCCTCAATCCTCAATCCTCATTCTTCAATCCTCAATACCCAGTCCTCAATCTTCAATCCTCTGTCCTCAATCCTCAATTCTCAATCCACAATCCTCAATTCTCAGACCTCAAACATCAATACTCAGCTCTCAGTCCTCGTCGTCAATCCTCAACCCTCAATCTTCAATCCTCAATCTTCAATCATCAATACTCAATCATCAATCCTCTATCCTCAATCCTCAATCCTCAATCCTCAATCATCAATATTCAACACTCAACCCTCAACCATCAATCATCAATTCTCAATACTCAATAGAATATCCTGAATTGTCATGGTTCAATACTCAATCCACAATATTCTATAATCAAATCTCAATCATCAAACATCAATTCTCAACACTCAATCCTCAACACTCAGTCCTCTCTCTTCAATCCTCCATCCTCAACTCTCAATCCTCAAGCGTCAATAATCAATCCTCAATCCTCGACTCTCAATCCTCAGCTCTCAAACCGCAATCCCGAATCCTCAATCCTAAATCCTCAATCTTCAGCCCTCAGTCCTCCAAAATCAACAGTCAATCCTCTATCCTCAATAGAATATCCTCAATTTGCAGTTTTCAATACTCAATCCCCATTCTTCAATCTTCAAATCTCAATCCACAAACATCAATTCTAATCACGCAACCTTCAACACTCAGACCTCATTCTTCAATCCTCAATCCTCAATCCTCAATCTTCAATCCTCAATACTCAATCTTCAGTCCTCAATCCTCAATCCTCAATCCTCAATCTTCAATCCTCAATCCTCAATCCTCATCCTTCGATCCTCAACACCCAATACTCAACCATCAATCCTCAATTCCCAATACGCAATAGAATATCCTGAATTCTCAGGATTCAATACTCAAACCTCAATCCTCATCCCTCAGCCCTCATCCTCCATCCTCAATCCTCAACCCTCAATCCTCAATCCTCAATCTTCAACCATCAACACTGAATCTTTAATACTCAATCCTCAATCCTCAATCCTTAATCCTGATTCCTCAATCCTCAATCCTCAATCCTCATTCTTCAATCCTCAATACTCAATCCTCAATCATCAATCCTCAATCCTCAATCCTCAATCCTCCATCCTCAATTGTCAATCCTCAATCCTCAGTCCTCAGTCCACAAACCACAATCCTCAACCCTCAGCCCTCATCCTCAATCCTCAATCCTCAATCCTCAGTCCTCCGTCCTCAATCCTCAATCCTCAGCCCTCAGACCTCATCCTCAATCCTCAATCCTCAATCCTCAATCCTCAATCTTCAATCCTCAATACTCAATCTTCAATCCTCAATCCTCATTCCTCAAACCTCAATTCTGAATGCTGAACACTCAAACTTCAATCCTCAATCCTCAGCCCTCAATACTCTAGCATCAATCTTCAATCCTCAATCCTCAATCCTCAATCCTCAATCCTCATTCTTCAATCCTCAATACCCAACCCTCAATCTTCAATCCTCAATCCTCAATGCTCAAGTCTCAATCCTCAATCCTCAAACTTCAATCTTCAATCCTCAACACTCAATCTTCAATCCTCAATCCTCAATCCTCAGTCATCAATCCTCAATCTTCAATTCTCAATCGTCAATCCCCACTCCTCAATCCTCAACACCCAATCCTCAATCTTCAATTCTCAATCCTCAATCCTCAATTCTCAATCCTCAATCCTCAATCCTCAGACCTCAAACATCAATACTCAACCCTCAGTCCTCGTCCTCAATACACAAACCTCAATCCTCGATCCTCAATCTTCAAGCATCAATAATCAATCTTCAATTCCCAACCCTCAATCCTCAATACTCAATCCTCAATTCTCAATGTTCAATCCTCAATACCCAATCCTCAATCTTCAATCCTCAATCCTGAATCCTCAATCCTCAATCCGCAATCCTCAATCCTCAGTCCTCAAACCACAATCCTGAATCCTCAATCCTGAATCCTCAATCTTCAGCCCTCAGTCCTCAACAGTCACTTGTCAATCCACAACCCTCAATAGAACATCCTCAGTTCAGAGTTTTCCATACGCACTACTCAATCTGCAATCTTCAAATCTCTATCCGCAAACATCAATTCTCATCACTCAACTCTCAACACTCAGTCCCCAATCCTCAATCTTCAATTCTCAATCCTCAACCGTCAATCCACAATCATCAATCTTCAATCCTCAATACTCAATCTTCAATCCCCAATCCTCAATACTCAATCCTCAATCTTCAATCCTCAACCGTCAACCCTCAATCCTCAATCCTCAATCATCGGTCCTCAAACCTCAATCCTGAATCCTCAACCCTGAATCATCTATCTTCAGCCCTCAGTCCTCAACAATCAGTTGTCAATCCTCAATCCTCAATAGAATATCCTCAATTCACAGCTTTCAATACTCAATACTCAATCTGCCATCTTCAAATCTCTGTCCACAAACATCAATTCTCATCACTCAACCCTCAACACTCAGTACTCAATGTTCAATCCTCAATCCTCAATCCTCAATCTTCAATCCTCAATACTGAATCCTCGATCCTCAATCCTCAATCCTCAATCCTCAATCCTCAATGTCCAATCCGCAATACCCAATCCTCAATCTACAATCCTCAATCCTCAATCCCCAATCCTCGGTCCTCAATCCTCAATCCTCAGTCCTCCAACCTCAATCCTGAATCCTCAAGCCTGAATCCTCAACCTTCAGCCCTCAGTCCTCAACAATCAGTTGTCAACCCTCACTCCTCAATAGAATATCATCAATTCACAGCTTTCAATACTCAATACTCAATCTGCAATCTTCAAATCTCTATTCACAAACATCAATTCTCATCACTCAACCCTCAACACTCCGTCCCCAATCCTCAATCTTCAATCCTCAATCCTCAATCCTCAATCCTCAATCCTCATTCTTCAATCCTCAATACCCAGTCCTCAATCTTCAATCCTCAATCCTCAATCCTCAATCCTCAATTCTCAATCCTCAATCCTCAATCCTCAGACCTCAAACATCAATACTCAACCCTCTGTCCTCGTCCTCAATCCACAACCCTCAATCCTCGATCCTCAATCTTCAATCATCAATATTCAATCTTCAATCCTCAACCCTCAATCCTCAATACTCAATCCTCAATCCTCAATCCTCAATCCTCAATCCTCAATCTTCAATCCTCAATACTCAATCTTCAATCCTCAATCCTCAATCCTCAATCCTCAATCCTCAATCCTCAATCCTCTATCCTCAATCCTCAACCTTCAATCCTCAATACTCAATCTACAATCCTCAATCCTCAATCCTCAATCCTCAATCCTCATTCTTCAATCCTCAATACCCAGTCCTCAATCTTCAATCTTCAATCCTCAATCCTCAATCCTCAATTCTCATTCCTCAATCCTCAATCCTCAGACCTCAAACATCAATACTCAACCCTCAGTCCTCGTCCTCAATCCACAACACTCAATCCTCAATCCTCAATCTTCAATCATCAATATTCTATCTTCAGTCCTCAATCCTCAATCCTCAATCCTCAATCTTCAATCGTCAATACTCAATCTTCAATCCTCAATCCTCAATCCTCAATCCTCAATCTTAAATCCTCAATCCACAATCCTCATTCTTCGATCCTCAACACCCAATCCTCAATCTTCAATCCTCAACACTCAACCCTCAATCTTCAATCCTCAATCCTCAATCCTCAATCCTCAATCTTAAATCCTCAATCCACAATCCTCATTCTTCGATCCTCAACACCCAATCCTCAATCTTCAATCCTCAATCCTCAATCCTCAATCCTCAATCCTCAATCCTCTATCCTCAATCCTCAAACTTCAATCCTCAATACTCAATCTACAATCCTCAATACTCAATCCTCAATCCTCAATCCTCATTCTTCAATCCTCAATACCCAGTCCTCAATCTTCAATCTTCAATCCTCAATCCTCAATCCTCAATTCTCATTCCTCAATCCTCAATCCTCAGACCTCAAACATCAATACTCAGCCCTCAGTCCTCGTCCTCAATCCACAACACTCAATCCTCAATCCTCAATCTTCAATCATCAATATTCAATCTTCAGTCATCAATCCTCAATCCTCAATCCTCAATCCTCAATCCTCAATCCTCAATCCTCAATCTTCAATCCTCAATCCACAATCCTCATTCTTCGATCCTCAACACCCAGTCCTCAATCTTCAATCCTCAATACTCAATCCTCAATCCTCAATCCTCAATCGTCAATCCTCTATCCTCAATCCTCAATCCTCAATCCTCAATCATCAATATTCAACACTCAACCCTCAACCATCAATCCTCAATTCTCAATACTCAACAGAATATCCTGAATTCTCATGGTTCAATACTCAATCCACAATATTCTATAATCAAATCTCAATCCTCAAACATCAATTCTCAACACTCAATCCTCAACACTCAGTCCTCTATCTTCAATCCTCCACCCTCAACTCTCAATTCTCAAGCGTCAATACTCAATCCTCAAACCTCAACCCTCAATCCTCAGCCCTCAAACCTCAATCCCGAATC
Organism: Calliopsis andreniformis; assembly: GCF_051401765.1. Lineage (NCBI taxonomy): Eukaryota > Metazoa > Arthropoda > Insecta > Hymenoptera > Andrenidae > Calliopsis > Calliopsis andreniformis. The sequence continues at coordinate 2,851,792 of NW_027480440.1, forward strand.
CTCAATCCTAAATCCTCAATCTTCAGCCCTCAGTCCTCAATATCAACTATCAATCCTCTATCCTGAATAGAATATCCTCAATTTACAGTTTTCCATACTCAATCCCCATTCTTCAATCTTCAAATCTGAATCCACACACATCAATTCTAATGACTCAACCATCAACACTCAGTCCTCAATCATAAATCCTCAATCCTCAATCCTCAATCTTCAATCATCAATACTCAATCTTCAATAATCAATCCTCAATCCTCAATCATCAATCTTCAATCCTCAATCCTCAATCCTCATACTTCAATCCTCAACACTCAACCCTCAATCTTCAATCCTCAATCCTCAATCCTCATTTCTCAACCCTCAACCCTCAATACTCAATCCTCAATCCTCAATGTACGAACCTCAATACCCAATCCTCAATCTTCAATACTCAATCGTCAATCCTCAATATTCAATACTCAATCCTCAATCCTCAATCCTCAATCCTCAATACTCAACCATCAATCCTCAATTCCCAATACTCAATAGATTATCCTGAATTTTCAGGATTCAATACTCAAACCTCAATCCTCAACCCTCAGCCCTCATCCTCCATCCTCAATCCTCAATCCTCAATCCTCAATCCTCAATCTTCAATCCTCAATACTCAATCTTCAATCCTCAATCCTCAATCCTCAATCCTCAATCCTCAATCCTCAATCCTCAATCCTCAATCCTCAATCTTCAATCCTCAATACTCAATCTTCAATCCTCAATCCTCAATCCTCAATCCTCAATCCTCAATACTCAACCATCAATCCTCAATTCCCAATACTCAATAGATTATCCTGAATTTTCAGGATTCAATACTCAAACCTCAATCCTCAACCCTCAGCCCTCATCCTCCATCCTCAATCCTCAATCCTCAATCCTCAATACTCAATCTTCAATCCTCAATACTCAATCTTCAATCCTCAATCCTCAATCCTCAATACTCAATCCTCAATCCTCAATCCTCAATCCTCAATCCTCAATCTTCAATCCTCAATACTCAATCTTCAATCCTCAATCCTCAATCCTCAATCCTCAATCCTCATTCTTCAATCCTCAATACCCAGTCCTCAATCTTCAATCCTCAATCCTCAATCCTCAATCCTCAATTCTCAATCCTCAATCCTCAATCCTCAGACCTCAAACATCAATACTCAGCCCTCTGTCCTCGTCCTCAATCCACAACACTCAATCCTCAATCCTCAATTTTCAATCATCAATATTCAATCTCCAGTCCTCAATCCTCAATCCTCAATCCTCAATCTTCAATCCTCAATCCTCAGTCCTCAATACTCTACCATCAATGTTCAATCCTCAATCCTCAATCCTCATTCTTCAATCCTCAATACCCAGTCCTCAATCTTCAATCCTCAATCCTCAATCCTTAATTCTCAATCCTCAATCCTCAATTCTCAGACCTCAGACATCAATACTCAGCCCTCAGTCCTCGTCCTCTATCCTCAACCCTCAATCCTCAATCCTCAGTCTTCAATCATCTATACTCAATCTTCAATCCTCTATCCTCAATCCTCAATCCTCAATCCTCAATCCTCAATCCTCAGTCCTCAATCCTCAATCCTCAATCCTCAATCCTCAATCCTCAATCTTCAATCCTCAATACTCAATCTTCAATCCTCAATCCTCAATCCTCAATCCTCAATCCTCATTCTTCAATCCTCAATACCCAGTCCTCAATCTTCAATCCTCAATCCTCAATCCTCAATCCTCAATTCTCAATCCTCAATCCTCAATCCTCAGACCTCAAACATCAATACTCAACCCTCTGTCCTCGTCCTCAATCCACAACCCTCAATCCTCGATCCTCAATCTTCAATCATCAATATTCAATCTTCAATCCTCAACCCTCAATCCTCAATACTCAATCCTCAATCCTCAATCCTCAATCCTCAATCCTCAATCTTCAATCCTCAATACTCAATCTTCAATCCTCAATCCTCAATCCTCAATCCTCAATCCTCAATCCTCAATCCTCTATCCTCAATCCACAACCTTCAATCCTCAATACTCAATCTACAATCCTCAATCCTCAATCCTCAATCCTCAATCCTCATTCTTCAATCCTCAATACCCAGTCCTCAATCTTCAATCTTCAATCCTCAATCCTCAATCCTCAATTCTCATTCCTCAATCCTCAATCCTCAGACCTCAAACATCAATACTCAACCCTCATTCTTCAATCCTCAATACCCAATCCTCAATCTTCAATCCTCAATCCTCAATCCTCATTCCTCAAACCTCAACCCTCAACCCTCAGTCCTCATCCTCACTTCTCAATTCTCAATCCTGAATCCTCAATCCTCAATCTTCAATCCTCAATAATCAATCTCCAATCCTAGATCCTCAATCCCCAATCTTCAATCCTTAATCCTCAATCTTCAATCCTCAGTCCCCAGACGTCAACCTTCAATCCTCAATGCTACATCCTCAATCCTCAATCCTCAGTTCTGAATCCTCAATCCTCAATCCTCAAACCTCAACACTCAACCGTCAGTCCTCGTCCTCAATACTCAACCCTCAATCCTCAATCCTCAATCTTCAATCATCAGTACTCAATCTTCAATCCTCAATCCTCAATCCTCCACACTCAATATTCAACACACAACCCTCAGCCTTCAATCCTCAATGCTCATTACTCAATAGAATATCCTGAACTCTCATGGTTCAATACTCAATCCACAATATTCAATAATCAAATCTCAATCCTCAAACATCAATTCTCAACACTCAATCCTCAACACTCAGTCCTCTCCCTTCAATCCTCCATCCTCAATCCTCAATCCTCAAGCGTCAATCCTCAATCCTCAATCCTCAACCCTCAATCCTCAACCCTCAATCCTCAGTCCTCACATCCGAATCCCGAATCGGCAATCCTGAATCCTCAATCCTGAATCCTCAATCTTCAGCCCTCAGTCCTCAACAATCAACTATCAATCCGCAATCCTCAATAGAATATCCTCAATTCACTGTTTTCGATACTCAATCCCCATTCTTCAATCTTCAAATCTCAATCCACAAACATCAATTCTCATCAATCAACCCTCAACACTCAGTCCTCAATCGTCAACCCTCAATCCCCAATAATCAATCTTCAATCCTCAATACTCAATCTTCAATCCTCAATCCTCAATCCTCAATCCTCAATCCTCATTCTTCAATCCTCAATACCCAGTCCTCAATCTTCAATCCTCAACCCTCAATCCTCAATTCTCAATCCTCAATCCTCAAATCTCAGACCTCAAACATCAGTACTCAACCCTCAGTCCTCGTCCTCAATCCACATCCCTCAATCCTCAATCCTCAGTCTTCAATCATCAGTATTCAGTCTTCAGTCCTCAATCCTCAATCCTCAATCCTCAATCTTCAATTCTCAACCCTCAACCCTCAATACTCAATCCTCAATCCTCAATGTACGAACCTCAATACCCAATCCTCAATCTTCAACACTCAATCATCAATCCTCAATATTCAATACTCAATCCTCAATCCTCAATCCTCAATCCTCAATACTCAACCATCAATCCTCAATTCCCAATACTCAATAGATTATCCTGAATTTTCAGGATTCAATACTCAAACCTCAATCCTCAACCCTCAGCCCTCATCCTCCATCCTCAATCCTCAATCCTCAATCCTCAATCCTCAATCTTCAATCCTCAATACTCAATCTTCAATCCTCAATCCTCAATCCTCAATCCTCAATCCTCAATCCTCAATCCTCAATCCTCAATCCTCAATCTTCAATACTCAATACTCAATCTTCAATCCTCAATAATCAATCCTCAATCCTCAATCCTCATTCTTCAATCCTCAATACCCAGTCCTCAATCTTCAACCCTCAATCCTCAATCCTCAATCCTCAATCCTCAGACCTCAAACATCAATACTCAACCCTCTGTCCTCGTCCTCAATCCACAACACTCAATCCTCAATCCTCAATCTTCAATCCTCAATACCCAGTCCTCAATCTTCAACCCTCAATCCTCAATCCTCAATCCTCAATCCTCAGACCTCAAACATCAATACTCAACCCTCTGTCCTCGTCCTCAATCCACAACACTCAATCCTCAATCCTCAATCTTCAATCATCAATATTCAATCTTCAGTCCTCAATCCTCAATCCTCAATCCTCAATCTTCAATCCTCAATCCTCAGTCCTCAATACTCTACCATCAATGTTCAATCCTCAATCCTCATTCTTCAATCCTCAATACCCAGTCCTCAATCTTCAATCCTCAATCCTCAATCCTCAATTCTCAATCCTCAATCCTCAATTCTCAGACCTCAGACATCAATACTCAGCCCTCAGTCCTCGTCCTCTATCCTCAACACTCAATCCTCAATCCTCAGTCTTCAATCATCTATACTCAATCTTCAATCCTCTATCCTCAATCCTCAATCCTCAATCCTCAATCCTCAATCCTCAATCCTCAATCTTCAATCCTCAATACTCAATCTTCAATCCTCAATCCTCAATCCTCAATCCTCAATCCTCATTCTTCAATCCTCAATACCCAGTCCTCAGTCTTCAATCCTCAATCCTCAATCCTCAATCCTCAATTCTCAATCCTCAATCCTCAATCCTCAGACCTCAAACATCAATGCTCAACCCTCAGTCCTCGTCCTCAATCCACAACCCTCAATCCTCGATCCTCAATCTTCAATCATCAATATTCAATCTTCAATCCTCAACCCTCAATCCTCAATACTCAATTCTCAATCCTCAATGTTCAATCCTCAATACCCAATCCTCAATCTTCAATCCTCAATCCTCAATCCTCAATCCTCAATCCTCAATCCTCAATCCTCAGTCCTCAAACCTCAATCCCGAATCCTCAATCCTGAATCCTCAATGTTTAGCCCTCAGTCCTCAACAATCAGTTGTCAATCCTCAATCCTCAATAGAATATCCTGAATTCACAGGTTTCAATGCTCAATACTTGACCTGCAATCTTCAAATCTCTACCCACAAGCATCAATTCTCATCACTCAACCCTCAACACTCAGTCCCCAATCCTGAATCTTCAATCCTTAATCCTCAATCCTCAATCCTCAATCCTCAATCTTCAATCCTCAATACTCAATATTCAGTCCTCAATCCTCAATCCTCGGCCCTCAATCCTCAATCGTCAATCTCCAATGCTGAATACTCAATCTTCAATCCTCAACCCTCAATCCTCAATCCTCAATCCTCAATCCTCATTCTTCAATCCTCAATACCCAATCCTCAATCTTCAATCCTCAATCCTCAATCCTCATTCCTCAAACCTCAACCCTCAACCCTCAGTCCTCATCCTCACTTCTCAATTCTCAAACCTGAATCCTCAATCCTCAATCTTCAATCCTCAATAATCAATCTCCAATCATCGATCCTCAATCCCCAATTTTCAATCCTTAATCCTCAATCTTCAATCCTCAGTCCCCAGACGTCAACCTTCAATCCTCAATGCTACATCCTCAATCCTCAATCCTCAGTTCTGAATCCTCAATCCTCAATCCTCAAACCTCAACACTCAACCGTCACCTCGTCCTCAATACTCAACCCTCAATCCTCAATCCTCAATCTTCAATCATCAGTACTCAATCTTCAATCCTCAATCCTCAATCCTCCATACTCAGTATTCAACACACAACCCTCAGCCTTCAATCCTCAATTCTCATTACTCAATAGAATATCCTGAACTCTCATGGTTCAATACTCAATCCACAATATTCGATAATCAAATCTCAATCCTCAAACATCAATTCTCAACACTCAATCCTCAACACTCAGTCCTCTCCCTTCAATCCTCCATCCTCAATCCTCAATCCTCAAGCGTCAATCCTTAATCCTCAATCCTCAACCCTCAATCCTCAACCCTCAATCCTCAGTCCTCACATCCGAATCCCGAATCCGCAATCCTGAATCCTCAATCCTGAATCCTCAATCTTCAGCCCTCAGTCCTCAACAATCAATTATCAATCCGCAATCCTCAATAGAATATCCTCAATTCACTGTTTTCGATACTCAATCCCCATTCTTCAATCTTCAAATCTCAATCCACAAACATCAATTCTCATCAATCAACCCCGCAACACTCAGTCCTCAATCGTCAACCCTCAATCCCCAATAATCAATCTTCAATCCTCAATACTCAATCTTCAATCCTCAATCCTCAATCCTCAATCCTCAATCCTCAATCCTCATTTTTCAATCCTCAATACCCAATCCTCAATCTTCAATCCTCAATCCTCAATCCTCAATTCTCAATCCTCCATCCTCAGTTCTCAGGCCTCAAACCTCAATCCTCAACCCTCAGCCCGCATCCTAAATCCTCAATCCTCAATCCTCAATCTTCAATCCTCAATACACAATCTTTAATCCTCAATCCTCAGCCCTCAGTCCTCAACAATCAGTTGTCAATCCTCAATCCTCAATAGAATATCCTCAATTCACAGTCTTCAGTACTCAATACTCAATCTGCAATCATCAAATCTCTATCCACAAACATCAATTCTCATCACTCAACCCTCAACACTCAGTCCTCAATGTTCAATCCTCAATCCTCAATTCTCAATCTTCAATCCTCAATACTGAATCTTCAATCCTCAATCCTCAATCCTCAATCCTCAATCCTCAATCCTGGATTTTCAATCTTCAGTCCCCAATCCTCAATCTTCAATACTCAATCCTCAATCCTCAATCCTCAATACTCAATCCACAGACCTCAGTCGTCAAACGTCAATCCTCAAACCTCAATCCCCAATCCTCAATCCTCAAACCTCAATCCTCAACCGTCAGTCCTCGTCCTCAATACTCAACCCTCAATCCTCAATCCTCAACCTTCAATCATCAATACTCAATCTTCAATCCTCAATCCTCAATCCTCAATCCTCAATACTCCATCCTCAATATTCAACACACAACCCTCAACCATCAATCCTCAATACTCAACCATTAATCCTCAATTGTCAATACTCAATAGAATATCCTGAATTCTCATGCTTCAATACTCAATCCACTACATTCAAAAATCAAATCTCAATCCTCAAACATCAATTCTCAACACTCAATCCTCAACACTCAGTCCTCCCTCTTCAATCATCAATCCTCAATCCTGAATCTTCAATCCTCAATACTCAATCTTCAATCCTCAATCCTCAGTTCTCAATCCTCAATGCTCAATCCTCAATCCTCAATCCTCAATCCTCAATCCTCAATCCTCAATCCTCAATCCTCAATCTTCAATCCTCAATAATCAATCTCCAATCCTAGACCCTCAATCCCCAATCCTCAATCCTTAACCCTCAATCTTCAATCCTCAATCCCCAGTACCTCAGTCTTCACTCCTCAAGGCTCCATCCTCAATCCTCTATCCTCAGCCCTCAATCCTCAATCCTCAATCCTCAAACCTCAATACTCGACCGTCAGTCCTCGTCCTCAATCCTCAGCCCTCAATCCTCAATCCTCAGTCTTCAATCATCAATACTCAATCTTCAATCCTCAATCCTCAGCAGTCAATCCTCAATCCTCAATCCTCATTCTTCAATCCCCAATCCTCAATCCTCAGTCCTCAATCTTCAGTCCTCAATACTCAATATTCAATCCTCAATCCTCAATCCTCAATTCTCAATCCTCAATCCTCAGTCCTCAGTCCTCAAACCTCAATCCTCAAACCTCAGCCCTCATCCTCAATACACAATCCTCAATCCTCAATCCTCAATCTTCAATCCTCAATACTCAGTCTTCAATCCTCAATCCTCTGTCCTCAAACCTCAATTCTGAATCCTCAATCCTGAATCCTCAGTCTTCAGCCCTCAGTCCTCAACAATCAGTTGTCAATCCTCAATCCTCATTAGAATATCATCAATTCACAGTTTTCAATACTCAATACTCAATCTGCAATCTTCAAATCTCTATTCACAAACATCAATTCTCATCACTCAACCCTCAACACTCCGTCCCCAATCCTCAATCTTCAATCCTCAATCCTCACTCCTCAACGCTCAATCCTCAATCCTCAACTTTCAATCCTCAATACTCAATCTTCAATCCTGAACCCACAATCCTCAATCCTCAATCTTCATTCTTCAATACTCAATACCCAATCCTCAAGCATCAATCCTCAATCCTCAATCCTCAATTGTCAATCCTCAATCCTCAGTCCTCAGTCCTCATTCCTCAAACCTCAATTCTGAATCCTGAATACTCAAACTTCAATCCTCAACACTCAATCCTCAATCCTCAATCTTCAATCATCAATATTCAATCTTCAGTCCTCAATCCTCAATCCTCAATCCTCAATCTTCAATCCTCAATACTCAATCTTCAATCCTCAATCCTCAGTCCTCAAACCTCAATTCTGAATCCTGAATACTCAACCTTCAATCCTCAATCCTCAGTCCTCAATACTCTACCATCAATGTTCAATCCTCAATCCTCAATCCTCATTCTTCAATCCTCAATACCCAGTCCTCAATCTTCAATCCTCTGTCCTCAATCCTCAATTCTCAATCCACAATCCTCAATTCTCAGACCTCAAACATCAATACTCAGCTCTCAGTCCTCGTCCTCAATCCTCAACCCTCAATCTTCAATCCTCAATCTTCAATCATCAATACTCAATCATCAATCCTCTATCCTCAATCCTCAATCCTCAATCCTCAATCATCAATATTCAACACTCAACCCTCAACCATCAATCATCAATTCTCAATACTCAATAGAATATCCTGAATTGTCATGGTTCAATACTCAATCCACAATATTCTATAATCAAATCTCAATCATCAAACATCAATTCTCAACACTCAATCCTCAACACTCAGTCCTCTCTCTTCAATCCTCCATCCTCAACTCTCAATCCTCAAGCGTCAATAATCAATCCTCAATCCTCGACTCTCAATCCTCAGCTCTCAAACCGCAATCCCGAATCCTCAATCCTAAATCCTCAATCTTCAGCCCTCAGTCCTCCAAAATCAACAGTCAATCCTCTATCCTCAATAGAATATCCTCAATTTGCAGTTTTCAATACTCAATCCCCATTCTTCAATCTTCAAATCTCAATCCACAAACATCAATTCTAATCACGCAACCTTCAACACTCAGACCTCATTCTTCAATCCTCAATCCTCAATCCTCAATCTTCAATCCTCAATACTCAATCTTCAGTCCTCAATCCTCAATCCTCAATCCTCAATCTTCAATCCTCAATCCTCAATCCTCATCCTTCGATCCTCAACACCCAATACTCAACCATCAATCCTCAATTCCCAATACGCAATAGAATATCCTGAATTCTCAGGATTCAATACTCAAACCTCAATCCTCATCCCTCAGCCCTCATCCTCCATCCTCAATCCTCAATCCTCAACCCTCAATCCTCAATCCTCAATCTTCAACCATCAACACTGAATCTTTAATACTCAATCCTCAATCCTCAATCCTTAATCCTGATTCCTCAATCCTCAATCCTCAATCCTCATTCTTCAATCCTCAATACTCAATCCTCAATCATCAATCCTCAATCCTCAATCCTCAATCCTCCATCCTCAATTGTCAATCCTCAATCCTCAGTCCTCAGTCCACAAACCACAATCCTCAACCCTCAGCCCTCATCCTCAATCCTCAATCCTCAATCCTCAGTCCTCCGTCCTCAATCCTCAATCCTCAGCCCTCAGACCTCATCCTCAATCCTCAATCCTCAATCCTCAATCCTCAATCTTCAATCCTCAATACTCAATCTTCAATCCTCAATCCTCATTCCTCAAACCTCAATTCTGAATGCTGAATACTCAAACTTCAATCCTCAATCCTCAGCCCTCAATACTCTAGCATCAATCTTCAATCCTCAATCCTCAATCCTCAATCCTCAATCCTCATTCTTCAATCCTCAATACCCAACCCTCAATCTTCAATCCTCAATCCTCAATGCTCAAGTCTCAATCCTCAATCCTCAAACTTCAATCTTCAATCCTCAACACTCAATCTTCAATCCTCAATCCTCAATCCTCAGTCATCAATCCTCAATCTTCAATTCTCAATCGTCAATCCCCACTCCTCAATCCTCAACACCCAATCCTCAATCTTCAATTCTCAATCCTCAATCCTCAATTCTCAATCCTCAATCCTCAATCCTCAGACCTCAAACATCAATACTCAACCCTCAGTCCTCGTCCTCAATACACAAACCTCAATCCTCGATCCTCAATCTTCAAGCATCAATAATCAATCTTCAATTCCCAACCCTCAATCCTCAATACTCAATCCTCAATTCTCAATGTTCAATCCTCAATACCCAATCCTCAATCTTCAATCCTCAATCCTGAATCCTCAATCCTCAATCCGCAATCCTCAATCCTCAGTCCTCAAACCACAATCCTGAATCCTCAATCCTGAATCCTCAATCTTCAGCCCTCAGTCCTCAACAGTCACTTGTCAATCCACAACCCTCAATAGAACATCCTCAGTTCAGAGTTTTCCATACGCACTACTCAATCTGCAATCTTCAAATCTCTATCCGCAAACATCAATTCTCATCACTCAACTCTCAACACTCAGTCCCCAATCCTCAATCTTCAATTCTCAATCCTCAACCGTCAATCCTCAATCATCAATCTTCAATCCTCAATACTCAATCTTCAATCCCCAATCCTCAATACTCAATCCTCAATCTTCAATCCTCAACCGTCAACCCTCAATCCTCAATCCTCAATCATCGGTCCTCAAACCTCAATCCTGAATCCTCAACCCTGAATCATCTATCTTCAGCCCTCAGTCCTCAACAATCAGTTGTCAATCCTCAATCCTCAATAGAATATGCTCAATTCACAGCTTTCAATACTCAATACTCAATCTGCCATCTTCAAATCTCTGTCCACAAACATCAATTCTCATCACTCAACCCTCAACACTCAGTACTCAATGTTCAATCCTCAATCCTCAATCCTCAATCTTCAATCCTCAATACTGAATCCTCGATCCTCAATCCTCAATCCTCAATCCTCAATCCTCAATGTCCAATCCGCAATACCCAATCCTCAATCTACAATCCTCAATCCTCAATCCCCAATCCTCGGTCCTCAATCCTCAATCCTCAGTCCTCCAACCTCAATCCTGAATCCTCAAGCCTGAATCCTCAACCTTCAGCCCTCAGTCCTCAACAATCAGTTGTCAACCCTCACTCCTCAATAGAATATCATCAATTCACAGCTTTCAATACTCAATACTCAATCTGCAATCTTCAAATCTCTATTCACAAACATCAATTCTCATCACTCAACCCTCAACACTCCGTCCCCAATCCTCAATCTTCAATCCTCAATCCTCACTCCTCAACGCTCAATCCTCAATCCTCAACTTTCAATCCTCAATACACAATCTTCAATCCTCAATCCTCAATCCTCAATCCTCAATCCTCAATCGTCAGTCTTCGGACCTCAATACTCAATCTTCAATCCTGAATCCTCAATCCTCAATCCTCAATCCTCATTCTGCAATCCTCAATCATAAATCCTCAATCCACAATCCTCAATTGTCAATCCTCAATCCTCAGTCCTCAGTCCCCATACCACAATCCTCAACCCACAGCCCTCATCCTCAATCCTCAATCCTCAGTCCTCAGTCCTCCGTCTTCAAACCTCAATCCTCAGCCCTCAGACCTCATCCTCAATCCTCAATCCTCAATCCTCAATCATCAATCTTCAATTATCAAAACTCAATCTTCAATCCTCAATACCCAATCCTCAATCTTCAATCCTCAATCCCGAATGCTCAATTCTCAATCCTCAATCCTCAACCCTCAGTCCTCGTTCCTCAAACCTCAATCCTCAACCCTCAGTCCTCATCCTCAATTCTCAATTCTCAATTCTCAATCCTCAATCCTCTATCCTCAACCCACAGACCTCATCCTCAATCCACAATCCTCAATCCTCTATCCTCAATCGTCAATCCTCAATCCTCAGTCCTCAAACCTCAATCCTGAATCCTCAATCCTGAATCCTCAATCTTCAGCCCTCAGTCCTCAACAATCTGTAGTCAATCCTCAATCCTCAATAGAATATCCTCAATTCACAGTTTTCAATACTCAATACTCGATCTGCAATCTTCAAACCTATATCCACAAACATCAATTCTCTTCACTCAACCCTCAACACTCAGTCCTCAATGTTCAATCCTCAATGCTCAATCCACAATCCTCAATGGTCAATCTTCAATCCTCAATACTCAATCTTCGATCCTCAATCCTCAATCGTCAATCCTCCATCCTAATTCTTCAATCCTCAATACTCAATCCTCAATCCTCAATCCTCAGTCCTTAAACCTCATTCCTCAACACTCAGCCCTCATCCTCAATCCTCAATCCTCAATCCTCAATCCTCAGTCATCAATACTCAATCTTCAATCCTCAATCCTCAATTTTCAATCCTCAATCCTCAATCCTCATTCTTCGATCCTCAACACCCAATACTCAATCTTCAATCCTCAATACTCAATCCTCAATTCTCAATCCTCAATTCTCAATCCTCAGACCTCAAACATCAATACTCAACCCTCAGTCCTCGTCCTCAAACCACAACCCTCAATCCTCGATCCTCAATCTTCAATCATCAATATTCAATCTTCAATCCTCAACCCTCAACCGTCAGTCCTCGTACTCAATCCTCAGCCCTCAATCCTCAATCCACAATCTTCAATCATCAATACTCAATCTTCAATCCTCTATCCTCAATCCTCAATCCTCAATCCTCAATCTTCAGCCCTCAGTCCTCAAAAATCAACTATCAATCCTCTATCCTGAACAGAATATCCTCAATATACAGTTTTCCATACTCAATCCCCATTCTTCAATCTTCAAATCTGAATCCACAAACATCAATTCTAATCACTCAACCATCAACACTCAGTCCTCAATCGTCAATCCTCAATCCTCAATCCTCAATCTTCAATCCTCAATACTCAATCTTCATTCATCAATCCTCAATCCTCAATCCTCAATCTTCAATCCTCAATCCTCAATCCTCATTCTTCAATCCTCAACACCCGATCCTCAATCTTCAATCCTCAATCCTCAGTCCTCAATCCTCAATCCTCAATCCTCAATCCTCAATCCTCAATCCTCAATCTTCAATCCTCAATACTCAATCTTCAATCCTCAATCCTCAATCCTCAATCCTCAATCCTCAATACTCAACCATCAATCCTCAATTCCCAATACTCAATAGATTATCCTGAATTTTCAGGATTCAATACTCAAACCTCAATCCTCAACCCTCAGCCCTCATCCTCCATCCTCAATCCTCAATCCTCAATCCTCAATACTCAATCTTCAATCCTCAATACTCAATCTTCAATCCTCAATCCTCAATCCTCAATCCTCAATCCTCAATCCTCAATCCTCAATCCTCAATCCTCAATCTTCAATCCTCAATACTCAATCTTCAATCCTCAATCCTCAATCCTCAATCCTCAATCCTCATTCTTCAATCCTCAATACCCAGTCCTCAATCTTCAATCCTCAATCCTCAATCCTCAATCCTCAATTCTCAATCCTCAATCCTCAATCCTCAGACCTCAAACATCAATACTCAGCCCTCTGTCCTCGTCCTCAATCCACAACACTCAATCCTCAATCCTCAATTTTCAATCATCAATATTCAATCTCCAGTCCTCAATCCTCAATCCTCAGCCCTCAATCCTCAATCCTCAGTCTTCAATCATCAATACTCAATCTTCAATCCTCAATCCTCAGCAGTCAATCCTCAATCCTCAATCCTCATTCTTCAATCCCCAATCCTCAATCCTCAGTCCTCAATCTTCAGTCCTCAATACTCAATATTCAATCCTCAATCCTCAATCCTCAATTCTCAATCCTCAATCCTCAGTCCTCAGTCCTCAAACCTCAATCCTCAAACCTCAGCCCTCATCCTCAATACACAATCCTCAATCCTCAATCCTCAATCTTCAATCCTCAATACTCAGTCTTCAATCCTCAATCCTCTGTCCTCAAACCTCAATTCTGAATCCTCAATCCTGAATCCTCAGTCTTCAGCCCTCAGTCCTCAACAATCAGTTGTCAATCCTCAATCCTCATTAGAATATCATCAATTCACAGTTTTCAATACTCAATACTCAATCTGCAATCTTCAAATCTCTATTCACAAACATCAATTCTCATCACTCAACCCTCAACACTCCGTCCCCAATCCTCAATCTTCAATCCTCAATCCTCACTCCTCAACGCTCAATCCTCAATCCTCAACTTTCAATCCTCAATACTCAATCTTCAATCCTGAACCCACAATCCTCAATCCTCAATCTTCATTCTTCAATACTCAATACCCAATCCTCAAGCATCAATCCTCAATCCTCAATCCTCAATTGTCAATCCTCAATCCTCAGTCCTCAGTCCTCATTCCTCAAACCTCAATTCTGAATCCTGAATACTCAAACTTCAATCCTCAACACTCAATCCTCAATCCTCAATCTTCAATCATCAATATTCAATCTTCAGTCCTCAATCCTCAATCCTCAATCCTCAATCTTCAATCCTCAATACTCAATCTTCAATCCTCAATCCTCAGTCCTCAAACCTCAATTCTGAATCCTGAATACTCAACCTTCAATCCTCAATCCTCAGTCCTCAATACTCTACCATCAATGTTCAATCCTCAATCCTCAATCCTCATTCTTCAATCCTCAATACCCAGTCCTCAATCTTCAATCCTCTGTCCTCAATCCTCAATTCTCAATCCACAATCCTCAATTCTCAGACCTCAAACATCAATACTCAGCTCTCAGTCCTCGTCCTCAATCCTCAACCCTCAATCTTCAATCCTCAATCTTCAATCATCAATACTCAATCATCAATCCTCTATCCTCAATCCTCAATCCTCAATCCTCAATCATCAATATTCAACACTCAACCCTCAACCATCAATCATCAATTCTCAATACTCAATAGAATATCCTGAATTGTCATGGTTCAATACTCAATCCACAATATTCTATAATCAAATCTCAATCATCAAACATCAATTCTCAACACTCAATCCTCAACACTCAGTCCTCTCTCTTCAATCCTCCATCCTCAACTCTCAATCCTCAAGCGTCAATAATCAATCCTCAATCCTCGACTCTCAATCCTCAGCTCTCAAACCGCAATCCCGAATCCTCAATCCTAAATCCTCAATCTTCAGCCCTCAGTCCTCCAAAATCAACAGTCAATCCTCTATCCTCAATAGAATATCCTCAATTTGCAGTTTTCAATACTCAATCCCCATTCTTCAATCTTCAAATCTCAATCCACAAACATCAATTCTAATCACGCAACCTTCAACACTCAGACCTCATTCTTCAATCCTCAATCCTCAATCCTCAATCTTCAATCCTCAATACTCAATCTTCAGTCCTCAATCCTCAATCCTCAATCCTCAATCTTCAATCCTCAATCCTCAATCCTCATCCTTCGATCCTCAACACCCAATACTCAACCATCAATCCTCAATTCCCAATACGCAATAGAATATCCTGAATTCTCAGGATTCAATACTCAAACCTCAATCCTCATCCCTCAGCCCTCATCCTCCATCCTCAATCCTCAACCCTCAATCCTCAATCCTCAATCTTCAACCATCAACACTGAATCTTTAATACTCAATCCTCAATCCTCAATCCTTAATCCTGATTCCTCAATCCTCAATCCTCAATCCTCATTCTTCAATCCTCAATACTCAATCCTCAATCATCAATCCTCAATCCTCAATCCTCAATCCTCCATCCTCAATTGTCAATCCTCAATCCTCAGTCCTCAGTCCACAAACCACAATCCTCAACCCTCAGCCCTCATCCTCAATCCTCAATCCTCAATCCTCAGTCCTCCGTCCTCAATCCTCAATCCTCAGCCCTCAGACCTCATCCTCAATCCTCAATCCTCAATCCTCAATCCTCAATCTTCAATCCTCAATACTCAATCTTCAATCCTCAATCCTCATTCCTCAAACCTCAATTCTGAATGCTGAACACTCAAACTTCAATCCTCAATCCTCAGCCCTCAATACTCTAGCATCAATCTTCAATCCTCAATCCTCAATCCTCAATCCTCAATCCTCATTCTTCAATCCTCAATACCCAACCCTCAATCTTCAATCCTCAATCCTCAATGCTCAAGTCTCAATCCTCAATCCTCAAACTTCAATCTTCAATCCTCAACACTCAATCTTCAATCCTCAATCCTCAATCCTCAGTCATCAATCCTCAATCTTCAATTCTCAATCGTCAATCCCCACTCCTCAATCCTCAACACCCAATCCTCAATCTTCAATTCTCAATCCTCAATCCTCAATTCTCAATCCTCAATCCTCAATCCTCAGACCTCAAACATCAATACTCAACCCTCAGTCCTCGTCCTCAATACACAAACCTCAATCCTCGATCCTCAATCTTCAAGCATCAATAATCAATCTTCAATTCCCAACCCTCAATCCTCAATACTCAATCCTCAATTCTCAATGTTCAATCCTCAATACCCAATCCTCAATCTTCAATCCTCAATCCTGAATCCTCAATCCTCAATCCGCAATCCTCAATCCTCAGTCCTCAAACCACAATCCTGAATCCTCAATCCTGAATCCTCAATCTTCAGCCCTCAGTCCTCAACAGTCACTTGTCAATCCACAACCCTCAATAGAACATCCTCAGTTCAGAGTTTTCCATACGCACTACTCAATCTGCAATCTTCAAATCTCTATCCGCAAACATCAATTCTCATCACTCAACTCTCAACACTCAGTCCCCAATCCTCAATCTTCAATTCTCAATCCTCAACCGTCAATCCACAATCATCAATCTTCAATCCTCAATACTCAATCTTCAATCCCCAATCCTCAATACTCAATCCTCAATCTTCAATCCTCAACCGTCAACCCTCAATCCTCAATCCTCAATCATCGGTCCTCAAACCTCAATCCTGAATCCTCAACCCTGAATCATCTATCTTCAGCCCTCAGTCCTCAACAATCAGTTGTCAATCCTCAATCCTCAATAGAATATCCTCAATTCACAGCTTTCAATACTCAATACTCAATCTGCCATCTTCAAATCTCTGTCCACAAACATCAATTCTCATCACTCAACCCTCAACACTCAGTACTCAATGTTCAATCCTCAATCCTCAATCCTCAATCTTCAATCCTCAATACTGAATCCTCGATCCTCAATCCTCAATCCTCAATCCTCAATCCTCAATGTCCAATCCGCAATACCCAATCCTCAATCTACAATCCTCAATCCTCAATCCCCAATCCTCGGTCCTCAATCCTCAATCCTCAGTCCTCCAACCTCAATCCTGAATCCTCAAGCCTGAATCCTCAACCTTCAGCCCTCAGTCCTCAACAATCAGTTGTCAACCCTCACTCCTCAATAGAATATCATCAATTCACAGCTTTCAATACTCAATACTCAATCTGCAATCTTCAAATCTCTATTCACAAACATCAATTCTCATCACTCAACCCTCAACACTCCGTCCCCAATCCTCAATCTTCAATCCTCAATCCTCAATCCTCAATCCTCAATCCTCATTCTTCAATCCTCAATACCCAGTCCTCAATCTTCAATCCTCAATCCTCAATCCTCAATCCTCAATTCTCAATCCTCAATCCTCAATCCTCAGACCTCAAACATCAATACTCAACCCTCTGTCCTCGTCCTCAATCCACAACCCTCAATCCTCGATCCTCAATCTTCAATCATCAATATTCAATCTTCAATCCTCAACCCTCAATCCTCAATACTCAATCCTCAATCCTCAATCCTCAATCCTCAATCCTCAATCTTCAATCCTCAATACTCAATCTTCAATCCTCAATCCTCAATCCTCAATCCTCAATCCTCAATCCTCAATCCTCTATCCTCAATCCTCAACCTTCAATCCTCAATACTCAATCTACAATCCTCAATCCTCAATCCTCAATCCTCAATCCTCATTCTTCAATCCTCAATACCCAGTCCTCAATCTTCAATCTTCAATCCTCAATCCTCAATCCTCAATTCTCATTCCTCAATCCTCAATCCTCAGACCTCAAACATCAATACTCAACCCTCAGTCCTCGTCCTCAATCCACAACACTCAATCCTCAATCCTCAATCTTCAATCATCAATATTCTATCTTCAGTCCTCAATCCTCAATCCTCAATCCTCAATCTTCAATCGTCAATACTCAATCTTCAATCCTCAATCCTCAATCCTCAATCCTCAATCTTAAATCCTCAATCCACAATCCTCATTCTTCGATCCTCAACACCCAATCCTCAATCTTCAATCCTCAACACTCAACCCTCAATCTTCAATCCTCAATCCTCAATCCTCAATCCTCAATCTTAAATCCTCAATCCACAATCCTCATTCTTCGATCCTCAACACCCAATCCTCAATCTTCAATCCTCAATCCTCAATCCTCAATCCTCAATCCTCAATCCTCTATCCTCAATCCTCAAACTTCAATCCTCAATACTCAATCTACAATCCTCAATACTCAATCCTCAATCCTCAATCCTCATTCTTCAATCCTCAATACCCAGTCCTCAATCTTCAATCTTCAATCCTCAATCCTCAATCCTCAATTCTCATTCCTCAATCCTCAATCCTCAGACCTCAAACATCAATACTCAGCCCTCAGTCCTCGTCCTCAATCCACAACACTCAATCCTCAATCCTCAATCTTCAATCATCAATATTCAATCTTCAGTCATCAATCCTCAATCCTCAATCCTCAATCCTCAATCCTCAATCCTCAATCCTCAATCTTCAATCCTCAATCCACAATCCTCATTCTTCGATCCTCAACACCCAGTCCTCAATCTTCAATCCTCAATACTCAATCCTCAATCCTCAATCCTCAATCGTCAATCCTCTATCCTCAATCCTCAATCCTCAATCCTCAATCATCAATATTCAACACTCAACCCTCAACCATCAATCCTCAATTCTCAATACTCAACAGAATATCCTGAATTCTCATGGTTCAATACTCAATCCACAATATTCTATAATCAAATCTCAATCCTCAAACATCAATTCTCAACACTCAATCCTCAACACTCAGTCCTCTATCTTCAATCCTCCACCCTCAACTCTCAATTCTCAAGCGTCAATACTCAATCCTCAAACCTCAACCCTCAATCCTCAGCCCTCAAACCTCAATCCCGAATCCTCAATCCTAAATCCTCAATCTTCAGCCCTCAGTCCTCAATATCAACTATCAATCCTCTATCCTGAATAGAATATCCTCAATTTACAGTTTTCCATACTCAATCCCCATTCTTCAATCTTCAAATCTGAATCCACACACATCAATTCTAATGACTCAACCATCAACACTCAGTCCTCAATCATAAATCCTCAATCCTCAATCCTCAATCTTCAATCATCAATACTCAATCTTCAATAATCAATCCTCAATCCTCAATCATCAATCTTCAATCCTCAATCCTCAATCCTCATACTTCAATCCTCAACACTCAACCCTCAATCTTCAATCCTCAATCCTCAATCCTCATTTCTCAACCCTCAACCCTCAATACTCAATCCTCAATCCTCAATGTACGAACCTCAATACCCAATCCTCAATCTTCAATACTCAATCGTCAATCCTCAATATTCAATACTCAATCCTCAATCCTCAATCCTCAATCCTCAATACTCAACCATCAATCCTCAATTCCCAATACTCAATAGATTATCCTGAATTTTCAGGATTCAATACTCAAACCTCAATCCTCAACCCTCAGCCCTCATCCTCCATCCTCAATCCTCAATCCTCAATCCTCAATCCTCAATCTTCAATCCTCAATACTCAATCTTCAATCCTCAATCCTCAATCCTCAATCCTCAATCCTCAATCCTCAATCCTCAATCCTCAATCCTCAATCTTCAATCCTCAATACTCAATCTTCAATCCTCAATCCTCAATCCTCAATCCTCAATCCTCAATACTCAACCATCAATCCTCAATTCCCAATACTCAATAGATTATCCTGAATTTTCAGGATTCAATACTCAAACCTCAATCCTCAACCCTCAGCCCTCATCCTCCATCCTCAATCCTCAATCCTCAATCCTCAATACTCAATCTTCAATCCTCAATACTCAATCTTCAATCCTCAATCCTCAATCCTCAATACTCAATCCTCAATCCTCAATCCTCAATCCTCAATCCTCAATCTTCAATCCTCAATACTCAATCTTCAATCCTCAATCCTCAATCCTCAATCCTCAATCCTCATTCTTCAATCCTCAATACCCAGTCCTCAATCTTCAATCCTCAATCCTCAATCCTCAATCCTCAATTCTCAATCCTCAATCCTCAATCCTCAGACCTCAAACATCAATACTCAGCCCTCTGTCCTCGTCCTCAATCCACAACACTCAATCCTCAATCCTCAATTTTCAATCATCAATATTCAATCTCCAGTCCTCAATCCTCAATCCTCAATCCTCAATCTTCAATCCTCAATCCTCAGTCCTCAATACTCTACCATCAATGTTCAATCCTCAATCCTCAATCCTCATTCTTCAATCCTCAATACCCAGTCCTCAATCTTCAATCCTCAATCCTCAATCCTTAATTCTCAATCCTCAATCCTCAATTCTCAGACCTCAGACATCAATACTCAGCCCTCAGTCCTCGTCCTCTATCCTCAACCCTCAATCCTCAATCCTCAGTCTTCAATCATCTATACTCAATCTTCAATCCTCTATCCTCAATCCTCAATCCTCAATCCTCAATCCTCAATCCTCAGTCCTCAATCCTCAATCCTCAATCCTCAATCCTCAATCCTCAATCTTCAATCCTCAATACTCAATCTTCAATCCTCAATCCTCAATCCTCAATCCTCAATCCTCATTCTTCAATCCTCAATACCCAGTCCTCAATCTTCAATCCTCAATCCTCAATCCTCAATCCTCAATTCTCAATCCTCAATCCTCAATCCTCAGACCTCAAACATCAATACTCAACCCTCTGTCCTCGTCCTCAATCCACAACCCTCAATCCTCGATCCTCAATCTTCAATCATCAATATTCAATCTTCAATCCTCAACCCTCAATCCTCAATACTCAATCCTCAATCCTCAATCCTCAATCCTCAATCCTCAATCCTCAATCTTCAATCCTCAATACTCAATCTTCAATCCTCAATCCTCAATCCTCAATCCTCAATCCTCAATCCTCAATCCTCTATCCTCAATCCACAACCTTCAATCCTCAATACTCAATCTACAATCCTCAATCCTCAATCCTCAATCCTCAATCCTCATTCTTCAATCCTCAATACCCAGTCCTCAATCTTCAATCTTCAATCCTCAATCCTCAATCCTCAATTCTCATTCCTCAATCCTCAATCCTCAGACCTCAAACATCAATACTCAACCCTCATTCTTCAATCCTCAATACCCAATCCTCAATCTTCAATCCTCAATCCTCAATCCTCATTCCTCAAACCTCAACCCTCAACCCTCAGTCCTCATCCTCACTTCTCAATTCTCAATCCTGAATCCTCAATCCTCAATCTTCAATCCTCAATAATCAATCTCCAATCCTAGATCCTCAATCCCCAATCTTCAATCCTTAATCCTCAATCTTCAATCCTCAGTCCCCAGACGTCAACCTTCAATCCTCAATGCTACATCCTCAATCCTCAATCCTCAGTTCTGAATCCTCAATCCTCAATCCTCAAACCTCAACACTCAACCGTCAGTCCTCGTCCTCAATACTCAACCCTCAATCCTCAATCCTCAATCTTCAATCATCAGTACTCAATCTTCAATCCTCAATCCTCAATCCTCCACACTCAATATTCAACACACAACCCTCAGCCTTCAATCCTCAATGCTCATTACTCAATAGAATATCCTGAACTCTCATGGTTCAATACTCAATCCACAATATTCAATAATCAAATCTCAATCCTCAAACATCAATTCTCAACACTCAATCCTCAACACTCAGTCCTCTCCCTTCAATCCTCCATCCTCAATCCTCAATCCTCAAGCGTCAATCCTCAATCCTCAATCCTCAACCCTCAATCCTCAACCCTCAATCCTCAGTCCTCACATCCGAATCCCGAATCGGCAATCCTGAATCCTCAATCCTGAATCCTCAATCTTCAGCCCTCAGTCCTCAACAATCAACTATCAATCCGCAATCCTCAATAGAATATCCTCAATTCACTGTTTTCGATACTCAATCCCCATTCTTCAATCTTCAAATCTCAATCCACAAACATCAATTCTCATCAATCAACCCTCAACACTCAGTCCTCAATCGTCAACCCTCAATCCCCAATAATCAATCTTCAATCCTCAATACTCAATCTTCAATCCTCAATCCTCAATCCTCAATCCTCAATCCTCATTCTTCAATCCTCAATACCCAGTCCTCAATCTTCAATCCTCAACCCTCAATCCTCAATTCTCAATCCTCAATCCTCAAATCTCAGACCTCAAACATCAGTACTCAACCCTCAGTCCTCGTCCTCAATCCACATCCCTCAATCCTCAATCCTCAGTCTTCAATCATCAGTATTCAGTCTTCAGTCCTCAATCCTCAATCCTCAATCCTCAATCTTCAATTCTCAACCCTCAACCCTCAATACTCAATCCTCAATCCTCAATGTACGAACCTCAATACCCAATCCTCAATCTTCAACACTCAATCATCAATCCTCAATATTCAATACTCAATCCTCAATCCTCAATCCTCAATCCTCAATACTCAACCATCAATCCTCAATTCCCAATACTCAATAGATTATCCTGAATTTTCAGGATTCAATACTCAAACCTCAATCCTCAACCCTCAGCCCTCATCCTCCATCCTCAATCCTCAATCCTCAATCCTCAATCCTCAATCTTCAATCCTCAATACTCAATCTTCAATCCTCAATCCTCAATCCTCAATCCTCAATCCTCAATCCTCAATCCTCAATCCTCAATCCTCAATCTTCAATACTCAATACTCAATCTTCAATCCTCAATAATCAATCCTCAATCCTCAATCCTCATTCTTCAATCCTCAATACCCAGTCCTCAATCTTCAACCCTCAATCCTCAATCCTCAATCCTCAATCCTCAGACCTCAAACATCAATACTCAACCCTCTGTCCTCGTCCTCAATCCACAACACTCAATCCTCAATCCTCAATCTTCAATCCTCAATACCCAGTCCTCAATCTTCAACCCTCAATCCTCAATCCTCAATCCTCAATCCTCAGACCTCAAACATCAATACTCAACCCTCTGTCCTCGTCCTCAATCCACAACACTCAATCCTCAATCCTCAATCTTCAATCATCAATATTCAATCTTCAGTCCTCAATCCTCAATCCTCAATCCTCAATCTTCAATCCTCAATCCTCAGTCCTCAATACTCTACCATCAATGTTCAATCCTCAATCCTCATTCTTCAATCCTCAATACCCAGTCCTCAATCTTCAATCCTCAATCCTCAATCCTCAATTCTCAATCCTCAATCCTCAATTCTCAGACCTCAGACATCAATACTCAGCCCTCAGTCCTCGTCCTCTATCCTCAACACTCAATCCTCAATCCTCAGTCTTCAATCATCTATACTCAATCTTCAATCCTCTATCCTCAATCCTCAATCCTCAATCCTCAATCCTCAATCCTCAATCCTCAATCTTCAATCCTCAATACTCAATCTTCAATCCTCAATCCTCAATCCTCAATCCTCAATCCTCATTCTTCAATCCTCAATACCCAGTCCTCAGTCTTCAATCCTCAATCCTCAATCCTCAATCCTCAATTCTCAATCCTCAATCCTCAATCCTCAGACCTCAAACATCAATGCTCAACCCTCAGTCCTCGTCCTCAATCCACAACCCTCAATCCTCGATCCTCAATCTTCAATCATCAATATTCAATCTTCAATCCTCAACCCTCAATCCTCAATACTCAATTCTCAATCCTCAATGTTCAATCCTCAATACCCAATCCTCAATCTTCAATCCTCAATCCTCAATCCTCAATCCTCAATCCTCAATCCTCAATCCTCAGTCCTCAAACCTCAATCCCGAATCCTCAATCCTGAATCCTCAATGTTTAGCCCTCAGTCCTCAACAATCAGTTGTCAATCCTCAATCCTCAATAGAATATCCTGAATTCACAGGTTTCAATGCTCAATACTTGACCTGCAATCTTCAAATCTCTACCCACAAGCATCAATTCTCATCACTCAACCCTCAACACTCAGTCCCCAATCCTGAATCTTCAATCCTTAATCCTCAATCCTCAATCCTCAATCCTCAATCTTCAATCCTCAATACTCAATATTCAGTCCTCAATCCTCAATCCTCGGCCCTCAATCCTCAATCGTCAATCTCCAATGCTGAATACTCAATCTTCAATCCTCAACCCTCAATCCTCAATCCTCAATCCTCAATCCTCATTCTTCAATCCTCAATACCCAATCCTCAATCTTCAATCCTCAATCCTCAATCCTCATTCCTCAAACCTCAACCCTCAACCCTCAGTCCTCATCCTCACTTCTCAATTCTCAAACCTGAATCCTCAATCCTCAATCTTCAATCCTCAATAATCAATCTCCAATCATCGATCCTCAATCCCCAATTTTCAATCCTTAATCCTCAATCTTCAATCCTCAGTCCCCAGACGTCAACCTTCAATCCTCAATGCTACATCCTCAATCCTCAATCCTCAGTTCTGAATCCTCAATCCTCAATCCTCAAACCTCAACACTCAACCGTCACCTCGTCCTCAATACTCAACCCTCAATCCTCAATCCTCAATCTTCAATCATCAGTACTCAATCTTCAATCCTCAATCCTCAATCCTCCATACTCAGTATTCAACACACAACCCTCAGCCTTCAATCCTCAATTCTCATTACTCAATAGAATATCCTGAACTCTCATGGTTCAATACTCAATCCACAATATTCGATAATCAAATCTCAATCCTCAAACATCAATTCTCAACACTCAATCCTCAACACTCAGTCCTCTCCCTTCAATCCTCCATCCTCAATCCTCAATCCTCAAGCGTCAATCCTTAATCCTCAATCCTCAACCCTCAATCCTCAACCCTCAATCCTCAGTCCTCACATCCGAATCCCGAATCCGCAATCCTGAATCCTCAATCCTGAATCCTCAATCTTCAGCCCTCAGTCCTCAACAATCAATTATCAATCCGCAATCCTCAATAGAATATCCTCAATTCACTGTTTTCGATACTCAATCCCCATTCTTCAATCTTCAAATCTCAATCCACAAACATCAATTCTCATCAATCAACCCCGCAACACTCAGTCCTCAATCGTCAACCCTCAATCCCCAATAATCAATCTTCAATCCTCAATACTCAATCTTCAATCCTCAATCCTCAATCCTCAATCCTCAATCCTCAATCCTCATTCTTCAATCCTCAATACCCAGTCCTCAATCTTCAATCCTCAACCCTCAATCCTCAATTCTCAATCCTTAATCCTCAATCGTCAGACCTCAAACATCAATACTCAACCCTCAGTCCTCGTCCTCAAACCACAACACTCAATCCTCGATCCTCAATCTTCAATCCTCAATACTCAATCTTCAATCCTCTATCCTCAATCCTCCGTCCTCGTCCTCAATCCACAACACTCAATCCTCAATCCTCAATCTTCAATCATCAATATTCAATCTTCAGTCCTCAATCCTCAATCCTCAATCCTCAATCTTCAATCCTCAATACTCAATCTTCAATCCTCAGTCCTCAGTCCTCAAACCTCAATTCTGAATCCTGAATACTCAATCTTGAATCCTCAATCCTCAGTCCTCAATACTCTACCATCAATGTTCAATCCTCAATCCTCAATCCTCATTCTTCAATCCTCAATTCCCAGTCCTCAATCTTCACCCCTCAATCCCCAATCCTCGTCCTCAATCCACAACCCTCAATCCTCGATCCTCAATCTTCAATCCTCAATACTCAATCTACAATCCTCAATCCTCAACACTCAATAGTCAATCGTCAATCTTA
This sequence comes from Calliopsis andreniformis, assembly GCF_051401765.1. NCBI lineage: Eukaryota > Metazoa > Arthropoda > Insecta > Hymenoptera > Andrenidae > Calliopsis > Calliopsis andreniformis. Next base: position 2,877,870 of record NW_027480440.1, read on the forward strand.
TATCCTCGATACTCAATCTTCAATACTCAATCCTCAATCCTCAATCCTCAATCCTCATTCTTCAATCCTCAATACCTAATCCTCAATCTTCAATCCTCAATCCTCAATCCTCAATTCTCAATCCTCAATCCTCAGTCCTCAGTTCTCAAACCTCAATCCTCAACCCTCAGACCGCATCCTCAATCCTCAATCCTCAACCCTCAATCTTCAATCCTCAATACTCAATCTTCAATCCTCAATCCTCAACACTCAATACTCAATCGTCAATCTTATATTCTCGATACTCAATCTTCAATACTCAATACTCAATCCTCAATCCTCAATGTTCATTCTTCAATCCTCAATACCTAATCCTCAATCCTCAATCCTCAATCCTCAATCCTCATTCCTCAAACCTCAATCGTCAACCCTCAGTCCTCATCTTCAATTCTCAATTCTCAATCCTCAATCCTCAATCCTCAATCTTCAAACATCAATACTCAATCCTCATTCTTCGATCCTCAATACCCAGTCCTCAATCTTCAATCCTCAACCCTCAATCCTCAATTCTCAATCCTCAATCCTCAAATCTCATACCTCAAACATCAGTACTCAACCCTCAGTCCTCGTCCTCAATCCACATCCCTCAATCCTCAATCCTCAGTCTTCAATCATCAGTATTCAGTCTTCAGTCCTCAATCCTCAATCCTCAATCCTCAATCTTCAATCCTCAATACTCAATATTCAGTCCTCAATCCTCAATCATCGACCCTCAATCCTCAATCGTCAATCTCCAATCCTCGATCCTCAATCCTCAATTTTCAATCCTCAATCCTCAATCCTCAGACCTGAAACATCAATACTCAACCCGCAGTCCTCGTCCTCAATCCACAACCCTCAATCCTCGATCCTCAATCTTCAATCCTCAATACTCAATCTTCAATCCTCAATCCTCAATCCTCAATCCTCAATCCTCAATCGTCAATCCTCCATCCTCAATCCTCATTCTTCAATCCTCAATACCCAATCCTCAGTCCTCAATCTTCAATCCTCCATACTCAATCTTCAATCCTCAATACTCAGTCCTTAATCCTTAATCCTCAATCCTCAAACTTCATTCCTCAATACTCAATACTCAATCCTCAATCCTCAATCTTCAATCCTCAATACTCAATCTCCAATCCTCAATCCTCATTCTTCAATCCTCAGTACCCAATCCTCAATCTTCAATCCTCAATACTCAATATTCAGTCCTCAATCCTCAATCCTCGACCCTCAATCCTCAATCGTCAATCTCCAATCCTGAATACTCAATCTTCAATCCTCAACCCTCAATCCTCAATCCTCAATCCTCAATCCTCATTCTTCAATCCCCAATATCCAATCCTCAATCTTCAATCCTCAATTCTCAATCCTCAATTCTCAATCCTCAATCCTCAGTCCTCAGTCCTCAACCCTCAATCCTCAAGCCTGAGGCCTCATCCTCAATCCTCAATCCTCAATCCTCAATCCTCAATACTCAATCTTCAATCCTCTGTACCAGATCCCCAATCTTCAATTCTCAATCCTCAATCCTCAATCTTCAATCCTCAAGTCTCAATCTTCAATCCTCAATCCTCAATCCTCAATCCTCAATCCTCAATCCTCATTCTTCAATCCTCAACACCCGATCCTCAATCTTCAATCGTCAATCCTCAATCCTCAATTCTCAATCCTCAATCCTCAAATCTCATACCTCAAACATCAGTACTCAGCCCTCAGTCCTCGTCCTCAATCCACATCCCTCAATCCTCAATCCTCAGTCTTCAATCATCAGTATTCAGTCTTCAGTCCTCAATCCTCAATCCACAATCCCCAATCCTCAATCGTCAATGTTCAATCCGCAATACCCAATCCTCAATCTTCAATACTCAATCATCAATCCTCAATCTTCAATACTCAATCCTCAATCCTCAATCCTCAATCCTCAATACTCAACCATCAATCCTCAATTCCCAATTCTCAATAGATTATCCTGAAATCTCAGGTTTCAATACTCAAACCTCAATCCTCAACCCTCAGCCCTCATCCTCCATCCTCAATCCTCAATCCTCAATCCTCAATCCTCAATCTTCAATCCTCAATACTCAATCTTCAATCCTCAATCCTCAATCCTCAATCCTCAATCCTCAATCCTCAATCCTCTATCCTCAATCCTCAACCTTCAATCCTCAATACTCAATCTACAATCCTCAGTCCTCAATCCTCAATCCTCAATCCTCATTCTTCAATCCTCAATACCCAGTCCTCAGTCTTCAATCCTCAATCCTCAATCCTCAATCCTCAATTCTCATTCCTCAATCCTCAATCCTCAGACCTCAAACATCAATACTCAACCCTCAGTCCTCGTCCTCAATCCACAACACTCAATCCTCAATCCTCAATCTTCAGTCATCAATATTCAATCTTCAGTCCTCAATCCTCAATCCTCAATCCTCAATCTTCAATCCTCAATACTCAATCTTCAATCCTCAGTCCTCAGTCCTCAAACCTCAATTCTGAATCCTGAATTCTCAATCTTCAATCCTCAATCCTCAGTCCTCAATACTCTACCATCAATGTTCAATCCTCAATCCTCAATCCTCATTCTTCAATCCTCAATACCCAGTCCTCAATCTTCAATCCTCAATCCTCAATCCTCAATCCTCATTCTTCAATCCTCAATACCCAATCCTCAATCTTCAATCGTAAATCCTCAATCCTCAATTCTCAATCCTCAATCCTCAATCCTCAGACCTCAAACATCAATACTCAAACCTCAGTCCTCGTCCTCAATCCACAACCCTCAATCCTCGATCCTCAATCTTCAATCCTCAATACTCAATCTTCAATCCTCAATCCTCAACACTCAATACTCAATCGTCAATCTTATATCCTCGATACTCAATCTTCAATACTCAATCCTCAATCCTCAATCCTCAATACTCATTCTTCAATCCTCAATACCTAATCCTCAATCTTCAATCCTCAATCCTCAATCCTCAATTCTCAATCCTCAATCCTCAGTCCTCAGTTCTCAAACCTCAATCCTCAACCCTCAGACCGCATCCTCAATCCTCAATCCTCAATCCTCAATCTTCAATCCCCAATACTCAATCATCAATCCTCAATCCTCTATCCTCAATCCTCAATCCTCAATCCTCAATCCTCAATCCTCAGTCATCAGTACTCAATCTTCAATACTCAAACCTCAATCCTCAATCCTCAATCCTCAATCCTCGATCCTCAATCCTCATTCCTCAAACCTCAATCGTCAAACCTCAGTCCTCATCTTCAATTCTCAATTCTCAATCCTCAATCCTCAATCCTCAATCCTCAATCTTCAAACATCAATACTCAATCTTCAATCCTCAATCATCAATCCTCATTCCTCAATCCTCAATCCTCAATATTCAACACACAATCCTCAACCATCAATCCTCTATTCTCAATACTCAGCAGAATATCCTGAATTCTCATGGTTCAATACTCAATCCACAATATTCAATAATCAAATCTCAATCCTCAAACACCAACTCTCAACTCTCAATCCTCAACACTCAGTCCTCTCTCTTCAATCCTCCATCCTCAATCCTCAATCCTCAAGCGTCAATCCTCAATCCTCAATCCTCAATCCTCATTCCTCAATCTTCAACCCTCAATCCTCATTCCTCAAACCTCAATCGTCAACCCTCAGTCCTCATCTACAATTCTCAATTCTCAATCCTCAATCCTCAATCCTCATTCTTCGATACTCAACACCCAATCCCCAATCTTCAATCCTCAATACTCAATCCTCAATTCTCAGTCCTCAATCCTCAATCCTCAATCCTCAGGCCTCAAACATCAATACTCAACCCTCAGTCCTCGTCCTCAATCCACAACCCTCAATCCTCGATCCTCAGTCCTCAAACCTCAATCCTGAATCCTCAATCCTGAATCCACAATGTTCAGCCCTCAGTCCTCAACAATCAGTTGTCAATCCTCAATCCACAATAGAATATCCTCAATTCAGATGATTCAATGCTCAATACTCGACCTGCAATCTTCAAATCTCTATCCGCAAGCATCAATCCTCATTACTCAACCCTCAACATTAAGTCCCCAATCCTGAATCTTCAATCCTCAACCCTCAATCCTCAATCCTCAATCCTCAATCTTCAATCCTCAATACTCAATATTCAGTCCTCAATCCTCAATCATCGACCCTCAATCCTCAATCGTCAATCTCCAATCCTCGATCCTCAATCCTCAATTTTCAATCCTCAATCCTCAATCCTCAGACCTGAAACATCAATACTCAACCCGCAGTCCTCGTCCTCAATCCACAACCCTCAATCCTCGATCCTCAATCTTCAATCCTCAATACTCAATCTTCAATCCTCAATCCTCAATCCTCAATCCTCAATCCTCAATCGTCAATCCTCCATCCTCAATCCTCATTCTTCAATCCTCAATACCCAATCCTCAGTCCTCAATCTTCAATCCTCCATACTCAATCTTCAATCCTCAATACTCAGTCCTTAATCCTTAATCCTCAATCCTCAAACTTCATTCCTCAATACTCAATACTCAATCCTCAATCCTCAATCTTCAATCCTCAATACTCAATCTCCAATCCTCAATCCTCATTCTTCAATCCTCAGTACCCAATCCTCAATCTTCAATCCTCAATACTCAATATTCAGTCCTCAATCCTCAATCCTCGACCCTCAATCCTCAATCGTCAATCTCCAATCCTGAATACTCAATCTTCAATCCTCAACCCTCAATCCTCAATCCTCAATCCTCAATCCTCATTCTTCAATCCCCAATATCCAATCCTCAATCTTCAATCCTCAATTCTCAATCCTCAATTCTCAATCCTCAATCCTCAGTCCTCAGTCCTCAACCCTCAATCCTCAAGCCTGAGGCCTCATCCTCAATCCTCAATCCTCAATACTCAATCTTCAATCCTCTGTACCAGATCCTCAATCTTCAATTCTCAATCCTCAATCCTCAATCTTCAATCCTCAAGTCTCAATCTTCAATCCTCAATCCTCAATCCTCAATCCTCAATCCTCAATCCTCATTCTTCAATCCTCAACACCCGATCCTCAATCTTCAATCGTCAATCCTCAATCCTCAATTCTCAATCCTCAATCCTCAAATCTCATACCTCAAACATCAGTACTCAGCCCTCAGTCCTCGTCCTCAATCCACATCCCTCAATCCTCAATCCTCAGTCTTCAATCATCAGTATTCAGTCTTCAGTCCTCAATCCTCAATCCACAATCCCCAATCCTCAATCGTCAATGTTCAATCCGCAATACCCAATCCTCAATCTTCAATACTCAATCATCAATCCTCAATCTTCAATACTCAATCCTCAATCCTCAATCCTCAATCCTCAATACTCAACCATCAATCCTCAATTCCCAATTCTCAATAGATTATCCTGAAATCTCAGGTTTCAATACTCAAACCTCAATCCTCAACCCTCAGCCCTCATCCTCCATCCTCAATCCTCAATCCTCAATCCTCAATCCTCAATCTTCAATCCTCAATACTCAATCTTCAATCCTCAATCCTCAATCCTCAATCCTCAATCCTCAATCCTCAATCCTCTATCCTCAATCCTCAACCTTCAATCCTCAATACTCAATCTACAATCCTCAGTCCTCAATCCTCAATCCTCAATCCTCATTCTTCAATCCTCAATACCCAGTCCTCAGTCTTCAATCCTCAATCCTCAATCCTCAATCCTCAATTCTCATTCCTCAATCCTCAATCCTCAGACCTCAAACATCAATACTCAACCCTCAGTCCTCGTCCTCAATCCACAACACTCAATCCTCAATCCTCAATCTTCAGTCATCAATATTCAATCTTCAGTCCTCAATCCTCAATCCTCAATCCTCAATCTTCAATCCTCAATACTCAATCTTCAATCCTCAGTCCTCAGTCCTCAAACCTCAATTCTGAATCCTGAATTCTCAATCCTCAATCCTCAATCCTCAGTCCTCAATACTCTACCATCAATGTTCAATCCTCAATCCTCAATCCTCATTCTTCAATCCTCAATACCCAGTCCTCAATCTTCAATCCTCAATCCTCAATCCTCAATCCTCATTCTTCAATCCTCAATACCCAATCCTCAATCTTCAATCGTAAATCCTCAATCCTCAATTCTCAATCCTCAATCCTCAATCCTCAGACCTCAAACATCAATACTCAAACCTCAGTCCTCGTCCTCAATCCACAACCCTCAATCCTCGATCCTCAATCTTCAATCCTCAATACTCAATCTTCAATCCTCAATCCTCAACACTCAATACTCAATCGTCAATCTTATATCCTCGATACTCAATCTTCAATACTCAATCCTCAATCCTCAATCCTCAATACTCATTCTTCAATCCTCAATACCTAATCCTCAATCTTCAATCCTCAATCCTCAATCCTCAATTCTCAATCCTCAATCCTCAGTCCTCAGTTCTCAAACCTCAATCCTCAACCCTCAGACCGCATCCTCAATCCTCAATCCTCAATCCTCAATCTTCAATCCCCAATACTCAATCATCAATCCTCAATCCTCTATCCTCAATCCTCAATCCTCAATCCTCAATCCTCAATCCTCAGTCATCAGTACTCAATCTTCAATACTCAAACCTCAATCCTCAATCCTCAATCCTCAATCCTCGATCCTCAATCCTCATTCCTCAAACCTCAATCGTCAAACCTCAGTCCTCATCTTCAATTCTCAATTCTCAATCCTCAATCCTCAATCCTCAATCCTCAATCTTCAAACATCAATACTCAATCTTCAATCCTCAATCATCAATCCTCATTCCTCAATCCTCAATCCTCAATATTCAACACACAATCCTCAACCATCAATCCTCTATTCTCAATACTCAGCAGAATATCCTGAATTCTCATGGTTCAATACTCAATCCACAATATTCAATAATCAAATCTCAATCCTCAAACACCAACTCTCAACTCTCAATCCTCAACACTCAGTCCTCTCTCTTCAATCCTCCATCCTCAATCCTCAATCCTCAAGCGTCAATCCTCAATCCTCAATCCTCAATCCTCATTCCTCAATCTTCAACCCTCAATCCTCATTCCTCAAACCTCAATCGTCAACCCTCAGTCCTCATCTACAATTCTCAATTCTCAATCCTCAATCCTCAATCCTCATTCTTCGATACTCAACACCCAATCCTCAATCTTCAATCCTCAATACTCAATCCTCAATTCTCAGTCCTCAATCCTCAATCCTCAATCCTCAGGCCTCAAACATCAATACTCAACCCTCAGTCCTCGTCCTCAATCCACAACCCTCAATCCTCGATCCTCAGTCCTCAAACCTCAATCCTGAATCCTCAATCCTGAATCCACAATGTTCAGCCCTCAGTCCTCAACAATCAGTTGTCAATCCTCAATCCACAATAGAATATCCTCAATTCAGATGATTCAATGCTCAATACTCGACCTGCAATCTTCAAATCTCTATCCGCAAGCATCAATCCTCATTACTCAACCCTCAACATTAAGTCCCCAATCCTGAATCTTCAATCCTCAACCCTCAATCCTCAATCCTCAATCCTCAATCTTCAATCCTCAATACTCAATATTCAGTCCTCAATCCTCAATCATCGACCCTCAATCCTCAATCGTCAATCTCCAATCCTCGATCCTCAATCCTCAATTTTCAATCCTCAATCCTCAATCCTCAGACCTCAAACATCAATACTCAACCCTCAGTCCTCGTCCTCAAACCACAACACTCAATCCTCGATCCTCAATCTTCAATCCTCAATACTCAATCTTCTATCCTCTATCCTCAATCCTCAATCCTCAATCCTCAATCCTCAATCCTCAATCGCCAATCCTCTATCCTCAATCCTCAATCCTCAATCCTCAATCATCAATATTCAACACTCAACCCTCAACCATCAATACTCAATTCTCATAACTCAATAGAATATCCTGAATTCTCATGGTTCAATACTCAATCCACAATATTCTATAATCAAATCTCAATCCTCAAACATCAATACTCAACCCTCAGTCCTCGTCCTCAATCCACAACCCTCAATCCTCGATCCTCAATCGTCAATCATCAATATTCAATCTTCAATTCTCAACCCTCAACCCTCAATACTCAATCCTCAATCCTCAATGTACGATCCACAATACCCAATCCTCAATCTTCAATCCTCAATCCTCAATCCTCAACCCTCAATCCTCAATCCTCAATCCTCAGGCCTCAAACCTCAATCCTGAATCCTCAATCCTGAATCCTCAATCTTCAGCCATCAGTCCTCAAAAATCAACTATCAATCCTCTATCCTGAATAGAATATCCTCAATTTACAGTTTTCCATACTCAATCCCCATTCTTCAATCTTCAAATCTCAATCCACAAACATCAATTCTAATCACGCAACCATCAACACTCAGTCCTCAATCTTCAATCCTCAATCCTCAATCCTCAATCTTCAATCCTCAATACTCAAGCTTCAGTCCTCAATCCTCAATCCTCAATCCTCAATCTTCAATCTTCAATCCTCAATACTCAAGCTTCAGTCCACAATCCTCAATCCACAATCCTTCATCCTGAATCCTCAATCCTCAATCCTCAATCCTGATTCTTCAATCCTCAATACCCAATCCTCAATCATCAATCCTCAATCCTCAATCCTCAATTCTCAATCCTCAATTGTCAATCCTCAATCCTCAGTCCTCAGTCCTCAAACCACAATCCTCAACCCTCAGCCCTCATCCTCAATCCTCAATCCTCAATCCTCAGTCCTCCGTCCTCAAACCTATATCCTCAGGCCTCAGACCTCATCCTCAATCCTCAATCCTCAATCCTCAATCCTCAAACTTCAATCCTCAATACTCAATCTTCAATCCTCAATCCTCATTCCTCAAACCTCAATTCTGAATTCTGAATACTCAATCTTCAATCCTCAATCCTCAGCCCACAATACTCTAGCATCAATCTTCAATCCTCAATCCTCAATCCTCAATCCTCAATCCTCATCCTTCAATCCTCAATACCCAATCCTCAATCTTCAATCCTCAATCCTCAATGCTCAATTCTCAATCCTCAATCCTCAATCCTCAATCTTCAATCCTCAACACTCAATCTTCAATCCTCAATCCTCAATCCTCAGTCATCAATCCTCAATCTTCAATTCTCAATCGTCAATCCCCACTCCTCAATCCTCAACACCCAATCCTCAATCTTCAATCCTCAATCCTGAATCCTCAATTCTGAATCCTCAATCCTCCATGCTCAGACCTCAACCATCAATACTCAACCCTCAGTCCTCGTCCTCAATACACAACCCTCAATCCTCGATCCGCAATCTTCAATCATCAATAATCAATCTTCAATTCTCAACCCTCAATCCTCAATACTCAATCCTCAATCCTCAATCCTCAATCCTCAATCTTCAATCCCCAATACTCAATCATCAATCCTCAATCCTCTATCCTCAATCCTCAATCCTCAATCCTCAATCATCAATCCTCAGTCATCAGTACTCAATCTTCAATACTCAAACCTCAATCCTCAATCCTCAATCCTCAATCCTCGATCCTCAATCCTCATTACTCAAACCTCAATCGTCAAACCTCAGTCCTCATCTTCAATTCTCAATTCTCAATCCTCAATCCTCAATCCTCAATCTTCAAACATCAATACTCAATCTTCAATCCTCAATCATCAATCCTCATTCCTCAATCCTCAATCCTCAATATTCTACACACAATCCTCAACCATCAATCCTCTATTCTCAATACTCAGCAGAATATCCTGAATTCTCATGGTTCAATACTCAATCCACAATATTCAATAATCAAATCTCAATCCTCAAACACCAGCTCTCAACTCCCAATCCTCAACACTCAGTCCTCTCTCTTGAATCCTCCATCCTCAATCCTCAATCCTCAAGCGTCAATCCTCAATCCTCAATACTCAATCCTCAACCCTCAATCCTCAATCCTCAATCCTCAGTCATCAATACTGAATCTTCAATACTCAATCCTCAATCCTCAATCCCCAATCCTCAATCCTCAATCCTCAATCCTCATTCCTCAAACCTCAATCCTCAACACTCAGTCCTCATCCTCAATTCTCAATTCTCAATTCTCAATCCTCAGTCCTCAATCCTCAATCTTCAACCCTCAATAATCACTTTTCAATCCTAGATCCTCAATCCCCAATCATCAATCCTTAATCCTCAATCTTCAGTCCTCAGTCCCCAGCCCTCAATCTTCAATCCTCAATGCTCCATCCTCAATCCTCAATCCTCAGTCCTCAGTCCTCAATCCTCAATCCTCAATCCTGAATCCTCAATCCTCAATCTTCAATCCTCAATACTCAATCTTCACTCCTCAATCCTCAATACTCAATCCTCGATCTTCAATCCTCAATCCTCAATCCTCAATCCTCAAACCTCATTCTTCAATCCTCAGTACCCAATCCTCAATCTTCAATCTTCAATTCTCAATCCTCAATTCTCAATCCACAATCCTCAGTCCTCAGTCCTCAAACCTCAATCCCCATTCTTCAATCCTCAATACCCAATCCTCAATCTTCAATCGTCAATCCTCAATCCTCAATTCTCAATCCTCAATCCTCAATCCTCAGACCTCAAACATCAATACTCAAACCTCAGTCCTCGTCCTCAATCCACAACCCTCAATCCTCGATCCTCAATCTTCAATCCTCAATACTCAATCTTCAATCCTCAATCCTCAACACTCAATACTCAATCGTCAATCTTATATCCTCGATACTCAATCTTCAATACTCAATCCTCAATCCTCAATCCTCAATACTCATTCTTCAATCCTCAATACCTAATCCTCAATCTTCAATCCTCAATCCTCAATCCTCAATTCTCAATCCCCAATCCTCAGTCCTCAGTTCTCAAACCTCAATCCTCAACCCTCAGACCGCATCCTCAATCCTCAATCCTCGATCCTCAATCCTCAATCCTCAATCCTCAATCGCCAATCCTCTATCCTCAATCCTCAATCCTCAATCCTCAATCATCAATATTCAACACTCAACCCTCAACCATCAATACTCAATTCTCATAACTCAATAGAATATCCTGAATTCTCATTGTTCAATACTCAATCCACAATATTCTATAATCAAATCTCAATCCTCAAACATCAATTCTCAACACTCAATCCTCAACACTCAGTCCTCTCTCTTCAATCCTCCGTCCTCAACTCTCAATCCTCAAGCGTCAAAATTCAATCGTCAACCCTCAGCCCTCTATCCTCAGCCCTCAAACCTCAATCCCGTATCCTCAATCCTAAATCCTCAATCTTCAGCCCTCAGTCCTCAAAAATCAACTATCAATCCTCTATCCTGAATAGAATATCCTCAATTTACAGTTTTCCATACTCAATCCCCATTCTTCAATCTTCAAATCTGAATCCACAAACATCAATACTAATCACTGAAGCATCAACACTCAGTCCTCAATCTTCAATCCTCAATCCTCAATCCTCATCCTTCAATCCTCAATACTCAATCTTCAATCATCAATCCTCAATCCTCAATCCTCAATCTTCAATCCTCAATCCTCATTATTCAATCCTCAACACCCAATACTCAATCTTCAATCCACAATCCTCAATCCTCAATTCTCAATCCTCAATCCTCAATGTTCATACCTCAAACATCAATACTCAACCCTCAGTCCTCGTCCTCAATCCACAACCCTCAATCCTCGATCCTCAATCGTCAATCATCAATATTCAATCTTCAATTCTCAACCATCAACCCTCAATACTCAATCCTCAATCCTCAATGTACGATCCACAATACCCAATCCTCAATCTTCAATCCTCAATCCTCAATCCTCAACCCTCAACCCTCAATCCTCAATCCTCAGGCCTCAAACCTCAATCCTGAATCCTCAATCCTGAATCCTCAATCTTCAGCCATCAGTCCTCAAAAATCAACTATCAATCCTCTATCCTGAATAGAATATCCTCAATTTACAGTTTTCCATACTCAATCCCCATTCTTCAATCTTCAAATCTCAATCCACAAACATCAATTCTAATCACGCAACCATCAACACTCAGTCCTCAATCTTCAATCCTCAATCCTCAATCCTCAATCTTCAATCCTCAATACTCAAGCTTCAGTCCTCAATCCTCAATCCTCAATCCTCAATCTTCAATCTTCAATCTTCAATCCTCAATACTCAAGCTTCAGTCCACAATCCTCAATCCTCAATCCTTAATCCTGAATCCTCAATCCTCAATCCTCAATCCTGATTCTTCAATCCTCAATACCCAATCCTCAATCATCAATCCTCAATCCTCAATCCTCAATTCTCAATCCTCAATTGTCAATCCTCAATCCTCAGTCCTCAGTCCTCAAACCACAATCCTCAACCCTCAGCCCTCATCCTCAATCCTCAATCCTCAATCCTCAGTCCTCCGTCCTCAAACCTACATCCTCAGCCCTCAGACCTCATCCTCAATCCTCAATCCTCAATCCTCAATCCTCAAACTTCAATCCTCAATACTCAATCTTCAATCCTCAATCCTCATTCCTCAAACCTCAATTCTGAATTCTGAATACTCAATCTTCAATCGTCAATCCTCAGCCCACAATACTCTAGCATCAATCTTCAATCCTCAATCCTCAATCCTCAATCCTCAATCCTCATCCTTCAATCCTCAATACCCAATCCTCAATCTTCAATCCTCAATCCTCAATGCTCAATTCTCAATCCTCAATCCTCAATCCTCAATCTTCAATCCTCAACACTCAATCTTCAATCCTCAATCCTCAATCCTCAGTCATCAATCCTCAATCTTCAATTCTCAATCGTCAATCCCCACTCCTCAATCCTCAACACCCAATCCTCTATCTTCAATCCTCAATCCTGAATCCTCAATCCTCAATCCTCAATCCTCAATCCTCAATCCTCAATCTTCAATACTCAATACTCAATCTTCAATCCTCAATAATCAATCCTCAATCCTCAATCCTCATTCTTCAATCCTCAATACCCAGTCCTCAATCTTCAACCCTCAATCCTCAATCCTCAATCCTCAATCCTCAGACCTCAAACATCAATACTCAACCCTCTGTCCTCGTCCTCAATCCACAACACTCAATCCTCAATCCTCAATCTTCAATCCTCAATACCCAGTCCTCAATCTTCAACCCTCAATCCTCAATCCTCAATCCTCAATCCTCAGACCTCAAACATCAATACTCAACCCTCTGTCCTCGTCCTCAATCCACAACACTCAATCCTCAATCCTCAATCTTCAATCATCAATATTCAATCTTCAGTCCTCAATCCTCAATCCTCAATCCTCAATCTTCAATCCTCAATCCTCAGTCCTCAATACTCTACCATCAATGTTCAATCCTCAATCCTCATTCTTCAATCCTCAATACCCAGTCCTCAATCTTCAATCCTCAATCCTCAATCCTCAATTCTCAATCCTCAATCCTCAATTCTCAGACCTCAGACATCAATACTCAGCCCTCAGTCCTCGTCCTCTATCCTCAACACTCAATCCTCAATCCTCAGTCTTCAATCATCTATACTCAATCTTCAATCCTCTATCCTCAATCCTCAATCCTCAATCCTCAATCCTCAATCCTCAATCCTCAATCTTCAATCCTCAATACTCAATCTTCAATCCTCAATCCTCAATCCTCAATCCTCAATCCTCATTCTTCAATCCTCAATACCCAGTCCTCAGTCTTCAATCCTCAATCCTCAATCCTCAATCCTCAATTCTCAATCCTCAATCCTCAATCCTCAGACCTCAAACATCAATGCTCAACCCTCAGTCCTCGTCCTCAATCCACAACCCTCAATCCTCGATCCTCAATCTTCAATCATCAATATTCAATCTTCAATCCTCAACCCTCAATCCTCAATACTCAATCCTCAATCCTCAATGTTCAATCCTCAATACCCAATCCTCAATCTTCAATCCTCAATCCTCAATCCTCAATCCTCAATCCTCAATCCTCAATCCTCAGTCCTCAAACCTCAATCCCGAATCCTCAATCCTGAATCCTCAATGTTTAGCCCTCAGTCCTCAACAATCAGTTGTCAATCCTCAATCCTCAATAGAATATCCTGAATTCACAGGTTTCAATGCTCAATACTTGACCTGCAATCTTCAAATCTCTACCCACAAGCATCAATTCTCATCACTCAACCCTCAACACTCAGTCCCCAATCCTGAATCTTCAATCCTTAATCCTCAATCCTCAATCCTCAATCCTCAATCTTCAATCCTCAATACTCAATATTCAGTCCTCAATCCTCAATCCTCGGCCCTCAATCCTCAATCGTCAATCTCCAATCCTGAATACTCAATCTTCAATCCTCAACCCTCAATCCTCAATCCTCAATCCTCAATCCTCATTCTTCAATCCTCAATACCCAATCCTCAATCTTCAATCCTCAATCCTCAATCCTCATTCCTCAAACCTCAACCCTCAACCCTCAGTCCTCATCCTCACTTCTCAATTCTCAAACCTGAATCCTCAATCCTCAATCTTCAATCCTCAATAATCAATCTCCAATCATCGATCCTCAATCCCCAATTTTCAATCCTTAATCCTCAATCTTCAATCCTCAGTCCCCAGACGTCAACCTTCAATCCTCAATGCTACATCCTCAATCCTCAATCCTCAGTTCTGAATCCTCAATCCTCAATCCTCAAACCTCAACACTCAACCGTCACCTCGTCCTCAATACTCAACCCTCAATCCTCAATCCTCAATCTTCAATCATCAGTACTCAATCTTCAATCCTCAATCCTCAATCCTCCATACTCAGTATTCAACACACAACCCTCAGCCTTCAATCCTCAATTCTCATTACTCAATAGAATATCCTGAACTCTCATGGTTCAATACTCAATCCACAATATTCGATAATCAAATCTCAATCCTCAAACATCAATTCTCAACACTCAATCCTCAACACTCAGTCCTCTCCCTTCAATCCTCCATCCTCAATCCTCAATCCTCAAGCGTCAATCCTTAATCCTCAATCCTCAACCCTCAATCCTCAACCCTCAATCCTCAGTCCTCACATCCGAATCCCGAATCCGCAATCCTGAATCCTCAATCCTGAATCCTCAATCTTCAGCCCTCAGTCCTCAACAATCAATTATCAATCCGCAATCCTCAATAGAATATCCTCAATTCACTGTTTTCGATACTCAATCCCCATTCTTCAATCTTCAAATCTCAATCCACAAACATCAATTCTCATCAATCAACCCCGCAACACTCAGTCCTCAATCGTCAACCCTCAATCCCCAATAATCAATCTTCAATCCTCAATACTCAATCTTCAATCCTCAATCCTCAATCCTCAATCCTCAATCCTCATTCTTCAATCCTCAATACCCAGTCCTCAATCTTCAATCCTCAACCCTCAATCCTCAATTCTCAATCCTTAATCCTCAATCGTCAGACCACAAACATCAATACTCAACCCTCAGTCCTCGTCCTCAAACCACAACACTCAATCCTCGATCCTCAATCTTCAATCCTCAATACTCAATCTTCAATCCTCTATCCTCAATCCTCCGTCCTCGTCCTCAATCCACAACACTCAATCCTCAATCCTCAATCTTCAATCATCAATATTCAATCTTCAGTCCTCAATCCTCAATCCTCAATCCTCAATCTTCAATCCTCAATACTCAATCTTCAATCCTCAGTCCTCAGTCCTCAAACCTCAATTCTGAATCCTGAATACTCAATCTTGAATCCTCAATCCTCAGTCCTCAATACTCTACCATCAATGTTCAATCCTCAATCCTCAATCCTCATTCTTCAATCCTCAATTCCCAGTCCTCAATCTTCACCCCTCAATCCCCAATCCTCGTCCTCAATCCACAACCCTCAATCCTCGATCCTCAATCTTCAATCCTCAATACTCAATCTACAATCCTCAATCCTCAACACTCAATAGTCAATCGTCAATCTTATATCCTCGATACTCAATCTTCAATACTCAATCCTCAATCCTCAATCCTCAATCCTCATTCTTCAATCCTCAATACCTAATCCTCAATCTTCAATCCTCAATCCTCAATCCTCAATTCTCAATCCTCAATCCTCAGTCCTCAGTTCTCAAACCTCAATCCTCAACCCTCAGACCGCATCCTCAATCCTCAATCCTCAACCCTCAATCTTCAATCCTCAATACTCAATCTTCAATCCTCAATCCTCAACACTCAATACTCAATCGTCAATCTTATATTCACGATACTCAATCTTCAATACTCAATACTCAATCCTCAATCCTCAATGTTCATTCTTCAATCCTCAATACCTAATCCTCAATCCTCAATCCTCAATCCTCAATCCTCATTCCTCAAACCTCAATCGTCAACCCTCAGTCCTCATCTTCAATTCTCAATTCTCAATCCTCAATCCTCAATCCTCAATCTTCAAACATCAATACTCAATCCTCATTCTTCGATCCTCAATACCCAGTCCTCAATCTTCAATCCTCAACCCTCAATCCTCAATTCTCAATCCTCAATCCTCAAATCTCATACCTCAAACATCAGTACTCAACCCTCAGTCCTCGTCCTCAATCCACATCCCTCAATCCTCAATCCTCAGTCTTCAATCATCAGTATTCAGTCTTCAGTCCTCAATCCTCAATCCTCAATCCTCAATCTTCAATCCTCAATACTCAATATTCAGTCCTCAATCCTCAATCATCGACCCTCAATCCTCAATCGCCAATCTCCAATCCTCGATCCTCAATCCTCAATTTTCAATCCTCAATCCTCAATCCTCAGACCTGAAACATCAATACTCAACCCGCAGTCCTCGTCCTCAATCCACAACCCTCAATCCTCGATCCTCAATCTTCAATCCTCAATACTCAATCTTCAATCCTCAATCCTCAATCCTCAATCCTCAATCCTCAATCGTCAATCCTCCATCCTCAATCCTCATTCTTCAATCCTCAATACCCAATCCTCAGTCCTCAATCTTCAATCCTCCATACTCAATCTTCAATCCTCAATACTCAGTCCTTAATCCTTAATCCTCAATCCTCAAACTTCATTCCTCAATACTCAATACTCAATCCTCAATCCTCAATATTCAATCCTCAATACTCAATCTCCAATCCTCAATCCTCATTCTTCAATCCTCAGTACCCAATCCTCAATCTTCAATCCTCAATACTCAATATTCAGTCCTCAATCCTCAATCCTCGACCCTCAATCCTCAATCGTCAATCTCCAATCCTGAATACTCAATCTTCAATCCTCAACCCTCAATCCTCAATCCTCAATCCTCAATCCTCATTCTTCAATCCCCAATATCCAATCCTCAATCTTCAATCCTCAATTCTCAATCCTCAATTCTCAATCCTCAATCCTCAGTCCTCAGTCCTCAACCCTCAATCTTCAAGCCTGAGGCCTCATCCTCAATCCTCAATCCTCAATACTCAATCTTCAATCCTCTGTACCAGATCCTCAATCTTCAATTCTCAATCCTCAATCCTCAATCTTCAATCCTCAAGTCTCAATCTTCAATCCTCAATCCTCAATCCTCAATCCTCAATCCTCAATCCTCATTCTTCAATCCTCAACACCCGATCCTCAATCTTCAATCGTCAATCCTCAATCCTCAATTCTCAATCCTCAATCCTCAAATCTCATACCTCAAACATCAGTACTCAGCCCTCAGTCCTCGTCCTCAATCCACATCCCTCAATCCTCAATCCTCAGTCTTCAATCATCAGTATTCAGTCTTCAGTCCTCAATCCTCAATCCACAATCCCCAATCCTCAATCGTCAATGTTCAATCCGCAATACCCAATCCTCAATCTTCAATACTCAATCATCAATCCTCAATCTTCAATACTCAATCCTCAATCCTCAATCCTCAATCCTCAATACTCAACCATCAATCCTCAATTCCCAATTCTCAATAGATTATCCTGAAATCTCAGGTTTCAATACTCAAACCTCAATCCTCAACCCTCAGCCCTCATCCTCCATCCTCAATCCTCAATCCTCAATCCTCAATCCTCAATCTTCAATCCTCAATACTCAATCTTCAATCCTCAATCCTCAATCCTCAATCCTCAATCCTCAATCCTCAATCCTCTATCCTCAATCCTCAACCTTCAATCCTCAATACTCAATCTACAATCCTCAGTCCTCAATCCTCAATCCTCAATCCTCATTCTTCAATCCTCAATACCCAGTCCTCAGTCTTCAATCCTCAATCCTCAATCCTCAATCCTCAATTCTCATTCCTCAATCCTCAATCCTCAGACCTCAAACATCAATACTCAACCCTCAGTCCTCGTCCTCAATCCACAACACTCAATCCTCAATCCTCAATCTTCAGTCATCAATATTCAATCTTCAGTCCTCAATCCTCAATCCTCAATCCTCAATCTTCAATCCTCAATACTCAATCTTCAATCCTCAGTCCTCAGTCCTCAAACCTCAATTCTGAATCCTGAATTCTCAATCTTCAATCCTCAATCCTCAGTCCTCAATACTCTACCATCAATGTTCAATCCTCAATCCTCAATCCTCATTCTTCAATCCTCAATACCCAGTCCTCAATCTTCAATCCTCAATCCTCAATCCTCAATCCTCATTCTTCAATCCTCAATACCCAATCCTCAATCTTCAATCGTAAATCCTCAATCCTCAATTCTCAATCCTCAATCCTCAATCCTCAGACCTCAAACATCAATACTCAAACCTCAGTCCTCGTCCTCAATCCACAACCCTCAATCCTCGATCCTCAATCTTCAATCCTCAATACTCAATCTTCAATCCTCAATCCTCAACACTCAATACTCAATCGTCAATCTTATATCCTCGATACTCAATCTTCAATACTCAATCCTCAATCCTCAATCCTCAATACTCATTCTTCAATCCTCAATACCTAATCCTCAATCTTCAATCCTCAATCCTCAATCCTCAATTCTCAATCCTCAATCCTCAGTCCTCAGTTCTCAAACCTCAATCCTCAACCCTCAGACCGCATCCTCAATCCTCAATCCTCAATCCTCAATCTTCAATCCCCAATACTCAATCATCAATCCTCAATCCTCTATCCTCAATCCTCAATCCTCAATCCTCAATCCTCAATCCTCAGTCATCAGTACTCAATCTTCAATACTCAAACCTCAATCCTCAATCCTCAATCCTCAATCCTCGATCCTCAATCCTCATTCCTCAAACCTCAATCGTCAAACCTCAGTCCTCATCTTCAATTCTCAATTCTCAATCCTCAATCCTCAATCCTCAATCCTCAATCTTCAAACATCAATACTCAATCTTCAATCCTCAATCATCAATCCTCATTCCTCAATCCTCAATCCTCAATATTCAACACACAATCCTCAACCATCAATCCTCTATTCTCAATACTCAGCAGAATATCCTGAATTCTCATGGTTCAATACTCAATCCACAATATTCAATAATCAAATCTCAATCCTCAAACACCAACTCTCAACTCTCAATCCTCAACACTCAGTCCTCTCTCTTCAATCCTCCATCCTCAATCCTCAATCCTCAAGCGTCAATCCTCAATCCTCAATCCTCAATCCTCATTCCTCAATCTTCAACCCTCAATCCTCATTCCTCAAACCTCAATCGTCAACCCTCAGTCCTCATCTACAATTCTCAATTCTCAATCCTCAATCCTCAATCCTCATTCTTCGATACTCAACACCCAATCCTCAATCTTCAATCCTCAATACTCAATCCTCAATTCTCAGTCCTCAATCCTCAATCCTCAATCCTCAGGCCTCAAACATCAATACTCAACCCTCAGTCCTCGTCCTCAATCCACAACCCTCAATCCTCGATCCTCAGTCCTCAAACCTCAATCCTGAATCCTCAATCCTGAATCCACAATGTTCAGCCCTCAGTCCTCAACAATCAGTTGTCAATCCTCAATCCACAATAGAATATCCTCAATTCAGATGATTCAATGCTCAATACTCGACCTGCAATCTTCAAATCTCTATCCGCAAGCATCAATCCTCATTACTCAACCCTCAACATTAAGTCCCCAATCCTGAATCTTCAATCCTCAACCCTCAATCCTCAATCCTCAATCCTCAATCTTCAATCCTCAATACTCAATATTCAGTCCTCAATCCTCAATCATCGACCCTCAATCCTCAATCGTCAATCTCCAATCCTCGATCCTCAATCCTCAATTTTCAATCCTCAATCCTCAATCCTCAGACCTCAAACATCAATACTCAACCCTCAGTCCTCGTCCTCAAACCACAACACTCAATCCTCGATCCTCAATCTTCAATCCTCAATACTCAATCTTCTATCCTCTATCCTCAATCCTCAATCCTCAATCCTCAATCCTCAATCCTCAATCGCCAATCCTCTATCCTCAATCCTCAATCCTCAATCCTCAATCATCAATATTCAACACTCAACCCTCAACCATCAATACTCAATTCTCATAACTCAATAGAATATCCTGAATTCTCATGGTTCAATACTCAATCCACAATATTCTATAATCAAATCTCAATCCTCAAACATCAATTCTCAACACTCAATCCTCAACACTCAGTCCTCTCTCTTCAATCCTCCGTCCTCAACTCTCAATCCTCAAGCGTCAATATTCAATCGTCAATCCTCAACCTTCAATCCTCAATACTCGATCTTCACTCCTCAATCCTCAATACTCAATCCTCGATCTTCAATCCTCAATCCTCAATCCTCAATCCTCAAACCTCATTCTTCAATCCTCAGTACCCAATCCTCAATCTTCAATCCTCAATTCTCAATCCTCAATTCTCAATCCACAATCCTCAGTCCTCAGTCCTCAAACCTCAATCCCCATTCTTCAATCCTCAATACCCAATCCTCAATCTTCAATCGTCAATCCTCAATCCTCAATTCTCAATCCTCAATCCTCAATCCTCAGACCTCAAACATCAATACTCAAACCTCAGTCCTCGTCCTCAATCCACAACCCTCAATCCTCGATCCTCAATCTTCAATCCTCAATACTCAATCTTCAATCCTCAATCATCAATATTCAACACTCAACCCTCAACCATCAATACTCAATTCTCATAACTCAATAGAATATCCTGAATTCTCATGGTTCAATACTCAATCCACAATATTCTATAATCAAATCTCAATCCTCAAACATCAATTCTCAACACTCAATCCTCAACACTCAGTCCTCTCTCTTCAATCCTCCGTCCTCAACTCTCAATCCTCAAGCGTCAATATTCAATCGTCAACCCTCAGCCCTCTATCCTCAGCCCTCAAACCTCAATCCCGAATCCTCAATCCTAAATCCTCAATCTTCAGCCCTCAGTCCTCAAAAATCAACTATCAATCCTCTATCCTGAATAGAATATCCTCAATTTACAGTTTTCCATACTCAATCCCCATTCTTCAATCTTCAAATCTGAATCCACAAACATCAATACTAATCACTCAGGCATCAACACTCAGTCCTCAATCTTCAATCCTCAATCCTCAATCCTCATCCTTCAATCCTCAATACTCAATCTTCAATCATCAATCCTCAATCCTCAATCCTCAATCTTCAATCCTCAATCCTCATTATTCAATCCTCAACACCCAATACTCAATCTTCAATCCACAATCCTCAATCCTCAATTCTCAATCCTCAATCCTCAATGTTCATACCTCAAACATCAATACTCAACCCTCAGTCCTCGTCCTCAATCCACAACCCTCAATCCTCGATCCTCAATCGTCAATCATCAATATTCAATCTTCAATTCTCAACCATCAACCCTCAATACTCAATCCTCAATCCTCAATGTACGATCCACAATACCCAATCCTCAATCTTCAATCCTCAATCCTCAATCCTCAACCCTCAACCCTCAATCCTCAATCCTCAGGCCTCAAACCTCAATCCTGAATCCTCAATCCTGAATCCTCAATCTTCAGCCATCAGTCCTCAAAAATCAACTATCAATCCTCTATCCTGAGTAGAATATCCTCAATTTACAGTTTTCCATACTCAATCCCCATTCTTCAATCTTCAAATCTCAATCCACAAACATCAATTCTCATCAATCAACCCTCAACACTCAGTCCTCAATCGTCAACCCTCAATCCCCAATAATCAATCTTCAATCCTCAATACTCAATCTTCAATCCTCAATCCTCAATCCTCAATCCTCAATCCTCATTCTTCAATCCTCAATACCCAGTCCTCAATCTTCAATCCTCAACCCTCAATCCTCAATTCTCAATCCTCAATCCTCAAATCTCAGACCTCAAACATCAGTACTCAACCCTCAGTCCTCGTCCTCAATCCACATCCCTCAATCCTCAATCCTCAGTCTTCAATCATCAGTATTCAGTCTTCAGTCCTCAATCCTCAATCCTCAATCCTCAATATTCAATTCTCAACCCTCAACCCTCAATACTCAATCCTCAATCCTCAATGTACGAACCTCAATACCCAATCCTCAATCTTCAACACTCAATCATCAATCCTCAATATTCAATACTCAATCCTCAATCCTCAATCCTCAATCCTCAATACTCAACCATCAATCCTCAATTCCCAATACTCAATAGATTATCCTGAATTTTCAGGATTCAATACTCAAACCTCAATCCTCAACCCTCAGCCCTCATCCTCCATCCTCAATCCTCAATCCTCAATCCTCAATCCTCAATCTTCAATCCTCAATACTCAATCTTCAATCCTCAATCCTCAATCCTCAATCCTCAATCCTCAATCCTCAATCCTCAATCCTCAATCCTCAATCTTCAATACTCAATACTCAATCTTCAATCCTCAATAATCAATCCTCAATCCTCAATCCTCATTCTTCAATCCTCAATACCCAGTCCTCAATCTTCAACCCTCAATCCTCAATCCTCAATCCTCAATCCTCAGACCTCAAACATCAATACTCAACCCTCTGTCCTCGTCCTCAATCCACAACACTCAATCCTCAATCCTCAATCTTCAATCCTCAATACCCAGTCCTCAATCTTCAACCCTCAATCCTCAATCCTCAATCCTCAATCCTCAGACCTCAAACATCAATACTCAACCCTCTGTCCTCGTCCTCAATCCACAACACTCAATCCTCAATCCTCAATCTTCAATCATCAATATTCAATCTTCAGTCCTCAATCCTCAATCCTCAATCCTCAATCTTCAATCCTCAATCCTCAGTCCTCAATACTCTACCATCAATGTTCAATCCTCAATCCTCATTCTTCAATCCTCAATACCCAGTCCTCAATCTTCAATCCTCAATCCTCAATCCTCAATTCTCAATCCTCAATCCTCAATTCTCAGACCTCAGACATCAATACTCAGCCCTCAGTCCTCGTCCTCTATCCTCAACACTCAATCC
Source organism: Calliopsis andreniformis (assembly GCF_051401765.1). NCBI lineage: Eukaryota > Metazoa > Arthropoda > Insecta > Hymenoptera > Andrenidae > Calliopsis > Calliopsis andreniformis. Next base: position 2,901,301 of record NW_027480440.1, read on the forward strand.
TCAATCCTCAGTCTTCAATCATCTATACTCAATCTTCAATCCTCTATCCTCAATCCTCAATCCTCAATCCTCAATCCTCAATCCTCAATCCTCAATCTTCAATCCTCAATACTCAATCTTCAATCCTCAATCCTCAATCCTCAATCCTCAATCCTCATTCTTCAATCCTCAATACCCAGTCCTCAGTCTTCAATCCTCAATCCTCAATCCTCAATCCTCAATTCTCAATCCTCAATCCTCAATCCTCAGACCTCAAACATCAATGCTCAACCCTCAGTCCTCGTCCTCAATCCACAACCCTCAATCCTCGATCCTCAATCTTCAATCATCAATATTCAATCTTCAATCCTCAACCCTCAATCCTCAATACTCAATCCTCAATCCTCAATGTTCAATCCTCAATACCCAATCCTCAATCTTCAATCCTCAATCCTCAATCCTCAATCCTCAATCCTCAATCCTCAATCCTCAGTCCTCAAACCTCAATCCCGAATCCTCAATCCTGAATCCTCAATGTTTAGCCCTCAGTCCTCAACAATCAGTTGTCAATCCTCAATCCTCAATAGAATATCCTGAATTCACAGGTTTCAATGCTCAATACTTGACCTGCAATCTTCAAATCTCTACCCACAAGCATCAATTCTCATCACTCAACCCTCAACACTCAGTCCCCAATCCTGAATCTTCAATCCTTAATCCTCAATCCTCAATCCTCAATCCTCAATCTTCAATCCTCAATACTCAATATTCAGTCCTCAATCCTCAATCCTCGGCCCTCAATCCTCAATCGTCAATCTCCAATCCTGAATACTCAATCTTCAATCCTCAACCCTCAATCCTCAATCCTCAATCCTCAATCCTCATTCTTCAATCCTCAATACCCAATCCTCAATCTTCAATCCTCAATCCTCAATCCTCATTCCTCAAACCTCAACCCTCAACCCTCAGTCCTCATCCTCACTTCTCAATTCTCAAACCTGAATCCTCAATCCTCAATCTTCAATCCTCAATAATCAATCTCCAATCATCGATCCTCAATCCCCAATTTTCAATCCTTAATCCTCAATCTTCAATCCTCAGTCCCCAGACGTCAACCTTCAATCCTCAATGCTACATCCTCAATCCTCAATCCTCAGTTCTGAATCCTCAATCCTCAATCCTCAAACCTCAACACTCAACCGTCACCTCGTCCTCAATACTCAACCCTCAATCCTCAATCCTCAATCTTCAATCATCAGTACTCAATCTTCAATCCTCAATCCTCAATCCTCCATACTCAGTATTCAACACACAACCCTCAGCCTTCAATCCTCAATTCTCATTACTCAATAGAATATCCTGAACTCTCATGGTTCAATACTCAATCCACAATATTCGATAATCAAATCTCAATCCTCAAACATCAATTCTCAACACTCAATCCTCAACACTCAGTCCTCTCCCTTCAATCCTCCATCCTCAATCCTCAATCCTCAAGCGTCAATCCTTAATCCTCAATCCTCAACCCTCAATCCTCAACCCTCAATCCTCAGTCCTCACATCCGAATCCCGAATCCGCAATCCTGAATCCTCAATCCTGAATCCTCAATCTTCAGCCCTCAGTCCTCAACAATCAATTATCAATCCGCAATCCTCAATAGAATATCCTCAATTCACTGTTTTCGATACTCAATCCCCATTCTTCAATCTTCAAATCTCAATCCACAAACATCAATTCTCATCAGTCAACCCCGCAACACTCAGTCCTCAATCGTCAACCCTCAATCCCCAATAATCAATCTTCAATCCTCAATACTCAATCTTCAATCCTCAATCCTCAATCCTCAATCCTCAATCCTCATTCTTCAATCCTCAATACCCAGTCCTCAATCTTCAATCCTCAACCCTCAATCCTCAATTCTCAATCCTTAATCCTCAATCGTCAGACCACAAACATCAATACTCAACCCTCAGTCCTCGTCCTCAAACCACAACACTCAATCCTCGATCCTCAATCTTCAATCCTCAATACTCAATCTTCAATCCTCTATCCTCAATCCTCCGTCCTCGTCCTCAATCCACAACACTCAATCCTCAATCCTCAATCTTCAATCATCAATATTCAATCTTCAGTCCTCAATCCTCAATCCTCAATCCTCAATCTTCAATCCTCAATACTCAATCTTCAATCCTCAGTCCTCAGTCCTCAAACCTCAATTCTGAATCCTGAATACTCAATCTTGAATCCTCAATCCTCAGTCCTCAATACTCTACCATCAATGTTCAATCCTCAATCCTCAATCCTCATTCTTCAATCCTCAATTCCCAGTCCTCAATCTTCACCCCTCAATCCCCAATCCTCGTCCTCAATCCACAACCCTCAATCCTCGATCCTCAATCTTCAATCCTCAATACTCAATCTACAATCCTCAATCCTCAACACTCAATAGTCAATCGTCAATCTTATATCCTCGATACTCAATCTTCAATACTCAATCCTCAATCCTCAATCCTCAATCCTCATTCTTCAATCCTCAATACCTAATCCTCAATCTTCAATCCTCAATCCTCAATCCTCAATTCTCAATCCTCAATCCTCAGTCCTCAGTTCTCAAACCTCAATCCTCAACCCTCAGACCGCATCCTCAATCCTCAATCCTCAACCCTCAATCTTCAATCCTCAATACTCAATCTTCAATCCTCAATCCTCAACACTCAATACTCAATCGTCAATCTTATATTCTCGATACTCAATCTTCAATACTCAATACTCAATCCTCAATCCTCAATGTTCATTCTTCAATCCTCAATACCTAATCCTCAATCCTCAATCCTCAATCCTCAATCCTCATTCCTCAAACCTCAATCGTCAACCCTCAGTCCTCATCTTCAATTCTCAATTCTCAATCCTCAATCCTCAATCCTCAATCCTCAATCTTCAAACATCAATACTCAATCCTCATTCTTCGATCCTCAATACCCAGTCCTCAATCTTCAATCCTCAACCCTCAATCCTCAATTCTCAATCCTCAATCCTCAAATCTCATACCTCAAACATCAGTACTCAACGCTCAGTCCTCGTCCTCAATCCACATCCCTCAATCCTCAATCCTCAGTCTTCAATCATCAGTATTCAGTCTTCAGTCCTCAATCCTCAATCCTCAATCCTCAATCTTCAATCCTCAATACTCAATATTCAGTCCTCAATCCTCAATCATCGACCCTCAATCCTCAATCTTCAAACATCAATACTCAATCTTCAATCCTCAATCATCAATCCTCATTCCTCAATCCTCAATCCTCAATATTCAACACACAATCCTCAACCATCAATCCTCTATTCTCAATACTCAGCAGAATATCCTGAATTCTCATGGTTCAATACTCAATCCACAATATTCAATAATCAAATCTCAATCCTCAAACACCAACTCTCAACTCTCAATCCTCAACACTCAGTCCTCTCTCTTCAATCCTCCATCCTCAATCCTCAATCCTCAAGCGTCAATCCTCAATCCTCAATCCTCAATCCTCATTCCTCAATCTTCAACCCTCAATCCTCATTCCTCAAACCTCAATCGTCAACCCTCAGTCCTCATCTACAATTCTCAATTCTCAATCCTCAATCCTCAATCCTCATTCTTCGATACTCAACACCCAATCCTCAATCTTCAATCCTCAATACTCAATCCTCAATTCTCAGTCCTCAATCCTCAATCCTCAATCCTCAGGCCTCAAACATCAATACTCAACCCTCAGTCCTCGTCCTCAATCCACAACCCTCAATCCTCGATCCTCAGTCCTCAAACCTCAATCCTGAATCCTCAATCCTGAATCCACAATGTTCAGCCCTCAGTCCTCAACAATCAGTTGTCAATCCTCAATCCACAATAGAATATCCTCAATTCAGATGATTCAATGCTCAATACTCGACCTGCAATCTTCAAATCTCTATCCGCAAGCATCAATCCTCATCACTCAACCCTCAACATTAAGTCCCCAATCCTGAATCTTCAATCCTCAACCCTCAATCCTCAATCCTCAATCCTCAATCTTCAATCCTCAATACTCAATATTCAGTCCTCAATCCTCAATCATCGACCCTCAATCCTCAATCGTCAATCTCCAATCCTCGATCCTCAATCCTCAATTTTCAATCCTCAATCCTCAATCCTCAGACCTCAAACATCAATACTCAACCCTCAGTCCTCGTCCTCAAACCACAACACTCAATCCTCGATCCTCAATCTTCAATCCTCAATACTCAATCTTCTATCCTCTATCCTCAATCCTCAATCCTCAATCCTCAATCCTCAATCCTCAATCGCCAATCCTCTATCCTCAATCCTCAATCCTCAATCCTCAATCATCAATATTCAACACTCAACCCTCAACCATCAATACTCAATTCTCATAACTCAATAGAATATCCTGAATTCTCATGGTTCAATACTCAATCCACAATATTCTATAATCAAATCTCAATCCTCAAACATCAATTCTCAACACTCAATCCTCAACACTCAGTCCTCTCTCTTCAATCCTCCGTCCTCAACTCTCAATCCTCAAGCGTCAATATTCAATCGTCAATCCTCAACCTTCAATCCTCAATACTCAATCTTCAATCATCAATCCTCAATCCTCAATCCTCAATCTTCAATCCTCAATCCTCAATCCTCATTCTTCAATCCTCAACACCCAATACTCAATCTTCAATCCACAATCCTCAATCCTCAATTCTCAATCCTCAATCCTCAATCTTCATACCTCAAACATCAATACTCAACCCTCAGTCCTCGTCCTCAATCCACAACCCTCAATCCTCGATCCTCAATCGTCAATCATCAATATTCAATCTTCAATTCTCAACCCTCAACCCTCAATACTCAATCCTCAATCCTCAATGTACGATCCACAATACCCAATCCTCAATCTTCAATCCTCAATCCTCAATCCTCAACCCTCAATCCTCAATCCTCAATCCTCAGGCCTCAAACCTCAATCCTGAATCCTCAATCCTGAATCCTCAATCTTCAGCCATCAGTCCTCAAAAATCAACTATCAATCCTCTATCCTGAATAGAATATCCTCAATTTACAGTTTTCCATACTCAATCCCCATTCTTCAATCTTCAAATCTCAATCCACAAACATCAATTCTAATCACGCAACCATCAACACTCAGTCCTCAATCTTCAATCCTCAATCCTCAATCCTCAATCTTCAATCCTCAATACTCAAGCTTCAGTCCTCAATCCTCAATCCTCAATCCTCAATCTTCAATCTTCAATCCTCAATACTCAAGCTTCAGTCCACAATCCTCAATCCACAATCCTTAATCCTGAATCCTCAATCCTCAATCCTCAATCCTGATTCTTCAATCCTCAATACCCAATCCTCAATCATCAATCCTCAATCCTCAATCCTCAATTCTCAATCCTCAATTGTCAATCCTCAATCCTCAGTCCTCAGTCCTCAAACCACAATCCTCAACCCTCAGCCCTCATCCTCAATCCTCAATCCTCAATCCTCAGTCCTCCGTCCTCAAACCTATATCCTCAGGCCTCAGACCTCATCCTCAATCCTCAATCCTCAATCCTCAATCCTCAAACTTCAATCCTCAATACTCAATCTTCAATCCTCAATCCTCATTCCTCAAACCTCAATTCTGAATTCTGAATACTCAATCTTCAATCCTCAATCCTCAGCCCACAATACTCTAGCATCAATCTTCAATCCTCAATCCTCAATCCTCAATCCTCAATCCTCATCCTTCAATCCTCAATACCCAATCCTCAATCTTCAATCCTCAATCCTCAATGCTCAATTCTCAATCCTCAATCCTCAATCCTCAATCTTCAATCCTCAACACTCAATCTTCAATCCTCAATCCTCAATCCTCAGTCATCAATCCTCAATCTTCAATTCTCAATCGTCAATCCCCACTCCTCAATCCTCAACACCCAATCCTCAATCTTCAATCCTCAATCCTGAATCCTCAATTCTGAATCCTCAATCCTCCATGCTCAGACCTCAACCATCAATACTCAACCCTCAGTCCTCGTCCTCAATACACAACCCTCAATCCTCGATCCGCAATCTTCAATCATCAATAATCAATCTTCAATTCTCAACCCTCAATCCTCAATACTCAATCCTCAATCCTCAATCCTCATTCTTCAATCCACAATACCCAATCTTCAATCTTCAATCCTCAATCCTCAATCCTCAATCCTCAATCCTCAGACCTCAATCATCAGACCTCAAACATCAATACTCAAACCTCAGTCCTCGTCCTCAATCCACAACCCTCAATCCTCGATCTTCAATCCTCAATACTCAATCTTCAATCCTCAATCCTCAACACTCAATACTCAATCGTCAATCTTATATCCTCGATACTCAATCTTCAATACTCAATCCTCAATCCTCAATCCTCAATACTCAATCCCCAATCCTCAGTCCTCAGTTCTCAAACCTCAATCCTCAACCCTCAGACCGCATCCTCAATCCTCAATCCTCAATCCTCAATCTTCAATCCCCAATACTCAATCATCAATCCTCAATCCTCTATCCTCAATCCTCAATCCTCAATCCTCAATCATCAATCCTCAGTCATCAGTACTCAATCTTCAATACTCAAACCTCAATCCTCAATCCTCAATCCTCAATCCTCGATCCTCAATCCTCATTACTCAAACCTCAATCGTCAAACCTCAGTCCTCATCTTCAATTCTCAATTCTCAATCCTCAATCCTCAATCCTCAATCTTCAAACATCAATACTCAATCTTCAATCCTCAATCATCAATCCTCATTCCTCAATCCTCAATCCTCAATATTCAACACACAATCCTCAACCATCAATCCTCTATTCTCAATACTCAGCAGAATATCCTGAATTCTCATGGTTCAATACTCAATCCACAATATTCAATAATCAAATCTCAATCCTCAAACACCAGCTCTCAACTCCCAATCCTCAACACTCAGTCCTCTCTCTTGAATCCTCCATCCTCAATCCTCAATCCTCAAGCGTCAATCCTCAATCCTCAATACTCAATCCTCAACCCTCAATCCTCAATCCTCAATCCTCAGTCATCAATACTGAATCTTCAATACTCAATCCTCAATCCTCAATCCCCAATCCTCAATCCTCAATCCTCAATCCTCATTCCTCAAACCTCAATCCTCAACACTCAGTCCTCATCCTCAATTCTCAATTCTCAATTCTCAATCCTCAGTCCTCAATCCTCAATCTTCAACCCTCAATAATCACTTTTCAATCCTAGATCCTCAATCCCCAATCATCAATCCTTAATCCTCAATCTTCAGTCCTCAGTCCCCAGCCCTCAATCTTCAACCCTCAATGCTCCATCCTCAATCCTCAATCCTCAGTCCTCAGTCCTCAATCCTCAATCCTCAATCCTGAATCCTCAATCCTCAATCTTCAATCCTCAATACTCAATCTTCACTCCTCAATCCTCAATACTCAATCCTCGATCTTCAATCCTCAATCCTCAATCCTCAATCCTCAAACCTCATTCTTCAATCCTCAGTACCCAATCCTCAATCTTCAATCCTCAATTCTCAATCCTCAATTCTCAATCCACAATCCTCAGTCCTCAGTCCTCAAACCTCAATCCCCATTCTTCAATCCTCAATACCCAATCCTCAATCTTCAATCGTCAATCCTCAATCCTCAATTCTCAATCCTCAATCCTCAATCCTCAGACCTCAAACATCAATACTCAAACCTCAGTCCTCGTCCTCAATCCACAACCCTCAATCCTCGATCCTCAATCTTCAATCCTCAATACTCAATCTTCAATCCTCAATCCTCAACACTCAATACTCAATCGTCAATCTTATATCCTCGATACTCAATCTTCAATACTCAATCCTCAATCCTCAATCCTCAATACTCATTCTTCAATCCTCAATACCTAATCCTCAATCTTCAATCCTCAATCCTCAATCCTCAATTCTCAATCCCCAATCCTCAGTCCTCAGTTCTCAAACCTCAATCCTCAACCCTCAGACCGCATCCTCAATCCTCAATCCTCAATCCTCAATCCTCAATCCTCAATCCTCAATCGCCAATCCTCTATCCTCAATCCTCAATCCTCAATCCTCAATCATCAATATTCAACACTCAACCCTCAACCATCAATACTCAATTCTCATAACTCAATAGAATATCCTGAATTCTCATTGTTCAATACTCAATCCACAATATTCTATAATCAAATCTCAATCCTCAAACATCAATTCTCAACACTCAATCCTCAACACTCAGTCCTCTCTCTTCAATCCTCCGTCCTCAACTCTCAATCCTCAAGCGTCAAAATTCAATCGTCAACCCTCAGCCCTCTATCCTCAGCCCTCAAACCTCAATCCCGTATCCTCAATCCTAAATCCTCAATCTTCAGCCCTCAGTCCTCAAAAATCAACTATCAATCCTCTATCCTGAATAGAATATCCTCAATTTACAGTTTTCCATACTCAATCCCCATTCTTCAATCTTCAAATCTGAATCCACAAACATCAATACTAATCACTCAAGCATCAACACTCAGTCCTCAATCTTCAATCCTCAATCCTCAATCCTCATCCTTCAATCCTCAATACTCAATCTTCAATCATCAATCCTCAATCCTCAATCCTCAATCTTCAATCCTCAATCCTCATTATTCAATCCTCAACACCCAATACTCAATCTTCAATCCACAATCCTCAATCCTCAATTCTCAACCCTCAATCCTCAATGTTCATACCTCAAACATCAATACTCAACCCTCAGTCCTCGTCCTCAATCCACAACCCTCAATCCTCGATCCTCAATCGTCAATCATCAATATTCAATCTTCAATTCTCAACCATCAACCCTCAATACTCAATCCTCAATCCTCAATGTACGATCCACAATACCCAATCCTCAATCTTCAATCCTCAATCCTCAATCCTCAACCCTCAACCCTCAATCCTCAATCCTCAGGCCTCAAACCTCAATCCTGAATCCTCAATCCTGAATCCTCAATCTTCAGCCATCAGTCCTCAAAAATCAACTATCAATCCTCTATCCTGAATAGAATATCCTCAATTTACAGTTTTCCATACTCAATCCCCATTCTTCAATCTTCAAATCTCAATCCACAAACATCAATTCTAATCACGCAACCATCAACACTCAGTCCTCAATCTTCAATCCTCAATCCTCAATCCTCAATCTTCAATCCTCAATACTCAAGCTTCAGTCCTCAATCCTCAATCCTCAATCCTCAATCTTCAATCTTCAATCTTCAATCCTCAATACTCAAGCTTCAGTCCACAATCCTCAATCCTCAATCCTTAATCCTGAATCCTCAATCCTCAATCCTCAATCCTGATTCTTCAATCCTCAATACCCAATCCTCAATCATCAATCCTCAATCCTCAATCCTCAATTCTCAATCCTCAATTGTCAATCCTCAATCCTCAGTCCTCAGTCCTCAAACCACAATCCTCAACCCTCAGCCCTCATCCTCAATCCTCAATCCTCAATCCTCAGTCCTCCGTCCTCAAACCTACATCCTCAGCCCTCAGACCTCATCCTCAATCCTCAATCCTCAATCCTCAATCCTCAAACTTCAATCCTCAATACTCAATCTTCAATCCTCAATCCTCATTCCTCAAACCTCAATTCTGAATTCTGAATACTCAATCTTCAATCGTCAATCCTCATCCCACAATACTCTAGCATCAATCTTCAATCCTCAATCCTCAATCCTCAATCCTCAATCCTCATCCTTCAATCCTCAATACCCAATCCTCAATCTTCAATCCTCAATCCTCAATGCTCAATTCTCAATCCTCAATCCTCAATCCTCAATCTTCAATCCTCAACACTCAATCTTCAATCCTCAATCCTCAATCCTCAGTCATCAATCCTCAATCTTCAATTCTCAATCGTCAATCCCCACTCCTCAATCCTCAACACCCAATCCTCTATCTTCAATCCTCAATCCTGAATCCTCAATTCTGAATCCTCAATCCTCCATGCTCAGACCTCAAACATCAATACTCAACCCTCAGTCCTCGTCCTCAATACACAACCCTCAATCCTCGATCCGCAATCTTCAATCATCAATAATCAATCTTCAATTCTCAACCCTCAATCCTCAATACTCAATCCTCAATCCTCAATCCTCATTCTTCAATCCACAATACCCAATCTTCAATCTTCAATCGTCAATCCTCAATCCTCAATTCTCAATCCTCAATCCTCAATCCTCAGACCTCAAACATCAATACTCAAACCTCAGTCCTCGTCCTCAATCCACAACCCTCAATCCTCGATCCTCAATATTCAATCCTCAATACTCAATCTTCAATCCTCAATCCTCAACACTCAATACTCAATCGTCAATCTTATATCCTCGATACTCAATCTTCAATACTCAATCCTCAATCCTCAATCCTCAATACTCATTCTTCAATCCTCAATACCTAATCCTCAATCTTCAATCCTCAATCCTCAATCCTCAATTCTCAATCCTCAATCCTCAGTCCTCAGTTCTGAAACCTCAATCCTCAACCCTCAGACCGCATCCTCAATCCTCAATCCTCAATCCTCAATCTTCAATCCCCAATACTCAATCATCAATCCTCAATCCTCTATCCTCAATCCTCAATCCTCAATCCTCAATCCTCAATCCTCAGTCATCAGTACTCAATCTTCAATACTCAAACCTCAATCCTCAATCCTCAATCCTCAATCCTCGATCCTCAATCCTCATTCCTCAAACCTCAATCGTCAAACCTCAGTCCTCATCTTCAATTCTCAATTCTCAATCCTCAATCCTCAATCCTCAATCCTCAATCTTCAAACATCAATACTCAATCTTCAATCCTCAATCATCAATCCTCATTCCTCAATCCTCAATCCTCAATATTCAACACACAATCCTCAACCATCAATCCTCTATTCTCAATACTCAGCAGAATATCCTGAATTCTCATGGTTCAATACTCAATCCACAATATTCAATAATCAAATCTCAATCCTCAAACACCAACTCTCAACTCTCAATCCTCAACACTCAGTCCTCTCTCTTCAATCCTCCATCCTCAATCCTCAATCCTCAAGCGTCAATCCTCAATCCTCAATCCTCAATCCTCATTCCTCAATCTTCAACCCTCAATCCTCATTCCTCAAACCTCAATCGTCAACCCTCAGTCCTCATCTACAATTCTCAATTCTCAATCCTCAATCCTCAATCCTCATTCTTCGATACTCAACACCCAATCCTCAATCTTCAATCCTCAATACTCAATCCTCAATTCTCAGTCCTCAATCCTCAATCCTCAATCCTCAGGCCTCAAACATCAATACTCAACCCTCAGTCCTCGTCCTCAATCCACAACCCTCAATCCTCGATCCTCAGTCCTCAAACCTCAATCCTGAATCCTCAATCCTGAATCCACAATGTTCAGCCCTCAGTCCTCAACAATCAGTTGTCAATCCTCAATCCACAATAGAATATCCTCAATTCAGATGATTCAATGCTCAATACTCGACCTGCAATCTTCAAATCTCTATCCGCAAGCATCAATCCTCATTACTCAACCCTCAACCTTAAGTCCCCAATCCTGAATCTTCAATCCTCAACCCTCAATCCTCAATCCTCAATCCTCAATCTTCAATCCTCAATACTCAATATTCAGTCCTCAATCCTCAATCATCGACCCTCAATCCTCAATCGTCAATCTCCAATCCTCGATCCTCAATCCTCAATTTTCAATCCTCAATCCTCAATCCTCAGACCTCAAACATCAATACTCAACCCTCAGTCCTCGTCCTCAAACCACAACACTCAATCCTCGATCCTCAATCTTCAATCCTCAATACTCAATCTTCTATCCTCTATCCTCAATCCTCAATCCTCAATCCTCAATCCTCAATCCTCAATCGCCAATCCTCTATCCTCAATCCTCAATCCTCAATCCTCAATCATCAATATTCAACACTCAACCCTCAACCATCAATACTCAATTCTCATAACTCAATAGAATATCCTGAATTCTCATGGTTCAATACTCAATCCACAATATTCTATAATCAAATCTCAATCCTCAAACATCAATTCTCAACACTCAATCCTCAACACTCAGTCCTCTCTCTTCAATCCTCCGTCCTCAACTCTCAATCCTCAAGCGTCAATATTCAATCGTCAATCCTCAACCTTCAATCCTCAATACTCAATCTTCAATCATCAATGCTCAATCCTCAATCCTCAATCTTCAATCCTCAATCCTCAATCCTCATTCTTCAATCCTCAACACCCAATACTCAATCTTCAATCCACAATCCTCAATCCTCAATTCTCAATCCTCAATCCTCAATCTTCATACCTCAAACATCAATACTCAACCCTCAGTCCTCGTCCTCAATCCACAACCCTCAATCCTCGATCCTCAATCGTCAATCATCAATATTCAATCTTCAATTCTCAACCCTCAACCCTCAATACTCAATCCTCAATCCTCAATGTACGATCCACAATACCCAATCCTCAATCTTCAATCCTCAATCCTCAATCCTCAACCCTCAATCCTCAATCCTCAATCCTCAGGCCTCAAACCTCAATCCTGAATCCTCAATCCTGAATCCTCAATCTTCAGCCATCAGTCCTCAAAAATCAACTATCAATCCTCTATCCTGAATAGAATATCCTCAATTTACAGTTTTCCATACTCAATCCCCATTCTTCAATCTTCAAATCTCAATCCACAAACATCAATTCTAATCACGCAACCATCAACACTCAGTCCTCAATCTTCAATCCTCAATCCTCAATCCTCAATCTTCAATCCTCAATACTCAAGCTTCAGTCCTCAATCCTCAATCCTCAATCCTCAATCTTCAATCTTCAATCCTCAATACTCAAGCTTCAGTCCACAATCCTCAATCCACAATCCTTAATCCTGAATCCTCAATCCTCAATCCTCAATCCTGATTCTTCAATCCTCAATACCCAATCCTCAATCATCAATCCTCAATCCTCAATCCTCAATTCTCAATCCTCAATTGTCAATCCTCAATCCTCAGTCCTCAGTCCTCAAACCACAATCCTCAACCCTCAGCCCTCATCCTCAATCCTCAATCCTCAATCCTCAGTCCTCCGTCCTCAAACCTATATCCTCAGGCCTCAGACCTCATCCTCAATCCTCAATCCTCAATCCTCAATCCTCAAACTTCAATCCTCAATACTCAATCTTCAATCCTCAATCCTCATTCCTCAAACCTCAATTCTGAATTCTGAATACTCAATCTTCAATCCTCAATCCTCAGCCCACAATACTCTAGCATCAATCTTCAATCCTCAATCCTCAATCCTCAATCCTCAATCCTCATCCTTCAATCCTCAATACCCAATCCTCAATCTTCAATCCTCAATCCTCAATGCTCAATTCTCAATCCTCAATCCTCAATCCTCAATCTTCAATCCTCAAACACTCAATCTTCAATCCTCAATCCTCAATCCTCAGTCATCAATCCTCAATCTTCAATTCTCAATCGTCAATCCCCACTCCTCAATCCTCAACACCCAATCCTCAATCTTCAATCCTCAATCCTGAATCCTCAATTCTGAATCCTCAATCCTCCATGCTCAGACCTCAACCATCAATACTCAACCCTCAGTCCTCGTCCTCAATACACAACCCTCAATCCTCGATCCGCAATCTTCAATCATCAATAATCAATCTTCAATTCTCAACCCTCAATCCTCAATACTCAATCCTCAATCCTCAATCCTCATTCTTCAATCCACAATACCCAATCTTCAATCTTCAATCCTCAATCCTCAATCCTCAATCCTCAATCCTCAGACCTCAATCATCAGACCTCAAACATCAATACTCAAACCTCAGTCCTCGTCCTCAATCCACAACCCTCAATCCTCGATCTTCAATCCTCAATACTCAATCTTCAATCCTCAATCCTCAACACTCAATACTCAATCGTCAATCTTATATCCTCGATACTCAATCTTCAATACTCAATCCTCAATCCTCAATCCTCAATACTCAATCCCCAATCCTCAGTCCTCAGTTCTCAAACCTCAATCCTCAACCCTCAGACCGCATCCTCAATCCTCAATCCTCAATCCTCAATCTTCAATCCCCAATACTCAATCATCAATCCTCAATCCTCTATCCTCAATCCTCAATCCTCAATCCTCAATCATCAATCCTCAGTCATCAGTACTCAATCTTCAATACTCAAACCTCAATCCTCAATCCTCAATCCTCAATCCTCGATCCTCAATCCTCATTACTCAAACCTCAATCGTCAAACCTCAGTCCTCATCTTCAATTCTCAATTCTCAATCCTCAATCCTCAATCCTCAATCTTCAAACATCAATACTCAATCTTCAATCCTCAATCATCAATCCTCATTCCTCAATCCTCAATCCTCAATATTCAACACACAATCCTCAACCATCAATCCTCTATTCTCAATACTCAGCAGAATATCCTGAATTCTCATGGTTCAATACTCAATCCACAATATTCAATAATCAAATCTCAATCCTCAAACACCAGCTCTCAACTCCCAATCCTCAACACTCAGTCCTCTCTCTTGAATCCTCCATCCTCAATCCTCAATCCTCAAGCGTCAATCCTCAATCCTCAATACTCAATCCTCAACCCTCAATCCTCAATCCTCAATCCTCAGTCATCAATACTGAATCTTCAATACTCAATCCTCAATCCTCAATCCCCAATCCTCAATCCTCAATCCTCAATCCTCATTCCTCAAACCTCAATCCTCAACACTCAGTCCTCATCCTCAATTCTCAATTCTCAATTCTCAATCCTCAGTCCTCAATCCTCAATCTTCAACCCTCAATAATCACTTTTCAATCCTAGATCCTCAATCCCCAATCATCAATCCTTAATCCTCAATCTTCAGTCCTCAGTCCCCAGCCCTCAATCTTCAATCCTCAATGCTCCATCCTCAATCCTCAATCCTCAGTCCTCAGTCCTCAATCCTCAATCCTCAATCCTGAATCCTCAATCCTCAATCTTCAATCCTCAATACTCGATCTTCACTCCTCAATCCTCAATACTCAATCCTCGATCTTCAATCCTCAATCCTCAATCCTCAATCCTCAAACCTCATTCTTCAATCCTCAGTACCCAATCCTCAATCTTCAATCCTCAATTCTCAATCCTCAATTCTCAATCCACAATCCTCAGTCCTCAGTCCTCAAACCTCAATCCCCATTCTTCAATCCTCAATACCCAATCCTCAATCTTCAATCGTCAATCCTCAATCCTCAATTCTCAATCCTCAATCCTCAATCCTCAGACCTCAAACATCAATACTCAAACCTCAGTCCTCGTCCTCAATCCACAACCCTCAATCCTCGATCCTCAATCTTCAATCCTCAATACTCAATCTTCAATCCTCAATCATCAATATTCAACACTCAACCCTTAACCATCAATACTCAATTCTCATAACTCAATAGAATATCCTGAATTCTCATGGTTCAATACTCAATCCACAATATTCTATAATCAAATCTCAATCCTCAAACATCAATTCTCAACACTCAATCCTCAACACTCAGTCCTCTCTCTTCAATCCTCCGTCCTCAACTCTCAATCCTCAAGCGTCAATATTCAATCGTCAACCCTCAGCCCTCTATCCTCAGCCCTCAAACCTCAATCCCGAATCCTCAATCCTAAATCCTCAATCTTCAGCCCTCAGTCCTCAAAAATCAACTATCAATCCTCTATCCTGAATAGAATATCCTCAATTTACAGTTTTCCATACTCAATCCCCATTCTTCAATCTTCAAATCTGAATCCACAAACATCAATACTAATCACTCAAGCATCAACACTCAGTCCTCAATCTTCAATCCTCAATCCTCAATCCTCATCCTTCAATCCTCAATACTCAATCTTCAATCATCAATCCTCAATCCTCAATCCTCAATCTTCAATCCTCAATCCTCATTATTCAATCCTCAACACCCAATACTCAATCTTCAATCCACAATCCTCAATCCTCAATTCTCAATCCTCAATCCTCAATGTTCATACCTCAAACATCAATACTCAACCCTCAGTCCTCGTCCTCAATCCACAACCCTCAATCCTCGATCCTCAATCGTCAATCATCAATATTCAATCTTCAATTCTCAACCATCAACCCTCAATACTCAATCCTCAATCCTCAATGTACGATCCACAATACCCAATCCTCAATCTTCAATCCTCAATCCTCAATCCTCAACCCTCAACCCTCAATCCTCAATCCTCAGGCCTCAAACCTCAATCCTGAATCCTCAATCCTGAATCCTCAATCTTCAGCCATCAGTCCTCAAAAATCAACTATCAATCCTCTATCCTGAATAGAATATCCTCAATTTACAGTTTTCCATACTCAATCCCCATTCTTCAATCTTCAAATCTCAATCCACAAACATCAATTCTAATCACGCAACCATCAACACTCAGTCCTCAATCTTCAATCCTCAATCCTCAATCCTCAATCTTCAATCCACAATACTCAAGCTTCAGTCCTCAATCCTCAATCCTCAATCCTCAATCTTCAATCTTCAATCTTCAATCCTCAATACTCAAGCTTCAGTCCACAATCCTCAATCCTCAATCCTTAATCCTGAATCCTCAATCCTCAATCCTCAATCCTGATTCTTCAATCCTCAATACCCAATCCTCAATCATCAATCCTCAATCCTCAATCCTCAATTCTCAATCCTCAATTGTCAATCCTCAATCCTCAGTCCTCAGTCCTCAAACCACAATCCTCAACCCTCAGCCCTCATCCTCAATCCTCAATCCTCAATCCTCAGTCCTCCGTCCTCAAACCTACATCCTCAGCCCTCAGACCTCATCCTCAATCCTCAATCCTCAATCCTCAATCCTCAAACTTCAATCCTCAATACTCAATCTTCAATCCTCAATCCTCATTCCTCAAACCTCAATTCTGAATTCTGAATACTCAATCTTCAATCGTCAATCCTCAGCCCACAATACTCTAGCATCAATCTTCAATCCTCAATCCTCAATCCTCAATCCTCAATCCTCATCCTTCAATCCTCAATACCCAATCCTCAATCTTCAATCCTCAATCCTCAATGCTCAATTCTCAATCCTCAATCCTCAATCCTCAATCTTCAATCCTCAACACTCAATCTTCAATCCTCAATCCTCAATCCTCAGTCATCAATCCTCAATCTTCAATTCTCAATCGTCAATCCCCACTCCTCAATCCTCAACACCCAATCCTCTATCTTCAATCCTCAATCCTGAATCCTCAATTCTGAATCCTCAATCCTCCATGCTCAGACCTCAAACATCAATACTCAACCCTCAGTCCTTGTCCTCAATACACAACCCTCAATCCTCGATCCGCAATCTTCAATCATCAATAATCAATCTTCAATTCTCAACCCTCAATCCTCAATACTCAATCCTCAATCCTCAATCCTCATTCTTCAATCCACAATACCCAATCTTCAATCTTCAATCCTCAATCCTCAATCCTCAATCCTCAATCCTCAGACCTCAATCATCAGACCTCAAACATCAATACTCAAACCTCAGTCCTCGTCCTCAATCCACAACCCTCAATCCTCGACCTTCAATCCTCAATACTCAATCATCAATCCTCAATCCTCAATACTCAATCCTCAACCCTCAATCCTCAATCCTCAATCCTCAGTCATCAATACTGAATCTTCAATACTCAATCCTCAATCCTCAATCCCCAATCCTCAATCCTCAATCCTCAATCCTCATTCCTCAAACCTCAATCCTCAACACTCAGTCCTCATCCTCAATTCTCAATTCTCAATTCTCAATCCTCAGTCCTCAATCCTCAATCTTCAACCCTCAATAATCACTTTTCAATCCTAGATCCTCAATCCCCAATCATCAATCCTTAATCCTCAATCTTCAGTCCTCAGTCCCCAGCCCTCAATCTTCAATCCTCAATGCTCCATCCTCAATCCTCAATCCTCAGTCCTCAGTCCTCAATCCTCAATCCTCAATCCTCAATCCTCAATCCTCAATCCTCAATCTTCAATCCTCAATACTCAATCTTCACTCCTCAATCCTCAATACTCAATCCTCGATCTTCAATCCTCAATCCTCAATCCTCAATCCTCAATCCTCATTCTTCAATCCTCAGTACCTAATCCTCAATCTTCAATCCTCAATTCTCAATCCTCAATTCTCAATCCTCAATCCTGAGTCCTCAGTCCTCAAACCTCAATCCCCATTCTTCAATCCTCTATACCCAATCCTCAATCTTCAATCCTGAATCCTCAATTCTCAATTCTCAATCCTCAATCCTCAATCCTCAGACCTCAAACATCAATACTCAACCCTCAGTCCTCGTCCTCAATCCACAAACCTCAATCCCCAATCCTCAATCTTCAATCCTCAACCCTCAACCGTCAATACTCAATTCTCAATACTCAATGGAATATCCTGAATTCTCATGGTTCAATATTCAATCCACAATATTCTATAATCAAATCTCAATCCTCAAACTACAATCCTCAACACTCAATCCTCAACACTCAGTCCTCTCTCTTCAATCCTCCATCCTCAACTCTCAATCCTCAAGCGTCAATACTCAATCCACAATCCTCGACGCTCAATCCTCAGCCCTCAAACCTCAATCCCGAATCCTCAATCCTAAATCCTCAATCTTCAGCCCTCAGTCCTCAAAAATCAACTATCAATCCTCTATCCTGAATAGAATATCCTCAATTAACAGTTTTCCATACTCAATCCCCATTCTTTAATCTTCAAATCTGAATCCACAAACATCAATACTAATCACTCAAGCATCAACACTCAGTCCTCAATCTTCAATCCTCAATCCTCAATCCTCAATCTTCAATCCTCAATACTCAATCTTCAATCATCAATCCTCAATCCTCAATCCTCAATCTTCAATCCTCAATCCTCAATCATCATTCTTCAATCCTCAACACCCAATACTCAATCTTCAATCCTCAATCCTCAATCCTCAATCTTCAATCATCAATATTCAATCTTCAGTCCTCAATCCTCAATCCTCTATCCTCAATCCTCAGTCCTCAATGTTCAATCCGCAATACCCAATCCTCAATCTTCAATACTCAATCCTCAATCCTCAATCCTCAATACTCAATCCTCAATCCTCAATACTCAATCCTCAATCCTCAATTCTCAATCCTCAATCCTCAATCCTCAGACCTCAAACATCAATACTCAACCCTCAGTCCTCGTCCTCAACCCACAACCATCAATCCTCAATCCTCAATCTTCAATCATCAATCCTCAATACTCAATCCTCAATCTTCAATCCACAATCCTCAATCCTCAATCCTCAATCCTCATTCTTCAATCCTCAGAACCCAATCCTGAATCTTCAATCCTCAATCCTCAATCCTCAATTCTCAATCCTCAATCATCAATCCTCAATCCTCAATCCTCAACCCTCAATCCTCAATCCTCAATTGTCAATCCTCAATCCTGAGTCCTCAGTCCTCAAACCACAATCCTCAACCCTCAGCCCTCATCCTCAATCCTCAATCCTCAATCCTCAGTCCTCCGTCCTCAAACCTCAATCCTCAGCCCTCAGACCTCATCCTCAATCCTCAATCCTCAATCCTCAATCCTCAATCTTCAATCCTCAATACTCAATATTCAATCCTCAATCCTCAGTCCTCAAACCTCAATTCTGAATCCTGAATACTCAATCTTCAATCCTCAATCCTCAGCCCTCAGTACTCTAGCTTCAATCTTCAATCCTCAATCCTCAATCCTCAATCCTCAATCCTCAATCCTCATTCTTCAATCCTCAATACCCAATCCTCAATCTTCAATCCTCAATCCTCAATGCTCAATTCTCAATCCTCAATCCTCAAACCTCAATCCTCAATCCTCATTCTTCAATCCTCAGTACCCAATCCTCAATCTTCAATCCTCAATCCACAATCCTCAATTCTCAATCCTCAATCCTCAGTCCTCAGTCCTCAAACCTCAAACCTCATTCTTCAATCCTCAATACCCAACCCTCAATCTTCAATCCTCAATCCTCAATCCTCAATTCTCAATCCTCAATCCTCAATCCTCAGACCTCAAACATCAATACTCAACCCACAGTCCTCGTCCTCAACCCACAACCCTCAATCCTCAACCCTCAATATTCAATCCTCAATCCTCAATACTCAATCCTCAATCCTCAATCCTCAATCCTCATTCTTCAATCCTCAATACCCTATCCTCAATCTGCAATCCTCAATCCACAATCCTCAATCCTCAAACCTCAATCCTCAACCGTCAGTCCTCGTCCTCAACCCTCAACCCTCAATCCTCAATGCTCAATCTTCAATCATCAATACTCAATCTTCAATCCTCAATCCTCAATCCTCAATCCTCAATCCGCAATCTTCAGTCCTCAAACCTCAATCCTGAATCCTCAATCCTGAATCCTCAATGTTCAGCCCTCAGTCCTCAACAAACAGTTGTCAATCCTCAATCCTCAATAGAATATCCTCAATTCACAGGTTTCAATACACAACACTCAACCTGCAATCTTCAAATCTCTATCCACAAACATCAATTCTCATCACTCAACCCTCAACACTCAGTCCCCAATCCTGAATCTTCAATCCTCAATCCTCAGTCCTCAATCCTCAATCCTCAATCTTCAATCCTCAATACTCAATCTTCAATCCTCAATCCTCAATCCTCAACCCTCAACCCTCAATCGTCAATCTCCAATCCTGAATACTCAATCTTCAATCCTCAACCCTCAATCCTCAATCCTCAATCCTCAATCCTCATTCTTCAATCCTCAATACCCAATCCTCAATCTTCAATCCTCAATCCTCAATCCTCAATTCTCAATCCTCAATCCTCAGTCCACAGTCCTCAAACCTCAATCCTCAACACTCAGGCCTCATCCTCAATCCTCAATCCTCAAAGCTCAATCTTCAATCCTCTGTCCCAGATCCTCAATCTTCAATTCTCAATCCTCAATCCTCAATCCTCAATCTTCAATCCTCAACCCTCAATCCTCAATCCTCAATCCTCGTTCTTCAATCCACAATACCCAATCTTCAATCTTCAATCCTCAATCCTCAATCCTCAATTCTCAATCCTTAATCCTCAATCCTCAGACCTCAAACATCAATACTCAACCCTCAGTCCTCGTCCTCAAACCACAACACTCAATCCTAGATCCTCAATCTTCAATCCTCAATACTCAATCTTCAATCCTCTATCCTCAATCCTCAATCCTCAATCCTCAATCCTCAATCCTCAATCGTCAATCCTCTATCCTCAATCCTCAATCCTCAATCCTCAATCATCAATATTCAACACTCAACCCTCAACCATCAATACTCAATTCTCAATACTCAATAGAATATCCTGAATTCTCATGGTTCAATACTCAATCCATAATATTCTATAATCAAATCTCAATCCTCAAACATCAATTCTCAACACTCAATCCCCAACACTCAGTCCTCTCTCTTCAATCCTCCGTCCTCAACTCTCAATCCTCAAGCGTCAATATTCAATCGTCAATCCTCAGCCCTCTATCCTCAGCCCTCAATCCTCAATCCCGAATCCTCAATCCTAAATCCTCAATCTTCAGCCCTCAGTCCTCAAAAATCAACTATCAATCCTCTATCCTGAATAGAATATCCTCAATTTACAGTTTTCCATACTCAATCCCCATTCTTCAATCTTCAAATCTGAATCCACAAACATCAATACTAATCACTCAAGCATCAACACTCAGTCCTCAATCTTCAATCCTCAATCCTCAATCCTCAACCTTCAATACTCAATACTCAATCTTCAATCATCAATCCTCAATCCTCAATCCTCAATCTTCAATCCTCAATCCTCAATCCTCATTCTTCAATCCTCAACACCCAATACTCAATCTTCAATCCACAATCCTCAATCCTCAATTCTCAATCCTCAATCCTCAATCTTCATACCTCAAACATCAATACTCAACCCTCAGTCCTCGTCCTCAATCCACAACCCTCAATCCTCGATCCTCAATCTTCAATCATCAATATTCAATCTTCAATTCGCAACCCTCAACCCTCAATACTCAATCCTCAATCCTCAATGTACTATCCTCAATACCCAATCCTCAAACTTCAATCCTCAATCCTCAATCCTCAATCCTCAATCCTCAATCCTCAATCCTCAATCCTCAGGCCTCAATCCTCAATGTTCAATCCGCAATACCCAATCCTCAATCTTCAATACTCAATCCTCAATCCTCAATCCTCAATCCTCAATACTCAATCCTCAATCCTCAATCCTCAATCCTCAATCCTCAATACTCAATCCTCAATCCTCAATCCTCAGCCCTCAATACTCTAGCATCAATCTTCAATCCACAATCCTCAATCCTCAATCTTCAATACCCAATCCTCAATCTTCAATCCTCAATCCTCAATGCTCAATTCTCAATCCTCAATCATCAAACCTCAACCTTCAATCCTCAGTCCTCAATCTTCAATCCTCAATACTCAATTTTCAATCCTCAATCCTCAGTCCTCAAACCTCAATTCTGAATCCTGAATACTCAATCTTCAATCCTCAATCCTCAATCCTCAATTCTCAATCCTCAATCCTCAATCCTCAGTCCTCAGTCCTCAATCCTCATTCTTCAATCCTCAATACCCAATCCTCAATCTGCAATCCACAATCCTCAATCCTCAATCCTCAATCCTCAACCGTCAGTCCCCGTCCTCAACCTTCAACCCTCAATCCTCAATGCTCAATCTTCAATCATCAATACTCAATCTTCAATCCTCAATCCTCAATCCTCAATCCTTAATCCTCAATCCTCAAACTTCATTCCTCAATACTCAATACTCAATCCTCAATCCTCAATCTTCAATCCTCAATACTCAATCTCCAATCCTCAATCCTCATTCTTCAATCCTCAGTACCCAATCCTCAATCTTCAATCCTCAATAATCAATATTCAGTCCTCAATCCTCAATCCTCGACCCTCAATCCTCAATCGTCAATCTCCAATCCTGAATACTCAATCTTCAATCCTCAACCCTCAATCCTCAATCCTCAATCCTCAATCCTCAATCCTCAATACTCAACCATCAATCCTCAATACCCAATACTCAATAGATTATCCTGAATTCTCAGGATTCAATACTCAAACCTCAATCCTCAACCCTCAGCCCTCATCCTCCATCCTCAATCCTCAATCCTCAACCCTCAATCCTCAATCTTCAATCCTCAATACTCAATCTTCAATCCTCAATCCTCAATCCTCAATCCTCAATCCTCAATCCTCAATCCTCAATCCTCAATCCTCAGTCCTCAGTCCTCAATCCTCATTCTTCAATCCTCAATACCCAATCCTCAATCTGCAATCCACAATCCTCAATCCTCAATCCTCAATCCTCAATCCTCAACCGTCAGTCCCCGTCCTCAACCTTCAACCCTCAATCCTCAATGCTCAATCTTCAATCATCAATACTCAATCTTCAATCCTCAATCCACAATCCTCAATCCTTAATCCTCAATCCTCAAACTTCATTCCTCAATACTCAATACTCAATCCTCAATCCTCAATCTTCAATCCTCAATACTCAATCTCCAATCCTCAATCCTCATTCTTCAATCCTCAGTACCCAATCCTCAATCTTCAATCCTCAATACTCAATATTCAGTCCTCAATCCTCAATCCTCGACCCTCAATCCTCAATCGTCAATCTCCAATCCTGAATACTCAATCTTCAATCCTCAACCCTCAATCCTCAATCCTCAATCCTCAATCCTCAATCCTCAATACTCAACCATCAATCCTCAATACCCAATACTCAATAGATTATCCTGAATTCTCAGGATTCAATACTCAAACCTCAATCCTCAACCCTCAGCCCTCATCCTCCATCCTCAATCCTCAATCCTCAACCCTCAATCCTCAATCTTCAATCCTCAATACTCAATCTTCAATCCTCAATCCTCAATCCTCATTCTTCAATCCTCAACACCCAATACTCAATCTTCAATCCACAATCCTCAATCCTCAATTCTCAATCCTCAATCCTCAATCTTCATACCTCAAACATCAATACTCAACCCTCAGTCCTCGTCCTCAATCCACAACCCTCAATCCACGATCCTCAATCTTCAATCATCAATATTCAATCTTCAATTCGCAACCCTCAACCCTCAATACTCAATCCTCAATCCTCAATGTACTATCCTCAATACCCAATCCTCAAACTTCAATCCTCAATCCTCAATCCTCAATCCTCAATCCTCAATCCTCAATCCTCAGGCCTCAAACCTCAATCCTGAATCCTCAATCCTGAATCCTCAATCTTCAGCCATCAGTCCTCAAAAATCAACTATCAATCCTCTATCCTGAATGGAATATCCTCAATTTACAGTTTTCCATACTCAATCCCCATTCTTCAATCTTCAAATCTGAATCCACAAACATCAATTCTAATCACTCAACCATCAACACTCAGTCCTCAATCTTCAATCCTCAATCCTCAATCCTCAATTCTCAATCCTCAATCCTCAATCCTCGGACCCCAAACATCAATACTCAATCCTCAGTCCTCGTCCTCAATCCACAACCCTCAATCCTCAATCCTCAATACTCAATCTTCAATCCTCAATCCTCAATACTGAATCTTTAATCCTCAATCCTCAATACTCAAACCTCAATCCTCAGCCCTCAGCCCTCATCCTCCATCCTCAATCCTCAACCCTCAATCCTCAATCCTCAATCTTCAACCCTCAATTCTGAATCTTTAATCCTCAATCCTCAATCCTCCATCCTTAATCCTGAATCCTCAATCCTCAATCCTCAATCCTCATTCTTCAATCCTCAATACCCAATCCTCAATCATCAATCCTCAATCCTCAATCCTCAATCCTCAATCCTCAATTGTCAATCCTCTATCCTCAGTCCTCAGTCCTCAAACCACAATCCTCAACCCTCAGCCCTCATCCTCAATCCTCAATCCTCAATCCTCTGTCCTCCGCCCTCAAACCTCAATCCTCAGCCGTCAGACCTCATCCTCAATCCTCAATCCTCAATCCTCAATCCTCAACCTTCAATCCTCAATACTCAATCTTCAATCCTCAATCCTCAGTCCTCAAACCTCAATTCTGAATCCTGAATACTCAATCTTCAATCCTCAATCCTCAGCCCTCAATACTCTAGCATCAATCTTCAATCCTCAATCCTCAATACTCAATCCTCAGTCCTCGTCCTCAATCCACAACCATCAATCCTCAATCCTCAATCTTCAATCATCAATATTCAATCTTCAGTCCTCAATCCTCAATCCTCTATCCTCAATCCTCAATCCTCAATGTTCAATCCGCAATACCCAATCCTCAATCTTCAATACTCAATCCTCAATCCTCAATCCTCAATCCTCAATACTCAATCCTCAATCCTCAATCCTCAGCCCTCAATACTCTAGCATCAATCTTCAATCCTCAATCCTCAATCCTCAATCTTCAATACCCAATCCTCAATCTTCAATCCTCAATCCTCAATGCTCAATTCTCAATCCTCAATCCTCAAACCTCAACCTTCAATCCTCAGTCCTCAATCTTCAATCCTCAATACTCAATTTTCAATCCTCAATCCTCAGTCCTCAAACCTCAATTCTGAATCCTGAATACTCAATCTTCAATCCTCAATCCTCAATCCTCAATTCTCAATCCTCAATCCTCAATCCTCAGTCCTCAGTCCTCAATCCTCATTCTTCAATCCTCAATACCCAATCCTCAATCTGCAATCCACAATCCTCAATCCTCAATCCTCAATCCTCAATCCTCAACCGTCAGTCCCCGTCCTCAACCTTCAACCCTCAATCCTCAATACTCAATCCTCAATCCTCAATCTTCAATCCTCAATACTCAATCTCCAATCCTCAATCCTCATTCTTCAATCCTCAGTACCCAATCCTCAATCTTCAATCCTCAATAATCAATATTCAGTCCTCAATCCTCAATCCTCGACCCTCAATCCTCAATCGTCAATCTCCAATCCTGAATACTCAATCTTTAATCCTCAACCCTCAATCCTCAATCCTCAATCCTCAATCCTCAATCCTCAATACTCAACCATCAATCCTCAATACCCAATACTCAATAGATTATCCTGAATTCTCAGGATTCAATACTCAAACCTCAATCCTCAACCCTCAGCCCTCATCCTCCATCCTCAATCCTCAATCCTCAACCCTCAATCCTCAATCTTCAATCCTCAATACTCAATCTTCAATCCTCAATCCTCAATCCTCAATCCTCAATCCTCAATCCTCAATCCTCAATCCTCAATCCTCAATCCTCAATCCTCAATCTTCTATCCTCAATACTCAATCTTCAATCCTCAATCCTCAATCCTCAATCCTCAATCCTCATTCTTCAATCCTCAATACCCAGTCCTCAATCTTCAATCCTCAATCCTCAATCCTCAATCCTCAATTCTCAATCCTCAATCCTCAATCCTCCGTCCTCGTCCTCAATCCACAACACTCAATCCTCAATCCTCAATCTTGAATCATCAATATTCAATCTTCAGTCCTCAATCCTCAATCCTCAATCCTCAATCTTCAATCCTCAATACTCAATCTTCAATCCTCAGTGCTCAGTCCTCATACCTCAATTCTGAATCCTGAATACTCAATCTTGTATCCTCAATCCTCAGTCCTCAATACTCTACCATCAATGTTCAATCCTCAATCCTCAATCCTCATTCTTCAATCCTCAATACCCAGTCCTCAATCTTCAATCCTCAATCCTCAATCCTCGTCCTCAATCCACAACCCTCAATCCTCGATCCTCAATCTTCAATCCTCAATACTCAATCTTCAATCCTCAATCCTCAACACTCAATAGTCAATCGTCAATCTTATATCCTCGATACTCAATCTTCAATACTCAATCCTCAATCCTCAATCCTCATACCCATTCTTCAATCCTCAATACCTAATCTTCAATCGTCAATCCTCAATCCTCAATCCTCAATCCTCAATCTTCAATCGTCAATCCTCAATACTCAATCTTCAATCCTCAATCCTCAATCCTCAATCCTCAATCCTCAATCCTCAATCCTCTATCCTCAATCCTCAACCTTCAATCCTCAATACTCAATCTTCAATCCTCAATCCTCAATCCTCAATCCTCAATCCTCATTCTTCAATCCTCAATACCCAGTCCTCAATCTTCAATCCTCAATCCTCAATCCTCAATCCTCAATTCTCAATCCTCAATCCTCAATCCTCAGACCTCAAACATCAATACTCAACCCTCTGTCCTCGTCCTCAATCCACAACACTCAATCCTCAATCCTCAATCTTCAATCATCAATATTCAATCTTCAGTCCTCAATCCTCAATCCTCAATCCTCAATCTTCAATCCTCAATACTCAATCTTCAATCCTCAATCCTCAGTCCTCAAACCACAATTCAGAATCCTGAATATTCAATCTTCAATCCTCAATCCTCAGTCCTCAATACTCTACCATCAATGTTCAATCCTCAATCCTCAATCCTCATTCTTCAATCCTCAATACCCAGTCCTTAATCTTCAATCCTCAATCCTCAATCCTCAATTCTCAATCCTCAATCCTCAATTCTCAGACCTCAGACATCAATACTCAGCCCTCAGTCCTCGTCCTCTATCCTCAACCCTCAATGCTCAATCCTCAATCTTCAATCATCTATACTCAATCTTCAATCCTCTATCCTCAATCCTCAATCCTCAATCCTCAATCATCAGTATTCAGTCTTCAGTCCTCAATCCTCAATCCGCAATCCTCAATCGTCAATGTTCAATCCGCAATACCCAATCCTCAATCTTCAATACTCAATCATCAATCCTCAATCTTCAATACTCAATCCTCAATCCTCAATCCTCAATACTCAACCATCAATCCTCAATACCCAATACTCAATAGATTATCCTGAATTCTCAGGATTCAATACTCAAACCTCAATCCTCAACCCTCAGCCCTCATCCTCCATCCTCAATCCTCAATGCTCAACCCTCAATCCTCAATCTTCAATCCTCAATACCCAATCTTCAATCCTCAATCCTCAATCCTCAATCCTCAATCCTCAATCCTCAATCCTCAATCCTCAATCCTCAATCTTCTATCCTCAATACTCAATCTTCAATCCTCAATCCTCAATCGTCTATCCTCAATCCGCATTCTTCAATCCTCAATACCCAGTCCTCAATCTTCAATCCTCAATCCTCAATCCTCAATCCTCAATTCTCAATCCTCAATCCTCAATCCTCCGTCCTCGTCCTCAATCCACAACACACAATCCTCAATCCTCAATCTTCAATCATCAATATTCAATCTTCAGTCCTCAATCCTCAATCCTCAATCCTCGATCTTCAATCCTCAATACTCAATCTTCAATCCTCAGTCCTCAGTCCTCATACCTCAATTCTGAATCCTGAATACTCAATCTTGAATCCTCAA
This sequence comes from Calliopsis andreniformis, assembly GCF_051401765.1. Taxonomy (NCBI): domain Eukaryota; kingdom Metazoa; phylum Arthropoda; class Insecta; order Hymenoptera; family Andrenidae; genus Calliopsis; species Calliopsis andreniformis. The sequence continues at coordinate 2,929,832 of NW_027480440.1, forward strand.
TCCTCAGTCCTCAATACTCTACCATCAATGTTCAATCCTCAATCCTCAATCCTCATTCTTCAATCCTCAATACCCAGTCCTCAATCTTCAATCCTCAATCCTCAATCCTCGTCCTTAATCCACAACCCTCAATCCTCTATCCTCAATCTTCAATCCTCAATACTCAATCTTCAATCCTCAATCCTCAACACTCAATAGTCAATCGTCAATCTTATATCCTCGATACTCAATCTTCAATACTCAATCCTCAATCCTCAATCCCCAATCCCCATTCTTCAATCCTCAATACCTAATCCTCAATCTTCAATCCTCAATCCTCAATCCTCAATTCTCAATCCTCAATCCTCAGTCCTCAGTTCTCAAACCTCAATCCTCAACCCTCAGACCGCATCCTCAATCCTCAATCCTCAATCCTCAATCTTCAATCCCCAATACTCAATCATCAATCCTCTATCCTCAATCCTCAACCCTCGATCCTCAACCCTCAATCCTCAATCCTCAGTCATCAGTACTCAATCGTCAATACTCAAACCTCAATCCTCAATCCTCAATCCTCAATCCTCGATCCTCAATCCTCATTCCTCAAACCTCAATCGTCAAACCTCAGTCCTCATCTTCAATTCTCAATTCTCAATCCTCAATCCTCAATCCTCAATCTTCAAACATCAATACTCAATCTTCAATCCTCAATCTTCAATCCTCAATCCTCAATCCTCATTCCTCAATCCTCAATCCTCAATCTTCAATCATCAATACTCAACCATCAATCCTCAATTCCCAATACTCAATAGAGTATCCTGAATTCTCAGGATTCAATACTCAAACCTCAGTCCTCAACCCTCAGCCCTCATCCTCCATCCTCAATCCTCAATCCTCAATCCTCAATCCTCAATCCTCAATCGTCAATCCTCAATACTCAATCTTCAATCCTCAATCCTCAATCCTCAATCCTCAATCCTCAATCCTCAATCCTCTATCCTCAAACCTCAATTCTGAATCCTGAATATTCAATCTTCAATCCTCAATCCTCAGTCCTCAATACTCTACCATCAATGTTCAATCCTCAATCCTCAATCCCCATTCTTCAATCCTCAATACCCAGTCCTCAATCTTCAATCCTCAATCCTCAATCCTCAATTCTCAATCCTCAATCCTCAATTCTCAGACCTCAGACATCAATACTCAGCCCTCAGTCCTCGTCCTCTATCCTCAACACTCAATGCTCAATCCTCAATCTTCAATCATCTATACTCAATCTTCAATCCTCTATCCTCAATCCTCAATCATCAATCCTCAATCATCAGTATTCAGTCTTCAGTCCTCAATCCTCAATCCTCAATCCTCAATCCTCAATCGTCAATGTTCAATCCGCAATACCCAATCCTCAATCTTCAATACTCAATCATCAATCCACAATCTTCAATACTCAATCCTCAATCCTCAATCCTCAATCCTCAATACTCAATCATCAATCCTCAATACCCAATACTCAATAGATTATCCTGAATTCTCAGGATTCAATACTCAAACCTCAATCCTCAACCCTCAGCCCTCATCCTCCATTCTCAATCCTCAATGCTCAACCCTCAATCCTCAATCTTCAATCCTCAATACTCAATCTTCAATCCTCAATCCTCAATCCTCAATCCTCAATCCTCAATCCTCAATCCTCAATCCTCAATCTTCAATCCTCAATACTCAATCTTCAATCATCAATCCTCAATCCTCAATCCTCAATCTTCAATCCTCAATCCTCAATCCTCATTCTTCAATCCTCAACACCCAATACTCAATCTTCAATCCTCAATCCTCAATCCTCAATTCTCAATCCTCAATCCTCAATCTTCAGACCTCAAACATCAATACTCAACCCTCAGTCCTCGTCCTCAATCCACAACCCTCAATCCTCGATCCTCAATCTTCAATCATCAGTATTCAATCTTCAATTCTCAACCTTCAACCCTCAATACTCAATCCTCAATCCTCAATGTACGATCCTCAATACCCAATCCTCAATCTTCAATCCTCAATCCTCAATCCTCAATCCTCAATCCTCAATCCTCAATCCTCAGGCCTCAAACCTCAATCCTGAATCCTCAATCCTGAATCCTCAATCTTCAGCCATCAGTCCTCAAAAATCAACTATCACTCCTCTATCCTGAATAGAATATCCTCAATTTACAGTTTTCCATACTCAATCCCCATTCTTCAATCTTCAAATCTGAATCCACAAACATCAATTCTAATCACTCAACCATCAACACTCAGTCCTCAATCTTCAATCCTCAATCCTCAATCCTCAATTCTCAATCCTCAATCCTCAATCCTCGGACCCCAAACATCAATACTCAATCCTCAGTCCTCGTCCTCAATCCACAACCCTCAATCCTCAATACTCAATCTTCAATCATCAATATTCAATCTTCAGTCCTCAATCCTCAATCCTCTATCCTCAATCCTCAGTCCTCAATGTTCATTCCGCAATACCCAATCCTCAATCTTCAATACTCAATCCTCAATCCTCAATCCTCAATCCTCAATCCTCAATCCTCAATACTCAATCCTCAATCCTCAATTCTCAATCCTCAATCCTCAATCCTCAGACCTCAAACATCAATACTCAACCCTCAGTCCTCGTCCTCAACCCACAACCATCAATCCTCAATCCTCAATCTTCAATCATCAATCCTCAATACTCAATCCTCAATCTTCAATCCACAATACTCTATCCTCAATCCTCAATCCTCATTCTTCAATCCTCAGAACCCAATCCTGAATCTTCAATCCTCCATCCTCAATCCTCAATTCTCAATCCTCAATCATCAATCCTCAATCCTCAATCCTCAATCCTCAATCCTCAATTGTCTATCCTCAATCCTGAGTCCTCAGTCCTCAAACCACAATCCTCAACCCTCAGCCCTCATCCTCAATCCTCAATCCTCAATCCTCAGTCCTCCGTCCTCAAACCTCAATCCTCAGACCTCAGACCTCATCCTCAATCCTCAATCCTCAATCCTCAATCCTCAATCTTCAATCCTCAATACTCAATATTCAATCCTCAATCCTCAGTCCGCAAACCTCAATTCTGAATCCTGAATACTCAATCTTCAATCCTCAATCCTCAGCCCTCAATACTCTAGCATCAATCTTCAATCCTCAATCCTCAATCCTCAATCCTCAATCCTCAATCCTCATTCTTCAATCCTCAATGCCCAATCCTCAATCTTCAATCCTCAATCTTCAATGCTCAATTCTCAATCCTCAATCCTCAAACCTCAATCCTCAATCCTCATTCTTCAATCCTCAGTACCCAATCCTCAAGCTTCAATCCTCAATCCACAATCCTCAATTCTCAATCCTCAATCCTCAGTCCTCAGTTCTCAAACCTCAATCCTCAACCCTCAGACCGCATCCTCAATCCTCAATCCTCAATCCTCAATCTTCAATCCCCAATACTCAATCATCAATCCTCTATCCTCAATCCTCAACCCTCGATCCTCAATCCTCAATCCTCAATCCTCAGTCATCAGTACTCAATCTTCAATACTCAAACCTCAATCCTCAATCCTCAATCCTCAATCCTCGATCCTCAATCCTCATTCCTCAAACCTCAATCGTCAAACCTCAGTCCTCATCTTCAATTCTCAATTCTCAATCCTCAATCCTCAATCCTCAATCTTCAAACATCAATACTCAATCTTCAATCCTCAATCTTCAATCCTCAATCCTCAATCCTCATTCCTCAATCCTCAATCCTCAATCTTCAATCATCAATACTCAATCTTCAATCATCAATCCTCAATCCTCAATCTTCAATCTTCAATCCTCAATCCTCAATCCTCATACTTCAATCCTCAACACCCAATCCTCAATCTTCAATCCTCAATCCTCAATCCTCAATTCTCAATCCTCAATCCTCAATCCTCAGACCTCAAACATCAATACTCAAGCCTCAGTCCTCGTCCTCAATCCACAACACTCAATCCTCGATCCTCAATCTTCAATAATCAATATTCAATTTTCAATTCTCAATCCTCAACCCTCAATACTCAATCCTCAATCCTCAATGTACGAACCTCAATACCCAATCCTCAATCTTCAATACTCAATCATGAATCCTCAATATTCAATACTAAATCCTCAATCCTCAATCCTCAATCCTCAATACTGAACCATCAATCCTCAATTCCCAATACTCAATAGAGTATCCTGAATTCTCAGGATTCAATACTCAAACCTCAGTCCTTAACCCTCAGCCCTCATCCTCCATCCTCAATCCTCAATCCTCAATCCTCAATCCTCAATCCTCAATCGTCAATCCTCAATACTCAATCTTCAATCCTCAATCCTCAATCCTCAATCCTCAATCCTCAATCCTCAATCCTCTATCCTCAAACCTCAATTCTGAATCCTGAATATTCAATCTTCAATCCTCAATCCTCAGTCCTCAATACTCTACCATCAATGTTCAATCCGCAATCCTCAATCCTCATTCTTCAATCCTCAATACCCAGTCCTCAATCTTCAATCCTCAATCCTCAATCCTCAATTCTCAATCCTCAATCCTCAATTCTCAGACCTCAGACATCAATACTCAGCCCTCAGTCCTCGTCCTCTATCCTCAACCCTCAATGCTCAATCCTCAATCTTCAATCATCTATACTCAATCTTCAATCCTCTATCCTCAATCCTCAATCATCAATCCTCAATCATCAGTATTCAGTCTTCAGTCCTCAATCCTCAATCCTCAATCCTCAATCCTCAATCGTCAATGTTCAATCCGCAATACCCAATCCTCAATCTTCAATACTCAATCATCAATCCTCAATCTTCAATACTCAATCCTCAATCCTCAATCCTCAATCCTCAATACTCAACCATCAATCCTCAATACCCAATACTCAATAGATTATCCTGAATTCTCAGGATTCAATACTCAAACCTCAATCCTCAACCCTCAGCCCTCATCCTCCATTCTCAATCCTCAATGCTCAACCCTCAATCCTCAATCTTCAATCCTCAATACTCAATCTTCAATCCTCAATCCTCAATCCTCAATCCTCAATCCTCAATCCTCAAACCTCAATCCTCAATCCTCATTCTTCAATCCTCAGTACCCAATCCTCAATCTTCAATCCTCAATCCACAATCCTCAATTCTCAATCCTCAATCCTCAGTCCTCAGTTCTCAAACCTCAATCCTCAACCCTCAGACCGCATCCTCAATCCTCAATCCTCAATCCTCAATCTTCAATCCCCAATACTCAATCATCAATCCTCTATCCTCAATCCTCAACCCTCGATCCTCAATCCTCAATCCTCAATCCTCAGTCATCAGTACTCAATCTTCAATACTCAAACCTCAATCCTCAATCCTCAATCCTCAATCCTCGATCCTCAATCCTCATTCCTCAAACCTCAATCGTCAAACCTCAGTCCTCATCTTCAATTCTCAATTCTCAATCCTCAATCCTCAATCCTCAATCTTCAAACATCAATACTCAATCTTCAATCCTCAATCTTCAATCCTCAATCCTCAATCCTCATTCCTCAATCCTCAATCCTCAATCTTCAATCATCAATACTCAATCTTCAATCATCAATCCTCAATCCTCAATCTTCAATCTTCAATCCTCAATCCTCAATCCTCATACTTCAATCCTCAACACCCAATCCTCAATCTTCAATCCTCAATCCTCAATCCTCAATTCTCAATCCTCAATCCTCAATCCTCAGACCTCAAACATCAATACTCAAGCCTCAGTCCTCGTCCTCAATCCACAACACTCAATCCTCGATCCTCAATCTTCAATAATCAATATTCAATTTTCAATTCTCAACCCTCAACCCTCAATACTCAATCCTCAATCCTCAATGTACGAACCTCAATACCCAATCCTCAATCTTCAATACTCAATCATGAATCCTCAATATTCAATACTAAATCCTCAATCCTCAATCCTCAATCCTCAATACTGAACCATCAATCCTCAATTCCCAATACTCAATAGAGTATCCTGAATTCTCAGGATTCAATACTCAAACCTCAGTCCTCAACCCTCAGCCCTCATCCTCCATCCTCAATCCTCAATCCTCAATCCTCAATCCTCAATCCTCAATCGTCAATCCTCAATACTCAATCTTCAATCCTCAATCCTCAATCCTCAATCCTCAATCCTCAATCCTCAATCCTCTATCCTCAAACCTCAATTCTGAATCCTGAATATTCAATCTTCAATCCTCAATCCTCAGTCCTCAATACTCTACCATCAATGTTCAATCCTCAATCCTCAATCCTCATTCTTCAATCCTCAATACCGAGTCCTCAATCTTCAATCCTCAATCCTCAATCCTCAATTCTCAATCCTCAATCCTCAATTCTCAGACCTCAGACATCAATACTCAGCCCTCAGTCCTCGTCCTCTATCCTCAACCCTCAATGCTCAATCCTCAATCTTCAATCATCTATACTCAATCTTCAATCCTCTATCCTCAATCCTCAATCATCAATCCTCAATCAGCAGTATTCAGTCTTCAGTCCTCAATCCTCAATCCTCAATCCTCAATCCTCAATCGTCAATGTTCAATCCGCAATACCCAATCCTCAATCTTCAATACTCAATCATCAATCCTCAATCTTCAATACTCAATCCTCAATCCTCAATCCTCAATCCTCAATACTCAACCATCAATCCTCAATACCCAATACTCAATAGATTATCCTGAATTCTCAGGATTCAATACTCAAACCTCAATCCTCAACCCTCAGCCCTCATCCTCCATTCTCAATCCTCAATGCTCAACCCTCAATCCTCAATCTTCAATCCTCAATACTCAATCTTCAATCCTCAATCCTCAATCCTCAATCCTCAATCCTCAATCCTCAATCCTCAATCCTCAATCTTCAATCCTCAATACTCAATCTTCAATCATCAATCCTCAATCCTCAATCCTCAATCTTCAATCCTCAATCCTCAATCCTCATTCTTCAATCCTCAACACCCAATACTCAATCTTCAATCCTCAATCCTCAATCCTCAATTCTCAATCCTCAATCCTCAGTCCTCCGTCCTCAAACCTCAATCCTCAGACCTCAGACCTCATCCTCAATCCTCAATCCTCAATCCTCAATCCTCAATCTTCAATCCTCAATACTCAATATTCAATCCTCAATCCTCAGTCCGCAAACCTCAATTCTGAATCCTGAATACTCAATCTTCAATCCTCAATCCTCAGCCCTCAATACTCTAGCATCAATCTTCAATCCTCAATCCTCAATCCTCAATCCTCAATCCTCAATCCTCATTCTTCAATCCTCAATGCCCAATCCTCAATCTTCAATCCTCAATCTTCAATGCTCAATTCTCAATCCTCAATCCTCAAACCTCAATCCTCAATCCTCATTCTTCAATCCTCAGTACCCAATCCTCAAGCTTCAATCCTCAATCCACAATCCTCAATTCTCAATCCTCAATCCTCAGTCCTCAGTTCTCAAACCTCAATCCTCAACCCTCAGACCGCATCCTCAATCCTCAATCCTCAATCCTCAATCTTCAATCCCCAATACTCAATCATCAATCCTCTATCCTCAATCCTCAACCCTCGATCCTCAATCCTCAATCCTCAATCCTCAGTCATCAGTACTCAATCTTCAATACTCAAACCTCAATCCTCAATCCTCAATCCTCAATCCTCGATCCTCAATCCTCATTCCTCAAACCTCAATCGTCAAACCTCAGTCCTCATCTTCAATTCTCAATTCTCAATCCTCAATCCTCAATCCTCAATCTTCAAACATCAATACTCAATCTTCAATCCTCAATCTTCAATCCTCAATCCTCAATCCTCATTCCTCAATCCTCAATCCTCAATCTTCAATCATCAATACTCAATCTTCAATCATCAATCCTCAATCCTCAATCTTCAATCTTCAATCCTCAATCCTCAATCCTCATACTTCAATCCTCAACACCCAATCCTCAATCTTCAATCCTCAATCCTCAATCCTCAATTCTCAATCCTCAATCCTCAATCCTCAGACCTCAAACATCAATACTCAAGCCTCAGTCCTCGTCCTCAATCCACAACACTCAATCCTCGATCCTCAATCTTCAATAATCAATATTCAATTTTCAATTCTCAATCCTCAACCCTCAATACTCAATCCTCAATCCTCAATGTACGAACCTCAATACCCAATCCTCAATCTTCAATACTCAATCATGAATCCTCAATATTCAATACTAAATCCTCAATCCTCAATCCTCAATCCTCAATACTGAACCATCAATCCTCAATTCCCAATACTCAATAGAGTATCCTGAATTCTCAGGATTCAATACTCAAACCTCAGTCCTTAACCCTCAGCCCTCATCCTCCATCCTCAATCCTCAATCCTCAATCCTCAATCCTCAATCCTCAATCGTCAATCCTCAATACTCAATCTTCAATCCTCAATCCTCAATCCTCAATCCTCAATCCTCAATCCTCAATCCTCTATCCTCAAACCTCAATTCTGAATCCTGAATATTCAATCTTCAATCCTCAATCCTCAGTCCTCAATACTCTACCATCAATGTTCAATCCGCAATCCTCAATCCTCATTCTTCAATCCTCAATACCCAGTCCTCAATCTTCAATCCTCAATCCTCAATCCTCAATTCTCAATCCTCAATCCTCAATTCTCAGACCTCAGACATCAATACTCAGCCCTCAGTCCTCGTCCTCTATCCTCAACCCTCAATGCTCAATCCTCAATCTTCAATCATCTATACTCAATCTTCAATCCTCTATCCTCAATCCTCAATCATCAATCCTCAATCATCAGTATTCAGTCTTCAGTCCTCAATCCTCAATCCTCAATCCTCAATCCTCAATCGTCAATGTTCAATCCGCAATACCCAATCCTCAATCTTCAATACTCAATCATCAATCCTCAATCTTCAATACTCAATCCTCAATCCTCAATCCTCAATCCTCAATACTCAACCATCAATCCTCAATACCCAATACTCAATAGATTATCCTGAATTCTCAGGATTCAATACTCAAACCTCAATCCTCAACCCTCAGCCCTCATCCTCCATTCTCAATCCTCAATGCTCAACCCTCAATCCTCAATCTTCAATCCTCAATACTCAATCTTCAATCCTCAATCCTCAATCCTCAATCCTCAATCCTCAATCCTCAAACCTCAATCCTCAATCCTCATTCTTCAATCCTCAGTACCCAATCCTCAATCTTCAATCCTCAATCCACAATCCTCAATTCTCAATCCTCAATCCTCAGTCCTCAGTTCTCAAACCTCAATCCTCAACCCTCAGACCGCATCCTCAATCCTCAATCCTCAATCCTCAATCTTCAATCCCCAATACTCAATCATCAATCCTCTATCCTCAATCCTCAACCCTCGATCCTCAATCCTCAATCCTCAATCCTCAGTCATCAGTACTCAATCTTCAATACTCAAACCTCAATCCTCAATCCTCAATCCTCAATCCTCGATCCTCAATCCTCATTCCTCAAACCTCAATCGTCAAACCTCAGTCCTCATCTTCAATTCTCAATTCTCAATCCTCAATCCTCAATCCTCAATCTTCAAACATCAATACTCAATCTTCAATCCTCAATCTTCAATCCTCAATCCTCAATCCTCATTCCTCAATCCTCAATCCTCAATCTTCAATCATCAATACTCAATCTTCAATCATCAATCCTCAATCCTCAATCTTCAATCTTCAATCCTCAATCCTCAATCCTCATACTTCAATCCTCAACACCCAATCCTCAATCTTCAATCCTCAATCCTCAATCCTCAATTCTCAATCCTCAATCCTCAATCCTCAGACGTCAAACATCAATACTCAAGCCTCAGTCCTCGTCCTCAATCCACAACACTCAATCCTCGATCCTCAATCTTCAATAATCAATATTCAATTTTCAATTCTCAACCCTCAACCCTCAATACTCAATCCTCAATCCTCAATGTACGAACCTCAATACCCAATCCTCAATCTTCAATACTCAATCATGAATCCTCAATATTCAATACTAAATCCTCAATCCTCAATCCTCAATCCTCAATACTGAACCATCAATCCTCAATTCCCAATACTCAATAGAGTATCCTGAATTCTCAGGATTCAATACTCAAACCTCAGTCCTCAACCCTCAGCCCTCATCCTCCATCCTCAATCCTCAATCCTCAATCCTCAATCCTCAATCCTCAATCGTCAATCCTCAATACTCAATCTTCAATCCTCAATCCTCAATCCTCAATCCTCAATCCTCAATCCTCAATCCTCTATACTCAAACCTCAATTCTGAATCCTGAATATTCAATCTTCAATCCTCAATCCTCAGTCCTCAATACTCTACCATCAATGTTCAATCCTCAATCCTCAATCCTCATTCTTCAATCCTCAATACCGAGTCCTCAATCTTCAATCCTCAATCCTCAATCCTCAATTCTCAATCCTCAATCCTCAATTCTCAGACCTCAGACATCAATACTCAGCCCTCAGTCCTCGTCCTCTATCCTCAACCCTCAATGCTCAATCCTCAATCTTCAATCATCTATACTCAATCTTCAATCCTCTATCCTCAATCCTCAATCATCAATCCTCAATCATCAGTATTCAGTCTTCAGTCCTCAATCCTCAATCCTCAATCCTCAATCCTCAATCGTCAATGTTCAATCCGCAATACCCAATCCTCAATCTTCAATACTCAATCATCAATCCTCAATCTTCAATACTCAATCCTCAATCCTCAATCCTCAATCCTCAATACTCAACCATCAATCCTCAATACCCAATACTCAATAGATTATCCTGAGTTCTCAGGATTCAATACTCAAACCTCAATCCTCAACCCTCAGCCCTCATCCTCCATTCTCAATCCTCAATGCTCAACCCTCAATCCTCAATCTTCAATCCTCAATACTCAATCTTCAATCCTCAATCCTCAATCCTCAATCCTCAATCCTCAATCCTCAATCCTCAATCCTCAATCTTCAATCCTCAATACTCAATCTTCAATCATCAATCCTCAATCCTCAATCCTCAATCTTCAATCCTCAATCCTCAATCCTCATTCTTCAATCCTCAACACCCAATACTCAATCTTCAATCCTCAATCCTCAATCCTCAATCCTCAGACCTCAAACATCAATACTCAAGCCTCAGTCCTCGTCCTCAATCCACAACACTCAATCCTCGATCCTCAATCTTCAATAATCAATATTCAATTTTCAATTCTCAACCCTCAACCCTCAATACTCAATCCTCAATCCTCAATGTACGAACCTCAATACCCAATCCTCAATCTTCAATACTCAATCATGAATCCTCAATATTCAATACTAAATCCTCAATCCTCAATCCTCAATCCTCAATACTGAACCATCAATCCTCAATTCCCAATACTCAATAGAGTATCCTGAATTCTCAGGATTCAATACTCAAACCTCAGTCCTCAACCCTCAGCCCTCATCCTCCATCCTCAATCCTCAATCCTCAATCCTCAATCCTCAATCCTCAATCGTCAATCCTCAATACTCAATCTTCAATCCTCAATCCTCAATCCTCAATCCTCAATCCTCAATCCTCAATCCTCTATCCTCAAACCTCAATTCTGAATCCTGAATATTCAATCTTCAATCCTCAATCCTCAGTCCTCAATACTCTACCATCAATGTTCAATCCTCAATCCTCAATCCTCATTCTTCAATCCTCAATACCGAGTCCTCAATCTTCAATCCTCAATCCTCAATCCTCAATTCTCAATCCTCAATCCTCAATTCTCAGACCTCAGACATCAATACTCAGCCCTCAGTCCTCGTCCTCTATCCTCAACCCTCAATGCTCAATCCTCAATCTTCAATCATCTATACTCAATCTTCAATCCTCTATCCTCAATCCTCAATCATCAATCCTCAATCATCAGTATTCAGTCTTCAGTCCTCAATCCTCAATCCTCAATCCTCAATCCTCAATCGTCAATGTTCAATCCGCAATACCCAATCCTCAATCTTCAATACTCAATCATCAATCCTCAATCTTCAATACTCAATCCTCAATCCTCAATCCTCAATCCTCAATACTCAACCATCAATCCTCAATACCCAATACTCAATAGATTATCCTGAATTCTCAGGATTCAATACTCAAACCTCAATCCTCAACCCTCAGCCCTCATCCTCCATTCTCAATCCTCAATGCTCAACCCTCAATCCTCAATCTTCAATCCTCAATACTCAATCTTCAATCCTCAATCCTCAATCCTCAATCCTCAATCCTCAATCCTCAATCCTCAATCCTCAATCTTCAATCCTCAATACTCAATCTTCAATCATCAATCCTCAATCCTCAATCCTCAATCTTCAATCCTCAATCCTCAAACCTCATTCTTCAATCCTCAACACCCAATACTCAATCTTCAATCCTCAATCCTCAATCCTCAATTCTCAATCCTCAATCCTCAGTCCTCCGTCCTCAAACCTCAATCCTCAGACCTCAGACCTCATCCTCAATCCTCAATCCTCAATCCTCAATCCTCAATCTTCAATCCTCAATACTCAATATTCAATCCTCAATCCTCAGTCCGCAAACCTCAATTCTGAATCCTGAATACTCAATCTTCAATCCTCAATCCTCAGCCCTCAATACTCTAGCATCAATCTTCAATCCTCAATCCTCAATCCTCAATCCTCAATCCTCAATCCTCATTCTTCAATCCTCAATGCCCAATCCTCAATCTTCAATCCTCAATCTTCAATGCTCAATTCTCAATCCTCAATCCTCAAACCTCAATCCTCAATCCTCATTCTTCAATCCTCAGTACCCAATCCTCAAGCTTCAATCCTCAATCCACAATCCTCAATTCTCAATCCTCAATCCTCAGTCCTCAGTTCTCAAACCTCAATCCTCAACCCTCAGACCGCATCCTCAATCCTCAATCCTCAATCCTCAATCTTCAATCCCCAATACTCAATCATCAATCCTCTATCCTCAATCCTCAACCCTCGATCCTCAATCCTCAATCCTCAATCCTCAGTCATCAGTACTCAATCTTCAATACTCAAACCTCAATCCTCAATCCTCAATCCTCAATCCTCGATCCTCAATCCTCATTCCTCAAACCTCAATCGTCAAACCTCAGTCCTCATCTTCAATTCTCAATTCTCAATCCTCAATCCTCAATCCTCAATCTTCAAACATCAATACTCAATCTTCAATCCTCAATCTTCAATCCTCAATCCTCAATCCTCATTCCTCAATCCTCAATCCTCAATCTTCAATCATCAATACTCAATCTTCAATCATCAATCCTCAATCCTCAATCTTCAATCTTCAATCCTCAATCCTCAATCCTCATACTTCAATCCTCAACACCCAATCCTCAATCTTCAATCCTCAATCCTCAATCCTCAATTCTCAATCCTCAATCCTCAATCCTCAGACCTCAAACATCAATACTCAAGCCTCAGTCCTCGTCCTCAATCCACAACACTCAATCCTCGATCCTCAATCTTCAATAATCAATATTCAATTTTCAATTCTCAATCCTCAACCCTCAATACTCAATCCTCAATCCTCAATGTACGAACCTCAATACCCAATCCTCAATCTTCAATACTCAATCATGAATCCTCAATATTCAATACTAAATCCTCAATCCTCAATCCTCAATCCTCAATACTGAACCATCAATCCTCAATTCCCAATACTCAATAGAGTATCCTGAATTCTCAGGATTCAATACTCAAACCTCAGTCCTTAACCCTCAGCCCTCATCCTCCATCCTCAATCCTCAATCCTCAATCCTCAATCCTCAATCCTCAATCGTCAATCCTCAATACTCAATCTTCAATCCTCAATCCTCAATCCTCAATCCTCAATCCTCAATCCTCAATCCTCTATCCTCAAACCTCAATTCTGAATCCTGAATATTCAATCTTCAATCCTCAATCCTCAGTCCTCAATACTCTACCATCAATGTTCAATCCGCAATCCTCAATCCTCATTCTTCAATCCTCAATACCCAGTCCTCAATCTTCAATCCTCAATCCTCAATCCTCAATTCTCAATCCTCAATCCTCAATTCTCAGACCTCAGACATCAATACTCAGCCCTCAGTCCTCGTCCTCTATCCTCAACCCTCAATGCTCAATCCTCAATCTTCAATCATCTATACTCAATCTTCAATCCTCTATCCTCAATCCTCAATCATCAATCCTCAATCATCAGTATTCAGTCTTCAGTCCTCAATCCTCAATCCTCAATCCTCAATCCTCAATCGTCAATGTTCAATCCGCAATACCCAATCCTCAATCTTCAATACTCAATCATCAATCCTCAATCTTCAATACTCAATCCTCAATCCTCAATCCTCAATCCTCAATACTCAACCATCAATCCTCAATACCCAATACTCAATAGATTATCCTGAATTCTCAGGATTCAATACTCAAACCTCAATCCTCAACCCTCAGCCCTCATCCTCCATTCTCAATCCTCAATGCTCAACCCTCAATCCTCAATCTTCAATCCTCAATACTCAATCTTCAATCCTCAATCCTCAATCCTCAATCCTCAATCCTCAATCCTCAAACCTCAATCCTCAATCCTCATTCTTCAATCCTCAGTACCCAATCCTCAATCTTCAATCCTCAATCCACAATCCTCAATTCTCAATCCTCAATCCTCAGTCCTCAGTTCTCAAACCTCAATCCTCAACCCTCAGACCGCATCCTCAATCCTCAATCCTCAATCCTCAATCTTCAATCCCCAATACTCAATCATCAATCCTCTATCCTCAATCCTCAACCCTCGATCCTCAATCCTCAATCCTCAATCCTCAGTCATCAGTACTCAATCTTCAATACTCAAACCTCAATCCTCAATCCTCAATCCTCAATCCTCGATCCTCAATCCTCATTCCTCAAACCTCAATCGTCAAACCTCAGTCCTCATCTTCAATTCTCAATTCTCAATCCTCAATCCTCAATCCTCAATCTTCAAACATCAATACTCAATCTTCAATCCTCAATCTTCAATCCTCAATCCTCAATCCTCATTCCTCAATCCTCAATCCTCAATCTTCAATCATCAATACTCAATCTTCAATCATCAATCCTCAATCCTCAATCTTCAATCTTCAATCCTCAATCCTCAATCCTCATACTTCAATCCTCAACACCCAATCCTCAATCTTCAATCCTCAATCCTCAATCCTCAATTCTCAATCCTCAATCCTCAATCCTCAGACCTCAAACATCAATACTCAAGCCTCAGTCCTCGTCCTCAATCCACAACACTCAATCCTCGATCCTCAATCTTCAATAATCAATATTCAATTTTCAATTCTCAACCCTCAACCCTCAATACTCAATCCTCAATCCTCAATGTACGAACCTCAATACCCAATCCTCAATCTTCAATACTCAATCATGAATCCTCAATATTCAATACTAAATCCTCAATCCTCAATCCTCAATCCTCAGTACTGAACCATCAATCCTCAATTCCCAATACTCAATAGAGTATCCTGAATTCTCAGGATTCAATACTCAAACCTCAGTCCTCAACCCTCAGCCCTCATCCTCCATCCTCAATCCTCAATCCTCAATCCTCAATCCTCAATCCTCAATCGTCAATCGTCAATACTCAATCTTCAATCCTCAATCCTCAATCCTCAATCCTCAATCCTCAATCCTCAATCCTCTATCCTCAAACCTCAATTCTGAATCCTGAATATTCAATCTTCAATCCTCAATCCTCAGTCCTCAATACTCTACCATCAATGTTCAATCCTCAATCCTCAATCCTCATTCTTCAATCCTCAATACCGAGTCCTCAATCTTCAATCCTCAATCCTCAATCCTCAATTCTCAATCCTCAATCCTCAATTCTCAGACCTCAGACATCAATACTCAGCCCTCAGTCCTCGTCCTCTATCCTCAACCCTCAATGCTCAATCCTCAATCTTCAATCATCTATACTCAATCTTCAATCCTCTATCCTCAATCCTCAATCATCAATCCTCAATCATCAGTATTCAGTCTTCAGTCCTCAATCCTCAATCCTCAATCCTCAATCCTCAATCGTCAATGTTCAATCCGCAATACCCAATCCTCAATCTTCAATACTCAATCATCAATCCTCAATCTTCAATACTCAATCCTCAATCCTCAATCCTCAATCCTCAATACTCAACCATCAATCCTCAATACCCAATACTCAATAGATTATCCTGAATTCTCAGGATTCAATACTCAAACCTCAATCCTCAACCCTCAGCCCTCATCCTCCATTCTCAATCCTCAATGCTCAACCCTCAATCCTCAATCTTCAATCCTCAATACTCAATCTTCAATCCTCAATCCTCAATCCTCAATCCTCAATCCTCAATCCTCAATCCTCAATCCTCAATCTTCAATCCTCAATACTCAATCTTCAATCATCAATCCTCAATCCTCAATCCTCAATCTTCAATCCTCAATCCTCAATCCTCATTCTTCAATCCTCAACACCCAATACTCAATCTTCAATCCTCAATCCTCAATCCTCAATTCTCAATCCTCAATCCTCAATCTTCAGACCTCAAACATCAATACTCAACCCTCAGTCCTCGTCCTCAATCCACAACCCTCAATCCTCGATCCTCAATCTTCAATCATCAGTATTCAATCTTCAATTCTCAACCTTCAACTCTCAATACTCAATCCTCAATCCTCAATGTACGATCCTCAATACCCAATCCTCAATCTTCAATCCTCAATCCTCAATCCTCAATCCTCAATCCTCAATCCTCAATCCTCAGGCCTCAAACCTCAATCCTGAATCCTCAATCCTGAATCCTCAATCTTCAGCCATCAGTCCTCAAAAATCAACTATCACTCCTCTATCCTGAATAGAATATCCTCAATTTACAGTTTTCCATACTCAATCCCCATTCTTCAATCTTCAAATCTGAATCCACAAACATCAATTCTAATCACTCAACCATCAACACTCAGTCCTCAATCTTCAATCCTCAATCCTCAATCCTCAATTCTCAATCCTCAATCCTCAATCCTCGGACCCCAAACATCAATACTCAATCCTCAGTCCTCGTCCTCAAACCACAACCCTCAATCCTCAATCCTCAATCTTCAATCATCAATATTCAATCTTGAGTCCTCAATCCTCAATCCTCTATCCTCAATTCTCAGTCCTCAATGTTCAATCCGCAATACCCAATCCTCAATCTTCAATACTCAATCCTCAATCCTCAATCCTCAATCCTCAATCCTCAATCCTCAATACTCAATCCTCAATCCTCAATTCTCAATCCTCAAACCTCAATCCTCAGACCTCAAACATCAATACTCAACCCTCAGTCCTCGTCCTCAACCCACAACCATCAATCCTCAATCCTCAAACTTCAATCATCAATCCTCAATACTCAATCCTCAATCTTCAATCCACAATACTCAATCCTCAATCCTCAATCCTCATTCTTCAATCCTCAGAACACAATCCTGAATCTTCAATCCGCAATCCTCAATCCTCAATTCTCAATCCTCAATCATCAATCCTCAATCCTCAATCCTCAATCCTCAATCCTCAATTGTCAATCCTCAATCCTGAGTCCTCAGTCCTCAAACCACAATCCTCAACCCTCAGCCCTCATCCTCAATCCTCAATCCTCAATCCTCAGTCCTCCGTCCTCAAACCTCAATCCTCAGCCCTCAGACCTCATCCTCAATCCTCAATCCTCAATCCTCAATCCTCAATCTTCAATCCTCAATACTCAATATTCAATCCTCAATCCTCAGTCCTCAAACCTCAATTCTGAATCCTGAATACTCAATCTTCAATCCTCAATCCTCAGCCCTCAATACTCTAGCATCAATCTTCAATCTTCAATCCTCAATCCTCAATCCTCAATCCTCAATCCTCAATCCTCATTCTTCAATCCTCAATACCCAATCCTCAATCTTCAATCCTCAATCCTCAATGCTCAATTCTCAATCCTCAATCCTCAAACCTCAATCCTCAATCCTCATTCTTCAATCCTCAGTACCCAATCCTCAATCTTCAATCCCCAATCCACAATCCTCAATTCTCAGTCCTCAATCCTCAGTCCTCAGTCCTCAAACCTCAAACCTCATTCTTCAATCCTCAATACCCAACCCTCAATCTTCAATCCTCAATCCTCAATCCTCAATTCTCAATCCTCAATCCTCAATCCTCAGACCTCAAACATCAATACTCAACCCACAGTCCTCGCCCTCAACCCACAACCCTCAATCCTCAACCCTCAATCTTCAATCCTCAATCCTCAATACTCAATCCTCAATCTTCAATCCACAATCGTCAATCCTCAATCCTCAATCCTCATTCTTCAATCCTCAATACCCTATCCTCAATCTGCAATCCTCAATCCACAATCCTCAATCCTCAAACCTCAATCCTCAACCGTCAGTCCTCGTCCTCAACCCTCAACCCTCAATCCTCAATGCTCAATCTTCAATCATCAATACTCAATCTTCAATCCTCAATCCTCAATCCTCAATCCTCAATCCGCAATCTTCAGTCCTCAAACCTCAATCCTGAATCCTCAATCCTGAATCCTCAATGTTCAGCCCTCAGTCCTCAACAAACAGTTGTCAATCCTCAATCCTCAATAGAATATCCTCAATTCACAGGTTTCAATACACAACACTCAACCTGCAATCTTCAAATCTCTATCCACAAACATCAATTCTCATCACTCAACCCTCAACACTCAGTCCCCAATCCTGAATCTTCAATCCTCAATCCTCAGTCCTCAATCCTCAATCCTCAATTTTCAATCCTCAATACTCAATCTTCAATCCTCAATCCTCAATCCTCAACCCTCAACCCTCAATCGTCAATCTCCAATCCTGAATACACAATCTTCAATCCTCAACCCTCAATCCTCAATCCTCAATCCTCAATCCTCATTCTTCAATCCTCAATACCCAATCCTCAATCTTCAATCCTCAACCCTCAATCCTCAATCCTCAATCCTCAATCCTCATTCTTCAATCCCCAATATCCAATCCTCAGTCTTCAATCCTCAATTCTCAATCCTCAATTCTCAATCCTCAATCCTCAGTCCTCAGTCCTCAACCCTCAATCCTCAACCCTCAGACCGCATCCTCAATCCTCAATCCTCAATCCTCAATCTTCAATCCCCAATACTCAATCATCAATCCTCTATCCTCAATGCTCAACCCTCGATCCTCAATCCTCAATCCTCAATCCTCAGTCATCAGTACTCAATCTTCAATACTCAAACCTCAATCCTCAATCCTCAATCCTCAATCCTCGATCCTCAATCCTCATTCCTCAAACCTCAATCGTCAAACCTCAGTCCTCATCTTCAATTCTCAATTCTCAATCCTCAATCCTCAATCCTCAATCTTCAAACATCAATACTCAATCTTCAATCCTCAATCTTCAATCCTCAATCCTCAATCCTCATTCCTCAATCCTCAATCCTCAATCTTCAATCATCAATACTCAATCTTCAATCATCAATCCTCAATCCTCAATCTTCAATCTTCAATCCTCAATCCTCAATCCTCATACTTCAATCCTCAACACCCAATCCTCAATCTTCAATCCTCAATCCTCAATCCTCAATTCTCAATCCTCAATCCTCAATCCTCAGACCTCAAACATCAATACTCAAGCCTCAGTCCTCGTCCTCAATCCACAACACTCAATCCTCGATCCTCAATCTTCAATAATCAATATTCAATTTTCAATTCTCAATCCTCAACCCTCAATACTCAATCCTCAATCCTCAATGTACGAACCTCAATACCCAATCCTCAATCTTCAATACTCAATCATGAATCCTCAATATTCAATACTAAATCCTCAATCCTCAATCCTCAATCCTCAATACTGAACCATCAATCCTCAATTCCCAATACTCAATAGAGTATCCTGAATTCTCAGGATTCAATACTCAAACCTCAGTCCTCAACCCTCAGCCCTCATCCTCCATCCTCAATCCTCAATCCTCAATCCTCAATCCTCAATCCTCAATCGTCAATCCTCAATACTCAATCTTCAATCCTCAATCCTCAATCCTCAATCCTCAATCCTCAATCCTCAATCCTCTATCCTCAAACCTCAATTCTGAATCCTGAATATTCAATCTTCAATCCTCAATCCTCAGTCCTCAATACTCTACCATCAATGTTCAATCCTCAATCCTCAATCCTCATTCTTCAATCCTCAATACCCAGTCCTCAATCTTCAATCCTCAATCCTCAATCCTCAATCCTCAATCCTCAATTCTCAGACCTCAGACATCAATACTCAGCCCTCAGTCCTCGTCCTCTATCCTCAACCCTCAATGCTCAATCCTCAATCTTCAATCATCTATACTCAATCTTCAATCCTCTATCCTCAATCCTCAATCATCAATCCTCAATCATCAGTATTCAGTCTTCAGTCCTCAATCCTCAATCCTCAATCCTCAATCCTCAATCGTCAATGTTCAATCCGCAATACCCAATCCTCAATCTTCAATACTCAATCATCAATCCTCAATCTTCAATACTCAATCCTCAATCCTCAATCCTCAATCCTCAATACTCAACCATCAATCCTCAATACCCAATACTCAATAGATTATCCTGAATTCTCAGGATTCAATACTCAAACCTCAATCCTCAACCCTCAGCCCTCATCCTCCATTCTCAATCCTCAATGCTCAACCCTCAATCCTCAATCTTCAATCCTCAATACTCAATCTTCAATCCTCAATCCTCAATCCTCAATCCTCAATCCTCAATCCTCAAACCTCAATCCTCAATCCTCATTCTTCAATCCTCAGTACCCAATCCTCAATCTTCAATCCTCAATCCACAATCCTCAATTCTCAATCCTCAATCCTCAGTCCTCAGTTCTCAAACCTCAATCCTCAACCCTCAGACCGCATCCTCAATCCTCAATCCTCAATCCTCAATCTTCAATCCCCAATACTCAATCATCAATCCTCTATCCTCAATCCTCAACCCTCGATCCTCAATCCTCAATCCTCAATCCTCAGTCATCAGTACTCAATCTTCAATACTCAAACCTCAATCCTCAATCCTCAATCCTCAATCCTCGATCCTCAATCCTCATTCCTCAAACCTCAATCGTCAAACCTCAGTCCTCATCTTCAATTCTCAATTCTCAATCCTCAATCCTCAATCCTCAATCTTCAAACATCAATACTCAATCTTCAATCCTCAATCTTCAATCCTCAATCCTCAATCCTCATTCCTCAATCCTCAATCCTCAATCTTCAATCATCAATACTCAATCTTCAATCATCAATCCTCAATCCTCAATCTTCAATCTTCAATCCTCAATCCTCAATCCTCATACTTCAATCCTCAACACCCAATCCTCAATCTTCAATCCTCAATCCTCAATCCTCAATTCTCAATCCTCAATCCTCAATCCTCAGACCTCAAACATCAATACTCAAGCCTCAGTCCTCGTCCTCAATCCACAACACTCAATCCTCGATCCTCAATCTTCAATAATCAATATTCAATTTTCAATTCTCAACCCTCAACCCTCAATACTCAATCCTCAATCCTCAATGTACGAACCTCAATACCCAATCCTCAATCTTCAATACTCAATCATGAATCCTCAATATTCAATACTAAATCCTCAATCCTCAATCCTCAATCCTCAATACTGAACCATCAATCCTCAATTCCCAATACTCAATAGAGTATCCTGAATTCTCAGGATTCAATACTCAAACCTCAGTCCTCAACCCTCAGCCCTCATCCTCCATCCTCAATCCTCAATCCTCAATCCTCAATCCTCAATCCTCAATCGTCAATCCTCAATACTCAATCTTCAATCCTCAATCCTCAATCCTCAATCCTCAATCCTCAATCCTCAATCCTCTATCCTCAAACCTCAATTCTGAATCCTGAATATTCAATCTTCAAACCTCAATCCTCAGTCCTCAATACTCTACCATCAATGTTCAATCCTCAATCCTCAATCCTCATTCTTCAATCCTCAATACCGAGTCCTCAATCTTCAATCCTCAATCCTCAATCCTCAATTCTCAATCCTCAACCCTCAATTCTCAGACCTCAGACATCAATACTCAGCCCTCAGTCCTCGTCCTCTATCCTCAACCCTCAATGCTCAATCCTCAATCTTCAATCATCTATACTCAATCTTCAATCCTCTATCCTCAATCCTCAATCATCAATCCTCAATCATCAGTATTCAGTCTTCAGTCCTCAATCCTCAATCCTCAATCCTCAATCCTCAATCGTCAATGTTCAATCCGCAATACCCAATCCTCAATCTTCAATACTCAATCATCAATCCTCAATCTTCAATACTCAATCCTCAATCCTCAATCCTCAATCCTCAATACTCAACCATCAATCCTCAATACCCAATACTCAATAGATTATCCTGAATTCTCAGGATTCAATACTCAAACCTCAATCCTCAACCCTCAGCCCTCATCCTCCATTCTCAATCCTCAATGCTCAACCCTCAATCCTCAATCTTCAATCCTCAATACTCAATCTTCAATCCTCAATCCTCAATCCTCAATCCTCAATCCTCAATCCTCAATCCTCAATCCTCAATCTTCAATCCTCAATACTCAATCTTCAATCATCAATCCTCAATCCTCAATCCTCAATCTTCAATCCTCAATCCTCAATCCTCATTCTTCAATCCTCAACACCCAATAATCAATCTTCAATCCTCAATCCTCAATCCTCAATTCTCAATCCTCAATCCTCAATCTTCAGACCTCAAACATCAATACTCAACCCTCAGTCCTCGTCCTCAATCCACAACCCTCAATCCTCGATCCTCAATCTTCAATCATCAGTATTCAATCTTCAATTCTCAACCTTCAACCCTCAATACTCAATCCTCAATCCTCAATGTACGATCCTCAATACCCAATCCTCAATCTTCAATCCTCAATCCTCAATCCTCAATCCTCAATCCTCAATCCTCAATCCTCAACCCTCAATCCTCAGGCCTCAAACCTCAATCCTGAATCCTCAATCTTCAGCCATCAGTCCTCAAAAATCAACTATCAATCCTCTATCCTGAATAGAATATCCTCAATTTACAGTTTTCCATACTCAATCCCCATTCTTCAATCTTCAAATCTGAATCCACAAACATCAATTCTAATCACTCAACCATCAACACTCAGTCCTCAATCTTCAATCCTCAATCCTCAATCCTCAATTCTCAATCCTCAATCCTCAATCCTCGGACCCCAAACATCAATACTCAATCCTCAGTCCTCGTCCTCAATCCACAACCCTCAATCCTCAATCCTCAATACTCAATCTTCAATCCTCAATCCTCAATACTGAATCTTTAATCCTCAATCCTCAATACTCAATCCTTAATCCTGATTCCTCAATCCTCAATCCTCAATCCTCATTCTTCAATCCTCAATACCCAATCCTCAATCATCAATCCTCAATCCTCAATCCTCAATCCTCAATCCTCAATTGTCAATCCTCAATCCTCAGTCCTCAGTCCTCAAACCACAATCCTCAACCCTCAGCCCTCACCCTCAATCCTCAATCCTCAATCCTCAGTCCTCCGTCCTCAAACGTCAATCCTCAGCCCTCAGCCCTCATCCTCCATCCTCAATCCTCAATCCTCAACCCTCAATCCTCAATCCTCAATCTTCAACACTCAATTCTGAATCTTTAATCCTCAATCGTCAATCCTCAATCCTTAATCCTGAATCCTCAATCCTCAATCCTCAATCCTCATTCTTCAATCCTCAATACCCAATCCTCAATCATCAATCCTCAATCCTCAATCCTCAATCCTCAATCCTCATTTGTCAATCCTCTATCCTCAGTCCTCAGTCCTCAAACCACAATCCTCAACCCTCAGCCCTCATCCTCAATCCTCAACCCTCAATCCTCAGTCCTCCGTCCTCAAACCTCAATCCTCAGCCGTCAGACCTCATCCTCAATCCTCAATCCTCAATCCTCAATCCTCAACCTTCAATCCTCAATACTCAATCTTCAATCCTCAATCCTCAGTCCTCAAACCTCAATTCTGAATCCTGAATACTCAATCTTCAATCCTCAATCCTCAGCCCTCAATACTCTAGCATCAATCTTCAATCCTCAATCCTCAATACTCAATCCTCAGTCCTCGTCCTCAATCCACAACCATCAATCCTCAATCCTCAATCTTCAATCATCAATTTTCAATCTTCAGTCCTCAATCCTCAATCCTCTATCCTCAATCCTCAATCCTCAATGTTCAATCCGCAATACCCAATCCTCAATCTTCAATACTCAATCCTCAATCCTCAACCCTCAATCCTCAATACTCAATCCTCAATCCTCAATCCTCAGCCCTCAATACTCTAGCATCAATCTTCAATCCTCAATCCTCAATCCTCAATCTTCAATACCCAATCCTCAATCTTCAATCCTCAATCCTCAATGCTCAATTCTCAATCCTCAATCCTCAAACCTCAACCTTCAATCCTCAGTCCTCAATCTTCAATCCTCAATACTCAATTTTCAATCCTCAATTCTCAGTCCTCAAACCTCAATTCTGAATCCTGAATACTCAATCTTCAATCCTGAATCCTCAATCCTCAATTCTCAATCCTCAATCCTCAATCCTCAGTCCTCAGTCCTCAATCCTCATTCTTCAATCCTCAATACCCAATCCTCAATCTGCAATCCACAATCCTCAATCCTCAATCCTCAATCCTCAATCCTCAACCGTCAGTCCCCGTCCTCAACCTTCAACCCTCAATCCTCAATGCTCAATCTTCAATCATCAATACTCAATCTTCAATCCTCAATCCTCAATCCTCAATCCTTAATCCTCAATCCTCAAACTTCATTCCTCAATACTCAATACTCAATCCTCAATCCTCAATCTTCAATCCTCAATACTCAATCTCCAATCCTCAATCCTCATTCTTCAATCCTCAGTACCCAATCCTCAATCTTCAATCCTCAATACTCAATATTCAGTCCTCAATCCTCAATCCTCGACCCTCAATCCTCAATCGTCAATCTCCAATCCTGAATACTCAATCTTCAATCCTCAACCCTCAATCCTCAATCCTCAATCCTCAATCCTCATTCTTCAATCCCCAATATCCAATCCTCAGTCTTCAATCCTCAATTCTCAATCCTCAATTCTCAATCCTCAATCCTCAGTCCTCAGTCCTCAACCCTCAATCCTCAAGCCTGAAGCCTCATCCTCAACCCTCAATCCTCAATACTCAATCTTCAATCCTCTGTCCCAGATCCTCAATCTTCAATTCTCAATCCTCAATCCTCAATCTTCAATCCTCAGGTCCAATCTTCAATCCTCAATCCTCAATCCTCAATCCTCAATCCTCAATCCTCATTCTTCAATCCTCAACACCCGATCCTCAATCTTCAATCGTCAATCCTCAATCCTCAATTCTCAATCCTCAATCCTCAATCCTCAATCCTCAGACCTCAAACATCAATACTCAAACCTCAGTCCTCGTCCTCAACCCACAACCCTCAATCCACGATCCTCAATCTTCAATCCTCAATACTCAATCTTCAATCCTCAATCCTCAACACTCAATACTCAATCGTCAATCTTATATCCTCGATACTCAATCTTCAATACTCAATACTCAATCCTCAATCCTCAATGCTCATTCTTCAATCCTCAATACCTAATCCTCAATCTTCAATCCTCAATCCTCAATCCTCAATTCTCAATCCTCAATCCTCAGTCCTCAGTTCTGAAACCTCAATCCTCAATCCTCAGACCGCATCCTCAATCCTCAATCCTCAATCCTCAATACTCAATCTTCAATCCTCAATCCTCAACACTCAATACTCAATCGTCAACCTTATATTCTCGATACTCAATCTTCAATACTCAATACTCAATCCTCAATCCTCAATGCTCATTCTTCAATCCTCAATACCTAATCCTCAATCCTCAATCCTCAATCCTCAATCCTCAATCCTCATTCCTCAAACCTCAATCGTCAACCCTCAGTCCTCATCTTCAATTCTCAATTCTCAATCCTCAATCCTCAATCCTCAATCTTCAAACATCAATACTCAATATTCAATCCTCAATCCTCAATCCTCACTCCTCAATCCTCAATCCTCAATATTCAACACACAATCCTCAATCATCAATCCTCAATCCTCATTCTTCGATACTCAACACCCAATCCTCAATCTTCAATCCTCAATACTCAATCCTCAATTCTCAATCCTCAATCCTCAATCCTCAGGCCTCAAACATCAATACTCAACCCTCAGTCCTGGTCCTCAATCCACAACCCTCAATCCTCGATCCTCAGTCCTCAAACCTCAATCCTGAATCCTCAATCCTGAATCCACAATGTTCAGCCCTCAGTCCTCAACAATCAGTTGTCAATCCTCAATCCACAATAGAATATCCTCAATTCAGATGATTCAATGCTCAATACTCGACCTGCAATCTTCAAATCTCTATCCGCAAGCATCAATCCTCATCACTCAACCCTCAACATTAAGTCCCGAATCCTGAATCTTCAATCCTCAACCCTCAATCCTCAATCCTCAATCCTCAACCTTCAATCCTCAATACTCAATATTCAGTCCTCAATCCTCAATCATCGACCCTCAATCCTCAATCGTCAATCTCCAATCCTCGATCCTCAATCCTCAATTTTCAATCCTCAATCCTCAATCCTCAGACCTGAAACATCAATACTCAACCCTCAGTCCTCGTCCTCAATCCACAACCCTCAATCCTCGATCCTCAATCTTCAATCCTCAATACTCAATCTTCAATCCTCAATCCTCAATCCTCAATCCTCAATCCTCAATCGTCAATCCTCTATCCTCAATCCTCATTCTTCAATCCTCAATACCCAATCCTCAGTCCTCAATCTTCAATCCTCAATACTCAATCTTCAATCCTCAATCCTCAGTCCTTAATCCTTAATCCTCAATCCTCAAACTTCATTCCTCAATACTCAATACTCAATCCTCAACCCTCAATCTTCAATCCTCAATACTCAATCTCCAATCCTCAATCCTCATTCTTCAATCCTCAGTACCCAATCCTCAATCTTCAATCCTCAATACTCAGTATTCAGTCCTCAATCCTCAATCCTCGTCCCTCAATCCTCAATCGTCAATCTCCAATCCTGAATACTCAATCTTCAATCCTCAACCCTCAATCCTCAATCCTCAATCCTCAATCCTCATTCTTCAATCCCCAATATCCAATCCTCAATCTTCAATCCTCAATCCTCAATTCTCAATCCTCAATCCTCAGTCCTCAGACCTCAACCCTCAATCCTCAAGCCTGAGGCCTCATCCTCAATCCTCAATCCTCAATACTCAATCTTCAATCCTCTGTCCCAGATCCTCAATCTTCAATTCTCAATCCTCAATCCTCAATCTTCAATCCTCAAGTCTCAATCTTCAATCCTCAATCCTCAATCCTCAATCCTCAATCCTCCATCCTCATTCTTCAATCCTCAACACCCAATCCTCAATCTTCAATCGTCAATCCTCAATCGTCAATTCTCAATCCTCAATCCTCAATCCTCAGACCTCAAACATCAATACTCAAACCTCAGTCCTCGTCCTCAATCCACAACCCTCAATCCACGATCCTCAATCTTCAATCCTCAATACTCAATCTTCAATCCTCAATCCTCAACACTCAATACTCAATCGTCAATCTTATATCCTCGATACTCAATCTTCAATACTCAATACTCAATCCTCAATCCTCAATGCTCATTCTTCAATCCTCAATACCTAATCCTCAATCTTCAATCCTCAATCCTCAATCCTCAATTCTCAATCCTCAATCCTCAGTCCTCAGTTCTCAAACCTCAATCCTCAATGCTCAGACCGCATCCTCAATCCTCAATCCTCAATCCTCAATCTTCAATCCTCAATACTCAACCTTCAATCATCAATCCTCAACACTCAATACTCAATCGTCAATCTTATATTCTCGATACTCAATCTTCAATTCTCAATTCTCAATCCTCAATCCTCAATCCTCAATCTTCAAACATCAATACTCAATATTCAATCCTCAATCCTCAATCCTCAGTCCTCAATCCTCAATCCTCAATATTCAACACACAATCCTCAATCATGATTCCTCAATTCTCAATACTCAGCAGTATATTCTGAATTCTCATGGTTCAATTCTCAATCCACAATATTCAGTAATCAAATCTCAATCCTCAAACACCAACTCTCAACTCTCAATCCTCAACACTCAGTCCTCTCTCTTCAATCCTCCATCCTCAATCCTCAATCCTCAAGCGTCAATCCTCAATCCTCAATCCTCAATCCTCATTCCTCAATCTTCAACCCACAATCCTCAATCCTCAATCTTCAATCCTCAAGGCTCAATCTTCAATCCTCAATCCTCAATCCTCAATCCTCAATCCTCATTCTTCAATCCACAATACCCAATCCTCAATCTTCAACCCTCGATCCTCAATCCTCAATTTTCAATCCTCAATCCTCAATCCTCAGACCTGAAACATCAATACTCAACCCTCAGTCCTCGTCCTCAATCCACAACCCTCAATCCTCGATCCTCAATCTTCAATCCTCAATACTCAATCTTCAATCCTCAATCCTCAATCCTCAATCCTTAATCCTCAATTCTCAATCCTCAATCCTCAAACCTCAATCTTCAATCCTCAGTCCTCAATCTTCAATCCTCAATACTCAATCTTCAATCCTCATTCTTCAATCCTCAGTACCCAATCCTCAATCTTCAATCCTCAATACTCAATCTTCAATCCTCAATCCTCAGCCCTCAATACTCTGGCATCAATCTTCAATCCTCAATCCTCAATCCTCAATCCTCAATCCTCATTCTTCAATCATCAATACCCAATCCTCAATCTTCAATCCTCAATCCTCAATGCTCAATTCTGAATCCTCAATCCTCAAACCTCAATCTTCAATCCTCAGTCCTCAATCTTCAATCCTCAATACTCAATCTTCAATCCTCAATCCTCAGTCCTCACACCTCAATTCTGAATCCTGAATACTCAATCTTCAATCCTCAATCCTCAATCTTCAATCCTCAACCCTCAATCCTTAATCATCAATCCTCACACTTCATTCCTCAATCCTCAATACTCAATCCTCAATCTTCAATCCTCAAACCTCAATCCTCAATCCTCAATCCTCATTCTTCAATCCTCAGTACCCAATCCTCAATCTTCAATCCTCAATACTCAATCCTCAATTCTCAAGCCTCAATCCTCAGTCCTCAGTCATCAAACCTCATTCCTCATTCTTCAATCCTCAATACTCAATCCTCAATCTTCAATCCTCAATCCTCAATGCTCAATTCTCAATCCTCAATCCTCAAACATCAATCTTCAATCCTCAGTCCTCAATCTTCAATCCTCAATACTCAATCTTCAATCCTCAATCCTCAGTCCTCAAACCTCAATTCTGAATCCTGAATACTCAATCTTCAATCCTCAATCCTCAATCTTCAATACCCAATCCTCAATCTTCAATCCTAAATCCTCAATGCTCAATTCTCAATCCTCAATCCTCAAACCTCAATCTTCAATCCTCAGTCCTCAATCTTCAATCCTCAATACTCAATCTTCAATCCTCAATCCTCTGTCCTCAATCCTCAATTCTGAATCCTGAATACTCAATCTTCAATCCTCAATCCTCCATCCTCAATTCTCAATCCTCAATCCTCAATCGTCAGTCCTCAGTCCTCAAACCTCAATCCTCATTCTTCAATCCTCAATACCCAATCCTCAACCTGCAATCCTCAATCCTCAATCCTCAATACTCAAACCTCAATCCTCAACCGTCAGTCCCCGTCCTCAACCCTCAACCCTCAATACTCAATGCTCAATCTTCAATCATCAATACTCAATCTTCAATCCTCAATCCTCTATCCTCAATCCTTAATCCTCAATCCTCAAACTTCATTCCTCAATCCTCAATACTCAATCCTCAATCCTCAATCTTCAATACTCAATACTCAATCTTCAATCCTCAATCCTCATTCTTCAATCCTCAGTACCCAATCCTCAATCTTCAACCCTCAATACTCAATATCCAGTCCTCAATCCTCAATCCTCGACCCTCAATCCTCAATCGTCAATCTCCAATCCTGAATACTTAATCTTCAATCCTCAACCCTCAATCCTCAATCCTCAATCCTCAATCCTCATTCTTCAATCCCCAATATCTAATCCTCAATCTTCAATCCTCAATTCTCAATCCTCAATTCTCAATCCTCAATCCTCAGTCCTCAGTCCTCAACCCTCAATCCTCAAGCCTGAGGCCTCATCCTCAATCCTCAATCCTCAATACTCAATCTTCAATCCTCTGTCCCAGATCCTCAATCTTCAATTCTCAATCCTCAATCCTCAATCTTCAATCCTCAAGTCTCAATCTTCAATCCTCAATCCTCAGTCCTCAATCCTCAATCCTCATTCTTCAATCCTCAATTCCCAATCCTCAATCTTCAATCGTCAATCCTCAATCCTCAATTCTCAATCCTCAATACTCAATCCTCAGACCTCAAACATCAATACTCTTACCTCAGTCCTCGTCCTCAATCCACAACACTCAATCCTCGATCCTCAACCTTCAATCCTCAATACTCAATCTTCAATCCTCAATCCACAACACTCAATACTCAATCGTCAATCTTATATCCTCGATACTCAATCTTCAATACTCAATACTCAATCCTCAATCCTCAATGCTCATTCTTCAATCCTCAATATCTAATCCTCAATCTTCAATCCTCAATCCTCAATCCTCAATTCTCAATCCTCAATCCTCAGTCCTCAGTTCTCAAACCTCAATCCTCAACCCTCAGACCGCATCCTCAATCCTCAATCCTCAATCCTCAATCTTCAATCCCCAATACTCAATCATCAATCCTCAATCCTCAATCCTCAATCTTCAATCCTCAAAAATCAATCTCCAATCCTAGATCCTCAATCCCCAATCCTCAGTCCTTAATCCTCAATCTTCAACACACAACCCACAACCATCAATCCTCAATACTCAACCATCAATCCTCAATTCTCAATACTCAACAGAGTATCCTGAATTCTCATGGTTCAATACTCAATCCACAATTTTCAATAATCAAATCTCAATCCTCAAACATCAATACTCAACACTCAATCCTCAACACTCAGTCCTGTCTCTTCAATACTCCATCCTCAATCCTCAATCCTCAATCGTCAATCCTCAATTTTCAATCCTCAACCCTCAATCCTCAGT
The DNA here is from genome assembly GCF_051401765.1 of Calliopsis andreniformis. Classification (NCBI taxonomy): domain Eukaryota; kingdom Metazoa; phylum Arthropoda; class Insecta; order Hymenoptera; family Andrenidae; genus Calliopsis; species Calliopsis andreniformis. The sequence continues at coordinate 2,961,161 of NW_027480440.1, forward strand.
CCTCAAACCTCACTCAAGAATCCTCAATCCTGAATCCTCAATCTTCAGCCCTCAGTCCTCAACAATCAATTGTCAATCCTCAATCCTCATTAGAATATCCTCAATTCACTGTTTTCAATACTCAATCCCCATTCTTCAATCTTCAAATCTCATTCCACAAACATCAATTCACATCACTCAGCCCTCAACACTCAGTCCTCAACCGTCAATACTCAATCCCCAATCCTCAATCTTCAATCCTCAATCCTCAATCCTCAACCCTCAATCCTCAATCCTCAGTCATCAATACTCAATCTTCAATACTCAATCCTCAATCCTCAATCCTCAATCCTCAATCCTCAATCCTCAATCCTCAATCCTCAATCCTCAATCCTCAATCCTCAATCCTCAATCTACAATCCTCAATACTCAATCTGGAATCCTCAATCCTCAGTCCTCAATCCTCAATCCTCATTCTTCAATCCTTAATACCGAATCCTCAATCTTCAATCATCAATCCTCAATACTCAATCTTCAATCCTCAATCCTCAATCCTCAATCCTCAATCCTCAATCCTCAATATTCAACGCACAACCCTGAACCATCAATCCTCAATACTCAACCATCAATCCTCAGTTCTCAATACTCAATAGAATATCCTGAATTCTCATGGTTCAATACTCAATCCGCAATATTCAATAATCAAATCTCAATCCTCAAACATCAATTCTCGATACTCAATCCTCAACGCTCAGTCCTCTCTCTTCAATACTCAATCCTCAATCCTCAACTTTCATTCCTCAATACTCAATGTTCAATCCTCAATCCTCAATCCTCAAACTTCAATCCTCAATCCTCAGTCGTCAGACTTCAATCCTCAAAACTCAATCTTCAATCCTGAATCCTCCATCCTCAATCCTCAATCCTCATTCTTCAATCCTGAATACCCAATCATCAATCTTCAATCCTCAATCCTCAATCCTCAATTCTCAATCCTCAATCCTCAGTCCTCAGTCCTCAAACCACAATCCTCAACGCTCAGCCCTCATCCTCAATCCTCTATCCTCAATCCTCAGTCCTCCGTCCTCAAACCTCAATCCTCAGACCTCAGACCTCATCCTCAATCCTCAATCCTCAATCCTCAATCCTCAACATTCAATCCTCAATACTAAATCTTCAATCCGCAATCCTCAGTCCTCAAACCTCAATTCTGAATCAGGAATACTCAATCTTCAATCCTGAATCCACAGTCCTGAATACTCTACCATCAATCTTCAATCCACAATCCCCAATGCTCAATCCTCAATCCTCATTCTTCGATCCTCAATACCCAATCCTCAATCTTCAATCCTCAATCCTCAATGCTCAATTCTCAATCCTCAATCCTCAAACTCCAATCTTCAATCCTCAATACTCAATCTTCAATCCTCAATCCTCAATCCTCAGTCATCAATCCTCAATCTTCAATTCTCAATCGTGAAACCTCAGTCCTCAATCCTCAATCCTCAATCCTCGTTCCTCAAACCTCAATCCTCAACCATCAGTCCTCATCCTCAATTCTCAATTCTCAATTCTCAATTCTCAATCCTCAATCCTCGATCCTCAATCCTCAATCTTCAATCCTCAATAATCAATCTCCAATCCTAGATCCTCAATCCCCAATGCTCAATACTCAATCTTCAACCCTCAGCACTCAATACTCAATCCTCAACACTCAATCCTCAATCCTCAATCCTCAATCCTCAATCCTCAATCTACGATCCTCAATACTCAATCTGCAATCCTCAATCCTCAGTCCTCAGTCCTCAATCCTCATCCTTCAATCCTCAATACCGAATCCTCAATCTTCAATCATCAATCCTCAATACTCAATCTTCAATCCTCAATCCTCAATTCTCAATCCTCGATGCTCAATCCTCAATCCTCAATCCTCAATCCTCAATCCACAATCCTCAATCCTCAATCTTCAATACACAATACCCAATCCTCAGTCTTCAATCCACGAACCTCAATCCTCAATCCTCAATCCTCAATCCTCAGTCCTCAAACCTCAACCCTCAATCCTCAATCCTCAATTCTCAATCCTCAATCCTCAATCCTCGGACCCCAAACATCAATACTGAATCGTCAGTCCTCGTCATCAATCCACAACCCTCAATCCTCAATCCTCAATCTTCAATCATCAATATTCAATATTCAGTCCTCAATCCTCAATCCTCAATCCTCAATCCTCAGTCCTCAATCTTCAGTCCTCAATACTCAATATTCAATCCTCAATCCTCAATCCTCAGTTCTCAATCCTCAATCCTCAGTCCTCAGTCCTCAAACCTCAATCCTCAAACCACAGCCCTCATCCTCAATCCACAATCCTCAATCCTCAATCCTCAATCTTCAATCCTCAATACTCAGTCTTCAATCCTCAATTCTCTGTCCTCAAACCTCAATTCTGAATCCCCAATCCTGAATCCTCAATCTTCAGCCCTCAGTCCACAACAATCAGTTGTCAGTCCTCAATCCTCAATAGAATATCCTCAATTCACAGTTTTCAATACTCAATACTCAATCTGCAATCTTCAAATCTCTGTCCACAAGCATCAATTCTCGTCACTCAACCCTCAACACTCAGTACTCAATGTTCAATCCTCAATCCTCAATTCTCAATCTTCAATCCTCAATACTGAATCCTCGATCCTCAATCCTCAATCCTCAATCCTCAATCCTCAATACTCTATCCTCAAACCTCAATCCTCATTCCCCAAACCTCAATACTCAGCCCTCAGTCCTCATCCTCAATTCTCAATCCTGAATCCTCAATCCTCAATCCTCAATCATCAATACTCAATCTTCAATCCTCAATCCTCAATCCTCAATCCTCAATCCTCAATTCTCAATACTCAATAGAGTACCCTGAATTCTCATGGTCCAATACTCAATCCACAATTTTCAATAATCAAATCTCAATCCCCAAACATCAATTCTCAGCACTCAATCCTCAACACTCAGTCCTCTCTCTTCAATACTCCATCCTCAATCCTCAATCCTCAATCCTCAATCCTCAATCCTCAGTCCTCAAACCGCGATCCTGAATCCTCAATCCTGCATCCTCAATCTTCAGCACTGAGTCCTACACAATCAGTTATCAATCCTCAATCCTCAATAGAATGTCCTTAATTCACAATTTTCAATCCTCAATCCTCAATCCTCAATCCTCAATCTTCAATCCTCAAAAATCAATCTCCAATCCTAGATCCTCAATCCCCAATCCTCAGTCCTTAATCCTCAATCTTCAACACACAACCCACAACCATCAATCCTCAATACTCAACCATCAATCCTCAATTCTCAATACTCAATAGAGTATCCTGAATTCTCATGGTTCAATACTCAATCCACAATTTTCAATAATCAAATCTCAATCCTCAAACATCAATACTCAACACTCAATCCTCAACACTCAGTCCTGTCTCTTCAATACTCCATCCTCAATCCTCAATCCTCAATCGTCAATCCTCAATTTTCAATCCTCAACCCTCAATCCTCAGTCCTCAAACCTCACTCAAGAATCCTCAATCCTGAATCCTCAATCTTCAGCCCTCAGTCCTCAACAATCAATTGTCAATCCTCAATCCTCATTAGAATATCCTCAATTCACTGTTAACAATACTCAATCCCCATTCTTCAATCTTCAAATCTCATTCCACAAACATCAATTCACATCACTCAGCCCTCAACACTCAGTCCTCAACCGTCAATACTCAATCCCCAATCCTCAATCTTCAATCCTCAATCCTCAATCCTCAACCCTCAATCCTCAATCCTCAGTCATCAATACTCAATCTTCAATACTCAATCCTCAATCCTCAATCCTCAATCCTCAATCCTCAATCCTCAATCCTCAATCCTCAATCCTCAATCCTCAATCCTCAATCCTCAATCTACAATCCTCAATACTCAATCTGGAATCCTCAATCCTCAGTCCTCAATCCTCAATCCTCATTCTTCAATCCTTAATACCGAATCCTCAATCTTCAATCATCAATCCTCAATACTCAATCTTCAATCCTCAATCCTCAATCCTCAATCCTCAATCCTCAATCCTCAATATTCAACGCACAACCCTGAACCATCAATCCTCAATACTCAACCATCAATCCTCAGTTCTCAATACTCAATAGAATATCCTGAATTCTCATGGTTCAATACTCAATCCGCAATATTCAATAATCAAATCTCAATCCTCAAACATCAATTCTCGATACTCAATCCTCAACGCTCAGTCCTCTCTCTTCAATACTCAATCCTCAATCCTCAACTTTCATTCCTCAATACTCAATGTTCAATCCTCAATCCTCAATCCTCAAACTTCAATCCTCAATCCTCAATCGTCAGTCTTCAATACTGAATACTCAATCTTCAATCCTCAATCCTCTATCCTCAATCATCAATCCTCAATCCTCAGTCATCAATACTCAATCTTCAATACCCAATCCTCAACCCTCATTCCTCAAACCTCAATCTTCAACCCTCAGTCCTCGTCCTCACTTCTCAATTCGCAATCCTCAATCCTCAATCCTCAACATTCAATCCTCAATACTAAATCTTCAATCCGCAATCCTCAGTCCTCAAACCTCAATTCTGAATCAGGAATACTCAATCTTCAATCCTGAATCCTCAGTCCTGAATACTCTACCATCAATCTTCAATCCACAATCCCCAATGCTCAATCCTCAATCCTCATTCTTCGATCCTCAATACCCAATCCTCAGTCTTCAATCCTCAATCCTCAATGCTCATTTCTCAATCCTCAATCCTCAAACTCCAATCTTCAATCCTCAATACTCAATCTTCAATCCTCAATCCTCAATCCTCAGTCATCAATCCTCAATCTTCAATTCTCAATCGTGAAACCTCAGTCCTCAATCCTCCATCTTCAATCCTCGTTCCTCAAACCTCAATCCTCAACCATCAGTCCTCATCCTCAATTCTCAATTCTCAATTCTCAATTCTCAATTCTCAATCCTCAATCCTCGATCCTCAATCCTCAATCTTCAATCCTCAATAATCAATCTCCAATCCTAGATCCTCAATCCCCAATCCTCAATACTCAATCTTCAATCCTCAACACTCAATCCTCAATCCTCAACACTCAATCCTCAATCCTCAATCCTCAATCCTCAATCCTCAATCTACGATCCTCAATACTCAATCTGCAATCCTCAATCCTCAGTCCTCAGTCCTCAATCCTCATCCTTCAATCCTCAATACCGAATCCTCAATCTTCAATCATCAATCCTCAATACTCAATCTTCAATCCTCAATCCTCAATTCTCAATCCTCGATGCTCAATCCTCAATCCTCAATCCTCAATCCTCAATCCACAATCCTCAGTCCTCAATCTTCAATACACAATACCCAATCCTCAGCCTTCAATCCACGAACCTCAATCCTCAATCCTCAATCCTCAATCCTCAGTCCTCAAACCTCAATCCTGAATCCTCAATCCTCAATCCTCAACCTTCAATCCTCAATACTAAATCTTCAATCCGCAATCCTCAGTCCTCAAACCTCAATTCTGAATCCTGAATACTCAATCCTCAATCCTCAATCCTTAGTCATCAATCTTCAATCTTCAATTCTCAATCGTGAAACCTCACTCCTCAATCCTCAATCCTCAATCCTCGTTCCTCAAACCTCAATCCTCAACCATCAGTCCTCATCCTCAATTCTCAATTCTCAATTCTCAATCCTCAATCCTCAATCCTCAATCCTCAATCTACAATCCTCAATACTCAATCTGGAATCCTCAATCCTCAGTCCTCAATCCTCAATCCTCATTCTTCAATCCTCAATACCGAATCCTCAATCTTCAATCATCAATCCTCAATACTCAATCTTCAATCCTCAATCCTCAATCCTCAATCCTCAATCCTCAATATTCAACGCACAACCCTGAACCATCAATCCTCAATACTCAACCATCAATCCTCAGTTCTCAATACTCAATAGAATATCCTGAATTCTCATGGTTCAATACTCAATCCGCAATATTCAATAATCAAATCTCAATCCTCAAACATCAATTCTCGATACTCAATCCTCAACGCTCAGTCCTCTCTCTTCAATACTCAATCCTCAATCCTCAACTTTCATTCCTCAATACTCAATGTTCAATCCTCAATCCTCAATCCTCAAACTTCAATCCTCAATCCTCAATCGTCAGTCTTCAATACTGAATACTCAATCTTCAATCCTCAATCCTCTATCCTCAATCATCAATCCTCAATCCTCAGTCATCAATACTCAATCTTCAATACTCAATCCTCAATCCTCAGACCTCAATCCTCAATCCTCAATCCTCAACCCTCATTCCTCAAACCTCAATCTTCAACCCTCAGTCCTCGTCCTCACTTCTCAATTCGCAATCCTCAATCCTCAATCCTCAATCTTCAATCCTCAATAATCAATCTCCAATACTAGATCCTCAATCCCCAATCCTCAATCCTCAATCCTCAGTCATCAATACTCAATCTTCAATACTCAATCCTCAATCCTCAATCCTCAATCCTCAATCCTCAATCCTCAAACCTCAATCCTCATTCCCCAAACCTCAATCCTCAACCCTCAGTCCTCAACCTCAATTCTCAATCCTGAATCCTCAATCCTCAATCCTCAATCTTCAATCCTCAATAATCAATCTCCAATCCTAGATCCTCAATCCCCAATCCTCAGTCCTTAATCCTCAATCTTCAATCCTCAATGCTACATCCTCAATCCTATATCCTCAGTCCCCAATCCTCAATCCTCAATCCTCAAACCTCAATCCTCGACCGTCAGTCCTCGTCCTCAATCCTCAACCCTCAATCCTCAATCCTAAATCCTCAATCTTCAATCCTCAATCCTCAATCCTCAATCCTCAATCCTCAATCCTCAATCCTCAATCCTCAATGTTCAGTCCGCAATACCCAATCCTCAATCTTCAATCCTCAATCCTCAATCATCAATCCTCAATCCTCAATACTCAATCCTCAGTCCTCCAACCTCAATCCTGAATCCTCAACCCTGAATCCTCAATCTTCAGCACTGAGTCCTCAACAATCAGTTGTCAATCCTCAATCCTCAATAGAATGTCCTCAATTCACAATTTTCAATACTCAATACTCAACCTGCAATCTTCAGATCTCTTTCCACAAACATCAATTCTCATCACTCAACCTCAATGCTCAGTCCCCAATCCTCAATCCTCAATCCTCAACCGCCAGTCCTCGTACTCAAACCTCAATCCTCAATCCTCCATCCTCAATCTTCAATCATCAATACTCAATCTTCAATCCTCAATCCTCAATCCTCAATCCTCAATCCTCAATCCTCAATATTCAACGCACAACACTCAACCATCAATCCTCAATATTCAACCATCAATCCTCAGTTCTCAATACTCAATAGAATATCCTGAATTCTCATGGTTCAATACTCAATCCGCAATATTCAATAATCAAATCTCAATCCTCAAACATCAATTCTCGATACTCAATCCTCAACGCTCAGTCCTCTCTCTACAATACTCAATCCTCAATCCTCAACTTTCATTCCTCAATACTCAATGTTCAATCCTCAATCCTCAATCCTCAAACTTCAATCCTCAATCCTCTATCGTCAGTCTTCAATACTGAATACTCAATCTTCAATCCTCAATCCTCTATCCTCAATCATCAGTCCTCAATCCTCAGTCATCAAACTCAATCTTCAATACTCAATCCTCAATCCTCAGTCCTCAATCCTCAATCCTCAATCCTCAACCCTCATTCCTCAAACCTCAATCTTCAACCCTCAGTCCTCGTCCTCACTTCTCAATTCGCAATCCTCAATCCTCAATCCTCAATCTTCAATCCTCAATAATCAATCTCCAATCCTAGATCCTCAATCCCCAATCCTCAATCCTTAATCCTCAATCTTCAATCCTCAATCCCCAGTCCTCAATCTTCAATCCTCATTGCTCCATCCTCAATCCTCAAACCTCAGCCCTGAATCAACAATCGTCAATCCTCAAACCTCAATCCTCGACCGTCAGTCCTCGTCCTCAATCCTCAACCCTCGATCCTCAATCCTCAATCTTCAATCATCAGTACTCAATCTTCAATCCTCAATTCTCAATCCTCAATCCTCAATCCTCAGTCATCAATACTCAATCTTCAATACTCAATCCTCAGTCCTCAATCCTCAATCCTCAATCCTCAATCCTCAGCCCTCAATCCTCATTCCCCAAACCTCAATCCTCAAACCTCAGTCCCCATCCTCAATTCTCAATCCTCAATCTTCAATCCTCAATCCTCAACCTTCAATCCTCAATAATCAATCTCCAATCCTAGATCCTCAATCCCCAATCCTCAGTCCTTAATCCTCAATCTTCAATCCTCAATCCCCAGTCCTCAATCTTCAATCCTCAATTCTCCATCCTCAATCCTATATCCTCAGTACTCAATCCTCAATCCTCAATCCTCAATTCTCAATACTCACGAGAGTATCCTGAATTCTCATGGTTCAATACTCAATCCACAATATTCAGTAATCAAATCTCAATCCTCAAACATCAATTCTCAACACTCAATCCGCAACACTCTGTCCTCTCTCTTCAATCCTCCATCCTCAATCCTGAATCCTCAATCGTCAATCCTCAATTCTCAATCCTCAACCCTCAATCTTCAGTCCTCAAACCTCAATCACGAATCCTCAATCCTCATTCCTCAATCTTCAGCCCTCAGTCCTCAACAATCAATTGTCAATCCTCAATCCTCAAAAGAATATCCTCAATTCACTGTTTTCAATACTCAATCCCCATTCTTCAATCTTCAAATCTCAATCCACAAACATCAATCCTCATCACTCAGCCCTCAACACTCAGTCCTCAATCGTCAATCCTCAATCCCCAATCCTCAATCTTCAATCCTCAATCCTCAATCCTCAACCCTCAATCCTCAATCTTCAATCCTCAATACTCAATATTCAATTCTCAATCCTCAATCCTCAATCCTCAGTCCTCAAACCTGAATCCTCAAACCTCAGCCCTCATCCTCAATCCTCAATCCTCAATCCTAAATCCTCAATCTTCCATCCTCAATACTCAATCTTCAATCCTCAATCCCCTGTCCTCAAATCTCAATTCTAAATCCTCAATCCTGAATCCTCAATCTTCAGCCCTCAGACCTCAACAATCAGTTGTCAATCCTCAATCCTCAATAGAATATCCTCAATTCACAGTTTTCAATACTCAATACTCAAACTGCAATCTTCAAATATCTATTCACAAACATCAATTCTCATCACTCAACCCTCAACACTCCGTCCCCAATCCTCAATATTCAATCCTCAATCCTCAATCCTCAACCCTCAATCCTCAATCCACAATTTTCAAACCTCAATAATCAATCTTCAATCCTCAATCCTCAATCCTCAATCCTCAATCCTCAATCCTCAATCGTCAGACTTCAATCCTCAATACTCAATCTTCAATCCTGAATCCTCAATCCTCAATCCTCAATCCTCATTCTTCAATCCTGAATACCCAATCCTCAACCTTCAACTCTCAATCGTGAATCCTCACTCCTCAATCCTCAATCCTCAATCCTCGTTCCTCAAACCTCAATCCTCAACCCTCAGTCCTCATCTTCAATTCTCAATTCTCAATTCTCAATTCTCAATCCTCAATTCTCAATCCTCAATCCTCAATCCTCAATCCTCAATATTCAATCCTCAATAATCAATCTCCAATACTAGATCCTCAATCCCCAATCCTCAATCCTTAATCCTCAATCTTGAATCCTCAATCCCCAGTCTTCAATCATCAATCCTCAATGCTCAATCCTCAATCCTCAATCCTGAGTCCTCAATCCTCAATCCTCAATCGTCGAACATCAAACCTCAACCGTCAGTCCTCGTCCTCAAACCTCAACCCTCAAACCTCCATCCTCAATCTTCAATCATCAATACTCAATCTTCAACCCTCAATCCTCAATCCTCAATATTCAATACTCAATCTACAATCCTCAATACTCAATCTGCAATCCTCAATCCTCAGTCCTCAATCCTCAATCCTCATTCTTCAATCCTCAATACCGAATCCTCAATCTTCAATCATCAATCCTCAATACTCAATCTTCAATCCTCAATCCTCAATACTCAATCCTCAATGTTCAATCCTCAATACTCAATCTTCAATCCTCAATCTTCAATCCTCAATCCTCAGTCCTCATTCTTCAACCCTCAATACCCAATCCTCAATCTTCAATCATCAATCCTCAATCCTCAATCCTCAATCCTCAATAGTCAATCCTCAATCTTCAACCCTCAGTGCCAAATCCTCAATCTTGAATACTCAATACTCAATCCTCAAACTTGAATCCTCAATACTCAATCTTCAATCCTCAATCCTCAATCCTCAATCCTCAATCCTCATTCTTCAATCATCAATACCCAATCCTCAATCTTCAATCCTCAATCCTCAATCCTCAATACTCAATCTTCAATCCTCAATCCTCAATCCTCAATCCTCAATCCTCAATCTTCAATCCTCAATCCTCAATCCTCAATCTACAATCCTCAATACTCAATCTGCAATCCTCAATCCTCAGTCCTCAGTCCTCAATCCTCAATCCTCATTCTTCAATCCTCTATATCGAATCCTCAATCTTCAATCCTCAGTCCTCAATCCTCAATTCTCAATCCTCAATCCTCAATCCTCAGACTTCCAACATCAATACTCAACCCTCAGTCCTCGTCCTGAATCCACAACCCTCAATCCTCAATCCTCAACCTTCTATCATTAATATTCAATCTTCAATCCACAATCCTCAATCCTCAAACCTCAATCCTCAACCCTCAATACTCAACGTTCAATCCTCAATACCCTATCCTCAGTCTTCAATCCTCAATACTTAATCCTCAATCCTCAATCCTCAATCCTCAGTCCTCAAACCTCAATCCTGAATCCTCAATCCTGAATCCTCAATCTTCAGCCCTGAGTCCTCAACAATCAGTTGTCAATCCTCAATCCTCAATAGAATGTCCTCAATTCACAGTTTTCAATACTCAATACTCAACCTGCAATCTTCAGATCTCTATCCACAAACATCAATTCTCATCACTCAACCTCAATGCTCAGTCCCCAATCCTCAATCCTCAATCCTCAACCGTCAGTCCTCGTACTCAAACCTCAATCCTCAATCCTCCATCCTCAATCTTCAATCATCAATACTCAATCTTCAATCCTCAATCCTCAATCCTCAATCCTCAATCCTCAATCCTCAATATTCAACGCACAACCCTGAACCATCAATCCTCAATACTCAACCATCAATCCTCAGTTCTCAATACTCAATAGAATATCCTGAATTCACATGGTTCAATACTCAATCCGCAATATTCAATAATCAAATCTCAATCCTCAAACATCAATTCTCGATACTCAATCCTCAACGCTCAGTCCTCTCTCTTCAATACTCAATCCTCAATCCTCAACTTTCATTCCTCAATACTCAATGTTCAATCCTCAATCCTCAATCCTCAAACTTCAATCCTCAATCCTCAATCGTCAGTCTTCAATACTGAATACTCAATCTTCAATCCTCAATCCTCTATCCTCAATCATCAATCCTCAATCCTCAGTCATCAATACTCAATCTTCAATACGCAATCCTCAATCCTCAGACCTCAATCCTCAATCCTCAATACTCAACCCTCATTCCTCAAACCTCAATCTTCAACCCTCAGTCCTCGTCCTCACTTCTCAATTCGCAATCCTCAATCCTCAATCCTCAATCTTCAATCCTCAATAATCAATCTCCAATCCTAGATCCTCAATCCCCAATCCTCAATCCTTAATCCTCAATCTTCAATCCTCAATCCCCAGTCCTCAATCTTCAATCCTCATTGCTCCATCCTCAATCCTCAAACCTCAGCCCTGAATCATCAATCGTCAATCCTCAAACCTCAATCCTCGACCGTCAGTCCTCGTCCTCAATCCTCAACCCTCGATCCTCAATCCTCAAGCTTCAATCATCAGTACTCAATCTTCAATCCTCAATTCTCAATCCTCAATCCTCAATCCTCAGTCATCAATACTCAATCCTCAATACTCAATCCTCAGTCCTCAATCCTCAATCCTCAATCCTCAATCCTCAGCCCTCAATCCTCATTCCCCAAACCTCAATCCTCAAACCTCAGTCCCCATCCTCAATTCTCAATCCTCAATCTTCAATCCTCAATCCTCAACCTTCAATCCTCAATAATCAATCTCCAATCCTAGATCCTCAATCCCCAATCCTCAGTCCTTAATCCTCAATCTTCAATCCTCAATCCCCAGTCCTCAATCTTCAATCCTCAATGCTCCATCCTCAATCCTATATCCTCAGTACTCAATCCTCAATCCTCAATCCTCAATTCTCAATACTCACGAGAGTATCCTGAATTCTCATGGTTCAATACTCAATCCACAATATTCAATAATCAAATCTCAATCCTCAAACATCAATTCTCAACACTCAATCCGCAACACTCTGTCCTCTCTCTTCAATCCTCCTTCCTCAATCCTGAATCCTCAATCGTCAATCCTCAATTCTCAATCCTCAACCCTCAATCTTCAGTCATCAAACCTCAATCACGAATCCTCAATCCTCATTCCTCAATCTTCAGCCCTCAGTCCTCAACAATCAATTGTCAATCCTCAATCCTCAAAAGAATATCCTCAATTCACTGTTTTCAATACTCAATCCCCATTCTTCAATCTTCAAATCTCAATCCACAAACATCAATCCTCATCACTCAGCCCTCAACACTCAGTCCTCAATCGTCAATCCTCAATCCCCAATCCTCAATCTTCAATCCTCAATCCTCAATCCTCAACCCTCAATCCTCAATCTTCAATCCTCAATACTCAATATTCAATCCTCAATCCTCAATCCTCAATCCTCAGTCCTCAAACCTGAATCCTCAACCCTCAGCCCTCATCCTCAATCCTCAATCCTCAATACTAAATCCTCAATCTTCCATCCTCAATACTCAATCTTCAATCCTCAATCCCCTGTCCTCAAATCTCAATTCTAAATCCTCAATCCTGAATCCTCAATCTTCAGCCCTCAGACCTCAACAATCAGTTGTCAATCCTCAATCCTCAATAGAATATCCTCAATTCACAGTTTTCAATACTCAATACTCAAACTGCAATCTTCAAATATCTATTCACAAACATCAATCCTCATCACTCAACCCTCAACACTCCGTCCCCAATCCTCAATCTTCAATCCTCAATCCTCAATCCTCAACCCTCAATCCTCAATCCACAATTTTCAAACCTCAATAATCAATCTTCAATCCTCAATCCTCAATCCTCAATCCTCAATCCTCAATCCTCAATCGTCAGACTTCAATCCTCAATACTCTATCTTCAATCCTGAATCCTCAATCCTCAATCCTCAATCCTCATTCTTCAATCCTGAATACCCAATCCTCAACCTTCAACTCTCAATCGTGAATCCTCACTCCTCAATCCTCAATCCTCAATCCTCGTTCCTCAAACCTCAATCCTCAACCCTCAGTCCTCATCTTCAATTCTCAATTCTCAATTCTCAATTCTCAATCCTCAATTCTCAATCCTCAATCCTCAATCCTCAATCCTCAATATTCAATCCTCAATAATCAATCTCCAATACTAGATCCTCAATCCCCAATCCTCAATCCTTAATCCTCAATCTTGAATCCTCAATCCCCAGTCCTCAATCATCAATACTCAATGCTCAATCCTCAATCCTCAATCCTCAGTCCTCAATCCTCAATCCTCAATCGTCGAACATCAAACCTCAACCGTCAGTCCTCGTCCTCAAACCTCAACCCTCAAACCTCCATCCTCAATCTTCAATCATCAATACTCAATCTTCAACCCTCAATCCTCAATCCTCAATATTCAATACTCAATCTACAATCCTCAATACTCAATCTGCAATCCTCAATCCTCAGTCCTCAATCCTCAATCCTCATTCTTCAATCCTCAATACCGAATCCTCAATCTTCAATCATCAATCCTCAATACTCAATCTTCAATCCTCAATCCTCAATACTCAATCCTCAATGTTCAATCCTCAATACTCAATCTTCAATCCTCAATCTTCAATCCTCAATCGTCAGTCCTCATTCTTCAACCCTCAATACCCAATCCTCAATCTTCAATCATCAATCCTCAATCCTCAATCCTCAATCCTCAATAGTCAATCCTCAATCTTCAACCCTCAGTGCCAAATCCTCAATCTTGAATACTCAATACTCAATCCTCAAACTTGAATCCTCAATACTCAATCTTCAATCCTCAATCCTCAATCCTCAATCCTCAATCCTCATTCTTCAATCATCAATACCCAATCCTCAATCTTCAATCCTCAATCCTCAATCCTCAATACTCAATCTTCAATCCTCAATCCTCAATCCTCAATCCTCAATCCTCAATCTTCAATCCTCAATCCTCAATCCTCAATCTACAATCCTCAATACTCAATCTGCAATCCTCAATCCTCAGTCCTCAGTCCTCAATCCTCAATCCTCATTCTTCAATCCTCTATATCGAATCCTCAATCTTCAATCCTCAGTCCTCAATCCTCAATTCTCAATCCTAAATCCTCAATCCTCAGACTTCCAACATCAATACTCAACCCTCAGTCCTCGTCCTGAATCCACAACCCTCAATCCTCAATCCTCAACCTTCTATCATTAATATTCAATCTTCAATCCACAATCCTCAATCCTCAAACCTCAATCCTCAACCCTCAATACTCAACGTTCAATCCTCAATACCCTATCCTCAGTCTTCAATCCTCAATCCTCAATCCTGAATCCTCAATCCTGAATCCTCAATCCTGAATCCTCAATCTTCAGCCCTGAGTCCTCAACAATCAGTTGTCAATCCTCAATCCTCAATAGAATGTCCTCAATTCACAGTTTTCAATACTCAATACTCAACCTGCAATCTTCAGATCTCTATCCACAAACATCAATTCTCATCACTCAACCTCAATGCTCAGTCCCCAATCCTCAATCCTCAATCCTCAACCGTCAGTCCTCGTACTCAAACCTCAATCCTCAATCCTCCATCCTCAATCTTCAATCATCAATACTCAATCTTCAATCCTCAATCCTCAATCCTCAATCCTCAATCCTCAATCCTCAATATTCAACGCACAACACTGAACCATCAATCCTCAATACTCAACCATCAATCCTCAGTTCTCAATACTCAATAGAATATCCTGAATTCACATGGTTCAATACTCAATCCGCAATATTCAATAATCAAATCTCAATCCTCAAACATCAATTCTCGATACTCAATCCTCAACGCTCAGTCCTCTCTCTTCAATACTCAATCCTCAATCCTCAACTTTCATTCCTCAATACTCAATGTCCAATCCTCAATCCTCAATCCTCAAACTTCAATCCTCAATCCTCAATCGTCAGTCTTCAATACTGAATACTCAATCTTCAATCCTCAATCCTCTATCCTCAATCATCAATCCTCAATCCTCAGTCATCAATACTCAATCTTCAATACGCAATCCTCAATCCTCAGACCTCAATCCTCAATCCTCAATCCTCAACCCTCATTCCTCAAACCTCAATCTTCAACCCTCAGTCCTCGTCCTCACTTCTCAATTCGCAATCCTCAATCCTCAATCCTCAATCTTCAATCCTCAATAATCAATCTCCAATCCTAGATCCTCAATCCCCAATCCTCAATCCTCAATCCTCAATCCTCATTCTTCAATCATCAATACCCAATCCTCAATCTTCAATCCTCAATCCTCAATCCTCAATACTCAATCTTCAATCCTCAATCCTCAATCCTCAATCCTCAATCCTCAATCTTCAATCCTCAACCCTCAATCCTCAATCTACAATCCTCAATACTCAATCTGCAATCCTCAATCCTCAGTCCTCAGTCCTCAATCCTCAATCCTCATTCTTCAATCCTCTATATCGAATCCTCAATCTTCAATCCTCAGTCCTCAATCCTCAATTCTCAATCCTCAATCCTCAATCCTCAGACTTCCAACATCAATACTCAACCCTCAGTCCTCGTCCCGAATCCACAACCCTCAATCCTCAATCCTCAACCTTCTATCATTAATATTCAATCTTCAATCCACAATCCTCAATCCTCAAACCTCAATCCTCAACCCTCAATCCTCAACGTTCAATCCTCAATACCCTATCCTCAGTCTTCAATCCTCAATCCTCAATCCTCAATCCTCAATCCTCAATCCTAAATCCTCAATCTTCCATCCTCAATACTCAATCTTGAATCCTCAATCCCCTGTCCTTAAACCTCAATTCTGAATCCTCAATCCTGAATCCTCAATCTTCAGCCCTCAGTCCTCAACAATCAGATGTCAATCCTCAATCCTCAATAGAATATCCTCAATTCACAGTTTTCAATCCTCAATCCTCAATCCTCAATCCTCAATCCTCAATCGCCAGACTTCAATCCTCAATACTCAATCTTCAATCCTGAATCCTCAATCCTCAATCCTCAATCCTCATTCTTCAATCCTGAATACCCAATCCTCAATCTTCAACTCTCAATCGTGAATCCTCACTCCTCAATCCTCAATCCTCAATCCTCGTTCCTCAAACCTCAATCCTCAACCCTCAGTCCTCATCCTCAATTCTCAATTCTCAATTCTCAATCCTCAATCCTCAATCCTCAATCCTCAATATTGAATCCTCAATAATCAATCTCCAATACTAGATCCTCAATCCCCAATCCTCAATCCTTAATCCTCAATCTTGAATCCTCAATCCCCAGTCCTCAATCTTCAATCCTCAATGCTCAATCCTCAATCCTCAATCCTCAGTCCTCAATCCTCAATCCTCAATCCTCAAACCTCAAACCTCACCCGTCAGTCCTCGTCCTCAAACCTCAACCCTCAATCCTCCATCCTCAATCTTCAATCATCAATACTCAATCTTCAATCCTCAATCCTCAATCCTCAATCATCAATCCTCAATCGTCAATATTCAACGCACAACCCTCAACCATCAATCCTCAATACTCAACCATCAATCCTCAGTTCTCAATACTCAATAGAATATCCTGAATTCTCATGGTTCAATACTCAATCCGCAATATTCAATAATAAAATCTCAATCCTCAAACATCAATTCTCGATACTCAATCCTCAACGCTCAGTCCTCTCTCTTCAATCCTCAATCCTCAATCCTCAATCTTCAATCCTCAACACTCAATCTTCAATCCTCAATCCTCACTTCTCAATCCTCTACGCTCAATCCTCAATCCTGAATCCTCAATCCTCAATCCTCAATCTCCAATCCTCAATACCCAATCCTCAGTCTTCGATCCTCAATCCTCAATCCTCAATCCTCAAACCTCAATCCTCAACCCTCAGTCCTCATCCTCAATTCTCAATTCTCAATTCTCAATCCTCAATCCTCAATCCTCAATCCTCAATATTGAATCCTCAATAATCAATCTCCAATACTAGATCCTCAATCCCCAATCCTCAATCCTTAATCCTCAATTTTGAATCCTCAATCCCCAGTCCTCAATCTTCAATCCTCAATGCTCAATCCTCAATCCTCAATCCTCAGTCCTCAATCCTCAATCCTCAATCCTCAAACCTCAAACCTCACCCGTCAGTCCTCGTCCTCAAGCCTCAACCCTCAATCCTCCATCCTCAATCTTCAATCATCAATACTCAATCTTCAATCCTCAATCCTCAATCCTCAATCATTAATCCTCAATCGTCAATATTCAACGCACAACCCTCAACCATCAATCCTCAATGCTCAACCATCAATCCTCAGTTCTCAATACTCAATAGAATATCCTGAATTCTCATTGTTCAATACTCAATCCGCAATATTCAATAATCAAATCTCAATCCTCAAACATCAATTCTCGATACTCAATCCTCAACGCTCAGTCCTCTCTCTTCAATCCTCAATCCTCAATCCTCAATCTTCAATCCTCAACACTCAATCTTCAATCCTCAATCCTCACTTCTCAATCCTCTACGCTCAATCCTCAATCCTCAATCCTCAATCCTGAATCCTCAATCCTCAATCCTCAATCTCCAATCCTCAATACCCAATCCTCAGTCTTCGATCCTCAGTCCTCAATCCTCAATCCTCAATCCTCAATCCTCAGTCCTCAAACCTCAATCCTGAATCCTCAATCATGAATCCTCAATCTTCAGCTCTGAGTCCTACACAATCAGTTGTCAATCCTCAATCCTCAATAGAATGTCCTCAATTCACAGCTTTCAATACTCAATACTCAATCTGCAATCTTCAGATCTCTATCCACAAACATCAATTCTCATCACTCAACCCTCAATACTCAGTCCACAATCCTCAACCTTCAATCCTCAATCCTCAATCCAGAATCCTCAATACACAATCTTCAATCCTCAATCCTCAATCCTCAATCCTCAATCCTCAATCTTCAATCCTCAATCCTCAATCCTAAATCTACAATCCTAAATACTCAATCTGCAATCCTCAATACTCAGTCCTCAATCCTCAATCCTCATTCTTCAATCCTCTATACCGAATCCTCAATCTTCAATCCTCAGTCCTCAATCCTCAATTCTCAATCCTCAATCATCAATCCTCAGACTTCAAACATCAATACTCAACCCTCAGTCCTCGTCCTGAATCCACAACCCTCAATCCTCAATCCTCAACCTTCTATCATTAATATTCAATCTTCAATCCACAATCCTCAATCCTCAATCCTCAATCCTCAACCCTCAATACTCAACGTTCAATCCTCAATACCCTATCCTCTGTCTTCAATCCTCAATCCTCAATCCTCAATCCTCAATCCTCAATCCTCAGTCCTCAAACCTCAATCCTGAATCCTCAATCCTGAATCCTCAATCTTCAGCCCTGAGTCCTCAACAATCAGTTGTCAATCCTCAATCCTCAATAGAATGTCCTCAATTCACAGTTTTCAATACTCAATACTCAACCGGCAATCTTCAGATCTCTATCCACAAACATCAATTCGCATCACTCAACCTCAATGCTCAGTCCCCAATCCTCAATCCTCACCCCTCAACCGTCAGTCCTCATCCTCAAACCTCAATCCTCAATTCTCCATCCTCAATCTTCAATCATCAATACTCAATCTTCAATCCTCAATCCTCAATCCTCAATCCTCAATCCTCAATCCTCAATATTCAACGCACAACCCTCAACCATCAATCCTCAATTCTCAATCCTCAACCCTCAATCCTCAGTCCTCAAACCTCACTCACGAATCCTCAATCCTGAATCCTCAATCTTCAGCCCTCAGTCCTCAACAATCAATTGTCAATCCTCAATCCTCAATAGAATATCCTGAATTCACTGTTTTCAATACTCAATCCCCATTCTTCAATCTTCAAATCTCATTCCACAAACATCAATTCTCATCACTCAGCCCTCAACACTCAGTCCTCAATCGTCAATCCTCAATCCCCAATCCTCAATCCTCAATCCTCAATCCTCTATCCTCAATCCTCAATCCTCAACCGTCAGTCCTCGTCCTCTAACCTCAATCCTCAATCCTCCATCCTCAATCTTCAATCATCAATACTCAATCTTCAATCCTCAATCCTCAATCCTCAATCCTCAATCCTCAATCCTCAATATTCAACGCACAACCCTCAGCCATCAATCCTCAATACTCAACCATCAATCCTCAGTTCTCAATACTCAATAGAATATCCTGAATTCTCATGGTTCAATATTCAATCCGCAATCTTCAATAATCAAATCTCAATCCTCAAACGTCAATTCTCGATACTCAATCCTCAACGCTCAGTCCTCTCTCTTCAATCCTCAATCCTCAATCCTCAATCTTCAATCCTCAATGCTCCATCCTCAATCCTATATCCTCAGTACTCCATCCTCAATCCTCAATCTTCAATTCTCAATACTCACTAGAGTATCCTGAATTCTCATGGTTCAATACTCAATCCACAATATTCAATAATCAAATCTCAATCCTCAAACATCAATTCTCAACACTCAATCCGCAACACTCTGTCCTCTCTCTTCAATCCTCCATCCTCAATCCTGAATCCTCAATCGTCAATCCTCAATTCTCAATCCTCAACCCTCAATCTTCAGTCCTCAAACCTCAATCACGAATCCTCAATCCTCATTCCTCAATCTTCAGCCCTCAGTCCTCAACAATCAATTGTCAATCCTCAATCCTCAAAAGAATATCCTCAATTCACTGTTTTCAATACTCAATCCCCATTCTTCAATCTTCAAATCTCAATCCACAAACATCAATCCTTATCACTCAGCCCTCAACACTCAGTCCTCAATCGTCAATCCTCAATCCCCAATCCTCAATCCTCAATCCTCAATCCTCAATCCTCAATCTTCAATACTCAATACTCAATCTTCAATCCTCAATCCTCAATCCCCAATCGTCAATCCTCAATCCTCAATCCTCAATCCTCAATCTTCAATCCTCAATACTCAATCTGCAATCCTCAATCTTCAGCCCTGAGTCCTCAACAATCAGTTGTCAGTCCTCAATCCTCAATAGAATGTCCTCAATTCACAGTTTTCAATACTCAATACTCAACCTGCAATCTTCAGATCTCTATCCACAAACATCAATTCTCATCACTCAACCTCAATGCTCAGTCCCCAATCCTCAATACTCAATCCTCAACCGTCAGTCCTCATCCTCAAACCTCAATCCTCAATTCTCCATCCTCAATGTTCAATCATCAATACTCAATCTTCAATCCTCAATCCTCAATCCTCAATCCTCAATTCTCAATCCTCAATATTCAACGCACAACCCTCAACCATCAATCCTCAATTCTCAATCCTCAACCCTCAATCCTCAACGTTCAATCCTCAATACCCTATCCTCAGTCTTCAATCCTCAATCCTCAATCCTCAATCCTCAATCCTCAATCCTCAGTCCTCAAACCTCAATCACGAATCCTCAATCCTCATTCCTCAATCTTCAGCCCTCAGTCCTCAACAATCAATTGTCAATCCTCAATCCTCAAAAGAATATCCTCAATTCACTGTTTTCAATACTCAATCCCCATTCTTCAATCTTCAAATCTCAATCCACAAACATCAATTCTCATCACTCAACCCTCAATACTCAGTCCCCAATTCGCAATCTTCAATCCTCAATCCTGAATCCTCAATCCTCAATCTTAATCTTCAATCCTCAATACTCAATCTTCAATCCTCAATCCTCAATCCTCAATCCTCAACACTCAATCCTCAATCTTCAATCCTCAATACTCAATCTTCAATCCTCAATCCTCAATCCTCAACCCTCAATCCTCAATCCTCAATCCCCAATCGTCAATCTTCCTTCCTCAATCACTCAATCTTCAATCCTCAATCTTCAATCCTCAATCCTCAATCCTCATTCTTCAACCCTCAATACCCAATCCTCAATCTTCAATCCTCAGTCCTCAATCCTCAATCCTCAATCCTCAATAATCATTCCTCAATCTTCAACCCTCAGTGCCAAATCCTCAACCTTGAATACTCAATCCTCAATCCTCAAACTTCAATCCTCAATACTCAATCTTCAATCCTCAATCCTCAATCCTCAATCCTCAATCCTCATTCTTCAATCATCAATACCCAATCCTCAATCTTCAATCCTCAATCCTCAATCCTCAATTCTCAATCCTCAATCCTCAATCCTCAGACCTCAAACATCAATCTTCAATCCTCAATAATCAATCCTCAATCTACAATCCTCAATACTCAATCTGCAATCCTCAATCCTCAGTCGTCAATCCTCAATCCTCATTCTTCAATCCTCAATACCGAATCCTCAATCTTCAATCATCAATCCTCAATACTCAATCTTCAATCCCCAATCCTCAATCCTCAATCCTCAATGCTCAATCCTCAATCCTCAATCCTCAATCCTCAATCCTCAATCCTCAATCCTCAATCCTCAATCTTCAATCCTCAATAATCAATCTCCAATCCTAGATCCTCAATCCCCAATCCTCAGTCCTTAATCCCCAATCTTCAATCCTCAATCCCCAGTCCTCAATACCCAGCCATCAATCCTCAATTCCCAATACTCAATAGAATATCCTGAATTCTCAGGATTCAATACTCAAACATCAATCCTAAACCCTCAGCCTTCATCCTCCATCCTCAATCCTCAATCCTCGATCCTCAATCTTCAACCCCCAATACTCAATCTTTAATCCTCAATCCTCAATCCTCAATCCTCAATCCTCAGTCATCAATACTCAATCTTCAGTACTCAATCCTCAATCCTCAATCCTCAATCCTCAATCCTCAATCCTCAATACTCAAACCTCAATCCTCATTCCCCAAACCTCAATCCTCAACCCTCAGTCCTCATCCTCAATTCTCAATACTGAATCCTCAATCCTCAATCCTCAATCTTCAATCCTCAATAATCAATCTCCAATCCTAGATCCTCAATCCCCAATCCTCAGTCCTCAATCCTCAATCCTCAATCCTCAAACCTCAATCCTCGACCGTCAGTCCTCGTCCTCAATCCAGAAAACTCAATCCTCAATCCTCAATCTTCAATCATCAAAATTCAATCTTCAATCCTCAATCCTCAATCCTCAATCCTCAATCCTCAATCCTAAATCTTCAATCCTCAATCCTCAATCCTCAATACTCAATCTTCAATCCTCAATCCTCAATACTCAATCCTCAATCCTCATTCTTCAATCCTCAATACCCAATCCTCAATCTTTAATCCTCAATCCTCAATGATCAGTTCGCAATCCTCAATCCTCAATCCTCAGACCTCAGGCATCAATACTCAACCCACAGTCCTCGTCCTCAATCCAGAACCCTCAATCCTCAATCCTCAATCTTCATTCATCAATATTCAACCTTCAATCCTCAATCCTCAATCGTCAATCCTCAATCACCAATCCTCAATGTTCAATTCTCATTACCCAATCCTCAATCTTCAATCCTCAATCCTCAATCCTCAATCCTCAATCCCCTGCCCTCAAACCTCAATCCTGTATCCTCAACCCTAAATCCTCAATCTTCAGCCCACAGTCCTCAACAATCAGTTGTCAATCCTCAATCCTCAATAGAATATCATCAATTCACAGTGTTCAATACTCAGTACTAAATCTGCAATCTTCAAATCTCTATCCACAAACATCAATTCTCATCACTCAACCCTCAACACTCAGTCCCCAATCCTCAATATTCAATCCACAATCCTCAGTCCTCAATCCACAATCCTCAACATTCAATCCTCAATAATCAATCTTCAATCCACAATCCTCAATCCTCAATCCTCAATTCTCAATCCTCGATTGTCAGTCTTCAATCCTCAATACACAATCTTCAATCCTCAATCCTCAATTCTCAATCCACAATCCTCATTCTTCAATCCTCAATACGCAATCCTCAATCTTCAATCCTCAATCCTCAATCCTCAATTCTCAATCCTCAATCCGCAATCCTCAATCTTCAATCCTCAGTAATCAATCTCCAATCCTAGATCCTCAATCCCCAACACTCAGTCCTTAATCCAAAATATTCAATCCTCAATCCCCAGTCCTCAATCTTCAATCCTCAATGCTCCATCTTCAATCCTCTATCCTCAGTCCTCAATCCTCAATCCTCAATCCTCAAACCTCAATCCTCAACTGTCAGTCCTCGTCCTCAATCCTCAACCCTCAATCCTCAATCCTCAATCTTCAATCATCAATACTCAATCTTCAATCTTCAATCCTCAATCCTCAATACTCAATCCTCAATCTTCAATCCTCAATACTCAATGTTCAGTCTTCAATCCTCAATGATCAATCCTCAATCCTCAGTCCTCAAACCTTAATCCTGAATCCTCAACCCTGAATCCCCGATCCTCAGCCCTCAGCCCTCAACACTCAGTCCTCAACCGTCAATACTCAATCCCCAATCCTCAATCTTCAATCCTCAATCCTCAATCCTCAACCCTCAATCCTCAATCTTCAATCCTCAATACTCAATATTCAATCCTCAATCCTCAATCCTCAATCCTCAGTCCTCAAACCTGAATCCTCAACCCTCAGCCCTCATCCTCTATCCTCAATCCTCAATCCTAAATCCTCAATCTTCCATCCTCAATACTCAATCTTCAATCCTCAATCCCCTGTCCTCAAATCTCAATTCTAAATCCTCAATCCTGAATCCTCAATCTTCAGCCCTCAGACCTCAACAATCAGTTGTCAATACTCAATCCTCAATAGAATATCCTCAATTCACAGTTTTCAATACTCAATACTCAAACTGCAATCTTCAAATCTCTATTCACAAACATCAATTCTCATCACTCAACCCTCAACACTCCGTCCCCAATCCTCAATCTTCAATCCTCAATCCTCAATCCTCAACCCTCAATCCTCAATCCACAATTTTCAAACCTCAATAATCAATCTTCAATGCTCAATCCTCAATCCTCAATCCTCAATCCTCAATCCTCAATCCTCAATCGTCAGACTTCAATCCTCAATACTCAATCTTCAATCCTGAATCCTCAATCCTCAATCCTCAATCCTCATTCTTCAATCCTGAATACCCAATCCTCAACCTTCAACTCTCAATCGTGAATCCTCACTCCTCAATCCTCAATCCTCAATCCTCGTTCCTCAAACCTCAATCCTCAACCCTCAGTCCTCATCCTCAATTCTCAATTCTCAATTCTCAATTCTCAATTCTCAATTCTCAATCCTCAATCCTCAATCCTCAATCCTCAATATTCAATCCTCAATAATCAATCTCCAATACTAGATCCTCAATCCCCAATCCTCAATCCTTAATCCTCAATCTTGAATCCTCAATCCCCAGTCCTCAATCTTCAATCCTCAATGCTCAATCCTCAATCCTCAATCCTCAGTCCTCAATCCTCAATCCTCAATCGTCGAACCTCAAACCTCAACCGTCAGTCCTCGTCCTCAAACCTCAACCCTCAAACCTCCATCCTCAATCTTCAATCATCAATACTCAATCTTCAATCCTCAATCCTCAATCCTCAATATTCAACGCACAACCCTCAACCATCAATCCTCAATACTCAACCATCAATCCTCCGTTCTCAATACTCAATAGAATATCCCGAATTCTCATGGTTCAATACTCAATCCGCAATATTCCATAATCAAATCTCAATCCTCAAACATCAATTCTCGATACTCAATCCTCAACGCTCAGTCCTCTCTCTTCAATCCTCAATCCTCAATCCTCAATCTTCAATCCTCAACACTCAATTTTCAATCCTCAATCCTCAATTCTCAATCCTCAATGCTCAATCCTCAATCCTCAATCCTCAATCTTCAATCCTCAATCTTTAACCCTCAATACTCAATCTTTAATCCTCGATCCTCAATCCTCAATCCTCAATTCTCAATCCTCAATGCTCAATCCTCAATCCTCAATCCTCAATCCCGAATCCTCAATCCTCAGTCATCAATACTCAATCTTCAATACTCAATCCTCAATCCTCAATCCTCAATCCTCAATCCTCAATCCTCAATCCTCAATCCTCAATCCTCAATCTTCAATCCTCAATCTTTAACCCTCAATACTCAATCTTTAATCCTCGATCCTCAATCCTCAATCCTCAATCCTCAATCCTCAGTCATCAATACTCAATCTTCAATACTCAATGCTCAATCCTCAATCCTCAACCCTCAATCCTCAATCCTAAATCCTCAATCTTCAATCCTCAATCCTCAATCCTCAATCCTCAATCCTCAATCCTCAATCCGCAATACTCAATCTTCAATCCTCAATACTCAATCGTCAATCCTCAATCCTCAATCCTCATTCTTCAATCCTCAATCCTCAATACTCAATCCTCAATCTTCAATCCACAATACACAATATTCAATCCTCAATCCTCAATCCTCAATTCTCAATCCTCAATCCTCAGTCCTCAGTCCTCAAACCTGAATCCTCAACCCTCATCCCTCATCCTCAATCCTCAATCCTCAATCCTAAATCCTCAATCTTCCATCCTCAATACTCAATCTTGAATCCTGAATCCCCTGTCCTCAAACCTCAATTCTGAATCCTCAATCCTGAATCCTCAATCTTCAGCCCTCAGTCCTCAACAATCAGATGTCAATCCTCAATCCTCAATAGAATATCCTCAATTCACAGTTTTCAATACTCAATACTCAAACTGCAATCTTCAAATCTCTATTCACAAACATCAATTCTCATCACTCAACCATCAACACTCCGTCCCCAATCCTCAATCTTCAATCCTCAATCCTAAATCCTCAACCATCAATCCTCAATTCTCAATTTTCAAACCTCAATAGTCAATCTTCAATCCTCAATCCTCAATCCTCAATCCTCAATCCTCAATCGTCAGACTTCAATCCTCAATACTCAATCTTCAATCCTGAATCCTCAATCCTCAATCCTCAATCCTCATTCTTCAATCCTGAATACCCAATCCTCAATCTTCAACTCTCAATCGTGAATCCTCACTCCTCAATCCTCAATCCTCAATCCTCGTTCCTCAAACCTCAATCCTCAACCCTCAGTCCTCATCCTCAATTCTCAATTCTCAATTCTCAATCCTCAATCCTCAATCCTCAATCCTCAATATTGAATCCTCAATAATCAATCTCCAATACTAGATCCTCAATCCCCAATCCTCAATCCTTAATCCTCAATCTTGAATCCTCAATCCCCAGTCCTCAATCTTCAATCCTCAATGCTCAATCCTCAATCCTCAATCCTCAGTCCTCAATCCTCAATCCTCAATCCTCAAACCTCAAACCTCACCCGTCAGTCCTCGTCCTCAAACCTCAACCCTCAATCCTCCATCCTCAATCTTCAATCATCAATACTCAATCTTCAATCCTCAATCCTCAATCCTCAATCATCAATCCTCAATCGTCAATATTCAACGCACAACCCTCAACCATCAATCCTCAATACTCAACCATCAATCCTCAGTTCTCAATACTCAATAGAATATCCTGAATTCTCATGGTTCAATACTCAATCCGCAATATTCAATAATCAAATCTCAATCCTCAAACATCAATTCTCGATACTCAATCCTCAACGCTCAGTCCTCTCTCTTCAATCCTCAATCCTCAATCCTCAATCTTCAATCCTCAACACTCAATCTTCAATCCTCAATCCTCACTTCTCAATCCTCTACGCTCAATCCTCAATCCTCAATCCTCAATCCTGAATCCTCAATCCTCAATCCTCAATCTCCAATCCTCAATACCCAATCCTCAGTCTTCGATCCTCAATCCTCAATCCTCAATCCTCAAACCTCAATCCTCAACCCTCAGTCCTCATCCTCAATTCTCAATTCTCAATTCTCAATCCTCAATCCTCAATCCTCAATCCTCAATATTGAATCCTCAATAATCAATCTCCAATACTAGATCCTCAATCCCCAATCCTCAATCCTTAATCCTCAATTTTGAATCCTCAATCCCCAGTCCTCAATCTTCAATCCTCAATGCTCAATCCTCAATCCTCAATCCTCAGTCCTCAATCCTCAATCCTCAAACCTCAAACCTCACCCGTCAGTCCTCGTCCTCAAGCCTCAACCCTCAATCCTCCATCCTCAATCTTCAATCATCAATACTCAATCTTCAATCCTCAATCCTCAATCCTCAATCATCAATCCTCAATCGTCAATATTCAACGCACAACCCTCAACCATCAATCCTCAATGCTCAACCATCAATCCTCAGTTCTCAATACTCAATAGAATATCCTGAATTCTCATGGTTCAATACTCAATCCGCAATATTCAATAATCAAATCTCAATCCTCAAACATCAATTCTCGATACTCAATCCTCAACGCTCAGTCCTCTCTCTTCAATCCTCAATCCTCAATCCTCAATCTTCAATCCTCAACACTCAATCTTCAATCCTCAATCCTCACTTCTCAATCCTCTACGCTCAATCCTCAATCCTCAATCCTCAATCCTGAATCCTCAATCCTCAATCCT
The DNA here is from genome assembly GCF_051401765.1 of Calliopsis andreniformis. Classification (NCBI taxonomy): domain Eukaryota; kingdom Metazoa; phylum Arthropoda; class Insecta; order Hymenoptera; family Andrenidae; genus Calliopsis; species Calliopsis andreniformis. The sequence continues at coordinate 2,989,176 of NW_027480440.1, forward strand.
CAATTCTCAATCCTCAACCCTCAATCCTCAGTCCTCAAACCTCACTCACGAATCCTCAATCCTGAATCCTCAATCTTCAGCCCTCAGTCCTCAACAATCAATTGTCAATCCTCAATCCTCAATAGAATATCCTGAATTCACTGTTTTCAATACTCAATCCCCATTCTTCAATCTTCAAATCTCATTCCACAAACATCAATTCTCATCACTCAGCCCTCAACACTCAGTCCTCAATCGTCAATCCTCAATCCCCAATCCTCAATCCTCAATCCTCAATCCTCTATCCTCAATCCTCAATCCTCAACCGTCAGTCCTCGTCCTCTAACCTCAATCCTCAATCCTCCATCCTCAATCTTCAATCATCAATACTCAATCTTCAATCCTCAATCCTCAATCCTCAATCCTCAATCCTCAATCCTCAATATTCAACGCACAACCCTCAGCCATCAATCCTCAATACTCAACCATCAATCCTCAGTTCTCAATACTCAATAGAATATCCTGAATTCTCATGGTTCAATATTCAATCCGCAATCTTCAATAATCAAATCTCAATCCTCAAACGTCAATTCTCGATACTCAATCCTCAACGCTCAGTCCTCTCTCTTCAATCCTCAATCCTCAATCCTCAATCTTCAATCCTCAATGCTCCATCCTCAATCCTATATCCTCAGTACTCCATCCTCAATCCTCAATCTTCAATTCTCAATACTCACTAGAGTATCCTGAATTCTCATGGTTCAATACTCATTCCACAATATTCAATAATCAAATCTCAATCCTCAAACATCAATTCTCAACACTCAATCCGCAACACTCTGTCCTCTCTCTTCAATCCTCCATCCTCAATCCTGAATCCTCAATCGTCAATCCTCAATTCTCAATCCTCAACCCTCAATCTTCAGTCCTCAAACCTCAATCACGAATCCTCAATCCTCATTCCTCAATCTTCAGCCCTCAGTCCTCAACAATCAATTGTCAATCCTCAATCCTCAAAAGAATATCCTCAATTCACTGTTTTCAATACTCAATCCCCATTCTTCAATCTTCAAATCTCAATCCACAAACATCAATCCTTATCACTCAGCCCTCAACACTCAGTCCTCAATCGTCAATCCTCAATCCCCAATCCTCAATCCTCAATCCTCAATCCTCAATCCTCAATCTTCAATACTCAATACTCAATCTTCAATCCTCAATCCTCAATCCCCAATCGTCAATCCTCAATCCTCAATCCTCAATCCTCAATCTTCAATCCTCAATACTCAATCTGCAATCCTCAATCTTCAGCCCTGAGTCCTCAACAATCAGTTGTCAGTCCTCAATCCTCAATAGAATGTCCTCAATTCACAGTTTTCAATACTCAATACTCAACCTGCAATCTTCAGATCTCTATCCACAAACATCAATTCTCATCACTCAACCTCAATGCTCAGTCCCCAATCCTCAATACTCAATCCTCAACCGTCAGTCCTCATCCTCAAACCTCAATCCTCAATTCTCCATCCTCAATGTTCAATCATCAATACTCAATCTTCAATCCTCAATCCTCAATCCTCAATCCTCAATTCTCAATCCTCAATATTCAACGCACAACCCTCAACCATCAATCCTCAATTCTCAATCCTCAACCCTCAATCCTCAACGTTCAATCCTCAATACCCTATCCTCAGTCTTCAATCCTCAATCCTCAATCCTCAATCCTCAATCCTCAATCCTCAGTCCTCAAACCTCAATCACGAATCCTCAATCCTCATTCCTCAATCTTCAGCCCTCAGTCCTCAACAATCAATTGTCAATCCTCAATCCTCAAAAGAATATCCTCAATTCACTGTTTTCAATACTCAATCCCCATTCTTCAATCTTCAAATCTCAATCCACAAACATCAATTCTCATCACTCAACCCTCAATACTCAGTCCCCAATTCGCAATCTTCAATCCTCAATCCTGAATCCTCAATCCTCAATCTTAATCTTCAATCCTCAATACTCAATCTTCAATCCTCAATCCTCAATCCTCAATCCTCAACACTCAATCCTCAATCTTCAATCCTCAATACTCAATCTTCAATCCTCAATCCTCAATCCTCAACCCTCAATCCTCAATCCTCAATCCCCAATCGTCAATCTTCCTTCCTCAATCACTCAATCTTCAATCCTCAATCTTCAATCCTCAATCCTCAATCCTCATTCTTCAACCCTCAATACCCAATCCTCAATCTTCAATCCTCAGTCCTCAATCCTCAATCCTCAATCCTCAATAATCATTCCTCAATCTTCAACCCTCAGTGCCAAATCCTCAACCTTGAATACTCAATCCTCAATCCTCAAACTTCAATCCTCAATACTCAATCTTCAATCCTCAATCCTCAATCCTCAATCCTCAATCCTCATTCTTCAATCATCAATACCCAATCCTCAATCTTCAATCCTCAATCCTCAATCCTCAATTCTCAATCCTCAATCCTCAATCCTCAGACCTCAAACATCAATCTTCAATCCTCAATAATCAATCCTCAATCTACAATCCTCAATACTCAATCTGCAATCCTCAATCCTCAGTCGTCAATCCTCAATCCTCATTCTTCAATCCTCAATACCGAATCCTCAATCTTCAATCATCAATCCTCAATACTCAATCTTCAATCCCCAATCCTCAATCCTCAATCCTCAATGCTCAATCCTCAATCCTCAATCCTCAATCCTCAATCCTCAATCCTCAATCCTCAATCTTCAATCCTCAATAATCAATCTCCAATCCTAGATCCTCAATCCCCAATCCTCAGTCCTTAATCCCCAATCTTCAATCCTCAATCCCCAGTCCTCAATACCCAGCCATCAATCCTCAATTCCCAATACTCAATAGAATATCCTGAATTCTCAGGATTCAATACTCAAACATCAATCCTAAACCCTCAGCCTTCATCCTCCATCCTCAATCCTCAATCCTCGATCCTCAATCTTCAACCCCCAATACTCAATCTTTAATCCTCAATCCTCAATCCTCAATCCTCAATCCTCAGTCATCAATACTCAATCTTCAGTACTCAATCCTCAATCCTCAATCCTCAATCCTCAATCCTCAATCCTCAATACTCAAACCTCAATCCTCATTCCCCAAACCTCAATCCTCAACCCTCAGTCCGCATCCTCAATTCTCAATACTGAATCCTCAATCCTCAATCCTCAATCTTCAATCCTCAATAATCAATCTCCAATCCTAGATCCTCAATCCCCAATCCTCAGTCCTCAATCCTCAATCCTCAATCCTCAAACCTCAATCCTCGACCGTCAGTCCTCGTCCTCAATCCAGAAAACTCAATCCTCAATCCTCAATCTTCAATCATCAATATTCAATCTTCAATCCTCAATCCTCAATCCTCAATCCTCAATCCTCAATCCTAAATCTTCAATCCTCAATCCTCAATCCTCAATACTCAATCTTCAATCCTCAATCCTCAATACTCAATCCTCAATCCTCATTCTTCAATCCTCAATACCCAATCCTCAATCTTTAATCCTCAATCCTCAATGATCAGTTCGCAATCCTCAATCCTCAATCCTCAGACCTCAGGCATCAATACTCAACCCACAGTCCTCGTCCTCAATCCAGAACCCTCAATCCTCAATCCTCAATCTTCATTCATCAATATTCAACCTTCAATCCTCAATCCTCAATCGTCAATCCTCAATCACCAATCCTCAATGTTCAATTCTCATTACCCAATCCTCAATCTTCAATCCTCAATCCTCAATCCTCAATCCTCAATCCCCTGCCCTCAAACCTCAATCCTGTATCCTCAACCCTAAATCCTCAATCTTCAGCCCACAGTCCTCAACAATCAGTTGTCAATCCTCAATCCTCAATAGAATATCATCAATTCACAGTGTTCAATACTCAGTACTAAATCTGCAATCTTCAAATCTCTATCCACAAACATCAATTCTCATCACTCAACCCTCAACACTCAGTCCCCAATCCTCAATATTCAATCCACAATCCTCAGTCCTCAATCCACAATCCTCAACATTCAATCCTCAATAATCAATCTTCAATCCACAATCCTCAATCCTCAATCCTCAATTCTCAATCCTCGATTGTCAGTCTTCAATCCTCAATACTCAATCTTCAATCCTCAATCCTCAATTCTCAATCCACAATCCTCATTCTTCAATCCTCAATACGCAATCCTCAATCTTCAATCCTCAATCCTCAATCCTCAATTCTCAATCCTCAATCCGCAATCCTCAATCTTCAATCCTCAGTAATCAATCTCCAATCCTAGATCCTCAATCCCCAACACTCAGTCCTTAATCCAAAATATTCAATCCTCAATCCCCAGTCCTCAATCTTCAATCCTCAATGCTCCATCTTCAATCCTCTATCCTCAGTCCTCAATCCTCAATCCTCAATCCTCAAACCTCAATCCTCAACTGTCAGTCCTCGTCCTCAATCCTCAACCCTCAATCCTCAATCCTCAATCTTCAATCATCAATACTCAATCTTCAATCTTCAATCCTCAATCCTCAATACTCAATCCTCAATCTTCAATCCTCAATACTCAATGTTCAGTCTTCAATCCTCAATGATCAATCCTCAATCCTCAGTCCTCAAACCTTAATCCTGAATCCTCAACCCTGAATCCCCGATCCTCAGCCCTCAGCCCTCAACACTCAGTCCTCAACCGTCAATACTCAATCCCCAATCCTCAATCTTCAATCCTCAATCCTCAATCCTCAACCCTCAATCCTCAATCTTCAATCCTCAATACTCAATATTCAATCCTCAATCCTCAATCCTCAACCCTCAATCCTCAATCCACAATTTTCAAACCTCAATAATCAATCTTCAATGCTCAATCCTCAATCCTCAATCCTCAATCCTCAATCCTCAATCCTCAATCGTCAGACTTCAATCCTCAATACTCAATCTTCAATCCTGAATCCTCAATCCTCAATCCTCAATCCTCATTCTTCAATCCTGAATACCCAATCCTCAACCTTCAACTCTCAATCGTGAATCCTCACTCCTCAATCCTCAATCCTCAATCCTCGTTCCTCAAACCTCAATCCTCAACCCTCAGTCCTCATCCTCAATTCTCAATTCTCAATTCTCAATTCTCAATTCTCAATTCTCAATCCTCAATCCTCAATCCTCAATCCTCAATATTCAATCCTCAATAATCAATCTCCAATACTAGATCCTCAATCCCCAATCCTCAATCCTTAATCCTCAATCTTGAATCCTCAATCCCCAGTCCTCAATCTTCAATCCTCAATGCTCAATCCTCAATCCTCAATCCTCAGTCCTCAATCCTCAATCCTCAATCGTCGAACCTCAAACCTCAACCGTCAGTCCTCGTCCTCAAACCTCAACCCTCAAACCTCCATCCTCAATCTTCAATCATCAATACTCAATCTTCAATCCTCAATCCTCAATCCTCAATATTCAACGCACAACCCTCAACCATCAATCCTCAATACTCAACCATCAATCCTCCGTTCTCAATACTCAATAGAATATCCCGAATTCTCATGGTTCAATACTCAATCCGCAATATTCAATAATCAAATCTCAATCCTCAAACATCAATTCTCGATACTCAATCCTCAAACATCAATTCTCGATACTCAATCCTCAACGCTCAGTCCTCTCTCTTCAATCCTCAATCCTCAATCCTCAATCTTCAATCCTCAACACTCAATTTTCAATCCTCAATCCTCAATTCTCAATCCTCAATGCTCAATCCTCAATCCTCAATCCTCAATCTTCAATCCTCAATCTTTAACCCTCAATACTCAATCTTTAATCCTCGATCCTCAATCCTCAATCCTCAATTCTCAATCCTCAATGCTCAATCCTCAATCCTCAATCCTCAATCCCGAATCCTCAATCCTCAGTCATCAATACTCAATCTTCAATACTCAATCCTCAATCCTCAATCCTCAATCCTCAATCCTCAATCCTCAATCCTCAATCCTCAATCCTCAATCTTCAATCCTCAATCTTTAACCCTCAATACTCAATCTTTAATCCTCGATCCTCAATCCTCAATCCTCAATCCTCAATCCTCGGTCATCAATACTCAATCTTCAATACTCAATGCTCAATCCTCAATCCTCAACCCTCAATCCTCAATCCTAAATCCTCAATCTTCAATCCTCAATCCTCAATCCTCAATCCTCAATCCTCAATCCTCAATCCGCAATACTCAATCTTCAATCCTCAATACTCAATCGTCAATCCTCAATCCTCAATCCTCATTCTTCAATCCTCAATCCTCAATACTCAATCCTCAATCTTCAATCCACAATACACAATATTCAATCCTCAATCCTCAATCCTCAATTCTCAATCCTCAATCCTCAGTCCTCAGTCCTCAAACCTGAATCCTCAACCCTCATCCCTCATCCTCAATCCTCAATCCTCAATCCTAAATCCTCAATCTTCCATCCTCAATACTCAATCTTGAATCCTGAATCCCCTGTCCTCAAACCTCAATTCTGAATCCTCAATCCTGAATCCTCAATCTTCAGCCCTCAGTCCTCAACAATCAGATGTCAATCCTCAATCCTCAATAGAATATCCTCAATTCACAGTTTTCAATACTCAATACTCAAACTGCAATCTTCAAATCTCTATTCACAAACATCAATTCTCATCACTCAACCATCAACACTCCGTCCCCAATCCTCAATCTTCAATCCTCAATCCTAAATCCTCAACCATCAATCCTCAATTCTCAATTTTCAAACCTCAATAGTCAATCTTCAATCCTCAATCCTCAATCCTCAATCCTCAATCCTCAATCGTCAGACTTCAATCCTCAATACTCAATCTTCAATCCTGAATCCTCAATCCTCAATCCTCAATCCTCATTCTTCAATCCTGAATACCCAATCCTCAATCTTCAACTCTCAATCGTGAATCCTCACTCCTCAATCCTCAATCCTCAATCCTCGTTCCTCAAACCTCAATCCTCAACCCTCAGTCCTCATCCTCAATTCTCAATTCTCAATTCTCAATCCTCAATCCTCAATCCTCAATCCTCAATATTGAATCCTCAATAATCAATCTCCAATACTAGATCCTCAATCCCCAATCCTCAATCCTTAATCCTCAATCTTGAATCCTCAATCCCCAGTCCTCAATCTTCAATCCTCAATGCTCAATCCTCAATCCTCAATCCTCAGTCCTCAATCCTCAATCCTCAATCCTCAAACCTCAAACCTCACCCGTCAGTCCTCGTCCTCAAACCTCAACCCTCAATCCTCCATCCTCAATCTTCAATCATCAATACTCAATCTTCAATCCTCAATCCTCAATCCTCAATCATCAATCCTCAATCGTCAATATTCAACGCACAACCCTCAACCATCAATCCTCAATACTCAACCATCAATCCTCAGTTCTCAATACTCAATAGAATATCCTGAATTCTCATGGTTCAATACTCAATCCGCAATATTCAATAATCAAATCTCAATCCTCAAACATCAATTCTCGATACTCAATCCTCAACGCTCAGTCCTCTCTCTTCAATCCTCAATCCTCAATCCTCAATCTTCAATCCTCAACACTCAATCTTCAATCCTCAATCCTCACTTCTCAATCCTCTACGCTCAATCCTCAATCCTCAATCCTCAATCCTGAATCCTCAATCCTCAATCCTCAATCTCCAATCCTCAATACCCAATCCTCAGTCTTCGATCCTCAATCCTCAATCCTCAATCCTCAAACCTCAATCCTCAACCCTCAGTCCTCATCCTCAATTCTCAATTCTCAATTCTCAATCCTCAATCCTCAATCCTCAATCCTCAATATTGAATCCTCAATAATCAATCTCCAATACTAGATCCTCAATCCCCAATCCTCAATCCTTAATCCTCAATTTTGAATCCTCAATCCCCAGTCCTCAATCTTCAATCCTCAATGCTCAATCCTCAATCCTCAATCCTCAGTCCTCAATCCTCAATCCTCAAACCTCAAACCTCACCCGTCAGTCCTCGTCCTCAAGCCTCAACCCTCAATCCTCCATCCTCAATCTTCAATCATCAATACTCAATCTTCAATCCTCAATCCTCAATCCTCAATCATCAATCCTCAATCGTCAATATTCAACGCACAACCCTCAACCATCAATCCTCAATGCTCAACCATCAATCCTCAGTTCTCAATACTCAATAGAATATCCTGAATTCTCATGGTTCAATACTCAATCCACAATATTCAATAATCAAATCTCAATCCTCAAACATCAATTCTCGATACTCAATCCTCAACGCTCAGTCCTCTCTCTTCAATCCTCAATCCTCAATCCTCAATCTTCAATCCTCAACACTCAATCTTCAATCCTCAATCCTCACTTCTCAATCCTCTACGCTCAATCCTCAATCCTCAATCCTCAATCCTGAATCCTCAATCCTCAATCCTCAATCTCCAATCCTCAATACCCAATCCTCAGTCTTCGATCCTCAGTCCTCAATCCTCAATCCTCAATCCTCAATCCTCAGTCCTCAAACCTCAATCCTGAATCCTCAATCATGAATCCTCAATCTTCAGCTCTGAGTCCTACACAATCAGTTGTCAATCCTCAATCCTCAATAGAATGTCCTCAATTCACAGCTTTCAATACTCAATACTCAATCTGCAATCTTCAGATCTCTATCCACAAACATCAATTCTCATCACTCAACCCTCAATACTCAGTCCACAATCCTCAACCTTCAATCCTCAATCCTCAATCCAGAATCCTCAATACACAATCTTCAATCCTCAATCCTCAATCCTCAATCCTCAATCCTCAATCTTCAATCCTCAATCCTCAATCCTAAATCTACAATCCTAAATACTCAATCTGCAATCCTCAATACTCAGTCCTCAATCCTCAATCCTCATTCTTCAATCCTCTATACCGAATCCTCAATCTTCAATCCTCAGTCCTCAATCCTCAATTCTCAATCCTCAATCATCAATCCTCAGACTTCAAACATCAATACTCAACCCTCAGTCCTCGTCCTGAATCCACAACCCTCAATCCTCAATCCTCAACCTTCTATCATTAATATTCAATCTTCAATCCACAATCCTCAATCCTCAATCCTCAATCCTCAACCCTCAATACTCAACGTTCAATCCTCAATACCCTATCCTCTGTCTTCAATCCTCAATCCTCAATCCTCAATCCTCAATCCTCAATCCTCAGTCCTCAAACCTCAATCCTGAATCCTCAATCCTGAATCCTCAATCTTCAGCCCTGAGTCCTCAACAATCAGTTGTCAATCCTCAATCCTCAATAGAATGTCCTCAATTCACAGTTTTCAATACTCAATACTCAACCTGCAATCTTCAGATCTCTATCCACAAACATCAATTCTCATCACTCAACCTCAATGCTCAGTCCCCAACCCTCAATCCTCAATCATCAACCGTCAGTCCTCATCCTCAAACCTCAATCCTCAATTCTCCATCCTCAATGTTCAATCATCAATACTCAATCTTCAATCCTCAATCCTCAATCCTCAATCCTCAATTCTCAATCCTCAATATTCAACGCACAACCCTCAACCATCAATCCTCAATTCTCAATCCTCAACCCTCAATCCTCAACGTTCAATCCTCAATACCCTATACTCAGTCTTCAATCCTCAATCCTCAATCCTCAATCCTCAATCCTCAATCCTCAGTCCTCAAACCTCAATCCTGAATCCTCAATCCTGAATCCTCAATCTTCAGCCCTGAGTCCTCAACAATCAGTTGTCAATCCTCAATCCTCAATAGAATGTCCTCAATTCACAGTTTTCAATACTCAATACTCAACCGGCAATCTTCAGATCTCTATCCACAAACATCAATTCGCATCACTCAACCTCAATGCTCAGTCCCCAATCCTCAATCCTCACCCCTCAACCGTCAGTCCTCATCCTCAAACCTCAATCCTCAATTCTCCATCCTCAATCTTCAATCATCAATACTCAATCTTCAATCCTCAATCCTCAATCCTCAATCCTCAATCCTCAATCCTCAAACCTCAATCCTCATTCCCCAAACCTCAATCCTCAACCCTCAGTCCTCATCCTCAATTCTCAATCCTGAATCCTCAATCCTCAATCCTCAATCTTCAATCCTCAATAATCAATCTCCAATCCTAGATCCTCCATCCCCAATCCTCAGTCCTTAATCCTCAATCTTCAATCCTCAATGCTACATCCTCAATCCTATATCCTCAGTCCCCAATCCTCAATCCTCAATCCTCAAACCTCAATCCTCGACCGTCAGTCCTCGTCCTCAATCCTCAACCCTCAATCCTCAATCCTAAATCCTCAATCTTCAATCCTCAATCCTCAATCCTCAATCCTCAATCCTCAATCCTCAATCCTCAATACTCAATCTTCAATCCTCAATACTCAATCGTCAATACTCAATCCTCAATCCTCATTCTTCAATCCTCAATCCTCAATACTCAATCCTCAATCTTCAATCCACAATACACAATATTCAATCCTCAATCCTCAATCCTCAATTCTCAATCCTCAATCCTCAGTCCTCAGTCCTCAAACCTGAATCCTCAACCCTCATCCCTCATCCTCAATCCTCAATCCTCAATCCTAAATCCTCAATCTTCCATCCTCAATACTCAATCTTGAATCCTCAATCCCCTGTCCTCAAACCTCAATTCTGAATCCTCAATCCTGAATCCTCAATCTTCAGCCCTCAGTCCTCAACAATCAGTTGTCAATCCTCAATCCTCAATAGAATATCCTCAATTCACAGTTTTCAATACTCAATACTCAAACTGCAATCTTCAAATCTCTATTCACAAACATCAATTCTCATCACTCAACCCTCAACACTCCGTCCCCAATCCTCAATCTTCAATCCTCAATCCTCAATCCTCAACCATCAATCCTCAATCCTCAATTTTCAAACCTCAATAGTCAATCTTCAATCCTCAATCCTCAATCCTCAATCCTCAATCGTCAGACTTCAATCCTCAATACTCAATCTTCAATCCTGAATCCTCAATCCTCAATCCTCAATCCTCATTCTTCAATCCTGAAAACCCAATCCTCAATCTTCAACTCTCAATCGTGAATCCTCACTCCTCAATCGTCAATCCTCAATCCTCGTTCCTCAAACCTCAATCCTCAACCCTCAGTCCTCATCCTCAATTCTCAATCCTCAATTCTCAATCCTCAACCCTCAATCCTCAATCCTCAATATTGAATCCTCAATAATCAATCTCCAATACTAGATCCTCAATCCCCAATCCTCAATCCTTAATCGTCAATCTTGAATCCTCAATCCCCAGTCCTCAATCTTCAATCCTCAATGCTCAATCCTCAATCCTCAATCCTCAGTCCTCAATCCTCAATCCTCAATCCTCAAACCTCAAACCTCAACCGTCAGTCCTCGTCCTCAAACCTCAACCCTCAATCCTCCATCCTCAATCTTCAATCATCAATACTCAATCTTCAATCCTCAATCCTCAATCCTCAATCATCAATCCTCAATCCTCAATATTCAACGCACAACCCTCAACCATCAATCCTCAATACTCAACCATCAATCCTCAGTTCTCAATACTCAATAGAATATCCTGAATTCTCATGGTTCAATACTCAATCCGCAATATTCAATAATCAAATCTCAATCCTCAAACATCAATTCTCGATACTCAATCCTCAACGCTCAGTCCTCTCTCTTCAATCCTCAATCCTCAATCCTCAACCTTCAATCCTCAACACTCAATCTTCAATCCTCAATCCTCACTTCTCAATCCTCAACGCTCAATCCTCAATCCTCAATCCTCAATCCTGAATCCTCAATCCTCAATCCTCAATCTCCAATCCTCAATACCCAATCCTCAGTCTTCGATCCTCAATCCTCAATCCTCAATCCTCAATCCTCAATCCTCAGTCCTCAAACCTCAATCCTGAATCCTCAATCATGAATCCTCAATCTTCAGCTCTGAGTCCTACACAATCAGTTGTCAATCCTCAATCCTCAATAGAATGTCCTCAATTCACAGCTTTCAATACTCAATACTCAATCTGCAATCTTCAGATCTCTATCCACAAACATCAATTCTCATCACTCAACCCTCAATACTCAGTCCACAATCCTCAACCTTCAATCCTCAATCCTCAATCCTGAATCCTCAATACACAATCTTCAATCCTCAATCCTCAATCCTCAATCCTCAATCCTCAATCTTCAATCCTCAATCCTCAATCCTCAATCTACAATCCTCAATACTCAATCTGCAATCCTCAATCCTCAGTCCTCAATCCTCAATCCTCATTCTTCAATCCTCTATACCGAATCATCAATCTTCAATCCTCAGTCCTCAATCCTCAATTCTCAATCCTCAATCCTCAATCCTCAGACTTCAAACATCAATACTCAACCCTCAGTCCTCGTCCTGAATCCACAACCCTCAATCCTCAATCCTCAACCTTCTATCATTAATATTCAATCTTCAATCCACAATCCTCAATCCTCAATCCTCAATCCTCAACCCTCAATCCTCAACGTTCAATCCTCAATACGCTATCATCTGTCTTCAATCCTCAATCCTCAATCCTCAATCCTCAATCCTCAATCCTCAGTCCTCAAACCTCAATCCTGAATCCTCAATCCTGAATCCTCAATCTTCAGCCCTGAGTCCTCAACAATCAGTTGTCAATCCTCAATCCTCAATAGAATGTCCTCAATTCACAGTTTTCAATACTCAATACTCAACCTGCAATCTTCTGATCTCTACCCACAAACATCAATTCTCATCACTCAACCTCAATGCTCAGTCCCCAATCCTCAATCCTCAATCCTCAACCGTCAGTCCTCATCCTCAAACCTCAATCCTTAATCCTCCATCCTCAATCTTCAATCATCAATACTCAATCTTCAATCCTCAATCCTCAATCCTCAATCCTAAATCCTCAATCCTCAATCCTCAATATTCAACGCACAATCCTCAACCATCAATCCTCAATACTCAACCATCAATCCTCAGTTCTCAATACTCAATAGAATATCCTGAATTCTCATGGTTCAATACTCAATCCGCAATATTCAATAATCAAATCTCAATCCTCAAACATCAATTCTCGATACTCAATCCTCAACGCTCAGTCCTCTCTCTTCAATACTCAATCCTCAATCCTCAACTTTCATTCCTCAATACTCAATGTTCAATCCTCAATCCTCAATCCTCAAACTTCAATCCTCAATCCTCAATCCTCAGTCCTCAATCCTCAATCCTCAATCCTCAACCCTCATTCCTCAAACCTCAACCTTCAACCCTCAGTCCTCGTCCTCACTTCTCAATTCGCAATCCTCAATCCTCAATCCTCAATCTTCAATCCTCAATAATCAATCTCCAATCCTAGATCCTCAATCCCCAATCCTCAATCCTTAATCCTCAATCTTCAATCCTCAATCCCCAGTCCTCAATCTTCAATCCTCATTGCTCCACCCTCAATCCTCAAACCTCAGCCCTGAATCATCAATCGTCAATCCTCAAACCTCAATCCTCGACCGTCAGTCCTCGTCCTCAATCCTCAACCCTCGATCCTCAATCCTCAATCTTCAATCATCAGTACTCAATCTTCAATCCTCAATTCTCAATCCTCAATCCTCAATCCTCAGTCATCAATACTCAATCTTCAATACTCAATCCTCAGTCCTCAATCCTCAATCCTCAATCCTCAATCCTCAGCCCTCAATCCTCATTCCCCAAACCTCAATCCTCAAACCTCAGTCCCCATCCTCAATTCTCAATCCTCAATCCTCAATCCTCAATCCTCAACCTTCAATCCTCAATAATCAATCTCCAATCCTAGATCCTCAATCCCCAATCCTCAGTCCTTAATCCTCAATCTTCAATCCTCAATCCCCAGTCCTCAATCTTCAATCCTCAATGCTCCATCCTCAATCCTATATCCTCAGTACTCAATCCTCAATCCTCAATCCTCAATTCTCAATACTCACGAGAGTATCCTGAATTCTCATGGTTCAATACTCAATCCACAATATTCAATAATCAAATCTCAATCCTCAAACATCAATTCTCAACACTCAATCCGCAACTATCTGTCCTCTCTCTTCAATCCTCCATCCTCAATCCTGAATCCTCAATCGTCAATCCTCAATTCTCAATCCTCAACCCTCAATCTTCAGTCCTCAAACCTCAATCACGAATCCTCAATCCTCATTCCTCAATCTTCAGCCCTCAGTCCTCAACAATCAATTGTCAATCCTCAATCCTCAAAAGAATATCCTCAATTCACTGTTTTCAATACTCAATCCCCATTCTTCAATCTTCAAATCTCAATCCACAAACATCAATCCTCATCACTCAGCCCTCAACACTCAGTCCTCAATCGTCAATCCTCAATCCCCAATCCTCAATCTTCAATCCTCAATCCTCAATCCTCAACCCTGAATCCTCAATCTTCAATCCTCAATACTCAATATTCAATCCTCAATCCTCAATCCTCAATCCTCAGTCCTCAAACCTGAATCCTCAACCCTCAGCCCTCATCCTCAATCCTCAATCCTCAATCCTAAATCCTCAATCTTCCATCCTCAATACTCAATCTTCAATCCTCAATCCCCTGTCCTCAAATCTCAATTCTAAATCCTCAATCCTGAATCCTCAATCTTCAGCCCTCAGACCTCAACAATCAGTTGTCAATCCTCAATCCTCAATAGAATATCCTCAATTCACAGTTTTCAATACTCAATACTCAAACTGCAATCTTCAAATCACTATTCACAAACATCAATTCTCATCACTCAACCCTCAACACTCCGTCCCCAATCCTCAATCTTCAATCCTCAATCCTCAATCCTCAACCCTCAATCCTCAATCCACAATTTTCAAACCTCAATAATCAATCTTCAATCCTCAATCCTCAATCCTCAATCCTCAATCCTCAATCCTCAATCGTCAGACTTCAATCCTCAATACTCAATCTTCAATCCTGAATCCTCAATACTCAATCCTCAATCCTCATTCTTCAATCCTGAATACCCAATCCTCAACCTTCAACTCTCAATCGTGAATCCTCACTCCTCAATCCTCAATCCTCAATCCTCGTTCCTCAAACCTCAATCCTCAACCCTCAGTCCTCATCCTCAATTCTCAATTCTCAATTCTCAATTCTCAATTCTCAATTCTCAATCCTCAATCCTCAATCCTCAATCCTCAATATTCAATCCTCAATAATCAATCTCCAATACTAGATCCTCAATCCCCAATCCTCAATCCTTAATCCTCAATCTTGAATCCTCAATCCCCAGTCCTCAATCTTCAATCCTCAATGCTCAATCCTCAATCCTCAATCCTCAGTCCTCAATCCTCAATCCTCAATCGTCGAACCTCAAACCTCAACCGTCAGTCCTCGTCCTCAAACCTCAACCCTCAAACCTCCATCCTCAATCTTCAATCATCAATACTCAATCTTCAATCCTCAATCCTCAATCCTCAATATTCAACGCACAACCCTCAACCATCAATCCTCAGTACTCAACCATCAATCCTCCGTTCTCAATACTCAATAGAATATCCCGAATTCTCATGGTTCAATACTCAATCCGCAATATTCAATAATCAAATCTCAATCCTCAAACATCAATTCTCGATACTCAATCCTCAACGCTCAGTCCTCTCTCTTCAATCCTCAATCCTCAATCCTCAATCTTCAATCCTCAACACTCAATTTTCAATCCTCAATCCTCAATTCTCAATCCTCAATGCTCAATCCTCAATCCTCAATCCTCAATCCCGAATCCTCAATCCTCAGTCATCAATACTCAATCTTCAATACTCAATCCTCAATCCTCAATCCTCAATCCTCAATCCTCAATCCTCAATCCTCAATCCTCAATCCTCAATCTTCAATCCTCAATCTTCAACCCTCAATACTCAATCTTTAATCCTCAATCCTCAATCCTCAATCCTCAATCCTCAATCCTCAGTCATCAATACTCAATCTTCAATACTCAATCCTCAATCCTCAATCCTCAATCCTCAATCCTCAATCCTCAAACCTCAATCCTCATTCCCCAAACCTCAATCCTCAACCCTCAGTCCTCATCCTCAATTCTCAATCCTGAATCCTCAATCCTCAATCCTCAATCTTCAATCCTCAATAATCAATCTCCAATCCTAGATCCTCCATCCCCAATCCTCAGTCCTTAATCCTCAATCTTCAATCCTCAATGCTACATCCTCAATCCTATATCCTCAGTCCCCAATCCTCAATCCTCAATCCTCAAACCTCAATCCTCGACCGTCAGTCCTCGTCCTCAATCCTCAACCCTCAATCCTCAATCCTAAATCCTCAATCTTCAATCCTCAATCCTCAATCCACAATCCTCAATCCTCAATCCTCAATCCTCAATACTCAATCTTCAATCCTCAATACTCAATCGTCAATACTCAATCCTCAATCCTCATTCTTCAATCCTCAATCCTCAATACTCAATCCTCAATCTTCAATCCACAATACACAATATTCAATCCTCAATCCTCAATCCTCAATTCTCAATCCTCAATCCTCAGTCCTCAGTCCTCAAACCTGAATCCTCAACCCTCATCCCTCATCCTCAATCCTCAATCCTCAATCCTAAATCCTCAATCTTCCATCCTCAATACTCAATCTTGAATCCTCAATCCCCTGTCCTCAAACCTCAATTCTGAATCCTCAATCCTGAATCCTCAATCTTCAGCCCTCAGTCCTCAACAATCAGTTGTCAATCCTCAATCCTCAATAGAATATCCTCAATTCACAGTTTTCAATACTCAATACTCAAACTGCAATCTTCAAATCTCTATTCACAAACATCAATTCTCATCACTCAACCCTCAACACTCCGTCCCCAATCCTCAATCTTCAATCCTCAATCCTCAATCCTCAACCATCAATCCTCAATCCTCAATTTTCAAACCTCAATAGTCAATCTTCAATCCTCAATCCTCAATCCTCAATCCTCAATCGTCAGACTTCAATCCTCAATACTCAATCTTCAATCCTGAATCCTCAATCCTCAATCCTCAATCCTCATTCTTCAATCCTGAAAACCCAATCCTCAATCTTCAACTCTCAATCGTGAATCCTCACTCCTCAATCGTCAATCCTCAATCCTCGTTCCTCAAACCTCAATCCTCAACCCTCAGTCCTCATCCTCAATTCTCAATCCTCAATTCTCAATCCTCAACCCTCAATCCTCAATCCTCAATATTGAATCCTCAATAATCAATCTCCAATACTAGATCCTCAATCCCCAATCCTCAATCCTTAATCGTCAATCTTGAATCCTCAATCCCCAGTCCTCAATCTTCAATCCTCAATGCTCAATCCTCAATCCTCAATCCTCAGTCCTCAATCCTCAATCCTCAATCCTCAAACCTCAAACCTCAACCGTCAGTCCTCGTCCTCAAACCTCAACCCTCAATCCTCCATCCTCAATCTTCAATCATCAATACTCAATCTTCAATCCTCAATCCTCAATCCTCAATCATCAATCCTCAATCCTCAATATTCAACGCACAACCCTCAACCATCAATCCTCAATACTCAACCATCAATCCTCAGTTCTCAATACTCAATAGAATATCCTGAATTCTCATGGTTCAATACTCAATCCGCAATATTCAATAATCAAATCTCAATCCTCAAACATCAATTCTCGATACTCAATCCTCAACGCTCAGTCCTCTCTCTTCAATCCTCAATCCTCAATCCTCAACCTTCAATCCTCAACACTCAATCTTCAATCCTCAATCCTCACTTCTCAATCCTCAACGCTCAATCCTCAATCCTCAATCCTCAATCCTGAATCCTCAATCCTCAATCCTCAATCTCCAATCCTCAATACCCAATCCTCAGTCTTCGATCCTCAATCCTCAATCGTCAATCCTCAATCCTCAATCCTCAGTCCTCAAACCTCAATCCTGAATCCTCAATCATGAATCCTCAATCTTCAGCTCTGAGTCCTACACAATCAGTTGTCAATCCTCAATCCTCAATAGAATGTCCTCAATTCACAGCTTTCAATACTCAATACTCAATCTGCAATCTTCAGATCTCTATCCACAAACATCAATTCTCATCACTCAACCCTCAATACTCAGTCCACAATACTCAACCTTCAATCCTCAATCCTCAATCCTGAATCCTCAATACACAATCTTCAATCCTCAATCCTCAATCCTCAATCCTCAATCCTCAATCTTCAATCCTCAATCCTCAATCCTCAATCTACAATCCTCAATACTCAATCTGCAATCCTCAATCCTCAGTCCTCAATCCTCAATCCTCATTCTTCAATCCTCTATACCGAATCATCAATCTTCAATCCTCAGTCCTCAATCCTCAATTCTCAATCCTCAATCCTCAATCCTCAGACTTCAAACATCAATACTCAACCCTCAGTCCTCGTCCTGAATCCACAACCCTCAATCCTCAATCCTCAACCTTCTATCATTAATATTCAATCTTCAATCCACAATCCTCAATCCTCAATCCTCAATCCTCAACCCTCAATCCTCAACGTTCAATCCTCAATACGCTATCATCTGTCTTCAATCCTCAATCCTCAATCCTCAATCCTCAATCCTCAATCCTCAGTCCTCAAACCTCAATCCTGAATCCTCAATCCTGAATCCTCAATCTTCAGCCCTGAGTCCTCAACAATCAGTTGTCAATCCTCAATCCTCAATAGAATGTCCTCAATTCACAGTTTTCAATACTCAATACTCAACCTGCAATCTTCAGATCTCTACCCACAAACATCAATTCTCATCACTCAACCTCAATGCTCAGTCCCCAATCCTCAATCCTCAATCCTCAACCGTCAGTCCTCATCCTCAAACCTCAATCCTCAATCCTCCATCCTCAATCTTCAATCATCAATACTCAATCTTCAATCCTCAATCCTCAATCCTCAATCCTAAATCCTCAATCCTCAATCCTCAATATTCAACGCACAATCCTCAACCATCAATCCTCAATACTCAACCATCAATCCTCAGTTCTCAATACTCAATAGAATATCCTGAATTCTCATGGTTCAATACTCAATCCGCAATATTCAATAATCAAATCTCAATCCTCAAACATCAATTCTCGATACTCAATCCTCAACGCTCAGTCCTCTCTCTTCAATACTCAATCCTCAATCCTCAACTTTCATTCCTCAATACTCAATGTTCAATCCTCAATCCTCAATCCTCAAACTTCAATCCTCAATCCTCAATCCTCAGTCCTCAATCCTCAATCCTCAATCCTCAACCCTCATTCCTCAAACCTCAACCTTCAACCCTCAGTCCTCGTCCTCACTTCTCAATTCGCAATCCTCAATCCTCAATCCTCAATCTTCAATCCTCAATAATCAATCTCCAATCCTAGATCCTCAATCCCCAATCCTCAATCCTTAATCCTCAATCTTCAATCCTCAATCCCCAGTCCTCAATCTTCAATCCTCATTGCTCCACCCTCAATCCTCAAACCTCAGCCCTGAATCATCAATCGTCAATCCTCAAACCTCAATCCTCGACCGTCAGTCCTCGTCCTCAATCCTCAACCCTCGATCCTCAATCCTCAATCTTCAATCATCAGTACTCAATCTTCAATCCTCAATTCTCAATCCTCAATCCTCAATCCTCAGTCATCAATACTCAATCTTCAATACTCAATCCTCAGTCCTCAATCCTCAATCCTCAATCCTCAATCCTCAGCCCTCAATCCTCATTCCCCAAACCTCAATCCTCAAACCTCAGTCCCCATCCTCAATTCTCAATCCTCAATCCTCAATCCTCAATCCTCAACCTTCAATCCTCAATAATCAATCTCCAATCCTAGATCCTCAATCCCCAATCCTCAGTCCTTAATCCTCAATCTTCAATCCTCAATCCCCAGTCCTCAATCTTCAATCCTCAATGCTCCATCCTCAATCCTATATCCTCAGTACTCAATCCTCAATCCTCAATCCTCAATTCTCAATACTCACGAGAGTATCCTGAATTCTCATGGTTCAATACTCAATCCACAATATTCAATAATCAAATCTCAATCCTCAAACATCAATTCTCAACACTCAATCCGCAACTATCTGTCCTCTCTCTTCAATCCTCCATCCTCAATCCTGAATCCTCAATCGTCAATCCTCAATTCTCAATCCTCAACCCTCAATCTTCAGTCCTCAAACCTCAATCACGAATCCTCAATCCTCATTCCTCAATCTTCAGCCCTCAGTCCTCAACAATCAATTGTCAATCCTCAATCCTCAAAAGAATATCCTCAATTCACTGTTTTCAATACTCAATCCCCATTCTTCAATCTTCAAATCTCAATCCACAAACATCAATCCTCATCACTCAGCCCTCAACACTCAGTCCTCAATCGTCAATCCTCAATCCCCAATCCTCAATCTTCAATCCTCAATCCTCAATCCTCAACCCTGAATCCTCAATCTTCAATCCTCAATACTCAATATTCAATCCTCAATCCTCAATCCTCAATCCTCAGTCCTCAAACCTGAATCCTCAACCCTCAGCCCTCATCCTCAATCCTCAATCCTCAATCCTAAATCCTCAATCTTCCATCCTCAATACTCAATCTTCAATCCTCAATCCCCTGTCCTCAAATCTCAATTCTAAATCCTCAATCCTGAATCCTCAATCTTCAGCCCTCAGACCTCAACAATCAGTTGTCAATCCTCAATCCTCAATAGAATATCCTCAATTCACAGTTTTCAATACTCAATACTCAAACTGCAATCTTCAAATCACTATTCACAAACATCAATTCTCATCACTCAACCCTCAACACTCCGTCCCCAATCCTCAATCTTCAATCCTCAATCCTCAATCCTCAACCCTCAATCCTCAATCCACAATTTTCGAACCTCAATAATCAATCATCAATCCTCAATCCTCAATCCTCAATCCTCAATCCTCAATCCTCAATCGTCAGACTTCAATCCTCAATACTCAATCTTCAATCCTGAATCCTCAATACTCAATCCTCAATCCTCATTCTTCAATCCTGAATACCCAATCCTCAACCTTCAACTCTCAATCGTGAATCCTCACTCCTCAATCCTCAATCCTCAATCCTCGTTCCTCAAACCTCAATCCTCAACCCTCAGTCCTCATCCTCAATTCTCAATTCTCAATTCTCAATTCTCAATTCTCAATTCTCAATCCTCAATCCTCAATCCTCAATCCTCAATATTCAATCCTCAATAATCAATCTCCAATACTAGATCCTCAATCCCCAATCCTCAATCCTTAATCCTCAATCTTGAATCCTCAATCCCCAGTCCTCAATCTTCAATCCTCAATGCTCAATC
The DNA here is from genome assembly GCF_051401765.1 of Calliopsis andreniformis. Taxonomy (NCBI): domain Eukaryota; kingdom Metazoa; phylum Arthropoda; class Insecta; order Hymenoptera; family Andrenidae; genus Calliopsis; species Calliopsis andreniformis. Next base: position 3,010,540 of record NW_027480440.1, read on the forward strand.
CTCAATCCTCAATCCTCAGTCCTCAATCCTCAATCCTCAATCGTCGAACCTCAAACCTCAACCGTCAGTCCTCGTCCTCAAACCTCAACCCTCAAACCTCCATCCTCAATCTTCAATCATCAATACTCAATCTTCAATCCTCAATCCTCAATCCTCAATATTCAACGCACAACCCTCAACCATCAATCCTCAGTACTCAACCATCAATCCTCCGTTCTCAATACTCAATAGAATATCCCGAATTCTCATGGTTCAATACTCAATCCGCAATATTCAATAATCAAATCTCAATCCTCAAACATCAATTCTCGATACTCAATCCTCAACGCTCAGTCCTCTCTCTTCAATCCTCAATCCTCAATCCTCAATCTTCAATCCTCAACACTCAATTTTCAATCCTCAATCCTCAATTCTCAATCCTCAATGCTCAATCCTCAATCCTCAATCCTCAATCCCGAATCCTCAATCCTCAGTCATCAATACTCAATCTTCAATACTCAATCCTCAATCCTCAAACCTCAATCCTCAATCCTCAATCCTCAATCCTCAATCCTCAATCCTCAATCTTCAATCCTCAATCTTCAACCCTCAATACTCAATCTTTAATCCTCAATCCTCAATCCTCAATCCTCAATCCTCAATCCTCAGTCATCAATACTCAATCTTCAATACTCAATCCACAATCCTCAATCCTCAATCCTCAATCCTCAATCCTCAAACCTCAATCCTCATTCCCCAAACCTCAATCCTCAACCCTCAGTCCTCATCCTCAATTCTCAATCCTGAATCCTCAATCCTCAATCCTCAATCTTCAATCCTCAATAATCAATCTCCAATCCTAGATCCTCCATCCCCAATCCTCAGTCCTTAATCCTCAATCTTCAATCCTCAATGCTACATCCTCAATCCTATATCCTCAGTCCCCAATCCTCAATCCTCAATCCTCAAACCTCAATCCTCGACCGTCAGTCCTCGTCCTCAATCCTCAACCCTCAATCCTCAATCCTAAATCCTCAATCTTCAATCCTCAATCCTCAATCCTCAATCCTCAATCCTCAATCCTCAATCCTCAATACTCAATCTTCAATCCTCAATACTCAATCGTCAATACTCAATCCTCAATCCTCATTCTTCAATCCTCAATCCTCAATACTCAATCCTCAATCTTCAATCCACAATACACAATATTCAATCCTCAATCCTCAATCCTCAATTCTCAATCCTCAATCCTCAGTCCTCAGTCCTCAAACCTGAATCCTCAACCCTCATCCCTCATCCTCAATCCTCAATCCTCAATCCTAAATCCTCAATCTTCCATCCTCAATACTCAATCTTGAATCCTCAATCCCCTGTCCTCAAACCTCAATTCTGAATCCTCAATCCTGAATCCTCAATCTTCAGCCCTCAGTCCTCAACAATCAGTTGTCAATCCTCAATCCTCAATAGAATATCCTCAATTCACAGTTTTCAATACTCAATACTCAAACTGCAATCTTCAAATCTCTATTCACAAACATCAATTCTCATCACTCAACCCTCAACACTCCGTCCCCAATCCTCAATCTTCAATCCTCGATCCTCAATCCTCAACCATCAATCCTCAATCCTCAATTTTCAAACCTCAATAGTCAATCTTCAATCCTCAATCCTCAATCTTCAATCCTCAATCGTCAGACTTCAATCCTCAATACTCAATCTTCAATCCTGAATCCTCAATCCTCAATCCTCAATCCTCATTATTCAATCCTGAAAACCCAATCCTCAATCTTCAACTCTCAATCGTGAATCCTCACTCCTCAATCGTCAATCCTCAATCCTCGTTCCTCAAACCTCAATCCTCAACCCTCAGTCCTCATCCTCAATTCTCAATTCTCAATTCTCAATCCTCAATCCTCAATCCTCAATCCTCAATATTGAATCCTCAATAATCAATCTCCAATACTAGATCCTCAATCCCCAATCCTCAATCCTTAATCGTCAATCTTGAATCCTCAATCCCCAGTCCTCAATCTTCAATCCTCAATGCTCAATCCTCAATCCTCAATCCTCAGTCCTCAATCCTCAATCCTCAATCCTCAAACCTCAAACCTCAACCGTCAGTCCTCGTCCTCAAACCTCAACCCTCAATCCTCCATCCTCAATCTTCAATCATCAATACTCAATCTTCAATCCTCAATCCTCAATCCTCAATCATCAATCCTCAATCCTCAATATTCAACGCACAACCCTCAACCATCAATCCTCAATACTCAACCATCAATCCTCAGTTCTCAATACTCAATAGAATATCCTGAATTCTCATGGTTCAATACTCAATCCGCAATATTCAATAATCAAATCTCAATCCTCAAACATCAATTCTCGATACTCAATCCTCAACGCTCAGTCCTCTCTCTTCAATCCTCAATCCTCAATCCTCAACCTTCAATCCTCAACACTCAATCTTCAATCCTCAATCCTCACTTCTCAATCCTCAACGCTCAATCCTCAATCCTCAATCCTCAATCCTGAATCCTCAATCCTCAATCCTCAATCTCCAATCCCCAATACCCAATCCTCAGTCTTCGATCCTCAATCCTCAATCCTCAATCCTCAATCCTCAATCCTCAGTCCTCAAACCTCAATCCTGAATCCTCAATCATGAATCCTCAATCTTCAGCTCTGAGTCCTACACAATCAGTTGTCAATCCTCAATCCTCAATAGAATGTCCTCAATTCACAGCTTTCAATACTCAATACTCAATCTGCAATCTTCAGATCTCTATCCACAAACATCAATTCTCATCACTCAACCCTCAATACTCAGTCCACAATCCTCAACCTTCAATCCTCAATCCTCAATCCTGAATCCTCAATACACAATCTTCAATCCTCAATCCTCAATCCTCAATCCTCAATCCTCAATCTTCAATCCTCAATCCTCAATCCTCAATCTACAATCCTCAATACTCAATCTGCAATCCTCAACCCTCAGTCCTCAATCCTCAATCCTCATTCTTCAATCCTCTATACCGAATCATCAATCTTCAATCCTCAGTCCTCAATCCTCAATTCTCAATCCTCAATCCTCAATCCTCAGACTTCAAACATCAATACTCAACCCTCAGTCCTCGTCCTGAATCCACAACCCTCAATCCTCAATCCTCAACCTTCTATCATTAATATTCAATCTTCAATCCACAATCCTCAATCCTCAATCCTCAATCCTCAACCCTCAATCCTCAACGTTCAATCCTCAATACCCTATCATCTGTCTTCAATCCTCAATCCTCAATCCTCAATCCTCAATCCTCAATCCTCAGTCCTCAAACCTCAATCCTGAATCCTCAATCCTGAATCCTCAATCTTCAGCCCTGAGTCCTCAACAATCAGTTGTCAATCCTCAATCCTCAATAGAATGTCCTCAATTCACAGTTTTCAATACTCAATACCCAACCTGCAATCTTCAGATCTCTACCCACAAACATCAATTCTCATCACTCAACCTCAATGCTCAGTCCCCAATCCTCAATCCTCAATCCTCAACCGTCAGTCCTCATCCTCAAACCTCAATCCTCAATCCTCCATCCTCAATCTTCAATCATCAATACTCAATCTTCAATCCTCAATCCTCAATCCTCAATCCTAAATCCTCAATCCTCAATCCTCAATATTCAACGCACAACCCTCAACCATCAATCCTCAATACTCAACCATCAATCCTCAGTTCTCAATACTCAATAGAATATCCTGAATTCTCATGGTTCAATACTCAATCCGCAATATTCAATAATCAAATCTCAATCCTCAAACATCAATTCTCGATACTCAATCCTCAACGCTCAGTCCTCTCTCTTCAATACTCAATCCTCAATCCTCAACTTTCATTCCTCAATACTCAATGTTCAATCCTCAATCCTCAATCCTCAAACTTCAATCCTCAATCCTCAATCCTCAGTCCTCAATCCTCAATCCTCAATCCTCAACCCTCATTCCTCAAACCTCAACCTTCAACCCTCAGTCCTCGTCCTCACTTCTCAATTCGCAATCCTCAATCCTCAATCCTCAATCTTCAATCCTCAATAATCAATCTCCAATCCTAGATCCTCAATCCCCAATCCTCAATCCTTAATCCTCAATCTTCAATCCTCAATCCCCAGTCCTCAATCTTCAATCCTCATTGCTCCACCCTCAATCCTCAAACCTCAGCCCTGAATCATCAATCGTCAATCCTCAAACCTCAATCCTCGACCGTCAGTCCTCGTCCTCAATCCTCAACCCTCGATCCTCAATCCTCAATCTTCAATCATCAGTACTCAATCTTCAATCCTCAATTCTCAATCCTCAATCCTCAATCCTCAGTCATCAATACTCAATCTTCAATACTCAATCCTCAGTCCTCAATCCTCAATCCTCAATCCTCAATCCTCAGCCCTCAATCCTCATTCCCCAAACCTCAATCCTCAAACCTCAGTCCCCATCCTCAATTCTCAATCCTCAATCCTCAATCCTCAATCCTCAACCTTCAATCCTCAATAATCAATCTCCAATCCTAGATCCTCAATCCCCAATCCTCAGTCCTTAATCCTCAATCTTCAATCCTCAATCCCCAGTCCTCAATCTTCAATCCTCAATGCTCCATCCTCAATCCTATATCCTCAGTACTCAATCCTCAATCCTCAATCCTCAATTCTCAATACTCACGAGAGTATCCTGAATTCTCATGGTTCAATACTCAATCCACAATATTCAATAATCAAATCTCAATCCTCAAACATCAATTCTCAACACTCAATCCGCAACACTCTGTCCTCTCTCTTCAATCCTCCATCCTCAATCCTGAATCCTCAATCGTCAATCCTCAATTCTCAATCCTCAACCCTCAATCTTCAGTCCTCAAACCTCAATCACGAATCCTCAATCCTCATTCCTCAATCTTCAGCCCTCAGTCCTCAACAATCAATTGTCAATCCTCAATCCTCAAAAGAATATCCTCAATTCACTGTTTTCAATACTCAATCCCCAATCTTCAATCTTCAAATCTCAATCCACAAACATCAATCCTCATCACTCAGCCCTCAACACTCAGTCCTGAATCGTCAATCCTCAATCCCCAATCCTCAATCTTCAATCCTCAATCCTCAATCCTCAACCCTCAATCCTCAATCTTCAATCCTCAATACTCAATATTCAATCCTCAATCCTCAATCCTCAATCCTCAGTCCTCAAACCTGAATCCTCAACCCTCAGCCCTCATCCTCAATCCTCAATCCTCAATCCTAAATCCTCAATCTTCCATCCTCAATACTCAATCTTCAATCGTCAATCCCCTGTCCTCAAATCTCAATTCTAAATCCTCAATCCTGAATCCTCAATCTTCAGCCCTCAGACCTCAACAATCAGTTGTCAATCCTCAATCCTCAATAGAATATCCTCAATTCACAGTTTTCAATACTCAATACTCAAACTGCAATCTTCAAATCTCTATTCACAAACATCAATTCTCATCACTCAACCCTCAACACTCCGTCCCCAATCCTCAATCTTCAATCCTCAATCCTCAATCCTCAACCCTCAATCCTCAATCCACAATTTTCAAACCTCAATAATCAATCTTCAATCCTCAATCCTCAATCCTCAATCCTCAATCCTCAATCCTCAATCGTCAGACTTCAATCCTCAATACTCAATCTTCAATCCTGAATCCTCAATACTCAATCCTCAATCCTCATTCTTCAATCCTGAATACCCAATCCTCAACCTTCAACTCTCAATCGTGAATCCTCACTCCTCAATCCTCAATCCTCAATCCTCGTTCCTCAAACCTCAATCCTCAACCCTCAGTCCTCATCCTCAATTCTCAATTCTCAATTCTCAATTCTCAATTCTCAATTCTCAATCCTCAATCCTCAATCCTCAATCCTCATTCTTCAATCCTGAATACCCAATCCTCAATCTTCAACTCTCAATCGTGAATCCTCACTCCTCAATCCTCAATCCTCAATCCTCGTTCCTCAAACCTCAATCCTCAACCCTCAGTCCTCATCCTCAATTCTCAATCCTCAATCCTCAATCCTCTTTCTTCAATCCTCAATACCCAATCCTCAATCTTCAATCCTCAAACCTCAATCTTCAGTTCTCAATCCTCAATCCTCAATCCTCAATCCTCAGACCTCAAACATCAATATTCAACCCTCAGTCCTCGTCCTCAATCCAGAAACCTCAATCCTCAATCCTCAATCTTCAATCATCAATATTCAATCTTCAATCCTCAATCCTCAATCCTGAATCCTCAATCCTCAATCCTAAATCTTCAATCCTCAATCCTCAATCCTCAATACTCAATCTTCAATCCTCAATCCTCAATACTCAAGCCTCAATCCTCATTCTTCAATCCTCAATACCCAATCCTCAATCTTTAATCCTCAATCCTCAATGATCAGTTCGCAATCCTCAATCCTCAATCCTCAGACCTCAGGCATCAATACTCAACCCACAGTCCTCGTCCTCAATCCAGAACCCTCAATCCTCAATCCTCAATCTTCATTCATCAATATTCAACCTTCAATCCTCAATCCTCAATCGTCAATCCTCAATCATCAATCCTCAATGTTCAATCCTCATTACCCAATCCTCAATCTTCAATCCTCAATCCTCAATCCTCAATCCTCAATCCCCTGCCCTCAAACCTCAATCCTGTATCCTCAACCCTAAATCCTCAATCTTCAGCCCACAGTCCTCAACAATCAGTTGTCAATCCTCAATCCTCAATAGAATATCATCAATTCACAGTGTTCAATACTCAGTACTAAATCTGCAATCTTCAAATCTCTATCCACAAACATCAATTCTCATCACTCAACCCTCAACACTCAGTCCCCAATCCTCAATATTCAATCCACAATCCTCAGTCCTCAATCCACAATCCTCAACATTCAATCCTCAATAATCAATCTTCAATCCACAATCCTCAATCCTCAATCCTCAATTCTCAATCCTCAATCCGCAATCCTCAATCTTCAAGCCTCAGTAATCAATCTCCAATCCTAGATCCTCAATCCCCAACACTCAGTCCTTAATCCAAAATCTTCCATCCTCAATCCCCAGTCCTCAATCTTCAATCCTCAATGCTCCATCTTCAATCCTCTATCCTCAGTCCTCAATCCTCAATCCTCAATCCTCAAACCTCAATCCTCAACTGTCAGTCCTCGTCCTCAATCCTCAACCCTCAATCCTCAATCCTCAATCTTCAATCATCAATACTCAATCTTCAATCTTCAATCCTCAATCCTCAATCCTCAACCCTCAATCCTCAATCTTCAATCCTCAATACTCAATATTCAATCCTCAATCCTCAATCCTCAATCCTCAGTCCTCAAACCTGAATCCTCAACCCTCAGCCCTCATCCTCAATCCTCAATCCTCAATCCTAAATCCTCAGTCTTCCATCCTCAATACTCAATCTTCAATCCTCAATCCCCTGTCCTCAAATCTCAATTCTAAATCCTCAATCCTGAATCCTCAATCTTCAGCCCTCAGACGTCTACAATCAGTTGTCAATACTCAATCCTCAATAGAATATCCTCAATTCACAGTTTTCAATACTCAATACTCAAACTGCAATCTTCAAATCTCTATTCACAAACATCAATTCTCATCACTCAACCCTCAACACTCCGTCCCCAATCCTCAATCTTCAATCCTCAATCCTCAATCCTCAACCCTCAATCCTCAATCCACAATTTTCAAACCTCAATAATCAATCTTCAATCCTCAATCCTCAATCCTCAATCCTCAATCCTCAATCCTCAATCCTCAATCGTCAGACTTCAATCCTCAATACTCAATCTTCAATCCTGAATCCTCAATCCTCAATCCTCAATCCTGATTCTTCAATCCTGAATACCCAATCCTCAACCTTCAACTCTCAATCGTGAATCCTCACTCCTCAATCCTCAATCCTCAATCCTCAATCCTCAATCCTCAATCTTCAATCCTCAATCCTCAATCCTCAATCTTCAATCATTAATATTCAATCTTCAATCCACAATCCTCAATCCTCAATCCTCAACCCTCAATCCTGAATCCTCAATCCTGAATCCTCAATCTTCAGCCCTGAGTCCTCAACAATCAGTTGTCAATCCTCAATCCTCAATAGAATGTCCTCAATTCACAGTTTTCAATACTCAATACTCAATCTGCAATCTTCAGATCTCTATCCACAAACATCAATTCTCATCACTCAACCCTCAATACTCAGTCCCCAATTCTCATTCTTCAATCCTCAATCCTCAATCCTCAATCCTCAATCCTCAATCCTCAATCCTCAATACTCAATCTTCAATCCTCAATCCTCAATCGTCAATACTCAATCCTCAATCCTCATTCTTCAATCCTCAATCCTCAATACTCAATCCTCAATCTTCAATCCACAATACACAATATTCAATCCTCAATCCTCAATCCTCAATTCTCAATCCTCAATCCTCAGTCCTCAGTCCTCAAACCTGAATCCTCAACCCTCATCCCTCATCCTCAATCCTCAATCCTCAATCCTAAATCCTCAATCTTCCATCCTCAATACTCAATCTTGAATCCTCAATCCCCTGTCCTCAAACCTCAATTCTGAATCCTCAATCCTGAATCCTCAATCTTCAGCCCTCAGTCCTCAACAATCAGTTGTCAATCCTCAATCCTCAATAGAATATCCTCAATTCACAGTTTTCAATACTCAATACTCAAACTGCAATCTTCAAATCTCTATTCACAAACATCAATTCTCATCACTCAACCCTCAACACTCCGTCCCCAATCCTCAATCTTCAATCCTCGATCCTCAATCCTCAACCATCAATCCTCAATCCTCAATTTTCAAACCTCAATAGTCAATCTTCAATCCTCAATCCTCAATCTTCAATCCTCAATCGTCAGACTTCAATCCTCAATACTCAATCTTCAATCCTGAATCCTCAATCCTCAATCCTCAATCCTCATTATTCAATCCTGAAAACCCAATCCTCAATCTTCAACTCTCAATCGTGAATCCTCACTCCTCAATCGTCAATCCTCAATCCTCGTTCCTCAAACCTCAATCCTCAACCCTCAGTCCTCATCCTCAATTCTCAATTCTCAATTCTCAATCCTCAATCCTCAATCCTCAATCCTCAATATTGAATCCTCAATAATCAATCTCCAATACTAGATCCTCAATCCCCAATCCTCAATCCTTAATCGTCAATCTTGAATCCTCAATCCCCAGTCCTCAATCTTCAATCCTCAATGCTCAATCCTCAATCCTCAATCCTCAGTCCTCAATCCTCAATCCTCAATCCTCAAACCTCAAACCTCAACCGTCAGTCCTCGTCCTCAAACCTCAACCCTCAATCCTCCATCCTCAATCTTCAATCATCAATACTCAATCTTCAATCCTCAATCCTCAATCCTCAATCATCAATCCTCAATCCTCAATATTCAACGCAAAACCCTCAACCATCAATCCTCAATACTCAACCATCAATCCTCAGTTCTCAATACTCAATAGAATATCCTGAATTCTCATGGTTCAATACTCAATCCGCAATATTCAATAATCAAATCTCAATCCTCAAACATCAATTCTCGATACTCAATCCTCAACGCTCAGTCCTCTCTCTTCAATCCTCAATCCTCAATCCTCAACCTTCAATCCTCAACACTCAATCTTCAATCCTCAATCCTCACTTCTCAATCCTCAACGCTCAATCCTCAATCCTCAATCCTCAATCCTGAATCCTCAATCCTCAATCCTCAATCTCCAATCCCCAATACCCAATCCTCAGTCTTCGATCCTCAATCCTCAATCCTCAATCCTCAATCCTCAATCCTCAGTCCTCAAACCTCAATCCTGAATCCTCAATCATGAATCCTCAATCTTCAGCTCTGAGTCCTACACAATCAGTTGTCAATCCTCAATCCTCAATAGAATGTCCTCAATTCACAGCTTTCAATACTCAATACTCAATCTGCAATCTTCAGATCTCTATCCACAAACATCAATTCTCATCACTCAACCCTCAATACTCAGTCCACAATCCTCAACCTTCAATCCTCAATCCTCAATCCTGAATCCTCAATACACAATCTTCAATCCTCAATCCTCAATCCTCAATCCTCAATCCTCAATCTTCAATCCTCAATCCTCAATCCTCAATCTACAATCCTCAATACTCAATCTGCAATCCTCAATCCTCAGTCCTCAATCCTCAATCCTCAATCCTCAACCCTCATTCCTCAAACCTCAACCTTCAACCCTCAGTCCTCGTCCTCACTTCTCAATTCGCAATCCTCAATCCTCAATCCTCAATCTTCAATCCTCAATAATCAATCTCCAATCCTAGATCCTCAATCCCCAATCCTCAATCCTTAATCCTCAATCTTCAATCCTCAATCCCCAGTCCTCAATCTTCAATCCTCATTGCTCCACCCTCAATCCTCAAACCTCAGCCCTGAATCATCAATCGTCAATCCTCAAACCTCAATCCTCGACCGTCAGTCCTCGTCCTCAATCCTCAACCCTCGATCCTCAATCCTCAATCTTCAATCATCAGTACTCAATCTTCAATCCTCAATTCTCAATCCTCAATCCTCAATCCTCAGTCATCAATACTCAATCTTCAATACTCAATCCTCAGTCCTCAATCCTCAATCCTCAATCCTCAATCCTCAGCCCTCAATCCTCATTCCCCAAACCTCAATCCTCAAACCTCAGTCCCCATCCTCAATTCTCAATCCTCAATCCTCAATCCTCAATCCTCAACCTTCAATCCTCAATAATCAATCTCCAATCCTAGATCCTCAATCCCCAATCCTCAGTCCTTAATCCTCAATCTTCAATCCTCAATCCCCAGTCCTCAATCTTCAATCCTCAATGCTCCATCCTCAATCCTATATCCTCAGTACTCAATCCTCAATCCTCAATCCTCAATTCTCAATACTCACGAGAGTATCCTGAATTCTCATGGTTCAATACTCAATCCACAATATTCAATAATCAAATCTCAATCCTCAAACATCAATTCTCAACACTCAATCCGCAACACTCTGTCCTCTCTCTTCAATCCTCCATCCTCAATCCTGAATCCTCAATCGTCAATCCTCAATTCTCAATCCTCAACCCTCAATCTTCAGTCCTCAAACCTCAATCACGAATCCTCAATCCTCATTCCTCAATCTTCAGCCCTCAGTCCTCAACAATCAATTGTCAATCCTCAATCCTCAAAAGAATATCCTCAATTCACTGTTTTCAATACTCAATCCCCAATCTTCAATCTTCAAATCTCAATCCACAAACATCAATCCTCATCACTCAGCCCTCAACACTCAGTCCTGAATCGTCAATCCTCAATCCCCAATCCTCAATCTTCAATCCTCAATCCTCAATCCTCAACCCTCAATCCTCAATCTTCAATCCTCAATACTCAATATTCAATCCTCAATCCTCAATCCTCAATCCTCAGTCCTCAAACCTGAATCCTCAACCCTCAGCCCTCATCCTCAATCCTCAATCCTCAATCCTAAATCCTCAATCTTCCATCCTCAATACTCAATCTTCAATCGTCAATCCCCTGTCCTCAAATCTCAATTCTAAATCCTCAATCCTGAATCCTCAATCTTCAGCCCTCAGACCTCAACAATCAGTTGTCAATCCTCAATCCTCAATAGAATATCCTCAATTCACAGTTTTCAATACTCAATACTCAAACTGCAATCTTCAAATCTCTATTCACAAACATCAATTCTCATCACTCAACCCTCAACACTCCGTCCCCAATCCTCAATCTTCAATCCTCAATCCTCAATCCTCAACCCTCAATCCTCAATCCACAATTTTCAAACCTCAATAATCAATCTTCAATCCTCAATCCTCAATCCTCAATCCTCAATCCTCAATCCTCAATCGTCAGACTTCAATCCTCAATACTCAATCTTCAATCCTGAATCCTCAATACTCAATCCTCAATCCTCATTCTTCAATCCTGAATACCCAATCCTCAACCTTCAACTCTCAATCGTGAATCCTCACTCCTCAATCCTCAATCCTCAATCCTCGTTCCTCAAACCTCAATCCTCAACCCTCAGTCCTCATCCTCAATTCTCAATTCTCAATTCTCAATTCTCAATTCTCAATTCTCAATCCTCAATCCTCAATCCTCAATCCTCAATATTCAATCCTCAATAATCAATCTCCAATACTAGATCCTCAATCCCCAATCCTCAATCCTTAATCCTCAATCTTGAATCCTCAATCCCCAGTCCTCAATCTTCAATCCTCAATGCTCAATCCTCAATCCTCAATCCTCAGTCCTCAATCGTCAATCCTCAATCGTCGAACATCAAACCTCAACCGTCAGTCCTCGTCCTCAAACCTCAACCCTCAAACCTCCATCCTCAATCTTCAATCATCAATACTCAATCTTCAACCCTCAATCCTCAATCCTCAATATTCAACGCACAACCCTCAACCATCAATCCTCAATAGTCAACCATCAATCCTCCGTTCTCAATACTCAATAGAATATCCTGAATTCTCATGGTTCAATACTCAATCCGCAATATTCAATAATCAAATCTCAATCCTCAAACATCAATTCTCGATACTCAATCCTCAACGCTCAGTCCTCTCTCTTCAATCCTCAATCCTCAATCCTCAATCTTCAATCCTCAACACTCAATTTTCAATCCTCAATCCTCAATTCTCAATCCTCAATGCTCAATCCTCAATCCTCAATCCTCAATCCCGAATCCTCAATCCTCAGTCATCAATACTCAATCTTCAATACTCAATCCTCAATCCTCAATCCTCAATCCTCAATCCTCAATCCTCAATCCTCAATCCTCAATCCTCAATCTTCAATCCTCAATCTTCAACCCTCAATACTCAATCTTTAATCCTCAATCCTCAATCCTCAATCCTCAATCCTCAATCCTCAGTCATCAATACTCAATCTTCAATACTCAATCCTCAATCCTCAATCCTCAATCCTCAATCCTCAATCCTCAATCCTCATTCGCCAAACCTCAATCCGAAACCCTCAGTCCTCATCCTCAATTCTCAATCCTGAATCCTCAATCCTCAATCCTCAATCTTCAATCCTCAATAATCAATCTCCAATCCTAGATCCTCAATCCCCAATCCTCAGTCCTTAATCCTCAATCTTCAATCCTCAATGCTACATCCTCAATCCTATATCCTCAGTCCCCAATCCTCAATCCTCAATCCTCAAACCTCAATCCTCGACCGTCAGTCCTCGTCCTCAATCCTCAACCCTCAATCCTCAATCCTAAATCCTCAATCTTCAATCCTCAATCCTCAATCCTCAATCCTCAATCCTCAATCCTCAATACTCAATCTTCAATCCTCAATACTCAATCGTCAATCCTCAATCCTCAATCCTCATTCTTCAATCCTCAATCCTCAATACTCAATCCTCAATCTTCAGTCCACAATACACAATATTCAATCCTCAATCCTCAATCCTCAATTCTCAATCCTCAATCTTCAGTCCTCAGTCCTCAAACCTGAATCCTCAACCCTCATCCCTCATCCTCAATCCTCAATCCTCAATCCTAAATCCTCAATCTTCCATCCTCAATACTCAATCTTGAATCCTCAATCCCCTGTCCTCAAACCTCAATTCTGAATCCTCAATCCTCAATCCTCAATCTTCAGCCCTCAGTCCTCAACAATCAGTTGTCAATCCTCAATCCTCAATAGAATATCCTCAATTCACAGTTTTCAATACTCAATACTCAAATTGCAATCTTCAAATCTCTATTCACAAACATCAATTCTCATCACTCAACCCTCAACACTCCGTCCCCAATCCTCAATCTTCAATCCTCAATCCTCAATCCTCAACCATCAATCCTCAATCCTCAATTTTCAAACCTCAATAGTCAATCTTCAATCCTCAATCCTCAATCCTCAATCCTCAATCCTCAATCGTCAGACCTCAATCCTAAATACTCAATCTTCAATCCTGAATCCTCAATCCTCAATCCTCAATCCTCATTCTTCAATCCTGAATACCCAATCCTCAATCTTCAACTCTCAATCGTGAATCCTCACTCCTCAATCCTCAATCCTCAATCCTCGTTCCTCAAACCTCAATCCTCAACCCTCAGTCCTCATCCTCAATTCTCAATCCTCAATCCTCAATCCTCTTTCTTCAATCCTCAATACCCAATCCTCAATCTTCAATCCTCAAACCTCAATCTTCAGTTCTCAATCCTCAATCCTCAATCCTCAATCCTCAGACCTCAAACATCAATATTCAACCCTCAGTCCTCGTCCTCAATCCAGAAACCTCAATCCTCAATCCTCAATCTTCAATCATCAATATTCAATCTTCAATCCTCAATCCTCAATCCTGAATCCTCAATCCTCAATCCTAAATCTTCAATCCTCAATCCTCAATCCTCAATACTCAATCTTCAATCCTCAATCCTCAATACTCAAGCCTCAATCCTCATTCTTCAATCCTCAATACCCAATCCTCAATCTTTAATCCTCAATCCTCAATGATCAGTTCGCAATCCTCAATCCTCAATCCTCAGACCTCAGGCATCAATACTCAACCCACAGTCCTCGTCCTCAATCCAGAACCCTCAATCCTCAATCCTCAATCTTCATTCATCAATATTCAACCTTCAATCCTCAATCCTCAATCGTCAATCCTCAATCATCAATCCTCAATGTTCAATCCTCATTACCCAATCCTCAATCTTCAATCCTCAATCCTCAATCCTCAATCCTCAATCCCCTGCCCTCAAACCTCAATCCTGTATCCTCAACCCTAAATCCTCAATCTTCAGCCCCCAGTCCTCAACAATCAGTTGTCAATCCTCAATCCTCAATAGAATATCATCAATTCACAGTGTTCAATACTCAGTACTAAATCTGCAATCTTCAAATCTCTATCCACAAACATCAATTCTCATCACTCAACCCTCAACACTCAGTCCCCTATCCTCAATATTCAATCCACAATCCTCAGTCCTCAATCCACAATCCTCAACATTCAATCCTCAATAATCAATCTTCAATCCACAATCCTCAATCCTCAATCCTCAATTCTCAATCCTCAATCCGCAATCCTCAATCTTCAATCCTCAGTAATCAATCTCCAATCCTAGATCCTCAATCCCCAACACTCAGTCCTTAATCCAAAATCTTCAATCCTCAATCCCCAGTCCTCAATCTTCAATCCTCAATGCTCCATCTTCAATCCTCTATCCTCAGTCCTCAATCCTCAATCCTCAATCCTCAAACCTCAATCCTCAACTGTCAGTCCTCGTCCTCAATCCTCAACCCTCAATCCTCAATCCTCAATCTTCAATCATCAATACTCAATCTTCAATCTTCAATCCTCAATCCTCAATCCTCAACCCTCAATCCTCAATCTTCAATCCTCAATACTCAATATTCAATCCTCAATCCTCAATCCTCAATCCTCAGTCCTCAAACCTGAATCCTCAACCCTCAGCCCTCATCCTCAATCCTCAATCCTCAATCCTAAATCCTCAGTCTTCCATCCTCAATACTCAATCTTCAATCCTCAATCCCCTGTCCTCAAATCTCAATTCTAAATCCTCAATCCTGAATCCTCAATCTTCAGCCCTCAGACCTCTACAATCAGTTGTCAATACTCAATCCTCAATAGAATATCCTCAATTCACAGTTTTCAATACTCAATACTCAAACTGCAATCTTCAAATCTCTATTCACAAACATCAATTCTCATCACTCAACCCTCAACACTCCGTCCCCAATCCTCAATCTTCAATCCTCAATCCTCAATCCTCAACCCTCAATCCTCAATCCACAATTTTCAAACCTCAATAATCAATCTTCAATCCTCAATCCTCAATCCTCAATCCTCAATCCTCAATCCTCAATCCTCAATCGTCAGACTTCAATCCTCAATACTCAATCTTCAATCCTGAATCCTCAATCCTCAATCCTCAATCCTGATTCTTCAATCCTGAATACCCAATCCTCAACCTTCAACTCTCAATCGTGAATCCTCACTCCTCAATCCTCAATCCTCAATCCTCAATCCTCAATCCTCAATCTTCAATCCTCAATCCTCAATCCTCAATCTTCAATCATTAATATTCAATCTTCAATCCACAATCCTCAATCCTCAATCCTCAACCCTCAATCCTGAATCCTCAATCCTGAATCCTCAATCTTCAGCCCTGAGTCCTCAACAATCAGTTGTCAATCCTCAATCCTCAATAGAATGTCCTCAATTCACAGTTTTCAATACTCAATACTCAATCTGCAATCTTCAGATCTCTATCCACAAACATCAATTCTCATCACTCAACCCTCAATACTCAGTCCCCAATTCTCATTCTTCAATCCTCAATCCTCAATCCTCAATCCTCAATCTTAATCTTCAATCCTCAATACTCAATCTTCAATCCTCAATCCTCAATCCCCAATCGTCAATCTTCCTTCCTCAATCACTCAATCTTCAATCCTCAATCTTCAATCCTCAATCCTCAATCCTCATTCTTCAACCCTCAATACCCAATCCTCAATCTTCAATCCTCAATCCTCAATCCTCAATCCTCAATCCTCAATAATCATTCCTCAATCTTCAACCCTCAGTGCCAAATCCTCAACCTTGAATACTCAATCCTCAATCCTCAAACTTCAATCCTCAATACTCAATCTTCAATCCTCAATCCTCAATCCTCAATCCTCAATCCTCATTCTTCAATCATCAATACCCAATCCTCAATCTTCAATCCTCAATCCTCAGTCCTCAATTCTCAATCCTCAATCCTCAATCCTCAGACCTCAAACATCAATACTCAACCCTCAGTCCTCGTCCTCAATCCACAACCCTCAATCCTCAACCCTCAATCTTCAATTCTCAATCCTCAATCCTCAATGCTCAATTCTCAATCCTCAATCCTCAATCCCCAATCCTCAATCTTCAATCCTCAATCCTCAATCTTCAATACTCAATACCCAATCCTCAATTCCCAATACTCAACAGAATATCCTGAATTCTCAGGATTCAATACTCAAACCTCAATCCTCAACCCTCAGCCCTCATACTCCATCCTCAATCCTCAATCCTCAATCCTCAATCTTCAATCCTCAATAATCAATCTCCAATCCTAGGACCTCAATCCCCAATCCTCAATACCGAATCCTCAATCTTCAATCATCAATCCTCAATACTCAATCTTCAATCCTCAATCCTCAATCCTCAATCCTCAATGCTCAATCCTCAATCCTCAATCCTCAATCCTCAATCCTCAATCCTCAATCCTCAATCCTCAATCCTCAATCTTCAATCCTCAATAATCAATCTCCAATCCTAGATCCTCAATCCCCAATCCTCAGTCCTTAATCCCCAATCTTCAATCCTCAATCCCCAGTCCTCAATACCCAGCCATCAATCCTCAATTCCCAATACTCAATAGAATATCCTGAATTCTCAGGATTCAATACTCAAACATCAATCCTAAACCCTCAGCCTACATCCTCCATCCTCAATCCTCAATCCTCAATCTTCAACCCCCAATACTCAATCTTTAATCCTCAATCCTCAATCCTCAATCCTCAATCCTCAGTCATCAATACTCAGTCTTCAGTACTCAATCCTCAATCCTCAATCCTCAATCCTCAATCCTCAATACTCAAACCTCAATCCTCATTCCCCAAACCTCAATCCTCAACCCTCAGTCCTCATCCTCAATTCTCAATACTGAATCCTCAATCCTCAATCCTCAATCTTCAATCCTCAATAATCAATCTCCAATCCTAGATCCTCAATCCCCAATCCTCAGTCCTCAATCCTCAATCCTCAATCCTCAAACCTCAATCCTCGACCGTCAGTCCTCGTCCTCAATCCTCGATCCTCAATCCTATATCCTCAATCTTCCATCCTCAATACTCAATCTTCAATCCTCAATCCCCTGTCCTCAAACCTCAATTCTGAATCCTCAATCCTGAATGCTCAATCTTCAGCCTCAGTCCTCAACAATCAGTTGTCAATCCTCAATCCTCAATAGAATATCCTCAATTCACAGTTTTCAATACTCAATACTCAAACTGCAATCTTCAAATCTCTATCCACAAACATCAATTCTCATCACCCAACCCTCAACACTCCGTCCCCAATCCTCAATCTTCAATCCTCAATCCTCAATCCTCAACCCTCAACCCACAATCCTCAATTTTCAAACCTCAATAATCAATCTTCAATCCTCAATCCTCAATCCTCAATCCTCAATCCTCAATCGTCAGACTTCAATCCTCAATACTCAATCCTCAATTCTCAATCCTCAATCCTCAGTCCTCAGTCCTCAAACCACAATCCCCAACCCTCAGCCCTCATCCTCAATCCTCAATCCTCAATCCTCAGCCCTCCGTCCTCAAACCTCAATCCTCAGCTCTCAGACCTCATCCTCGATCCTCAATCGTCAATCCTCAATCCTCAATCTTCAATCCTCAATCCTCAGTCCTCAAACCTCAATCCTGAATCCTGAATACTCAACCTTCAATCCTCAATCCTCAGTCCTGAATACTCTACCATCAATCTTCAATCCTCAATCCCCAATGCTCAATCCTCAATCCTCATTCTTCAGTCCTCAATACCCAATCCTCAACCTTCAATCCTCAATCCTCAATGCTCAATTCTCAATCCTCAATCCTCAAACCTCAATCTTCAATCCTCAATACTCAATCTTCAATCCTGAATCCTCAATTCTCAATCCTCAGTGCTCAATCCTCAATCCTCAATCCTCAGTACTCAATCCTCAATCCTCAATCCTCAATCCTCAATATTCAATCCTCAATACCCAATCCTCAGTCTTCGATCCTCAATCCTCAATCCTCAATCCTCAATCCTCAATCCTCAGTCCTCAAACCTCAATCCTCAACCCTCAATCCTGAATCCTCAATCCTGAATCCTCAATCTTCAGCCCTGAGTCCTCAACAATCAGTTGTCAATCCTCAATCCTCAATAGAATGTCCTCAATTCACAGTTTTCAATACTCAATACTCAATCTGCAATCTTCAGATCTCTATCCACAAACATCAATTCTCATCACTCAACCCTCAATACTCAGTCCCCAATTCTCAATCTTCAATCCTCAATCCTCAATCCTCAATCCTCAATCTTAATCTTCAATCCTCAATACTCAATCTTCAATCCTCAATCCTCAATCCTCAATCCTCAACACTCAATCCTCAATCTTCAATCCTCAATACTCAATCTTCAATCCTCAATCCTCAATCCTCAACCCTCAATCCTCAATCCTCAATCCCCAATCGTCAATCTTCCTTCCTCAATCACTCAATCTTCAATCCTCAATCTTCAATCCTCAATCCTCAATCCTCATTCTTCAACCCTCAATACCCAATCCTCAATCTTCAATCCTCAATCCTCAATCCTCAATCCTCAATCCTCAATAATCATTCCTCAATCTTCAACCCTCAGTGCCAAATCCTCAACCTTGAATACTCAATCCTCAAACTTCAATCCTCAATACTCAATCTTCAATCCTCAATCCTCAATCCTCAATCCTCAATCCTCATTCTTCAATCATCAATACCCAATCCTCAATCTTCAATCCTCAATCCTCAATCCTCAATTCTCAATCCTCAATCCTCAATCCTCAGACCTCAAACATCAATACTCAACCCTCAGTCCTCGTCCTCAATCCACAACCTTCAATCCTCAACCCTCAATCTTCAATTCTCAATCCTCAATCCTCAATGCTCAATTCTCAATCCTCAATCCTCAATCCCCAATCCTCAATCTTCAATCCTCAATCCTCAATCTTCAATACTCAATACCCAATCCTCAATTCCCAATACTCAACAGAATATCCTGAATTCTCAGGATTCAATACTCAAACCTCAATCCTCAACCCTCAGCCCTCATACTCCATCCTCAATCCTCAATCCTCAATCCTCAATCTTCAATCCTCAATAATCAATCTCCAATCCTAGGACCTCAATCCCCAATCCTCAATACCGAATCCTCAATCTTCAATCATCAATCCTCAATACTCAATCTTCAATCCTCAATCCTCAATCCTCAATCCTCAATGCTCAATCCTCAATCCTCAATCCTCAATCCTCAATCCTCAATCCTCAATCCTCAATCCTCAATCCTCAATCTTCAATCCTCAATAATCAATCTCCAATCCTAGATCCTCAATCCCCAATCCTCAGTCCTTAATCCCCAATCTTCAATCCTCAATCCCCAGTCCTCAATACCCAGCCATCAATCCTCAATTCCCAATACTCAATAGAATATCCTGAATTCTCAGGATTCAATACTCAAACATCAATCCTAAACCCTCAGCCTACATCCTCCATCCTCAATCCTCAATCCTCAATCTTCAACCCCCAATACTCAATCTTTAATCCTCAATCCTCAATCCTCAATCCTCAATCCTCAGTCATCAATACTCAATCTTCAGTACTCAATCCTCAATCCTCAATCCTCAATCCTCAATCCTCAATCCTCAATACTCAAACCTCAATCCTCATTCCCCAAACCTCAATCCTCAACCCTCAGTCCTCATCCTCAATTGTCAATACTGAATCCTCAATCCTCAATCCTCAATCTTCAATCCTCAATAATCAATCTCCAATCCTAGATCCTCAATCCCCAATCCTCAGTCCTCTATCCTCAATCCTCAATCCTCAAACCTCAATCCTCGACCGTCAGTCCTCGTCCTCAATCCTCGATCCTCAATCCTATATCCTCAATCTTCCATCCTCAATACTCAATCTTCAATCCTCAATCCCCTGTCCTCAAACCTCAATTCTGAATCCTCAATCCTGAATGCTCAATCTTCAGCCTCAGTCCTCAACAATCAGTTGTCAACCCTCAATCCTCAATAGAATATCCTCAATTCACAGTTTTCAATACTCAATACTCAAACTGCAATCTTCAAATCTCTATCCACAAACATCAATTCTCATCACCCAACCCTCAACACTCCGTCCCCAATCCTCAATCTTCAAACCTCAATCCTCAATCCTCAACCCTCAACCCACAATCCTCAATTTTCAAACCTCAATAATCAATCTTCAATCCTCAATCCTCAATCCTCAATCCTCAATCCTCAATCGTCAGACTTCAATCCTCAATACTCAATCCTCAATTCTCAATCCTCAATCCTCAGACCTCAGTCCTCAAACCAGAATCCCCAACCCTCAGCCCTCATCCTCAATCCTCAATCCTCAATCCTCAGCCCTCCGTCCTCAAACCTCAATCCTCAGCTCTCAGACCTCATCCTCGATCCTCAATCGTCAATCCTCAATCCTCAATCTTCAATCCTAAATACTCAATCTTCAATCCTCAATCCTCAGTCCTCAAACCTCAATCATGAATCCTGAATACTCAACCTTCAATCCTCAATCCTCAGTCCTGAATACTCTACCATCAATCTTCAATCCTCAATCCCCAATGCTCAATCCTCAATCCTCATTCTTCAGTCCTCAATACCCAATCCTCAACCTTCAATCCTCAATCCTCAATGCTCAATTCTCAATCCTCAATCCTCAAACCTCAATCTTCAATCCTCAATACTCAATCTTCAATCCTGAATCCTCAATTCTCAATCCTCAGTGCTCAATCCTCAATCCTCAATCCTCAGTACTCAATCCTCAATCCTCAATCCTCAATCCTCAATATTCAATCCTCAATACCCAATCCTCAGTCTTCGATCCTCAATCCTCAATCCTCAATCCTCAATCCTCAATCCTCAGTCCTCAAACCTCAATCCTGAATCCTCAATCATGAATCCTCAATCTTCAGCACTCAGTCCTACACAATCAGTTGTCAATCCTCAATCCTCAATAGAATGTCCTCAATTCACAGTTTTCAATACTCAATACTCAACCTGCAACCTTCAGATCTCTATCCACAAACATCAATTCTCATCACTCAACCCTCAATGCTCAGTCCCCAATCCTCAATCTTCAATCCTCAATCCTCAATCATCAACCCTCAATCTTAATCTTCAATCCTCAATACTCAATCTTCAATCCTCAATACTCAATCCTCAATCCTCAATACTCAATCCTCAATCTTCAATCCTCAATACTCAATCTTCAAACCTCAATCCTCAATCCTCAACCCTCAATCCTCAATCCTCAATCCTCAATCGTCAGTCTTCCATCCTCAATACTCAATCTTTAATCCTCAATGCTCAATCCTCAATCCTCAATCCTCAATCCTCAATCTTAATCTTCAATCCTCAATACTCAATCTTCAATCCTCAATCCTCAATCCTCAATCCTCAACACTCAATCCTCAATCATGAATCCTCAATCCTCAGTCCTCAATCTACAATCCTCAATACTCAATCTGCAATCCTCAATCCTCAGTCCTCAATCCTCAATCCTCATTCTTCAATCCTCAATACCGAATCCTCAATCTTCAATCCTCAATCCTCAATACTCAATCTTCAATCCTCAATCCTCAATCCTCATTCTTCAATTATCAATACCGAATCCTCAATCTTCAATCCTCAATCCTCAATCCTCAATTCTCAATCCTCAATCCTCAATCCTCAATACTCAATCCTCAATCCTCAATCCTCAATCCTCAGTCCTCAAACCTCAATCCTGAATCCTCAATCCTGAATCCTCAATCTTCAGCCCTGAGTCCTCTACAATCAGTTGTCAATCCTCAATCCTCAATAGAACGTCCTCAATTCACAGTTTTCAATACTCAATACTCAATCTGCAATCTTCAGATTTCTATACACAAACATCAATTCTCATCACTCAACCCTCAATACTCAGTCCACAATCCTCAATCTTCAATCGTCAATCCTCAATCCTCAGTCCTCAATCCTCAATCCTCATTCTTCAATCCTCAATACCGAATCCTCAATCTTCAATCCTCAATCCTCAATCCTCAATTCTCAATCCTCAATCCTCAATCCTCAGACTTCAAACATCAATACTCAACCCTCAGTCCTCGTCCTCAATCCACAACCCTCAATCCTCAATCCTCAATCTTCAATCGTTAATATTCAATCTTCAATCCACAATCCTCAATCCTCAATCCTCAATCCTCAATCCTCAGTCCTCAGTCCTCAAACCTCAATCCTCAACCCTCAGCCCTCATCCTCAATCCTCAATCCTCAATCCTCAGCCCTCCGTCCTCAAACCTCAATCCTCAGCTCTCAGACCTCATCCTCGATCCTCAATCGTCAATCCTCAATCCTCAATCTTCAATCCTAAATACTCAATCTTCAATCCTCAATCCTCGGTCCTCAAACCTCAATCATGAATCCTGAATACTCAACCTTCAATCCTCAATCCTCAGTCCTGAATACTCTACCATCAATCTTCAATCCTCAATCCCCAATGCTCAATCCTCAATCCTCATTCTTCAGTCCTCAATACCCAATCCTCAACCTTCAATCCTCAATCCTCAATGCTCAATTCTCAATCCTCAATCCTCAAACCTCAATCTTCAATCCTCAATACTCAATCTTCAATCCTGAATCCTCAATTCTCAATCCTCAGTGCTCAATCCTCAATCCTCAATCCTCAGTACTCAATCCTCAATCCTCAATCCTCAATCCTCAATATTCAATCCTCAACACCCAATCCTCAGTCTTCGATCCTCAATCCTCAATCCTCAATCCTCAATCCTCAATCCTCAGTCCTCAAACCTCAATCCTGAATCCTCAATCATGAATCCTCAATCTTCAGCACTCAGTCCTACACAATCAGTTGTCAATCCTCAATCCTCAATAGAATGTCCTCAATTCACAGTTTTCAATACTCAATACTCAACCTGCAACCTTCAGATCTCTATCCACAAACATCAATTCTCATCACTCAACACTCAATGCTCAGTCCCCAATCCTCAATCTTCAATCCTCAATCATCAATCATCAACCCTCAATCTTAATCTTCAATCCTCAATACTCAATCTTCAATCCTCAATCCTCAATCCTCAATCCTCAATACTCAATCCTCAATCTTCAATCCTCAATACTCAATCTTCAAACCTCAATCCTCAATCCTCAACCCTCACTCCTCAATCCTCAATCCTCAATCATCAGTCTTCCATCCTCAATACTCAATCTTTAATCCTCAATGCTCAATCCTCAATCCTCAATCCTCAATCGTCAATCTTAATCTTCAATCCTCAATACTCAATCTTCAATCCTCAATCCTCAATCCTCAATCCTCAACACTCAATCCTCAATCATGAATCCTCAATCCTCAGTCCTCAATCTACAATCCTCAATACTCAATCTGCAATCCTCAATCCTCAGTCCTCAATCCTCAATCCTCATTCTTCAATCCTCAATACCGAATCCTCAATCTTCAATCCTCAATCCTCAATACTCAATCTTCAATCCTCAATCCTCAATCCTCATTCTTCAATTATCAATACCGAATCCTCAATCTTCAATCCTCAATCCTCAATCCTCAATTCTCAATCCTCAATCCTCAATCCTCAATACTCAATCCTCAATCCTCAATCCTCAATCCTCAGTCCTCAAACCTCAATCCTGAATCCTCAATCCTGAATCCTCAATCTTCAGCCCTGAGTCCTCTACAATCAGTTGTCAATCCTCAATCCTCAATAGAACGTCCTCAATTCACAGTTTTCAATACTCAATACTCAATCTGCAATCTTCAGATTTCTATACACAAACATCAATTCTCATCACTCAACCCTCAATACTCAGTCCACAATCCTCAATCTTCAATCGTCAATCCTCAATCCTCAGTCCTCAATCCTCAATCCTCATTCTTCAATCCTCAATACCGAATCCTCAATCTTCAATCCTCAATCCTCAATCCTCAATTCTCAATCCTCAATCCTCAATCCTCAGACTTCAAACATCAATACTCAACCCTCAGTCCTCGTCCTCAATCCACAACCCTCAATCCTCAATCCTCAATCTTCAATCGTTAATATTCAATCTTCAATCCACAATCCTCAATCCTCAATCCTCAATCCTCAATCCTCAGTCCTCAGTCCTCAAACCTCAATCCTCAACCCTCAGCCCTCATCCTCAATCCTCAACCCTCAGCCCTCATCCTCAATCCTCAATCCTCAATCCTAAATCCTGAATCTTCCATCCTCAATACTCAATCTTCAATCCTCAATCCCCTGTCCTCAAACGTCAATTCTGAATCCTCAATACTGAATCCTCAATCTTCAGCCCTCAGTCCTACACAATCAGTTGTCAATCCTCAATCCTCAATAGAATGTCCTCAATTCACAGTTTTCAATACTCAATACTCAACCTGCAACCTTCAGATCTCTATCCACAAACATCAATTCTCATCACTCAACCCTCAATGCTCAGTCCCCAATCCTCAATCTTCAATCCTCAATCCTCAATCATCAACCCTCAATCTTAATCTTCAATCCTCAATACTCAATCTACAATCCTCAATCCTCAATCCTCAATCCTCTATACTCAATCCTCAACCTTCAATCCTCAATACTCAATCTTCAAACCTCAATCCTCAATCCTCAACCCTCAATCCTCAATCCTCAATCCTCAATCGTCAGTCTTCCATCCTCAATAATCAATCTTCAATCCTCAATGCTCAATCCTCAAACCTCAATCCTCAATCCTCAATCTTAATCTTCAATCCTCAATACTCAATCTTCAATCCTCAATCCTCAATCCTCAATCCTCAACACTCAATCCTCAATCATGAATCCTCAATCCTCAGTCCTCAATCTACAATCCTCAATACTCAATCTGCAATCCTCAATCCTCAGTCCTCAATCCTCAATCCTCATTCTTCAATCCTCAATACCGAATCCTCAATCTTCAATCCTCAATCCTCAATACTCAATCTTCAATCCTCAATCCTCAATTTTCAATCCTCAATGCTCAATCCTCAATCCTCAGTCCTCAATCCTCAATCCTCAATCCTCAATCCTCAGTTTTCAATACTCAATACCAATCCTCAGTCTTCAATCCACAATCCTCAATCCTCAATCCTCACTCCTCAATCCTCAGTCCTCAAACCTCAATCCTGAATCTTTCAATCATGAATCCTCAATCTTCAGCCCTGCGTCCTACGCAATCAGTTGTCAATCCTCAATTCTCAGTAGAATGTCCTCAATTCACAGCTTTCAATACTCAATACTCAATCTGCAAACTTCAGATCTCTATCCACAAACATCAATTCTCATCACTCAACCGTCAATACGCAGTCCCCAATCCTCAATCTTCAATCCTCAATCCTCAACCCTCAATCCTCAATCTTAATCTTCAATCCTCAATACTCAATCTTCAATCCTCAATCCTCAATCCTCAATCCTCAATCCTCAATCTTCAATCCTCAATCCTCAATCCTCGATCTACAATCCTCAATACTCAATCTGCAATCCTCAATCCTCAGTCCTCAATCCTCAATCCTCATTCTTCAATTATCAATACCGAATCCTCAATCTTCAATCCTCAATCTTCAATCCTCAATTCTCAATCCTCAATCCTCAATCCTCAGACTTCAAACATCAATACTCAACCCTCAGTTCTCGTCCTCAATCCACAACCCTCAATCCTCAATCCTCAATCTTCAATCATTAATATTCAATCTTCAATCCACAATCCTCAATCATCAATCCTCAATACTCAATCTTCAATCCTCAATCCTCAATCCTCAATCCTCAATGCTCAATCCTCAATCGTCAATCCTCAATCCTCAATCCTCAATCCTCAATCCTCAATCCTCAATCTTCAATCCTCAATAATCAATCTCCAATCCTAGATCCTCAATCCCCAACCCTCAGTCCTTAATCCCCAATCTTCAATCCTCAATCCCCAGTCCTCAATCTTCAATCCTAAATGCTCCATCCTCAATCCTATATCCTCAGTCCTCAATCCTCAATCCTCAATCCTGAAGCCTCAATCTTCAATTCTCAATCCTCAATCCTCAGTCCTCAATACCCAGCCATCAATCCTCAATTCCCAATACTCAATAGAATATCCTGAATTCTCAGGATTCAATACTCAAACATCAATCCTAAACCCTCAGCCTTCATCCTCCATCCTCAATCCTCAATCCTCAATCCTCAATCTTCAACCCCCAATACTCAATCTTTAATCCTCAATCCTCAATCCTCAATCCTCAATCCTCAGTCATCAATACTCAATCTTCAATACTCAATCCTCAATCCTCAATCCTCAATCCTCAATCCTCAATACTCAAACCTCAATCCTCATTCCCCAAACCTCAATCCTCAACCCTCAGTCCTCATCCTCAATTCTCAATACTGAATCCTCAATCCTCAATCCTCAATTTTCAATCCTCAATAATCAATCTCCAATCCTAGATCCTCAATCCCCAATCCTTAGTCCTTAATCCTCAATCTTCAATCCTCAATCCCCAGTCCTCCATCTTCAATCCTCAATGCTCCATCCTCAATCCTATATCCTCAGTCCTCAATCCTCAATCCTCAATCCTCAAACCTCAATCCTCGACCGTCAGTCCTCGTCCTCAATCCTCAATCCTCAATCCTAAATCCTCAATCTTCCATCTTCTATACTCAATCTTCAATCCTCAATCCCCTGTCCTCAAACCTCAATTCTGAATCCTCAATCCTGAATGCTCAATCTTCAGCCTCAGTCCTCAACAATCAGTTGTCAATCCTCAATCCTCAATAGAATATCCTCAATTCACAGTTTTCAATACTCAATACTCAAACTGCAATCTTCAAATCTCTATTCACAAACATCAATTCTCATCACCCAACCCTCAACACTCCGTCCCCATCCTCAATCTTCAATCCTCAATCCTCAATCCTCAACCCTCAGCCCTCAATCCTCAATTTTCAAACCTCAATAATCAATCTTCAATCCTCAATCCTCAATCCTCAATCCTCAATCCTCAATCGTCAGACTTCAATCCTCAATACTCAATCTTCACTCCTGAATCCTCAATCCTCAATCCTCAATCCTCATTCTTCAATCCTGAATACCCAATCCGAAATCATCAATCCTCAATCCTCAATCCTCAATTCTCAATCCGCAATCCTCAGTCCTCTGTCCTCAAACCACAATCCCCAACCCTCAGCCCTCATCCTCAATCCTCAATCCTCAATCCTCAGCCATCCGTCCTCAAACCTCAATCCTCAGCTCTCAGACCTCATCCTCGATCCTCAATCGCCAATCCTCAATCCTCAATCTTCAATCCTAAATACTCAATCTTCAATCCTCAATCCTCAGTCCTCAAACCTCAACTCTGAATCCTGAATACTCAACCTTCAATCCTCAATCCTCAGTCCTGAATACTCTACCATCAATCTTCAATCCTCAATCCCCAATGCTCAATCCTCAATCCTCATTCTTCAGTCCTCAATACCCAATCCTCAACCTTCAATCCTCAATCCTCAATGCTCAATCCTCAATCAGTCAATCCTCAAACCTCAATCTTCAATCCTCAATACTCAATCTTCAATCCTGAATCCTCAATTCTCAATCCTCAGTGCTCAATCCTCAATCCTCAATCCTCAATACTCAATCCTCAATCCTCAATCCTCAATCCTCAATATTCAATCCTCAATACCCAATCCTCAGTCTTCGATCCTCAATCCTCAATCCTCAATCCTCAATCCTCAATCCTCAGTCCTCAAACCTCAATCCTGAATCCTCAATCATGAATCCTCAATCTTCAGCCCTCAGTCCTACACAATCAGTTGTCAATCCTCAATCCTCAATAGAATGTCCTCAATTCACAGTTTTCAATACTCAATACTCAACCTGCAACCTTCAGATCTCTATCCACAAACATCAATTCTCATCACTCAACCCTCAATGCTCAGTCCCCAATCCTCAATGTTCAATCCTCAATCCTCAATCATCAACCCTCAATCTTAATCTTCAATCCTCAATACTCAATCTTCAATCCTCAATCCTCAATCCTCAATCCTCAATACTCAATCCTCAATCTTCAATCCTCAATACTCAATCTTCAAACCTCAATCCTCAATCCTCAACCCTCAATCCTCAATCCTCAATCCACAATCGTCAGTCTTCCATCCTCAATACTCAATCTTCAATCCTCAATGCTCAATCCTCAATCCTCAATCCTCAATCCTCAATCTTAATCTTCAATCGTCAATACTCAATCTTCAATCCTCAATCCTCAATCCTCAATCGTCAACACTCAATCCTCAATCATGAATCCTCAATCCTCAGTCCTCAGTCTACAATCCTCAATACTCAATCTGCAATCCTCAATCCTCAGTCCTCAATCCTCAATCCTCATTCTTCAATCCTCAATACCGAATCCTCAATCTTCAATCCTCAATCCTCAATACTCAATCTTCAATCCTCAATCCTCAATCCTCATTCTTCAATTATCAATACCGAATCCTCAATCTTCAATCCTCAATCCTCAATCCTCAATTCTCAATCTTCAATCCTCAATCCTCAGACATCAAACATCAATACTCAACCCTCAGTCCTCGTCCTCAATCCACAACCCTCAATCCTCAATCCTCAATCTTCAATCATTAATATTCAATCTTCAATCCACAATCCTCAATCCTCAATCCTCAATACTCAATCCTCAATCCTCAATCCTTAATCCTCAGTCCTCAAACCTCAATCCTGAATCCTCAATCCTGAATCCTCAATCTTCAGCCCTGAGTCCTCAACAATCAGTTGTCAATCCTCAATCCTCAATAGAACGTCCTCAATTCACAGTTTTCAATACTCAATACTCAATCTGCAATCTTCAGATTTCTATACACAAGCATCAATTCTCATCACTCAACCCTCAATACTCAGTCCACAATCCTCAATCTTCAATCGTCAATCCTCAATCCTCAGTCCTCAATCCTCAATCCTCATTCTTCAATCCTCAATACCGAATCCTCAATCTTCAATCCTCAATCCTCAATCCACAATTCTCAATCCTCAACCCTCAATCCTCAATCTTAATCTTCAATCCTCAATACTCAATCTTCAACCCTCAATCCTCAAGCCTCAATCCTCAACACTCAATCCTCAATCTTCAATCCTCAATACTCAATCTTCAATACCCAATCCTCAATCCTCAATCCTCAATCCTCAATCCTCAATCCTCAATCGTCAATCTTCCATTCTCAATACTCAATCTTCAATCCTCAATCCTCATTCCTCAATCCTCAATCCTCAATCTTCAATCCTCAATACTCAATCTTCAATCCTCAATCCACAATCCTCAACCCTCAATCCTCAATCCTCAATCCTCAATCGTCAATCTTCCATCCTCAATACTCAATCTTCAATCCTCAATCCTCAATCCTCAACCCTCAAACCTCAATCCTCATTCTTCAATCCTCAATACCCAATCCTCAATCTTCAATCCTCAATCCTCAATCCTCAATCCTCAATCCTCAATAGTCAATCCTCAATCTTCAACTCTCAGTGCCAAATCCTCAGTCTTGAATACTCAATCCTCAATCCTCAAACTTCAATCCTCAATACTCAATCTTCAATCCTCAATCCTCAATCCTCAATCCTCAATCCTCATTCTTCAATCATCAATACCCAATCCTCAATCTTCAATCCTCAATCCTCAATCCTCATTTCTCAATCCTCAATCCTCAATCCTCAAACCTCAAACATCAATACTCAACCCTCAGTCCTCGTCCTCAATCCACAACCCTCAATCCTCAACCCTCAATCTTCAATCATTAATATTCAATCTTCAATCCACAATCCTCAATCATCAATCCTCAATACTCAATCTTCAATCCTCAATCCTCAATCCTCAATCCTCAATGCTCAATCCTCAATCGTCAATCCTCAATCCTCAATCCTCAATCCTCAATCCTCAATCCTCAATCTTCAATCCTCAATAATCAATCTCCAATCCTAGATCCTCAATCCCCAACCCTCAGTCCTTAATCCCCAATCTTCAATCCTCAATCCCCAATCCTCAATCTTCAATCCTCAATCCTCAATCCTCAACCCTCAACCCTCAATCCTCAATTTTCAAACCTCAATAATCAATCTTCAATCCTCAATCCTCAATCCTCAATCCTCAATCCTCAATCGTCAGACTTCAATCCTCAATACTCAATCTTCACTCCTGAATCCTCAATCCTCAATCCTCAATCCTCATTCTTCAATCCTGAATACCCAATCCGAAATCTTCAATCCTCAATCCTCAATCCTCAATTCTCAATCCGCAATCCTCAGTCCTCTGTCCTCAAACCACAATCCCCAACCCTCAGCCCTCATCCTCAATCCTCAATCCTCAATCCTCAGCCATCCGTCCTCAAACCTCAATCCTCAGCTCTCAGACCTCATCCTCGATCCTCAATCGTCAATCCTCAGTCCTCAATCTTCAATCCTAAATACTCAATCTTCAATCCTCAATCCTCAGTCCTCAAACCTCAATTCTGAATCCTGAATACTCAACCTTCAATCCTCAATCCTCAGTCCTGAATACTCTACCATCAATCTTCAATCCTCAATCCCCAATGCTCGATCCTCAATCCTCATTCTTCAGTCCTCAATACCCAATCCTCAACCTTCAATCCTCAATCCTCAATGCTCAATCCTCAATCCTCAATCCTCAAACCTCAATCTTCAATCCTCAATACTCAATCTTCAATCCTGAATCCTCAACTCTCAATCCTCAGTGCTCAATCCTCAATCCTCAATCCTCAATACTCAATCCTCAATCCTCAATCCTCAATCCTCAATATTCAATCATCAATACCCAATCCTCAGTCTTCGATACTCAATCCTCAATCCTCAATCCTCAATCCTCAATCCTCAGTCCTCAAACCTCAATCCTGAATCCTCAATCATGAATCCTCAATCTTCAGCCCTCAGTCCTACACAATCAGTTGTCAATCCTCAATCCTCAATAGAATGTCCTCAATTCACAGTTTTCAATACTCAATACTCAACCTGCAACCTTCAGATCTCTATCCACAAACATCAATTCTCATCACTCAACCCTCAATGCTCAGTCCCCAATCCTCAATCTTCAATCCTCAATCCTCAATCATCAACCCTCAATCTTAATCTTCAATCCTCAATACTCAATCTTCAATCCTCAATCCTCAATCCTCAATCCTCAATACTCAATCCTCAATCTTCAATCCTCAATACTCAATCTCCAAACCTCAATCCTCAATCCTCAACCCTTAATCCTCAATCCTCAATCCACAATCGTTAGTCTTCCATCCTCAATACTCAATCTTCAATCCTCAATGCTCAATCCTCAATCCTCAATCCTCAATCCTCAATCTTAATCTTCAATCCTCAATACTCAATCTTCAATCCTCAATCCTCAATCCTCAATCGTCAACACTCAATCCTCAATCATGAATCCTCAATCCTCAGTCCTCAATCTACAATCCTCAATACTCAATCTGCAATCCTCAATCCTCAGTCCTCAATCCTCAATCCTCATTCTTCAATCCTCAATACCGAATCCTCAATCTTCAATCCTCAATCCTCAATACTCAATCTTCAATCCTCAATCCTCAATCCTCATTCTTCAATTATCAATACCGAATCCTCAATCTTCAATCCTCAATCCTCAATCCTCAATTCCCAATCCTCAATCCTCAATCCTCAGACTTCAAACATCAATACTCAACCCTCAGTCCTCGTCCTCAATCCACAACCCTCAATCCTCAATCCTCAATCTTCAATAATTAATATTCAATCTTCAATCCACAATCCTCAATCCTCAATCCTCAATACTCAATCCTCAATCCTCAATCCTCAATCCTCAGTCCTCAAACCTCAATCCTGAATCCTCAATCCTGAATCCTCAATCTTCAGCCCTGAGTCCTCAACAATCAGTTGTCAATCCTCAATCCTCAATAGAACGTCCTCAATTCACAGTTTTCAATACTCAATACTCAAACTGCAATCTTCAAATCTCTATTCACAAACATCAATTCTCATCACCCAACCCTCAACACTCCGTCCCCAATCCTCAATCTTCAATCCTCAATCCTCAATCCTCAACCCTCAAACCTCAATCCTCAATTTTCAAACCTCAATAATCAATCTTCAATCCTCAATCCTCAATCCTCAATCCTCAATCCTCAATCGTCAGACATCAATCCTCAATACTCAATCTTCAATCCTGAATCCTCAATCCTCAATCCTCAATCCTCATTCGTCAATCCTGAATACCCAATCCGAAATCTTCAATCCTCAATCCTCAATCCTCAATTCTCAATCCTCAATCCTCAGTCCTCAGTCCTCAAACCACAATCCCCAACCCTCAGCCCTCATCCTCAATCCTCAATCCTCAATCCTCAGCCCTCCGTCCTCAAACCTCAATCCTCAGCTCTCAGACCTCATCCTCGATCCTCAATCGTCAATCCTCAATCCTCAATCTTCAATCCTAAATACTCAATCTTCAATCCTCAATCCTCAGTCCTCAAACCTCAATTCTGAATCCTGAATACTCAACCTTCAATCCTCACTCCTCAGTCCTGAATACTCTACCATCAATCTTCAATCCTCAATCCCCAATGCTCAATCCTCAATCCTCATTCTTCAGTCCTCAATACCCAATCCTCAACCTTCAATCCTCAATCCTCAATGCTCAATTCTCAATCCTCAATCCTCAAACCTCAATCTTCAATCCTCAATACTCAATCTTCAATCCTGAATCCTCAATTCTCAATCCTCAGTGCTCAATCCTCAATCCTCAATCCTCAATACCCAATCCTCAATCCTCAATACTCAATCCTCAATATTCAATCCTCAATACCCAATCCTCAGTCTTCGATCCTCAATCCTCAATCCTCAATCCTCAATCCTCAATCCTCAGTCCTCAAACCTCAATCCTGAATCCTCAATCATGAATCCTCAATCTTCAGCCCTCAGTCCTACACAATCAGTTGTCAATCCTCAATCCTCAATAGAATGTCCTCAATTCACAGTTTTCAATACTCAATACTCAACCTGCAACCTTCAGATCTCTACCCACAAACATCAATTCTCATCACTCAACCCTCAATGCTCAGTCCCCAATCCTCAATCTTCAATCCTCAATCCTCAATCATCAACCCTCAATCTTAATCTTCAATCCTCAATACTCAATCTTCAATCCTCAATCCTCAATCCTCAATCCTCAATACTCAATCCTCAATCTTCAATCCTCAATACTCAATCTTCAAACCTCAAACCTCAATCCTCAACCCTCAATCCTCAATCCTCAATCTTAATCTTCAGTCCTCAATACTCAATCTTCAATCCTCAATCCTCAACCCTCAATCGTCAACACTCAATCCTCAATCATGAATACTCAATCCTCAGTCCTCAATCTACAATCCTCAATACTCAATCTGCAATCCTCAATCCTCAGTCCTCAATCCTCAATCCTCATTCTTCAATCCTCAATACCGAATCCTCAATCTTCAATCCTCAATCCTCAATACTCAATCTTCAATCCTCAGTCCTCAATCCTCATTCTTCAATTATCAATACCGAATCCTCAATCTTCAATCCTCAATCCTCAATCCTCAATTCTCAATCGTCAATCCTCAATCCTCAGACTTCAAACATCAATACTCAACCCTCAGTCCTCGTCCTCAATCCACAACCCTCAATCCTCAATCCTCAATCTTCAATCATTAATATTCAATCTTCAATCCACAATCCTCAATCCTCAATCCTCAATACTCAATCCTCAATCCTCAACCCTCAATCCTCAGTCCTCAAACCTCAATCCTGAATCCTCAATCCTGAATCCTCAATCTTCAGCCCTGAGTCCTCAACAATCAGTTGTCAATCCTCAATCCTCATTAGAACGTCCTCAATTCACAGTTTTCAATACTCAATACTCAAACTGCAATCTTCAAATCTCTATTCACAAACATCAATTCTCATCACCCAACCTTCAACACTCCGTCCCCAATCCTCAATCTTCAATACTCAATCCTCAATCCTCAACCCTCAACCCTCAATCCTCAATTTTCAAACCTCAATAATCAATCTTCAATCCTCAATCCTCAATCCTCAATCCTCAATCGTCAGACATCAATCCTCAATACTGAATCTTCAATCCTGAATCCTCAATCCTCAATCCTCAATCCTCATTCTTCAATCCTGAATACCCAATCCGAAATCTTCAATCCTCAATCCTCAATCCTCAATTCTCAATCCTCAATCCTCAGTCCTCAGTCCTCAAACCACAATCCCCAACCCTCAGCCCTCATCCTCAATCCTCAATCCTCAATCCTCAGCCCTCAGTACTCAAACCTCAATCCTCAGCTCTCAGACCTCACCCTCGATCCTCAATCGTCAATCCTCAATCCTCAATCTTCAATCCTAAATACTCAATCTTCAATCCTCAATCCTCAGTCCTCAAACCTCAATTCTGAATCCTGAATACTCAACCTTCAATCCTCACTCCTCAGTCCTGAATACTCTACCATCAATCTTCAATCCTCAATCCCCAATGCTCAATCCTCAATCCTCATTCTTCAGTCCTCAATACCCAATCCTCAACCTTCAATCCTCAATCCTCAATGCTCAATTCTCAATCCTCAATCCTCAAACCTCAATCTTCAATCCTCAATACTCAATCTTCAATCCTGAATCCTCAATTCTCAATCCTCAGTGCTCAATCCTCAATCCTCAATCCTCAATACTCAATCCTCAATCCTCAATCCTCAATCCTCAATATTCAATCCTCAATACCCAATCCACAGTCTTCGATCCTCAATCCTCAATCCTCAATCCTCAATCCTCAATCCTCAGTCCTCAAACCTCAATCCTGAATCCTCAATCATGAATCCTCAATCTTCAGCCCTCAGTCCTACACAATCAGTTGTCAATCCTCAATCCTCAATAGAATGTCCTCAATTCACAGTTTTCAATACTCAATACTCAACCTGCAACCTTCAGATCTCTATCCACAAACATCAATTCTCATCACTCAACCCTCAATGCTCAGTCCCCAATCCTCAATCTTCAATCCTCAATCCTCAATCATCAACCCTCAATCTTAATCTTCAATCCTCAATACTCAATCTTCAATCCTCAATCCTCAATCCTCAATCCTCAATACTCAATCCTCAATCTTCAATCCTCAATACTCAATCTTCAAACCTCAATCCTCAATCCTCAACCCTCAATCCTCAATCCTCAATCCTCAATCGTCAGTCTTCCATCCTCAATACTCAATCTTCAATCCTCAATGCTCAATCCTCAATCCTCAATCCTCAATCCTCAATCTTAATCTTCAATCCTCAATACTCAATCTTCAATCCTCAATCCTCAGTCCTCAATCTACAATCCTCAATACTCAATCTGCAATCCTCAATCCTCAGTCCTCAATCCTCAATCCTCATTCTTCAATCCTCAATACCGAATCCTCAATCTTCAATCCTCAATCCTCAATACTCAATCTTCAATCCTCAATCCTCAATCCTCATTCTTCAATTATCAATACCGAATCCTCAATCTTCAATCCTCAATCCTCAATCCTCAATTCTCAATCCTCAATCCTCAATCCTCAGACTTCAAACATCAATACTCAACCCTCAGTCCTCGTCCTCAATCCACAACCCTCAATCCTCAATCCTCAATCTTCAATCATTAATATTCAATCTTCAATCCACAATCCTCAATCCTCAATCCTCAATACTCAATCCTCAATCCTCAACCCTCAATCCTCAGTCCTCAAACCTCAATCCTGAATCCTCAATCCTGAATCCTCAATCTTCAGCCCTGAGTCCTCATCAATCAGTTGTCAATCCTCAATCCTCAATAGAACGTCCTCAATTCACAGTTTTCAATACTCAATACTCAAACTGCAATCTTCAAATCTCTATTCACAAACATCAATTCTCATCACACAACCCTCAACACTCCGTCCCCAATCCTCAATCTTCAATCCTCAATCCTCAATCCTCAACCCTCTACCCTCAATCCTCAATTTTCAAACCTCAATAATCAATCTTCAATCCTCAATCCTCAATCCTCAATCCTCAATCCTCAATCGTCAGACTTCAATCCTCAATACTCAATCTTCAATCCTGAATCCTCAATCCTCAATCCTCAATCCTCACTCTTCAATCCTTAATACCCAATCCGAAATCTTCAATCCTCAATCCTCAATCCTCAATTCTCAATCCTCAATCCTCAGTCCTCGGTCCTCAAACCACAATCCCCAACCCTCAGCCCTCATCCTCAATCCTCAATCCTCAATCCTCAGCCCTCCGTCCTCAAACCTCAATCCTCAGCTCTCAGACCTCATCCTCGATCCTCAATCGTCAATCCTCAATCCTCAACCTTCAATCCTAAATACTCAATCTTCAATCCTCAATCCTCAGTCCTCAAACCTCAATTCTGAATCCTGAATACTCAACCTTCAATCCTCAATCCTCAGTCCTGAATACTCCAGCATCAATCTTCAATCCTCAATCCCCAATGCTCAATCCTCAATCCTCATTCTTCAGTCCTCAATACCCAATCCTCAACCTTCAATCCTCAATCCTCAATGCTCAATTCTCAATCCTCAATCCTCAAACCTCAATCTTCAATCCTCAATACTCAATCTTCAATCCTGAATCCTCAATTCTCAATCCTCAGTGCTCAATCCTCAATCCTCAATCCTCAATACTCAATCCTCAATCCTCAATCCTCAATCCTCAATATTCAATCCTCAATACCCAATCCTCAGTCTTCGATCCTCAATCCTCAATCCTCAATCCTCAATCCTCAATCCTCAATCCTCAGTCCTCAAACCTCAATCCTGAATCCTCAATCATGAATCCTCAATCTTCAGCCCTCAGTCCTACACAATCAGTTGTCAATCCTCAATCCTCAATAGAATGTCCTCAATTCACAGTTTTCAATACTCAATACTCAACCTGCAACCTTCAGATCTCTACCCACAAACATAAATTCTCATCACTCAACCCTCAATGCTCAGTCCCCAATCCTCAATCTTCAATCCTCAATCCTCAATCATCAACCCTCAATCTTAATCTTCAATCCTCAATACTCAATCTTCAATCCTCAATCCTCAATCCTCAATCCTCAATACTCAATCCTCAATCTTCAATCCTCAATACTCAATCTTCAAACCTCAATCCTCAATCCTCAACCCTCAATCCTCAATCCTCAATCCTCAATCGTCAGTCTTCCATCCTCAATACTCAATCTTCAATCCTCAATGCTCAATCCTCAATCCTCAATCCTCAATCCTCAATCTTAATCTTCAATCCTCAATACTCAATCTTCAATCCTCAATCCTCAATCCTCAATCGTCAACACTCAATCCTCAATCATGAATACTCAATCCTCAGTCCTCAATCTACAATCCTCAATACTCAATCTGCAATCCTCAATCCTCAGTCCTCAATCCTCAATCCTCATTCTTCAATCCTCAATACCGAATCCTCAATCTTCAATCCTCAATCCTCAATACTCAATCTTCAATCCTCAGTCCTCAATCCTCATTCTTCAATTATCAATACCGAATCCTCAATCTTCAATCCTCAATCCTCAATCCTCAATTCTCAATCCTCAATCCTCAATCCTCAGACTTCAAACATCAATACTCAACCCTCAGTCCTCGTCCTCAATCCACAACCCTCAATCCTCAATCCTCAATCTTCAATCATTAATATTCAATCTTCAATCCACAATCCTCAATCCTCAATCCTCAATACTCAATCCTCAATCCTCAACCCTCAATCCTCAGTCCTCAAACCTCAATCCTGAATCCTCAATCCTGAATCCTCAATCTTCAGCCCTGAGTCCTCAACAATCAGTTGTCAATCCTCAATCCTCAATAGAACGTCCTCAATTCACAGTTTTCAATACTCAATACTCAAACTGCAATCTTCAAATCTCTATTCACAAACATCAACTCTCATCACCCAACCCTCAACACTCCGTCCCCAATCCTCAATCTTCAATCTTCAATCCTCAATCCTCAACCCTCAACCCTCAATCCTCAATTTTCAAACCTCAATAATCAATCTTCAATCCTCAATCCTCAATCCACAATCCTCAATCCTCAATCGTCAGACATCAATCCTCAATACTCAATCTTCAATCCTGAATCCTCAATCCTCAATCCTCAATCCTCATTCTTCAATCCTGAATACCCAATCCGAAATCTTCAATCCTCAATCCTCAATCCTCAATTCTCAATCCTCAATCCTCAGTCCTCAGTCCTCAAACCACAATCCCCAACCCTCAGCCCTCATCCTCAATCCTCAATCCTCAATCCTCAGTCCTCCGTCCTCAAACCTCAATCCTCAGCTCTCAGACCTCATCCTCGATCCTCAATCGTCAATCCTCAATCCTCAATCTTCAATCCTAAATACTCAATCTTCAATCCTCAATCCTCAGTCCTCAAACCTCAATTCTGAATCCTGAATACTCAACCTTCAATCCTCACTCCTCAGTCCTGAATACTCTACCATCAATCTTCAATCCTCAATCCCCAATGCTCAATCCTCAATCCTCATTCTTCAGTCCTCAATACCCAATCCTCAACCTTCAATCCTCAATCCTCAATGCTCAATTCTCAATCCTCAATCCTCAAACCTCAATCTTCAATCCTCAATTCTCAATCTTCAATCCTGAATCCTCAATTCTCAATCCTCAGTGCTCAATCCTCAATCCTCAATCCTCAATACTCAATCCTCAATCCTCAATCCTCAATCCTCAATATTCAATCCTCAATACCCAATCCTCAGTCTTCGATCCTCAATCCTCAATCCTCAATCCTCAATCCTCAATCCTCAGTCCTCAAACCTCAATCCTGAATCCTCAATCATGAATCCTCAATCTTCAGCCCTCAGTCCTACACAATCAGTTGTCAATCCTCAATCCTCCATAGAATGTCCTCAATTCACAGTTTTCAATACTCAATACTCAACCTGCAACCTTCAGATCTCTATCCACAAACATCAATTCTCATCACTCAACCCTCAATGCTCAGTCCCCAATCCTCAATCTTCAATCCTCAATCCTCAATCATCAACCCTCAATCTTAATCTTCAATCCTCAATACTCAATCTTCAATCATCAATCCTCAATCCTCAATCCTCAATCCTCAATACTCAATCCTCAATCTTCAATCCTCAATACTCAATCTTCAAACCTCAATCCTCAATCCTCAACCCTCAATCCTCAATCCTCAATCCTCAATCGTCAGTCTTCCATCCTCAATACTCAATCTTCAATCCTCAATGCTCAATCCTCAATCCTCAATCCTCAATCCTCAATCTTAATCTTGAATCCTCAATACTCAATCTTCAATCCTCAATCCTCAATCCTCAATCCTCAACACTCAATCCTCAATCATGAATCCTCAATCCTCAGTCCTCAATCTACAATCCTCAATACTCAATCTGCAATCCTCAATCCTCAGTCCTCAATCCTCAATCCTCATTCTTCAATCCTCAATACCGAATCCTCAATCTTCAATCCTCAATCCTCAATACTCAATCTTCAATCCTGAATCCTCAACCCTCAATCCTCAGTCCTCAAACCTCAATCCTGAATCCTCAATCCTGAATCCTCAATCTTCAGCCCTGAGTCCTCAACAATCAGTTGTCAATCCTCAATCCTCAATAGAACGTCCTCAATTCACAGTTTTCAATACTCAATACTCAAACTGCAATCTTCAAATCTCTATTCACAAACATCAATTCTCATCACCCAACCCTCAACACGCCGTCCCCAATCCTCAATCTTCAATCCTCAATCCTCAATCCTCAACCCTCAACCCTCAATCCTCAATTTTCAAACCTCAATAATCAATCTTCAATCCTCAATCCTCAATCCACAATCCTCAATCCTCAATCGTCAGACATCAATCCTCAATACTCAATCTTCAATCCTGAATCCTCAATCCTCAATCCTCAATCCTCATTCTTCAATCCTGAATACCCAATCCGAAATCTTCAATCCTCAATCCTCAATCCTCAATTCTCAATCCTCAATCCTCAGTCCTCAGTCCTCAAACCACAATCCCCAACCCTCAGCCCTCATCCTCAATCCTCAATCCTCAATCCTCAGTCCTCCGTCCTCAAACCTCAATCCTCAGCTCTCAGACCTCATCCTCGATCCTCAATCGTCAATCCTCAATCCTCAATCTTCAATCCTAAATACTCAATCTTCAATCCTCAATCCTCAGTCCTCAAACCTCAATTCTGAATCCTGAATACTCAACCTTCAATCCTCACTCCTCAGTCCTGAATACTCTACCATCAATCTTCAATCCTCAATCCCCAATGCTCAATCCTCAATCCTCATTCTTCAGTCCTCAATACCCAATCCTCAACCTTCAATCCTCAATCCTCAATGCTCAATTCTCAATCCTCAATCCTCAAACCTCAATCTTCAATCCTCAATACTCAATCTTCAATCCTGAATCCTCAATTCTCAATCCTCAGTGCTCAATCCTCAATCCTCAATCCTCAATACTCAATCCTCAATCCTCAATCCTCAATCCTCAATATTCAATCCTCAATACCCAATCCTCAGTCTTCGATCCTCAATCCTCAATCCTCAATCCTCAATCCTCAATCCTCAGTCCTCAAACCTCAATCCTGAATCCTCAATCATGAATCCTCAATCTTCAGCCCTCAGTCCTACACAATCAGTTGTCAATCCTCAATCCTCCATAGAATGTCCTCAATTCACAGTTTTCAATACTCAATACTCAACCTGCAACCTTCAGATCTCTATCCACAAACATCAATTCTCATCACTCAACCCTCAATGCTCAGTCCCCAATCCTCAATCTTCAATCCTCAATCCTCAATCATCAACCCTCAATCTTAATCTTCAATCCTCAATACTCAATCTTCAATCATCAATCCTCAATCCTCAATCCTCAATACTCAATCCTCAATCTTCAATCCTCAATACTCAATCTTCAAACCTCAATCCTCAATCCTCAACCCTCAATCCTCAATCCTCAATCCTCAATCGTCAGTCTTCCATCCTCAATACTCAATCTTCAATCCTCAATGCTCAATCCTCAATCCTCAATCCTCAATCCTCAATCTTAATCTTGAATCCTCAATACTCAATCTTCAATCCTCAATCCTCAATCCTCAATCCTCAACACTCAATCCTCAATCATGAATCCTC
This sequence comes from Calliopsis andreniformis, assembly GCF_051401765.1. NCBI lineage: Eukaryota > Metazoa > Arthropoda > Insecta > Hymenoptera > Andrenidae > Calliopsis > Calliopsis andreniformis. The sequence continues at coordinate 3,052,648 of NW_027480440.1, forward strand.
AATCCTCAGTCCTCAATCTACAATCCTCAATACTCAATCTGCAATCCTCAATCCTCAGTCCTCAATCCTCAATCCTCATTCTTCAATCCTCAATACCGAATCCTCAATCTTCAATCCTCAATCCTCAATACTCAATCTTCAATCCTCAATCCTGAATCCTCATTCTTCAATTATCAATACCGAATCCTCAATCTTCAATCCTCAATCCTCAATCCTCAATTCTCAATCCTCAATCCTCAATCCTCAGACTTCAAACATCAATACTCAACCCTCAGTCCTCGTCCTCAATCCACAACCCTCAATCCTCAATCCTCAATCTTCAATCATTAATATTCAATCTTCAATCCACAATCCTCAATCCTCAATCCTCAATCCTCAATACTCAATCCTCAATTCTCAATCCTCAATCCTCAGTCCTCAAACCTCAATCCTGAATCCTCAATCCTGAATCCTCAATCTTCAGCCCTGAGTCCTCAACAATCAGTTGTCAATCCTCAATCCTCAATAGAACGTCCTCAATTCACAGTTTTCAATACTCAATACTCAATCTGCAATCTTCAGATTTCTATACACAAACATCAATTCTCATCACTCAACCCTCAATACTCAGTCCACAATCCTCAATCTTCAATCGTCAATCCTCAATCCTCAGTCCTCAATCCTCAATCCTCATTCTTCGATCCTCAATACCGAATCCTCAATCTTCAATCCTCAATCCTCAATCCTCAATTCTCAATCCTCAATCCTCAATCCTCAATCTTAATCTTCAATCCTCAATACTCAATCTTCAACCCTCAATCCTCAATCCTCAATCCTCAACACTCAATCCTCAATCTTCAATCCTCAATACTCAATCTTCAATACCCAATCCTCAATCCTCAATCCTCAATACTCAATCCTCAATCCTCAATTGTCAATCTTCCATCCTCAATACTCAATCCTCAATCCTCAATTCTCAATCCTCATTCCTCAGTCCTCAGTCCTCAAACCTCAATCCTCAGCCCTCAGCCCTCATCCTCAATCATCAATCCTCAATCCTCAATCCTCAATAGAATATCATCAATTCACAGTTTTCAATACTCAATACTCAATCTGCAATCTTCAAATCTCTATTCAGAAACATCAATTCTCATCACTCAACCCTCAACACTCCGTCCCCAATCCTGAATCTTCATTCCTCAATCCTCAATACTCAACCCTCAATCCTCAACCCTCAATTTTCAAACCTCAATAGTCAATCTTCCATCCTTAATCCTCAATCCTCTATCCTCAATCCTCAATACTCAATCCTCAATCTTTAATCCTCAATACTCAATCTTCAAACCTCAATCCTCAATCCTCAACCCTCAATCCTCAATCCTCAATCCTCAATTGTCAATCTTCCATCCTCAATGCTCAATCTTCAATCCTCAATCCTCAATCCTCAATCCTCAATCCTCAATCCTCAATAGTCAATCCTCAACCTTCAACCCTCAGTGCCAAATACTCAATCTTGAATACTCAATCCTCAATCCTCAAACTTCAATCCCCAATACTCAATCTTCAATCCTCAATCCTCAATCCTCAAGTCTCAACTCTCATTCCTCATTCCTCAGTCCTCAAACCTCAATCCTCAACCCTCAGCCCACATCCTCAATCATCAATCCTCAATCCTCAATCCTCAATAGAATATCATCAATTCACAGTTTTCAATACTCAATACTCAACCTGCAATCTTCAAATCTCTATTCACAAACATCAATTCTCATCACTCAACCCTCAACACTCCGTCACCAATCCTCAATCTTCATTCCTCAACCCTCAATACTCAATCCTCAACCCTCAATCCGCAACGTTCAATCCTCAATACCCTATCCTCAGTCTTCAATCCTCAATCCTCAATCCTCAATCCTCAATCCTCAATCCTCAGTCCTCAAACCTCAATCCTGAATCCTCAATCCTGCATCCTCAATCTTCAGCCCTGGGTCTTCAACAATCAGTTGTCAATCCTCAATCCTCAATAGAATGTCCTCAATTCACAGTTTTCAATACTCAATACTCAACCTGCAATCTTCAGAGCTCTATCCACAAACATCAATTCTCATCACTCAACCCTCAATGCTCAGTCCCCAATCCTCAATCTTCAATCCTCAATCCTCAATCCTCAATCCTCAATCCTCAACCTTAATCTTCAATCCTCAATACTCAATCTTCAATCCTCAATCCTCAATCCTCAATCCTCAATACTCAATCCTCAATCTTCAATCCTCAATACTCAATCTTCAAACCTCAATCCTCAATCCTCAACACTCAATCCTCAATCCTCAATCCTCAATTGTCAATCTTCCATCCTCAATACTCAATCTTCAATCCTCAATCCTCAATCCTCAATCCTCAATCCTCATTCTTCAATCCTCAATACCCTATCCTCAATCTTCAATCCTCAATCCTCAATCCTCAATCCTCGATCCTAAATAGTCAATCCTCAACCTTCAACCCTCAGTGCCAAATACTCAATCTTGAATACTCAATCCTCAATCCTCAAACTTCAATCCTCAATACTCAATCTTCAATCCTCAATCCTCAGTCCTCAATCCTCAAACCTCATCCTTCAATCCTCAATACCCAATCCTCAATCTTCAATCCTCAATCCTCAATAATCAATTCTCAATCCTCAATCCTCAATCCTCAGACCTCAAACATCAATACTCAACCCTCAGTCCTCGTCCTCAATCCACAACCCTCAATCCTCAACCCTCAATCTTCAATTCTCAATCTTCAATCCACAATCCCCAATCATCAATCCTCAGCCCTCAAACCTCAATCCTGAATCCTCAATCCTGAATCCTCAGTCTTCAGCCCTCAGTCCTCAACAATCAGTTATCAATCATCAATCCTGAATAGAATATCATCAATACACAGTTTTCAATACTCAATACTCAATCTGCAATCTTCAAATCTCTATCCACAGTAATCAATTCTCATCACTCAACCCTCTAACACTCAGTCTCCAATCCTCAATCTTCAATCCTCAATCCTCAATCCTCAACACTCAATCCTCAATCCTCAATTTTCAATCCTCAATAATCAATCTTCAATCCTCAATCCTCAATCCTCAATTCTCAATCCGCAATCGTCAGTCTTCAATCCTCAATACTCAATCTTCAATCCTGAATCCTCAATCCTCAATCCTCAATCCTCATTCTTCAATCCTCAATACCCAATCCTCAATCTTCAATCCTCAATCATCAATCCTCAATTCTCAATCCTCAATCCTCAATCCTCAGACCTCAAACATCAATACTCAACCCTCAGTCCTCGTCATCAAGCCACAACCCTCAATACTCAACCCTCAATCTTCAATTCTCAGTGCTCAGTCCACAATACTCAATCATCAATCCTCAGTCCTCAAACCTCAATCCTGTATCCTCAATCCTGAATCCTCAGTCTTCAGCCCTCAGTTCTCAACAATCAGTTATCAATCCTCAATCCTCAATAGAATATCATCAATTCACAGTTTTCAATACTCAATGCTCAATCTGCAATCTTCAAATCTCTATCCACAGTCATCAATTCTCATCACTCAACCCTCAACACTCAGTCCCCAATCCTCAATCTTCAATCCTCAATCCTCAATCCTCAACCCTCAATTCTCAATCCTCAATTTTCAATCCTCAATAATCAATCTTCAATCCTCAATCCTCAATCCTCAATTCTCAATCCTCAATCGTCAGTCTTCAATCCTCAATACTCAATCTTCAATACTGAATACTCAATCCTCAATCCTCAATCCTCAATCCTCATTCTTCAATCCTCAATACCCAATCCTCAATCTTCAATCCTCAATCCTCAATCCTCAATTCTCAATTCTCAATCCTCAGTCCTCAGTCCTCAAACCTCAATCCTCAACCCTCAGCCCTCATCCTCAATCATCAATCCTCAATCCTTAATCCTCAATAGAATATCATCAATTCACAGTTTTCAATACTCAATACTCAACATGCAATCTTCAAATCTCTATTCACAAACATCAATTCTCATCACTCAACCCTCAACACTCCGTCCCCAATCCACAATCTTCATTCCTCAACCCTCAATACTCAATCCTCAACCCTCAATCCGCAACGTTCAATCCTCAATACCCTATCCTCAGTCTTCCATCCTCAATCCTCAATCCTCAATCCTCAATCCTCAATCCTCAGTCCTCAAACCTCAATCCTGAATCCTCAATCCTCAATCCTCAATCTTCAGACCTGGGTCCTCAACAATCAGTTGTCAATCCTCAATCCTCAATAGAATGTCCTCAATTCACAGTTTTCAATACTCAATACTCAACCTGCAATCTTCAGATCTCTATCCACAAACATCAATTCTCATCACTCAACCCTCAATGCTCAGTCCCCAATCCTCAATCTTCAATCCTCAATCCTCAATCCTCAATCCTCAATCCTCAATCTTAATCTTCAATCCTCAATACTCAATCTTCAATCCTCAATCCTCAATCCTCAATCCTCAATCCTCAATCCTCAATTCTCAATCCTCAATCCTCAGTCCTCAGTCCTCAAACCACAATCCCCAACCCTCAGCCATCATCCTCAATCCTCAATCCACAATCCTCAGCCCTCCGTCCTCAAACCTCAATCCTCAGCTCTCAGACCTCATCCTCGATCCTCAATCCTCAACCCTCAATCCTCAATCCTCAATCCTCAATTGTCAATCTTCCATCCTCAATACTCAATCTTCAATCCTCAATCCTCAATCCTCAATCCTCAATCCTCATTCTGCAATCCTCAATACCCTATCCTCAATCTTCAATCCTCAATCCTCAATCCTCAATCCTCAATCCTCAATAGTCAATCCTCAATCTTCAACCCTCAGTGCCAAAGACTCAATCTTGAATACTCAATCCTCAATCCTCAAACTTCAATCCTCAATACTCAACCTTCAATCCTCAGTCCTCAGTCCTCAATCCTCAATCCTCATCCTTCAATCCTCAATACCCAATACTCAATCTTCAATCCTCAATCCTCAATCCTCAATTCTCAATCCTCAATCCTCAATCCTCAGACCTCAAACATCAATACTCAACCCTCAGTCCTCGTCCTCAATCCACAACCCTCAATCCTCAATCCTCAATCTTCAATTCTCAATCCTCAATCCACAATCCTCAATCATCAATCCTCAATCCTCAAACCTCAATCCTGAATCCTCAATCCTGAATCCTCAATCTTCAGCCCTCAGTCCTCAACAATCAGCTGTCAATCCTCAATCCTCAATAGAATATCATCAATTCAAAGCTTTCAATACTCAATACTCAATCTGCAATCTCCAAATCTCTATCCGCAATCATCAATCCTCAATACTCAACCTTCAATCCTCAATCCTCAACACTCAATCCTCAATCCTCAATCCTCAATCCTCAATCTTCAATCCTCAATACTCAATCTTCAATCCTCAATCCTCAATCCTCAATCCTCAATCCTCATTCTTCAATCCTCAACACCCAGTCCTCAATCTTCAAGCCTCAATCCTCAGTCCTCAAACCTCAATCCTGAATCCTCAATCCTGAATCCTCAATCTTCAGCCCTGGGTCCTCAACAATCAGTTGTCAATCCTCAATCCTCAATAGAATGTCCTCAATTCACAGTCTTCAATACTCAATACTCAACCTGCAATCTTCAGATCTCTATCCACAAACATCAATTCTCATCACTCAACCCTCAATGCTCAGTCCCCAATCCTCAATCTTCAATCCTCAATCCTCAAACCTCAATCCTCAATCCTCAATCTTAATCTTCAATCCTCAATACTCAATCTTCAATCCTCAATCCTCAATCCTCAATCCTCAATACTCAATCCTCAATCTTCAATCCTCAATACTCAATCTTCAAACCTCAATCCTCAATCCTCAACACGCAATCCTCAATCCTCAATACTCAATTGTCAATCTTCCATCCTCAATACTCAATCTTCAATCCTCAATCCTCAATCCTCAATCCTCAATCCTCATTCTTCAATCCTCAATACCCTATCCTCAATCTTCAATCCTCAATCCTCAATCCTCAGCCCTCCGTACTCAAACCTCAATCCTCAGCTCTCAGACCTCATCCTCGATCCTCAATCGTCAATCCTCAATCCTCAATCTTCAATCCTAAATACTCAATCTTCAATCCTCAATCCTCAGTCCTCAAACCTCAATTCTGAATCCTGAATACTCAACCTTCAATCCTCACTCCTCAGTCCTGAATACTCTACCATCAATCTTCAATCCTCAATCCCCAATGCTCAATCCTCAATCCTCATTCTTCAGTCCTCAATACCCAATCCTCAACCTTCAATCCTCAATCCTCAATGCTCAATTCTCAATCCTCAATCCTCAAACCTCAATCTTCAATCCTCAATACTCAATCTTCAATCCTGAATCCTCAATTCTCAATTCTCAGTGCTCAATCCTCAATCCTCAATCCTCAATCCTCAATACTCAATCCTCAATCCTCAATCCTCAATGCTCAATATTCAATCCTCAATACCCAATCCACAGTCTTCGATCCTCAATCCTCAATCCTCAATCCTCAATCCTCAATCCTCAGTCCTCAAACCTCAATCCTGAATCCTCAATCATGAATCCTCAATCTTCAGCCCTCAGTCCTACACAATCAGTTGTCAATCCTCAATCCTCAATAGAATGTCCTCAATTCACAGTTTTCAATACTCAATACTCAACCTGCAACCTTCAGATCTCTATCCACAAACATCAATTCTCATCACTCAACCCTCAATGCTCAGTCCCCAATCCTCAATCTTCAATCCTCAATCCTCAATCATCAACCCTCAATCTTAATCTTCAATCCTCAATACTCAATCTTCAATCCTCAATCCTCAATCCTCAATCCTCAATACTCAATCCTCAATCTTCAATCCTCAATACTCAATCTTCAAACCTCAATCCTCAATCCTCAACCCTCAATCCTCAATCCTCAATCCTCAATCGTCAGTCTTCCATCCTCAATACTCAATCTTCAATCCTCAATGCTCAATCCTCAATCCTCAATCCTCAATCCTCAATCTTAATCTTCAATCCTCAATACTCAATCTTCAATCCTCAATCCTCAGTCCTCAATCTACAATCCTCAATACTCAATCTGCAATCCTCAATCCTCAGTCCTCAATCCTCAATCCTCATTCTTCAATCCTCAATACCGAATCCTCAATCTTCAATCCTCAATACTCAATACTCAATCTTCAATCCTCAATCCTCAATCCTCATTCTTCAATTATCAATACCGAATCCTCAATCTTCAATCCTCAATCCTCAATCCTCAATTCTCAATCCTCAATCCTCAATCCTCAGACTTCAAACATCAATACTCAACCCTCAGTCCTCGTCCTCAATCCACAACCCTCAATCCTCAATCCTCAATCTTCAATCATTAATATTCAATCTTCAATCCACAATCCTCAATCCTCAATCCTCAATACTCAATCCTCAATCCTCAACCCTCAATCCTCAGTCCTCAAACCTCAATCCTGAATCCTCAATCCTGAATCCTCAATCTTCAGCCCTGAGTCCTCATCAATCAGTTGTCAATCCTCAATCCTCAATAGAACGTCCTCAATTCACAGTTTTCAATACTCAATACTCAAACTGCAATCTTCAAATCTCTATTCACAAACATCAATTCTCATCACACAACCCTCAACACTCCGTCCCCAATCCTCAATCTTCAATCCTCAATCCTCAATCCTCAACCCTCAACCCTCAATCCTCAATTTTCAAACCTCAATAATCAATCTTCAATCCTCAATCCTCAATCCTCAATCCTCAATCCTCAATCGTCAGACTTCAATCCTCAATACTCAATCTTCAATCCTGAATCCTCAATCCTCAATCCTCAATCCTCACTCTTCAATCCTGAATACCCAATCCGAAATCTTCAATCCTCAATCCTCAATCCTCAATTCTCAATCCTCAATCCTCAGTCCTCGGTCCTCAAACCACAATCCCCAACCCTCAGCCCTCATCCTCAATCCTCAATCCTCAATCCTCAGCCCTCCGTCCTCAAACCTCAATCCTCAGCTCTCAGACCTCATCCTCGATCCTCAATCGTCAATCCTCAATCCTCAACCTTCAATCCTAAATACTCAATCATCAATCCTCAATCCTCAGTCCTCAAACCTCAATTCTGAATCCTGAATACTCAACCTTCAAACCTCAATCCTCAGTCCTGAATACTCCACCATCAATCTTCAATCCTCAATCCCCAATGCGCAATCCTCAATCCTCATTCTTCAGTCCTCAATACCCAATCCTCAACCTTCAATCCTCAATCCTCAATGCTCAATTCTCAATCCTCAATCCTCAAACCTCAATCTTCAATCCTCAATACTCAATCTTCAATCCTGAATCCTCAATTCTCAATCCTCAGTGCTCAATCCTCAATCCTCAATCCTCAATACTCAATCCTCAATCCTCAATCCTCAATCCTCAATATTCAATCCTCAATACCCAATCCTCAGTCTTCGATCCTCAATCCTCAATCCTCAATCCTCAATCCTCAATCCTCAGTCCTCAAACCTCAATCCTGAATCCTCAATCATGAATCCTCAATCTTCAGCCCTCAGTCCTACACAATCAGTTGTCAATCCTCAATCCTCAATAGAATGTCCTCAATTCACAGTTTTCAATACTCAATACTCAACCTGCAACCTTCAGATCTCTACCCACAAACATAAATTCTCATCACTCAACCCTCAATGCTCAGTCCCCAATCCTCAATCTTCAATCCTCAATCCTCAATCATCAACCCTCAATCTTAATCTTCAATCCTCAATACTCAATCTTCAATCCTCAATCCTCAATCCTCAATCCTCAATACTCAATCCTCAATCTTCAATCCTCAATACTCAATCTTCAAACCTCAATCCTCAATCCTCAACCCTCAATCCTCAATCCTCAATCCTCAATCGTCAGTCTTCCATCCTCAATACTCAATCTTCAATCCTCAATGCTCAATCCTCAATCCTCAATCCTCAATCCTCAATCTTAATCTTCAATCCTCAATACTCAATCTTCAATCCTCAATCCTCAATCCTCAATCGTCAACACTCAATCCTCAATCATGAATACTCAATCCTCAGTCCTCAATCTACAATCCTCAATACTCAATCTGCAATCCTCAATCCTCAGTCCTCAATCCTCAATCCTCATTCTTCAATCCTCAATACCGAATCCTCAATCTTCAATCCTCAATCCTCAATACTCAATCTTCAATCCTCAGTCCTCAATCCTCATTCTTCAATTATCAATACCGAATCCTCAATCTGCAATCCTCAATCCTCAATCCTCAATTCTCAATCCTCAATCCTCAATCCTCAGACTTCAAACATCAATACTCAACCCTCAGTCCTCGTCCTCAATCCACAACCCTCAATCCTCAATCCTCAATCTTCAATCATTAATATTCAATCTTCAATCCACAATCCTCAATCCTCAATCCTCAATACTCAATCCTCAATCCTCAACCCTCAATCCTCAGTCCTCAAACCTCAATCCTGAATCCTCAATCCTGAATCCTCAATCTTCAGCCCTGAGTCCTCAACAATCAGTTGTCAATCCTCAATCCTCAATAGAACGTCCTCAATTCACAGTTTTCAATACTCAATACTCAAACTGCAATCTTCAAATCTCTATTCACAAACATCAATTCTCATCACCCAACCCTCAACACTCCGTCCCCAATCCTCAATCTTCAATCCTCAATCCTCAATCCTCAACCCTCAACCCTCAATCCTCAATTTTCAAACCTCAATAATCAATCTTCAATCCTCAATCCTCAATCCACAATCCTCAATCCTCAATCGTCAGACATCAATCCTCAATACTCAATCTTCAATCCTGAATCCTCAATCCTCAATCCTCAATCCTCATTCTTCAATCCTGAATACCCAATCCGAAATCTTCAATCCTCAATCCTCAATCCTCAATTCTCAATCCTCAATCCTCAGTCCTCAGTCCTCAAACCACAATCCCCAACCCTCAGCCCTCATCCTCAATCCTCAATCCTCAATCCTCAGTCCTCCGTCCTCAAACCTCAATCCTCAGCTCTCAGACCTCATCCTCGATCCTCAATCGTCAATCCTCAATCCTCAATCTTCAATCCTAAATACTCAATCTTCAATCCTCAATCCTCAGTCCTCAATCCTCAATTCTGAATCCTGAATACTCAACCTTCAATCCTCACTCCTCAGTCCTGAATACTCTACCATCAATCTTCAATCCTCAATCCCCAATGCTCAATCCTCAATCCTCATTCTTCAGTCCTCAATACCCAATCCTCAACCTTCAATCCTCAATCCTCAATGCTCAATTCTCAATCCTCAATCCTCAAACCTCAATCTTCAATCCTCAATTCTCAATCTTCAATCCTGAATCCTCAATTCTCAATCCTCAGTGCTCAATCCTCAATCCTCAATCCTCAATACTCAATCCTCAATCCTCAATCCTCAATCCTCAATATTCAATCCTCAATACCCAATCCTCAGTCTTCGATCCTCAATCCTCAATCCTCAATCCTCAATCCTCAATCCTCAGTCCTCAAACCTCAATCCTGAATCCTCAATCATGAATCCTCAATCTTCAGCCCTCAGTCCTACACAATCAGTTGTCAATCCTCAATCCTCCATAGAATGTCCTCAATTCACAGTTTTCAATACTCAATACTCAACCTGCAACCTTCAGATCTCTATCCACAAACATCAATTCTCATCACTCAACCCTCAATGCTCAGTCCCCAATCCTCAATCTTCAATCCTCAATCCTCAATCATCAACCCTCAATCTTAATCTTCAATCCTCAATACTCAATCTTCAATCATCAATCCTCATTCCTCAATCCTCAATACTCAATCCTCAATCTTCAATCCTCAATACTCAATCTTCAAACCTCAATCCTCAATCCTCAACCCTCAATCCTCAATCCTCAATCCTCAATCGTCAGTCTTCCATCCTCAATACTCAATCTTCAATCCTCAATGCTCAATCCTCAATCCTCAATCCTCAATCCTCAATCTTAATCTTCAATCCTCAATACTCAATCTTCAATCCTCAATCCTCAATCCTCAATCCTCAACACTCAATCCTCAATCATGAATCCTCAATCCTCAGTCCTCAAACTACAATCCTCAATACTCAATCTGCAATCCTCAATCCTCAGTCCTCAATCCTCAATCCTCATTCTTCAATCCTCAATACCGAATCCTCAATCTTCAATCCTCAATCCTCAATACTCAATCTTCAATACTCAATCCTCAATCCTCATTCTTCAATTATCAATACCGATTCCTCAATCTTCAATCCTCAATCCTCAATCCTCAATTCTCAATCCCCAATCCTCAATCCTCAGACTTCAAACATCAATACTCAACCCTCAGTCCTCGTCCTCAATCCACAACCCTCAATCCTCAATCCTCAATCTTCAATCATTAATATTCAATCTTCAATCCACAATCCTCAATCCTCAATCCTCAATACTCAATCCTCAATCCTCAATCCTCAATCCTCAGTCCTCAAACCTCAATCCTGAATCCTCAATCCTGAATCCTCAATCTTCAGCCCTGAGACCTCAACAATCAGTTGTCAATCCTCAATCCTCAATAGAACGTCCTCAATTCACAGTTTTCAATACTCAATACTCAATCTGCAATCTTCAGATTTCTATACACAAACATCAATTCTCATCACTCAACCCTCAATACTCAGTCCACAATCCTCAATCTTCAATCGTCAATCCTCAATCCTCAGTCCTCAATCCTCAATCCTCATTCTTCAATCCTCAATACCGAATCCTCAATCTTCAATCCTCAATCCTCAATCCTCAATTCTCAATCCTCAATCTTCAATCCTCAATCTTAATCTTCAATCCTCAATACTCAATCTTCAACCCTCAATCCTCAATCCTCAATCCTCAACACTCAATCCTCAATCTTCAATCCTCAATACTCAATCTTCAATACCCAATCCTCAATCCTCAATCCTCAATACTCAATCCTCAATCCTCAATTGTCAATCTTCCATCCTCAATACTCAATCCTCAATCCTCAATTCTCAATCCTCATTCCTCAGTCCTCAGTCCTCAAACCTCAATCCTCAGCCCTCAGCCCTCATCCTCAATCATCAATCCTCAATCCTCAATCCTCAATAGAATATCATCAATTCACAGTTTTCAATACTCAATACTCAATCTGCAATCTTCAAATCTCTATTCAGAAACATCAATTCTCATCACTCAACCCTCAACACTCCGTCCCCAATCCTGAATCTTCATTCCTCAATCCTCAATACTCAACCCTCAATCCTCAACCCTCAATTTTCAAACCTCAATAGTCAATCTTCCATCCTTAATCCTCAATCCTCTATCCTCAATCCTCAATACTCAATCCTCAATCTTTAATCCTCAATACTCAATCTTCAAACCTCAATCCTCAATCCTCAACCCTCAATCCTCAATCCTCAATCCTCAATTGTCAATCTTCCATCCTCAATACTCAATCTTCAATCCTCAATCCTCAATCCTCAATCCTCAATCCTCAATCCTCAATAGTCAATCCTCAACCTTCAACCCTCAGTGCCAAATACTCAATCTTGAATACTCAATCCTCAATCCTCAAACTTCAATCCCCAATACTCAATCTTCAATCCTCAATCCTCAATCCTCAAGTCTCAACTCTCATTCCTCATTCCTCAGTCCTCAAACCTCAATCCTCAACCCTCAGCCCACATCCTCAATCATCAATCCTCAATCCTCAATCCTCAATAGAATATCATCAATTCACAGTTTTCAATACTCAATACTCAACCTGCAATCTTCAAATCTCTATTCACAAACATCAATTCTCATCACTCAACCCTCAACACTCCGTCACCAATCCTCAATCTTCATTCCTCAACCCTCAATACTCAATCCTCAACCCTCAATCCGCAACGTTCAATCCTCAATACCCTATCCTCAGTCTTCAATCCTCAATCCTCAATTCTCAATCCTCAATCCTCAATCCTCAGTCCTCAAACCTCAATCCTGAATCCTCAATCCTGCATCCTCAATCTTCAGCCCTGGGTCCTCAACAATCAGTTGTCAATCCTCAATCCTCAATAGAATGTCCTCAATTCACAGTTTTCAATACTCAATACTCAACCTGCAATCTTCAGAGCTCTATCCACAAACATCAATTCTCATCACTCAACCCTCAATGCTCAGTCCCCAATCCTCAATCTTCAATCCTCAATCCTCAATCCTCAATCCTCAATCCTCAACCTTAATCTTCAATCCTCAATACTCAATCTTCAATCCTCAATCCTCAATCCTCAATCCTCAATACTCAATCCTCAATCTTCAATCCTCAATACTCAATCTTCAAACCTCAATCCTCAATCCTCAACACTCAATCCTCAATCCTCAATCCTCAATTGTCAATCTTCCATCCTCAATACTCAATCTTCAATCCTCAATCCTCAATCCTCAATCCTCAATCCTCATTCTTCAATCCTCAATACCCTATCCTCAATCTTCAATCCTCAATCCTCAATCCTCAATCCTCGATCCTAAATAGTCAATCCTCAACCTTCAACCCTCAGTGCCAAATACTCAATCTTGAATACTCAATCCTCAATCCTCAAACTTCAATCCTCAATACTCAATCTTCAATCCTCAATCCTCAGTCCTCAATCCTAAAACCTCATCCTTCAATCCTCAATACCCAATCCTCAATCTTCAATCCTCAATCCTCAATCCTCAATTCTCAATCCTCAATCCTCAATCCTCAGACCTCAAACATCAATACTCAACCCTCAGTCCTCGTCCTCAATCCACAACCCTCAATCCTCAACCCTCAATCTTCAATTCTCAATCTTCAATCCACAATCCTCAGTCATCAATCCTCAGCCCTCAAACCTCAATCCTGAATCCTCAATCCTGAATCCTCAGTCTTCAGCCCTCAGTCCTCAACAATCAGTTATCAATCATCAATCCTGAATAGAATATCATCAATACACAGTTTTCAATACTCAATACTCAATCTGCAATCTTCAAATCTCTATCCAGAGTAATCAATTCTCATCACTCAACCCTCTAACACTCAGTCTCCAATCCTCAATCTTCAATCCTCAATCCTCAATCCTCAACACTCAATCCTCAATCCTCAATTTTCAATCCTCAATAATCAATCTTCAATCCTCAATCCTCAATCCTCAATTCTCAATCCGCAATCGTCAGTCTTCAATCCTCAATACTCAATCTTCAATCCTGAATCCTCAATCCTCAATCCTCAATCCTCATTCTTCAATCCTCAATACCCAATCCTCAATCTTCAATCCTCAATCATCAATCCTCAATTCTCAATCCTCAATCCTCAATCCTCAGACCTCAAACATCAATACTCAACCCTCAGTCCTCGTCATCAATCCACAACCCTCAATACTCAACCCTCAATCTTCAATTCTCAATGCTCAGTCCACAATACTCAATCATCAATCCTCAGTCCTCAAACCTCAATCCTGTATCCTCAATCCTGAATCCTCAGTCTTCAGCCCTCAGTTCTCAACAATCAGTTATCAATCCTCAATCCTCAATAGAATATCATCAATTCACAGTTTTCAATACTCAATGCTCAATCTGCAATCTTCAAACCTCTATCCACAGTCATCAATTCTCATCACTCAACCCTCAACACTCAGTCCCCAATCCTCAATCTTCAATCCTCAATCCTCAATCCTCAACCCTCAATTCTCAATCCTCAATTTTCAATCCTCAATAATCAATCTTCAATCCTCAATCCTCAATCCTCAATTCTCAATCCTCAATCGTCAGTCTTCAATCCTCAATACTCAATCTTCAATACTGAATACTCAATCCTCAATCCTCAATCCTCAATCCTCATTCTTCAATCCTCAATACCCAATCCTCAATCTTCAATCCTCAATCCTCAATCCTCAATTCTCAATTCTCAATCCTCAGTCCTCAGTCCTCAAACCTCAATCCTCAACCCTCAGCCCTCATCCTCAATCATCAATGCTCAATCCTCAATCCTCAATAGAATATCATCAATTCACAGTTTTCAATACTCAATACTCAACATGCAATCTTCAAATCTCTATTCACAAACATCAATTCTCATCACTCAACCCTCAACACTCCGTCCCCAATCCACAATCTTCATTCCTCAACCCTCAATACTCAATCCTCAACCCTCAATCCGCAACGTTCAATCCTCAATACCCTATCCTCAGTCTTCCATCCTCAATCCTCAATCCTCAATCCTCAATCCTCAATCCTCAGTCCTCAAACCTCAATCCTGAATCCTCAATCCTCAATCCTCAATCTTCAGACCTGGGTCCTCAACAATCAGTTGTCAATCCTCAATCCTCAATAGAATGTCCTCAATTCACAGTTTTCAATACTCAATACTCAACCTGCAATCTTCAGATCTCTATCCACAAACATCAATTCTCATCACTCAACCCTCAATGCTCAGTCCCCAATCCTCAATCTTCAATCCTCAGTCCTCAATCCTCAATCCTCAATCCTCAATCTTAATCTTCAATCCTCAATACTCAATCTTCAATCCTCAATCCTCAATCCTCAATCCTCAATCCTCAATCCTCAATTCTCAATCCTCAATCCTCAGTCCTCAGTCCTCAAACCACAATCCCCAACCCTCAGCCATCATCCTCAATCCTCAATCCACAATCCTCAGCCCTCCGTCCTCAAACCTCAATCCTCAGCTCTCAGACCTCATCCTCGATCCTCAATCCTCAATCCTCAATCCTCAATCCTCAATCCTCAATTGTCAATCTTCCATCCTCAATACTCAATCTTCAATCCTCAATCCTCAATCCTCATTCCTCAATCCTCATTCTTCAATCCTCAATACCCTATCCTCAATCTTCAATCCTCAATCCTCAATCCTCAATCCTCAATCCTCAATAGTCAATCCTCAATCTTCAACCCTCAGTGCCAAAGACTCAATCTTGAATACTCAATCCTCAATCCTCAAACTTCAATCCTCAATACTCAACCTTCAATCCTCAATCCTCAGTCCTCAATCCTCAATCCTCATCCTTCAATCCTCAATACCCAATACTCAATCTTCAATCCTCAATCCTCAATCCTCAATTCTCAATCCTCAATCCTCAATCCTCAGACCTCAAACATCAATACTCAACCCTCAGTCCTCGTCCTCAATCCACAACCCTCAATCCTCAATCCTCAATCTTCAATTCTCAATCCTCAATCCACAATCCTCAATCATCAATCCTCAATCCTCAAACCTCAATCCTGAATCCTCAATCCTGAATCCTCAATCTTCAGCCCTCAGTCCTCAACAATCAGCTGTCAATCCTCAATCCTCAATAGAATATCATCAAATCAAAGCTTTCAATACTCAATACTCAATCTGCAATCTCCAAATCTCTATCCACAATCATCAATCCTCAATACTCAACCTTCAATCCTCAATCCTCAATCCTCAATACTCAATCCTCAATCCTCAATCCTCAATCCTCAATATTCAATCCTCAATACCCAATCCTCAGTCTTCGATCCTCAATCCTCAATCCTCAATCCTCAATCCTCAATCCTCAGTCCTCAAACCTCAATCCTGAATCCTCAATCATGAATCCTCAATCTTCAGCCCTCAGTCCTACACAATCAGTTGTCAATCCTCAATCCTCAATAGAATGTCCTCAATTCACAGTTTTCAATACTCAATACTCAACCTGCAACCTTCAGATCTCTACCCACAAACATAAATTCTCATCACTCAACCCTCAATGCTCAGTCCCCAATCCTCAATCTTCAATCCTCAATCCTCAATCATCAACCCTCAATCTTAATCTTCAATCCTCAATACTCAATCTTCAATCCTCAATCCTCAATCCTCAATCCTCAATACTCAATCCTCAATCTTCAATCCTCAATACTCAATCTTCAAACCTCAATCCTCAATCCTCAACCCTCAATCCTCAATCCTCAATCCTCAATCGTCAGTCTTCCATCCTCAATACTCAATCTTCAATCCTCAATGCTCAATCCTCAATCCTCAATCCTCAATCCTCAATCTTAATCTTCAATCCTCAATACTCAATCTTCAATCCTCAATCCTCAATCCTCAATCGTCAACACTCAATCCTCAATCATGAATACTCAATCCTCAGTCCTCAATCTACAATCCTCAATACTCAATCTGCAATCCTCAATCCTCAGTCCTCAATCCTCAATCCTCATTCTTCAATCCTCAATACCGAATACTCAATCTTCAATCCTCAATCCTCAATACTCAATCTTCAATCCTCAGTCCTCAATCCTCATTCTTCAATTATCAATACCGAATCCTCAATCTGCAATCCTCAATCCTCAATCCTCAATTCTCAATCCTCAATCCTCAATCCTCAGACTTCAAACATCAATACTCAACCCTCAGTCCTCGTCCTCAATCCACAACCCTCAATCCTCAATCCTCAATCTTCAATCATTAATATTCAATCTTCAATCCACAATCCTCAATCCTCAATCCTCAATACTCAATCCTCAATCCTCAACCCTCAATCCTCAGTCCTCAAACCTCAATCCTGAATCCTCAATCCTGAATCCTCAATCTTCAGCCCTGAGTCCTCAACAATCAGTTGTCAATCCTCAATCCTCAATAGAACGTCCTCAATTCACAGTTTTCAATACTCAATACTCAAACTGCAATCTTCAAATCTCTATTCACAAACATCAATTCTCATCACCCAACCCTCAACACTCCGTCCCCAATCCTCAATCTTCAATCCTCAATCCTCAATCCTCAACCCTCAACCCTCAATCCTCAATTTTCAAACCTCAATAATCAATCTTCAATCCTCAATCCTCAATCCACAATCCTCAATCCTCAATCGTCAGACATCAATCCTCAATACTCAATCTTCAATCCTGAATCCTCAATCCTCAATCCTCAATCCTCATTCTTCAATCCTGAATACCCAATCCGAAATCTTCAATCCTCAATCCTCAATCCTCAATTCTCAATCCTCAATCCTCAGTCCTCAGTCCTCTAACCACAATCCCCAACCCTCAGCCCTCATCCTCAATCCTCAATCCTCAATCCTCAGTCCTCCGTCCTCAAACCTCAATCCTCAGCTCTCAGACCTCATCCTCGATCCTCAATCGTCAATCCTCAATCCTCAATCTTCAATCCTAAATACTCAATCTTCAATCCTCAATCCTCAGTCCTCAAACCTCAATTCTGAATCCTGAATACTCAACCTTCAATCCTCACTCCTCAGTCCTGAATACTCTACCATCAATCTTCAATCCTCAATCCCCAATGCTCAATCCTCAATCCTCATTCTTCAGTCCTCAATACCCAATCCTCAACCTTCAATCCTCAATCCTCAATGCTCAATTCTCAATCCTCAATCCTCAAACCTCAATCTTCAATCCTCAATTCTCAATCTTCAATCCTGAATCCTCAATTCTCAATCCTCAGTGCTCAATCCTCAATCCTCAATCCTCAATACTCAATCCTCAATCCTCAATCCTCAATCCTCAATATTCAATCCTCAATACCCAATCCTCAGTCTTCGATCCTCAATCCTCAATCCTCAATCCTCAATCCTCAATCCTCAGTCCTCAAACCTCAATCCTGAATCCTCAATCATGAATCCTCAATCTTCAGCCCTCAGTCCTACACAATCAGTTGTCAATCCTCAATCCTCCATAGAATGTCCTCAATTCACAGTTTTCAATACTCAATACTCAACCTGCAACCTTCAGATCTCTATCCACAAACATCAATTCTCATCACTCAACCCTCAATGCTCAGTCCCCAATCCTCAATCTTCAATCCTCAATCCTCAATCATCAACCCTCAATCATAATCTTCAATCCTCAATACTCAATCTTCAATCATCAATCCTCAATCCTCAATCCTCAATACTCAATCCTCAATCTTCAATCCTCAATACTCAATCTTCAAACCTCAATCCTCAATCCTCAACCCTCAATCCTCAATCCTCAATCCTCAATCGTCAGTCTTCCATCCTCAATACTCAATCTTCAATCCTCAATGCTCAATCCTCAATCCTCAATCCTCAATCCTCAATCTTAATCTTCAATCCTCAATACTCAATCTTCAATCCTCAATCCTCAATCCTCAATCCTCAACACTCAATCCTCAATCATGAATCCTCAATCCTCAGTCCTCAAACTACAATCCTCAATACTCAATCTGCAATCCTCAATCCTCAGTCCTCAATCCTCAATCCTCATTCTTCAATCCTCAATACCGAATCCTCAATCTTCAATCCTCAATCCTCAATACTCAATCTTCAATACTCAATCCTCAATCCTCATTCTTCAATTATCAATACCGAATCCTCAATCTTCAATCCTCAATCCTCAATCCTCAATTCTCAATCCTCAATCCTCAATCCTCAGACTTCAAACATCAATACTCAACCCTCAGTCCTCGTCCTCAATCCACAACCCTCAATCCTCAATCCTCAATCTTCAATCATTAATATTCAATCTTCAATCCACAATCCTCAATCCTCAATCCTCAATACTCAATCCTCAATCCTCAATCCTCAATCCTCAGTCCTCAAACCTCAATCCTGAATCCTCAATCCTGAATCCTCAATCTTCAGCCCTGAGTCCTCAACAATCAGTTGTCAATCCTCAATCCTCAATAGAACGTCCTCAATTCACAGTTTTCAATACTCAATACTCATTCTGCAATCTTCAGATTTCTATACACAAACATCAATTCTCATCACTCAACCCTCAATACTCAGTCCACAATCCTCAATCTTCAATCGTCAATCCTCAATCCTCAGTCCTCAATCCTCAATCCTCATTCTTCAATCCTCAATACCGAATCCTCAATCTTCAATCCTCAATCCTCAATCCTCAATTCTCAATCCTCAATCCTCAATCCTCAATCTTAATCTTCAATCCTCAATACTCAATCTTCAACCCTCAATCCTCAATCCTCAATCCTCAACACTCAATCCTCAATCTTCAATCCTCAATACTCAATCTTCAATACCCAATCCTCAATCCTCAATCCTCAATACTCAATCCTCAATCCTCAATTGTCAATCTTCCATCCTCAATACTCAATCGTCAATCCTCAATTCTCAATCCTCATTCCTCAGTCCTCAGTCCTCAAACCTCAATCCTCAGCCCTCAGCCCTCATCCTCAATCATCAATCCTCAATCCTCAATCCTCAATAGAATATCATCAATTCACAGTTTTCAATACTCAATACTCAATCTGCAATCTTCAAATCTCTATTCAGAAACATCAATTCTCATCACTCAACCCTCAACACTCCGTCCCCAATCCTGAATCTTCATTCCTCAATCCTCAATACTCAACCCTCAATCCTCAACCCTCAATTTTCAAACCTCAATAGTCAATCTTCCATTCTTAATCCTCAATCCTCTATCCTCAATCCTCAATACTCAATCCTCAATCTTTAATCCTCAATACTCAATCTTCAAACCTCAATCCTCAATCCTCAACCCTCAATCCTCAATCCTCAATCCTCAATTGTCAATCTTCCATCCTCAATACTCAATCTTCAATCCTCAATCCTCAATCCTCAATCCTCAATCCTCAATCCTCAATAGTCAATCCTCAACCTTCAACCCTCAGTGCCAAATACTCAATCTTGAATACTCAATCCTCAATCCTCAAACTTCAATCCCCAATACTCAATCTTCAATCCTCAATCCTCAATCCTCAAGTCTCAACTCTCATTCCTCATTCCTCAGTCCTCAAACCTCAATCCTCAACCCTCAGCCCACATCCTCAATCATCAATCCTCAATCCTCAATCCTCAATAGAATATCATCAATTCACAGTTTTCAATACTCAATACTCAACCTGCAATCTTCAAATCTCTATTCACAAACATCAATTCTCATCACTCAACCCTCAACACTCCGTCACCAATCCTCAATCTTCATTCCTCAACCCTCAATACTCAATCCTCAACCCTCAATCCGCAACGTTCAATCCTCAATACCCTATCCTCAGTCTTCAATCCTCAATCCTCAATCCTCAATCCTCAATCCTCAATCCTCAGTCCTCAAACCTCAATCCTGAATCCTCAATCCTGCATCCTCAATCTTCAGCCCTGGGTCCTCAACAATCAGTTGTCAATCCTCAATCCTCAATAGAATGTCCTCAATTCACAGTTTTCAATACTCAATACTCAACCTGCAATCTTCAGAGCTCTATCCACAAACATCAATTCTCATCACTCAACCCTCAATGCTCAGTCCCCAATCCTCAATCTTCAATCCTCAATCCTCAATCCTCAATCCTCAATCCTCAACCTTAATCTTCAATCCTCAATACTCAATCTTCAATCCTCAATCCTCAATCCTCAATCCTCAATACTCAATCCTCAATCTTCAATCCTCAATACTCAATCTTCAAACCTCAATCCTCAATCCTCAACACTCAATCCTCAATCCTCAATCCTCAATTGTCAATCTTCCATCCTCAATACTCAATCTTCAATCCTCAATCCTCAATCCTCAATCCTCAATCCTCATTCTTCAATCCTCAATACCCTATCCTCAATCTTCAATCCTCAATCCTCAATCCTCAATCCTCGATCCTAAATAGTCAATCCTCAACCTTCAACCCTCAGTGCCAAATACTCAATCTTGAATACTCAATCCTCAATCCTCAAACTTCAATCCTCAATACTCAATCTTCAATCCTCAATCCTCAGTCCTCAATCCTCAAACCTCATCCTTCAATCCTCAATACCCAATCCTCAATCTTCAATCCTCAATCCTCAATCCTCAATTCTCAATCCTCAATCCTCAATCCTCAGACCTCAAACATCAATACTCAACCCTCAGTCCTCGTCCTCAATCCACAACCCTCAATCCTCAACCCTCAATCTTCAATTCTCAATCTTCAATCCACAATCCTCAGTCATCAATCCTCAGCCCTCAAACCTCAATCCTGAATCCTCAATCCTGAATCCTCAGTCTTCAGCCCTCAGTCCTCAACAATCAGTTATCAATCATCAATCCTGAATAGAATATCATCAATACACAGTTTTCAATACTCAATACTCAATCTGCAATCTTCAAATCTCTATCCAGAGTAATCAATTCTCATCACTCAACCCTCTAACACTCAGTCTCCAATCCTCAATCTTCAATCCTCAATCCTCAATCCTCAACACTCAATCCTCAATCCTCAATTTTCAATCCTCAATAATCAATCTTCAATCCTCAATCCTCAATCCTCAATTCTCAATCCGCAATCGTCAGTCTTCAATCCTCAATACTCAATCTTCAATCCTGAATCCTCAATCCTCAATCCTCAATCCTCATTCTTCAATCCTCAATACCCAATCCTCAATCTTCAATCCTCAATCATCAATCCTCAATTCTCAATCCTCAATCCTCAATCCTCAGACCTCAAACATCAATACTCAACCCTCAGTCCTCGTCATCAATCCACAACCCTCAATACTCAACCCTCAATCTTCAATTCTCAATGCTCAGTCCACAATACTCAATCATCAATCCTCAGTCCTCAAACCTCAATCCTGTATCCTCAATCCTGAATCCTCAGTCTTCAGCCCTCAGTTCTCAACAATCAGTTATCAATCCTCAATCCTCAATAGAATATCATCAATTCACAGTTTTCAATACTCAATGCTCAATCTGCAATCTTCAAATCTCTATCCACAGTCATCAATTCTCATCACTCAACCCTCAACACTCAGTCCCCAATCCTCAATCTTCAATCCTCAATCCTCAATCCTCAACCCTCAATTCTCAATCCTCAATTTTCAATCCTCAATAATCAATCTTCAATCCTCAATCCTCAATCCTCAATTCTCAATCCTCAATCGTCAGTCTTCAATCCTCAATACTCAATCTTCAATACTGAATACTCAATCCTCAATCCTCAATCCTCAATCCTCATTCTTCAATCCTCAATACCCAATCCTCAATCTTCAATCCTCAATCCTCAATAGTCAATCCTCAACCTTCAACCCTCAGTGCCAAATACTCAATCTTGAATTCTCAATCCTCAATCCTCAAACTTCAATCCTCAATACTCAATCTTCAATCCTCAATCCTCAATCCTCAATTCTCAATTCTCATTCCTCAGTCCTCAGTCCTCAAACCTCAATCCTCAACCCTCAGCCCTCATCCTCAATCATCAATCCTCAATCCTCAATCCTCAATAGAATATCATCAATTCACAGTTTTCAATACTCAATACTCAATCTGCAATCTTCAAATCTCTATTCACAAACATCAATTCTCATCACTCAACCCTCAACACTCCGTCCCCAATCCTCAATCTTCATTCCTCAATCCTCAATACTCAACCCTCAATCCTCAACCCTCAATTTTCAAACCTCAATAGTCAATCTTCCATCCTCAATCCTCAATCCTCTATCCTCAATCCTCAATCGTCAGACTTCAATCCTCAATACTCAATCTTCAATACTGAATCCTCAATCCTCAATCCTCAATCCTCATTCTTCAATACTGAATACCCAATCCTCAATCTTCAATCCCCAATCCTCAATCCCCAATTCTCAATCCTCAATCCTCAATCCTCAGACCTCAAACATCAATACTCAACCCTCAGTCCTCGTCCTCAATCCACAACCCTCAATCCTCAATCCTCAATCTTCAATTCTCAATCCTCAATCCACAATCCTCAATACTCAATCTTCAATCCTCAATCCTCAATCCTCAACACTCAATCCTCAATCATGAATCCTCAATCCTCAGTCCTCAATCTACAATCCTCAATACTCAATCTGCAATCCTCAATCCTCAGTCCTCAATCCTCAATCCTCATTCTTCAATCCTCAATACCGAATCCTCAATCTTCAATCCTCAATCCTCAATACTCAATCTTCAATCCTCAATCCTCAATTTTCAATCCTCAATGCTCAATCCTCAATCCTCAATCCTCAATCCTCAATCCTCAATCTGCAATCCTCAATCCTCAGTCCTCAATCCTCAATCCTCATTCTTCGATTATCAATACCGAATCCTCAATCTTCAATCCTCAATCCTCAATCCTCAATTCTCAATCCTCAATCCTCAATCCTCAGACTTCAAACATCAATACTCAACCCTCAGTCCTCGTCCTCAATCCACAACCCTCAATCCTCAATCGTTAATCTTCAATCATAAATATTCAATCTTCAATCCACAATCCTCAATCCTCAAACCTCAATCCTCAACCCTCAATCCTCAACGTCCAATCCTCAATGCCCAATCCTCAGTCTTCAATACTCAATCCTCAATCCTCAATCCTCAATCCTCAATCCTCAATCCTCAGTCCTCAAACCTCAATCCTGAATTCTCAATCCTGAATCCTCAATCTTCAGCCCTGAGTCCTCAGCAATCAGTTGTCAATCCTCAATCCTCAATAGAACGTCCTCAATTCACAGTTTTCAATACTCAATACTCAATCTGCAATCTTCAGATTTCTATACGCAAACATCAATTCTCATCACTCAACCCTCAATACTCAGTCCACAATCCTCAATCTTCAATCGTCAATCCTCAATCCTGAATCCTCAATCTTAATCTTCAATCCTCAATACTCAACCTTCAATCCTCAATCCTCAATCCTCAATCTTAATCTTCAATCCTCAATACTCAATCTTCAACCCTCAATCCTCAATCCTCAATCCTCAACACTCAATCCTCAATCTTCAATCCTCAATACTCAATCTTCAATCCTCAATCCTCAATCCTCAATCCTCAATCCTCCATCCTCAATATTCAACACACAACCCTCAACCATCAATCCTCAATACTCAACCATCAATCCTCAATTCTCAATACTCAATAGAGTATCCTGAATTCTCATGGTTCAATACTCAATCCACAATTTTCAATAATCAAATCTCAATCCTCAAACATCAATTCTCAACACTCAATCCTCAACACTCAGTCCTCTCTCTTCAATCCTCCATCCTCAATCCTCAATCCTCAATCGTCAATCCTCAACTTTCAATGCTCAACCCTCAATCCTCAGTCCTCAAACCTCAATCACGAATCCTCAATCCTGAATCCTCAATCTTCAGCCCTCAGTCCTCAACAATCAATTGTCAATCCTCAATCCTCAATAGAATATCCTCAATTCACTGTTTTCAATACTCAATCCCCATTCTTCAATCTTCAAATCTCAATCCACAAACATCAATTCTCATCACTCAGCCCTCAACGCTCAGTCCTCAATCGTCAATCCTCAATCCCCAATCCTCAATCTTCAATCCTCAATCCTCAATCCTCAATCCTCAATCCTCAATCTTCAATACTCAATACTCAATATTCAATCCTCAATCCTCAATCCTCAATCCTCAATCCTCAATCCTCAATCCTCAGCCTTCAAACCTCAATCCTCAACCCTCAGCCCTCATCCTCAATCCTCAATCCTCAATCCTAAATCCTCAATCTTCAATCCTCAATCCTCAATCCTCAATCCTCAATCCTCAATCCTCAATACTCAATCCTCAATCCTCAGTCCTCAAACCTCAATCCTGAATCCTCAATCCTGAATCCTCAATCTTCAGCCCTGAGTCCTCAACAATCAGTTGTCAATCCTCAATCCTCAATAGAACGTCCTCAATTCACAGTTTTCAATACTCAATACTCAATCTGCAATCTTCAGATTTCTATACACAAACATCAATTCTCATCACTGAACCCTCAATACTCAGTCCACAATCCTCAATCTTCAATCGTCAATCCTCAATCCTCAGTCCCCAATCCTCAATCCTCAATCGTCAATCTTCCATCCTCAATACTCAATCTTCAATCCTCAATCCTCATTCCTCAATCCTCAATCCTCAATCTTCAATCCTCAATACTCAATCTTCAATCCTCAATCCTCAATCCTCAACCCTCAACACTCAATCCTCATTCTTCAATCCTCAATACCCAATCCTCAATCTTCAATCCTCAATCCTCAATCCTCAATCCTCAATCCTCAATAGTCAATCCTCAATCTTCAACTCTCAGTGCCAAATCCTCTGTCTTGAATACTCAATCCTCAATCCTCAAACTTCAATCCTCAATACTCAATCTTCAATCCTCAATCCTCAGTCCTCAATCCTCAATCCTCATTCTTCAATCCTCAATACCCAATCCTCAATCTTCAATCCTCAATCCTCAATCCTCAATTCTCAATCCTCAATCCTCAATCCTCAGACCTCAAACATCAATACTCAACCCTCAGTCCTCGTCCTCAATCCACAACCCTCAATCCTCAATCCTCAATCTTCAATTCTCAATCCTCAATCCACAATCCTCAATCATCAATCCTCAATCCTCAAACCTCAATCCTGAATCCTCAATCCTGAATCCTCAATCTTCAGCCCTCAGTCCTCAACAATCAGCTGTCAATCCTCAATCCTCAATAGAATATCATCAATTCAAAGCTTTCAATACTCAATACTCAATCTGCAATCTCCAAATCTCTATCCACAATTATCAATTCTCATCACTCAACCCTCAACGCTCAGTCCCCAATCCTCAATCTTCAATCCTCAATCCTCAATCCTCAATCCTCAATCCTCAATCTTCAATCCTCAATACTCAATCTTCAATCCTCAATCCTCAACACTCAATCCTCAATCCTCAATCCTCAATCCTCAATCTTCAATCCTCAATACTCAATCTTCAATCCTCAATCCTCAATCCTCAATCCTCAATCCTCATACTTCAATCCCCAACACCCAGTCCTCAATCTTCAATCCTCAATCCTCAATCCTCAATTCTCAATCCTCAATCCTCAATCCTCAGACC
Source organism: Calliopsis andreniformis (assembly GCF_051401765.1). NCBI lineage: Eukaryota > Metazoa > Arthropoda > Insecta > Hymenoptera > Andrenidae > Calliopsis > Calliopsis andreniformis. The sequence goes on from NW_027480440.1 coordinate 3,079,484, forward strand.
TCAAACATCAATACTCAACCCTCAGTCCTCGTCCTCAATCCACAACACACAATCCTCAATCCTCAATCTTTAATCATCAATATTCTATCTTCAGTCCTCAATCCTCAATCCTCAATCCTCAATCCTCAATCCTCAATGTTCAATCCGCAATACCCAATCCTCAATCTTCAATACTCAATCCTCAATCCTTAATCCTCAATCCTCAATCCTCAATCATCAATCCTCAATGCTCAATCCTCAATCCTCAATCCTCAATCCTCAATCTTAATCTTCAATCCTCAATACTCAATCTTCAATCCTCAATCCTCAATCCTCAACACTCAATCCTCAATCATGAATCCTCAATCCTCAGTCCTCAATCTACAATCCTCAATACTCAATCTGCAATCCTCAATCCTCAGTCCTCAATCCTCAATCCTCATTCTTCAATCCTCAATACCGAATCCTCAATCTTCAATCCTCAATCCTCAATACTCAATCTTCAATCCTCAATCCTCAATTTTCAATCCTCAATGCTCAATCCTCAATCCTCAATCCTCAATCCTCAATCCTCAATCCTCAATCCTCAGTCTTCAATACTCAATACCCAATCCTCAGTCTTCAATCCACAATCCTCAATCCTCAATCCTCACTCCTCAATCCTCAGTCCTCAAACCTCAATCCTGAATCTTTCAATCATGAACCCTCAATCTTCAGCCCTGAGTGCTACGCAATCAGTTGTCAATCCTCAATCCCCAATAGAATGTCCTCAGTTCACAGCTTTCAATACTCAATACTCAATCTGCAAACTTCAGATCTCTATCCACAAACATCAATTCTCATCACTCAACCCTCAATACGCAGTCCCCAATCCTCAATCTTCAATCCTCAATCCTCAATCCTCAATCCTCAATCTTAATCTTCAATCCTCAATACTCAATCTTCAATCCTCAATCCTCAATCCTCAATCCTCAATCCTCAATCTTCAACCCTCAATCCTCAATCCTCTATCTACAATCCTCAATACTCAATCTGCAATCCTCAATCCTCAGTCCTCAATCCTCAATCCTCATTCTTCAATTATCAATACCGAATCCTCAATCTTCAATCCTCAATCCTCAATCCTCAATTCTCAATCCTCAATCCTCAATCCTCAGACTTCAAACATCAATACTCAACCCTCAGTCCTCGTCCTCAATCCACAACCCTCAATCCTCAATCGTTAATCTTCAATCATAAATATTCAATCTTCAATCCACAATCCTCAATCCTCAAACCTCAATCCTCAACCCTCAATCCTCAACGTCCAATCCTCAATGCCCAATCCTCAGTCTTCAATACTCAATCCTCAATCCTCAATCCTCAATCCTCAATCCTCAATCCTCAGTCCTCAAACCTCAATCCTGAATTCTCAATCCTGAATCCTCAATCTTCAGCCCTGAGTCCTCAGCAATCAGTTGTCAATCCTCAATCCTCAATAGAACGTCCTCAATTCACAGTTTTCAATACTCAATACTCAATCTGCAATCTTCAGATTTCTATACGCAAACATCAATTCTCATCACTCAACCCTCAATACTCAGTCCACAATCCTCAATCTTCAATCGTCAATCCTCAATCCTGAATCCTCAATCTTAATCTTCAATCCTCAATACTCAACCTTCAATCCTCAATCCTCAATCCTCAATCTTAATCTTCAATCCTCAATACTCAATCTTCAACCCTCAATCCTCAATCCTCAATCCTCAACACTCAATCCTCAATCTTCAATCCTCAATACTCAATCTTCAATCCTCAATCCTCAATCCTCAATCCTCAATCCTCCATCCTCAATATTCAACACACAACCCTCAACCATCAATCCTCAATACTCAACCATCAATCCTCAATTCTCAATACTCAATAGAGTATCCTGAATTCTCATGGTTCAATACTCAATCCACAATTTTCAATAATCAAATCTCAATCCTCAAACATCAATTCTCAACACTCAATCCTCAACACTCAGTCCTCTCTCTTCAATCCTCCATCCTCAATCCTCAATCCTCAATCGTCAATCCTCAACTTTCAATGCTCAACCCTCAATCCTCAGTCCTCAAACCTCAATCACGAATCCTCAATCCTGAATCCTCAATCTTCAGCCCTCAGTCCTCAACAATCAATTGTCAATCCTCAATCCTCAATAGAATATCCTCAATTCACTGTTTTCAATACTCAATCCCCATTCTTCAATCTTCAAATCTCAATCCACAAACATCAATTCTCATCACTCAGCCCTCAACGCTCAGTCCTCAATCGTCAATCCTCAATCCCCAATCCTCAATCTTCAATCCTCAATCCTCAATCCTCAATCCTCAATCCTCAATCTTCAATACTCAATACTCAATATTCAATCCTCAATCCTCAATCCTCAATCCTCAATCCTCAATCCTCAATCCTCAGCCTTCAAACCTCAATCCTCAACCCTCAGCCCTCATCCTCAATCCTCAATCCTCAATCCTAAATCCTCAATCCTCAATCCTCAATCCTCAATCCTCAATCCTCAATCCTCAATCCTCAATACTCAATCCTCAATCCTCAGTCCTCAAACCTCAATCCTGAATCCTCAATCCTGAATCCTCAATCTTCAGCCCTGAGTCCTCAACAATCAGTTGTCAATCCTCAATCCTCAATAGAACGTCCTCAATTCACAGTTTTCAATACTCAATACTCAATCTGCAATCTTCAGATTTCTATACACAAACATCAATTCTCATCACTGAACCCTCAATACTCAGTCCACAATCCTCAATCTTCAATCGTCAATCCTCAATCCTCAGTCCCCAATCCTCAATCCTCAATCGTCAATCTTCCATCCTCAATACTCAATCTTCAATCCTCAATCCTCATTCCTCAATCCTCAATCCTCAATCTTCAATCCTCAATACTCAATCTTCAATCCTCAATCCTCAATCCTCAACCCTCAACACTCAATCCTCATTCTTCAATCCTCAATACCCAATCCTCAATCTTCAATCCTCAATCCTCAATCCTCAATCCTCAATCCTCAATAGTCAATCCTCAATCTTCAACTCTCAGTGCCAAATCCTCTGTCTTGAATACTCAATCCTCAATCCTCAAACTTCAATCCTCAATACTCAATCTTCAATCCTCAATCCTCAATCCTCAATCCTCAATCCTCATTCTTCAATCATCAATACCCAATCCTCAATCTTCAATCCTCAATCCTCAATCCTCAATTCTCAATCCTCAATCCTCAATCCTCAAACCTCAAACATCAATACTCAACCCTCAGTCCTCGTCCTCAATCCACAACCCTCAATCCTCAACCCTCAATCTTCAATTCTCAATCCTCAATCCACAATCCTCAATCATCAATCCTCAGTCCTCAAACCTCAATCCTGAATCCTCAATCCTGAATCCTCAATACTCAACCTTCAATCCTCAATCCTCAACACTCAATCCTCAATCCTCAATCCTCAATCCTCAATCTTCAATCCTCAATACTCAATCTTCAGTCCTCAATCCCCAATCCTCAATCCTCAATCCTCATTCTTCAATCCTCAACACCCAGTCCTCAATCTTCAATCCTCAATCCTCAATCCTCAATTCTCAAACCTCAATCCTCAATCCTCAGACCTCAAACATCAATACTCAACCCTCAGTCCTCGTCCTCAATCCACAACACACAATCCTCAATCCTCAATCTTCAATCATCAATATTCAATCTTCAGTCCTCAATCCTCAATCCTCAATCCTCAATCCTCAATCCTCAATGTTCAATCCGCAATACGCAATCCTCAATCTTCAATACTCAATCCTCAATCCTTAATCCTCAATCCTCAATCATCAATCCTCAATCTTCAATACTCAATCGTCAATCCTCAATCCTCAATCCTCAATACCCAACCATCAATCCTCAATTCCCAATACTCAATAGAATATCCTGAATTCTCAGGATTCAATACTCAAACCTCAATCCTCAACCCTCAGCCCTCATCCTCCATCCTCAATCCTCAATCCTCAATCCTCAATCTTCAACCCTCAATACTCAATCTTCAATCCTCAATCCTCAATACTCAATCCTCAATCCTCCATCCTCAATATTCAACATAGAACCCTCAACCATCAATCCTCAATACTCAACCATCAATCCTCAATTCTCAATACTCAATAGAGTATCCTGAATTCTCATGGTTCAATACTCAATCCACAATTTTCAATAATCAAAACTCAATCCTCAAACATCAATTCTCAACACTCAATCCTCAACACTCAGTCCTCTCTCTTCAATCCTCCATCCTCAATCCTCAATCCTCAATCGCCAATTCTCAACTTTCAATCCTCAACCCTCAATCCTCAGTCCTCAAACCTCAATCACGAATCCTCAATCCTGAATCCTCAATCTTCAGCCCTCAGTCCTCAACAATCAATTGTCAATCCTCAATCCTCAATAGAATATCCTCAATTCACAGTCTTCTATACTCAATACTCAACCTGCAATCTTCAGATCTCTATCCACAAACATCAATTCTCATCACTCAACCCTCAATGCTCAGTCCCCAATCCTCAATCTTCAATCCTCAATCCTCAATCCTCAATCCTCAATCCTCAATCTTAATCTTCAATCCTCAATACTCAATCTTCAATCCTCAATCCTCAATCCTCAATCCTCAATACTCAATCCTCAATCTTCAATCCTCAATACTCAATCTTCAAACCTCAATCCTCAATCCTCAACACTCAATCCTCAATCCTCAATCCTCAATTGTCAATCTTCCATCCTCAATACTCAATCTTCAATCCTCAATCCTCAATCCTCAATCCTCAATCCTCATTCTTCAATCCTCAATACCCTATCCTCAATCTTCAATCCTCAATCCTCAATCCTCAATCCTCGATCCTCAATAGTCAATCCTCAACCTTCAACCCTCAGTGCCAAATACTCAATCTTGAATACTCAATCCTCAATCCTCAAACTTCAATCCTCAATACTCAATCTTCAATCCTCAATCCTCAGTCCTCAATCCTCAAACCTCATTCTTCAATCCTCAATACCCAATCCTCAATCTTCAATCCTCAATCCTCAATCCTCAATTCTCAATCCTCAATCCTCAATCCTCAGACCTCAAACATCAATACTCAACCCTCAGTCCTCGTCCTCAATCCACAACCCTCAATCCTCAACCCTCAATCTTCAATTCTCAATCCTCAATCCACAATCCTCAATCATCAATCCTCAGTCCTCAAACCTCAATCCTGAATCCTCAATCCTGAATCCTCAGTCTTCAGCCCTCAGTCCTCAACAATCAGTTATCAATCATCAATCCTGAATAGAATATCATCAATACACAGATTTCAATACTCAATACTCAATCTGCAATCTTCAAATCTCTATCCACATTCATCAATTCTCATCACTCAACCCTCTAACACTCAGTCTCCAATCCTCAATCTTCAACCCTCAATCCTCAATCCTCAACACTCAATCCTCAATCCTCAATTTTCAATCCTCAATAATCAATCTTCAATCCTCAATCCTCAATCCTCAATTTTCAATCCTCAATAATCAATCTTCAATCCTCAATCCTCAATCCTCAATTCTCAATCCGCAATCGTCAGTCTTCAATCCTCAATCCTCAGTCCTCAATCCTCAAACCTCATTCTTCAATCCTCAATACCCAATCCTCAATCTTCAATCCTCAATCCTCAATCCTCAATTCTCAATCCTCAATCCTCAATCCTCAGACCTCAAACATCAATACTCAACCCTCAGTCCTCGTCCTCAATCCACAACCCTCAATCCTCAACCCTCAATCTTCAATTCTCAATCCTCAATCCACAATCCTCAATCATCAATCCTCAGTCCTCAAACCTCAATCCTGAATCCTCAATCCTGAATCCTCAGTCTTCAGCCCTCAGTCCTCAACAATCAGTTATCAATCATCAATCCTGAATAGAATATCATCAATACACAGCTTTCAATCCTCAATCCTCAATTGTCAATCTTCCATCCTCAATCCTCAACCTTCAATCCTCAATCCTCAATCCTCAATCCTCAATCCTCAATCTTAACCTTCAATCCTCAATACTCAATCTTCAATCCTCAATCCTCAATCCTCAATCCTCAATACTCAATCCTCAATCTTCAATCCTCAATACTCAATCTTCAAACCTCAATCCTCAATCCTCAACACTCAATCCTCAATCCTCAATCCTCAATTGTCAATCTTCCATCCTCAATACTCAATCTTCAATCCTCAATCCTCAATCCTCAATCCTCAATCCTCATTCTTCAATCCTCAATACCCTATCCTCAATCTTCAATCCTCAATCCTCAATCCTCAATCTTAATCTTCAATCCTCAATACTCAATCTTCAATCCTCAATCCTCAATCCTCAATCCTCAATCCTCAATCCTCAATCCTCAATTCTCAATCCTCAATCCTCAGTCCTCAGTCCTCAAACCACAATCCCCAACCCTCAGCCATCATCCTCAATCCTCAGTCCTCAATCCTCAGCCCTCCGTCCTCAAACCTCAATCCTCAGCTCTCAGACCTCATCCTCGATCCTCAATCCTCAACCCTCAATCCTCAATCCTCAATCCTCAATTGTCAATCTTCCATCCTCAATACTCAATCTTCAATCCTCAATCCTCAATCCTCAATCCTCAATCCTCATTCTTCAATCCTCAATACCCTATCCTCAATCTTCAATCCTCAATCCTCAATCCTCAATCTTAATCTTCAATCCTCAATACTCAATCTTCAATCCTCAATCCTCAATCTTCAATCCTCAATCCTCAATCCTCAATCCTCAATCCTCAATCTTCAATCCTCAATACTCAATATTCAATCCTCAATCCTCAATCCTCAATCCTCAATCCTCAATCCTCAATCCTCAGCCTTCAAACCTCAATCCTCAACCCTCAGCCCTCATCCTCAATCCTCAATCCTCAATCCTAAATCCTCAATCTTCAATCCTCAATCCTCAATCCTCAATCCTCAATCCTCAATCCTCAATACTCAATCCTCAATCCTCAATCTTCAATCCTCAACACTCAGTCGTCAAGCCTCAATCCTCAATCCTCGTTCTTCAATCCTCAATCCTCAATACTCAATCCTCAATCTTCGATCCTCAGTACTCAATATTCAATCCTCAATCCTCAATCCTCAATTCTCAATCCTCAATCCTCAGTCCTCAGTCCTCATACCTCAATCCTCAACGCTCAGCCCTCATCCTCAATCCTCAATTCTCAATCCTAAATCCTCAATCTTCCATCCTCAATACTCAATCCTCAATCCTCAATCCCCTGTCCTCAAACCTCAATTCTGAATCCTCAATCCTGAATCCTCAATCTTCAGCCCTCAGTCCTCAACAATCAGTTGTCAATCCTCAATCCTCAATAGAATATCCTCAATTCACAGTTTTCTATACTCAATACTCAAACTGCAATCTTCAAATCTCTATTCACAAACATCAATTCTCATCACTCAACTCTCAACACTCCGTCCACAATCCTCAAACTTCAATCCTCAATCCTCAATCCTCAACCCTCAATCCTCAATCCTCAATTTTCAAACCTCAATAATCAATCTTCAATCCTCAATCCTCAATCCTCAGTCCTCAATCGTCAGACTTCAATCCTCAATACTCAATCTTCAATCCTGAATCCTCAATCCTCAATCCTCAATCCTCAATCCTCATTCTTCAATCCTCAATACTCAATCCTCAATCCTCAATCCCCTGTCCTCAAACCTCAATTCTGAATCCTCAATCCTGAATCCTCAATCTTCAGCCCTCAGTCCTCAACAATCAATTGTCAATCCTCAATCCTCAATAGAATATCCTCAATTCACTGTTTTCAATACTCAATCCCCATTCTTCAATCTTCAAATCTCAATCCACAAACATCAATTCTCATCACTCAGCCCTCAACGCTCAGTCCTCAATCGTCAATCCTCAATCCCCAATCCTCAATCTTCAATCCTCAATCCTCAATCCTCAATCCTCAATCCTCAATCTTCAATACTCAATACTCAATATTCAATCCTCAATCCTCAATCCTCAATCCTCAATCCTCAATCCTCAATCCTCAGCCTTCAAACCTCAATCCTCAACCCTCAGCCCTCATCCTCAATCCTCAATCCTCAATCCTAAATCCTCAATCTTCAATCCTCAATCCTCAATCCTCAATCCTCAATCCTCAATCCTCAATACTCAATCCTCAATCCTCAGTCCTCAAACCTCAATCCTGAATCCTCAATCCTGAATCCTCAATCTTCAGCCCTGAGTCCTCAACAATCAGTTGTCAATCCTCAATCCTCAATAGAACGTCCTCAATTCACAGTTTTCAATACTCAATACTCAATCTGCAATCTTCAGATTTCTATACACAAACATCAATTCTCATCACTGAACCCTCAATACTCAGTCCACAATCCTCAATCTTCAATCGTCAATCCTCAATCCTCAGTCCCCAATCCTCAATCCTCAATCGTCAATCTTCCATCCTCAATACTCAATCTTCAATCCTCAATCCTCATTCCTCAATCCTCAATCCTCAATCTTCAATCCTCAATACTCAATCTTCAATCCTCAATCCTCAATCCTCAACCCTCAACACTCAATCCTCATTCTTCAATCCTCAATACCCAATCCTCAATCTTCAATCCTCAATCCTCAATCCTCAATCCTCAATCCTCAATAGTCAATCCTCAATCTTCAACTCTCAGTGCCAAATCCTCTGTCTTGAATACTCAATCCTCAATCCTCAAACTTCAATCCTCAATACTCAATCTTCAATCCTCAATCCTCAATCCTCAATCCTCAATCCTCATTCTTCAATCATCAATACCCAATCCTCAATCTTCAATCCTCAATCCTCAATCCTCAATTCTCAATCCTCAATCCTCAATCCTCAAACCTCAAACATCAATACTCAACCCTCAGTCCTCGTCCTCAATCCACAACCCTCAATCCTCAACCCTCAATCTTCAATTCTCAATCCTCAATCCACAATCCTCAATCATCAATCCTCAGTCCTCAAACCTCAATCCTGAATCCTCAATCCTGAATCCTCAGTCTTCAGCCCTCAGTCCTCAACAATCAGTTATCAATCCTCAATCCTGAATAGAGTATCATCAATACACAGTTTTCAATACCCAATACTCAATCTGCAATCTTCAAATCTCTATCCACAGTCATCAATTCTCATCACTCAACCCTCTAACACTCAGTCCCCAATCCTCAATCTTCAATCCTCAATCCTCAATCCTCAATTCTCAATCCTCAATCGTCAGTCTTCAATCCTCAATAGTCAATCTTCAATCCTGAATCCTCAATCCTCAATCCTCAATCCTCATTCTTCAATCCTCAATACCCAATCCTCAATCTTCAATCCTCAATCCTCAATCCTCAATTCTCAATCCTCATTCCTCAGTCCTCAGTCCTCAAACCTCAATCCTCGGCCCTCAGCCCTCATCCTCAATCATCAATCCTCAATCCTCAATCCTCAATAGAATATCATCAATTCACAGTTTTCAATACTCAATACTCAATCTGCAATCTTCAAATCTCTATTCACAAACATCAATTCTCATCACTCAACCCTCAACACTCCGTCCCTAATCCTCAATCTTCATTCCTCAATCCTCAATCCTCAATCCTCAATCCTCATTCTTCAATCCTCAATACCCTATCCTCAATCTTCAATCCTCAATCCTCAATCCTCAATCCTCAATCCTCAATAGTCAATCCTCAATCTTCAACCCTCAGTGCCAAAGACTCAATCTTGAATACTCAATCCTCAATCCTCAAACTTCAATCCTCAATACTCAATCTTCAATCCTCAATCCTCAGTCCTCAATACTCAATCCTCATTCTTCAATCCTCAATACCCAATACTCAATCTTCAATCCCCAATCCTCAATCCTCAATTCTCAATCCTCAATCCTCAATCCTCAGACCTCAAACATCAATACTCAACCCTCAGTCCTCGTCCTCAATCCACAACCCTCAATCCTCAATCCTCAATCTTCAATTCTCAATCCTCAATCCACAATCCTCAATCATCAATCCTCAATCCTCAAACCTCAATCCTGAATCCTCAATCCTGAATCCTCAATCTTCAGCCCTCAGTCCTCAACAATCAGCTGTCAATCCTCAATCCTCAATAGAATATCATCAATTCAAAGCTTTCAATACTCAATACTCAATCTGCAATCTTCAAATCTCTATCCACAATCATCAATTCTCATCACTCAACCCTCAACGCTCAGTCCCCAATCCTCAATCTTCAATCCTCAATCCTCAAACCTCAATACTCAATCCTCAATCTTCAATCCTCAATACTCAACCTTCAATCCTCAATCCTCAACACTCAATCCTCAATCCTCAATCCTCAATCCTCAATCTTCAATCCTCAATACTCAATCTTCAGTCCTCAATCCCCAATCCTCAATCCTCAATCCTCATTCTTCAATCCTCAACACCCAGTCCTCAATCTTCAATCCTCAATCCTCAATCCTCAATTCTCAAACCTCAATCCTCAATCCTCAGACCTCAAACATCAATACTCAACCCTCAGTCCTCGTCCTCAATCCACAACACACAATCCTCAATCCTCAATCTTCAATCATCAATATTCAATCTTCAGTCCTCAATCCTCAATCCTCAATCCTCAATCCTCAATCCTCAATGTTCAATCCGCAATACGCAATCCTCAATCTTCAATACTCAATCCTCAATCCTTAATCCTCAATCCTCAATCATCAATCCTCAATCTTCAATACTCAATCGTCAATCCTCAATCCTCAATCCTCAATACCCAACCATCAATCCTCAATTCCCAATACTCAATAGAATATCCTGAATTCTCAGGATTCAATACTCAAACCTCAATCCTCAACCCTCAGCCCTCATCCTCCATCCTCAATCCTCAATCCTCAATCCTCAATCTTCAACCCTCAATACTCAATCTTCAATCCTCAATCCTCAATACTCAATCCTCAATCCTCCATCCTCAATATTCAACATAGAACCCTCAACCATCAATCCTCAATACTCAACCATCAATCCTCAATTCTCAATACTCAATAGAGTATCCTGAATTCTCATGGTTCAATACTCAATCCACAATTTTCAATAATCAAAACTCAATCCTCAAACATCAATTCTCAACACTCAATCCTCAACACTCAGTCCTCTCTCTTCAATCCTCCATCCTCAATCCTCAATCCTCAATCGCCAATTCTCAACTTTCAATCCTCAACCCTCAGTCCTCAGTCCTCAAACCTCAATCACGAATCCTCAATCCTGAATCCTCAATCTTCAGCCCTCAGTCCTCAACAATCAATTGTCAATCCTCAATCCTCAATAGAATATCCTCAATTCACAGTCTTCTATACTCAATACTCAACCTGCAATCTTCAGATCTCTATCCACAAACATCAATTCTCATCACTCAACCCTCAATGCTCAGTCCCCAATCCTCAATCTTCAATCCTCAATCCTCAATCCTCAATCCTCAATCCTCAATCTTAATCTTCAATCCTCAATACTCAATCTTCAATCCTCAATCCTCAATCCTCAATCCTCAATACTCAATCCTCAATCTTCAATCCTCAATACTCAATCTTCAAACCTCAATCCTCAATCCTCAACACTCAATCCTCAATCCTCAATCCTCAATTGTCAATCTTCCATCCTCAATACTCAATCTTCAATCCTCAATCCTCAATCCTCAATCCTCAATCCTCATTCTTCAATCCTCAATACCCTATCCTCAATCTTCAATCCTCAATCCTCAATCCTCAATCCTCGATCCTCAATAGTCAATCCTCAACCTTCAACCCTCAGTGCCAAATACTCAATCTTGAATACTCAATCCTCAATCCTCAAACTTCAATCCTCAATACTCAATCTTCAATCCTCAATCCTCAGTCCTCAATCCTCAAACCTCATTCTTCAATCCTCAATACCCAATCCTCAATCTTCAATCCTCAATCCTCAATCCTCAATTCTCAATCCTCAATCCTCAATCCTCAGACCTCAAACATCAATACTCAACCCTCAGTCCTCGTCCTCAATCCACAACCCTCAATCCTCGACCCTCAATCTTCAATTCTCAATCCTCAATCCACAATCCTCAATCATCAATCCTCAGTCCTCAAACCTCAATCCTGAATCCTCAATCCTGAATCCTCAGTCTTCAGCCCTCAGTCCTCAACAATCAGTTATCAATCATCAATCCTGAATAGAATATCATCAATACACAGCTTTCAATACTCAATACTCAATCTGCAATCTTCAAATCTCTATCCACATTCATCAATTCTCATCACTCAACCCTCTAACACTCAGTCTCCAATCCTCAATCTTCAACCCTCAATCCTCAATCCTCAACACTCAATCCTCAATCCTCAATTTTCAATCCTCAATAATCAATCTTCAATCCTCAATCCTCAATCCTCAATTTTCAATCCTCAATAATCAATCTTCAATCCTCAATCCTCAATCCTCAATTCTCAATCCGCAATCGTCAGTCTTCAATCCTCAATCCTCAGTCCTCAATCCTCAAACCTCATTCTTCAATCCTCAATACCCAATCCTCAATCTTCAATCCTCAATCCTCAATCCTCAATTCTCAATCCTCAATCCTCAATCCTCAGAACTCAAACATCAATACTCAACCCTCAGTCCTCGTCCTCAATCCACAACCCTCAATCCTCAACCCTCAATCTTCAATTCTCAATCCTCAATCCACAATCCTCAATCATCAATCCTCAGTCCTCAAACCTCAATCCTGAATCCTCAATCCTGAATCCTCAGTCTTCAGCCCTCAGTCCTCAACAATCAGTTATCAATCATCAATCCTGAATAGAATATCATCAATACACAGCTTTCAATCCTCAATCCTCAATTGTCAATCTTCCATCCTCAATCCTCAACCTTCAATCCTCAATCCTCAATCCTCAATCCTCAATCCTCAATCTTAATCTTCAATCCTCAATACTCAATCTTCAATCCTCAATCCTCAATCCTCAATCCTCAATACTCAATCCTCAATCTTCAATCCTCAATACTCAATCTTCAAACCTCAATCCTCAATCCTCAACACTCAATCCTCAATCGTCAATCCTCAATTGTCAATCTTCCATCCTCAATACTCAATCTTCAATCCTCAATCCTCAATCCTCAATCCTCAATCCTCATTCTTCAATCCTCAATACCCTATCCTCAATCTTCAATCCTCAATCCTCAATCCTCAATCTTAATCTTCAATCCTCAATACTCAATCTTCAATCCTCAATCCTCAATCCTCAATCCTCAATCCTCAATCCTCAATTCTCAATCCTCAATCCTCAGTCCTCAGTCCTCAAACCACAATCCCCAACCCTCAGCCATCATCCTCAATCCTCAGTCCTCAATCCTCAGCCCTCCGTCCTCAAACCTCAATCCTCAGCTCTCAGACCTCATCCTCGATCCTCAATCCTCAACCCTCAATCCTCAATCCTCAATCCTCAATTGTCAATCTTCCATCCTCAATACTCAATCTTCAATCCTCAATCCTCAATCCTCAATCCTCAATCCTCATTCTTCAATCCTCAATACCCTATCCTCAATCTTCAATCCTCAATCCTCAATCCTCAATCCTCAATCCTCAATAGTCAATCCTCAATCTTCAACCCTGAGAGCCAAAGACTCAATCTTGAATACTCAATCCTCAATCCTCAAACTTCAATCCTCAATACTCAATCTTCAATCCTCAATCCTCAGTCCTCAATCCTCAATCCTCATTCTTCAATCCTCAATACCCAATACTCAATCTTCAATCCTCAATCCTCAATCCTCAATTCTCAATCCTCAATCTTCAATCCTCAATCCTCAATCCTCAATTCTCAATCCTCAATCCTCAATCCTCAGACTTCAAACATCAATACTCAACCCTCAGTCCTCGTCCTCAATCCACAACCCTCAATCCTCAATCCTCAATCTTCAATCATTAATATTCAATCTTCAATCCACAATCCTCAATCCTCAATCCTCAATACTCAATCCTCAATCCTCAATCCTCAATCCTCAGTCCTCAAACCTCAATCCTGAATCCTCAATCCTGAATCCTCAATCTTCAGCCCTGAGTCCTCAACAATCAGTTGTCAATCCCCAATCCTCAATAGAACGTCCTCAATTCACAGTTTTCAATACTCAATACTCAATCTGCAATCTTCAGATTTGTATACACAAACATCAATTCTCATCACTCAACCCTCAATACTCAGTCCACAATCCTCAATCTTCAATCGTCAATCCTCAATCCTCAGTCCTCAATCCTCAATCCTCAATCGTCAATCTTCCATCCTCAATACTCAATCTTCAATCCTCAATCCTCAATCCTCAATCCTCAATCCTCATTCTTCAATCATCAATACCCAATCGTCAATCTTCAATTCTCAATCCTCAATCCTCAATTCTCAATCCTCAATCCTCAATCCTCAACCCTCAATTTTCAAACCTCAATAGTCAATCTTCCATCCTCAATCCTCATTCTTCAATCATCAATACCCAATCCTCAATCTTCCATCCTCAATCCTCAATCCTCTATCCTCAATCCTCAATACTCAATCCTCAATCTTCAATACTCAATACTCAATCTTCAAACCTCAATCCTCAATCCTCAACCCTCAATCCTCAATCCTCAATCCTCAATTGTCAATCTTCCATCCTCAATACTCAATCTTCAATCCTCAATCCTCAATCCTCAATCCTCAATCCTCAATCCTCAATAGTCAATCCTCAACCTTCAACCCTCAATCCTCAATCCTCAATCCTCAATTGTCAATCTTCCATCCTCAATACTCAATCTTCAATCCTCAATCCTCAATCCTCAATCCTCGATCCTCAATCTTAATCTTCAATCCTCAATACTCAATCTTCAATCCTCAATCCTCAACCCTCAATCCTCAATACTCAATCCTCAATCTTCAATACTCAATACTCAATCTTCAAACCTCAATCCTCAATCCTCAACCCTCAATCCTCAATCCTCAATCCTCAATTGTCAATCTTCCATCCTCAATACTCAATCTTCAATCCTCAATCCTCAGTCCTCAATCCTCAAACCTCATTCTTCAATCCTCAATACCCAATCCTCAATCTTCAATCCTCAATCCTCAATCCTCAATTCTCAATCCTCAATCCTCAATCCTCAGACCTCAAACATCAATACTCAACCCTCAGTCCTCGTCCTCAATCCACAACCCTCAATCCTCAACCCTCAATCTTCAATT
Source organism: Calliopsis andreniformis (assembly GCF_051401765.1). Taxonomy (NCBI): domain Eukaryota; kingdom Metazoa; phylum Arthropoda; class Insecta; order Hymenoptera; family Andrenidae; genus Calliopsis; species Calliopsis andreniformis. The sequence goes on from NW_027480440.1 coordinate 3,094,753, forward strand.
CTCAATCCTCAATCCACAATCCTCAATCATCAATCCTCAGTCCTCAAACCTCAATCCTGAATCCTCAATCCTGAATCCTCAGTCTTCAGCCCTCAGTCCTCAACAATCAGTTATCAATCATCAATCCTGAATAGAATATCATCAATACACAGTTTTCAATACTCAATACTCAATCTGCAATCTTCAAATCTCTATCCACAGTCATCAATTCTCATCACTCAACCCTCTAACACTCAGTCCCCAATCCTCAATCTTCAATCCTCAATCCTCAATCCTCAACACTCAATCCTCAATCCTCAATTTTCAATCCTCAATAATCAATCTTCAATCCTCAATCCTCAATCCTCAATTCTCAATCCGCAATCGTCAGTCTTCAATCCTCAATACTCAATCTTCAATCCTGAATCCTCAATCCTCAATCCTCAATCCTCATTCTTCAATCCTCAATACCCAATCCTCAATCTTCGATCCTCAATCCTCAATCCTCAATTCTCAATGCTCATTCCTCAGTCCTCAGTCCTCAAACCTCAATCCTCAACCCTCAGCCCTCATCCTCAATCATCAATCCTCAATCCACAATCCTCAATAGAATATCATCAATTCACAGTTTTCAATAATCAATACTCAATCTGCAATCTTCAAATCTCTATTCACAAACATCAATTCTCATCACTCAACACTCAACACTCCGTCCCCAATCCTCAATCTTCATTCCTCAATCCTCAATACTCAACCCTCAATCCTCAACCCTGAATTTTCAAACCTCAATAGTCAATCTTCCATCCTCAATCCTCATTCTTCAATCATCAATACCCAATCCTCAATCTTCAATCCTCAATCATCAATCCTCAATTCTCAATCCTCAATCCTCATTCCTCAGACCTCAAACATCAATACTCAACCCTCAGTCCTCGTCACCAATCCACAACCCTCAATCCTCAACCCTCAATCTTCAATTCTCAATCCTCAGTCCACAATACTCAATCATCAATCCTCAGTCCTCAAACCTCAATCCTGAATCCTCAATCCTGAATCCTCAGTCTTCAGCCCTCAGTCCTCAACAATCAGTTATCAATCCTCAATCCTCAATAGAATATCATCAATTCACAGTTTTCAATACTCAATACTCAACCTGCAATCTTCAAATCTCTATTCACAAACATCAATTCTCATCACTCAACCCTCAACACTCCGTCCCCAATCCTCAATCTTCATTCCTCAACCCTCAATACTCAATCCTCAACCCTCAATCCGCAACGTTCAATCCTCAATACCCTATCCTCAGACTTCAATCCTCAATCCTCAATCCTCAATCCTCAATCCTCAATCCTCAGTCCTCAAACCTCAATCCTGAATCCTCAATCCTGAATCCTCAATCTTCAGACCTGGGTCCTCAACAATCAGTTGTCAATCCTCAATCCTCAATAGAATGTCCTCAATTCACAGTTTTCAATACTCAATACTCAACCTGCAATCTTCAGATCTCTATCCACAAACATCAATTCTCATCACTCAACGCTCAATGCTCTGTCCCCAATCCTCAATCTTCAATCCTCAATCATCAATCCTCAATCCTCAATCCTCAATCTTAATCTTCAATCCTCAATACTCAATCTACAATCCTCAATCCTCAATCCTCAATCCTCAATCCTCGATCCTCAATAGTCAAGCCTCAACCTTCAACCCTCTGTGCCAAATACTCAATCTTGAATACTCAATCCTCAATCCTCAAACTTCAATCCTCAATACTCAATCTTCAATCCTCAATCCTCAGTCCTCAATCCTCAAACCTCATTCTTCAATCCTCAATACCCAATCCTCAATCTTCAATCCTCAATCCTCAATCCTCAATTCTCAATCCTCAATCCTCAATCCTCAGACCTCAAACATCAATACTCAACCCTCAGTCCTCGTCCTCAATCCACAACCCTCAATCCTCAACCCTCAATCTTCAATTCTCAATCCTCAATCCACAATCCTCAATCATCAATCCTCAGTCCTCAAACCTCAATCCTGAATCCTCAATCCTGAATCCTCAGTCTTCAGCCCTCAGTCCTCAACAATCAGTTATCAATCATCAATCCTGAATAGAATATCATCAATACACAGTTTTCAATACTGAATACTCAATCTGCAATCTTCAAATCTCTATCCACAGTCATCAATTCTCATCACTCAACCCTCTAACACTCAGTCCCCAATCCTCAATCTTCAATCCTCAATCCTCAATCCTCAACACTCAATCCTCAATCCTCAATTTTCAATCCTCAATAATCAATCTTCAATCCTCAATCCTCAATCCTCAATTCTCGATCCGCAATCGTCAGTCTTCAATCCTCAATACTCAATCTTCAATCCTGAATCCTCAATCCTCAATCCTCAATCCTCATTCTTCAATCCTCAATACCCAATCCTCAATCTTCGATCCTCAATCCTCAATCCTCAATTCTCAATGCTCATTCCTCAGTCCTCAGTCCTCAAACCTCAATCCTCAACCCTCAGCCCTCATCCTCAATCATCAATCCTCAATCCTCAATCCTCAATAGAATATCATCAATTCACAGTTTTCAATAATCAATACTCAATCTGCAATCTTCAAATCTCTATTCACAAACATCAATTCTCATCACTCAACACTCAACACTCCGTCCCCAATCCTCAATCTTCATTCCTCAATCCTCAATACTCAACCCTCAATCCTCAACCCTCAATTTTCAAACCTCAATAGTCAATCTTCCATCCTCAATCCTCATTCTTCAATCATCAATACCCAATCCTCAATCTTCAATCCTCAATCATCAATCCTCAATTCTCAATCCTCAATCCTCATTCCTCAGACCTCAAACATCAATACTCAACCCTCAGTCCTCGTCACCAATCCACAACCCTCAATCCTCAACCCTCAATCTTCAATTCTCAATCCTCAGTCCACAATACTCAATCATCAATCCTCAGTCCTCAAACCTCAATCCTGAATCCTCAATCCTGAATCCTCAGTCTTCAGCCCTCAGTCCTCAACAATCAGTTATCAATCCTCAATCCTCAATAGAATATCATCAATTCACAGTTTTCAATACTCAATACTCAACCTGCAATCTTCAAATCTCTATTCACAAACATCAATTCTCATCACTCAACCCTCAACACTCCGTCCCCAATCGTCAATCTTCATTCCTCAACCCTCAATACTCAATCCTCAACCATCAATCCGCAACGTTCAATCCTCAATACCCTATCCTCAGACTTCAATCCTCAATCCTCAATCCTCAATCCTCAATCCTCAATCCTCAGTCCTCAACCTCAATCCTGAATCCTCAATCCTGAATCCTCAATCTTCAGACCTGGGTCCTCAACAATCAGTTGTCAATCCTCAATCCTCAATAGAATGTCCTCAATTCACAGTTTTCAATACTCAATACTCAACCTGCAATCTTCAGATCTCTATCCACAAACATCAATTCTCATCACTCAACCCTCAATGCTCTGTCCCCAATCCTCAATCTTCAATCCTCAATCATCAATCCTCAATCCTCAATCCTCAATCTTAATCTTCAATCCTCAATACTCAATCTTCAATCCTCAATCCTCAATCCTCAATCCTCAATCCTCAATCCTCAATTCTCAATCCTCAATCCTCAGTCCTCAGTCCTCAAACCACAATCCCCAACCCTCAGCCATCATCCTCAATCCTCAATCCTCAACCCTCAGCCCTCCGTCCTCAAACCTCAATCCTCAGCTCTCAGACCTCATCCTCGATCCTCAATCCTCAACCCTCAATCCTCAATCCTCAATCCTCAATTGTCAATCGTCCATCCTCAATACTCAATCTTCAATCCTCAATCCTCAATCCTCAATCCTCAATCCTCATTCTTCAATCCTCAATACCCTATCCTCAACCTTCAATTCTCAATCCTCAATCCTCAATCCTCAATCCTCAATAGTCAATCCTCAATCCTCAACCCTCAGTGCCAAAGACTCAATCTTGAATACTCAATCCTCAATCCTCAAACTTCAATCCTCAATACTCAATCTTCAATCCTCAATCCTCAGTCCTCAATCCTCAATCCTCATTCTTCAATCCTCAATACCCAATACTCAATCTTCAATCCTCAATCCTCGATCCTCAATCGTCAGACTTCAATCCTCAATACTCAATCTTCAATCCTGAATCCTCAATCCTCAATCCTCAATCCTCAATCCTCATTCTTCAATCCTGAATACCCAATCCTCAATCTTCAATCCTCAATCCTCAATCCTCAATTCTCAATCCTCAATCCTCAGTCCTCAGTCCTCGAACCACAATCCTCAACCCTCAGCCCTCATCCTCAATCCTCAATCCTCAACCCTCAGTCCTCCGTCCTCAAACCTCAATCCTCAGCCCTCAGACCTCATCCTCGATCATCAATCCTCAATCCTCAATCCTCAATATTCAATCCTCAATACTCAATATTCAATCCTCAGTCCTCAAGCCTCAATTCTGAATCCTGAATACTAAACCTTCAATCCTCAATCCTCAGTCCTGAATACTCTACCATCAATCTTCAAACCTCAATCCCCAATGCTCAATCCTCAATCCTCATTCTTCAATCCTCAATACCCAATCCTCAATCTTCAATCCTCTATCCTCAATGCTCAATTCTCAATTCTCAATCCTCAAACCTCAATCTTCAATCCTCAATACTCGATCTTCAATCCTCAATCCTCAATCCTCAGTCATCAATCCTCAATCCTCAATCCTCAATCTTCAATCCTCAATAATCAATCTCCAATACTAGATCCTCAATCCCCAATCCTCAATCCTTAATCCTCAATCTTGAATTCTCAATCCCCAGTCCTCAATCTTCAATCCTCAATGCTCAATCCTCAATCCTCAATCCTCAGTCCTCAATCCTCAATCCTCAATCCTCAAACCTCAAACCTCAACCGTCAGTCCTCGTCCTCAAACCTCAACGCTCAACCCTCCATCCTCAATCTTCAATTCTCAATCCTCAATCCACAATCCTCAATCATCAATCCTCAATCCTCAAACCTCAATCCTGAATCCTCAATCCTGAATCCTCAATCTTCAGCCCTCAGTCCTCAACAATCAGCTGTCAATCCTCAATCCTCAATAGAATATCATCAATTCAAAGCTTTCAATACTCAATACTCAATCTGCAATCTCCAAATATCTATCCACAATCATCAATTCTCATCACTCAACCCTCAACGCTCAGTCCCCAATCCTCAATCTTCAATCCTCAATCCTCAATACTCAATCCTCAATCCTCAATCTTCAATCCTCAATACTCAATCTTCAATCCTCAATCCTCAACACTCAATCCTCAATCCTCAATCCTCAATCCTCAATCTTCAATCCTCAATACTCAATCTTCAATCCTCAATCCTCAATCCTCAATCCTCAGTCCTCATACTTCAATCCTCAACACCCAGTCCTCAATCTTCAATCCTCAACCCTCAATCCTCAATTCTCAATCCTCAATCCTCAATCCTCAGACCTCAAACATCAATACTCAACCCTCAGTCCTCGTCCTCAATCCACAACACACAATCCTCAGTCCTCAATCTTTAATCATCAATATTCAATCTTCAGTCCTCAATCCTCAATCCTCAATCCTCAATCCTCAATCCTCAATGTTCAATCCGCAATACCCAATCCTCAATCTTCAATACTCAATCCTCAATCCTTAATCCTCAATCCTCAATCCTCAATCATCAATCCTCAATGCTCAATCCTCAATCCTCAATCCTCAATCCTCAATCTTAATCTTCAATCCTCAATACTCAATCTTCAATCCTCAATCCTCAATCCTCAACACTCAATCCTCAATCATGAATCCTCAATCCTCAGTCCTCAATCTACAATCCTCAATACTCAATCTGCAATCCTCAATCCTCAGTCCTCAATCCTCAATCCTCATTCTTCAATCCGCAATACCGAATCCTCAATCTTCAATCCTCAATCCTCAATACTCAATCTTCAATCCTCAATCCTCAATTTTCAATCCTCAATGCTCAAACCTCAATCCTCAATCCTCAATCCTCAATCCTCAATCCTCAATCCTCAGTCTTCAATACTCAATACCCAATCCTCAGTCTTCAATCCACAATCCTCAATCCTCAATCCTCACTCCTCAATCCTCAGTCCTCAAACCTCAATCCTGAATCTTTCAATCATGAATCCTCAATCTTCAGCCCTGAGTGCTACGCAATCAGATGTCAATCCTCAATCCTCAATAGAATGTCCTCAGTTCACAGCTTTCAATACTCAATACTCAATCTGCAAACTTCAGATCTCTATCCACAAACATCAATTCTCATCACTCAACCCTCAATACGCAGTCCCCAATCCTCAATCTTCAATCCTCAATCCTCAATCCTCAATCCTCAATCTTAATCTTCAATCCTCAATACTCAATCTTCAATCTTCAATCCTCAATCCTCAATCCTCAATCCTCAATCCTCAGTCTTCAACCCTCAATCCTCAATCCTCTATCTACAATCCTCAATACTCAATCTGCAATCCTCAATCCTCAGTCCTCAATCCTCAATCCTCATTCTTCAATTATCAATACCGAATCCTCAATCTTCAATCCTCAATCCTCAATCCTCAATTCTCAATCCTCAATCCTCAATCCTCAGACTTCAAACATCAATACTCAACCCTCAGTCCTCGTCCTCAATCCACAACCCTCAATCCTCAATCGTCAATCTTCAATCATTAATATTCAATCTTCAATCCACAATCCTCAATCCGCAATCCTCAATCCTCAACCCTCAGCCCTCATCCTCAATCATCAATCCTCAATCCTCAATCCTCAATAGAATATCATCAATTCACAGTTTTCAATAATCAATACTCAATCTGCAATCTTCAAATCTCTATTCACAAACATCAATTCTCATCACTCAACACTCAACACTCCGTCCCCAATCCTCAATCTTCATTCCTCAATCCTCAATACTCAACCCTCAATCCTCAACCCTCAATTTTCAAACCTCAATAGTCAATCTTCCATCCTCAATCCTCATTCTTCAATCATCAATACCCAATCCTCAATCTTCAATCCTCAATCATCAATCCTCAATTCTCAATCCTCAATCCTCATTCCTCAGACCTCAAACATCAATACTCAACCCTCAGTCCTCGTCACCAATCCACAACCCTCAATCCTCAACCCTCAATCTTCAATTCTCAATCCTCAGTCCACAATACTCAATCATCAATCCTCAGTCCTCAAACCTCAATCCTGAATCCTCAATCCTGAATCCTCAGTCTTCAGCCCTCAGTCCTCAACAATCAGTTATCAATCCTCAATCCTCAATAGAATATCATCAATTCACAGTTTTCAATACTCAATACTCAACCTGCAATCTTCAAATCTCTATTCACAAACATCAATTCTCATCACTCAACCCTCAACACTCCGTCCCCAATCCTCAATCTTCATTCCTCAACCCTCAATACTCAATCCTCAACCATCAATCCGCAACGTTCAATCCTCAATACCCTATCCTCAGACTTCAATCCTCAATCCTCAATCCTCAATCCTCAATCCTCAATCCTCAGTCCTCAACCTCAATCCTGAATCCTCAATCCTGAATCCTCAATCTTCAGACCTGGGTCCTCAACAATCAGTTGTCAATCCTCAATCCTCAATAGAATGTCCTCAATTCACAGTTTTCAATACTCAATACTCAACCTGCAATCTTCAGATCTCTATCCACAAACATCAATTCTCATCACTCAACCCTCAATGCTCTGTCCCCAATCCTCAATCTTCAATCCTCAATCATCAATCCTCAATCCTCAATCCTCAATCTTAATCTTCAATCCTCAATACTCAATCTTCAATCCTCAATCCTCAATCCTCAATCCTCAATCCTCAATCCTCAATTCTCAATCCTCAATCCTCAGTCCTCAGTCCTCAAACCACAATCCCCAACCCTCAGCCATCATCCTCAATCCTCAATCCTCAACCCTCAGCCCTCCGTCCTCAAACCTCAATCCTCAGCTCTCAGACCTCATCCTCGATCCTCAATCCTCAACCCTCAATCCTCAATCCTCAATCCTCAATTGTCAATCGTCCATCCTCAATACTCAATCTTCAATCCTCAATCCTCAATCCTCAATCCTCAATCCTCATTCTTCAATCCTCAATACCCTATCCTCAACCTTCAATTCTCAATCCTCAATCCTCAATCCTCAATCCTCAATAGTCAATCCTCAATCCTCAACCCTCAGTGCCAAAGACTCAATCTTGAATACTCAATCCTCAATCCTCAAACTTCAATCCTCAATACTCAATCTTCAATCCTCAATCCTCAGTCCTCAATCCTCAATCCTCATTCTTCAATCCTCAATACCCAATACTCAATCTTCAATCCTCAATCCTCAATCCTCAATCGTCAGACTTCAATCCTCAATACTCAATCTTCAATCCTGAATCCTCAATCCTCAATCCTCAATCCTCAATCCTCATTCTTCAATCCTGAATACCCAATCCTCAATCTTCAATCCTCAATCCTCAATCCTCAATTCTCAATCCTCAATCCTCAGTCCTCAGTCCTCGAACCACAATCCTCAACCCTCAGCCCTCATCCTCAATCCTCAATCCTCAACCCTCAGTCCTCCGTCCTCAAACCTCAATCCTCAGCCCTCAGACCTCATCCTCGATCCTCAATCCTCAATCCTCAATCCTCAATATTCAATCCTCAATACTCAATATTCAATCCTCAGTCCTCAAGCCTCAATTCTGAATCCTGAATACTAAACCTTCAATCCTCAATCCTCAGTCCTGAATACTCTACCATCAATCTTCAAACCTCAATCCCCAATGCTCAATCCTCAATCCTCATTCTTCAATCCTCAATACCCAATCCTCAATCTTCAATCCTCTATCCTCAATGCTCAATTCTCAATTCTCAATCCTCAAACCTCAATCTTCAATCCTCAATACTCGATCTTCAATCCTCAATCCTCAATCCTCAGTCATCAATCCTCAATCCTCAATCCTCAATCTTCAATCCTCAATAATCAATCTCCAATACTAGATCCTCAATCCCCAATCCTCAATCCTTAATCCTCAATCTTGAATTCTCAATCCCCAGTCCTCAATCTTCAATCCTCAATGCTCAATCCTCAATCCTCAATCCTCAGTCCTCAATCCTCAATCCTCAATCCTCAAACCTCAAACCTCAACCGTCAGTCCTCGTCCTCAAACCTCAACGCTCAACCCTCCATCCTCAATCTTCAATTCTCAATCCTCAATCCACAATCCTCAATCATCAATCCTCAATCCTCAAACCTCAATCCTGAATCCTCAATCCTGAATCCTCAATCTTCAGCCCTCAGTCCTCAACAATCAGCTGTCAATCCTCAATCCTCAATAGAATATCATCAATTCAAAGCTTTCAATACTCAATACTCAATCTGCAATCTCCAAATATCTATCCACAATCATCAATTCTCATCACTCAACCCTCAACGCTCAGTCCCCAATCCTCAATCTTCAATCCTCAATCCTCAATACTCAATCCTCAATCCTCAATCTTCAATCCTCAATACTCAATCTTCAATCCTCAATCCTCAACACTCAATCCTCAATCCTCAATCCTCAATCCTCAATCTTCAATCCTCAATACTCAATCTTCAATCCTCAATCCTCAATCCTCAATCCTCAGTCCTCATACTTCAATCCTCAACACCCAGTCCTCAATCTTCAATCCTCAACCCTCAATCCTCAATTCTCAATCCTCAATCCTCAATCCTCAGACCTCAAACATCAATACTCAACCCTCAGTCCTCGTCCTCAATCCACAACACACAATCCTCAGTCCTCAATCTTTAATCATCAATATTCAATCTTCAGTCCTCAATCCTCAATCCTCAATCCTCAATCCTCAATCCTCAATGTTCAATCCGCAATACCCAATCCTCAATCTTCAATACTCAATCCTCAATCCTTAATCCTCAATCCTCAATCCTCAATCATCAATCCTCAATGCTCAATCCTCAATCCTCAATCCTCAATCCTCAATCTTAATCTTCAATCCTCAATACTCAATCTTCAATCCTCAATCCTCAATCCTCAACACTCAATCCTCAATCATGAATCCTCAATCCTCAGTCCTCAATCTACAATCCTCAATACTCAATCTGCAATCCTCAATCCTCAGTCCTCAATCCTCAATCCTCATTCTTCAATCCTCAATACCGAATCCTCAATCTTCAATCCTCAATCCTCAATACTCAATCTTCAATCCTCAATCCTCAATTTTCAATCCTCAATGCTCAAACCTCAATCCTCAATCCTCAATCCTCAATCCTCAATCCTCAATCCTCAGTCTTCAATACTCAATACCCAATCCTCAGTCTTCAATCCACAATCCTCAATCCTCAATCCTCACTCCTCAATCCTCAGTCCTCAAACCTCAATCCTGAATCTTTCAATCATGAATCCTCAATCTTCAGCCCTGAGTGCTACGCAATCAGATGTCAATCCTCAATCCTCAATAGAATGTCCTCAGTTCACAGCTTTCAATACTCAATACTCAATCTGCAAACTTCAGATCTCTATCCACAAACATCAATTCTCATCACTCAACCCTCAATACGCAGTCCCCAATCCTCAATCTTCAATCCTCAATCCTCAATCCTCAATCCTCAATCTTAATCTTCAATCCTCAATACTCAATCTTCAATCCTCAATCCTCAATCCTCAATCCTCAATCCTCAGTCTTCAACCCTCAATCCTCAATCCTCTATCTACAATCCTCAATACTCAATCTGCAATCCTCAATCCTCAGTCCTCAATCCTCAATCCTCATTCTTCAATTATCAATACCGAATCCTCAATCTTCAATCCTCAATCCTCAATCCTCAATTCTCAATCCTCAATCCTCAATCCTCAGACTTCAAACATCAATACTCAACCCTCAGTCCTCGTCCTCAATCCACAACCCTCAATCCTCAATCGTCAATCTTCAATCATTAATATTCAATCTTCAATCCACAATCCTCAATCCGCAATCCTCAATCCTCAACCCTCAATCCTCAACGTCCAATCCTCAATACCCAATCCTCAGTCTTCAATCCTCAATCCTCAATCCTCAATCCTCAATCCTCAATCCTCAATCCTCAGTCCTCAAACCTCAATCCTGAATTCTCAATCCTGAATCCTCAATCTTCAGCCCTGAGTCCTCAACAATCAGTTGTCAATCCTCAATCCTCAATAGAACGTCCTCAATTCACAGTTTTCAATACTCAATACTCAATCTGCAATCTTCAGATTTCTATACACAAACATCAATTCTCATCACTCAACCCTCAATACTCAGTCCACAATCCTCAATCTTCAATCGTCAATCCTCAATCCTCAGTCCTCAATCCTCAATCCTCAATCGTCAATCTTCCATCCTCAATACTCAATCTTCAATCCTCAATCCTCATTCCTCAATCCTCAATCCTCAATCTTCAATCCTCAATACTCAATCTTCAATCCTCAATCCTCTATCCTCAACCCTGAATCCTCAATCCTCAATCCTCAATCGTCAATCTTCCATCCTCAATACTCAATCTTCAATCCTCAATCCTCAATCCTCAACCCTCAACCCTCAATCCTCATTCTTCAATCCTCAATACCCAATCCTCAATCTTCAATCCTCAATCCTCAATCCTCAATCCTCAATCCTCAATAGTCAATCCTCAATCTTCAACTCTCAGTGCCAAATCCTCTGTCTTGAATACTCAATCCTCAATCCTCAAACTTCAATCCTCAATACTCAATCTTCAATCCTCAATCCTCAATCCTCAATCCTCAATCCTCATTCTTCAATCATCAATACCCAATCCTCAATCTTCAATCCTCAATCCTCAATCCTCAATTCTCAATCCTCAATCCTCAATCGTCAAACCTCAAACATCAATACTCAACCCTCAGTCCTCGTCCTCAATCCACAACCCTCAATCCTCAACCCTCAATCTTCAATTCTCAATCCTCAGTCCACAATCCTCAATCATCAATCCTCAGTCCTCAAACCTCAATCCTGAATCCTCAATCCTGAATCCTCAATCTTCAGCCCTCAGTCCTCAACAATCAGCTGTCAATCCTCAATCCTCAATAGAATATCATCAATTCAAAGCTTTCAATACTCAATACTCAATCTGCAATCTTCAAATCTCTATCCACAATCATCAATTCTCATCACTCAACCCTCAACGCTCAGTCCCCAATCCTCAATCTTCAATCCTCAATCCTCAAACCTCAATACTCAATCCTCAATCTTCAATCCTCAATACTCAACCTTCAATCCTCAATCCTCAACACTCAATCCTCAATCCTCAATCCTCAATCCTCAATCTTCAATCCTCAATACTCAATCTTCAATCCTCAATCCTCAATCCTCAATCCTCAATCCTCATTCTTCAATCCTCAACACCCAGTCCTCAATCTTCAATCCTCAATCCTCAATCCTCAATTCTCAATCCTCAATCCACAATCCTCAGACCTCAAACATCAATACTCAACCCTCAGTCCTCGTCCTCAATCCACAACACACAATCCTCAATCCTCAATCTTCAATCATCAATATTCAATCTTCAGTCCTCAATCCTCAATCCTCAATCCTCAATCCTCAATCCTCAATGTTCAATCCGCAATACGCAATCCTCAATCTTCAATACTCAATCCTCAATCCTTAATCCTCAATCCTCAATCATCAATCCTCAATCTTCAATACTCAATCGTCAATCCTCAATCCTCAATCCTCAATACCCAACCATCAATCCTCAATTCCCAATACTCAATAGAATATCCTGAATTCTCAGGATTCAATACTCAAACCTCAATCCTCAACCCTCAGCCCTCATCCTCCATCCTCAATCCTCAATCCTCAATACTCAATCTTCAACCCTCAATACTCAATCTTCAATCCTCAATCCTCAATCCTCAATCCTCCATCCTCAATATTCAACACAGAACCCTCAACCATCAATCCTCAATACTCAACCATCAATCCTCAATTCTCAATACTCAATAGAGTATCCTGAATTCTCATGGTTCAATACTCAATCCACAATTTTCAATAATCAAAACTCAATCCTCAAACATCAATTCTCAACACTCAATCCTCAACACTCAGTCCTCTCTCTTCAATCCTCCATCCTCAATCCTCAATCCTCAATCGGCAATCCTCAACTTTCAATCCTCAACCCTCAATCCTCAGTCCTCAAACCTCAATCACGAATCCTCAATCCTGAATCCTCAATCTTCAGCGATCAGTCCTCAACAATCAATTGTCAATCCTCAATCCTCAATAGAATATCCTCAATTCACTGTTTCCAATACTCAATCCCCATTCTTCAATCTTCAAATCTCAATCCACAACCATCAATTCTCATCACTCAGCCCTCAACGCTCAGTCCTGAATCGTCAATCCTCAATCCCCAATCCTCAATCTTCAATCCTCAATCCTCAATCCTCAATCCTCAATCCTCAATCTTCAATCCTCAATACTCAATATTCAATCCTCAATCCTCAATCCTCAATCCTCAATCCTCAATCCTCAATCCTCAGCCTTCAAACCTCAATCCTCAACCCTCAGCCCTCATCCTCAATCCTCAATCCTCAATCCTAAATCCTCAATCTTCAATCCTCAGTCCTCAATCCTCAATCCTCAATCCTCAATCCTCAATACTCAATCCTCAATCCTCAATCTTCAATCCTCAACACTCAGTCGTCAAGCCTCAATCCTCAATCCTCATTCTTCAATCCTCAATCCTCAATACTCAATCCTCAATCTTCGATCCTCAGTACTCAATATTCAATCCTCAATCCTCAATCCTCAATTCTCAATCCTCAATCCTCAGTCCTCAGTCCTCATACCTCAATCCTCAACGCTCAGCCCTCATCCTCAATCCTCAATTCTCAATCCTAAATCCTCAATCTTCCATCCTCAATACTCAATCCTCAATCCTCAATCCCCTGTCCTCAAACCTCAATTCTGAATCCTCAATCCTGAATCCTCAATCTTCAGCCCTCAGTCCTCAACAATCAGTTGTCAATCCTCAGTCCTCAATAGAATATCCTCAATTCACAGTTTTCTATACTCAATACTCAAACTGCAATCTTCAAATCTCTATTCACAAACATCAATTCTCATCACTCAACTCTCAACACTCCGTCCACAATCCTCAAACTTCAATCCTCAATCCTCAATCCTCAACCCTCAATCCTCAATCCTCAATTTTCAAACCTCAATAATCAATCTTCAATCCTCAATCCTCAATCCTCAGTCCTCAATCGTCAGACTTCAATCCTCAATACTCAATCTTCAATCCTGAATCCTCAATCCTCAATCCTCAATCCTCAATCCTCATTCTTCAATCCTGAATACCCAATCCTCAATCTTCAATCCTCAATCCTCAATCCTCAATTCTCAATCCTCAATCCTCAGTCCTCAGTCCTCGAACCACAATCCTCAACCCTCAGCCCTCATCCTCAATCCTCAATCCTCAACCCTCAGTCCTCCGTCCTCAAACCTCAATCCTCAGCCCTCAGACCTCATCCTCGATCCTCAATCCTCAATCCTCAATCCTCAATATTCAATCCTCAATACTCAATATTCAATCCTCAATCCTCAGTCCTCAAGCCTCAATTCTGAATCCTGAATACTAAACCTTCAATCCTCAATCCTCAGTCCTGAATACTCTACCATCAATCTTCAAACCTCAATCCCCAATGCTCAATCCTCAATCCTCATTCTTCAATCCTCAATACCCAATCCTCAATCTTCAATCCTCTGTCCTCAATGCTCAATTCTCAATCCTCAATCCTCAAACCTCAATTTTCAATCCTCAATACTCGATATTCAATCCTCAATCCTCAATCCTCAGTCATTAATCCTCAATCCTCAATCCTCAATCTTCAATCCTCAATAATCAATCTCCAATACTAGATCCTCAATCCCCAATCCTCAATCCTTAATCCTCAATCTTGAATTCTCAATCCCCAGTCCTCAATCTTCAATCCTCAATGCTCAATCCTCAATCCTCAATCCTCAGTCCTCAATCCTCAATCCTCAATCCTCAAACCTCAAACCTCAACCGTCAGTCCTCGTCCTCAAACCTCAACGCTCAATCCTCCATCCTCAATCTTCAATCATCAATACTCAATCTTCAATCCTCAATCCTCAATTCTCAATCCTAAATCCTCAATCTTCCATCCTCAATACTTAATCCTCAATCCTCAATCCCCTGTCCTCAAACCTCAATTCTGAATCCTCAATCCTGAATCCTCAATCTTCAGCCCTCAGTCCTCAACAATCAGTTGTCAATCCTCAATCCTCAATAGAATATCCTCAATTCACAGTTTTCTATACTCAATACTCAAACTGCAATCTTCAAATCTCTATTCACAAACATCAATTCTCATCACTCAACTCTCAACACTCCGTCCACAATCCTCAAACTTCAATCCTCAATCCTCAATCCTCAACCCTCAATCCTCAATCCTCAATTTTCAAACCTCAATAATCAATCTTGAATCCTCAATCCTCAATCCTCAATCCTCAATCGTCAGACTTCAATCCTCAATACTCAATCTTCAATCCTGAATCCTCAATCCTCAATCCTCAATCCTCAATCCTCATTCTTCAATCCTGAATACCCAATCCTCAATCTTCAATCCTCAATCCTCAATCCTCAATTCTCAATCCTCAATCCTCAGTCCTCAGTCCTCGAACCACAATCCTCAATCCTCAATCGTCAATCTTCAATCATTAATATTCAATCTTCAATCCACAATCCTCAATCCTCAATCCTCAATCCTCAACCCTCAATCCTCAACGTCCAATCCTCAATACCCAATCCTCAGTCTTCAATCCTCAATCCTCAATCCTCAATCCTCAATCCTCAATCCTCAATCCTCAGTCCTCAAACCTCAATCCTGAATTCTCAATCCTGAATCCTCAATCTTCAGCCCTGAGTCCTCAACAATCAGTTGTCAATCCTCAATCCTCAGTAGAACGTCCTCAATTCACAGTTTTCAATACTCAATACTCAATCTGCAATCTTCAGATTTCTATACACAAACATCAATTCTCATCACTCAACCCTCAATACTCAGTCCACAATCCTCAATCTTCAATCGTCAATCCTCAATCCTGAATCCTCAATCTTAATCTTCAATCCTCAATACTCAACCTTCAATCCTCAATCCTCAATCCTCAATCTTAATCTTCAATCCTCAATACTCAATCTTCAACCCTCAATCCTCAATCCTCAATCCTCAACACTCAATCCTCAATCTTCAATCCTCAATACTCAATCTTCAATCCTCAATCCTCAATCCTCAATCCTCAATCCTCCATCCTCAATATTCAACACACAACCCTCAACCATCAATCCTCAATACTCAACCATCAATCCTCAATTCTCAATACTCAATAGAGTATCCTGAATTCTCATGGTTCAATACTCAATCCACAATTTTCAATAATCAAATCTCAATCCTCAAACATCAATTCTCACCACTCAATCCTCAACACTCAGTCCTCTCTCTTCAATCCTCCATCCTCAATCCTCAATCCTCAATCGTCAATCCTCAACTTTCAATCCTCAACCCTCAATCCTCAGTCCTCAAACCTCAATCACGAATCCTCAATCCTGAATCCTCAATCTTCAGCCCTCAGTCCTCAACAATCAATTGTCAATCCTCAATCCTCAATAGAATATCCTCAATTCACTGTTTTCAATACTCAATCCCCATTCTTCAATCTTCAAATCTCAATCCACAAACATCAATTCTCATCACTCAGCCCTCAACGCTCAGTCCTCAATCGTCAATCCTCAATCCCCAATCCTCAATCCTCAATACTCAATCTTCAATCCTCAATCCTCAATTTTCAATCCTCAATGCTCAATCCTCAATCCTCAATCCTCAATCCTCAATCCTCAATCCTCAATTCTCAGTCTTCAATACTCAATACCCAATCCTCAGTCTTCAATCCACAATCCTCAATCCTCAATCCTCACTCCTCAATCCTCAGTCCTCAAACCTCAATCCTGAATCTTTCAATCATGAATCCTCAATCTTCAGCCCTGAGTGCTACGCAATCAGTTGTCAATCCTCAATCCTCAATAGAATGTCCTCAGTTCACAGCTTTCAATACTCAATACTCAATCTGCAAACTTCAGATCTCTATCCACAAACATCAATTCTCATCACTCAACCCTCAATACGCAGTCCCCAATCCTCAATCTTCAATCCTCAATCCTCAATCCTCAATCCTCAATCTTAATCTTCAATCCTTAATACTCAATCTTCAATCCTCAATCCTCAATCCTCAATCCTCAACCCTCAATCTTCAACCCTCAATCCTCAATCCTCTATCTACAATCCTCAATACTCATTCTGCAATCCTCAATCCTCAGTCCTCAATCCTCAATCCTCATTCTTCAATTATCAATACCGAATCCTCAATCTTCAATCCTCAATCCTCAATCCTCAATTCTCAATCCTCAATCCTCAATCCTCAGACTTCAAACATCAATACTCAACCCTCAGTCCTCGTCCTCAATCCACAACCCTCAATCCTCAATCGTCAATCTTCAATCATTAATATTCAATCTTCAATCCACAATCCTCAATCCTCAATCCTCAATCCTCAACCCTCAATCCTCAACGTCCAATCCTCAATACCCAATCCTCAGTCTTCAATCCTCAATCCTCAATCCTCAATCCTCAATCCTCAATCCTCAATCCTCAGTCCTCAAACCTCAATCCTGAATTCTCAATCCTGAATCCTCAATCTTCAGCCCTGAGTCCTCAACAATCAGTTGTCAATCCTCAATCCTCAATAAAACGTCCTCAATTCACAGTTTTCAATACTCAATACTCAATCTGCAATCTTCAGATTTCTATACGCAAACATCAATTCTCATCACTCAACCCTCAATACTCAGTCCACAATCCTCAATCTTCAATCGTCAATCCTCAATCCTGAATCCTCAATCTTAACCTTCAATCCTCAATACTCAACCTTCAATCCTCAATCCTCAATCCTCAATCTTAATCTTCAATCCTCAATACTCAATCTTCAACCCTCAATCCTCAATCCTCAATCCTCAACACTCAATCCTCAATCTTCAATCCTCAATACTCAATCTTCAATCCTCAATCCTCAATCCTCCATCCTCAATATTCAACACACAACCCTCAACCATCAATCCTCAATACTCAACCATCAATCCTCAATTCTCAATACTCAATAGAGTATCCTGAATTCTCATGGTTCAATACTCAATCCACAATTTTCAATAATCAAATCTCAATCCTCAAACATCAATTCTCAACACTCAATCCTCAACACTCAGTCCTCTCTCTTCAATCCTCCATCCTCAATCCTCAATCCTCAATCGTCAATCCTCAACTTTCAATCCTCAACCCTCAATTCTCAGTCCTCAAACCTCAATCACGAATCCTCAATCCTGAATCCTCAATCTTCAGCCCTCAGTCCTCAACAATCAATTGTCAATCCTCAATCCTCAATAGAATATCCGCAATACGCAATCCTCAATCTTCAATACTCAATCCTCAATCCTTAATCCTCAATCCTCAATCATCAATCCTCAATCTTCAATACTCAATCGTCAATCCTCAATCCTCAATCCTCAATACCCAACCATCAATCCTCAATTCCCAATACTCCATAGAATATCCTGAATTCTCAGGATTCAATACTCAATCCTCAATCCTCAACCCTCAGCCCTCATCCTCCATCCTCAATCCTCAATCCCCAATCCTCAATCTTCAACCCTCAATACTCAATCTTCAATCCTCAATCCTCAATCCTCAATCCTCAATCCTCCATCCTCAATATTCAACACAGAACCCTCAACCATCAATCCTCAATACTCAACCATCAATCCTCAATTCTCAATACTCAATAGAGTATCCTGAATTCTCATGGTTCAATACTCAATCCACAATTTTCAATAATCAAAACTCAATCCTCAAACATCAATTCTCAACACTCAATCCTCAACACTCAGTCCTCTCTCTTCAATCCTCCATCCTCAATCCTCAATCCTCAATCCTCAATCGCCAATCCTCAACTTTCAATCCTCAACCCTCAATCCTCAGTCCTCAAACCTCAATCACGAATCCTCAATCCTGAATCCTCAATCTTCAGCCCTCAGTCCTCAACAATCAATTGTCAATCCTCAATCCTCAATAGAATATCCTCAATTCACTGTTTCCAATACTCAATCCCCATTCTTCAATCTTCAAATCTCAATCCACAAACATCAATTCTCATCACTCAGCCCTCAACGCTCAGTCCTCAATCGTCAATCCTCAATCCCCAATACTCAATCTTCAATCCTCAATCCTCAATCCTCAATCCTCAATCCTCAATCTTCAATCCTCAATACTCAATATTCAATCCTCAATCCTCAATCCTCAATCCTCAATCCTCAATCCTCAATCCTCAGCCTTCAAACCTCAATCCTCAACCCTCAGCCCTCATCCTCAATCCTCAATCCTCAATCCTAAATCCTCAATCTTCAATCCTCAATCCTCAATCCTCAATCCTCAATCCTCAATCCTCAATACTCAATCCTCAATCCTCAATCTTCAATCCTCAACACTCAATCGTCAAGCCTCAATCCTCAATCCTCATTCTTCAATCCTCAATCCTCAATACTCAATCCTCAATCTTCGATCCTCAGTACTCAATATTCAATCCTCAATCCTCAATCCTCAATTCTCAATCCTCAATCCTCAGTCCTCAGTCCTCATACCTCAATCCTCAACCCTCAGCCCTCATCCTCAATCCTCAATTCTCAATCCTAAATCCTCAATCTTCCATCCTCAATACTCAATCCTCAATCCTCAATCCCCTGTCCTCAAACCTCAATTCTGAATCCTCAATACTGAATCCTCAATCTTCAGCCCTCAGTCCTCAACAATCAGTTGTCAATCCTCAATCCTCAATAGAATATCCTCAATTAACAGTTTTCTATACTCAATACTCAAACTGCAATCTTCAAATCTCTATTCACAAACATCAATTCTCATCACTCAACTCTCAACACTCCGTCCACAATCCTGAAACTTCAATCCTCAATCCTCAATCCTCAAACCTCAATCCTCAATCCTCAATTTTCAAACCTCAATAATCAATCTTCAATCCTCAATCCTCAATCCTCAGTCCTCAATCGTCAGACTTCAATCCTCAATACTCAATCTTCAATCCTGAATCCTGAATCCTCAATCCTCAATCCTCAATCCTCATTCTTCAATCCTGAATACCCAATCCTCAATCTTCAATCCTCAATCCTCAATCCTCAATTCTCAATCCTCAATCCTCAGTCCTCAGTCCTCGAACCACAATCCTCAACCCTCAGCCCTCATCCTCAATCCTCAATCCTCAACCCTCAGTCCTCCGTCCTCAAACCTCAATCCTCAGCCCTCAGACCTCATCCTCGATCCTCAATCCTCAATCCTCAATCCTCAATATTCAATCCTCAATACTCAATATTCAATCCTCAATCCTCAGTCCTCAAGCCTCAATTCTGAATCCTGAATACTAAACCTTCAATCCTCAATCCTCAGTCCTGAATACTCTACCATCAATCTTCAAACCTCAATCCCCAATGCTCAATCCTCAATCCTCATTCTTCAATCCTCAATACCCAATCCTCAATCTTCAATCCTCTATCCTCAATGCTCAATTCTCAATCCTCAATCCTCAAGCCTCAATCTTCAATCCTCAATACTCGATATTCAATCCTCAATCCTCAATCCTCAGTCATTAATCCTCAATCCTCAATCCTCAATCTTCAATCCTCAATAATCAATCTCCAATACTAGATCCTCAATCCCCAATCCTCAATCCTTAATCCTCAATCTTGAATTCTCAATCCCCAGTCCTCAATCTTCAATCCTCAATGCTCAATCCTCAATCCTCAATCCTCAGTCCTCAATCCTCAATCCTCAATCCTCAAACCTCAAACCTCAACCGTCAGTCCTCGTCCTCAAACCTCAACGCTCAATCCTCCATCCTCAATCTTCAATCATCAATACTCAATCTTCAATCCTCAATCCTCAATTCTCAATCCTAAATCCTCAATCTTCCATCCTCAATACTTAATCCTCAATCCTCAATCCCCTGTCCTCAAGCCTCAATTCTGAATCCTCAATCCTGAATCCTCAATCTTCAGCCCTCAGTCCTCAACAATCAGTTGTCAATCCTCAATCCTCAATAGAATATCCTCAATTCACAGTTTTCTATACTCAATACTCAAACTGCAATCTTCAAATCTCTATTCACAAACATCAATTCTCATCACTCAACTCTCAACACTCCGTCCACAATCCTCAAACTTCAATCCTCAATCCTCAATCCTCAATTTTCAAACCTCAATAATCAATCTTGAATCCTCAATCCTCAATCCTCAATCCTCAATCGTCAGACTTCAATCCTCAATACTCAATCTTCAATCCTGAATCCTCAATCCTCAATCCTCAATCCTCAATCCTCATTCTTCAATCCTGAATACCCAATCCTCAATCTTCAATCCTCAATCCTCAATCCTCAATTCTCAATCCTCAATCCTCAGTCCTCAGTCCTCGAACCACAATCCTCAACCCTCAGCCCTCATCCTCAATCCTCAATCCTCAACCCTCAGTCCTCCGTCCTCAAACCTCAATCCTCAGCCCTCAGACCTCATCCTCGATCCTCAATCCTCAATCCTCAATCCTCAATATTCAATCCTCAATACTCAATATTCAATCCTCAGTCCTCAAGCCTCAATTCTGAATCCTGAATACTAAACCTTCAATCCTCAATCCTCAGTCCTGAATACTCTACCATCAATCTTCAAACCTCAATCCCCAATGCTCAATCCTCAATCCTCATTCTTGAATCCTCAATACCCAATCCTCAATCTTCAATCCTCTATCCTCAATGCTCAATTCTCAATTCTCAATCCTCAAACCTCAATCTTCAATCCTCAATACTCGATCTTCAATCCTCAATCCTCAATCCTCAGTCATCAATCCTCAATCCTCAATCCTCAATCTTCAATCCTCAATAATCAATCTCCAATACTAGATCCTCAATCCCCAATCCTCAATCCTTAATCCTCAATCTTGAATTCTCAATCCCCAGTCCTCAATCTTCAATCCTCAATGCTCAATCCTCAATCCTCAATCCTCAGTCCTCAATCCTCAATCCTCAATCCTCAAACCTCAAACCTCAACCGTCAGTCCTCGTCCTCAAACCTCAACGCTCAATCCTCCATCCTCAATCTTCAATCATCAATACTCAATCTGCAATCCTCAATCCTCAATCCTCAATCCTCAATCCTCAATCCTCAATCCTCAATCCTCAATCCTCAATCTTCAATCCTCAATACTCAATCTTCAATCCTCAATCCTGAATCCTCAACACTCAATCCTCAATCCTCAATCCTCAATCGTCAATCTTCACTCCTCAATACTCAATCTTCAATGCTCAATCCCCATTCCTCAATCCACATTTTTCAATCCTCAATTCCCTATCCTCAATCCTCAATCCTCAATCCTCAATCCTCAATCCTCAGTCCTCAATCCTCAATCCTCATTCTTCAATCCTCAATACCCAATCCTCAATCTTCAATCCTCAATCCTCAATCCTCAATTCTCAATCCTCAATCCTCAATCCTCAGACCTCAAACATCAATACTCAACCCTCAGTCCTCGTCCTCAATCCACAACCCTCAATCCTCAATCCTCAATCTTCAATTCTCAATCCTCAATCCACAATCCTCAATCATCAATCCTCAATCCTCAAACCTCAATCCTGAATCCTCAATCCTGAATCCTCAATCTTCAGCCCTCAGTCCTCAACAATCAGCTGTCAATCCTCAATCCTCAATAGAATATCATCAATTCAAAGCTTTCAATACTCAATACTCAATCTGCAATCTCCAAATCTCTATCCACAATCATCAATTCTCATCACTCAACCCTCAACGCTCAATCCCCAATCCTCAATCTTCAATCCTCAATCCTCAATCCTCAATCCTCAATCCTCAATCTTCAATCCTCAATACTCAATCTTCAATCCTCAATCCTCAACACTCAATCCTCAATCCTCAATCCTCAATCCTCAATCTTCAATCCTCAATACTCAATCTTCAATCCTCAATCCTCAATCCTCAATCCTCAATCCTCATACTTCAATCCTCAACACCCAGTCCTCAATCTTCAATCCTCAATCCTCAATCCTCAATTCTCAATCCTCAATCCTCAATCCTCAGACCTCAAACATCAATACCCAACCCTCAGTCCTCGTCCTCAATCCACAACACACAATCCTCAATCCTCAATCTTTAATCATCAATATTCAATCTTCAGTCCTCAATCCTCAATCCTCAATCCTCAATCCTCAATCCTCAATGTTCAATCCGCAATACCCAATCCTCAATCTTCAATACTCAATCCTCAATCCTTAATCCTCAATCCTCAATCCTCAATCATCAATCCTCAATGCTCAATCCTCAATCCTCAATCCTCAATCCTCAATCTTAATCTTCAATCCTCAATACTCAATCTTCAATCCTCAATCCTCAATCCTCAACACTCAATCCTCAATCATGAATCCTCAATCCTCAGTCCTCAATCTACAATCCTCAATACTCAATCTGCAATCCTCAATCCTCAGTCCTCAATCCTCAATCCTCATTCTTCAATCCTCAATACCGAATCCTCAATCTTCAATCCTCAATCCTCAATACTCAATCTTCAATCCTCAATCCTCAATTTTCAATCCTCAATGCTCAATCCTCAATCCTCAATCCTCAATCCTCAATCCTCAATCCTCAATCCTCAGTCTTCAATACTCAATACCCAATCCTCAGTCTTCAATCCACAATCCTCAATCCTCAATCCTCACTCCTCAATCCTCAGTCCTCAAACCTCAATCCTGAATCTTTCAATCATGAATCCTCAATCTTCAGCCCTGAGTGCTACGCAATCAGTTGTCAATCCTCAATCCTCAATAGAACGTCCTCAATTCACAGTTTTCAATACTCAATACTCAATCTGCAATCTTCAGATTTCTATACGCAAACATCAATTCTCATCACTCAACCCTCAATACTCAGTCCACAATCCTCAATCTTCAATCGTCAATCCTCAATCCTGAATCCTCAATCTTAACCTTCAATCCTCAATACTCAACCTTCAATCCTCAATCCTCAATCCTCAATCTTAATCTTCAATCCTCAATACTCAATCTTCAACCCTCAATCCTCAATCCTCAATCCTCAACACTCAATCCTCAATCTTCAATCCTCAATACTCAATCTTCAATCCTCAATCCTCAATCCTCAATCCTCAATCCTCCATCCTCAATATTCAACACACAACCCTCAACCATCAATCCTCAATACTCAACCATCAATCCTCAATTCTCAATACTCAATAGAGTATCCTGAATTCTCATGGTTCAATACTCAATCCACAATTTTCAATAATCAAATCTCAATCCTCAAACATCAATTCTCAACACTCAATCCTCAACACTCAGTCCTCTCTCTTCAATCCTCCATCCTCAATCCTCAATCCTCAATCGTCAATCCTCAACTTTCAATCCTCAACCCTCAATCCTCAGTCCTCAAACCTCAATCACGAATCCTCAATCCTGAATCCTCAATCTTCAGCCCTCAGTCCTCAACAATCAATTGTCAATCCTCAATCCTCAATAGAATATCCGCAATACGCATTCCTCAATCTTCAATACTCAATCCTCAATCCTTAATCCTCAATCCTCAATCATCAATCCTCAATCTTCAATACTCAATCGTCAATCCTCAATCCTCAATCCTCAATACCCAACCATCAATCCTCAATTCCCAATACTCAATAGAATATCCTGAATTCTCAGGATTCAATACTCAATCCTCAATCCTCAACCCTCAGCCCTCATCCTCCATCCTCAATCCTCAATCCCCAATCCTCAATCTTCAACCCTCAATACTCAATCTTCAATCCTCAATCCTCAATCCTCAATCCTCAATCCTCCATCCTCAAAATTCAACACAGAACCCTCAACCATCAATCCTCAATACTCAACCATCAATCCTCAATTCTCAATACTCAATAGAGTATCCTGAATTCTCATGGTTCAATACTCAATCCACAATTTTCAATAATCAAAACTCAATCCTCAAACATCAATTCTCAACACTCAATCCTCAACACTCAGTCCTCTCTCTTCAATCCTCCATCCTCAATCCTCAATCCTCAATCCTCAATCGCCAATCCTCAACTTTCAATCCTCAACCCTCAATCCTCAGTCCTCAAACCTCAATCACGAATCCTCAATCCTGAATCCTCAATCTTCAGCCCTCAGTCCTCAACAATCAATTGTCAATCCTCAATCCTCAATAGAATATCCTCAATTCACTGTTTCCAATACTCAATCCCCATTCTTCAATCTTCAAATCTCAATCCACAAACATCAATTCTCATCACTCAGCCCTCAACGCTCAGTCCTCAATCGTCAATCCTCAATCCCCAATCCTCAATCTTCAATCCTCAATCCTCAATCCTCAATCCTCAATCCTCAATCTTCAATCCTCAATACTCAATATTCAATCCTCAATCCTCAATCCTCAATCCTCAATCCTCAATCCTCAATCCTCAGCCTTCAAACCTCAATCCTCAACCCTCAGCCCTCATCCTCAATCCTCAATCCTCAATCCTAAATCCTCAATCTTCAATCCTCAATTCTCAATCCTCAATCCTCAATCCTCAATCCTCAATACTCAATCCTCAATCCTCAATCTTCAATCCTCAACACTCAATCGTCAAGCCTCAATCCTCAATCCTCATTCTTCAATCCTCAATCCTCAATACTCAATCCTCAATCTTCGATCCTCAGTACTCAATATTCAATCCTCAATCCTCAATCCTCAATTCTCAATCCTCAATCCTCAGTCCTCAGTCCTCATACCTCAATCCTCAACCCTCAGCCCTCATCCTCAATCCTCAATTCTCAATCCTAAATCCTCAATCTTCCATCCTCAATACTCAATCCTCAATCCTCAATCCCCTGTCCTCAAACCTCAATTCTGAATCCTCAATACTGAATCCTCAATCTTCAGCCCTCAGTCCTCAACAATCAGTTGTCAATCCTCAATCCTCAATAGAATATCCTCAATTCACAGTTTTCTATACTCAATACTCAAACTGCAATCTTCAAATCTCTATTCACAAACATCAATTCTCATCACTCAACTCTCAACACTCCGTCCACAATCCTGAAACTTCAATCCTCAATCCTCAATCCTCAAACCTCAATCCTCAATCCTCAATTTTCAAACCTCAATAATCAATCTTCAATCCTCAATCCTCAATCCTCAGTCCTCAATCGTCAGACTTCAATCCTCAATACTCAATCTTCAATCCTGAATCCTGAATCCTCAATCCTCAATCCTCAATCCTCATTCTTCAATCCTGAATACCCAATCCTCAATCTTCAATCCTCAATCCTCAATCCTCAATTCTCAATCCTCAATCCTCAGTCCTCAGTCCTCGAACCACAATCCTCAACCCTCAGCCCTCATCCTCAATCCTCAATCCTCAACCCTCAGTCCTCCGTCCTCAAACCTCAATCCTCAGCCCTCAGACCTCATCCTCGATCCTCAATCCTCAATCCTCAATCCTCAATATTCAATCCTCAATACTCAATATTCAATCCTCAATCCTCAGTCCTCAAGCCTCAATTCTGAATCCTGAATACTAAACCTTCAATCCTCAATCCTCAGTCCTGAATACTCTACCATCAATCTTCAAACCTCAATCCCCAATGCTCAATCCTCAATCCTCATTCTTCAATCCTCAATACCCAATCCTCAATCTTCAATCCTCTATCCTCAATGCTCAATTCTCAATCCTCAATACTCAAGCCTCAATCTTCAATCCTCAATACTCGATATTCAATCCTCAATCCTCAATCCTCAGTCATTAATCCTCAATCCTCAATCCTCAATCTTCAATCCTCAATAATCAATCTCCAATACTAGATCCTCAATCCCCAATCCTCAATCCTTAATCCTCAATCTTGAATTCTCAATCCCCAGTCCTCAATCTTCAATCCTCAATGCTCAATCCTCAATCCTCAATCCTCAGTCCTCAATCCTCAATCCTCAATCCTCAAACCTCAAACCTCAACCGTCAGTCCTCGTCCTCAAACCTCAACGCTCAATCCTCCATCCTCAATCTTCAATCATCAATACTCAATCTTCAATCCTCAATCCTCAATTCTCAATCCTAAATCCTCAATCTTCCATCCTCAATACTTAATCCTCAATCCTCAATCCCCTGTCCTCAAACCTCAATTCTGAATCCTCAATCCTGAATCCTCAATCTTCAGCCCTCAGTCCTCAACAATCAGTTGTCAATCCTCAATCCTCAATAGAATATCCTCAATTCACAGTTTTCTATACTCAATACTCAAACTGCAATCTTCAAATCTCTATTCACAAACATCAATTCTCATCACTCAACTCTCAACACTCCGTCCACAATCCTCAAACTTCAATCCTCAATCCTCAATCCTCAACCCTCAATCCTCAATCCTCAATTTTCAAACCTCAATAATCAATCTTGAATCCTCAATCCTCAATCCTCAATCCTCAATCGTCAGACTTCAGTCCTCAATACTCAATCTTCAATCCTGAATCCTCAATCCTCAATCCTCAATCCTCAATCCTCATTCTTCAATCCTGAATACCCAATCCTCAATCTTCAATCCTCAATCCTCAATCCTCAATTCTCAATCCTCAATCCTCAATCCCCTGTCCTCAAACCTCAATTCTGAATCCTCAATACTGAATCCTCAATCTTCAGCCCTCAGTCCTCAACAATCAGTTGTCAATCCTCAATCCTCAATAGAATATCCTCAATTCACAGTTTTCTATACTCAATACTCAAACTGCAATCTTCAAATCTCTATTCACAAACATCAATTCTCATCACTCAACTCTCAACACTCCGTCCACAATCCTGAAACTTCAATCCTCAATCCTCAATCCTCAAACCTCAATCCTCAATCCTCAATTTTCAAACCTCAATAATCAATCTTCAATCCTCAATCCTCAATCCTCAGTCCTCAATCGTCAGACTTCAATCCTCAATACTCAATCTTCAATCCTGAATCCTGAATCCTCAATCCTCAATCCTCAATCCTCATTCTTCAATCCTGAATACCCAATCCTCAATCTTCAATCCTCAATCCTCAATCCTCAATTCTCAATCCTCAATCCTCAGTCCTCAGTCCTCGAACCACAATCCTCAACCCTCAGCCCTCATCCTCAATCCTCAATCCTCAACCCTCAGTCCTCCGTCCTCAAACCTCAATCCTCAGCCCTCAGACCTCATCCTCGATCCTCAATCCTCAATCCTCAATCCTCAATATTCAATCCTCAATACTCAATATTCAATCCTCAATCCTCAGTCCTCAAGCCTCAATTCTGAATCCTGAATACTAAACCTTCAATCCTCAATCCTCAGTCCTGAATACTCTACCATCAATCTTCAAACCTCAATCCCCAATGCTCAATCCTCAATCCTCATTCTTCAATCCTCAATACCCAATCCTCAATCTTCAATCCTCTATCCTCAATGCTCAATTCTCAATCCTCAATCCTCAAGCCTCAATCTTCAATCCTCAATACTCGATATTCAATCCTCAATCCTCAATCCTCAGTCATTAATCCTCAATCCTCAATCCTCAATCTTCAATCCTCAATAATCAATCTCCAATACTAGATCCTCAATCCCCAATCCTCAATCCTTAATCCTCAATCTTGAATTCTCAATCCCCAGTCCTCAATCTTCAATCCTCAATGCTCAATCCTCAATCCTCAATCCTCAGTCCTCAATCCTCAATCCTCAATCCTCAAACCTCAAACCTCAACCGTCAGTCCTCGTCCTCAAACCTCAACGCTCAATCCTCCATCCTCAATCTTCAATCATCAATACGCAATCTTCAATCCTCAATCCTCAATTCTCAATCCTAAATCCTCAATCTTCCATCCTCAATAATTAATCCTCAATCCTCAATCCCCTGTCCTCAAACCTCAATTCTGAATCCTCAATCCTGAATCCTCAATCTTCAGCCCTCAGTCCTCAACAATCAGTTGTCAATCCTCAATCCTCAATAGAATATCCTCAATTCACAGTTTTCTATACTCAATACTCAAACTGCAATCTTCAAATCTCTATTCACAAACATCAATTCTCATCACTCAACTCTCAACACTCCGTCCACAATCCTCAAACTTCAATCCTCAATCCTCAATCCTCAACCCTCAATCCTCAATCCTCAATTTTCAAACCTCAATAATCAATCTTGAATCCTCAATCCTCAATCCTCAATCCTCAATCGTCAGACTTCAATCCTCAATACTCAATCTTCAATCCTGAATCCTCAATCCTCAATCCTCAATCCTCAATCCTCATTCTTCAATCCTGAATACCCAATCCTCAATCTTCAATCCTCAATCCTCAATCCTCAATTCTCAATCCTCAATCCTCAGTCCTCAATCCTCGAACCACAATCCTCAACCCTCAGCCCTCATCCTCAATCCTCAATCCTCAACCCTCAGTCCTCCGTCCTCAAACCTCAATCCTCAGCCCTCAGACCTCATCCTCGATCCTCAATCCTCAATCCTCAATCCTCAATATTCAATCCTCAATACTCAATATTCAATCCTCAGTCCTCAAGCCTCAATTCTGAATCCTGAATACTAAACCTTCAATCCTCAATCCTCAGTCCTGAATACTCTACCATCAATCTTCAAACCTCAATCCCCAATGCTCAATCCTCAATCCTCATTCTTCAATCCTCAATACCCAATCCTCAATCTTCAATCCTCTATCCTCAATGCTCAATTCTCAATTCTCAATCCTCAAACCTCAATCTTCAATCCTCAATACTCGATCTTCAATCCTCAATCCTCAATCCTCAGTCATCAATCCTCAATCCTCAATCCTCAATCTTCAATCCTCAATAATCAATCTGCAATACTAGATCCTCAATCCCCAATCCTCAATCCTTAATCCTCAATCTTGAATTCTCAATCCCCAGTCCTCAATCTTCAATCCTCAATGCTCAATCCTCAATCCTCAATCCTCAGTCCTCAATCCTCAATCCTCAATCCTCAAACCTCAAACCTCAACCGTCAGTCCTCGTCCTCAAACCTCAACGCTCAATCCTCCATCCTCAATCTTCAATCATCAATACTCAATCTGCAATCCTCAATCCTCAATCCTCAATCCTCAATCCTCAATCCTCAATCCTCAATCCTCAATCCTCAATCTTCAATCCTCAATACTCAATCTTCAATCCTCAATCCTTAATCCTCAACACTCAATCCTCAATCCTCAATCCTCAATCGTCAATCTTCACTCCTCAATACTCAATCTTCAATGCTCAATCCCCATTCCTCAATCCACATTTTTCAATCCTCAATTCCCTATCCTCAATCCTCAATCCTCAATCCTCAATCCTCAAGCCTCAATCCTCAGTCCTCAATCCTCAATCCTCATTCTTCAATCCTCAATACCCAATCCTCAATCTTCAATCCTCAATCCTCAATCCTCAATTCTCAATCCTCAATCCTCAATCCTCAGACCTCAAACATCAATACTCAACCCTCAGTCCTCGTCCTCAATCCACAACCCTCAATCCTCAATCCTCAATCTTCAATTCTCAATCCTCAATCCACAATCCTCAATCATCAATCCTCAATCCTCAAACCTCAATCCTGAATCCTCAATCCTGAATCCTCAATCTTCAGCCCTCAGTCCTCAACAATCAGCTGTCAATCCTCAATCCTCAATAGAATATCATCAATTCAAAGCTTTCAATACTCAATACTCAATCTGCAATCTCCAAATCTCTATCCACAATCATCAATTCTCATCACTCAACCCTCAACGCTCAATCCCCAATCCTCAATCTTCAATCCTCAATCCTCAATCCTCAATCCTCAATCCTCAATCTTCAATCCTCAATACTCAATCTTCAATCCTCAATCCTCAACACTCAATCCTCAATCCTCAATCCTCAATCCTCAATCTTCAATCCTCAATACTCAATCTTCAATCCTCAATCCTCAATCCTCAATCCTCAATCCTCATACTTCAATCCTCAACACCCAGTCCTCAATCTTCAATCCTCAATCCTCAATCCTCAATTCTCAATCCTCAATCCTCAATCCTCAGACCTCAAACATCAATACCCAACCCTCAGTCCTCGTCCTCAATCCACAACACACAATCCTCAATCCTCAATCTTTAATCATCAATATTCAATCTTCAGTCCTCAATCCTCAATCCTCAATCCTCAATCCTCAATCCTCAATGTTCAATCCGCAATACCCAATCCTCAATCTTCAATACTCAATCCTCAATCCTTAATCCTCAATCCTCAATCCTCAATGATCAATCCTCAATGCTCAATCCTCAATCCTCAATCCTCAATCCTCAATCTTAATCTTCAATCCTCAATACTCAATCTTCAATCCTCAATCCTCAATCCTCAACACTCAATCCTCAATCATGAATCCTCAATCCTCAGTCCTCAATCTACAATCCTCAATACTCAATCTGCAATCCTCAATCCTCAGTCCTCAATCCTCAATCCTCATTCTTCAATCCTCAATACCGAATCCTCAATCTTCAATCCTCAATCCTCAATACTCAATCTTCAATCCTCAATCCTCAATTTTCAATCCTCAATGCTCAATCCTCAATCCTCAATCCTCAATCCTCAATCCTCAATCCTCAATCCTCAGTCTTCAATACTCAATACCCAATCCTCAGTCTTCAATCCACAATCCTCAATCCTCAATCCTCACTCCTCAATCCTCAGTCCTCAAACCTCAATCCTGAATCTTTCAATCATGAATCCTCAATCTTCAGCCCTGAGTGCTACGCAATCAGTTGTCAATCCTCAATCCTCAATAGAATGTCCTCAGTTCACAGCTTTCAATACTCAATACTCAATCTGCAAACTTCAGATCTCTATCCACAAACATCAATTCTCATCACTCAACCCTCAATACGCAGTCCCCAATCCTCAATCTTCAATCCTCAATCCTCAATCCTCAATCCTCAATCTTAATCTTCAATCCTCAATACTCAATCTTCAATCCTCAATCCTCAATCCTCAATCCTCAATCCTCAATCTTCAACCCTCAATCCTCAATCCTCTATCTACAATCCTCAATACTCAATCTGCAATCCTCAATCCTCAGTCCTCAATCCTCAATCCTCATTCTTCAATTATCAATACCGAATCCTCAATCTTCAATCCTCAATCCTCAATCCTCAATTCTCAATCCTCAATCCTCAATCCTCAGACTTCAAACATCAATACTCAACCCTCAGTCCTCGTCCTCAATCCACAACCCTCAATCCTCAATCGTCAATCTTCAATCATTAATATTCAATCTTCAATCCACAATCCTCAATCCTCAATCCTCAATCCTCAACCCTCAATCCTCAACGTCCAATCCTCAATACCCAATCCTCAGTCTTCAATCCTCAATCCTCAATCCTCAATCCTCAATCCTCAATCCTCAATCCTCAGTCCTCAAACCTCAATCCTGAATTCTCAATCCTGAATCCTCAATCTTCAGCCCTGAGTCCTCAACAATCAGTTGTCAATCCTCAATCCTCAATAGAACGTCCTCAATTCACAGTTTTCAATACTCAATACTCAATCTGCAATCTTCAGATTTCTATACGCAAACATCAATTCTCATCACTCAACCCTCAATACTCAGTCCACAATCCTCAATCTTCAATCGTCAATCCTCAATCCTGAATCCTCAATCTTAACCTTCAATCCTCAATACTCAACCTTCAATCCTCAATCCTCAATCCTCAATCTTAATCTTCAATCCTCAATACTCAATCTTCAACCCTCAATCCTCAATCCTCAATCCTCAACACTCAATCCTCAATCTTCAATCCTCAATACTCAATCTTCAATCCTCAATCCTCAATCCTCAATCCTCAATCCTCCATCCTCAATATTCAACACACAACCCTCAACCATCAATCCTCAATACTCAACCATCAATCCTCAATTCTCAATACTCAATAGAGTATCCTGAATTCTCATGGTTCAATACTCAATCCACAATTTTCAATAATCAAATCTCAATCCTCAAACATCAATTCTCAACACTCAATCCTCAACACTCAGTCCTCTCTCTTCAATCCTCCATCCTCAATCCTCAATCCTCAATCGTCAATCCTCAACTTTCAATCCTCAACCCTCAATCCTCAGTCCTCAAACCTCAATCACGAGTCCTCAATCCTGAATCCTCAATCTTCAGCCCTCAGTCCTCAACAATCAATTGTCAATCCTCAATCCTCAATAGAATATCCTCAATTCACTGTTTTCAATACTCAATCCCCATTCTTCAATCTTCAAATCTCAATCCACAAACATCAATTCTCATCACTCAGCCCTCAACGCTCAGTCCTCAATCGTCAATCCTCAATCCCCAATCCTCAATCTTCAATCCTCAATCCTCAATCCTCAATCCTCAATCCTCAATCTTCAATACTCAATACTCAATATTCAATCCTCAATCCTCAATCCTCAATCCTCAATCCTCAGCCTTCAAACCTCAATCCTCAACCCTCAGCCCTCATCCTCAATCCTCAATCCTCAATCCTAAATCCTCAATCTTCAATCCTCAATCCTCAATCCTCAATCCTCAATCCTCAATCCTCAATACTCAATCCTCAATCCTCAGTCCTCAAACCTCAATCCTGAATCCTCAATCCTGAATCCTCAATCTTCAGCCCTGAGTCCTCAACAATCAGTTGTCAATCCTCAATCCTCAATAGAACGTCCTCAATTCACAGTTTTCAATACTCAATACTCAATCTGCAATCTTCAGATTTCTATACACAAACATCAATTCTCATCACTCAACCCTCAATACTCAGTCCACAATCCTCAATCTTCAATCGTCAATCCTCAATCCTCAGTCCTCAATCCTCAATCCTCAATCGTCAATCTTCCATCCTCAATACTCAATCTTCAATCCTCAATCCTCATTCCTCAATCCTCAATCCTCAATCTTCAATCCTCAATACTCAATCTTCAATCCTCAATCCTCTATCCTCAACCCTCAATCCTCAATCCTCAATCCTCAATCGTCAATCTTCCATCCTCAATACTCAATCTTCAATCCTCAATCCTCAATCCTCAACCCTCAACCCTCAATCCTCATTCTTCAATCCTCAATACCCAATCCTCAATCTTCAATCCTCAATCCTCAATCCTCAATCCTCAATCCTCAATAGTCAATCCTCAATCTTCAACTCTCAGTGCCAAATCCTCTGTCTTGAATACTCAATCCTCAATACTCAAACTTCAATCCTCAATACTCAATCTTCAATCCTCAATCCTCAATCCTCAATCCTCAATCCTCATTCTTCAATCATCAATACCCAATCCTCAATCTTCAATCCTCAATCCTCAATCCTCAATTCTCAATCCTCAATCCTCAATCCTCAAACCTCAAACATCAATACTCAACCCTCAGTCCTCGTCCTCAATCCACAACCCTCAATCCTCAACCCTCAATCTTCAATTCTCAATCCTCAATCCACAATCCTCAATCATCAATCCTCAGTCCTCAAACCTCAATCCTGAATCCTCAATCCTGAATCCTCAGTCTTCAGCCCTCAGTACTCAACAATCAGTTATCAATCCTCAATCCTGAATAGAGTATCATCAATACACAGTTTTCAATACTCAATACTCAATCTGCAATCTTCAAATCTCAATCCACAGTCATCAATTCTCATTACTCAACCCTCTAACACTCAGTCCCCAATCCTCAATCTTCAATCCTCAATCCTCAATCCTCAACACTCAATCCTCAATCCTCAATTTTCAATCCTCAATAACCAATCTTCAATCCTCAATCCTCAATCCTCAATTCTCAATCCTCAATCGTCAGTCTTCAATCCTCAATAGTCAATCTTCAATCCTGAATCCTCAATCCTCAATCCTCAATCCTCATTCTTCAATCCTCAATACCCAATCCTCAATCTTCAATCCTCAATCCTCAATCCTCAATTCTCAATCCTCATTCCTCAGTCCTCAGTCCTCAAACCTCAATCCTCGGCCCTCAGCCCTCATCCTCAATCATCAATCCTCAATCCTCAATCCTCAATAGAATATCATCAATTCACAGTTTTCAATACTCAATACTCAATCTGCAAACCTCAATCCTCAATCCTCAAACCTCAATCCTCAATCCTCAATCCTCAATTGTCAATCTTCCATCCTCAATACTCAATCTTCAATCCTCAATCCTCAATCCTCAATCCTCAATCCTCAATCCTCAATAGTCAATCCTCAACCTTCAACCCTCAGTGCCAAATACTCAATCTTGAATACTCAATCCTCAATCCTCAAACTTCAATCCTCAATACTCAATCTTCAATCCTCAATCCTCAATCCTCAATTCTCAATTCTCATTCCTCAGTCCTCAGTCCTCAAACCTCAATCCTGAACCCTCAGTCCTCATCCTCAATCATCAATCCTCAATCCTCAATCCTCAATAGAATATCATCAATTCACAGATTTCAATACTCAATACTCAACCTGCAATCTTCAAATCTCTATTCACAAACATCAATTCTCATCACTCAACCCTCAACACTCCGTCATCAATCCTCAATCTTCATTCCTCAACCCTCAATACTCAATCCTCAACCCTCAATCCGCAACGTTCAATCCTCAATACCCTATCCTCAGTCTTCAATCCTCAATCCTCAATCCTCAATCCTCAATCCTCAATCCTCAGTCCTCAAACCTCAATCCTGAATCCTCAATCCTGAATCCTCAATCTTCAGCCCTGGGTCCTCAACAATCAGTTGTCAATCCTCAATCCTCAATAGAATGTCCTCAATTCACAGTTTTCAATACTCAATACTCAACCTGCAATCTTCAGATCTCTATCTACAAACATCAATTCTCATCACTCAACCCTCAATGCTCAGTCCCCAATCCTCAATCTTCAATCCTCAATCCTCAATCCTCAGTCCTCAATCCTCAATCCTCAATCTTAATCTTCAATCCTCAATACTCAATCTTCAATCCTCAATCCTCAATCCTCAATCCTCAATACTCAATCCTCAATCTTCAATCCTCAATACTCAATCTTCAAACCTCAATCCTCAATCCTCAACCATCAATCCTCAATCCTCAATCCTCAGTTGTCAATCTTCCATCCTCAATACTCAATCTTCAATCCTCAATCCTCAATCCTCAATCCTCAATCCTCATTCTTCAATCCTCAATACCCTATCCTCAATCTTCAATCCTCAATCCTCAATCCTCAATCCTCAATCCTCAATAGTCAATCCTCAATCTTCAACCCTCAGTGCCAATGACTCAATCTTGAATACTCAATCCTCAATCCTCAAACTTCAATCCTCAATACTCAATCTTCAATCCTCAATCCTCAGTCCTCAATCCTCAATCCTCATTCTTCAATCCTCAATACCCAATACTCAATCTTCAATCCCCAATCCTCAATCCTCAATTCTCAATCCTCAATCCTCAATCCTCAGACCTCAAACATCAATACTCAACCCTCAGTCCTCGTCCTCAATCCACAACCCTCAATCCTCAATCCTCAATCTTCAATTCTCAATCCTCAATCCACAATCCTCAATCATCAATCCTCAATCCTCAAACCTCCATCCTGAATCCTCAATCCTGAATCCTCAATCTTCAGCCCTCAGTCCTCAACAATCAGCTGTCAATCCCCAATCCTCAATAGAATATCATCAATTCAAAGCTTTCAATACTCAATACTCAATCTGCAATCTTCAAATCTCTATCCACAATCATCAATTCTCATCACTCAACCCTCAACGCTCAGTCCCCAATCCTCAATCTTCAATCCTCAATCCTCAAACCTCAATACTCAATCCTCAATCTTCAATCCTCAATACTCAACCTTCAATCCTCAATCCTCAACACTCAATCCTCAATCCTCAATCCTCAATCCTCAATCTTCAATCCTCAATACTCAATCTTCAATCCTCAATCCCCAATCCTCAATCCTCAATCCTCATTCTTCAATCCTCAACACCCAGTCCTCAATCTTCAATCCTCAATCCTCAATCCTCAATTCTCAATCCTCAATCCTCAATCCTCAGACCTCAAACATCAATACTCAACCCTCAGTCCTCGTCCTCAATCCACAACACACAATCCTCAATCCTCAATCTTCAATCATCAATATTCAATCTTCAGTCCTCAATCCTCAATCCTCAATCCTCAATCCTCAATCCTCAATGTTCAATCCGCAATACGCAATCCTCAATCTTCAATACTCAATCCTCAATCCTTAATCCTCAATCCTCAATCATCAATCCTCAATCTTCAATACTCAATCGTCAATCCTCAATCCTCAATCCTCAATACCCAACCATCAATCCTCAATTCCCAATACTCAATAGAATATCCTGAATTCTCAGGATTCAATACTCAAACCTCAATCCTCAACCCTCAGCCCTCATCCTCCGTCCTCAATCCTCAATCCTCAATCCTCAATCTTCAACCCTCAATACTCAATCTTCAATCCTCAATCCTCAATCCTCAATCCTCAATCCTCCATCCTCAATATTCAACACAGAACCCTCAACCATCAATCCTCAATACTCAACCATCAATCCTCAATTCTCAATACTCAATAGAGTATCCTGAATTCTCATGGTTCAATACTCAATCCACAATTTTCAATAATCAAAACTCAATCCTCAAACATCAATTCTCAACACTCAATCCTCAACACTCAGTCCTCTCTCTTCAATCCTCCATCCTCAATCCTCAATCCTCAATCGCCAATCCTCAACTTTCAATCCTCAACCCTCAATCCTCAGTCCTCAAACCTCAATCACGAATCCTCAATCCTGAATCCTCAATCTTCAGCCCTCAGTCCTCAACAATCAATTGTCAATCCTCAATCCTCAATAGAATATCCTCAATTCACTGTTTCCAATACTCAATCCCCATTCTTCAATCTTCAAATCTCAATCCACAAACATCAATTCTCATCACTCAGCCCTCAACGCTCAGTCCTCAATCGTCAATCCTCAATCCCCAATCCTCAATCTTCAATCCTCAATCCTCAATCCTCAATCCTCAATCCTCAATCTTCAATCCTCAATACTCAATATTTAATCCTCAATCCTGAATCCTCAATCCTCAATCCTCAATCCTCAATCCTCAGCCTTCAAACCTCAATCCTCAACCCTCAGCCCTCATCCTCAATCCTCAATCCTCAATCCTAAATACTCAATCTTCAATCCTCAATCCTCAATCCTCAATCCTCAATCCTCAATCCTCAATACTCAATCCTCAATCCTCAATCTTCAATCCTCAACACTCAATCGTCAAGCCTCAATCCTCAATCCTCATTCTTCAATCCTCAATCCTCAATACTCAATCCTCAATCTTCGATCCTCAGTACTCAATATTCAATCCTCAATCCTCAATCCTCAATTCTCAATCCTCAATCCTCAGTCCTCAGTCCTCATACCTCAATCCTCAACCCTCAGCCCTCAACCTCAATCCTCAATTCTCAATCCTAAATCCTCAATCTTCCATCCTCAATACTCAATCCTCAATCCTCAATCCCCTGTCCTCAAACCTCAATTCTGAATCCTCAATCCTGAATCCTCAATCTTCAGCACTCAGTCCTCAACAATCAGTTGTCAATCCTCAAGCCTCAATAGAATATCCTCAATTCACAGTTTTCTATACTCAATACTCAAACTGCAATCTTCAAATCTCTATTCACAAACATCAATTCTCATCACTCAACTCTCAACACTCCGTCCACAATCCTCAAACTTCAATCCTCAATCCTCAATCCTCAACCCTCAATCCTCAATCCTCAATTTTCAAACCTCAATAATCAATCTTGAATCCTCAACCCTCAAACCTCAATCCTCAATCGTCAGACTTCAATCCTCAATACTCAATCTTCAATCCTGAATCCTCAATCCTCAATCCTCAATCCTCAATCCTCATTCTTCAATCCTGAATACCCAATCCTCAATCTTCAATCCTCAATCCTCAATCCTCAATTCTCAATCCTCAATCCTCAGTCCTCAGTCCTCAAACCACAATCCTCAACCCTCAGCCCTCATCCTCAATCCTCAATCCTCAACCCTCAGTCCTCCGTCCTCAAACCTCAATCCTCAGCCCTCAGACCTCATCCTCGATCCTCAATCCTCAATCCTCAATCCTCAATATTCAATCCTCAATACTCAATATTCAATCCTCAGTCCTCAAGCCTCAATTCTGAATCCTGAATACTAAACCTTCAATCCTCAATCCTCAGTCCTGAATACTCTACCATCAATCTTCAAACCTCAATCCCCAATGCTCAATCCTCAATCCTCATTCTTCAATCCTCAATACCCAATCCTCAATCTTCAATCCTCTATCCTCAATGCTCAATTCTCAATTCTCAATCCTCAAACCTCAATCTTCAATCCTCAATACTCGATCTTCAATCCTCAATCCTCAATCCTCAGTCATCAATACTCAATCCTCAATCCTCAATCTTCAATCCTCAATAATCAATCTCCAATACTAGATCCTCAATCCCCAATCCTCAATCCTTAATCCTCAATCTTGAATTCTCAATCCCCAGTCCTCAATCTTCAATCCTCAATGCTCAATACTCAATCCTCAATCCTCAGTCCTCAATCCTCAATCCTCAATCCTCAATCTTAATCTTCAATCCTCAATACTCAATCTTCAACCCTCAATCCTCAATCCTCAATCCTCAACACTCAATCCTCAATCTTCAATCCTCAATACTCAATCTTCAATCCTCAATCCTCAATCCTCAATCCTCAATCCTCCATCCTCAATATTCAACACACAACCCTCAACCATCAATCCTCAATACTCAACCATCAATCCTCAATTCTCAATACTCAATAGAGTATCCTGAATTCTCATGGTTCAATACTCAATCCACAATTTTCAATAATCAAATCTCAATCCTCAAACATCAATTCTCACCACTCAATCCTCAACACTCAG
This sequence comes from Calliopsis andreniformis, assembly GCF_051401765.1. Taxonomy (NCBI): domain Eukaryota; kingdom Metazoa; phylum Arthropoda; class Insecta; order Hymenoptera; family Andrenidae; genus Calliopsis; species Calliopsis andreniformis. Next base: position 3,134,926 of record NW_027480440.1, read on the forward strand.
TCCTCTCTCTTCAATCCTCCATCCTCAATCCTCAATCCTCAATCGTCAATCCTCAACTTTCAATCCTCAACCCTCAATCCTCAGTCCTCAAACCTCAATCACGAATCCTCAATCCTGAATCCTCAATCTTCAGCCCTCAGTCCTCAACAATCAATTGTCAATCCTCAATCCTCAATAGAATATCCTCAATTCACTGTTTTCAATACTCAATCCCCATTCTTCAATCTTCAAATCTTAATCCACAAACATCAATTCTCATCACTCAGCCCTCAACGCTCAGTCCTCAATCGTCAATCCTCAATCCCCAATCCTCAATCTTCAATCCTCAATCCACAATCCTCAATCCTCAATCCTCAATCTTCAATACTCAATACTCAATATTCAATCCTCAATCCTCAATCCTCAATCCTCAATCCTCAATCCTCAATCCTCAGCCTTCAAACCTCAATCCTCAACCCTCAGCCCTCATCCTCAATCCTCAATCCTCAAGCCTAAATCCTCAATCTTCAATCCTCAATCCTCAATCCTCAATCCTCAATCCTCTATCCTCAATACTCAATCCTCAATCCTCAATCTTCAATCCTCAATACTCAATCGTCAAGCCTCAATCCTCAATCCTCATTCTTCAATCCTCAATCCTCAATACTCAATCCTCAATCTTCGATACTCAGTACTCAATATTCAATCCTCAATCCTCAATCCTCAATTCTCAATCCTCAATCCTCAGTCCTCAGTCCTCATACCTCAATTCTCAACCCTCAGCCCTCATCCTCAATCCTCAATTCTCAATCCTAAATCCTCAATCTTCCATCCTCAATACTCAATCCTCAATCCTCAATCCCCTGTCCTCAAACCTCAATTCTGAATCCTCAATCCTGAATCCTCAATCTTCAGCCCTCAGTCCTCAACAATCAGTTGTCAATCCTCAATCCTCAATAGAATATCCTCAATTCACAGTTTTCTATACTCAATACTCAAACTGCAATCTTCAAATCTCTATTCACAAACATCAATTCTCATCACTCAACTCTCAACACTCCGTCCCCAATCCTCAAACTTCAATCCTCAATCCTCAATCCTCAACCCTCAATCCTCAATCCTCAATTTTCAAACCTCAATAATCAATCTTCAATCCTCAATCATCAATCCTCAATCCTCAATCGTCAGACTTCAATCCTCAATACTCAATCTTCAATCCTGAATCCTCAATCCTCAATCCTCAATCCTCAATCCTCATTCTTCAATCCTGAATACCCAATCCTCAATCTTCAATCCTCAATCCTCAATCCTCAATTCTCAATCCTCAATCCTCAGTCCTCAGTCCTCGAACCACAATCCTCAACCCTCAGCCCTCATCCTCAATCCTCAATCCTCAATCCTCAGCCCTCCGTCCTCAAACCTCAATCCTCAGCTCTCAGACCTCATCCTCGATCCTCAATCCTCAACCCTCAATCCTCAATCCTCAATCCTCAATTGTCAATCTTCCATCCTCAATACTCAATCTTCAATCCTCAATCCTCAATCCTCAATCCTCAATCCTCATTCTTCAATCCTCAATACCCTATCCTCAACCTTCAATCCTCAATCCTCAATCCTCAATCCTCAATCCTCAATAGTCAATCCTCAATCCTCAACCCTCAGTGCCAAAGACTCAATCTTGAATACTCAATCCTCAATCCTCAAACTTCAATCCTCAATACTCAATCTTCAATCCTCAATCCTCAGTCCTCAATCCTCAATCCTCATTCTTCAATCCTCAATACCCAATACTCAATCTTCAATCCTCAATCCTCAATCCTCAATTCTCAATCCTCAATCTTCAATCCTCAATCCTCAATCCTCAATTCTCAATCCTCAATCCTCAATCCTCAGGCTTCAAACATCAATACTCAACCCTCAGTCCTCGTCCTCAATCCACAACCCTCAATCCTCAATCCTCAATCTTCAATCATTAATATTCAATCCTCAATCCACAATCCTCAATCCTCAATCCTCAATACTCAATCCTCAATCCTCAATCCTCAATCCTCAGTCCTCAAACCTCAATCCTGAATCCTCAATCCTGAATCCTCAATCTTCAGCCCTGAGTCCTCAACAATCAGTTGTCAATCCTCAATCCTCAATAGAACGTCCTCAATTCACAGTTTTCAATACTCAATACTCAATCTGCAATCTTCAGATTTCTATACACAAACATCAATTCTCATCACTCAACCCTCAATACTCAGTCCACAATCCTCAATCTTCAATCGTCAATCCTCAATCCTCAGTCCTCAATCCTCAATCCTCAATCGTCAATCTTCCATCCTCAATACTCAATCTTCAATCCTCAATCCTCATTCCTCAATCCTCAATCCTCAATCTTCAATCCTCAATACTCAATCTTCAATCCTCAGTCCTCTATCCTCAACCCTCAATCCTCAATCCTCAATCCTCAATCGTCAATCTTCCATCCTCAATACTCAATCTTCAATCCTCAATCCTCAATCCTCAACCCTCAACCCTCAATCCTCATTCTTCAATCCTCAATACCCAATCCTCAATCTTCAACTCTCAGTGCCAAATCCTCAGTCTTGAATACTCAATCCTCAATCCTCAAACTTCAATCCTCAATACTCAATCTTCAATCCTCAATCCTCAATCCTCAATCCTCAATCCTCATTCTTCAATCATCAATACCCAATCCTCAATCTTCAATCCTCAATCCTCAATCCTCAATTCTCAATCCTCAATCCTCAATCCTCAAACCTCAAACATCAATACTCAACCCTCAGTCCTCGTCCTCAATCCACAACCCTCAATCCTCAACCCTCAATCTTCAATTCTCAATCCTCAATCCACAATCCTCAATCATCAATCCTCAGTCCTCAAACCTCAATCCTGAATCCTCAGTCTTCAGCCCTCAGTCCTCAACAATCAGTTATCAATCCTCAATCCTGAATAGATTATCATCAATACACAGTTTTCAAACTCAATACTCAATCTGCAATCCTCAAATCTCTATCCACAGTCATCAATTCTCATCACTCGACCCTCTAACACTCACTCCCCAATCCTCAATCTTCAATCCTCAATCCCCAATCCTCAACACTCAATCCTCAATCCTCAATTTTCAATCATCAATAATCAATCTTCAATCCTCAATCCTCAATCCTCAATCCTCAATCGTCAATCTTCCATCCTCAATACTCAATCTTCAATCCTCAGTCCTCAATCCTCAACCCTCAACCCTCAATCCTCATTCTTCAATCCTCAATACCCAATCCTCAATCTTCAACTCTCAGTGCCAAATCCTCAGTCTTGAATACTCAATCCTCAATCCTCAAACTTCAATCCTCAATACTCAATCTTCAATCCTCAATCCTCAATCCTCAATCCTCAATCCTCATTCTTCAATCATCAATACCCAATCCTCAATCTTCAACCCTCAATCCTCAATCCTCCATTCTCAATCCTCAATCCTCAATCCTCAAACCTCAAACATCAATACTCAACCCACAGTCCTCGTCCTCAATCCACAACCCTCAATCCTCAACCCTCAATCTTCAATTCTCAATCCTCAATCCACAATCCTCAATCATCAATCCTCAGTCCTCAAACCTCAATCCTGAATCCTCAATCCTGAATCCTCAGTCTTCAGCCCTCAGTCCTCAACAATCAGTTATCAATCCTCAATCCTGAATAGATTATCATCAATACACAGTTTTCAATACTCAATACTCAATCTGCAATCCTCAAATCTCTATCCACAGTCATCAATTCTCATCACTCGACCCTCTAACACTCACTCCCCAATCCTCAATCTTCAATCCTCAATCCTCAATCCTCAACACTCAATCCTCAATCCTCAATTTTCAATCATCAATAATCAATCTTCAATCCTCAATCCTCAATCCTCAATTCTCAATCCTCAATCGTCAGTCTTCAATCCTCAATACTCAATCTTCAATCCTGAATCCTCAATCCTCAATCCTCAATCCTCATTCTTCAATCCTCAATACCCAATCCTCAATCTTCAATCCTCAATCCTCAATCCTCAATTCTCAATCCTCATTCCTCAGTCTTCAGTCCTCAAACCTCAATCCTCGGCCCTCAGCCCTCATCCTCAATCATCAATCCTCAATCCTCAATCCTCAATAGAATATCATCAATTCACAGTTTTCAATACTCAATACTCAATCTGCAATCTTCAAATCTCTATTCACAAACATCAATTCTCATCACTCAACCCTCAACACTCCGTCCCCAATCCTCAATCTTCATTCCTCAATCCTCAATACTCAACCCTCAATCCTCAACCCTCAATTTTCAAACCTCAATAGTCAATCTTCCATCCTCAATCCTCAATCCTCTATCCTCAATCCTCAATACTCAATCCTCAATCTTCAATACTCAATACTCAATCTTCAAACATCAATCCTCAATCCTCAACCCTCAATCCTCAATCCTCAATCCTCAATTGTCAATCTTCCATCCTCAATACTCAATCTTCAATCCTCAATCCTCAATCCTCAATCCTCAATCCTCAATCCTCAATAGTCAATCCTCAACCTTCAACCCTCAGCGCTAAATACTCAATCTTGAATACTCAATCCTCAATCCTCAAACTTCAATCCTCAATACTCAATCTTCAATCCTCAATCCTCAATCCTCAATTCTCAATTCTCATTCCTCAGTCCTCAGTCCTCAAACCTCAATCCTGAACCCTCGGTCCTCATCCTCAATCATCAATCCTCAATCCTCAATCCTCAATAGAATATCATCAATTCACAGTTTTCAATACTCAATACTCAACCTGCAATCTTCAAATCTCTATTCACAAACATCAATTCTCATCACTCAACCCTCAACACTCCGTCACCAATCCTCAATCTTCATTCCTCAACCCTCAATACTCAATCCTCAACCCTCAATCCGCAACGTTCAATCCTCAATACCCTATCCTCAGTCTTCAATCCTCAATCCTCAATCCTCAATCCTCAATCCTCAATCCTCATTCCTCAAACCTCAATCCTGAATCCTCAATCCTGAATCCTCAATCTTCAGCCCTGGGTCCTCAACAATCAGTTGTCAATCCTCAATCCTCAATAGAATGTCCTCAATTCACAGTTTTCAATACTCAATACTCAACCTGCAATCTTCAGATCTCTATCCACAAACATCAATTCTCATCACTCAACCCTCAATGCTCAGTCCCCAATCCTCAATCTTCAATCCTCAATCCTCAATCCTCAGTCCTCAATCCTCAATCCTCAATCTTAATCTTCAATCCTCAATACTCAATCTTCAATCCTCAATCCTCAATCCTCAATCCTCAATACTCAATCCTCAATCTTCAATCCTCAATACTCAATCTTCAAACCTCAATCCTCGATCCTCAACCCTCAATCCTCAATCCTCAATCCTCAATTGTCAATCTTCCATCCTCAATACTCAATCTTGAATCCTCAATCCTCAATCCTCAATCCTCAATCCTCATTCTTCAATCCTCAATACCCTATCCTCAATCTTCAATCCTCAATCCTCAATCCTCAATCCTCGATCCTCAATAGTCAATCCTCAACCTTCAACCCTCAGTGCCAAATACTCAATCTTGAATACTCAATCCTCAATCCTCAAACTTCAATCCTCAATACTCAACCTTCAATCCTCAATCCTCAGTCCTCAATCCTCAAACCTCATTCTTCAATCCTCAATACCCAATCCTCAATCTTCAATCCTCAACCCTCAATCTTCAATTCTCAATCCTCAGTCCACAATACTCAATCATCAATCCTCAGTCCTCAAACCTCAATCCTGAATCCTCAATCCTGAATCCTCAGTCTTCAGCCCTCAGTCCTCAACAATCAGTTATCAATCCTCAATCCTCAATAGAATATCATCAATTCACAGTTTTCAATACTCAATGCTCAATCTGCAATCTTCAAACCTCTATCCACAGTCATCAATTCTCATCACTCAACCCTCAACACTCAGTCCCCAATCCTCAATCTTCAATCCTCAATCCTCAATCCTCAACCCTCAATTCTCAATCCTCAATTTTCAATCCTCAATAATCAATCTTCAATCCTCAATCCTCAATCCTCAATTCTCAATCCTCAATCGTCAGCCTTCAATCCTCAATACTCAATCTTCAATACTGAATACTCAATCCTCAATCCTCAATCCTCAATCCTCATTCTTCAATCCTCAATACCCAATCCTCAATCTTCAATCCTCAATCCTCAATCCTCAATTCTCGATTCTCAATCCTCAGTCCTCAGTCCTCAAACCTCAATCCTCAACCCTCAGCCCTCATCCTCAATCATCAATCCTCAATCCTCAATCCTCAATAGAATATCATCAATTCACAGTTTTCAATACTCAATACTCAACATGCTATCTTCAAATCTCTATTCACAAACATCAATTCTCATCACTCAACCCTCAACACTCCGTCCCCAATCCTCAATCTTTATTCCTCAACCCTCAATACTCAATCCTCAACCATCAATCCGCAACGTTCAATCCTCAATACCCTATCCTCAGTCTTCCATCCTCAATCCTCAATCCTCAATCCTCAATCCTCAATCCTCAGTCCTCAAACCTCAATCCTGAATCCTCAATCCTGAATCCTCAATCTTCAGACCTGGGTCCTCAACAATCAGTTGTCAATCCTCAATCCTCAATAGAATGTCCTCAATTAACAGTTTTCAATACTCAATACTCAACCTGCAATCTTCAGATCTCTATCCACAAACATCAATTCTCATCACTCAACCCTCAATGCTCAGTCCCCAATCCTCAATCTTCAATCCTCAACCCTCAATCCTCAATCCTCAATCCTCAATCTTAATCTTCAATCCTCAATACTCAATCTCCAATCCTCAATCCTCAATCCTCAATCCTCAATCCTCAATCCTCAATTCTCAATCCTCAATCCTCAGTCCTCAGTCCTCAAACCACAATCCCCAACCCTCAGCCATCATCCTCAATCCTCAATCCTCAGCCCTTCGTCCTCAAACCTCAATCCTCAGCTCTCAGACCTCATCCTCGATCCTCAATCCTCAACCCTCAATCCTCAATCCTCAATCCTCAATTGTCAATCTTCCATCCTCAATACTCAATCTTCAATCCTCAATCCTCAATCCTCAATCCTCAATCCTCATTCTTCAATCCTCAATACCCTATCCTCAATCTTCAATCCTCAATCCTCAATCCTCAATCCTCAATCCTCAATAGTCAATCCTCAATCTTCAACCCTCAGTGCCAAAGACTCAATCTTGAATACTCAATCCTCAATCCTCAAACATCAATCCTCAATACTCAATCTTCAATCCTCAATCCTCAGTCCTCAATCCTCAATCCTCATTCTTCAATCCTCAATACCCAATACTCAATCTTCAATCCCCAATCCTCAATCCTCAATTCTCAATCCTCAATCCTCAATCCTCAGACCTCAAACATCAATACTCAACCCTCAGTCCTCGTCCTCAATCCACAACACACAATCCTCAATCCTCAATCTTCAATCATCAATATTCAATCTTCAGTCCTCAATCCTCAATCCTCAATCCTCAATCCTCAATCCTCAATGTTCAATCCGCAATACGCAATCCTCAGTCTTCAATACTCAATCCTCAATCCTTAATCCTCAATCCTCAATCATCAATCCTCAATCTTCAATACTCAATCGTCAATCCTCAATCCTCAATCCTCAATACCCAACCATCAATCCTCAATTCCCAATACTCAATAGAATATCCTGAATTCTCAGGATTCAATACTCAAACCTCAATCCTCAACCCTCAGCCCTCATCCTCCATCCTCAATCCTCAATCCTCAATCCTCAATCTTCAACCCTCAATACTCAATCTTCAATCCTCAATCCTCAATCCTCAATCCTCAATCCTCCATCCTCAATATTCAACACAGAACCCTCAACCATCAATCCTCAATACTCAACCATCAATCCTCAATTCTCAATACTCAATAGAGTATCCTGAATTCTCATGGTTCAATACTCAATCCTCAATTTTCAATAATCAAATCTCAATCCTCAAACGTCAATTCTCAACACTCAATCCTCAACACTCAGTCCTCTCTCTTCAATCCTCCATCCTCAATCCTCAATCCTCAATCGCCAATCCTCAACTTTCAATCCTCAACCCTCAATCCTCAGTCCTCAAACCTCAATCACGAATCCTCACTCCTGAATCCTCAATCTTCAGTCCTCAGTCCTCAACAATCAATTGTCAATCCTCAATCCTCAATAGAATATCCTCAATTCACTGTTTCCAATACTCAATCCCCATTCTTCAATCTTCAAATCTCAATCCACAAACATCAATTCTCATCACTCAGCCCTCAACGCTCAGTCCTCAATCGTCAATCCTCAATCCCCAATCCTCAATCTTCAATCCTCAATCCTCAATCCTCAATCCTCAATCCTCAATCTTCAATCCTCAATACTCAATCGTCAAGCCTCAATCCTCAATCCTCATTCTTCAATCCTCAATCCTCAATACTCAATCCTCAATCTTCGATCCTCAGTACTCGATATTCAATCCTCAATCCTCAATCCTCAATTCTCAATCCTCAATCCTCAGTCCTCAATCCTCAAACCTCAATCCTCAATCCTCAATCCTCAAACCTCAAACCTCAACCGTCAGTCCTCGTCCTCAAACCTCAACGCTCAATCCTCCATCCTCAATCTTCAATCATCAATACTCAATCTTCAATCCTCAATCCTCAATTCTCAATCCTAAATCCTCAATCTTCCATCCTCAATACTTAATCCTCAATCCTCAATCCCCTGTCCTCAAACCTCAATTCTGAATCCTCAATCCTGAATCATCAATCTTCAGCCCTCAGTCCTCAACAATCAGTTGTCAATCCTCAATCCTCAATAGAATATCCTCAATTCACAGTTTTCTAAACTCAATACTCAAACTGCAATCTTCAAATCTCTATTCACAAACATCAATTCTCGTCACTCAACTCTCAACACTCCGTCCACAATCCTCAAACTTCAATCCTCAATCCTCAATCCTCAACCCTCAATCCTCAATCCTCAATTTTCAAACCTCAATAATCAATCTTGAATCCTCAATCCTCAATCCTCAATCCTCAATCGTCAGACTTCAATCCTCAATACTCAATCTTCAATCCTGAATCCTCAATCCTCAATCCTCAATCCTCAATCCTCATTCTTCAATCCTCAATACCCAATCCTCAATCTTCAATCCTCAATCCTCAATCCTCAATTCTCAATCCTCATTCCTCAGTCTTCAGTCCTCAAACCTCAATCCTCGGCCCTCAGCCCTCATCCTCAATCATCAATCCTCAATCCTCAATCCTCAATAGAATATCATCAATTCACAGTTTTCAATACTCAATACTCAATCTGCAATCTTCAAATCTCTATTCACAAACATCAATTCTCATCACTCAACCCTCAACACTCCGTCCCCAATCCTCAATCTTCATTCCTCAATCCTCAATACTCAATCCTCAATCCTCAACCCTCAATTTTCAAACCTCAATAGTCAATCTTCCATCCTCAATCCTCAATCCTCTATCCTCAATCCTCAATACTCAATCCTCAATCTTCAATACTCAATACTCAATCTTCAAACATCAATCCTCAATCCTCAACCCTCAATCCTCAATCCTCAATCCTCAATTGTCAATCTTCCATCCTCAATACTCAATCTTCAATCCTCAATCCTCAATCCTCAATCCTCAATCCTCAATCCTCAATAGTCAATCCTCAACCTTCAACCCTCAGCGCTAAATACTCAATCTTGAATACTCAATCCTCAATCCTCAAACTTCAATCCTCAATACTCAATCTTCAATCCTCAATCCTCAATCCTCAATTCTCAATTCTCATTCCTCAGTCCTCAGTCCTCAAACCTCAATCCTGAACCCTCAGTCCTCATCCTCAATCATCAATCCTCAATCCTCAATCCTCAATAGAATATCATCAATTCACAGTTTTCAATACTCAATACTCAACCTGCAATCTTCAAATCTCTATTCACAAACATCAATTCTCATCACTCAACCCTCAACACTCCGTCACCAATCCTCAATCTTCATTCCTCAACCCTCAATACTCAATCCTCAACCCTCAATCCGCAACGTTCAATCCTCAATACCCTATCCTCAGTCTTCAATCCTCAATCCTCAATCCTCAATCCTCAATCCTCAATCCTCATTCCTCAAACCTCAATCCTGAATCCTCAATCCTGAATCCTCAATCTTCAGCCCTGGGTCCTCAACAATCAGTTGTCAATCCTCAATCCTCAATAGAATGTCCTCAATTCACAGTTTTCAATACTCAATACTCAACCTGCAATCTTCAGATCTCTATCCACAAACATCAATTCTCATCACTCAACCCTCAATGCTCAGTCCCCAATCCTCAATCTTCAATCCTCAATCCTCAATCCTCAGTCCTCAATCCTCAATCCTCAATCTTAATCTTCAATCCTCAATACTCAATCTTCAATCCTCAATCCTCAATCCTCAATCCTCAATACTCAATCCTCAATCTTCAATCCTCAATACTCAATCTTCAAACCTCAATCCTCGATCCTCAACCCTCAATCCTCAATCCTCAATCCTCAATTGTCAATCTTCCATCCTCAATACTCAATCTTGAATCCTCAATCCTCAATCCTCAATCCTCAATCCTCATTCTTCAATCCTCAATACCCTATCCTCAATCTTCAATCCTCAATCCTCAATCCTCAATCCTCGATCCTCAATAGTCAATCCTCAACCTTCAACCCTCAGTGCCAAATACTCAATCTTGAATACTCAATCCTCAATCCTCAAACTTCAATCCTCAATACTCAACCTTCAATCCTCAATCCTCAGTCCTCAATCCTCAAACCTCATTCTTCAATCCTCAATACTCAATCCTCAATCTTCAATCCTCAACCCTCAATCTTCAATTCTCAATCCTCAGTCCACAATACTCAATCATCAATCCTCAGTCCTCAAACCTCAATCCTGAATCCTCAATCCTGAATCCTCAGTCTTCAGCCCTCAGTCCTCAACAATCAGTTATCAATCCTCAATCCTCAATAGAATATCATCAATTCACAGTTTTCAATACTCAATGCTCAATCTGCAATCTTCAAACCTCTATCCACAGTCATCAATTCTCATCACTCAACCCTCAACACTCAGTCCCCAATCCTCAATCTTCAATCCTCAATCCTCAATCCTCAACCCTCAATTCTCAATCCTCAATTTTCAATCCTCAATAATCAATCTTCAATCCTCAATCCTCAATCCTCAATTCTCAATCCTCAATCGTCAGCCTTCAATCCTCAATACTCAATCTTCAATACTGAATACTCAATCCTCAATCCTCAATCCTCAATCCTCATTCTTCAATCCTCAATACCCAATCCTCAATCTTCAATCCTCAATCCTCAATCCTCAATTCTCGATTCTCAATCCTCAGTCCTCAGTCCTCAAACCTCAATCCTCAACCCTCAGCCCTCATCCTCAATCATCAATCCTCAATCCTCAATCCTCAATAGAATATCATCAATTCACAGTTTTCAATACTCAATACTCAACATGCTATCTTCAAATCTCTATTCACAAACATCAATTCTCATCACTCAACCCTCAACACTCCGTCCCCAATCCTCAATCTTCATTCCTCAACCCTCAATACTCAATCCTCAACCATCAATCCGCAACGTTCAATCCTCAATACCCTATCCTCAGTCTTCCATCCTCAATCCTCAATCCTCAATCCTCAATCCTCAATCCTCAGTCCTCAAACCTCAATCCTGAATCCTCAATCCTGAATCCTCAATCTTCAGACCTGGGTCCTCAACAATCAGTTGTCAATCCTCAATCTTCAATAGAATGTCCTCAATTAACAGTTTTCAATACTCAATACTCAACCTGCAATCTTCAGATCTCTATCCACAAACATCAATTCTCATCACTCAACCCTCAATGCTCAGTCCCCAATCCTCAATCTTCAATCCTCAACCCTCAATCCTCAATCCTCAATCCTCAATCTTAATCTTCAATCCTCAATACTCAATCTCCAATCCTCAATCCTCAATCCTCAATCCTCAATCCTCAATCCTCAATTCTCAATCCTCAATCCTCAGTCCTCAGTCCTCAAACCACAATCCCCAACCCTCAGCCATCATCCTCAATCCTCAATCCTCAGCCCTTCGTCCTCAAACCTCAATCCTCAGCTCTCAGACCTCATCCTCGATCCTCAATCCTCAACCCTCAATCCTCAATCCTCAATCCTCAATTGTCAATCTTCCATCCTCAATACTCAATCTTCAATCCTCAATCCTCAATCCTCAATCCTCAATCCTCATTCTTCAATCCTCAATACCCTATCCTCAATCTTCAATCCTCAATCCTCAATCCTCAATCCTCAATCCTCAATAGTCAATCCTCAATCTTCAACCCTCAGTGCCAAAGACTCAATCTTGAATACTCAATCCTCAATCCTCAAACTTCAATCCTCAATACTCAATCTTCAATCCTCAATCCTCAGTCCTCAATCCTCAATCCTCATTCTTCAATCCTCAATACCCAATACTCAATCTTCAATCCCCAATCCTCAATCCTCAATTCTCAATCCTCAATCCTCAATCCTCAGACCTCAAACATCAATACTCAACCCTCAGTCCTCGTCCTCAATCCACAACACACAATCCTCAATCCTCAATCTTCAATCATCAATATTCAATCTTCAGTCCTCAATCCTCAATCCTCAATGCTCAATCCTCAATCCTCAATGTTCAATCCGCAATACGCAATCCTCAATCTTCAATACTCAATCCTCAATCCTTAATCCTCAATCCTCAATCATCAATCCTCAATCTTCAATACTCAATCGTCAATCCTCAATCCTCAATCCTCAATACCCAACCATCAATCCTCAATTCCCAATACTCAATAGAATATCCTGAATTCTCAGGATTCAATACTCAAACCTCAATCCTCAACCCTCAGCCCTCATCCTCCATCCTCAATCCTCAATCCTCAATCCTCAATCTTCAACCCTCAATACTCAATCTTCAATCCTCAATCCTCAATCCTCAATCCTCAATCCTCCATCCTCAATATTCAACACAGAACCCTCAACCATCAATCCTCAATACTCAACCATCAATCCTCAATTCTCAATACTCAATAGAGTATCCTGAATTCTCATGGTTCAATACTCAATCCTCAATTTTCAATAATCAAATCTCAATCCTCAAACGTCAATTCTCAACACTCAATCCTCAACACTCAGTCCTCTCTCTTCAATCCTCCATCCTCAATCCTCAATCCTCAATCGCCAATCCTCAACTTTCAATCCTCAACCCTCAATCCTCAGTCCTCAAACCTCAATCACGAATCCTCACTCCTGAATCCTCAATCTTCAGTCCTCAGTCCTCAACAATCAATTGTCAATCCTCAATCCTCAATAGAATATCCTCAATTCACTGTTTCCAATACTCAATCCCCATTCTTCAATCTTCAAATCTCAATCCACAAACATCAATTCTCATCACTCAGCCCTCAACGCTCAGTCCTCAATCGTCAATCCTCAATCCCCAATCCTCAATCTTCAATCCTCAATCCTCAATCCTCAATCCTCAATCCTCAATCTTCAATCCTCAATACTCAATCGTCAAGCCTCAATCCTCAATCCTCATTCTTCAATCCTCAATCCTCAATACTCAATCCTCAATCTTCGATCCTCAGTACTCGATATTCAATCCTCAATCCTCAATCCTCAATTCTCAATCCTCAATCCTCAGTCCTCAATCCTCAAACCTCAATCCTCAATCCTCAATCCTCAAACCTCAAACCTCAACCGTCAGTCCTCGTCCTCAAACCTCAACGCTCAATCCTCCATCCTCAATCTTCAATCATCAATACTCAATCTTCAATCCTCAATCCTCAATTCTCAATCCTAAATCCTCAATCTTCCATCCTCAATACTTAATCCTCAATCCTCAATCCCCTGTCCTCAAACCTCAATTCTGAATCCTCAATCCTGAATCATCAATCTTCAGCCCTCAGTCCTCAACAATCAGTTGTCAATCCTCAATCCTCAATAGAATATCCTCAATTCACAGTTTTCTAAACTCAATACTCAAACTGCAATCTTCAAATCTCTATTCACAAACATCAATTCTCGTCACTCAACTCTCAACACTCCGTCCACAATCCTCAAACTTCAATCCTCAATCCTCAATCCTCAACCCTCAATCCTCAATCCTCAATTTTCAAACCTCAATAATCAATCTTGAATCCTCAATCCTCAATCCTCAATCCTCAATCGTCAGACTTCAATCCTCAATACTCAATCTTCAATCCTGAATCCTCAATCCTCAATCCTCAATCCTCAATCCTCATTCTTCAATCCTCAATACCCAATCCTCAATCTTCAATCCTCAATCCTCAATCCTCAATTCTCAATCCTCATTCCTCAGTCTTCAGTCCTCAAACCTCAATCCTCGGCCCTCAGCCCTCATCCTCAATCATCAATCCTCAATCCTCAATCCTCAATAGAATATCATCAATTCACAGTTTTCAATACTCAATACTCAATCTGCAATCTTCAAATCTCTATTCACAAACATCAATTCTCATCACTCAACCCTCAACACTCCGTCCCCAATCCTCAATCTTCATTCCTCAATCCTCAATACTCAATCCTCAATCCTCAACCCTCAATTTTCAAACCTCAATAGTCAATCTTCCATCCTCAATCCTCAATCCTCTATCCTCAATCCTCAATACTCAATCCTCAATCTTCAATACTCAATACTCAATCTTCAAACATCAATCCTCAATCCTCAACCCTCAATCCTCAATCCTCAATCCTCAATTGTCAATCTTCCATCCTCAATACTCAATCTTCAATCCTCAATCCTCAATCCTCAATCCTCAATCCTCAATCCTCAATAGTCAATCCTCAACCTTCAACCCTCAGCGCTAAATACTCAATCTTGAATACTCAATCCTCAATCCTCAAACTTCAATCCTCAATACTCAATCTTCAATCCTCAATCCTCAATCCTCAATTCTCAATTCTCATTCCTCAGTCCTCAGTCCTCAAACCTCAATCCTGAACCCTCAGTCCTCATCCTCAATCATCAATCCTCAATCCTCAATCCTCAATAGAATATCATCAATTCACAGTTTTCAATACTCAATACTCAACCTGCAATCTTCAAATCTCTATTCACAAACATCAATTCTCATCACTCAACCCTCAACACTCCGTCACCAATCCTCAATCTTCATTCCTCAACCCTCAATACTCAATCCTCAACCCTCAATCCGCAACGTTCAATCCTCAATACCCTATCCTCAGTCTTCAATCCTCAATCCTCAATCCTCAATCCTCAATCCTCAATCCTCATTCCTCAAACCTCAATCCTGAATCCTCAATCCTGAATCCTCAATCTTCAGCCCTGGGTCCTCAACAATCAGTTGTCAATCCTCAATCCTCAATAGAATGTCCTCAATTCACAGTTTTCAATACTCAATACTCAACCTGCAATCTTCAGATCTCTATCCACAAACATCAATTCTCATCACTCAACCCTCAATGCTCAGTCCCCAATCCTCAATCTTCAATCCTCAATCCTCAATCCTCAGTCCTCAATCCTCAATCCTCAATCTTAATCTTCAATCCTCAATACTCAATCTTCAATCCTCAATCCTCAATCCTCAATCCTCAATACTCAATCCTCAATCTTCAATCCTCAATACTCAATCTTCAAACCTCAATCCTCGATCCTCAACCCTCAATCCTCAATCCTCAATCCTCAATTGTCAATCTTCCATCCTCAATACTCAATCTTGAATCCTCAATCCTCAATCCTCAATCCTCAATCCTCATTCTTCAATCCTCAATACCCTATCCTCAATCTTCAATCCTCAATCCTCAATCCTCAATCCTCGATCCTCAATAGTCAATCCTCAACCTTCAACCCTCAGTGCCAAATACTCAATCTTGAATACTCAATCCTCAATCCTCAAACTTCAATCCTCAATACTCAACCTTCAATCCTCAATCCTCAGTCCTCAATCCTCAAACCTCATTCTTCAATCCTCAATACTCAATCCTCAATCTTCAATCCTCAACCCTCAATCTTCAATTCTCAATCCTCAGTCCACAATACTCAATCATCAATCCTCAGTCCTCAAACCTCAATCCTGAATCCTCAATCCTGAATCCTCAGTCTTCAGCCCTCAGTCCTCAACAATCAGTTATCAATCCTCAATCCTCAATAGAATATCATCAATTCACAGTTTTCAATACTCAATGCTCAATCTGCAATCTTCAAACCTCTATCCACAGTCATCAATTCTCATCACTCAACCCTCAACACTCAGTCCCCAATCCTCAATCTTCAATCCTCAATCCTCAATCCTCAACCCTCAATTCTCAATCCTCAATTTTCAATCCTCAATAATCAATCTTCAATCCTCAATCCTCAATCCTCAATTCTCAATCCTCAATCGTCAGCCTTCAATCCTCAATACTCAATCTTCAATACTGAATACTCAATCCTCAATCCTCAATCCTCAATCCTCATTCTTCAATCCTCAATACCCAATCCTCAATCTTCAATCCTCAATCCTCAATCCTCAATTCTCGATTCTCAATCCTCAGTCCTCAGTCCTCAAACCTCAATCCTCAACCCTCAGCCCTCATCCTCAATCATCAATCCTCAATCCTCAATCCTCAATAGAATATCATCAATTCACAGTTTTCAATACTCAATACTCAACATGCTATCTTCAAATCTCTATTCACAAACATCAATTCTCATCACTCAACCCTCAACACTCCGTCCCCAATCCTCAATCTTCATTCCTCAACCCTCAATACTCAATCCTCAACCATCAATCCGCAACGTTCAATCCTCAATACCCTATCCTCAGTCTTCCATCCTCAATCCTCAATCCTCAATCCTCAATCCTCAATCCTCAGTCCTCAAACCTCAATCCTGAATCCTCAATCCTGAATCCTCAATCTTCAGACCTGGGTCCTCAACAATCAGTTGTCAATCCTCAATCTTCAATAGAATGTCCTCAATTAACAGTTTTCAATACTCAATACTCAACCTGCAATCTTCAGATCTCTATCCACAAACATCAATTCTCATCACTCAACCCTCAATGCTCAGTCCCCAATCCTCAATCTTCAATCCTCAACCCTCAATCCTCAATCCTCAATCCTCAATCTTAATCTTCAATCCTCAATACTCAATCTCCAATCCTCAATCCTCAATCCTCAATCCTCAATCCTCAATCCTCAATTCTCAATCCTCAATCCTCAGTCCTCAGTCCTCAAACCACAATCCCCAACCCTCAGCCATCATCCTCAATCCTCAATCCTCAGCCCTTCGTCCTCAAACCTCAATCCTCAGCTCTCAGACCTCATCCTCGATCCTCAATCCTCAACCCTCAATCCTCAATCCTCAATCCTCAATTGTCAATCTTCCATCCTCAATACTCAATCTTCAATCCTCAATCCTCAATCCTCAATCCTCAATCCTCATTCTTCAATCCTCAATACCCTATCCTCAATCTTCAATCCTCAATCCTCAATCCTCAATCCTCAATCCTCAATAGTCAATCCTCAATCTTCAACCCTCAGTGCCAAAGACTCAATCTTGAATACTCAATCCTCAATCCTCAAACTTCAATCCTCAATACTCAATCTTCAATCCTCAATCCTCAGTCCTCAATCCTCAATCCTCATTCTTCAATCCTCAATACCCAATACTCAATCTTCAATCCCCAATCCTCAATCCTCAATTCTCAATCCTCAATCCTCAATCCTCAGACCTCAAACATCAATACTCAACCCTCAGTCCTCGTCCTCAATCCACAACACACAATCCTCAATCCTCAATCTTCAATCATCAATATTCAATCTTCAGTCCTCAATCCTCAATCCTCAATGCTCAATCCTCAATCCTCAATGTTCAATCCGCAATACGCAATCCTCAATCTTCAATACTCAATCCTCAATCCTTAATCCTCAATCCTCAATCATCAATCCTCAATCTTCAATACTCAATCGTCAATCCTCAATCCTCAATCCTCAATACCCAACCATCAATCCTCAATTCCCAATACTCAATAGAATATCCTGAATTCTCAGGATTCAATACTCAAACCTCAATCCTCAACCCTCAGCCCTCATCCTCCATCCTCAATCCTCAATCCTCAATCCTCAATCTTCAACCCTCAATACTCAATCTTCAATCCTCAATCCTCAATCCTCAATCCTCAATCCTCCATCCTCAATATTCAACACAGAACCCTCAACCATCAATCCTCAATACTCAACCATCAATCCTCAATTCTCAATACTCAATAGAGTATCCTGAATTCTCATGGTTCAATACTCAATCCTCAATTTTCAATAATCAAATCTCAATCCTCAAACGTCAATTCTCAACACTCAATCCTCAACACTCAGTCCTCTCTCTTCAATCCTCCATCCTCAATCCTCAATCCTCAATCGCCAATCCTCAACTTTCAATCCTCAACCCTCAATCCTCAGTCCTCAAACCTCAATCACGAATCCTCACTCCTGAATCCTCAATCTTCAGTCCTCAGTCCTCAACAATCAATTGTCAATCCTCAATCCTCAATAGAATATCCTCAATTCACTGTTTCCAATACTCAATCCCCATTCTTCAATCTTCAAATCTCAATCCACAAACATCAATTCTCATCACTCAGCCCTCAACGCTCAGTCCTCAATCGTCAATCCTCAATCCCCAATCCTCAATCTTCAATCCTCAATCCTCAATCCTCAATCCTCAATCCTCAATCTTCAATCCTCAATACTCAATCGTCAAGCCTCAATCCTCAATCCTCATTCTTCAATCCTCAATACCCAATCCTCAATCTTCAATCCTCTATCCTCAATGCTCAATTCTCAATCCTCAATCCTCAAACCTCAATCCTCAATCCTCAATCCTCAAACCTCAAACCTCAACCGTCAGTCCTCGTCCTCAAACCTCAACGCTCAATCCTCCATCCTCAATCTTCAATCATCAATACTCAATCTTCAATCCTCAATCCTCAATTCTCAATCCTAAATCCTCAATCTTCCATCCTCAATACTTAATCCTCAATCCTCAATCCCCTGTCCTCAAACCTCAATTCTGAATCCTCAATCCTGAATCATCAATCTTCAGCCCTCAGTCCTCAACAATCAGTTGTCAATCCTCAATCCTCAATAGAATATCCTCAATTCACAGTTTTCTAAACTCAATACTCAAACTGCAATCTTCAAATCTCTATTCACAAACATCAATTCTCGTCACTCAACTCACAACACTCCGTCCACAATCCTCAAACTTCAATCCTCAATCCTCAATCCTCAACCCTCAATCCTCAATCCTCAATTTTCAAACCTCAATAATCAATCTTGAATCCTCAATCCTCAATCCTCAATCCTCAATCGTCAGACTTCAATCCTCAATACTCAATCTTCAATCCTGAATCCTCAATCCTCAATCCTCAATCCTCAATCCTCAATCCTCAATCCTCATTCTTCAATCCTGAATACCCAATCCTCAATCTTCAATCCTCAATCCTAAATCCTCAATTCTCAATCCTCAATCCTCAGTCCTCAGTCCTCGAACCACAATCCTCAACCCTCAGCCCTCATCCTCAATCCTCAATCCTCAACCCTCAGTCCTCCGTCCTCAAACCTCAATCCTCAGCCCTCAGACCTCATCCTCGATCCTCAATCCTCAATCCTCAATCCTCAATATTCAATCCTCAATACTCAATATTCAATCCTCAGTCCTCAAGCCTCAATTCTGAATCCTGAATACTAAACCTTCAATCCTCAATCCTCAGTCCTGAATACTCTACCATCAATCTTCAAACCTCAATCCCCAATGCTCAATCCTCAATCCTCATTCTTCAATCCTCAATACCCAATCCTCAATCTTCAATCCTCTATCCTCAATGCTCAATTCTCAATTCTCAATCCTCAAACCTCAATCTTCAATCCTCAATACTCGATCTTCAATCCTCAATCCTCAATCCTCAGTCATCAATCCTCAATCCTCAATCCTCAATCTTCAATCCTCAATAATCAATCTCCAATACTAGATCCTCAATCCCCAATCCTCAATCCTTAATCCTCAATCTTGAATTCTCAATCCCCAGTCCTCAATCTTCAATCCTCAATGCTCAATCCTCAATCCTCAATCCTCAGTCCTCAGTCCTCAATCCTCAATCCTCAAACATCAAACCTCAACCGTCAGTCCTCGTCCTCAAACCTCAACGCTCAATCCTCCATCCTCAATCTTCAATCATCAATACTCAATCTTCAATCCTCAATCCTCAATTCTCAATCCTAAATTCTCAATCTTCCATCCTCAATACTTAATCCTCAATCCTCAATCCCCTGTCCTCAAACCACAATTCTGAATCCTCAATCCTGAATCCTCAATCTTCAGCCCTCAGTCCTCAACAATCAGTTGTCAATCCTCAATCCTCAATAGAATATCCTCAATTCACAGTTTTCTATACTCAATACTCAAACTGCAATCTTCAAATCTCTATTCACAAACATCAATTCTCATCACTCAACTCTCAACACTCCGTCCACAATCCTCAAACTTCAATCCTCAATCCTCAATCCTCAACCCTCAATTCTCAATCCTCAATTTTCAAAAATCAATAATCAATCTTGAATCCTCAATCCTCAATCCTCAATCCTCAATCGTCAGACTTCAATCCTCAATACTCAATCTTCAATCCTGAATCCTCAATCCTCAATCCTCAATCCTCAATCCTCATTCTTCAATCCTGAAATACCCAATCCTCAATCTTCAATCCTCAATCCTCAATCCTCAATTCTCAATCCTCAATCCTCAGTCCTCAGACCTCAAACATCAATACTCAACCCTCAGTCCTCGTCCTCAATCCACAACACTCAATCAACAATCCTCAATCTTCAATCATCAATATTCAATCTTCAGTCCTCAATCCTCAATCCTCAATCCTCAATGTTCAGTACGCAATACCCAATCCTCAATCTTCAATACTCAATTCTCAATCCTCAATCCTCAATCCTCAATCATCAATCCTCAATCTTCAATACCCAATCGTCAATCCTCAATCCTCAATCCTCAATACCCAACCATCAATCCTCAATTCCCAATACTCAATAGAATATCCTGAATTCTCAGGATTCAATACTCAAACCTCAATCCTCAACCCTCAGCCCTCATCCTCCATTCTCAATCCTCAATCCTCAATCCTCAATCCTCAATCTTCAATCCTAAATACTCAATCTTCAATCCTCCATCCTCAGTCCTCAAACCTCAATTCTGAATCCTGAATACTCAACCTTCAATCCTCAAACCTCAGTCCCGAATACTCTACCATCAATCTTCAATCCTCAATCCCCAATGCTCAATCCTCAATCCTCATTCTTCAGTCCTCAATACCCAATCCTCAATCTTCAATCCTCAATCCTCAATGCTCAATTCTCAATCCTCAATCCTCAAACCTCAATCTTCAATCCTCAATACTCGATCTTCAATCCTCAATCCTCAATCCTCAGTCATCAATCCTCAATCCTCAATCCTCAATCTTCAATCCTCAATAATCAATCTATAATACTAGATCCTCAATCCCCGATCCTCAATGCTTAATCCTCAATCTTGAATCCTCAATCCCCAGTCCTAAATCTTCAATCCTCAATGCTCAATCCTCAATCCTCAATCCTCAGTCCTCGATCCTCAATCCTCAATCCTCAAACCTCAAACCTCAACCGTCAGTCCTCGTCCTCAAACCTCAACCCTCAATCCTCCATCCTCAATCTTCAATCATCAATACTCAATCTTCAATCCTCAATCCTCAATCCTCAATCCTCAGTCCTCAATCCTCAATATTCAACGCACAACCCTCAACCATCAATCCTCAATACTCAACCATCAATCCTCAGTTCTCAATACTCAATAGAATATCCTGAATTCTCATGGTTCAATACTCAATCCGCAATATTCAGTAATCAAATCTCTATCCTCAAACATCAATTCTCAATACTCAATCCTCAACACTCAGTCCTCTCTCTTCAATCCTCAATCCTGAATCCTCAATCTTCAATCCTCAACACTCAATCTTCAATCCTCAATCCTCAATACTCAATCCTCAAAAATCAATCCCGAATCCTCAATCCTGAATCCTCAATCCTGAATCCTCAATCTTCAGCCCTCAGTCCTCAACAATCAATTGTCAATCCTCAATCCTCAATAGAATATCCTCAATTCACTGTTTTCAATACTCAATCCCCATTCGTCAATCTTCAAATCTCAATCCACAAACATCAATACTCATCACTCAACCCTCAACACTCGGTCCTCAATCGTCAATCCTCAATCCCTAATCCTCAATCTTCAGTCCTCAATCCTCATTCCTCAATCCTCAATCCTCAATCTTCAATCCTCAATCCTCAACCCTCAATCCTCAATCTTCAATCCTCAATACTCATTTTCAATCCTCAATCCTCAATCCTCAATCCTCAATCCTCATTCTTCAATCCTCTACACCCAGTCCTCAATCTTCAATCCTCAATACTCAATCCTCAATTCTCAATCCTCAATCCTCAATCCTCAGACATCAAACATCAATACTCAACCCTCAGTCCTCGTCCTCAATCCACAAGACTCAATACTCAATCCTCAATATTCAATCATCAATATTCAATTTTCAGTCCTCAATCGTCAATCCTCAATCCTCAATCCTCAATCCTCAATGTTCAGTCCGCAATACCCAATCCTCAGTCTTCAATACTCAATTCTCAATCCTCAATCCTCAATCCACAATCCTCAATCATCAATCCTCAACCTTCAATCATCAATACTCAATCTTCAATCCTCAATCCTCAATCCTCAGACTTCAGACATCAATACTCAACCCACAGTCCTCGTCCTCAATCCACAACCCTCAATCCTCAATCCTCAATCTTCTATCATTAATATTCAATCTTCAATCCACAATCCTCAATCCTCAATCCTCAACCCACAATCCTCTCCGTTCAATCCTCAATACCCAATCCTCAGTCTTCAATCCT
Organism: Calliopsis andreniformis; assembly: GCF_051401765.1. Taxonomy (NCBI): domain Eukaryota; kingdom Metazoa; phylum Arthropoda; class Insecta; order Hymenoptera; family Andrenidae; genus Calliopsis; species Calliopsis andreniformis. Next base: position 3,158,042 of record NW_027480440.1, read on the forward strand.
CAATCCTCAACCCTCAATCCTCAATCCTCAATGCTCAGCCCTCAAACCTCAATCCTGAATCCTCAATCCTGAATCCTCAATCCTGAATCCTCAATCTTCAGCCCTGAGTCCTCAACAATCAGTTGTCAATCCTCAATCCTCAATAGAGTATCCTCAATTCACAGTTTTCAATACTCAATACTCAATCTGCAATCTTCAGATCTCTATCCACAAACATCAATTCTCATCACTCAACCCTCAATGCTCAGTCCCCAATCCTCAATCTTCAATCCTCAATCCTCAATCCTCAATCCTCTATCTTAATCTTCAATCCTCAATACTCAAACTTCAATCCTCAATCCTCAATGCCCTATCCCCAATCCTCAACCTTCAATCCTCAATACTCAATCTTCAATCCTGAATCCTCAATCCGCAACCCTCAATCCTCAACCCTCAATCCTCAATCGTCAATCTTCAATCCTCAATACTCAATCCTCAATCCTCAATCCTCAACCCTCAATCCTCAATCCTCAATCCTCAATCGTCAATCTACAATCCTCAATACTCAATCTTCAATCCTCAATCCTCAATCCTCAATCCTCAATCCTCAATCCTCAATCCTCAATCCTCAATCTTCAATCCTCAGTCCCAAATCCTCGATCTTCAATACTCAATCCTCAATCCTCAAGCTTCAATCCTCAATACTCAATCTTCAATCCTCAATCCTCAATCCTCAATCCTCAATCCTCAATCCTCTATCCTCAGTCCTCAAACCTCAATCCTGAATCCTCAATCCTGAATCCTCAATCTTCAGCCCTGGGTCCTCAACAATCAGTTGTCAATCCTCAATCCTCAATAGAATGTCCTCAATTCACAGTTTTCAATACTCAATACTCAACCTGCAATCTTCAGATCTCTATCCACAAACATCAATTCTCATCACTCAACCCTCAATGCTCAGTCCCCAATCCTCAATCTTCAATCCTCAATCCTCAATCCTCAGTCCTCAATCCTCAATCCTCAATCTTAATCTTAAATCCTCAATACTCAATCTTCAATCCTCAATCCTCAATCCTCAATCCTCAATACTCAATCCTCAATCTTCAATCCTCAATACTCAATCTTCAAACCTCAATCCTCAATCCTCAACCCTCAATCCTCAATCCTCAATCCTCAATTGTCAATCTTCCATCCTCAATACTCAATCTTCAATCCTCAATCCTCAATACTCAATCCTCAATCCTCATTCTTCAATCCTCAATACCCTATCCTCAATCTTCAATCCTCAATCCTCAATCCTCAATCCTCAATCCTCAATAGTCAATCCTCAATCTTCACCCCTCAGTGCCAAAGACTCAATCTTGAATACTCAATCCTCAATCCTCAAACTTCAATCCTCAATACTCAATCTTCAATCCTCAATCCTCAGTCCTCAATCCTCAATCCTCATTCTTCAATCCTCAATACCCAATACTCAATCTTCAATCCCCAATCCTCAATCCCCAATTCTCAATCCTCAATCCTCAATCCTCAGACCTCAAACATCAATACTCAACCCTCAGTCCTCGTCCTCAATCCACAACCCTCAATCCTCAATCCTCAATCTTCAATTCTCAATCCTCAATCCACAATCCTCAATCATCAATCCTCAATCCTCAAACCTCAATCCTGAATCCTCAATCCTGAATCCTCAATCTTCAGCCCTCAGTCCTCAACAATCAGCTGTCAATCCTCAATCCTCAATAGAATATCATCAATTCAAAGCTTTCAATACTCAATACTCAATCTGCAATCTTCAAATCTCTATCCACAATCATCAATTCTCATCACTCAAAACTCAACGCTCAGTCCCCAATCCTCAATCTTCAATCCTCAATCCTCAAACCTCAATACTCAATCCTCAATCTTCAATCCTCAATACTCAACCTTCAATCCTCAATCCTCAACACTCAATCCTCAATCCTCAATCCTCAATCCTCAATCTTTAATCCTCAATACTCAATCTTCAATCCTCAATCCTCAATCCTCAATCCTCAATCCTCATTCTTCAATCCTCAACACCCAGTCCTCAATCTTCAATCCTCAATCCTCAATCCTCAATTCTCAATCCTCAATCCTCAATCCTCAGACCTCAAACATCAATACTCAACCCTCAGTCCTCGTCCTCAATCCACAACACACAATCCTCAATCCTCAATCTTCAATCATCAATATTCAATCTTCAGTCCTCAATCCTCAATCCTCAATCCTCAATCCTCAATCCTCAATGTTCAATCCGCAATACGCAATCCTCAATCTTCAATACTCAATCCTCAATCCTTAATCCTCAATCCTCAATCATCAATCCTCAATCTTCAATACTCAATCGTCAATCCTCAATCCTCAATCCTCAATACCCAACCATCAATCCTCAATTCACAATACTCAATAGAATATCCTGAATTCTCAGGATTCAATACTCAATCCTCAATCCTCAACACTCAGCCCTCATCCTCCATCCTCAATCCTCAATCCCCAATCCTCAATCTTCAACCCTCAATACTCAATCTTCAATCCTCAATCCTGAATCCTCAATCCTCAATCCTCAGTCCTCAGTCCTCATACCTCAATCCTCAACCCTCAGCCCTCATCCTCAATCCTCAATTCTCAATCCTAAATCCTCAATCTTCCATCCTCAATACTCAATCCTCAATCCTCAATCCCCTGTCCTCAAACCTCAATTCTGAATCCTCAATACTGAATCCTCAATCTTCAGCCCTCAGTCCTCAACAATCAGTTGTCAATCCTCAATCCTCAATAGAATATCCTCAATTCACAGTTTTCTATACTCAATACTCAAACTGCAATCTTCAAATCTCTATTCACAAACATCAATTCTCATCACTCAACTCTCAACACTCCGTCCACAATCCTCAAACTTCAATCCTCAATCCTCAATCCTCAAACCTCAATCCTCAATCCTCAATTTTCAAACCTCAATAATCAATCTTCAATCCTCAATCCTCAATCCTCAGTCCTCAATCGTCAGACTTCAATCCTCAATACTCAATCTTCAATCCTGAATCCTGAATCCTCAATCCTCAATCCTCAATCCTCATTCTTCAATCCTGAATACCCAATCCTCAATCTTCAATCCTCAATCCTCAATCCTCAATTCTCAATCCTCAATCCTCAGTCCTCAGTCCTCGAACCACAATCCTCAACCCTCAGCCCTCATCCTCAATCCTCAATCCTCAACCCTCAGTCCTCCGTCCTCAAACCTCAATCCTCAGCCCTCAGACCTCATCCTCGATCCTCAATCCTCAATCCTCAATCCTCAATATTCAATCCTCAATACTCAATATTCAATCCTCAATCCTCAGTCCTCAAGCCTCAATTCTGAATCCTGAATACTAAACCTTCAATCCTCAATCCTCAGTCCTGAATACTCTACCATCAATCTTCAAACCTCAATCCCCAATGCTCAATCCTCAATCCTCATTCTTCAATCCTCAATACCCAATCCTCAATCTTCAATCCTCTATCCTCAATGCCCAATTCTCAATCCTCAATCCTCAAACCTCAATCTTCAATCCTCAATACTCGATATTCAATCCTCAATCCTCAATCCTCAGTCATTAATCCTCAATCCTCAATTCTCAATCTTCAATCCTCAATAATCAATCTCCAATACTAGATCCTCAATCCCCAATCCTCAATCCTTAATCCTCAATCTTGAATTCTCAATCCCCAGTCCTCAATCTTCAATCCTCAATGCTCAATCCTCAATGCTCAATCCTCAATCCTCAATCCTCAGTCCTCAATCCTCAATCCTCAATCCTCAAACCTCAAACCTCAACCGTCAGTCCTCGTCCTCAAACCTCAACGCTCAATCCTCCATCCTCAATCTTCAATCATCAATACTCAATCTTCAATCCTCAATCCTCAATTCTCAATCCTAAATCCTCAATCTTCCATCCTCAATACTTAATCCTCAATCCTCAATCCCCTGTCCTCAAACCTCAATTCTGAATCCTCAATCCTGAATCCTCAATCTTCAGCCCTCAGTCCTCAACAATCAGTTGTCAATCCTCAATCCTCAATAGAATATCCTCAATTCACAGTTTTCTATACTCAATACTCAAACTGCAATCTTCAAATCTCTATTCACAAACATCAATTCTCATCACTCAACTCTCAACACTCCGTCCACAATCCTCAAACTTCAATCCTCAATCCTCAATCCTCAACCCTCAATCCTCAATCCTCAATTTTCAAACCTCAATAATCAATCTTGAATCCTCAATCCTCAATCCTCAATCCTCAATCGTCAGACTTCAATCCTCAATACTCAATCTTCAATCCTGAATCCTCAATCCTCAATCCTCAATCCTCAATCCTCATTCTTCAATCCTGAATACCCAATCCTCAATCTTCAATCCTCAATCCTCAATCCTCAATTCTCAATCCTCAATCCTCAGTCCTCAGTCCTCGAACCACAATCCTCAACCCTCAGCCCTCATCCTCAATCCTCAATCCTCAACCCTCAGTCCTCCGTCCTCAAACCTCAATCCTCAGCCCTCAGACCTCATCCTCGATCCTCAATCCTCAATCCTCAATCCTCAATATTCAATCCTCAATACTCAATATTCAATCCTCAGTCCTCAAGCCTCAATTCTGAATCCTGAATACTAAACCTTCAATCCTCAATCCTCAGTCCTGAATACTCTACCATCAATCTTCAAACCTCAATCCCCAATGCTCAATCCTCAATCCTCATTCTTCAATCCTCAATACCCAATCCTCAATCTTCAATCCTCTATCCTCAATGCCCAATTCTCAATTCTCAATCCTCAAACCTCAATCTTCAATCCTCAATACTCGATCTTCAATCCTCAATCCTCAATCCTCAGTCATCAATCCTCAATCCTCAATCCTCAATCTTCAATCCTCAATAATCAATCTCCAATACTAGATCCTCAATCCCCAATCCTCAATCCTTAATCCTCAATCTTGAATTCTCAATCCCCAGTCCTCAATCTTCAATCCTCAATGCTCAATCCTCAATCCTCAATCCTCAGTCCTCAATCCTCAATCCTCAATCCTCAAACCTCAAACCTCAACCGTCAGTCCTCGTCCTCAAACCTCAACGCTCAATCCTCCATCCTCAATCTTCAATCATCAATACTCAATCTGCAATCCTCAATCCTCAATCCTCAATCCTCAATCCTCAATCCTCAATCCTCAATCCTCAATCCTCAATCTTCAATCCTCAATACTCAATCTTCAATCCTCAATCCTGAATCCTCAACACTCAATCCTCAATCCTCAATCCTCAATCGTCAATCTTCACTCCTCAATACTCAATCTTCAATGCTCAATCCCCATTCCTCAATCCACATTTTTCAATCCTCAATTCCCTATCCTCAATCCTCAATCCTCAATCCTCAATCCTCAATCCTCAGTCCTCAATCCTCAATCCTCATTCTTCAATCCTCAATACCCAATCCTCAATCTTCAATCCTCAATCCTCAATCCTCAATTCTCAATCCTCAATCCTCAATCCTCAGACCTCAAACATCAATACTCAACCCTCAGTCCTCGTCCTCAATCCACAAACCTCAATCCTCAATCCTCAATCTTCAATTCTCAATCCTCAATCCACAATCCTCAATCATCAATCCTCAATCCTCAAACCTCAATCCTGAATCCTCAATCCTGAATCCTCAATCTTCAGCCCTCAGTCCTCAACAATCAGCTGTCAATCCTCAATCCTCAATAGAATATCATCAATTCAAAGCTTTCAATACTCAATACTCAATCTGCAATCTCCAAATCTCTATCCACAATCATCAATTCTCATCACTCAACCCTCAACGCTCAATCCCCAATCCTCAATCTTCAATCCTCAATCCTCAATCCTCAATCCTCAATCCTCAATCTTCAATCCTCAATACTCAATCTTCAATCCTCAATCCTCAACACTCAATCCTCAATCCTCAATCCTCAATCCTCAATCCTCAATCTTCAATCCTCAATACTCAATCTTCAATCCTCAATCCTCAATCCTCAATCCTCAATCCTCATACTTCAATCCTCAACACCCAGTCCTCAATCTTCAATCCTCAATCCTCAATCCTCAATTCTCAATCCTCAATCCTCAATCCTCAGACCTCAAACATCAATACTCAACCCTCAGACCTCGTCCTCAATCCACAACACACAATCCTCAATCCTCAATCTTTAATCATCAATATTCAATCTTCAGTCCTCAATCCTCAATCCTCAATCCTCAATCCTCAATCCTCAATGTTCAATCCGCAATACCCAATCCTCAATCTTCAATACTCAATCCTCAATCCTTAATCCTCAATCCTCAATCCTCAATCATCAATCCTCAATGCTCAATCCTCAATCCTCAATCCTCAATCCTCAATCTTAATCTTCAATCCTCAATACTCAATCTTCAATCCTCAATCCTCAATCCTCAACACTCAATCCTCAATCATGAATCCTCAATCCTCAGTCCTCAATCTACAATCCTCAATACTCAATCTGCAATCCTCAATCCTCAGTCCTCAATCCTCAATCCTCATACTTCAATCCTCAATACCGAATCCTCAATCTTCAATCCTCAATCCTCAATACTCAATCTTCAATCCTCAATCCTCAATTTTCAATCCTCAATGCTCAATCCTCAATCCTCAATCCTCAATCCTCAATCCTCAATCCTCAATCCTCAGTCTTCAATACTCAATACCCAATCCTCAGTCTTCAATCCACAATCCTCAATCCTCAATCCTCACTCCTCAATCCTCAGTCCTCAAACCTCAATCCTGAATCTTTCAATCATGAATCCTCAATCTTCAGCCCTGAGTGCTACGCAATCAGTTGTCAATCCTCAATCCTCAATAGAATGTCCTCAGTTCACAGCTTTCAATACTCAATACTCAATCTGCAAACTTCAGATCTCTATCCACAAACATCAATTCTCATCACTCAACCCTCAATACGCAGTCCCCAATCCTCAATCTTCAATCCTCAATCCTCAATCCTCAATCCTCAATCTTAATCTTCAATCCTCAATACTCAATCTTCAATCCTCAATCCTCAATCCTCAATCCTCAATCCTCAATCTTCAACCCTCAATCCTCAATCCTCTATCTACAATCCTCAATACTCAATCTGCAATCCTCAATCCTCAGTCCTCAATCCTCAATCCTCATTCTTCAATTATCAATACCGAATCCTCAATCTTCAATCCTCAATCCTCAATCCTCAATGCTCAATCCTCAATCCTCAATCCTCAGACTTCAAACATCAATACTCAACCCTCAGTCCTCGTCCTCAATCCACAACCCTCAATCCTCAACCGTCAATCTTCAATCCTCAATACTCAATCTTCAACCCTCAATCCTCAATCCTCAATCCTCAACACTCAATCCTCAATCTTCAATCCTCAATACTCAATCTTCAATCCTCAATCCTCAATCCTCAATCCTCAATCCTCCATCCTCAATATTCAACACACAACCCTCAACCATCAATCCTCAATACTCAACCATCAATCCTCAATTCTCAATACTCAATAGAGTATCCTGAATTCTCATGGTTCAATACTCAATCCACAATTTTCAATAATCAAATCTCAATCCTCAAACATCAATTCTCAACACTCAATCCTCAACACTCAGTCCTCTCTCTTCAATCCTCCATCCTCAATCCTCAATCCTCAATCGTCAATCCTCAACTTTCAATCCTCAACCCTCAATCCTCAGTCCTCAAACCTCAATCACGAATCCTCAATCCTGAATCCTCAATCTTCAGCCCTCAGTCCTCAACAATCAATTGTCAATCCTCAATCCTCAATAGAATATCCTCAATTCACTGTTTTCAATACTCAATCCCCATTCTTCAATCTTCAAATCTCAATCCACAAACATCAATTCTCATCACTCAGCCCTCAACGCTCAGTCCTCAATCGTCAATCCTCAATCCCCAATCCTCAATCTTCAATCCTCAATCCTCAATCCTCAATCCTCAATCCTCAATCTTCAATACTCAATACTCAATATTCAATCCTCAATCCTCAATCCTCAATCCTCAATCCTCAGCCTTCAAACCTCAATCCTCAACCCTCAGCCCTCATCCTCAATCCTCAATCCTCAATCCTAAATCCTCAATCTTCAATCCTCAATCCTCAATCCTCAATCCTCAATCCTCAATCCTCAATACTCAATCCTCAATCCTCAGTCCTCAAACCTCAATCCTGAATCCTCAATCCTGAATCCTCAATCTTCAGCCCTGAGTCCTCAACAATCAGTTGTCAATCCTCAATCCTCAATAGAACGTCCTCAATTCACAGTTTTCAATACTCAATACTCAATCTGCAATCTTCAGATTTCTATACACAAACATCAATTCTCATCACTCAACCCTCAATACTCAGTCCACAATCCTCAATCTTCAATCGTCAATCCTCAATCCTCAGTCCTCAATCCTCAATCCTCAATCGTCAATCTTCCATCCTCAATACTCAACCTTCAATCCTCAATCCTCATTCCTCAATCCTCAATCCTCAATCTTCAATCCTCAATACTCAATCTTCAATCCTCAATCCTCTATCCTCAACCCTCAATCCTCAATCCTCAATCCTCAATCGTCAATCTTCCATCCTCAATACTCAATCTTCAATCCTCAAACCTCAATCCTCAACCCTCAACCCTCAATCCTCATTCTTCAATCCTCAATACCCGATCCTCAATCTTCAATCCTCAATCCTCAATCCTCAATCCTCAATCCTCAATAGTCAATCCTCAATCTTCAACTCTCAGTGCCAAATCCTCTGTCTTGAATACTCAATCCTCAATACTCAAACTTCAATCCTCAATACTCAATCTTCAATCCTCAATCCTCAATCCTCAATCCTCAATCCTCATTCTTCAATCATCAATACCCAATCCTCAATCTTCAATCCTCAATCCTCAATCCTCCATTCTCAATCCTCAATCCTCAATCCTCAAACCTCAAACATCAATACTCAACCCTCTGTCCTCGTCCTCAATCCACAACCCTCAATCCTCAACCCTCAATCTTCAATTCTCAATCCTCAATCCACAATCCTCAATCATCAATCCTCAGTCCTCAAACCTCAATCCTGAATCCTCAATCCTGAATCCTCAGTCTTCAGCCCTCAGTCCTCAACAATCAGTTATCAATCCTCAATCCTGAATAGAGTATCATCAATACACAGTTTTCAATACTCAATACTCAATCTGCAATCTCCAAATCTCTATCCACAGTCATCAATTCTCATCACTCAACCCTCTAACACTCAGTCCCCAATCCTCAATCTGCAATCCTCAATCCTCAATCCTCAACACTCAATCCTCAATCCTCAATTTTCAATCCTCAATAATCAATCTTCAATCCTCAATCCTCAATCCTCAATTCTCAATCCTCAATCGTCAGTCTTCAATCCTCAATAGTCAATCTTCAATCCTGAATCCTCAATCCTCAATCCTCAATCCTCATTCTTCAATCCTCAATACCCAATCCTCAATCTTCAATCCTCAATCCTCAATCCTCAATTCTCAATCCTCATTCCTCAGTCCTCAGTCCTCAAACCTCAATCCTCGGCCCTCAGCCCTCATCCTCAATCATCAATCCTCAATCCTCAATCCTCAATAGAATATCATCAATTCACAGTTTTCAATACTCAATACTCAATCTGCCAACCTCAATCCTCAATCCTCAACCCTCAATCTTCAATCCTCAATCCTCAATTGTCAATCTTCCATCCTCAATACTCAATCTTCAATCCTCAATCCTCAATCCTCAATCCTCAATCCTCAATCCTCAATAGTCAATCCTCAACCTTCAACCCTCAGTGCCAAATACTCAATCTTGAATACTCAATCCTCAATCCTCAAACTTCAATCCTCAATACTCAATCTTCAATCCTCAATCCTCAATCCTCAATTCTCAATTCTCATTCCTCAGTCCTCAGTCCTCAAACCTCAATCCTGAACCCTCAGTCCTCATCCTCAATCATCAATCCTCAATCCTCAATCCTCAATAGAATATCATCAATTCACAGATTTCAATACTCAATACTCAACCTGCAATCTTCAAATCTCTATTCACAAACATCAACTCTCATCACTCAACCCTCAACACTCCGTCATCAATCCTCAATCTTCATTCCTCAACCCTCAATACTCAATCCTCAACCCTCAATCCGCAACGTTCAATCCTCAATACCCTATCCTCAGTCTTCAATCCTCAATCCTCAATCCTCAATCCTCAATCCTCAATCCTCAGTCCTCAAACCTCAATCCTGAATCCTCAATCCTGAATCCTCAATCTTCAGCCCTGGGTCCTCAACAATCAGTTGTCAATCCTCAATCCTCAATAGAATGTCCTCAATTCACAGTTTTCAATACTCAATACTCAACCTGCAATCTTCAGATCTCTATCCACAAACATCAATTCTCATCACTCAACCCTCAATGCTCAGTCCCCAATCCTCAATCTTCAATCCTCAATCCTCAATCCTCAGTCCTCAATCCTCAATCCTCAATCTTAATCTTCAATCCTCAATACTCAATCTTCAATCCTCAATCCTCAATCCTCAATCCTCAATACTCAATCCTCAATCTTCAATCCTCAATACTCAATCTTCAAACCTCAATCCTCAATCCTCAACCATCAATCCTCAATCCTCAATCCTCAGTTGTCAATCTTCCATCCTCAATACTCAATCTTCAATCCTCAATCCTCAATCCTCAATCCTCAATCCTCATTCTTCAATCCTCAATACCCTATCCTCAATCTTCAATCCTCAATCCTCAATCCTCAATCCTCAATCCTCAATAGTCAATCCTCAATCTTCAACCCTCAGTGCCAAAGACTCAATCTTGAATACTCAATCCTCAATCCTCAAACTTCAATCCTCAATACTCAATCTTCAATCCTCAATCCTCAGTCCTCGATCCTCAATCCTCATTCTTCAATCCTCAATACCCAATACTCAATCTTCAATCCCCAATCCTCAATCCTCAATTCTCAATCCTCAATTCTCAATCCTCAGACCTCAAACATCAATACTCAACCCTCAGTCATCGTCCTCAATCCACAACCCTCAATCCTCAATCCTCAATCTTCAATTCTCAATCCTCAATCCACAATCCTCAATCATCAATCCTCAATCCTCAAACCTCAATCCTGAATCCTCAATCCTGAATCCTCAATCTTCAGCCCTCAGTCCTCAACAATCAGCTGTCAATCCCCAATCCTCAATAGAATATCATCAATTCAAAGCTTTCAATACTCAATACTCAATCTGCAATCTTCAAATCTCTATCCACAATCATCAATTCTCATCACTCAACCCTCAACGCTCAGTCCCCAATCCTCAATCTTCAATCCTCAATCCTCAAACCTCAATACTCAATCCTCAATCTTCAATCCTCAATACTCAACCTTCAATCCTCAATCCTCAACACTCAATCCTCAATCCTCAATCCTCAATCCTCAATCTTCAATCCTCAATACTCAATCTTCAATCCTCAATCCCCAATCCTCAATCCTCAATCCTCATTCTTCAATCCTCAACACCCAGTCCTCAATCTTCAATCCTCAATCCTCAATCCTCAATTCTCAATCCTCAATCCTCAATCCTCAGACCTCAAACATCAATACTCAACCCTCAGTCCTCGTCCTCAATCCACAACACACAATCCTCAATCCTCAATCTTCAATCATCAATATTCAATCTTCAGTCCTCAATCCTCAATCCTCAATCCTCAATCCTCAATCCTCAATGTTCAATCCGCAATACGCAATCCTCAATCTTCAATACTCAATCCTCAATCCTTAATCCTCAATCCTCAATCATCAATCCTCAATCTTCAATACTCAATCGTCAATCCTCAATCCTCAATCCTCAATACCCAACCATCAATCCTCAATTCCCAATACTCAATAGAATATCCTGAATTCTCAGGATTCAATACTCAAACCTCAATCCTCAACCCTCAGCCCTCTCTCTTCAATCCTCCATCCTCAATCCTCAATCCTCAATCGCCAATCCTCAACTTTCAATCCTCAACCCTCAATCCTCAGTCCTCAAACCTCAATCACGAATCCTCAATCCTGAATCCTCAATCTTCAGCCCTCAGTCCTCAACAATCAATTGTCAATCCTCAATCCTCAATAGAATATCCTCAATTCACTGTTTCCAATACTCAATCCCCATTCTTCAATCTTCAAATCTCAATCCACAAACATCAATTCTCATCACTCAGCCCTCAACGCTCAGTCCTCAATCGTCAATCCTCAATCCCCAATCCTCAATCTTCAATCCTCAATCCTCAATCCTCAATCCTCAATCCTCAATCTTCAATCCTCAATACTCAATATTCAATCCTCAATCCTGAATCCTCAATCCTCAATCCTCAATCCTCAATCCTCAGCCTTCAAACCTCAATCCTCAACCCTCAGCCCTCATCCTCAATCCTCAATCCTCAATCCTAAATCCTCAATCTTCAATCCTCAATCCTCAATCCTCAATCCTCAATCCTCAATCCTCAATACTCAATCCTCAATCCTCAATCTTCAATCCTCAATCGTCAATACTCAATCCTCAATCTTCGATCCTCAGTACTCAATATTCAATCCTCAATCCTCAATCTTCAATCCTCAATACTCAATCTTCAATCCTCAATCCTCAATCCTCAATCCTCAATCCTCTATCCTCAATATTCAACACACAACCCTCAACCATCAATCCTCAATACTCAACCATCAACCCTCAATTCTCAATACTCAATAGAGTATCCTGAATTCTCATGGTTCAATACTCAATCCACAATTTTCAATAATCAAATCTCAATCCTCAAACATCAATTCTCAACACTCAATCCTCAACACTCAGTCCTCTCTCTTCAATCCTCCATCCTCAATCCTCAATCCTCAATCGTCAATCCTCAACTTTCAATCCTCAACCCTCAATCCTCAGTCCTCAAACCTCAATCACGAATTATCAATCCTGAATCCTCAATCTTCAGCCCTCAGTCCTCAACAATCAATTGTCAATCCTCAATCCTCAATAGAATATCCTCAATTCACTGTTTTCAATACTCAATCCCCATTCTTCAATCTTCAAATCTCAATCCACAAACATCAATTCTCATCACTCAGCCCTCAACGCTCAGTCCTCAATCGTCAATCCTCAATCCCCAATCCTCAATCTTCAATCCTCAATCCTCAATCCTCAATCCTCAATCCTCAATCTTCAATACTCAATACTCAATATTCAATCCTCAATCCTCAATCCTCAATCCTCAATCCTCAGCCTTCAAACCTCAATCCTCAACCCTCAGCCCTCATCCGCAATCCTCAATCCTCAATCCTAAATCCTCAATCTTCAATCCTCAATCCTCAATCCTCAATCCTCAATGCTCAATCCTCAATACTCAATCCTCAATCCTCAGTCCTCAAACCTCAATCCCGAATCCTCAATCCTGAATCCTCAATCTTCAGCCCTGAGTCCTCAACAATCAGTTGTCAGTCCTCAATCCTCAATAGAACGTCCTCAATTCACAGTTTTCAATACTCAATACTCAATCTGCAATCTTCAGATTTCTATACACAAACATCAATTCTCATCACTCAACCCTCAATACTCAGTCCACAATCCTCAATCTTCAATCGTCAATCCTCAATCCTCAGTCCTCAATCCTCAATCCTCAATCGTCAATCTTCCATCCTCAATACTCAATCTTCAATCCTCAATCCTCATTCCTCAATCCTCAATCCTCAATCTTCAATCCTCAATACTCAATCTTCAATCCTCAATCCTCTATCCTCAACCCTCAATCCTCAATCCTCAATCCTCAATCGTCAATCTTCCATCCTCAATACTCAATCTTCAATCCTCAATCCTCAATCCTCAACCCTCAACCCTCAATCCTCATTCTTCAATCCTCAATACCCAATCCTCAATCTTCAATCCTCAATCCTCAATCCTCAATCCTCAATCCTCAATAGTCAATCCTCAATCTTCAACTCTCAGTGCCAAATCCTCTGTCTTGAATACTCAATCCTCAATACTCAAACTTCAATCCTCAATACTCAATCTTCAATCCTCAATCCTCAATCCTCAATCCTCAATCCTCATTCTTCAATCATCAATACCCAATCCTCAATCTTCAATCCTCAATCCTCAATCCTCAATTCTCAATCCTCAATCCTCAATCCTCAAACCTCAAACATCAATACTCAACCCTCAGTCCTCGTCCTCAATCCACAACCCTCAATCCTCAACCCTCAATCTTCAATTCTCAATCCTCAATCCACAATCCTCAATCATCAATCCTCAGTCCTCAAACCTCAATCCTGAATCCTCAATCCTGAATCCTCAGTCTTCAGCCCTCAGTCCTCAACAATCAGTTATCAATCCTCAATCCTGAATAGAGTATCATCAATACACAGTTTTCAATACTCAATACTCAATCTGCAATCTTCAAATCTCTATCCACAGTCATCAATTCTCATCACTCAACCCTCTAACACTCAGTCCCCAATCCTCAATCTTCAATCCTCAATCCTCAATCCTCAACACTCAATCCTCAATCCTCAATTTTCAATCCTCAATAATCAATCTTCAATCCTCAATCCTCAATCCTCAATTCTCAATCCTCAATCGTCAGTCTTCAATCCTCAATAGTCAATCTTCAATCCTGAATCCTCAATCCTCAATCCTCAATCCTCATTCTTCAATCCTCAATACCCAATCCTCAATCTTCAATCCTCAATCCTCAATCCTCAATTCTCAATCCTCATTCCTCAGTCCTCAGTCCTCAAACCTCAATCCTCAATCCTCAATCTTCAACCCTCAATACTCAATCTTCAATCCTCAATCCTCAATCCTCAATCCTCAATCCTCCATCCTCAATATTCAACACAGAACCCTCAACCATCAATCCTCAATACTCAACCATCAATCCTCAATTCTCAATACTCAATAGAGTATCCTGAATTCTCATGGTTCAATACTCAATCCACAATTTTCAATAATCAAAACTCAATCCTCAAACATCAATTCTCAACACTCAATCCTCAACACTCAGTCCTCTCTCTTCAATCCTCCATCCTCAATCCTCAATCCTCAATCGCCAATCCTCAACTTTCAATCCTCAACCCTCAATCCTCAGTCCTCAAACCTCAATCACGAATCCTCAATCCTGAATCCTCAATCTTCAGCCCTCAGTCCTCAACAATCAATTGTCAATCCTCAATCCTCAATAGAATATCCTCAATTCACTGTTTCCAATACTCAATCCCCATTCTTCAATCTTCAAATCTCAATCCACAAACATCAATTCTCATCACTCAGCCCTCAACGCTCAGTCCTCAATCGTCAATCCTCAATCCCCAATCCTCAATCTTCAATCCTCAATCCTCAATCCTCAATCCTCAATCCTCAATCTTCAATCCTCAATACTCAATATTCAATCCTCAATCCTGAATCCTCAATCCTCAATCCTCAATCCTCAATCCTCAGCCTTCAAACCTCAATCCTCAACCCTCAGCCCTCATCCTCAATCCTCAATCCTCAATCCTAAATCCTCAATCTTCAATCCTCAATCCTCAATCCGCAATCCTCAATCCTCAATCCTCAATACTCAATCCTCAATCCTCAATCTTCAATCCTCAATCCTCAATACTCAATCCTCAATCTTCGATCCTCAGTACTCAATATTCAATCCTCAATCCTCAATCCTCAATTCTCAATCCTCAATCCTCAGTCCTCAGTCCTCATACCTCAATCCTCAATCCTCAATCCTCAGCCTTCAAACCTCAATCCTCAACCCTCAGCCCTCATCCTCAATCCTCAATCCTCAATCCTAAATCCTCAATCTTCAATCCTCAATCCTCAATCCTCAATCCTCAATCCTCAATCCTCAATACTCAATCCTCAATCCTCAATCTTCAATCCTCAATACTCAATACTCAATCCTCAATCTTCGATCCTCAGTACTCAATATTCAATCCTCAATCCTCAATCTTCAATCCTCAATACTCAATCTTCAATCCTCAATCCTCAATCCTCAATCCTCAATCCTCCATCCTCAATATTCAACACACAACCCTCAACCATCAATCCTCAATACTCAACCATCAATCCTCAATTCTCAATACTCAATAGAGTATCCTGAATTCTCATGGTTCAATACTCAATCCACAATTTTCAATAATCAAATCTCAATCCTCAAACATCAATTCTCAACACTCAATCCTCAACACTCAGTCCTCTCTCTTCAATCCTCCATCCTCAATCCTCAATCCTCAATCGTCAATCCTCAACTTTCAATCCTCAACCCTCAATCCTCAGTCCTCAAACCTCAATCACGAATCCTCAATCCTGAATCCTCAATCTTCAGCCCTCAGTCCTCAACAATCAATTGTCAATCCTCAATCCTCAATAGAATATCCTCAATTCACTGTTTTCAATACTCAATCCCCATCCTTCAATCTTCAAATCTCAATCCACAAACATGAATTCTCATCACTCAGCCCTCAACGCTCAGTCCTCAATCGTCAATCCTCAATCCCCAATCCTCAATCTTCAATCCTCAATCCTCAATCCTCAATCCTCAATCCTCAATCTTCAATACTCAATACTCAATATTCAATCCTCAATCCTCAATCCTCAATCCTCAATCCTCAGCCTTCAAACCTCAATCCTCAACCCTCAGCCCTCATCCGCAATCCTCAATCCTCAATCCTAAATCCTCAATCTTCAATCCTCAATCCTCAATCCTCAATCCTCAATCCTCAATCCTCAATCCTCAATCCTCAATCCTCAATCCTCAATCCTCAATACTCAATCCTCAATCCTCAGTCCTCAAACCTCAATCCTGAATCCTCAATCCTGAATCCTCAATCTTCAGCCCTGAGTCCTCAACAATCAGTTGTCAATCCTCAATCCTCAATAGAACGTCCTCAATTCACAGTTTTCAATACTCAATACTCAATCTGCAATCTTCAGATTTCTATACACAAACATCAATTCTCATCACTCAACCCTCAATACTCAGTCCACAATCCTCAATCTTCAATCGTCAATCCTCAATCCTCAGTCCTCAATCCTCAATCCTCAATCGTCAATCTTCCATCCTCAATACTCAATCTTCAATCCTCAATCCTCATTCCTCAATCCTCAATCCTCAATCTTCAATCCTCAATACTCAATCTTCAATCCTCAATCCTCTATCCTCAACCCTCAATCCTCAATCCTCAATCTTCAATCGTCAATCTTCCATCCTCAATACTCAATCTTCAATCCTCAATCCTCAATCCTCAACCCTCAACCCTCAATCCTCATTCTTCAATCCTCAATACCCAATCCTCAATCTTCAATCCTCAATCCTCAATCCTCAATCCTCAATCCTCAATAGTCAATCCTCAATCTTCAACTCTCAGTGCCAAATCCTCTGTCTTGAATACTCAATCCTCAATACTCAAACTTCAATCCTCAATACTCAATCTTCAATCCTCAATCCTCAATCCTCAATCCTCAATCCTCATTCTTCAATCATCAATACCCAATCCTCAATCTTCAATCCTCAATCCTCAATCCTCAATTCTCAATCCTCAATCCTCAATCCTCAAACCTCAAACATCAATACTCAACCCTCAGTCCTCGTCCTCAATCCACAACCCTCAATCCTCAACCCTCAATCTTCAATTCTCAATCCTCAATCCACAATCCTCAATCATCAATCCTCAGTCCTCAAACCTCAATCCTGAATCCTCAATCCTGAATCCTCAGTCTTCAGCCCTCAGTCCTCAACAATCAGTTATCAATCCTCAATCCTGAATAGAGTATCATCAATACACAGTTTTCAATACTCAATACTCAATCTGCAATCTTCAAATCTCTATCCACAGTCATCAATTCTCATCACTCAACCCTCTAACACTCAGTCCCCAATCCTCAATCTTCAATCCTCAATCCTCAATCCTCAACACTCAATCCTCAATCCTCAATTTTCAATCCTCAATAATCAATCTTCAATCCTCAATCCTCAATCCTCAATTCTCAATCCTCAATCGTCAGTCTTCAATCCTCAATAGTCAATCTTCAATCCTGAATCCTCAATCCTCAATCCTCAATCCTCATTCTTCAATCCTCAATACCCAATCCTCAATCTTCAATCCTCAATCCTCAATCCTCAATTCTCAATCCTCATTCCTCAGTCCTCAGTCCTCAAACCTCAATCCTCAATCCTCAATCTTCAACCCTCAATACTCAATCTTCAATCCTCAATCCTCAATCCTCAATCCTCAATCCTCCATCCTCAATATTCAACACAGAACCCTCAACCATCAATCCTCAATACTCAACCATCAATCCTCAATTCTCAATACTCAATAGAGTATCCTGAATTCTCATGGTTCAATACTCAATCCACAATTTTCAATAATCAAAACTCAATCCTCAAACATCAATTCTCAACACTCAATCCTCAACACTCAGTCCTCTCTCTTCAATCCTCCATCCTCAATCCTCAATCCTCAATCGCCAATCCTCAACTTTCAATCCTCAACCCTCAATCCTCAGTCCTCAAACCTCAATCACGAATCCTCAATCCTGAATCCTCAATCTTCAGCCCTCAGTCCTCAACAATCAATTGTCAATCCTCAATCCTCAATAGAATATCCTCAATTCACTGTTTCCAATACTCAATCCCCATTCTTCAATCTTCAAATCTCAATCCACAAACATCAATTCTCATCACTCAGCCCTCAACGCTCAGTCCTCAATCGTCAATCCTCAATCCCCAATCCTCAATCTTCAATCCTCAATCCTCAATCCTCAATCCTCAATCCTCAATCCTCATTCTTCAATCCTGAATACCCAATCCTCAATCTTCAATCCTCAATCCTCAATCCTCAACCCTCAGCCCTCATCCTCAATCCTCAATCCTCAACCCTCAGTCCTCCGTCCTCAAACCTCAATCCTCAGCCCTCAGACCTCATCCTCGATCCTCAATCCTCAATCCTCAATCCTCAATATTCAATCCTCAATACTCAATATTCAATCCTCAGTCCTCAAGCCTCAATTCTGAATCCTGAATACTAAACCTTCAATCCTCAATCCTCAGTCCTGAATACTCTACCATCAATCTTCAAACCTCAATCCCCAATGCTCAATCCTCAATCCTCATTCTTCAATCCTCAATACCCAATCCTCAATCTTCAATCCTCTATCCTCAATGCTCAATTCTCAATTCTCAATCCTCAAACCTCAATCTTCAATCCTCAATACTCGATCTTCAATCCTCAATCCTCAATCCTCAGTCATCAATACTCAATCCTCAATCCTCAATCTTCAATCCTCAATAATCAATCTCCATTACTAGATCCTCAATCCCCAATCCTCAATCCTTAATCCTCAATCTTGAATTCTCAATCCCCAGTCCTCAATCTTCAATCCTCAATGCTCAATCCTCAATCCTCAATCTTCGATCCTCAGTACTCAATATTCAATCCTCAATCCTCAATCCTCAATTCTCAATCCTCAATCCTCAGTCCTCAGTCCTCATACCTCAATCCTCAATCCTCAGCCCTCAGACCTCATCCTCGATCCTCAATCCTCAATCCTCAATCCTCAATATTCAATCCTCAATACTCAATATTCAATCCTCAATCCTCAGTCCTCAAGCCTCAATTCTGAATCCTGAATACTAAACCTTCAATCCTCAATCCTCAGTCCTGAATACTCTACCATCAATCTTCAAACCTCAATCCCCAATGCTCAATCCTCAATCCTCATTCTTCAATCCTCAATACCCAATCCTCAATCTTCAATCCTCTATCCTCAATGCTCAATTCTCAATCCTCAATCCTCAAACCTCAATCTTCAATCCTCAATACTCGATATTCAATCCTCAATCCTCAATCCTCAGTCATCAATCCTCAATCCTCAATCCTCAATCTTCAATCCTCAATAATCAATCTCCAATACTAGATCCTCAATCCCCAATCCTCAATCCTTAATCCTCAATCTTGAATTCTCAATCCCCAGTCCTTAATCTTCAATCCTCAATGCTCAATCCTCAATCCTTAATCCTCAGTCCTCAATCCTCAATCCTCAATCCTCAAACCTCAAACCTCAACCGTCAGTCCTCGTCCTCAAACCTCAACGCTCAATCCTCCATCCTCAATCTTCAATCATCAATACTCAATCTTCAATCCTCAATCCTCAATTCTCAATCCTAAATCCTCAATCTTCCATCCTCAATACTTAATCCTCAATCCTCAATCCCCTGTCCTCAAACCTCAATTCTGAATCCTCAATCCTGAATCATCAATCTTCAGCCCTCAGTCCTCAACAATCAGTTGTCAATCCTCAATCCTCAATAGAATATCCTCAATTCACAGTTTTCTAAACTCAATACTCAAACTGCAATCTTCAAATCTCTATACACAAACATCAATTCTCATCACTCAACTCTCAACACTCCGTCCACAATCCTCAAACTTCAATCCTCAATCCTCAATCCTCAACCCTCAATCCTCAATCCTCAATTTTCAAACCTCAATAATCAATCTTGAATCCTCAATCCTCAATCCTCAATCCTCAATCGTCAGACTTCAATCCTCAATACTCAATCTTCAATCCTGAATCCTCAATCCTCAATCCTCAATCCTCTATCCTCATTCTTCAATCCTGAATACCCAATCCTCAATCTTCAATCCTCAATCCTCAATCCTCAATTCTCAATCCTCAATCCTCAGTCCTCAGTCCTCGAACCACAATCCTCAACCCTCAGCCCTCATCCTCAATCCTCAATCCTCAACCCTCAGTCCTCCGTCCTCAAACCTCAATCCTCAGCCCTCAGACCTCATCCTCGATCCTCAATCCTCAATCCTCAATCCTCAATATTCAATCCTCAATACTCAATATTCAATCCTCAGTCCTCAAGCCTGAATTCTGAATCCTGAATACTAAACCTTCAATCCTCAATCCTCAGTCCTGAATACTCTACCATCAATCTTCAAACCTCAATCCCCAATGCTCAATCCTCAATCCTCATTCTTCAATCCTCAATACCCAATCCTCAATCTTCAATCCTCTATCCTCAATGCTCAATTCTCAATTCTCAATCCTCAAACCTCAATCTTCAATCCTCAATACTCGATCTTCAATCCTCAATCCTCAATCCTCAGTCATCAATCCTCAATCCTCAATCCTCAATCTTCAATCCTCAATAATCAATCTCCAATACTAGATCCTCAATCCCCAATCCTCAATCCTTAATCCTCAATCTTGAATTCTCAATCCCCAGTCCTCAATCTTCAATCCTCAATGCTCAATCCTCAATCCTCAATCCTCAGTCCTCAATCCTCAATCCTCAATCCTCAAACCTCAAACCTCAACCGTCAGTCCTCGTCCTGAAACCTCAACGCTCAATCCTCCATCCTCAATCTTCAATCATCAATACTCAATCTTCAATCCTCAATCCTCAATTCTCAATCCTAAATCCTCAATCTTCCATCCTCAATACTTAATCCTCAATCCTCAATCCCCTGTCCTCAAACCTCAATTCTGAATCCTCAATCCTGAATCCTCAATCTTCAGCCCTCAGTCCTCAACAATCAGTTGTCAATCCTCAATCCTCAATAGAATATCCTCAATTCACAGTTTTCTATACTCAATACTCAAACTGCAATCTTCAAATCTCTATTCACAAACATCAATTCTCATCACTCAACTCTCAACACTCCGTCCACAATCCTCAAACTTCAATCCTCAATCCTCAATCCTCAACCCTCAATTCTCAATCCTCAATTTTCAAACCTCAATAATCAATCTTGAATCCTCAATCCTCAATCCTCAATCCTCAATCGTCAGACTTCAATCCTCAATACTCAATCTTCAATCCTGAATCCTCAATCCTCAATCCTCAATCCTCAATCCTCATTCTTCAATCCTGAAATACCCAATCCTCAATCTTCAATCCTCAATCCTCAATCCTCAATTCTCAATCCTCAATCCTCAGTCCTCAGACCTCAAACATCAATACTCAACCCTCAGTCCTCGTCCTCAATCCACAACACTCAATCATCAATCCTCAATCTTCAATCATCAATATTCAATCTTCAGTCCTCAATCCTCGATCCTCAATCCTCAATGTTCAGTACGCAATACCCAATCCTCAATCTTCAATACTCAATTCTCAATCCTCAATCCTCAATCCTCAATCATCAATCCTCAATCTTCAATACCCAATCGTCAATCCTCAATCCTCAATCCTCAATACCCAACCATCAATCCTCAATTCCCAATACTCAATAGAATATCCTGAATTCTCAGGATTCAATACTCAAACCTCAATCCTCAACCCTCAGCCCTCATCCTCCATTCTCAATCCTCAATCCTCAATCCTCAATCTTCAATCCTAAATACTCAGTCATCAATCCTCCATCCTCAATCCTCAATCTTCAATCCTCAATAATCAATCTCCAATACTAGATCCTCAATCCCCGATCCTCAATGCTTAATCCTCAATCTTGAATCCTCAATCCCCAGTCCTAAATCTTCAATCCTCAATGCTCAATCCTCAATCCTCAATCCTCAGTCCTCGATCCTCAATCCTCAATCCTCAAACCTCAAACCTCAACCGTCAGTCCTCGTCCTCAAACCTCAACCCTCAATCCTCCATCCTCAATCTTCAATCATCAATACTCAATCTTCAATCCTCAATCCTCAATCCTCAATCCTCAGTCCTCAATCCTCAATATTCAACGCACAACCCTCAACCATCAATCCTCAATACTCAAACATCAATCCTCAGTTCTCAATACTCAATAGAATATCCTGAATTCTCATGGTTCAATACTCAATCCGCAATATTCAGTAATCAAATCTCTATCCTCAAACATCAATTCTCAATACTCAATCCTCAACACTCAGTCCTCTCTCTTCAATCCTCAATCCTCAATCCTCAATCTTCAATCCTCAACACTCAATCTTCAATCCTCAATCCTCAATACTCAATCCTCAATCCTCAATCCTCATTCTTCAATCCTCAATACCCAATCCTCAATCTTCAATCCTCAATCCTCAATCCTCAATTCTCAATTCTCAATCCTCAGTCCTCAGTCCTCAAACCTCAATCCTCAACCCTCAGCCCTCATCCTCAATCATCAATCCTCAATCCTCAATCCTCAATAGAATATCATCAATTCACAGTTTTCAATACTCAATACTCAACATGCTATCTTCAAATCTCTATTCACAAACATCAATTCTCATCACTCAACCCTCAACACTCCGTCCCCAATCCTCAATCTTCATTCCTCAACCCTCAATACTCAATCCTCAACCCTCAATCCGCAACGTTCAATCCTCAATACCCTATCCTCAGTCTTCCATCCTCAATCCTCAATCCTCAATCCTCAATCCTCAATCCTCAGTCCTCAAACCTCAATCCTGAATCCTCAATCCTGAATCCTCAATCTTCAGACCTGGGTCCTCAACAATCAGTTGTCAATCCTCAATCCTCAATAGAGTGTCCTCAATTCACAGTTTTCAATACTCAATACTCAACCTGCAATCTTCAGATCTCTATCCACAAACATCAATTCTCATCACTCAACCCTCAATGCTCAGTCCCCAATCCTCAATCTTCAATCCTCAACCCTCAATCCTCAATCCTCAATCCTCAATCTTAATCTTCAATCCTCAATACTCAATCTTCAATCCCCAATCCTCAATCCTCAATTCTCAATCCTCAATCCTCAATCCTCAGACCTCAAACATCAATACTCAACCCTCAGTCCTCGTCCTCAATCCACAACACACAATCCTCAATCCTCAATCTTCAATCATCAATATTCAATCTTCAGTCCTCAATCCTCAATCCTCAATCCTCAATCCTCAATCCTCAATGTTCAATCCGCAATACGCAATCCTCAATCTTCAATACTCAATCCTCAATCCTTAATCCTCAATCCTCAATCATCAATCCTCAATCTTCAATACTCAATCGTCAATCCTCAATCCTCAATCCTCAATACCCAACCATCAATCCTCAATTCCCAATACTCAATAGAATATCCTGAATTCTCAGGATTCAATACTCAAACCTCAATCCTCAACCCTCAGCCCTCATCCTCCATCCTCAATCCTCAATCCTCAATCCTCAATCTTCAACCCTCAATACTCAATCTTCAATCCTCAATCCTCAATCCTCAATCCTCAATCCTCCATCCTCAATATTCAACACAGAACCCTCAACCATCAATCCTCAATACTCAACCATCAATCCTCAATTCTCAATACTCAATAGAGTATCCTGAATTCTCATGGTTCAATACTCAAACCTCAATTTTCAATAATCAAATCTCAATCCTCAAACGTCAATTCTCAACACTCAATCCTCAACACTCAGTCCTCTCTCTTCAATCCTCCATCCTCAAACCTCAATCCTCAATCGCCAATCCTCAACTTTCAATCCTCAACCCTCAATCCTCAGTCCTCAAACCTCAATCACGAATCCTCAATCCTGAATCCTCAATCTTCAGTCCTCAGTCCTCAACAATCAATTGTCAATCCTCAATCCTCAATAGAATATCCTCAATTCACTGTTTCCAATACTCAATTCCCATTCTTCAATCTTCAAATCTCAATCCACAAACATCAATTCTCATCACTCAGCCCTCAACGCTCAGTCCTCAATCGTCAATCCTCAATCCCCAATCCTCAATCTTCAATCCTCAATCCTCAATCCTCAATCCTCAATCCTCAATCTTCAATCCTCAATACTCAATATTCAATCCTCAATCCTCAATCCTCAATCCTCAATCCTCAATCCTCAATCCTCAGCCTTCAAACCTCAATCCTCAACCCTCAGCCCTCATCCTCAATCCTCAATCCTCAATCCTAAATCCTCAATCTTCAATCCTCAATCCTCAATCCTCAATCCTCAATCCTCAATCCTCAATACTCAATCCTCAATCCTCAATCTTCAATCCTCAACACTCAATCGTCAAGCCTCAATCCTCAATCCTCATTCTTCAATCCTCAATCCTCAATACTCAATCCTCAATCTTCGATCCTCAGTACTCAATATTCAATCCTCAATCCTCAATCCTCAATTCTCAATCCTCAATCCTCAGTCCTCAGTCCTCATACCTCAATCCTCAATCCTCAGCCCTCAGACCTCATCCTCGATCCTCAATCCTCAATCCTCAATCCTCAATATTCAATCCTCAATACTCAATATTCAATCCTCAATCCTCAGTCCTCAAGCCTCAATTCTGAATCCTGAATACTAAACCTTCAATCCTCAATCCTCAGTCCTGAATACTCTACCATCAATCTTCAAACCTCAATCCCCAATGCTGAATCCTCAATCCTCATTCTTCAATCCTCAATACCCAATCCTCAATCTTCAATCCTCTATCCTCAATGCTCAATTCTCAATCCTCAATCCTGAAACCTCAATCTTCAATCCTCAATACTCGATATTCAATCCTCAATCCTCAATCCTCAGTCATCAATCCTCAATCCTCAATCCTCAATCTTCAATCCTCAATAATCAATCTCCAATACTAGATCCTCAATCCCCAATCCTCAATCCTTAATCCTCAATCTTGAATTCTCAATCCCCAGTCCTCAATCTTCAATCCTCAATGCTCAATCCTCAATCCTCAATCCTCAGTCCTCAATCCTCAATCCTCAATCCTCAAACCTCAAACCTCAACCGTCAGTCCTCGTCCTCAAACCTCAACGCTCAATCCTCCATCCTCAATCTTCAATCATCAATACTCAATCTTCAATCCTCAATCCTCAATTCTCAATCCTAAATCCTCAATCTTCCATCCTCAATACTTAATCCTCAATCCTCAATCCCCTGTCCTCAAACCTCAATTCTGAATCCTCAATCCTGAATCATCAATCTTCAGCCCTCAGTCCTCAACAATCAGTTGTCAATCCTCAATCCTCAATAGAATATCCTCAATTCACAGTTTTCTAAACTCAATACTCAAACTGCAATCTTCAAATCTCTATTCACAAACATCAATTCTCATCACTCAACTCTCAACACTCCGTCCACAATCCTCAAACTTCAATCCTCAATCCTCAATCCTCAACCCTCAATCCTCAATCCTCAATTTTCAAACCTCAATAATCAATCTTGAATCCTCAATCCTCAATCCTCAATCCTCAATCGTCAGACTTCAATCCTCAATACTCAATCTTCAATCCTGAATCCTCAATCCTCAATCCTCAATCCTCAATCCTCATTCTTCAATCCTGAATACCCTATCCTCAATCTTCAATCCTCAATCCTCAATCCTCAATTCTCAATCCTCAATCCTCAGTCCTCAGTCCTCGAACCACAATCCTCAACCCTCAGCCCTCATCCTCAATCCTCAATCCTCAACCCTCAGTCCTCCGTCCTCAAACCTCAATCCTCAGCCCTCAGACCTCATCCTCGATCCTCAATCCTCAATCCTCAATCCTCAATATTCAATCCTCAATACTCAATATTCAATCCTCAGTCCTCAAGCCTCAATTCTGAATCCTGAATACTAAACCTTCAATCCTCAATCCTCAATCCTCAACCCTCAATCCTCAATCCTCAATTTTCAAACCTCAATAATCAATCTTGAATCCTCAATCCTCAATCCTCAATCCTCAATCGTCAGACTTCAATCCTCAATACTCAATCTTCAATCGTGAATCCTCAATCGTCAATCCTCAATCCTCAATCCTCATTCTTCAATCCTGAAATACCCAATCCTCAATCTTCAATCCTCAATCCTCAATCCTCAATTCTCAATCCTCAATCCTCAGTCCTCAGACCTCAAACATCAATACTCAACCCTCAGTCCTCGTCCTCAATCCACAACACTCAATCATCAATCCTCAATCTTCAATCATCAATATTCAATCTTCAGTCCTCAATCCTCAATCCTCAATCCTCAATGTTCAGTACGCAATACCCAATCCTCAATCTTCAATACTCAATTCTCAATCCTCAATCCTCAATCCTCAATCATCAATCCTCAATCTTCAATACCCAATCGTCAATCCTCAATCCTCAATCCTCAATACCCAACCATCAATCCTCAATTCCCAATACTCAATAGAATATCCTGAATTCTCAGGATTCAATACTCAAACCTCAATCCTCAACCCTCAGCCCTCATCCTCCATTCTCAATCCTCAATCCTCAATCCTCAATCTTCAATCCTAAATACTCAATCTTCAATCCTCCATCCTCAGTCCTCAAACCTCAATTCTGAATCCTGAATACTCAACCTTCAATCCTCAAACCTCAGTCCCGAATACTCTACCATCAATCTTCAATCCTCAATCCCCAATTCTCAATCCTCAATCCTCATTCTTCAGTCCTCAATACCCAATCCTCAATCTTCAATCCTCAATCCTCAATGCTCAATTCTCAATCCTCAATCCTCAAACCTCAATCTTCAATCCTCAATACTCGATCTTCAATCCTCAATCCTCAATCCTCAGTCATCAATCCTCAATCCTCAATCCTCAATCTTCAATCCTCAATAATCAATCTCCAATACTAGATCCTCAATCCCCGATCCTCAATGCTTAATCCTCAATCTTGAATCCTCAATCCCCAGTCCTAAATCTTCAATCCTCAATGCTCAATCCTCAATCCTCAATCCTCAGTCCTCGATCCTCAATCCTCAATCCTCAAACCTCAAACCTCAACCGTCAGTCCTCGTCCTCAAACCTCAACCCTCAATCCTCCATCCTCAATCTTCAATCATCAATACTCAATCTTCAATCCTCAATCCTCAATCCTCAATCCTCAGTCCTCAATCCTCAATATTCAACGCACAACCCTCAACCATCAATCCTCAATACTCAACCATCAATCCTCAGTTCTCAATACTCAATAGAATATCCTGAATTCTCATGGTTCAATACTCAATCCGCAATATTCAGTAATCAAATCTCTATCCTCAAACATCAATTCTCAATACTCAATCCTCAACACTCAGTCCTCTCTCTTCAATCCTCAATCCTCAATCCTCAATCTTCAATCCTCAACACTCAATCTTCAATCCTCAATCCTCAATACTCAATCCTCAAAAATCAATCCCGAATCCTCAATCCTCAATCCTCAATCCTGAATCCTCAATCTTCAGCCCTCAGTCCTCAACAATCAATTGTCAATCCTCAATCCTCAATAGAATATCCTCAATTCACTGTTTTCAATACTCAATCCCCATTCGTCAATCTTCAAATCTCAATCCACAAACATCAATACTCATCACTCAACCCTCAACACTCGGTCCTCAATCGTCAATCCTCAATCCCTAATCCTCAATCTTCAGTCCTCAATCCTCATTCCTCAATCCTCAATCCTCAATCTTCAATCCTCAATCCTCAACCCTCAATCCTCAATCTTCAATCCTCAATACTCATTCTTCAATCCTCAATCCTCAATCCTCAATCCTCAATCCTCATTCTTCAATCCTCTACACCCAGTCCTCAATCTTCAATCCTCAATACTCAATCCTCAATTCTCAATCCTCAATCCTCAATCCTCAGACCTCAAACATCAATACTCAACCCTCAGTCCTCGTCCTCAATCCACAAGACTCAATCCTCAATCCTCAATATTCAATCATCAATATTCAATCTTCAGTCCTCAATCGTCAATCCTCAATCCTCAATCCTCAATCCTCAATGTTCAGTCCGCAATACCCAATCCTCAGTCTTCAATACTCAATTCTCAATCCTCAATCCTCAATCCACAATCCTCAATCATCAATCCTCAACCTTCAATCATCAATACTCAATCTTCAATCCTCAATCCTCAATCCTCAGACTTCAGACATCAATACTCAACCCACAGTCCTCGTCCTCAATCCACAACCCTCAATCCTCAATCCTCAATCTTCTATCATTAATATTCAATCTTCAATCCACAATCCTCAATCCTCAATCCTCAACCCACAATCCTCTCCGTTCAATCCTCAATACCCAATCCTCAGTCTTCAATCCTCAATCCTCAACCCTCAATCCTCAATCCTCAATGCTCAGCCCTCAAACCTCAATCCTGAATCCTCAATCCTGAATCCTCAATCCTGAATCCTCAATCTTCAGCCCTGAGTCCTCAACAATCAGTTGTCAATCCTCAATCCTCAATAGAGTATCCTCAATTCACAGTTTTCAATACTCAATACTCAATCTGCAATCTTCAGATCTCTATCCACAGACATCAATTCTCATCACTCAACCCTCAATGCTCAGTCCCCAATCCTCAATCTTCAATCCTCAATCCTCAATCCTCAATCCTCTATCTTAATCTTCAATCCTCAATACTCAAACTTCAATCCTCAATCCTCAATGCCCTATCCCCAATCCTCAACCTTCAATCCTCAATACTCAATCTTCAATCCTGAATCCTCAATCCGCAACCCTCAATCCTCAATCCTCAATCCTCAATCGTCAATCTTCAATCCTCAATACTCAATCCTCAATCCTCAATCCTCAACCCTCAATCCTCAATCCTCAATCCTCAATCGTCAATCTACAATCCTCAATACTCAATCTTCAATCCTCAATCCTCAATCCTCAATCCTAAATCCTGAATTTTCCATCCTCAATACTCAATCTTCAATCCTCAATCCCCTGTC
The DNA here is from genome assembly GCF_051401765.1 of Calliopsis andreniformis. Classification (NCBI taxonomy): domain Eukaryota; kingdom Metazoa; phylum Arthropoda; class Insecta; order Hymenoptera; family Andrenidae; genus Calliopsis; species Calliopsis andreniformis. Next base: position 3,187,712 of record NW_027480440.1, read on the forward strand.
CTCAAACGTCAATTCTGAATCCTCAATCCTGAATCCTCAATCTTCAGCCCTCAGTACTACACAATCAGTTGTCAATCCTCAATCCTCAATAGAATGTCCTCAATTCACAGTTTTCAATACTCAATACTCAACCTGCAACCTTCAGATCTCTATCCACAAACATCAATTCTCATCACTCAACCCTCAATGCTCAGTCCCCAATCCTCAATCTTCAATCCTCAATACTCAATCTTCAAACCTCAATCCTCAATCCTCAACCCTCAATCCTCAATCCTCAATCCTCAATCGTCAGTCTTCCATCCTCAATACTCAATCTTCAATCCTCAATGCTCAATCCTCAATCCTCAATCCTCAATCCTCAATCTTAATCTTCAATCCTCAATACTCAATCTTCAATCCTCAATCCTCAATCCTCAATCCTCAACACTCAACCCTCAATCACGAATCCTCAATCCTCAGTCCTCAATCTACAATCCTCAATACTCAATCTGCAATCCTCAATCCTCAGTCCTCAATCCTCAATCCTCATTCTTCAATCCTCAATACCGAATCTTCAATCTTCAATCCTCAATCCTCAATACTCAATCTTCAGTCCTCAATCCTCAATTTTCAATCCTCAATGCTCAATCCTCAATCCTCAATCCTCAATCCTCAATCCTCAATCCTCAATCCTCAATCTTCAATACTCAATACCCAATCCTCAGTCTTCAATCCACAATCCTCATTCCTCAATCCTCACTCCTCAATCCTCAGTCCTCAAACCTCAATCCTGAATCTTTCAATCATGAATCCTCAATCTTCAGCCCTGAGTCCTACGCAATCAGTTGTCAATCCTCAATCCTCAATAGAATGTCCTCAATTCACAGCTTTCAATACTCAATACTCAATCTGCAAACCTCAGATCTCTATCCACAAACATCAATTCTCATCACTCAACCCTCAATACGCTGTCCCCAATCCTCAATCTTCAATCCCCAATCCTCAATCCTCAATCTTCAATCCTCAATCCTCAATCCTCAATTCTGTGTCCTCAATCCTCAATCCTCAGACCTCTAACATCAAAACTCAACCCTCAGTCCTCGTCCTCAATCCACAACCCTCAATCCTCAATCCTCAATCTTCAATTCTCAATCCTCAATCCTCAATACTCAATCCTCACCCTCAATCCTCAATCCTCAGTCCTCAAACCTCAATCCCGAAACCTCAATCGTGAATCCTCAATCTTCAGCCCTCAGTCCTCAACAATCAGTTGTCAATCCTCAATCATCAATAGAATATCATCAACTCACAGTTTTTAACACTGAATACTCAATCTGCAATGTTCAAATCTCTATCCACAAACTTCAATTCTCATCACTCAACCCTCAACACTCAGTCCACAATCCTCAATCTTCAATCCTCAGTCCTCAGTCCTCAAACCTCAACCCTCAACCCTCAGCCCTCATCCTCAATCCTCAATACTCAATCCTGAATCCCCCATCCTCAATCCTCAATCCTCATTCTTCAATCCTCAATACCCAATCCTCAATCTTCAATCCTCAATCCTCAATCCTCAATTCTCAATCCTCATTCCTCAGTCCTCAGTCCTCAAACCTCAATCCTCAACCCTCAGCCCTCATCCTCAATCATCAATCCTCAATCCTCAATCGTCAATAGAATATCATCAATTCACAGTTTTCAATACTCAATACTCAATCTGCAATCTTCAAATCTCTATTCACAAACATTAATTCTCATCACTCAACCCTCGACACTCCGTCCCCAATCCTCAATCTTCATTCCTCAATCCTCAATACTCAACCCTCAATCCTCAATCCTCAGTCCTCAAACCTCAATTCTGTATCCTGAACACTCAATCTTCAATCCTCAATCCTCAGTCCTCAAACCTCAATTCTGTATCCTGAACACTCAATCTTCAATCCTCAATCCTCAGTCCTGAATACTCTACCATCAATCTTCAATCCTCAATCCCCAATGCTCAATCCTCTATCCTCATTCCTCAATCCTCAATACCCAATCCTCAATCGTCAATTCTCAATCCTCAATGTTCAATTCTCAATCCTCAGTCGTCAAACCTCAACCTTCAATCCTCAATACTCAATCTTCAATCCTCAATCCTCAATCCTCTGTCATCAATCCTCAAACTTCAATTCTCAATCGTGAATCCTCACTCCTCAATCCTTAACCCTCAATCCTCGTTCCTCAAACCTCAATCCTCAACCCTCAGTCCTCATCCTCAATTCTAAATTCTCAATTCTCAATCCTCAATCCTCAATCCTCAATCCTCAATCCTCAATCTTAATCTTCAATCCTCAATACTCAATCTTCAATCCTCAATCCTCAATGCTCAATCCTCAATACTCAATCTTCAATCCTCAATCCTCAATCCTCAATCTACAATCCTCAATACTCAATCTGCAATCCTCAATCCTCAGTCCTCAATCCTCAATCCTCATTTTTCAATCCTCAATACCGAATCCTCAATCTTCAATCCTCAATCCTCAATCCTCAATTCTCAATCCTCAATCCTCAATCCTCAGACTTCAGACATCAATACTCAACCCACGGTCCTCGTCCTCAATCCACAACCCTCAATCCTCAATCCTCAATCTTCAATCATTAATATTCAATCATCTATCCACAATCCTCAATCCTCAATCCTCAATCCTCAACCCTCAATCCTCTACGTTCAATCCTCAATAACCAATCCTCAGTCTTCAATCCTCAATCTTCAATCCTCAATCCTCAATCCTCAATCCTCAATCCTCAATCCTCAATCGTCAACCTTCACTCCTCAATACTCAATCTTCAATCCTCAATCCTCAATCCTCAATCCACATTCTTCAATCCTCAATTCCCTATCCTCAATCCTCAATCCTCAATCCTCAATCCTCAATCCTCAATCCTCAATCCTCAATCCTCAATCCTCAATCTTCAATTCTCAATCCTCAATCCACAATCCTCAATCATCAATCCTCAAACCTCAAACCTCAATCCTGAATCCTCAATCCTGAATCCTCAATCTTCAGCCCTCAGTCCTCAACAATCAGCTGTCAATCCTCAATCCTCAATAGAATATCATCAATTCAAAGCTTTCAATACTCAATCTGCAATCTTCAAATCTCTATCCACAATCATCAATTCTCATCACTCAACCCTCAACGCTCAGTCCCCAATCCTCAATCTTCAATCCTCAATCCTCAATCCTCAATTCTCAATCCTCAATCTTCAATCCTCAATACTCAATCTTCAATCCTCAATCCTCAACACTCAGTCCTCAATCCTCAATCCTCAATCCTCAAACATCAATACTCAACCCTCAGTACTCGTCCTCAATCCACAACACACAATCCTCAATCCTCAATCTTCAATCATCAATATTCATTCTTCAGTCCTCGTTCCTCAAACCTCAATCCTCAACCCTCAGTCCTCATCTTCAATTCTAAATTCTCAATTCTCAATCCTCAATCCTCAACCCTCAATCCTCAATCTTCAATCCTCAATTATCAATCTCCAATCCTGCATCCTCAATCCCCAATCCTCAATCCTTAATCCTCAATCTTGAATCCTCAATCCCCAGTCCTCAATTTTCAATCCTCAATGATCAATCCGCAATCCTCAATCCTCAGTCCTCAATCCCCAATCCTCAATCCTCAAACCTCAAACCTCAACCGTCAGTCCTCGTCCACAAACCTCAACCCTCAATCCTCCATCCTCAATCTTCAATCATCAATACTCAATCTTCAATCCTCAATCCTCAATCCTCAATCCTCAATCCTCAATCCTCAACATTCAACGCACAACCCTCAACCATCAATCCTCAATACTCAACCATCAATCCTCAGTTCTCAATACTCAATAGAATATCCTGAATCCTCATGGTTCAATACTCAACCAGCAATATTCCATAATCAAATCTCAATCCTCAAACATCAATTCTCAACACTCAATCCTCAATCCTCAATCCTCAATCTTCAATCGTCAATACCCAATCCTCAGTCTTCAATCCTCAATCCTCAATCCTCAATTCTCGATCCTCAATCCTCAGTCCTCAAATCTCAATCCTGAATCCTCAATCATGAATCCTCAATCTTCAGCCCTTAGTCCTACACAATCAGTTGTCAATCCTCAATCCTCAATAGAATGTCCTCAATTCACAGTTTTCAATACTCAATACTCAATCTGCAATCTTCAGATCTCCATCCACAAACATCAATTATCATCACTCAACCCTCAATACTCAGTCCCCAATCCTCAATCTTCAATCCTCAATCCTCAATCCTCAATCCTCAATCTTAATCTTCAATCCTCAATACTCAATCTTCAAACCTCAATCCTCAATGCTCAATCCTCAATACTCAATCTTCAATCCTCAATCCTCAATCCTCAATCTACAATCCTCAATACTCAATCTGCAATCCTCAATCCTCAGTCCTCAATCCTCAATCCTCATTTTTCAATCCTCAATACCGAATCCTCAATCTTCAATCCTCAATCCTCAATCCTCAATTCTCAATTCTCAATCCTCAGACTTCAGACATCAATACTCAACCCACAGTCCTCGTCCTCAATCCACAACCCTCAATCCTCAATCCTCAATCTTCAATCATTAATATTCAATCTTCTATCCACAATCCTCAATCCTCAATCCTCAATCCTCAACCCTCAATCCTCTACGTTCAATCCTCAATACCCAATCCTCAGTCTTCAATCCTCAATCCTCAATCCTCAATCCTCAATCCTCAATCCTCAGTCATTAAACCTCAATCCTGAATCCTCAATCATGAATCCTCAATCTTCAGCCCTGAGTCCTCAACAATCAGTTGTCAATCCTCAATCCTCAATAGAATATCCTCAAATCAAAGGTTTCAATACTCAATACTCAATCTGCAATCTTCAGATCTCTATACACAAACATCAATTCTCATCACTCAACCCTCAATACTCAGTCCCCAATCCTCAATCTTCAATCCTCAATCCTCAATCCTCAATCCTCAATCTTAATCATCAATCCTCAATACTCAATCTTCAATCCTCAATCCTCAATCCTCAATCCTCAATCCTCAATCCTCAATCTTCAATCCTCAATACTCAATCTTCAATCCTCAATCCTGAATCCTCAACTCTCAATGCTCAATCCTCAATACTCAATCTTCAATCCTCAATCCTCAATCCTCAATCTACAATCCTCAATACTCAATCTGCAATCCTCAATCCTCAGTCCTCAATCCTCAATCGTCAATTTTCAATCCTCAATACCGAATCCTCAATCGTCAATCCTCAGTCCTCAATCCTCAATCCTCAATCCTCAAACCTCAAACCTCAACCGTCAGTCCTCGTCCTCAAACCTCAACACTCAATCCTCCATCCTCAATCTTCAATCATCAACACTCAATCTTCAATCCTCAATCCTCAATCCTCAGACTTCAGACATCAATACTCAACCCACAGTCCTCGTCCTCAATCCACAACACTCAATCCTCAATCCTCAATCTTCAACCATTAATATTCAATCTTCAATCCACAATCCTCAATCCTCAATCCTCAACCCACAATCCTCTACGTTCAATCCTCAATACCCAATCCTCAGTCTTCAATCCTCAATCCTCAATCCTCAATCCTCAATCCTCAATCCTCAGCCCTCAAACCTCAATCCTGAACCCTCAATTCTGAATCCTCAATCTTCAGCCCTGAGTCCTCAACAATCAGTTGTCAATCCTCAATCCTCAGTAGAGTATCCTCAATTCACAGTTTTCAATACTCAATACTCAACCTGCAATGTTCAGATCTCTATCCACAAACATCAATTCTCATCACTCAACCCTCAATGCTCTGTCCCCAATCCTCAATCTTCAATCCTCAATCCTCAGTCCTCAATCCTCTATCTTAATCTTCAATCCTCAATACTCAAAATTCAATCCTCAATCCTCAATGCCCTATCCTCAATCCTCAACCTTCAATCCTCAATACTCAATCTTCAATCCTCAATCCTCAGTCCTCAATAATCTACCATCAATCTTCAATCCTCAATCCTCAATGCTCAATACTCAATCCTCATTCTTCAATCCTCAATACCCAATCCTCAATCTTCAATCCTGAATCCTCAATGCTCAATTCTCTATCCTCAATCCTCAACCCTCAATATTCAATCCTCACTACTCAATCTTCAATCCTCAATCCTCAATCCTCAGTCATCAATTCTCAATCTTCAATTCTCAATCGTGAATCCTCACTCCTCAATCTTCAATCCTCAATCCTCGTTCCTCAAACCTCAACCCTCAACCCTCAGTCCTCATTCTCAATTCTCAATGCTCAATTCTCAATCCTCAATCCTCAATCCTCAATCCTCAATCTTCAATCCTCAATAATCAATCTCCAATCCTAGATCCTCAATCCCCAATCATCAATCCTTAATCCTTAATCTTGAATCCTCGATACCCAGTCCTCAATCTTCAATGCTCAATGCTCAATCCTCAATCCTCAATCCTCAGTCCTCAATCCTCAATCCTCAATCCTCAAACCTCAAACCTCAACCATCAGTCCTCGTCCTCAAACCTCAACCCTCAATCCTCCATCCTCAATCTTCAATCATCAATACTCAATCTTCAATCCTCAATCCTCAATCCTCAATCCTCAATCCTCGATCCTCAATCCTCAATCTTCAACCCTCAATCCTCGATCCTCAATCCTCAAACCTCAATCTTCAATCCTCAATACTCAATCTTCAATCCTCAATCCTCAATCCTCAATCCTCAATCCTCAATCCTCAATCTTCAATCCTCAATACTCAATCTTCAATCCTCAATCGTCAATCCTCAATCCTCCATCCTGAATCCTCAATACTCAATCCTCAATCCTCAATCCTCAATATTCAATCCTCAATACTCAATCTTCAATCCTCAATCCTCAATCCTCAATCCTCCATCCTGAATCCTCAATACTCAATCCTCAATCTTCAATCCTCAATACTCAATCTTCAATCCTCAATCCTCGATCCTCAATCCTCAATCCTCATTCCTCAATCCTCAATACCCAATCCTCAATCCTCAATCCCCAATCCTCAGTCCTCAATTCTCAATCCTCAATCCTCAATCCTCAATCCTCAATCCTCAATCCTCAATCCTCAATCATCCACCTCAATCTTCAATACTCAATCCTCAATCCTCATTCCTCAATCCTCAATACTCAACCATCAATCCTTAATTCTCAATCGTCAGTCCTCAATATTCAACACACAACCCTCAACCATCAATTCTCAATACCCAACCATCAATCCTCAATTATCAACACTCAATAGAATATCCTGAATTCTCATGGTTTAATACTCAATCCACATTATTCAATAATCAAATCTCAATCCTCAAACATCAATCCTCAACACTCAATCCTCAACACTCAGTCCTCTCTCTTCAATCCTCCATCCTCAATCCTCAATCCTGAAGCGTCAATCCTCAATCCTCAATACTCAACCCTCAATCCTCAGTCCTCAAAACTCAATCACGAATCCTCAATCCTGAATCCTCATTCTTCAGTCCTCAGTCCTCAACAATCAATTGTCAATCCTCAATCCTCAATAGAATATCCTGAATTCACAGTTTTCAATACTCAATCCCCATTCTTCAACCTTCAAATCTCAATACACAAACGTCAATTCTCATCACTCAAACCTCAACACTCAGTCCTCAATCTTCAATCCTCAATTCTCAATCCTCAATCTTCAATCCTCAATACTCAACCTTCAATCCTCAATCCTCAATCCTCAATCCTAAATGATCAATCCTCAATCCTCCATCTCCAATCCTCAATACTCAATCTTCAATCCTCAATCCTCAATCCTCAATCTTCAATCCTCAATACCCAATCCTCACACTTCAATCCTCAATTCTCAATCCTCAATCCTCAGTCCTCAGTCCTCAAACCACAATCCTCAACCCTCAGCCCTCATCCTCATTCCTCAATCCTCAACCCTCAGTCCTCCGTCCTCAAACCTCAAACCTCAGCCCTCAGACCTCATCCTCAATACTCAATCCTCAATCCTCAATCCTCAATCTTCAATCCTCAATACTCAATCTTCAATCCTCAATCCTCAGTCCTCAAACCTCAATTCTGAATCCTGAATACTCAATCTTCAATCCTCAATCCTCAGTCGTCAATACTCTACCATCAATCTTCAGTCCTCAATCCTCAATGCTCAATACTCAATCCTCATCCTTCAATCCTCAATACCCAATCCTCAATCTTCAATCCTGAATCCTCAATGCTCAATTCTCAATCCCCAATCCTCAATCCTCAATATTCAATCCTCAATACTCAATCTTCAATCCTCAATCCTCAATCCTCAGTCATCAATTCTCAATCTTCAATTCTCAATCGTGAATCCTCACTCCTCAATCCTCAATCCTCAATCCTCGTTCCTCAAACCTCAATCCTCAACCCTCAGTCCTCATTCTCAATTCTCAATGCTCAATTCTCAATCCTCAATCCTCAATCCTCAATCCTCAATCCTCAATCCTCAATCCTCAATCCTCAATATTCAATCCTCAATACTCAATCTTCAACCCCTAATCGTCAATCCTCAATCCTCCATCCTGAATCCTCTATACACAATCCTCAATCATCAATCCTCAATATTCAATCCTCAATACTCAATCTTCAATCCTCAATCCTCAATCCTCAATCCTCCATCCTGAATCCTCAATACTCAATCCTCAATCTTCAATCCTCAATACTCAATCTTCAATCCTCAATCCTCGATCCTCAATCCTCAATCCTCATTCCTCAATCCTCAATACCCAATCCTCAATCCTCAATCCTCAATCCTCAGTCCTCAATTCTCAATCCTCAATCCTCAATCCTCAATCCTCGGTCCTCAATCCTCAATCCTCAATCATCCACCTCAATCTTCAATACTCAATCCTCAATCCTCATTCCTCAATCCTCAATACTCAACCATCAATCCTCAATTCTCAATCCTCAATCCTCAATATTCAACACACAACCCTCAACCATCAATTCTCAATACCCAACCATCAATCCTCAATTATCAACACTCAATAGAATATCCTGAATTCTCATGGTTTAATACTCAATCCACATTATTCAATAATAAAATCTCAATCCTCAAACATCAATCCTCAACACTCAATCCTCAACACTCAGTCCTCTCTCTTCAATCCTCCATCCTCAATCCTCAATCCTCAATCCTCAATCCTCAATCCTCAATCCTCAATCCTCAATCCTCAATCCTCAATCCTCAACATTCAACGCACAACCCTCAACCATCAATCCTCAATACTCAACCATCAATCCTCAGTTCTCAATACTCAATAGAATATCCTGAATCCTCATGGTTCAATACTCAACCAGCAATATTCCATAATCAAATCTCAATCCTCAAACATCAATTCTCAACACTCAATCCTCAATCCTCAATCCTCAATCTTCAATCGTCAATACCCAATCCTCAGTCTTCAATCCTCAATCCTCAATCCTCAATTCTCAATCCTCAATCCTCAGTCCTCAAATCTCAATCCTGAATCCTCAATCATGAATCCTCAATCTTCAGCCCTTAGTCCTACACAATCAGTTGTCAATCCTCAATCCTCAACAGAATGTCCTCAATTCACAGTTTTCAATACTCAATACTCAATCTGCAATCTTCAGATCTCCATCCACAAACATCAATTATCATCACTCAACCCTCAATACTCAGTCCCCAATCCTCAATCTTCAATCCTCAATCCTCAATCCTCAATCCTCAATCTTAATCTTCAATCCTCAATACTCAATCTTCAATCCTCAAACCTCAATGCTCAATCCTCAATACTCAATCTTCAATCCTCAATCCTCAATCCTCAATCTACAATCCTCAATACTCAATCTGCAATCCTCAATCCTCAGTCCTCAATCCTCAATCCTCATTTTTCAATCCTCAATACCGAATCCTCAATCTTCAATCCTCAATCCTCAATCCTCAATTCTCAACACTCAATCCTCAATCCTCAGACTTCAGACATCAATACTCAACCCACAGTCCTCGTCCTCAATCCACAACCCTCAATCCTCAATCCTCAATCTTCAATCATTAATATTCAATCTTCTATCCACAATCCTCAATCCTCAATCCTCAATACTCAACCCTCAATCCTCTACGTTCAATCCTCAATACCCAATCCTCAGTCTTCAATCCTCAATCCTCAATCCTCAATCCTCAATCCTCAGTCATCAAACCTCAATCCTGAATCCTCAATCCTGAATCCTCTATCTTCAGCCCTGAGTCCTCAACAATCAGTTGTCAATCCTCAATCCTCAATAGAATATCCTCAATTCACAGGTTTCAATACTCAATACTCAATCTGCAATCTTCAGATCTGTATACACAAACATCAATTCTCATCACTCAACCCTCAATACTCAGTCCCCAATCCTCAATCTTCAATCCTCAATCCTCAATCCTCAATCCTCAATCTTAATCTTCAATCCTCAATACTCAATCTTCAATCCTCAATCCTCAATCCTCAATCCTCAAACCTCAATCCTCAATCTTCAATCCTCAATACTCAATCTTCAATCCTCAATCCTGAATCCTCAACTCTCAATCCTCAATCCTCAATCCTCAATCGTCAACCTTCACTCCTCAATACTCAATCTTCAATCCTCAATCCTCAATCCTCAATCCACATTCTTCAATCCTCAATTCCCTATCCTCAATCCTCAATCCTCAATCCTCAATCCTCAATCCTCAATCCTCAATCCTCAATCCTCAATCCTCAATCCTCAATCCTCTGTCCTCAGTCCTCAAACCACAATCCTCAACCCTCAGCCCTCATCCTCAATCCTCAACCCTCAATCCTCAGTCCTCCGTCCTCAAACCTCAAACCTCAGCCCTTAGACCTCATCCTCAATCCTCAATCCTCAATCCTCAATCCTCAATCTTCAATCCTCAATACTCAATCTTCAATCCTCAATCCTCAGTCCTCAAACCTCAATTCTGTATCCTGAACACTCAATCTTCAATCCTCAACCCTCAGTCCTGAATACTCTACCATCAATCTTCAATACTCAATCCCCAATGCTCAATCCTCAATCCTCATTCCTCAATCCTCAATACCCAATCCTCAATCGTCAATCCTCAATCCTCAATGTTCAATTCTCAATCCTCAATTCACAAACCTCAACCTTCAATCCTCAATTCTCAATCTTCAATCCTCAATCCTCAATCCTCTGCCATCAATCCTCAAACATCAATTCTCAATCGTGAATCCTCACTCCTCAATCCTCAACCCTCAATCCTCGTTCCTCAAACCTCAATCCTCAACCCTCAGTCCTCATCCTCAATTCTAAATTCTCAATTCTCAATCCTCAATCCTCAACCCTCAATCCTCAATCTTCAATCCTCAATAATCAATCTCCAATCCTGCATCCACCATCCCCAATCCTCAATCCTTAATCCTCAATCTTGAATCCTCAATCCCCAGTCCTCAATCTTCAATCCTCAATGATCAATCCGCAATCCTCAATCCTCAGTCCTCAATCCTCAATCCTCAATCCTCAAACCTCAAACCTCAACCGTCAGTCCTCGTCCTCAAACCTCAACCCTCAATCCTCCATCCTCAATCCTCAATCCTCAATCCTCAATCCTCAATCCTCAATCCTCAATCCTCAATCCTCAATCCTCAATCCTCAATCCTCAATCCTCAACATTCAACGCACAACCCTCAACCATCAATCCTCAATACTCAACCATCAATCCTCAGTTCTCAATACTCAATAGAATATCCTGAATCCTCATGGTTCAATACTCAACCAGCAATATTCCATAATCAAATCTCAATCCTCAAACATCAATTCTCAACACTCAATCCTCAATCCTCAATCCTCAATCTTCAATCGTCAATACCCAATCCTCAGTCTTCAATCCTCAATCCTCAATACTCAATTCTCAATCCTCAATCCTCAGTCCTCAAATCTCAATCCTGAATCCTCAATCATGAATCCTCAATCTTCAGCCCTTAGTCCTACACAATCAGTTGTCAATCCTCAATCCTCAATAGAATGTCCTCAATTCACAGTTTTCAATACTCAATACTCAATCTGCAATCTTCAGATCTCCATCCACAAACATCAATTATCATCACTCAACCCTCAATACTCAGTCCCCAATCCTCAATCTTCAATCCTCAATCCTCAATCCTCAATCCTCAATCTTAATCTTCAATCCTCAATACTCAATCTTCAATCCTCAATCCTCAATGCTCAATCCTCAATACTCAATCTTCAATCCTCAATCCTCAATCCTCAATCTACAATCCTCAATACTCAATCTGCAATGCTCAATCCTCAGTCCTCAATCCTCAATCCTCATTTTTCAATCCTCAATACCGAATCCTCAATCTTCAATCCTCAATCCTCAATCCTCAATTCTCAATACTCAATCCTCAATCCTCAGACTTCAGACATCAATACTCAACCCACAGTCCTCGTTCTCAATCCACAACCCTCAATCCTCAATCCTCAATCTTCAATCATTAATATTCAATCTTCTATCCACAATCCTCAACACTCAATCCTCAATCCTCAATCCTCAATCTTCAATCGTCAATACCCAATCCTCAGTCTTCAATCCTCAATCCTCAATCCTCAATTCTCAATCCTCAATCCTCAGTCCTCAAATCTCAATCCTGAATCCTCAATCATGAATCCTCAATCTTCAGCCCTTAGTCCTACACAATCAGTTGTCAATCCTCAATCCTCAATATAATGTCCTCAATTCACAGTTTTCAATACTCAATACTCAATCTGCAATCTTCAGATCTCCATTCACAAACATCAATTATCATCACTCAACCCTCAATACTCAGTCCCCAATCCTCAATCTTCAATCCTCAATCCTCAATCCTCAATCCTCAATCTTAATCTTCAATCCTCAATACTCAATCTTCAATCCTCAATCCTCAATGCTCAATCCTCAATACTCAATCTTCAATCCTCAATCCTCAATCCTCTATCTACAATCCTCAATACTCAATCTGCAATCCTCAATCCTCAGTCCTCAATCCTCAATCCTCATTTTTCAATCCTCAATACCGAATCCTCAATCTTCAATCCTCAATCCTCAATCCTCAATTCTCAATCCTCAATCCTCAATCCTCAGACTTCAGACATCAATACTCAACCCACGGTCCTCGTCCTCAATCCACAACCCTCAATCCTCAATCCTCAATCTTCAATCATTAATATTCAATCATCTATCCACAATCCTCAATCCTCAATCCTCAATCCTCAACCCTCAATCCTCTACGTTCAATCCTCAATAACCAATCCTCAGTCTTCAATCCTCAATCTTCAATCCTCAATCCTCAATCCTCAATCCTCAATCCTCAATCCTCAATCGTCAACCTTCACTCCTCAATACTCAATCTTCAATTCTCAATCCTCAATCCACAATCCTCAATCATCAATCCTCAATCCTCAAACCTCAATCCTGAATCCTCAATCCTGAATCCTCAATCTTCAGCCCTCAGTCCTCAACAATCAGCTGTCAATCCTCAATCCTCAATAGAATATCATCAATTCAAAGCTTTCAATACTCAATACTCAATCTGCAATCTTCAAATCTCTATCCACAATCATCAATTCTCATCACTCAACCCTCAACGCTCAGTCCCCAATCCTCAATCTTCAATCCTCAATCCTCAATCCTCAATCCTCAATCCTCAATCTTCAATCCTCAATACTCAATCTTCAATCCTCAATCCTTAACACTCAGTCCTCAATCCTCAATCCTCAATCCTCAAACATCAATACTCAACCCTCAGTCCTCGTCCTCAATCCACAACACACAATCCTCAATCCTCAATCTTCAATCATCAATATTCAATCTTCAGTCCTCGTTCCTCAAACCTCAATCCTCAACCCTCAGTCCTCATCTTCAATTCTAAATTCTCAATTCTCAATCCTCAATCCTCAACCCTCAATCCTCAATCTTCAATCCTCAATTATCAATCTCCAATCCTGCATCCTCAATCCCCAATCCTCAATCCTTAATCCTCAATCTTGAATCCTCAATCCCCAGTCCTCAATTTTCAATCCTCAATGATCAATCCGCAATCCTCAATCCTCAGTCCTCAAACCCCAATCCTCAATCCTCAAACCTCAAACCTCAACCGTCAGTCCTCGTCCACAAACCTCAACCCTCAATCCTCCATCCTCAATCTTCAATCATCAATACTCAATCTTCAATCCTCAATCCTCAATCCTCAATCCTCAATCCTCAATCCTCAACATTCAACGCACAACCCTCAACCATCAATCCTCAATACTCAACCATCAATCCTCAGTTCTCAATACTCAATAGAATATCCTGAATCCTCATGGTTCAATACTCAACCAGCAATATTCCATAATCAAATCTCAATCCTCAAACATCAATTCTCAACACTCAATCCTCAATCCTCAATCCTCAATCTTCAATCGTCAATACCCAATCCTCAGTCTTCAATCCTCAATCCTCAATCCTCAATTCTCGATCCTCAATCCTCAGTCCTCAAATCTCAATCCTGAATCCTCAATCATGAATCCTCAATCTTCAGCCCTTAGTCCTACACAATCAGTTGTCAATCCTCAATCCTCAATAGAATGTCCTCAATTCACAGTTTTCAATACTCAATACTCAATCTGCAATCTTCAGATCTCCATCCACAAACATCAATTATCATCACTCAACCCTCAATACTCAGTCCCCAATCCTCAATCTTCAATCCTCAATCCTCAATCCTCAATCCTCAATCTTAATCTTCAATCCTCAATACTCAATCTTCAAACCTCAATCCTCAATGCTCAATCCTCAATACTCAATCTTCAATCCTCAATCCTCAATCCTCAATCTACAATCCTCAATACTCAATCTGCAATCCTCAATCCTCAGTCCTCAATCCTCAATCCTCATTTTTCAATCCTCAATACCGAATCCTCAATCGTCAATCCTCAGTCCTCAATCCTCAATCCTCAATCCTCAAACCTCAAACCTCAACCGTCAGTCCTCGTCCTCAAACCTCAACACTCAATCCTCCATCCTCAATCTTCAATCATCAATACTCAATCTTCAATCCTCAATCCTCAATCCTCAGACTTCAGACATCAATTGTCAACCCACAGTCCTCGTCCTCAATCCACAACCCTCAATTCTCAATCCTCAATCTTCAACCATTAATATTCAATCTTCAATCCACAATCCTCAATCCTCAATCCTCAACCCACAATCCTCTACGTTCAATCCTCAATACCCAATCCTCAGTCTTCAATCCTCAATCCTCAATCCTCAATCCTCAATCCTCAATCCTCAGCCCTCAAACCTCAATCCTGAACCCTCAATTCTGAATCCTCAATCTTCAGCCCTGAGTCCTCAACAATCAGTTGTCAATCCTCAATCCTCAGTAGAGTATCCTCAATTCACAGTTTTCAATACTCAATACTCAATCTGCAATGTTCAGATCTCTATCCACAAACATCAATTCTCATCACTCAACCCTCAATGCTCTGTCCCCAATCCTCAATCTTCAATCCTCAATCCTCAGTTCTCAATCCTCTATCTTAATCTTCAATCCTCAATACTCAAACTTCAATCCTCAATCCTCAATGCCCTATCCTCAATCCTCAACCTTCAATCCTCAATACTCAATCTTCAATCCTGAATCCTAAATCCTCAACCCTCAATCCTCAATCCTCAATCCTCAATCCTCAATCGTCAATCTTCAATCCTCAATACTAAATCCTCAATCCTCAATCCTCAACCCTCGATCCTCAATCCTCAATCCTCAATCGTCAATCTTCAATACTCAATCCTCAATCCTCAAGCTTCAATCCTCAATACTGAATCTTCAATCCTCAATTCTCAATCCTCAATCCTCAATCCTCATTCTTCAATCCTCAATACCCAATCCTCAATCTTCAGTCCTCAATCCTCAATCCTCAATTCTGTGTCCTCAATCCTCAATCCTCAGACCTCTAACATCAAAACTCAACCCTCAGTCCTCGTCCTCGATCCACAACCCTCAATCCTCAATCCTCAATCTTCAATTCTCAATCCTCAATCCTCAATACTCAATCCTCAATCCTCAATCCTCAATCCTCAGTCCTCAAACCTCAATCCCGAATCCTCAATCGTGAATCCTCAATCTTCAGCCCTCAGTCCTCAACAATCAGTTGTCAATCCTCAATCCTCAATAGAATATCATCAATTCACAGTTTTCAATACTCAATACTCAATCTGCAATCTTCAAATCTGAATCCACAAACATCAATTCTCATAACTCAACCCTCAACACTCCGTCCCCAATCCTCAATTTCCAATCCTCAATCGTCAATCCTCAATCCTCAATCCCCAATTTTCAATCCTCGATCCTCAACACTCAATCTTCAATCCTCAATCCTCAATCCTCAATCCTCAATATTCAACACACAACCCTCAGCCATCCATTCTCAATACTCAACCATCAATCCTGAATTCTCAACACTCAATAGATTATACTGAATTCTCATGGTTGAATACTCAATCCAAAATATACAATAATCAAATCTCAATCCTCAAACATTAATTCTCAAAAATCAGTCCTCAACACTCAGTCCTCTCTCTTCAATCCTCCATCCTCAATCCTCAATCTTCAATCCTCAATACTCAATCTTCAATCCTCAATCCTCAATCCTCAATCCTCAATCCTCAATCCTCTATCCTCATTCTTCAATCCTCAACACCCAGTCCTCAATCTTCTATCCTCAATCCACAACCCACGATCCTCAATCCTCAATCTTCAATCATCAATATTCAATCTTCGGTCCGCAATCATCAATCTTCAATCCTCAATCCTCAATCCTCAATTCTCAATCCTCAATCGTCAGTCTTCAATCCTCAATACGCAATCTTCAATCCTGAATCCTCAATCCTCAATCCTCAATCCTCATTCTTCAATCCTCAATACCCAATCCTCAATCTTCAATCCTCAATCCTCAATCCTCAATTCTCAATCCTCAATCCTCAGTCCTCAGTCCTCAAACCACAATCCTCAACCCTCAGCCCTCATCCTCATTCCTCAATCCTCAACCCTCAGTCCTCCGTCCTCAAACCTCAAACCTCAGCCCTCAGACCCCATCCTCAATACTCAATCCTCAATCCTCAATCCTCAATCTTCAATCCTCAATACTCAATCTTCAATCCTCAATCCTCAGCCCTCAAACCTCAATTCTGAATCCTGAATACTCAATCTTCAATCCTCAATCCTCAGTCGTCAATACTCTACCATCAATCTCCAATCCTCAATCCTCAATGCTCAATACTCAATCCTCATTCTTCAATCCTCAATACCCAATCCTCAATCTTCAATCCTGAATCCTCAATGCTCAATTCTCAATCCCCAATCCTCAACCCTCAATATTCAATCCTCAATACTCAATCTTCAATCCTCAATCCTCAATCCTCAGTCATCAATTCTCAATCTTCAATTCTCAATCGTGAATCCTCACTCCTCAATCCTCAATCCTCAATCCTCGTTCCTCAAACCTCAATCCTCAACCCTCAGTCCTCATTCTCGATTCTCAATGCTCAATTCTCAATCCTCAATCCTCAATCCTCAATCCTCAATCCTCAGTCCTCAGTCCTCAAACCACAATCCTCAACCCTCAGCCCTCATCCTCATTCCTCAATCCTCAACCCTCAGTCCTCCGTCCTCAAACCTCAAACCTCAGCCCTCAGACCTCATCCTCAATACTCAATCCTCAATCCTCAATCCTCAATCTTCAATCCTCAATACTCAATCTTCAATCCTCAATCCTCAGTCCTCAAACCTCAATTCTGAATCCTGAATACTCAATCTTCAATCCTCAATCCTCAGTCCTCAATACTCTACCATCAATCTTCAATCCTCAATCCTCAATGCTCAATACTCAATCCTCATTCTTCAATCCTCAATACCCAATCCTCAATCTTCAATCCTGAATCCTCAATGCTCAATTCTCAATCCTCAATCCTCAACCCTCAATATTCAATCCTCACTACTCAATCTTCAATCCTCAATACTCAATCCTCAGTCATCAATTCTCAATCTTCAATTCTCAATCGTGAATCCTCACTCCTCAATCCTCAATCCTCAATCCTCGTTCCTCAAACCTCAACCCTCATCCCTCAGTCCTCACTCTCAATTCTCAATGCTCAATTCTCAATCCTCAATACTCAATCCTCAATCCTCAATCTTCAATCCTCAATAATCAATCTCCAATCCTAGATCCTCAATCCCCAATCATCAATCCTTAATCCTCAATCTTGAATCCTCGATACCCAGTCCTCAATCTTCAATGCTCAATGCTCAATCCTCAATCCTCAATCCTCAGTCCTCAATCCTCAATCCTCAATCCTCAAACCTCAAACCTCAACCATCAGTCCTCGTCCTCAAACCTCAACCCTCAATCCTCCATCCTCAATCTTCAATCATCAATATTCAATCTTCAATCCTCAATCCTCGATCCTCAATCCTCAATCCTCAGTATTCAACACACAACCCTCAACCATCGATCCTCAATACTCAACCATCAATCCTCAATTCTCAATACTCAATAGAATATCCTGAATTCTCATGATTCAATACTCAATCCACATTATTCAATAACCAAATCTCAATCCTCAAACATCAATCTTCAACACTCAATCCTCAACACTCAGTCCTCTCTCTTCAATCCTCCATCCTCAGTCCTCAATCCTCAAGCGTCAACACTCAATCCTCAATCCTCAACCCTCAATCCTCAGTCCTCAAACCTCAATCCCGAATCCTCAATCGTGAATCCTCAATCTTCAGCCCTCAGTCCTCAACAACCAGTTGTCAATCCTCAATCCTCAATAGAATATCATCAATTCACAGTTTTCAATACTCAATACTCAATCTGAAATCTTCAAATCTGAATCCACAAACATCAATTCTCATAACTCAACCCTCAACACTCCGTCCCCAATCCTCAATTTCCAATCCTCAATCGTCAATCCTCAATCCTCAATCCCCAATTTTCAATCCTCGATCCTCAACACTCAATCTTCAATCCTCAATCCTCAATCCTCAATCCTCAATATTCAACACACAACCCTCAGCCATCGATCCTCAATACTCAACCATCAATCCTGAATTCTCAACACTCAATAGATTATACTGAATTCTCATGGTTGAATACTCAATCCAAAATATACAATAATCAAATCTCAATCCTCAAACATTAATTCTCAAAACTCAGTCCTCAACACTCAGTCCTCTCTCTTCAATCCTCCATCCTCAATCCTCAATCTTCAATCCTCAATACTCAATCTTCAATCCTCAATCCTCAATCCTCAATCCTCAATCCTCTATCCTCATTCTTCAATCCTCAACACCCAGTCCTCAATCTTCTATCCTCAATCCACAACCCTCGATCCTCAATCCTCAATCTTCAATCATCAATATTCAATCTTCGGTCCGCAATCCTCAATCTTCAATCCTCAATCCTCAATCCTCAATTCTCAATCCTCAATCGTCAGTCTTCAATCCTCAATACTCAATCTTCAATCCTGAATCCTCAATCCTCAATCCTCAATCCTCATTCTTCAATCCTCAATACCCAATCCTCAATCTTCAATCCTCAATCCTCAATCCTCAATTCTCAATCCTCAATCCTCAGTCCTCAGTCCTCAAACCACAATCCTCAACCCTCAGCCCTCATCCTCATTCCTCAATCCTCAACCCTCAGTCCTCAATCCTCACCCTTCAATCCTCAATACTCAATCATCAATCCTCAATCCTCAGTCCCCAACCCTCAGCCCTCATCCTCAAACCTCAATCCTCAACCCTCAATTCTCAATCATCAATCCTCAATCCTCAATCTTCAATCCTCAATCCTCAATCCTTAATCCTCAATACTCAATCCTCAAACCTCAATACACAGTCTTCAATCCTCAATCCTCAATCCTCAATCTTCAATCCTCAATAATCAATCTCCAATCCTAGATCCTCAATCCCCAATCCTCAATCCTTAATCCTCAATCTTCAATCCTCAATCCCCAGTCCTCAATCTTCAATCCTCAATGCTCAATCCTCAATCCCCAGTCCCCTGTCCTCAATCCTCAATCCTCAACCTTCAAACCTCAATCCTCAACCGTCAGTCCTCGTCCTCAATCCTCAACCCTCAATCCTCAATCCTCAACTTTCAATCATCGATACTCAATCTTCAATCCTCAATCCTCAATCCTCAATCCTCAATCCTCAATCCTCAATCCTCAATCCTCAATCCTCAATCCTCAATCTTAATCTTCAATCCTCAATACTCAATCCTCAATCCTCAACCCTCAATCCTCAATCCTCAATCCTCAATCGTCAGTCTTCCATCCTGAATACTCAATCTTCAATCCTCAATGCTCAATCCTCAATCCTCAATCCTCAATCCTCAATCTTAATCTTCAATCCTCAATACTCAATCTTCAATCCTCAATCCTCAATCCTCAATCCTCAACACTCAATCCCCAATCATGAATCCTCAATCCTCAGTCCTCAATCTACAATCCTCAATACTCAATCTGCAATCCTCAATCCTCAGTCCTCAATCCTCAATCCTCATTCTTCAATCCTCAATACCAAATCTTCAATCTTCAATCCTCAATCCTCAATACTCAATCTTCAATCCTCAATCCTCAATTTTCAATCCTCAATGCCCAATCCTCAATCCTCAATCCTCAATCCTCAATCCTCAATCCTCAATCCTCAATCTTCAATACTCAATACCCAATCCTCAGTCTTCAATCCACAATCCTCAATCCTCAATCCTCACTCCTCAATCCTCAGTCCTCAAACATCAATCCTGAATCTTTCAATCATGAATCCTCAATCTTCAGCCCTGAGTCCTACGCAATTAGTTGTCAATCCTCAATCCTCAATAGAATGTCCTCAATTCACAGCTTTCAATACTCAATACTCAATCTGCAAACTTCAGATCTCTATCCACAAACATCAATTCTCATCACTCAACCCTCAATACGCTGTCCCCAATCCTCAATCTTCAATCCCCAATCCTCAATCCTCTATCCTCAATCTTAATCTTCAATCCTCAATACTCAATCTTCAATCCTCAATCCTCAATCCTCAATCCTCAATCCTCAATCTTCAATCCTCAATCCTCAATCCTCAATCTACAATCCTCAATACTCAATCTGCAATCCTCAATCCTCAGTCCTGAATCCTCAATCCTCATTCTTCAATTATCAATACCGAATCCTCAATCTTCAATCCTCAATCCTCAATCCTCAATTCTCAATCCTCAATCCTCAAACCTCAATCTTCAATCATTAATATTCAATCTTCAATCCACAATCCTCAATCCTCAATCCTCAATCCTCAACCCTCAATCCTCAACGTCCAATCCTCAATACCCAATCCTCAGTCTTCAATCCTCAATCCTCAATCCTCAATCCTCAATCCTCAATCCTCAATCCTCTGTCCTCAAACCTCAATCCTGAATCCTCAATCCTGAATCCTCAATCTTCAGCCCTGAGACCTCAACAATCATTTGTCAATCCTCAATCCTCAATAGAACGTCCTCAATTCACAGTTTTCAATACTCAATACTCAATCTGCAATCTTCAGATTTCTATACACAAACATCAATTCTCATCACTCAACCCTCAATACTCAGTCCACAATCCTCAACCTTCAATCGTCAATCCTCAATACTCAATCCTCAATCTTAATCTTCAATCCTCAATACTCAATCTTCAATCCTCAATCCTCAATCCTCAATCTTAATCTTCAATCCTCAATACTCAATCTTCAACCCTCAATCCTCAATCCTCAATCCTGAACACTCAATCCTCAATCTTCAATCCTCAATACTCAATCTTCAATACTCAATCCTCAATCCTCGATCCTCAATCCTCAATCCTCAATCCTCAATCGTCAATCTTCCATCCTCAATACTCAACCTTCAATCCTCAATCCTCATTCCTCAATCCTCAGTCCTCAATCTTCAGTCCTCAATACTCAATCTTCAATCCTCAATCCTCTATCCTCAACCCTCAATCCTCAATCCTCAATCCTCAATCGTCAATCTTCCATCCTCAATACTCAATCTTCAATCCTCAATCCTCAATCCTCAACCCTCAACCCTCAATCCTCATTCTTCAATCCTCAATACCCAATCCTCAATCTTCAATCCTCAATCCTCAATCCTCAATCCTCAATCCTCAATAGTCAATCCTCAATCTTCAACTCTCAGTGCCAAATCCTCAATCTTGAATACTCAATCCTCAATCCTCAAACTTCAATCCTCAATACTCAATCTTCAATCCTCAATCCTCAATCCTCAATCCTCAATCCTCATTCTTCAATCCTCAATACCCTATCCTCAATCTTCAATCCTCAATCCTCAATCCTCAATCCTCAATCCTCAATAGTCAATCCTCAATCTTCAACCCTCAGTGCCAAATACTCAATCTTGAATACTCAATCCTCAATCCTCAAACTTCAATCCTCAATACTCAATCTTCAATCCTCAATCCTCAGTCCTCAATCCTCAATCCTCATTCTTCAATCCTCAATACCCAATCCTCAATCTTCCATCCTCAATCCTCAATCCTCAATTCTCAATCCTCAATCCTCAATCC
Source organism: Calliopsis andreniformis (assembly GCF_051401765.1). Taxonomy (NCBI): domain Eukaryota; kingdom Metazoa; phylum Arthropoda; class Insecta; order Hymenoptera; family Andrenidae; genus Calliopsis; species Calliopsis andreniformis. The sequence continues at coordinate 3,210,372 of NW_027480440.1, forward strand.
TCAGACCTCAAACATCAATACTCAACCCTCAGTCCTCGTCCTCAATCCACAACCCTCAATCCTCAATCCTCAATCTTCAATTCTCAATCCTCAATCCACAATCCTCAATCATCAATCCTCAATCCTCAAACCTGAATCCTGAATCCTCAATCCTGAATCCTCAATCTTCAGCCCTCAGTCCTCAACAATCAGCTGTCAATCCTCAACCCTCAATAGAATATCATCAATTCAAAGCTTTCAATACTCAATACTCAATCTGCAATCTTCAAATCTCTATCCACAATCATCAATTCTCATCACTCAACCCTCAACGCTCAGTCCCCAATCCTCAATCTTCAATCCTCAATCCTCAATCCTCAATCCTCAATCCTCAATCTTCAATCCTCAATACTCAATCTTCAATCCTCAATCCTCAACACTCAGCCCTCAACCCTCAATACTCAATCCACAATCTTCAATCCTCAATAATCAATCTTCAAACCTCAATCCTCAATCCTCAACCCTCAATCTTCAATCCTCAATCCTCAATCCTCAATCCTCAATCCTCATTCTTCAATCCTCAATACCGAATCCTCAATCTTCAATCCTCAATCCTCAATACTCTATCTTCAATCCTCAATCCTCAATTTTCAATCCTCAATGCTCAATCCTCAATCCTCAATCCTCAATCCTCAATCCTCAATCCTCAATCCTCAATCTTAATCTTCAGTCCTCAATACTCAATCTTCAATCCTCAATCCTCAATCCTCAATCCTCAATACTCAATCTTCAATCCTCAATCCTCAATCCTCAACCTACAATCCTCAATACTCAATCTGCAATCCTCAATCCTCAGTCCTCAATCCTCAATCCTCATTCTTCAATCCTCAATACCGAATCCTCAATCTTCAATCCTCAATCCTCAATCCTCAATTCTCAATCCTCAATCCTCAATCCTCAGACTTCAAACATCAATACTCAACCCTCAGTCCTCGTCCTCAATCCACAACCCTCAATTCTCAATCCTCAATCTTCAATCATTAATATTCAATCTTCAATCCACAATCCTCAATCCTCAATCCTCAATCCTCAGTCCTCAGTCCTCAAACCTCAATCCTCAACCCTCAGCCCTCATCCTCAATCCTCAACACTCAGCCCTCATCCTCAATCCTCAATCCTCAATCCTAAATCCTGAAACTTCCATCCTCAATACTCAATCTTCAATCCTCAATCCCCTGTCCTCAAACGTCAATTCTGAATCCTCAATCCTGAATCCTCAATCTTCAGCCCTCAGTCCTACACAATCAGTTGTCAATCCTCAATCCTCAATAGAATGTCCTCAATTCACAGTTTTCAATACTCAATACTCAACCTGCAACCTTCAGATCTCTATCCACAAACATCAATTCTCATCACTCAACCCTCAATGCTCAGTCCCCAATCCTCAATCTTCAATCATCAATCCTCAATCCTCAATCTTCAATCCTCAATCCTCAATCCTTAATCCTCAATACTCAATCCTCAAACCTCAATACACAGTCTTCAATCCTCAATCCTCAATCCTCAATCTTCAATCCTCAATAATCAATCTCCAATCCTAGATCCTCAATCCCCAATCCTCAATCCTTAATCCTCAATCTTCAATCCTCAATCCCCAGTCCTCAATCTTCAATCCTCAATGCTCAATCCTCAATCCCCAGTCCCCTGTCCTCAATCCTCAATCCTCAACCTTCAAACCTCAATCCTCAACCGTCAGTCCTCGTCCTCAATCCTCAACCCTCAATCCTCAATCCTCAACTTTCAATCATCGATACTCAATCTTCAATCCTCAATCCTCAATCCTCAATCCTCAATCCTCAATCCTCAATCCTCAATCCTCAATCCTCAATCCTCAATCCTCAATCTTAATCTTCAATCCTCAATACTCAATCCTCAATCCTCAACCCTCAATCCTCAATCCTCAATCCTCAATCGTCAGTCTTCCATCCTGAATACTCAATCTTCAATCCTCAATGCTCAATCCTCAATCCTCAATCCTCAATCCTCAATCTTAATCTTCAATCCTCAATACTCAATCTTCAATCCTCAATCCTCAATCCTCAATCCTCAACACTCAATCCCCAATCATGAATCCTCAATCCTCAGTCCTCAATCTACAATCCTCAATACTCAATCTGCAATCCTCAATCCTCAGTCCTCAATCCTCAATCCTCATTCTTCAATCCTCAATACCAAATCTTCAATCTTCAATCCTCAATCCTCAATACTCAATCTTCAATCCTCAATCCTCAATTTTCAATCCTCAATGCCCAATCCTCAATCCTCAATCCTCAATCCTCAATCCTCAATCCTCAATCCTCAATCTTCAATACTCAATACCCAATCCTCAGTCTTCAATCCACAATCCTCAATCCTCAATCCTCAATCCTCAATCCTCAATCCTCTATCCTCATTCTTCAATCCTCAACACCCAGTCCTCAATCTTCTATCCTCAATCCACAACCCACGATCCTCAATCCTCAATCTTCAATCATCAATATTCAATCTTCGGTCCGCAATCATCAATCTTCAATCCTCAATCCTCAATCCTCAATTCTCAATCCTCAATCGTCAGTCTTCAATCCTCAATACGCAATCTTCAATCCTGAATCCTCAATCCTCAATCCTCAATCCTCATTCTTCAATCCTCAATACCCAATCCTCAATCTTCAATCCTCAATCCTCAATCCTCAATTCTCAATCCTCAATCCTCAGTCCTCAGTCCTCAAACCACAATCCTCAACCCTCAGCCCTCATCCTCATTCCTCAATCCTCAACCCTCAGTCCTCCGTCCTCAAACCTCAAACCTCAGCCCTCAGACCCCATCCTCAATACTCAATCCTCAATCCTCAATCCTCAATCTTCAATCCTCAATACTCAATCTTCAATCCTCAATCCTCAGCCCTCAAACCTCAATTCTGAATCCTGAATACTCAATCTTCAATCCTCAATCCTCAGTCGTCAATACTCTACCATCAATCTCCAATCCTCAATCCTCAATGCTCAATACTCAATCCTCATTCTTCAATCCTCAATACCCAATCCTCAATCTTCAATCCTGAATCCTCAATGCTCAATTCTCAATCCCCAATCCTCAACCCTCAATATTCAATCCTCAATACTCAATCTTCAATCCTCAATCCTCAATCCTCAGTCATCAATTCTCAATCTTCAATTCTCAATCGTGAATCCTCACTCCTCAATCCTCAATCCTCAATCCTCGTTCCTCAAACCTCAATCCTCAACCCTCAGTCCTCATTCTCGATTCTCAATGCTCAATTCTCAATCCTCAATCCTCAATCCTCAATCCTCAATCCTCAGTCCTCAGTCCTCAAACCACAATCCTCAACCCTCAGCCCTCATCCTCATTCCTCAATCCTCAACCCTCAGTCCTCCGTCCTCAAACCTCAAACCTCAGCCCTCAGACCTCATCCTCAATACTCAATCCTCAATCCTCAATCCTCAATCTTCAATCCTCAATACTCAATCTTCAATCCTCAATCCTCAGTCCTCAAACCTCAATTCTGAATCCTGAATACTCAATCTTCAATCCTCAATCCTCAGTTCTCAATACTCTACCATCAATCTTCAATCCTCAATCCTCAATGCTCAATACTCAATCCTCATTCTTCAATCCTCAATACCCAATCCTCAATCTTCAATCCTGAATCCTCAATGCTCAATTCTCAATCCTCAATCCTCAACCCTCAATATTCAATCCTCACTACTCAATCTTCAATCCTCAATACTCAATCCTCAGTCATCAATTCTCAATCTTCAATTCTCAATCGTGAATCCTCACTCCTCAATCCTCAATCCTCAATCCTCGTTCCTCAAACCTCAACCCTCATCCCTCAGTCCTCACTCTCAATTCTCAATGCTCAATTCTCAATCCTCAATACTCAATCCTCAATCCTCAATCTTCAATCCTCAATAATCAATCTCCAATCCTAGATCCTCAATCCCCAATCATCAATCCTTAATCCTCAATCTTGAATCCTCGATACCCAGTCCTCAATCTTCAATGCTCAATGCTCAATCCTCAATCCTCAATCCTCAGTCCTCAATCCTCAATCCTCAATCCTCAAACCTCAAACCTCAACCATCAGTCCTCGTCCTCAAACCTCAACCCTCAATCCTCCATCCTCAATCTTCAATCATCAATATTCAATCTTCAATCCTCAATCCTCGATCCTCAATCCTCAATCCTCAGTATTCAACACACAACCCTCAACCATCGATCCTCAATACTCAACCATCAATCCTCAATTCTCAATACTCAATAGAATATCCTGAATTCTCATGATTCAACACTCAATCCACATTATTCAATAACCAAATCTCAATCCTCAAACATCAATCTTCAACACTCAATCCTCAACACTCAGTCCTCTCTCTTCAATCCTCCATCCTCAGTCCTCAATCCTCAAGCGTCAACACTCAATCCTCAATCCTCAACCCTCAATCCTCAGTCCTCAAACCTCAATCCCGAATCCTCAATCGTGAATCCTCAATCTTCAGCCCTCAGTCCTCAACAACCAGTTGTCAATCCTCAATCCTCAATAGAATATCATCAATTCACAGTTTTCAATACTCAATACTCAATCTGAAATCTTCAAATCTGAATCCACAAACATCAATTCTCATAACTCAACCCTCAACACTCCGTCCCCAATCCTCAATTTCCAATCCTCAATCGTCAATCCTCAATCCTCAATCCCCAATTTTCAATCCTCGATCCTCAACACTCAATCTTCAATCCTCAATCCTCAATCCTCAATCCTCAATATTCAACACACAACCCTCAGCCATCGATCCTCAATACTCAACCATCAATCCTGAATTCTCAACACTCAATAGATTATACTGAATTCTCATGGTTGAATACTCAATCCAAAATATACAATAATCAAATCTCAATCCTCAAACATTAATTCTCAAAACTCAGTCCTCAACACTCAGTCCTCTCTCTTCAATCCTCCATCCTCAATCCTCAATCTTCAATCCTCAATACTCAATCTTCAATCCTCAATCCTCAATCCTCAATCCTCAATCCTCTATCCTCATTCTTCAATCCTCAACACCCAGTCCTCAATCTTCTATCCTCAATCCACAACCCTCGATCCTCAATCCTCAATCTTCAATCATCAATATTCAATCTTCGGTCCGCAATCCTCAATCTTCAATCCTCAATCCTCAATCCTCAATTCTCAATCCTCAATCGTCAGTCTTCAATCCTCAATACTCAATCTTCAATCCTGAATCCTCAATCCTCAATCCTCAATCCTCATTCTTCAATCCTCAATACCCAATCCTCAATCTTCAATCCTCAATCCTCAATCCTCAATTCTCAATCCTCAATCCTCAGTCCTCAGTCCTCAAACCACAATCCTCAACCCTCAGCCCTCATCCTCATTCCTCAATCCTCAACCCTCAGTCCTCCGACCTCAAACCTCAAACCTCAGCCCTCAGACCCAATCCTCAATACTCAATCCTCAATCCTCAATCCTCAATCTTCAATCCTCAATACTCAATCTTCAATCCTCAATCCTCAGTCCTCAAACCTCAATTCTGAATCCTGAATACTCAATCTTCAATCCTCAATCCTCAGTCGTCAATACTCTACCATCAATCTTTAATCCTCAATCCTCAATGCTCAATACTCAATCCTCATTCTTCAATCCTCAATACCCAATCCTCAATCTTCAATCCTGAATCCTCAATGCTCAATTCTCAATCCCCAATCCTCAACCCTCAATACTCAATCTTCAACTCTCAATCCTCAATCCTCAATCCTCAATACTCAATCCTCAATCCTCAATCTTCAATCCTCAATACTCAATCCTCAATCCTCAATCCTCAATTCTCAATCCTCAATCATCAATCCTCAATCTTCAATACTCAATCCTCAATCCTCAATTCTCAATCCTCAATACTCAACCATCAATCCTCAATTCTCAATACTCAATAGTATATCCTGAATTCTCTGTATCCAATACTCAAACCTCAATCCTCAACCCTCAGCCCTCATCCTCAATCCTCAATCCTCAATCCTCAATCCTCAATCCTCACCCTTCAATCCTCAATACTCAATCATCAATCCTCAATCCTCAGTCCCCAACCCTCAGCCCTCATCCTCAAACCTCAATCCTCAACCCTCAATTCTCAATCATCAATCCTCAATCCTCAATCTTCAATCCTCAATCCTCAATCCTTAATCCTCAATACTCAATCCTCAAACCTCAATACACAGTCTTCAATCCTCAATCCTCAATCCTCAATCTTCAATCCTCAATAATCAATCTCCAATCCTAGATCCTCAATCCCCAATCCTCAATCCTTAATCCTCAATCTTCAATCCTCAATCCCCAGTCCTCAATCTTCAATCCTCAATGCTCAATCCTCAATCCCCAGTCCCCTGTCCTCAATCCTCAATCCTCAACCTTCAAACCTCAATCCTCAACCGTCAGTCCTCGTCCTCAATCCTCAACCCTCAATCCTCAATCCTCAACTTTCAATCATCGATACTCAATCTTCAATCCTCAATCCTCAATCCTCAATCCTCAATCCTCAATCCTCAATCCTCAATCCTCAATCCTCAATCCTCAATCTTAATCTTCAATCCTCAATACTCAATCCTCAATCCTCAACCCTCAATCCTCAATCCTCAATCCTCAATCGTCAGTCTTCCATCCTGAATACTCAATCTTCAATCCTCAATGCTCAATCCTCAATCCTCAATCCTCAATCCTCAATCTTAATCTTCAATCCTCAATACTCAATCTTCAATCCTCAATCCTCAATCCTCAATCCTCAACACTCAATCCCCAATCATGAATCCTCAATCCTCAGTCCTCAATCTACAATCCTCAATACTCAATCTGCAATCCTCAATCCTCAGTCCTCAATCCTCAATCCTCATTCTTCAATCCTCAATACCAAATCTTCAATCTTCAATCCTCAATCCTCAATACTCAATCTTCAATCCTCAATCCTCAATTTTCAATCCTCAATGCCCAATCCTCAATCCTCAATCCTCAATCCTCAATCCTCAATCCTCAATCCTCAATCTTCAATACTCAATACCCAATCCTCAGTCTTCAATCCACAATCCTCAATCCTCAATCCTCACTCCTCAATCCTCAGTCCTCAAACATCAATCCTGAATCTTTCAATCATGAATCCTCAATCTTCAGCCCTGAGTCCTACGCAATTAGTTGTCAATCCTCAATCCTCAATAGAATGTCCTCAATTCACAGCTTTCAATACTCAATACTCAATCTGCAAACTTCAGATCTCTATCCACAAACATCAATTCTCATCACTCAACCCTCAATACGCTGTCCCCAATCCTCAATCTTCAATCCCCAATCCTCAATCCTCTATCCTCAATCTTAATCTTCAATCCTCAATACTCAATCTTCAATCCTCAATCCTCAATCCTCAATCCTCAATCCTCAATCTTCAATCCTCAATCCTCAATCCTCAATCTACAATCCTCAATACTCAATCTGCAATCCTCAATCCTCAGTCCTGAATCCTCAATCCTCATTCTTCAATTATCAATACCGAATCCTCAATCTTCAATCCTCAATCCTCAATCCTCAATTCTCAATCCTCAATCCTCAAACCTCAATCTTCAATCATTAATATTCAATCTTCAATCCACAATCCTCAATCCTCAATCCTCAATCCTCAACCCTCAATCCTCAACGTCCAATCCTCAATACCCAATCCTCAGTCTTCAATCCTCAATCCTCAATCCTCAATCCTCAATCCTCAATCCTCAATCCTCTGTCCTCAAACCTCAATCCTGAATCCTCAATCCTGAATCCTCAATCTTCAGCCCTGAGACCTCAACAATCATTTGTCAATCCTCAATCCTCAATAGAACGTCCTCAATTCACAGTTTTCAATACTCAATACTCAATCTGCAATCTTCAGATTTCTATACACAAACATCAATTCTCATCACTCAACCCTCAATACTCAGTCCACAATCCTCAACCTTCAATCGTCAATCCTCAATACTCAATCCTCAATCTTAATCTTCAATCCTCAATACTCAATCTTCAATCCTCAATCCTCAATCCTCAATCTTAATCTTCAATCCTCAATACTCAATCTTCAACCCTCAATCCTCAATCCTCAATCCTGAACACTCAATCCTCAATCTTCAATCCTCAATACTCAATCTTCAATACTCAATCCTCAATCCTCGATCCTCAATCCTCAATCCTCAATCCTCAATCGTCAATCTTCCATCCTCAATACTCAACCTTCAATCCTCAATCCTCATTCCTCAATCCTCAGTCCTCAATCTTCAGTCCTCAATACTCAATCTTCAATCCTCAATCCTCTATCCTCAACCCTCAATCCTCAATCCTCAATCCTCAATCGTCAATCTTCCATCCTCAATACTCAATCTTCAATCCTCAATCCTCAATCCTCAACCCTCAACCCTCAATCCTCATTCTTCAATCCTCAATACCCAATCCTCAATCTTCAATCCTCAATCCTCAATCCTCAATCCTCAATCCTCAATAGTCAATCCTCAATCTTCAACTCTCAGTGCCAAATCCTCAATCTTGAATACTCAATCCTCAATCCTCAAACTTCAATCCTCAATACTCAATCTTCAATCCTCAATCCTCAATCCTCAATCCTCAATCCTCATTCTTCAATCCTCAATACCCTATCCTCAATCTTCAATCCTCAATCCTCAATCCTCAATCCTCAATCCTCAATAGTCAATCCTCAATCTTCAACCCTCAGTGCCAAATACTCAATCTTGAATACTCAATCCTCAATCCTCAAACTTCAATCCTCAATACTCAATCTTCAATCCTCAATCCTCAGTCCTCAATCCTCAATCCTCATTCTTCAATCCTCAATACCCAATCCTCAATCTTCCATCCTCAATCCTCAATCCTCAATTCTCAATCCTCAATCCTCAATCCTCAGACCTCAAACATCAATACTCAACCCTCAGTCCTCGTCCTCAATCCACAACCCTCAATCCTCAATCCTCAATCTTCAATTCTCAATCCTCAATCCACAATCCTCAATCATCAATCCTCAATCCTCAAACCTGAATCCTGAATCCTCAATCCTGAATCCTCAATCTTCAGCCCTCAGTCCTCAACAATCAGCTGTCAATCCTCAACCCTCAATAGAATATCATCAATTCAAAGCTTTCAATACTCAATACTCAATCTGCAATCTTCAAATCTCTATCCACAATCATCAATTCTCATCACTCAACCCTCAACGCTCAGTCCCCAATCCTCAATCTTCAATCCTCAATCCTCAATCCTCAATCCTCAATCCTCAATCTTCAATCCTCAATACTCAATCTTCAATCCTCAATCCTCAACACTCAGCCCTCAACCCTCAATACTCAATCCACAATCTTCAATCCTCAATAATCAATCTTCAAACCTCAATCCTCAATCCTCAACCCTCAATCTTCAATCCTCAATCCTCAATCCTCAATCCTCAATCCTCATTCTTCAATCCTCAATACCGAATCCTCAATCTTCAATCCTCAATCCTCAATACTCTATCTTCAATCCTCAATCCTCAATTTTCAATCCTCAATGCTCAATCCTCAATCCTCAATCCTCAATCCTCAATCCTCAATCCTCAATCCTCAATCTTAATCTTCAGTCCTCAATACTCAATCTTCAATCCTCAATCCTCAATCCTCAATCCTCAATACTCAATCTTCAATCCTCAATCCTCAATCCTCAACCTACAATCCTCAATACTCAATCTGCAATCCTCAATCCTCAGTCCTCAATCCTCAATCCTCATTCTTCAATCCTCAATACCGAATCCTCAATCTTCAATCCTCAATCCTCAATCCTCAATTCTCAATCCTCAATCCTCAATCCTCAGACTTCAAACATCAATACTCAACCCTCAGTCCTCGTCCTCAATCCACAACCCTCAATTCTCAATCCTCAATCTTCAATCATTAATATTCAATCTTCAATCCACAATCCTCAATCCTCAATCCTCAATCCTCAGTCCTCAGTCCTCAAACCTCAATCCTCAACCCTCAGCCCTCATCCTCAATCCTCAACACTCAGCCCTCATCCTCAATCCTCAATCCTCAATCCTAAATCCTGAAACTTCCATCCTCAATACTCAATCTTCAATCCTCAATCCCCTGTCCTCAAACGTCAATTCTGAATCCTCAATCCTGAATCCTCAATCTTCAGCCCTCAGTCCTACACAATCAGTTGTCAATCCTCAATCCTCAATAGAATGTCCTCAATTCACAGTTTTCAATACTCAATACTCAACCTGCAACCTTCAGATCTCTATCCACAAACATCAATTCTCATCACTCAACCCTCAATGCTCAGTCCCCAATCCTCAATCTTCAATCATCAATCCTCAATCCTCAATCTTCAATCCTCAATCCTCAATCCTTAATCCTCAATACTCAATCCTCAAACCTCAATACACAGTCTTCAATCCTCAATCCTCAATCCTCAATCTTCAATCCTCAATAATCAATCTCCAATCCTAGATCCTCAATCCCCAATCCTCAATCCTTAATCCTCAATCTTCAATCCTCAATCCCCAGTCCTCAATCTTCAATCCTCAATGCTCAATCCTCAATCCCCAGTCCCCTGTCCTCAATCCTCAATCCTCAACCTTCAAACCTCAATCCTCAACCGTCAGTCCTCGTCCTCAATCCTCAACCCTCAATCCTCAATCCTCAACTTTCAATCATCGATACTCAATCTTCAATCCTCAATCCTCAATCCTCAATCCTCAATCCTCAATCCTCAATCCTCAATCCTCAATCCTCAATCCTCAATCTTAATCTTCAATCCTCAATACTCAATCCTCAATCCTCAACCCTCAATCCTCAATCCTCAATCCTCAATCGTCAGTCTTCCATCCTGAATACTCAATCTTCAATCCTCAATGCTCAATCCTCAATCCTCAATCCTCAATCCTCAATCTTAATCTTCAATCCTCAATACTCAATCTTCAATCCTCAATCCTCAATCCTCAATCCTCAACACTCAATCCCCAATCATGAATCCTCAATCCTCAGTCCTCAATCTACAATCCTCAATACTCAATCTGCAATCCTCAATCCTCAGTCCTCAATCCTCAATCCTCATTCTTCAATCCTCAATACCAAATCTTCAATCTTCAATCCTCAATCCTCAATACTCAATCTTCAATCCTCAATCCTCAATTTTCAATCCTCAATGCCCAATCCTCAATCCTCAATCCTCAATCCTCAATCCTCAATCCTCAATCCTCAATCTTCAATACTCAATACCCAATCCTCAGTCTTCAATCCACAATCCTCAATCCTCAATCCTCACTCCTCAATCCTCAGTCCTCAAACATCAATCCTGAATCTTTCAATCATGAATCCTCAATCTTCAGCCCTGAGTCCTACGCAATTAGTTGTCAATCCTCAATCCTCAATAGAATGTCCTCAATTCACAGCTTTCAATACTCAATACTCAATCTGCAAACTTCAGATCTCTATCCACAAACATCAATTCTCATCACTCAACCCTCAATACGCTGTCCCCAATCCTCAATCTTCAATCCCCAATCCTCAATCCTCTATCCTCAATCTTAATCTTCAATCCTCAATACTCAATCTTCAATCCTCAATCCTCAATCCTCAATCCTCAATCCTCAATCTTCAATCCTCAATCCTCAATCCTCAATCTACAATCCTCAATACTCAATCTGCAATCCTCAATCCTCAGTCCTGAATCCTCAATCCTCATTCTTCAATTATCAATACCGAATCCTCAATCTTCAATCCTCAATCCTCAATCCTCAATTCTCAATCCTCAATCCTCAAACCTCAATCTTCAATCATTAATATTCAATCTTCAATCCACAATCCTCAATCCTCAATCCTCAATCCTCAACCCTCAATCCTCAACGTCCAATCCTCAATACCCAATCCTCAGTCTTCAATCCTCAATCCTCAATCCTCAATCCTCAATCCTCAATCCTCAATCCTCTGTCCTCAAACCTCAATCCTGAATCCTCAATCCTGAATCCTCAATCTTCAGCCCTGAGACCTCAACAATCATTTGTCAATCCTCAATCCTCAATAGAACGTCCTCAATTCACAGTTTTCAATACTCAATACTCAATCTGCAATCTTCAGATTTCTATACACAAACATCAATTCTCATCACTCAACCCTCAATACTCAGTCCACAATCCTCAACCTTCAATCGTCAATCCTCAATACTCAATCCTCAATCTTAATCTTCAATCCTCAATACTCAATCTTCAATCCTCAATCCTCAATCCTCAATCTTAATCTTCAATCCTCAATACTCAATCTTCAACCCTCAATCCTCAATCCTCAATCCTGAACACTCAATCCTCAATCTTCAATCCTCAATACTCAATCTTCAATACTCAATCCTCAATCCTCGATCCTCAATCCTCAATCCTCAATCCTCAATCGTCAATCTTCCATCCTCAATACTCAACCTTCAATCCTCAATCCTCATTCCTCAATCCTCAGTCCTCAATCTTCAGTCCTCAATACTCAATCTTCAATCCTCAATCCTCTATCCTCAACCCTCAATCCTCAATCCTCAATCCTCAATCGTCAATCTTCCATCCTCAATACTCAATCTTCAATCCTCAATCCTCAATCCTCAACCCTCAACCCTCAATCCTCATTCTTCAATCCTCAATACCCAATCCTCAATCTTCAATCCTCAATCCTCAATCCTCAATCCTCAATCCTCAATAGTCAATCCTCAATCTTCAACTCTCAGTGCCAAATCCTCAATCTTGAATACTCAATCCTCAATCCTCAAACTTCAATCCTCAATACTCAATCTTCAATCCTCAATCCTCAATCCTCAATCCTCAATCCTCATTCTTCAATCCTCAATACCCTATCCTCAATCTTCAATCCTCAATCCTCAATCCTCAATCCTCAATCCTCAATAGTCAATCCTCAATCTTCAACCCTCAGTGCCAAATACTCAATCTTGAATACTCAATCCTCAATCCTCAAACTTCAATCCTCAATACTCAATCTTCAATCCTCAATCCTCAGTCCTCAATCCTCAATCCTCATTCTTCAATCCTCAATACCCAATCCTCAATCTTCCATCCTCAATCCTCAATCCTCAATTCTCAATCCTCAATCCTCAATCCTCAGACCTCAAACATCAATACTCAACCCTCAGTCCTCGTCCTCAATCCACAACCCTCAATCCTCAATCCTCAATCTTCAATTCTCAATCCTCAATCCACAATCCTCAATCATCAATCCTCAATCCTCAAACCTGAATCCTGAATCCTCAATCCTGAATCCTCAATCTTCAGCCCTCAGTCCTCAACAATCAGCTGTCAATCCTCAACCCTCAATAGAATATCATCAATTCAAAGCTTTCAATACTCAATACTCAATCTGCAATCTTCAAATCTCTATCCACAATCATCAATTCTCATCACTCAACCCTCAACGCTCAGTCCCCAATCCTCAATCTTCAATCCTCAATCCTCAATCCTCAATCCTCAATCCTCAATCTTCAATCCTCAATACTCAATCTTCAATCCTCAATCCTCAACACTCAGCCCTCAACCCTCAATACTCAATCCACAATCTTCAATCCTCAATAATCAATCTTCAAACCTCAATCCTCAATCCTCAACCCTCAATCTTCAATCCTCAATCCTCAATCCTCAATCCTCAATCCTCATTCTTCAATCCTCAATACCGAATACTCAATCTTCAATCCTCAATCCTCAATACTCTATCTTCAATCCTCAATCCTCAATTTTCAATCCTCAATGCTCAATCCTCAATCCTCAATCCTCAATCCTCAATCCTCAATCCTCAATCCTCAATCTTAATCTTCAGTCCTCAATACTCAATCTTCAATCCTCAATCCTCAATCCTCAATCCTCAATACTCAATCTTCAATCCTCAATCCTCAATCCTCAACCTACAATCCTCAATACTCAATCTGCAATCCTCAATCCTCAGTCCTCAATCCTCAATCCTCATTCTTCAATCCTCAATACCGAATCCTCAATCTTCAATCCTCAATCCTCAATCCTCAATTCTCAATCCTCAATCCTCAATCCTCAGACTTCAAACATCAATACTCAACCCTCAGTCCTCGTCCTCAATCCACAACCCTCAATTCTCAATCCTCAATCTTCAATCATTAATATTCAATCTTCAATCCACAATCCTCAATCCTCAATCCTCAATCCTCAGTCCTCAGTCCTCAAACCTCAATCCTCAACCCTCAGCCCTCATCCTCAATCCTCAACACTCAGCCCTCATCCTCAATCCTCAATCCTCAATCCTAAATCCTGAAACTTCCATCCTCAATACTCAATCTTCAATCCTCAATCCCCTGTCCTCAAACGTCAATTCTGAATCCTCAATCCTGAATCCTCAATCTTCAGCCCTCAGTCCTACACAATCAGTTGTCAATCCTCAATCCTCAATAGAATGTCCTCAATTCACAGTTTTCAATACTCAATACTCAACCTGCAACCTTCAGATCTCTATCCACAAACATCAATTCTCATCACTCAACCCTCAATGCTCAGTCCCCAATCCTCAATCTTCAATCCTCAATCCTCAATCATCAACCCTCAATCTTAATCTTCAATCCTCAATACTCAATCCTCAATCCTCAATCCTCAATCCTCAATACTCAATCCTCAATCTTCAATCCTCAATACTCAATCTTCAAACCTCAATCCTCAATCCTCAACCCTCAATCCTCAATCCTCAATCCTCAATCATCAGTCTTCCATCCTCAATACTCAATCTTCAATCCTCAATGCTCAATCCTCAATCCTCAATCCTCAATCCTCAATCCTCAATCCTCAATCCTCAATCCTCAATCGTCAATCTTCCATCCTCAATACTCAATCTTCAATCCTCAATCCTCATTCCTCAATCCTCAATCCTCAATCTTCAATCCTCAATACTCAGTCTTCAATCCTCAATCCTCTATCCTCAACCCTCAATCCTCAATCTTCCATCCTCAATACTCAATCTTCAATACTCAATCCTCAACCCTCAACCCTCAATCTTAATCTTCAATCCTCAATACTCAATCTTCAATCCTCAATCCTCAATCCTCAATCCTCAATACTCAATTTTCAATCCTCAATCCTCAATCCTCAATCTACAATCCTCAATACTCAATCTGCAATCCTCAATCCTCAGTCCTCAATCCTCAATCCTCATTCTTCAATCCTCAATACCGAATCCTCAATCTTCAATCCTCAATCCTCAATCCTCAATTCTCAATCCTCAATCCTCAATCCTCAGACTTCAAATATCAATACTCAACCCTCAGTCCTCGTCCTCAATCCACAACCCTCAGTCCTCAATCCTCAATCTTCAATCATTAATATTCAACCTTCAATCCACAATCCTCAATCCTCAATCCTCAATCCTCAATCCTCAGTTCTCAGTCCTCAAACCTCAATCCTCAACCCTCAGCCCTCATCCTCAATCCTCAACCCTCAGCCCTCATCCTCAATCCTCAATCCTCAATCCTAAATCCTGAATCTTCCATCCTCAATACTCAATCTTCAATCCTCAATCCCCTGTCCTCAAACGTCAATTCTGAATCCTCAATCCTGAATCCGCAATCTTCAGCCCTCAGTCCTACACAATCAGTTGTCAATCCTCAATCCTCAATAGAATGTCCTCAATTCACAGTTTTCAATACTCAATACTCAACCTGCAACCTTCAGATCTCTATCCACAAACATCAATTCTCATCACTCAACCCTCAATGCTCAGTCCCCAAACCTCAATCTTCAATCCTCAATCCTCAATCATCAACCCTCAACCTTAATCTTCAATCCTCAATACTCAATCTTCAATCCTCAATCCTCAATCCTCAATACTCAATCCTCAATCTTCAATCCTCAATACTCAATCTTCAGACCTCAATCCTCAATCCTCAAACCTCAATCCTCAATCCTCAATCCTCAATCGTCAGTCTTCCATCCTCAATACTCTATCTTCAATCCTCAATGCTCAATCCTCAATCCTCAATCCTCAATCCTCAATCTTAATCTACGAATCCTCAATACTCAATCTTCAATCCTCAATCCTCAATCCTCAATCCTCAACACTCAATCCCCAATCATGAATCCTCAATCCTCAGTCCTCAATCTACAATCCTCAATACTCAATCTACAATCCTCAATCCTCAGTCCTCAATCCTCAATCCTCATTCTTCAATCCTCAATACCGAATCTTCAATCTTCAATCCTCAATCCTCAATACTCAATCTTCAATCCTCAATCCTCAATTTTCAATCCTCAATGCTCAATCGTCAATCCTCAATCCACAATCCTCAATCCTCAATCCTCAATCCTCAATCTTCAATACTCAATACCCAATCCTCAGTCTTCAATCCACAATCCTCAATCCTCAATCCTCACTCCTCAATCCTCAGTCCTCAAACCTCAATCCTGAATCTTTCAATCATGAATCCTCAATCTTCAGCCCTGAGTCCTACGCAATCAGTTGTCAATCCTCAATCCTCAATAGAATGTCCTCAATTCACAGCTTTCAATACTCAATACTCAATCTGCAAACTTCAGATCTCTATCCACAAACGTCAATTCTCATCACTCAACCCTCAATACGCTGTCCCCAATCCTCAATCTTCAATCCCCAATCCTCAATCCTCAATCCTCAATCTTAACCTTCAATCCTCAATACTCAATCTTCAATCCTCAATCCTCAATCCTCAATCCTCAATCCTCAATCTTCAATCCTCAATCCTCAATCCTCAATCTACAATCCTCAATACTCAATCTGCAATCCTCAATCCTCAGTCCTGAATCCTCAATCCTCATTCTTCAATTATCAATACCGAATCCTCAATCTTCAATCCTCAATCCTCAATCCTCAATTCTCAATCCTCAATCCTCAATCCTCAATCCTCAATCTTCAATCATTAATATTCAATCTTCAATCCACAATCCTCAATCCTCAATCCTCAATCCTCAACCCTCAATCCTCAACGTCCAATCCTCAATACCCAATCCTCAGTCTTCAATCCTCAATCCTCAATCCTCAATCCTCAATCCTCAATACTCAATCCTCAATCCTCAGTCCTCAAACCTCAATCCTGAATCCTCAATCCTGAATCCTCAATCTTCAGCCCTGAGTCCTCAACAATCATTTGTCAATCCTCAATCCTCAATAGAACGTCCTCAATTCACAGTTTTCAATACTCAATACTCAATCTGCAATCTTCAGATTTCTATACACACACATCAATTCTCATCACTCAACCCTCAATACTCAGTCCACAATCCTCAACCTTCAATCGTCAATCCTCAATCCTCAATCCTCAATCTTAATCTTCAATCCTCAATACTCAATTTTCAATCCTCAATCCTCAATCCTCGATCTTAATCTTCAATCCTCAATACTCAATCTTCAACCCTCAATCCTCAATCCTCAATCCTGAACACTCAATCCTCAATCTTCAATCCTCAATACTCAATCTTCAATACTCAATCTTCAATCCTCAATCCTCAACCCTCAGCCCTCATCCTCAATCCTCAATCCTCAATCCCAAATCCTGAATCTTCCATCCTCAATACTCAATCTTCAATCCTCAATCCCCTGTCCTCAAACGTCAATTCTGAATCCTCAATCCTGAATCCTCAATCTTCAGCCCTCAGTCCTACACAATCAGTTGTCAATCCTCAATCCTCAATAGAATGTCCTCAATTCACAGTTTTCAATACTCAATACTCAACCTGCAACCTTCAGATCTCTATCCACAAACATCAATTCTCATCACTCAACCCTCAATGCTCAGTCCCCAAACCTCAATCTTCAATCCTCAATCCTCAATCATCAACCCTCAATCTTAATCTTCAATCCTCAATACTCAATCTTCAATCCTCAATCCTCAATCCTCAATCCTCAATACTCAATCCTCAATCTTCAATCCTCAATACTCAATCTTCAAACCTCAGTCCTCAATCCTCAAACCTCAATCCTCAATCCTCAATCGTCAGTCTTCCATCCTCAATACTCAATCTTCAATCCTCAATGCTCAATCCTCAATCCTCAATCCTCAATCCTCAATCTTAATCTTCAATCCTCAATACTCAATCTTCAATCCTCAATCCTCAATCCTCAATCCTCAACACTCAATCCCCAATCATGAATCCTCAATCCTCAGTCCTCAATCTACAATCCTCAATACTCAATCTGCAATCCTCAATCCTCAGTCCTCAATCCTCAATCCTCATTCTTCAATCCTCAATACCGAATCTTCAATCTTCAATCCTCAATCCTCAATACTCAATCTTCAATCCTCAATCCTCAATTTTCAATCCTCAATGCTCAATCCTCAATCCTCAATCCTCAATCCTCAATCCTCAATCCTCAATCCTCAATCTTCAGTACTCAATACCCAATCCTCAGTCTTCAATCCACAATCCTCAATCCTCAATCCTCACTCCTCAATCCTCAGTCCTCAAACCTCAATCCTGAATCTTTCAATCATGAATCCTCAATCTTCAGCCCTGAGTCCTACGCAATCAGTTGTCAATCCTCAATCCTCAATAGAATGTCCTCAATTCACAGCTTTCAATACTCAATACTCAATCTGCAAACTTCAGATCTCTATCCACAAACATCAATTCTCATCACTCAACCCTCAATACGCTGTCCCCAATCCTCAATCTTCAATCCCCAATCCTCAATCCTCAATCCTCAATCTTAATCTTCAATCCTCAATACTCAATCTTCAATCCTCAATCCTCAATCCTCAATCCTCAATCCTCAACCTTCAATCCTCAATCCTCAATCCTCAATCTACAATCCTCAATACTCAATCTGCAATCCTCAATCCTCAGTCCTGAATCGTCAATCCTCATGCTTCAATTATCAATACCGAATCCTCAATCTTCAATCCTCAATCCTCAATCCTCAATTCTCAATCCTCAATCCTCAATCCTCAATCTTCAATCATTAATATTCAATCTTCAATCCACAATCCTCAATCCTCAATCCTCAATCCTCAACCCTCAATCCTCAACGTTCAATCCTCAATACCCAATCCTCAGTCTTCAATCCTCAATCCTCAATCCTCAATCCTCAATCCTCAATCCTCAATCCTCAGTCCTCAAAAATCAATCCTGAATCCTCAATCCTGAATCCTCAATCTTCAGCCCTGAGTCCTCAACAATCATTTGTCAATCCTGAATCCTCAAGAGAACGTCCTCAATTCACCGTTTTCAATACTCAATACTCAATCTGCAATCTTCAGATTTCTATACACAAACATCAATTCTCATCACTCAACCGTCAAAACTCAGTCCACAATCCTCAACCTTCAATCGTCAATCCTCAATCCTCAATCCTCAATCTTAATCTTCAATCCTCAATACTCAATCTTCAATCCTCAATCCTCAATCCTCAATCTTAATCTTCAATCCTCAATACTCAATCTTCAACCCTCAATCCTCAATCCTCAATCCTGAACACTCAATCCTCAACCTTCAATCCTCAATACTCAATCTTCAATACTCAATCTTCAATCCTCAATCCTCAGTCCTCAATTCTCAATCCTCAATCCTCAATCATGCAGACCTCAAACATCAATACTCAACCCTCAGTCCTCGTCCTCAATCCACAACACACAATCCTCAATCCTCAATCTTCAATCATCAATATTCAATCTTCAGTCCTCAATCCTCAATCCTCAATCCTCAATCCTCAATCCTCAATGTTCAATCCTCAGGCCTCAATCTTCAATCCTCAATACCCAATCCTCAGTCTTCGATCCTCAATCCTCAATCCTCAATACTCAATCTTCAATCCTCAATCCTAAATCCTCAATCCTCAATCCTCAATCCTCAATCCTCAATACTCAATCCTCAATCTTCAATCCTCAATACTCAATCTTCAAACCTCAATCCTCAATCCTCAACCCTCAATCTTCAATCCTCAATCCTCAATCCTCAATCCTCAATCCTCATTCTTCAATCCTCAATACCGAATCCTCAATCTTCAATCCTCAATATTCAATACTCTATCTTCAATCCTCAATCCTCAATTTTCAATCCTCAACGCTCAATACACAATCTTCAATCCTCAATCCTCTATCCTCAACCCTCAATCCTCAATCTTCAATCCTCAATACTCAAACTTCAATACTAAATCCTCAATCCTCAATCCTCAATCCTCAATCCTCAATCCTCAATCCTCAATCTTCCATCCTCAATACTCAATCTTCAATCCTCAATCCTCATTCCTCAATCCTCAATCCTCAATCTTCAATCCTCAATACTCAATCTTCAATCCTCAATCCTCTATCCTCAACCCTCAATCCTCAATCCTCAATCCTCAATCGTCAATCTTCCATCCTCAATACTCAATCTTCAATCCTCAATCTTCAATCCTCAATCCTCAATCCTCAATCCTCAACCCTCAACCCTCAATCCTCATTCTTCAATCCTCAATACTCAATCTTCAATACTCAATCCTCAATCCTCAATCCTCAATCCTCAATCCTCAATCCTCAATACCGAATCCTCAATCTTCAATCCTCAATCCTCAATACTCTATCTTCAATCCTCAATCCACAATTTTCAATCCTCAATGCTCAATCCTCAATCCTCAATCCTCAATCCTCAATCCTCAATCCTCAATCCTCAATCTTAATCTTCAATCCTCAATACTCAATCTTCAATCCTCAATCCTCAATCCTCAATCCTCAATACTCAATCTTCAATCCTCAATCCTCAATCCTCTATCTACAATCCTCAATACTCAATCTGCAATCCTCAATCCTCAGTCCTCAATCCTCAATCCTCATTCTTCAATCCTCAATACCGAATCCTCAATCTTCAATACTCAACACCCAATCCTCAGTCTTCAATCCACAATCCTCAATCCTCAATCCTCACTCCTCAATCCTCAGTCCTCAAACCTCAATCCTGAATCTTTCAATCATGAATCCTCAATCTTCAGCCCTGAGTCCTACGCAATCAGTTGTCAATCCTCAATCCTCAATAGAATGTCCTCAATTCACAGTTTTCAATACTCAATATTCAACCTGCAACCTTCAGATCTCTATCCACAAACATCAATTCTCATCACTCAACCCTCAATGCTCAGTCCCCAATCCTCAATCTTCAATCCTCAATCCTCAATCATCAACCCTCAATCTTAATCTTCAATCCTCAATACTCAATCTTCAATCCTCAATCCTCAATCCTCAATACTCAATCCTCAATCTTCAATCCTCAATACTCAATCTTCAAACCTCAATCCTCAATCCTCAACCCTCAATCCTCAATCCTCAATCCTCAATCGTCAGTCTTCCATCCTCAATCCTCAATCCTCAATCGTCAATCTTCCATCCTCAATACTCAATCTTCAATCCTCAATCCTCATTCCTCAATCCTCAAACCTCAATCTTCAATCCTCAATACTCAATCTTCAATCCTCAATCCTCTATCCTCAACCCTCAATCCTCAATCTTCAATCCTCAATACTCAATCTTCAATACTGAATCCTCAATCCTCAATCCTCAATCCTCAATCCTCAATCCTCAATCCTCAGACCTCAAACATCAATACTGAACCCTCAGTCCTCGCCCTCAATCCACAACACACAATCCTCAATCCTCAATCTTCAATCATCAATATTCAATCTTCAGTCCTCAATCCTCAATCCTCAATCCTCAATCCTCAATCCTCAATGTTCAATCCTCAGGCCTCAATCTTCAATCCTCAATACCCAATCCTCAGTATTCGATCCTCAATCCTCAATCCTCAATACTCAATCTTCAATCCTCAATCCTAAATCCTCAATCCTCAATCCTCAATCCTCAATCCTCAATACTCAATCCTCAACCTTCAATCCTCAATACTCAATCTTCAAACCTCAATCCTCAATCCTCAACCCTCAATCTTCAATCCTCAATCCTCAATCCTCAATCCTCAATCCTCATCCTTCAATCCTCAATACCGAATCCTCAATCATCAATCCTCAATCCTCAATACTCTATCCTCAATTCTCAATCCTCAATCCTCTATCCTCAATCCTCAATCTTCAATCATTAATACTCAATCTTCAATCCACAATCCTCAATCCTCAATCCTCAATCCTCAACCCTCAATCCTCAACGTCCAATCCTCAATACCCAATCCTCAGTCTTCAATCCTCAATCCTCAATCCTCAATCCTCAATCCTCAATCCTCAATCCTCAATCCTCAGTCCTCAAACCTCAATCCTGAATCCTCAATCCTGAATCCTCAATCTTCAGCACTGAGTCCTCAACAATCATTTGTCAATCCTCAATCCTCAATAGAACGTCCTCAATTCACAGTTTTCAATACTCAATACTCAATCTGCAATCTTCAGATTTCTATACACACACATCAATTCTCATCACTCAACCCTCAATACTCAGTCCACAATCCTCAACCTTCAATCGTCAATCCTCAATCCTCAATCCTCAATCTTAATCTTCAATCCTCAATACTCAATCTTCAATCCTCAATCCTCAATCCTCGATCTTAATCTTCAATCCTCAATACTCAATCTTCAACCCTCAATCCTCAATCCTCAATCCTGAACACTCAATCCTCAATCTTCAATCCTCAATACTCAATCTTCAATACTCAATCTTCAATCCTCAATCCTCAACCCTCAGCCCTCATCCTCAATCCTCAATCCTCAATCCTAAATCCTGAATCTTCCATCCTCAATACTCAATCTTCAATCCTCAATCCCCTGTCCTCAAACGTCAATTCTGAATCCTCAATCCTGAATCCTCAATCTTCAGCCCTCAGTCCTACACAATCAGTTGTCAATCCTCAATCCTCAATAGAATGTCCTCAATTCACAGTTTTCAATACTCAATACTCAACCTGCAATCCTCAATCCTCAGTCCTGAATCGTCAATCCTCATGCTTCAATTATCAATACCGAATCCTCAATCTTCAATCCTCAATCCTCAATCCTCAATTCTCAATCCTCAATCCTCAATCCTCAATCTTCAATCATTAATATTCAATCTTCAATCCACAATCCTCAATCCTCAATCCTCAATCCTCAACCCTCAATCCTCAACGTCCAATCCTCAATACCCAATCCTCAGTCTTCAATCCTCAATCCTCAATCCTCAATCCTCAATCCTCAATCCTCAATCCTCAGTCCTCAAAAATCAATCCTGAATCCTCAATCCTGAATCCTCAATCTTCAGCCCTGAGTCCTCAACAATCATTTGTCAATCCTGAATCCTCAAGAGAACGTCCTCAATTCACAGTTTTCAATACTCAATACTCAATCTGCAATCTTCAGATTTCTATACACAAACATCAATTCTCATCACTCAACCGTCAAAACTCAGTCCACAATCCTCAACCTTCAATCGTCAATCCTCAATCCTCAATCCTCAATCTTAATCTTCAATCCTCAATACTCAATCTTCAATCCTCAATCCTCAATCCTCAATCTTAATCTTCAATCCTCAATACTCAATCTTCAACCCTCAATCCTCAATCCTCAATCCTGAACACTCAATCCTCAACCTTCAATCCTCAATATTCAATCTTCAATACTCAATCTTCAATCCTCAATCCTCAGTCCTCAATTCTCAATCCTCAATCCTCAATCATGCAGACCTCAAACATCAATACTCAACCCTCAGTCCTCGTCCTCAATCCACAACACACAATCCTCAATCCTCAATCTTCAATCATCAATACTCAATCTTCAAACCTCAATCCTCAATCCTCAACCCTCAATCCTCAATCCTCAATCCTCAATCGTCAGTCTTCCATCCTCAATACTCAATCTTCAATCCTCAATGCTCAATCCTCAATCCTCAATCCTCAATCCTCAATCCTCAATCCTCAATCCTCAATCCTCAATCCTCAATCGTCAATCTTCCATCCTCAATACTCAATCTTCAATCCTCAATCCTCATTCCTCAATCCTCAAACCTCAATCTTCAATCCTCAATACTCAATCTTCAATCCTCAATCCTCTATCCTCAACCCTCAATCCTCAATCTTCAATCCTCAATACTCAATCTTCAATACTCAATCCTCAATCCTCAATCCTCAATCCTCAATCCTCAATCCTCAATCCTCAGACCTCAAACATCAATACTGAACCCTCAGTCCTCGCCCTCAATCCACAACACACAATCCTCAATCCTCAATCTTCAATCATCAATATTCAATCTTCAGTCCTCAATCCTCAATCCTCAATCCTCAATCCTCAATCCTCAATGTTCAATCCTCAGGCCTCAATCTTCAATCCTCAATACCCAATCCTCAGTCTTCGATCCTCAATCCTCAATCCTCAATACTCAATCTTCAATCCTCAATCCTAAATCCTCAATCCTCAATCCTCAATCCTCAATCCTCAATACTCAATCCTCAACCTTCAATCCTCAATACTCAATCTTCAAACCTCAATCCTCAATCCTCAACCCTCAATCTTCAATCCTCAATCCTCAATCCTCAATCCTCAATCCTCATCCTTCAATCCTCAATACCGAATCCTCAATCATCAATCCTCAATCCTCAATACTCTATCTTCAATCCTCAATCCTCAATTTTCAATACTCAATGCTCAATCCTCAATCCTCAATCCTCAATCCTCAATCCTCAATCCTCAATCTTAATCTTCAATCCTCAATACTCAATCTTCAATCCTCAATCCTCAATCCTCAATCCTCAATACTCAATCTGCAATCCTCAATCCTCAATCCTCAATCTACAATCCTCAGTACTCAATCTGCAATCCTCAATCCTCAGTCCTCAATCCTCAATCCTCATTCTTCAATCCTCAATACCGAATCCTCAATCTTCAATCCTCAATCCTCAATCCTCAATTCTCAATCCTCAATCCTCAATCCTCAGACTTCAAACATCAATACTCAACCCTCAGTCCTCGTCCTCAATCCACAACCCTCAATCCTCCATCCTCAATCTTCAATCATTAATATTCAACCTTCAATCCACAATCCTCAATCCTCAATCCTCAATCCTCAGTCCTCAGTCCTCAAACCTCAATCCTCAATCCTCAATTCTCAATCCTCAATCCTCTATCCTCAATCCTCAATCTTCAATCATTAATACTCAATCTTCAATCCACAATCCTCAATCCTCAATCCTCAATCCTCAACCCTCAATCCTCAACGTCCAATCCTCAATACCCAATCCTCAGTCTTCAATCCTCAATCCTCAATCCTCAATCCTCAATCCTCAATCCTCAATCCTCAATCCTCAGTCCTCAAACCTCAATCCTGAATCCTCAATCCTGAATCCTCAATCTTCAGCACTGAGTCCTCAACAATCATTTGTCAATCCTCAATCCTCAATAGAACGTCCTCAATTCACAGTTTTCAATACTCAATACTCAATCTGCAATCTTCAGATTTCTATACACACACATCAATTCTCATCACTCAACCCTCAATACTCAGTCCACAATCCTCAACCTTCAATCGTCAATCCTCAATCCTCAATCCTCAATCTTAATCTTCAATCCTCAATACTCAATCTTCAATCCTCAATCCTCAATCCTCGATCTTAATCTTCAATCCTCAATACTCAATCTTCAACCCTCAATCCTCAATCCTCAATCCTGAACACTCAATTCTCAATCTTCAATCCTCAATACTCAATCTTCAATACTCAATCTTCAATCCTCAATCCTCAACCCTCAGCCCTCATCCTCAATCCTCAATCCTCAATCCTAAATCCTGAATCTTCCATCCTCAATACTCAATCTTCAATCCTCAATCCCCTGTCCTCAAACGTCAATTCTGAATCCTCAATCCTGAATCCTCAATCTTCAGCCCTCAGTCCTACACAATCAGTTGTCAATCCTCAATCCTCAATAGAATGTCCTCAATTCACAGTTTTCAATACTCAATACTCAACCTGCAACCTTCAGATCTCTATCCACAAACATCAATTCTCATCACTCAACCCTCAATGCTCAGTCCCCAAACCTCAATCTTCAATCCTCAATCCTCAATCATCAACCCTCAATCTTAATCTTCAATCCTCAATACTCAATCTTCAATCCTCAATCCTCAATCCTCAATCCTCAATACTCAATCCTCAATCTTCAATCCTCAATACTCAATCTTCAAACCTCAATCCTCAATCCTCAAACCTCAATCCTCAATCCTCAATCGTCAGTCTTCCATCCTCAATACTCAATCTTCAATCCTCAATGCTCAATCCTCAATCCTCAATCCTCAATCCTCAATCTTAATCTTCAATCCTCAATACTCAATCTTCAATCCTCAATCCTCAATCCTCAATCCTCAACACTCAATCCCCAATCATGAATCCTCAATCCTCAGTCCTCAATCTACAATCCTCAATACTCAATCTGCAATCCTCAATCCTCAGTCCTCAATCCTCAATCCTCATTCTTCAATCCTCAATACCGAATCTTCAATCTTCAATCCTCAATCCTCAATACTCAATCTTCAATCCTCAATCCTCAATTCTCAATCCTCAATGCTCAATCCTCAATCCTCAATCCTCAATCCTCAATCCTCAATCCTCAATCCTCAATCTTCAGTACTCAATACCCAATCCTCAGTCTTCAATCCACAATCCTCAATCCTCAATCCTCACTCCTCAATCCTCAGTCCTCAAACCTCAGTCCTGAATCTTTCAATCATGAATCCTCAATCTTCAGCCCTGAGTCCTACGCAATCAGTTGTCAATCCTCAATCCTCAATAGAATGTCCTCAATTCACAGCTTTCAATACTCAATACTCAATCTGCAAACTTCAGATCTCTATCCACAAACATCAATTCTCATCACTCAACCCTCAATACGCTGTCCCCAATCCTCAATCTTCAATCCCCAATCCTCAATCCTCAATCCTCAATCTTAATCTTCAATCCTCAATACTCAATCTTCAATCCTCAATCCTCAATCCTCAATCCTCAATCCTCAACCTTCAATCCTCAATCCTCAATCCTCAATCTACAATCCTCAATACTCAATCTGCAATCCTCTATCCTCAGTCCTGAATCGTCAATCCTCATGCTTCAATTATCAATACCGAATCCTCAATCTTCAATCCTCAATCCTCAATCCTCAATTCTCAATCCTCAATCCTCAATCCTCAACCTTCAATCATTAATATTCAATCTTCAATCCACAATCCTCAATCCTCAATCCTCAATCCTCAACCCTCAATCCTCAACGTCCAATCCTCAATACCCAATCCTCAGTCTTCAATCCTCAATCCTCAATCCTCAATCCTCAATCCTCAATCCTCAATCCTCAGTCCTCAAAAATCAATCCTGAATCCTCAATCCTGAATCCTCAATCTTCAGCCCTGAGTCCTCAACAATCATTTGTCAATCCTGAATCCTCAAGAGAACGTCCTCAATTCACAGTTTTCAATACTCAATACTCAATCTGCAATCTTCAGATTTCTATACACAAACATCAATTCTCATCACTCAACCGTCAAAACTCAGTCCACAATCCTCAACCTTCAATCGTCAATCCTCAATCCTCAATCCTCAATCTTAATCTTCAATCCTCAATACTCAATCTTCAATCCTCAATCCTCAATCCTCAATCTTAATCTTCAATCCTCAATACTCAATCTTCAACCCTCAATCCTCAATCCTCAATCCTGAACACTCAATCCTCAACCTTCAATCCTCAATACTCAATCTTCAATACTCAATCTTCAATCCTCAATCCTCAGTCCTCAATTCTCAATCCTCAATCCTCAATCATGCAGACCTCAAACATCAATACTCAACCCTCAGTCCTCGTCCTCAATCCACAACACACAATCCTCAATCCTCAATCTTCAATCATCAATATTCAATCTTCAGTCCTCAATCCTCAATCCTCAATCCTCAATCCTCAATCCTCAATGTTCAATCCTCAGGCCTCAATCTTCAATCCTCAATACCCAATCCTCAGTCTTCGATCCTCAATCCTCAATCCTCAATACTCAATCTTCAATCCTCAATCCTAAATCCTCAATCCTCAATCCTCAATCCTCAATCCTCAATACTCAATCCTCAATCTTCAATCCTCAATACTCAATCTTCAAACCTCAATCCTCAATCCTCAACCCTCAATCTTCAATCCTCAATCCTCAATCCTCAATCCTCAATCCTCATTCTTCAATCCTCAATACCGAATCCTCAATCTTCAATCCTCAATATTCAATACTCTATCTTCAATCCTCAATCCTCAATTTTCAATCCTCAACGCTCAATACACAATCTTCAATCCTCAATCCTCTATCCTCAACCCTCAATCCTCAATCTTCAATCCTCAATACTCAAACTTCAATACTAAATCCTCAATCCTCAATCCTCAATCCTCAATCCTCAATCCTCAATCCTCAATCTTCCATCCTCAATACTCAATCTTCAATCCTCAATCCTCATTCCTCAATCCTCAATCCTCAATCTTCAATCCTCAATACTCAATCTTCAATCCTCAATCCTCTATCCTCAACCCTCAATCCTCAATCCTCAATCCTCAATCGTCAATCTTCCATCCTCAATACTCAATCTTCAATCCTCAATCTTCAATCCTCAATCCTCAATCCTCAATCCTCAACCCTCAACCCTCAATCCTCATTCTTCAATCCTCAATACTCAATCTTCAATACTCAATCCTCAATCCTCAATCCTCAATCCTCAATCCTCAATCCTCAATACCGAATCCTCAATCTTCAATCCTCAATCCTCAATACTCTATCTTCAATCCTCAATCCTCAATTTTCAATCCTCAATGCTCAATCCTCAATCCTCAATCCTCAATCCTCAATCCTCAATCCTCAAACCTCAATCTTAATCTTCAATCCTCAATACTCAATCTTCAATCCTCAATCCTCAATCCTCAATCCTCAATACTCAATCTTCAATCCTCAATCCTCAATCCTCAATACTCAATCCTCAATCTTCAATCCTCAATACTCAATCTTCAAACCTCAATCCTCAATCCTCAACCCTCAATCCTCAATCCTCAATCCTCAATCGTCAGTCTTCCATCCTCAATACTCAATCTTCAATCCTCAATGCTCAATCCTCAATCCTCAATCCTCAATCCTCAATCCTCAATCCTCAATCCTCAATCCTCAATCCTCAATCGTCAATCTTCCATCCTCAATACTCAATCTTCAATCCTCAATCCTCATTCCTCAATCCTCAAACCTCAATCTTCAATCCTCAATACTCAATCTTCAATCCTCAATCCTCTATCCTCAACCCTCAATCCTCAATCTTCAATCCTCAATACTCAATCTTCAATACTCAATCCTCAATCCTCAATCCTCAATCCTCAATCCTCAATCCTCAATCCTCAGACCTCAAACATCAATACTGAACCCTCAGTCCTCGCCCTCAATCCACAACACACAATCCTCAATCCTCAATCTTCAATCATCAATATTCAATCTTCAGTCCTCAATCCTCAATCCTCAATCCTCAATCCTCAATCCTCAATGTTCAATCCTCAGGCCTCAATCTTCAATCCTCACTACCCAATCCTCAGTCTTCGATCCTCAATCCTCAATCCTCAATACTCAATCTTCAATCCTCAATCCTAAATCCTCAATCCTCAATCCTCAATCCTCAATCCTCAATACTCAATCCTCAACCTTCAATCCTCAATACTCAATCTTCAAACCTCAATCCTCAATCCTCAACCCTCAATCTTCAATCCTCAATCCTCAATCCTCAATCCTCAATCCTCATCCTTCAATCCTCAATACCGAATCCTCAATCATCAATCCTCAATCCTCAATACTCTATCTTCAATCCTCAATCCTCAATTTTCAATACTCAATGCTCAATCCTCAATCCTCAATCCTCAATCCTCAATCCTCAATCCTCAATCTTAATCTTCAATCCTCAATACTCAATCTTCAATCCTCAATCCTCAATCCTCAATCCTCAATACTCAATCTGCAATCCTCAATCCTCAATCCTCAATCTACAATCCTCAGTACTCAATCTGCAATCCTCAATCCTCAGTCCTCAATCCTCAATCCTCATTCTTCAATCCTCAATACCGAATCCTCAATCTTCAATCCTCAATCCTCAATCCTCAATTCTCAATCCTCAATCCTCAATCCTCAGACTTCAAACATCAATACTCAACCCTCAGTCCTCGTCCTCAATCCACAACCCTCAATCCTCCATCCTCAATCTTCAATCATTAATATTCAACCTTCAATCCACAATCCTCAATCCTCAATCCTCAATCCTCAGTCCTCAGTCCTCAAACCTCAATCCTCAACCCTCAGCCCTCATCCTCAATCCTCAACCCTCAGCCCTCATCCTCAATCCTCAATCCTCAATCCTAAATCCTGAATCTTCCATCCTCAATACTCAATCTTCAATCCTCAATCCCCTGTCCTCAAACGTCAATTCTGAATCCTCAATCCTGAATCCTCAATCTTCAGCCCTCAGTCCTACACAATCAGTTGTCAATCCTCAATCCTCAATAGAATGTCCTCAATTCACAGTTTTCAATACTCAATACTCAACCTGCAACCTTCAGATCTCTATCCACAAACATCAATTCTCATCACTCAACCCCCAATGCTCAGTCCCCAAACCTCAATCTTCAATCCTCAATCCTCAATCATCAACCCTCAATCTTAATCTTCAATCCTCAATACTCAATCTTCAATCCTCAATCCTCAATCCTCAATACTCAATCCTCAATCTTCAATCCTCAATACTCAATCTTCAAACCTCAATCCTCAATCCTCAACCCTCAATCCTCAATCCTCAATCCTCAATCGTCAGGCTTCCATCCTGAATACTCAATCTTCAATCCTCAATGCTCAATCCTCAATCCTCAATCCTCAATCCTCAATCTTAATCTTCAATCCTCAATACTCAATCTTCAATCCTCAATCCTCAATCCTCAATCCTCAACACTCAATCCCCAATCATGAATCCTCAATCCTCAGTCCTCAATCTACAATCCTCAATACTCAATCTGCAATCCTCAATCCTCAGTCCTCAATCCTCAATCCTCATATTTCAATCCTCAATACCGAATCTTCAATCTTCAATCCTCAATCCTCAATCCTCTATCCTCAACCCTCAATCCTCAATCTTCAATCCTCAATACTCAATCTTCAATACTAAATCCTCAATCCTCAATCCTCAATCCTCAATCCTCAATCCTCAATCGTCAATCTTCCATCCTCAATACTCAATCTTCAATCCTCAATCCTCATTCCTCAATCCTCAATCCTCAATCTTCAATCCTCAATACTCAATCTTCAATCCTCAATCCTCTATCCTCAACCCTCAATCCTCAATCCTCAATCCTCAGTCGTCAATCTTCCATCCTCAATACTCAATCTTCAATCCTCAATCTTCAATCCTCAATCCTCAATCCTCAATCCTCAACCCTCAACCCTCAATCCTCATTCTTCAATCCTCAATACTCAATCTTCAATACTCAATCCTCAATCCTCAATCCTCAACCCTCAATCCTCAATCCTCAATACCGAATCCTGTAATCTTCAATCCTCAATCCTCAATACTCTATCTTCAATCCTCAATCCTCAATTTTCAATCCTCAATGCTCAATCCTCAATCCTCAATCCTCAATCCTCAATCCTCAATCCTCAATCCTCAATCTTAATCTTCAATCCTCAATACTCAATCTTCAACCCTCAATCCTCAATCCTCAATCCTGAACACTCAATCCTCAATCTTCAATCCTCAATACTCAATCTTCAATACTCAATCTTCAATCCTCAATCCTCAACCCTCAGCCCTCATCCTCAATCCTCAATCCTCAATCCTAAATCCTGAATCTTCCATCCTCAATACTCAATCTTCAATCCTCAATCCCCTGTCCTCAAACGTCAATTCTGAATCCTCAATCCTGAATCCTCAATCCTCAGCCCTCAGTCCTACACAATCAGTTGTCAACCCTCAATCCTCAATAGAATGTCCTCAATTCACAGTTTTCAATACTCAATACTCAACCTGCAACCTTCAGATCTCTATCCACAAACATCAATTCTCATCACTCAACCCTCAATGCTCAGTCCCCAAACCTCAATCTTCAATCCTCAATCCTCAATCATCAACCCTCAATCTTAACCTTCAATCCTCAATACTCAATCTTCAATCCTCAATCCTCAATCCTCAATACTCAATCCTCAATCTTCAATCCTCAATACTCAATCTTCAAACCTCAATCCTCAATCCTCAACCCTCAATCCTCAATCCTCAATCCTCAATCGTCAGTCTTCCATCCTCAATACTCAATCTTCAATCCTCAATGCTCAATCCTCAATCCTCAATCCTCAATCCTCAATCCTCAATCCTCAATCCTCAATCCTCAATCCTCAATCGTCAATCTTCCATCCTCAATACTCAATCTTCAATCCTCAATCCTCATTCCTCAATCCTCAAACCTCAATCTTCAATCCTCAATACTCAATCTTCAATCCTCAATCCTCTATCCTCAACCCTCAATCCTCAATCTTCAATCCTCAATACTCAATCTTCAATACTCAATCCTCAATCCTCAATCCTCAATCCTCAATCCTCAATCCTCAATCCTCAGACCTCAAACATCAATACTGAACCCTCAGTCCTCGCCCTCAATCCACAACACACAATCCTCAATCCTCAATCTTCAATCATCAATATTCAATCTTCAGTCCTCAATCCTCAATCCTCAATCCTCAATCCTCAATCCTCAATGTTCAATCCTCAGGCCTCAATCTTCAATCCTCAATACCCAATCCTCAGTCTTCGATCCTCAATCCTCAATCCTCAATACTCAATCTTCAATCCTCAATCCTAAATCCTCAATCCTCAATCCTCAATCCTCAATCCTCAATACTCAATCCTCAACCTTCAATCCTCAATACTCAATCTTCAAACCTCAATCCTCAATCCTCAACCCTCAATCTTCAATCCTCAATCCTCAATCCTCAATCCTCAATCCTCATCCTTCAATCCTCAATACCGAATCCTCAATCATCAATCCTCAATCCTCAATACTCTATCTTCAATCCTCAATCCTCAATTTTCAATACTCAATGCTCAATCCTCAATCCTCAATCCTCAATCCTCAATCCTCAATCCTCAATCTTAATCTTCAATCCTCAATACTCAATCTTCAATCCTCAATCCTCAATCCTCAATCCTCAATACTCAATCTGCAATCCTCAATCCTCAATCCTCAATCTACAATCCTCAGTACTCAATCTGCAATCCTCAATCCTCAGTCCTCAATCCTCAATCCTCATTCTTCAATCCTCAATACCGAATCCTCAATCTTCAATCCTCAATCCTCAATCCTCAATTCTCAATCCTCAATCCTCAATCCTCAGACTTCAAACATCAATACTCAACCCTCAGTCCTCGTCCTCAATCCACAACCCTCAATCCTCCATCCTCAATCTTCAATCATTAATATTCAACCTTCAATCCACAATCCTCAATCCTCAATCCTCAATCCTCAGTCCTCAGTCCTCAAACCTCAATCCTCAACCCTCAGCCCTCATCCTCAATCCTCAACCCTCAGCCCTCATCCTCAATCCTCAATCCTCAATCCTAAATCCTGAATCTTCCATCCTCAATACTCAATCTTCAATCCTCAATCCCCTGTCCTCAAACGTCAATTCTGAATCCTCAATCCTGAATCCTCAATCTTCAGCCCTCAGTCCTACACAATCAGTTGTCAATCCTCAATCCTCAATAGAATGTCCTCAATTCACAGTTTTCAATACTCAATACTCAACCTGCAACCTTCAGATCTCTATCCACAAACATCAATTCTCATCACTCAACCCCCAATGCTCAGTCCCCAAACCTCAATCTTCAATCCTCAATCCTCAATCATCAACCCTCAATCTTAATCTTCAATCCTCAATACTCAATCTTCAATCCTCAATCCTCAATCCTCAATTCTCAATCCTCAATCCTCAATCCTCAGACTTCAAACATCAATACTCAACCCTCAGTCCTCGTCCTCAATCCACAACCCTCAATCCTCCATCCTCAATCTTCAATCATTAATATTCAACCTTCAATCCACAATCCTCAATCCTCAATCCTCAATCCTCAGTCCTCAGTCCTCAAACCTCAATCCTCAACCCTCAGCCCTCATCCTCAATCCTCAACCCTCAGCCCTCATCCTCAATCCTCAATCCTCAATCCTAAATCCTGAATCTTCCATCCTCAATACTCAATCTTCAATCCTCAATCCCCTGTCCTCAAACGTCAATTCTGAATCCTCAATCCTGAATCCTCAATCTTCAGCCCTCAGTCCTACACAATCAGTTGTCAATCCTCAATCCTCAATAGAATGTCCTCAATTCACAGTTTTCAATACTCAATACTCAACCTGCAACCTTCAGATCTCTATCCACAAACATCAATTCTCATCACTCAACCCCCAATGCTCAGTCCCCAAACCTCAATCTTCAATCCTCAATCCTCAATCATCAACCCTCAATCTTAATCTTCAATCCTCAATACTCAATCTTCAATCCTCAATCCTCAATCCTCAATACTCAATCCTCAATCTTCAATCCTCAATACTCAATCTTCAAACCTCAATCCTCAATCCTCAACCCTCAATCCTCAATCCTCAATCCTCAATCGTCAGGCTTCCATCCTGAATACTCAATCTTCAATCCTCAATGCTCAATCCTCAATCCTCAATCCTCAATCCTCAATCTTAATCTTCAATCCTCAATACTCAATCTTCAATCCTCAATCCTCAATCCTCAATCCTCAACACTCAATCCCCAATCATGAATCCTCAATCCTCAGTCCTCAATCTACAATCCTCAATACTCAATCTGCAATCCTCAATCCTCAGTCCTCAATCCTCAATCCTCATATTTCAATCCTCAATACCGAATCTTCAATCTTCAATCCTCAATCCTCAATCCTCTATCCTCAACCCTCAATCCTCAATCTTCAATCCTCAATACTCAATCTTCAATACTAAATCCTCAATCCTCAATCCTCAATCCTCAATCCTCAATCCTCAATCGTCAATCTTCCATCCTCAATACTCAATCTTCAATCCTCAATCCTCATTCCTCAATCCTCAATCCTCAATCTTCAATCCTCAATACTCAATCTTCAATCCTCAATCCTCTATCCTCAACCCTCAATCCTCAATCCTCAATCCTCAGTCGTCAATCTTCCATCCTCAATACTCAATCTTCAATCCTCAATCTTCAATCCTCAATCCTCAATCCTCAATCCTCAACCCTCAACCCTCAATCCTCATTCTTCAATCCTCAATACTCAATCTTCAATACTCAATCCTCAATCCTCAATCCTCAACCCTCAATCCTCAATCCTCAATACCGAATCCTGTAATCTTCAATCCTCAATCCTCAATACTCTATCTTCAATCCTCAATCCTCAATTTTCAATCCTCAATGCTCAATCCTCAATCCTCAATCCTCAATCCTCAATCCTCAATCCTCAATCCTCAATCTTAATCTTCAATCCTCAATACTCAATCTTCAACCCTCAATCCTCAATCCTCAATCCTGAACACTCAATCCTCAATCTTCAATCCTCAATACCCAATCTTCAATACTCAATCTTCAATCCTCAATCCTCAACCCTCAGCCCTCATCCTCAATCCTCAATCCTCAATCCTAAATCCTGAATCTTCCATCCTCAATACTCAATCTTCAATCCTCAATCCCCTGTCCTCAAACGTCAATTCTGAATCCTCAATCCTGAATCCTCAATCCTCAGCCCTCAGTCCTACACAATCAGTTGTCAACCCTCAATCCTCAATAGAATGTCCTCAATTCACAGTTTTCAATACTCAATACTCAACCTGCAACCTTCAGATCTCTATCCACAAACATCAATTCTCATCACTCAACCCTCAATGCTCAGTCCCCAAACCTCAATCTTCAATCCTCAATCCTCAATCATCAACCCTCAATCTTAACCTTCAATCCTCAATACTCAATCTTCAATCCTCAATCCTCAATCCTCAATACTCAATCCTCAATCTTCAATCCTCAATACTCAATCTTCAAACCTCAATCCTCAATCCTCAACCCTCAATCCTCAATCCTCAATCCTCAATCGTCAGTCTTCCATCCTCAATACTCAATCTTCAATCCTCAATGCTCAATCCTCAATCCTCAATCCTCAATCCTCAATCCTCAATCCTCAATCCTCAATCCTCAATCCTCAATCGTCAATCTTCCATCCTCAATACTCAATCTTCAATCCTCAATCCTCATTCCTCAATCCTCAAACCTCAATCTTCAATCCTCAATACTCAATCTTCAATCCTCAATCCTCTATCCTCAACCCTCAATCCTCAATCTTCAATCCTCAATACTCAATCTTCAATACTCAATCCTCAATCCTCAATCCTCAATCCTCAATCCTCAATCCTCAATCCTCAGACCTCAAACATCAATACTGAACCCTCAGTCCTCGCCCTCAATCCACAACACACAATCCTCAATCCTCAATCTTCAATCATCAATATTCAATCTTCAGTCCTCAATCCTCAATCCTCAATCCTCAATCCTCAATCCTCAATGTTCAATCCTCAGGCCTCAATCTTCAATCCTCAATACCCAATCCTCAGTCTTCGATCCTCAATCCTCAATCCTCAATACTCAATCTTCAATCCTCAATCCTAAATCCTCAATCCTCAATCCTCAATCCTCAATCCTCAATACTCAATCCTCAACCTTCAATCCTCAATACTCAATCTTCAAACCTCAATCCTCAATCCTCAACCCTCAATCTTCAATCCTCAATCCTCAATCCTCAATCCTCAATCCTCATCCTTCAATCCTCAATACCGAATCCTCAATCATCAATCCTCAATCCTCAATACTCTATCTTCAATCCTCAATCCTCAATTTTCAATACTCAATGCTCAATCCTCAATCCTCAATCCTCAATCCTCAATCCTCAATCCTCAATCTTAATCTTCAATCCTCAATACTCAATCTTCAATCCTCAATCCTCAATCCTCAATCCTCAATACTCAATCTGCAATCCTCAATCCTCAATCCTCAATCTACAATCCTCAGTACTCAATCTGCAATCCTCAATCCTCAGTCCTCAATCCTCAATCCTCATTCTTCAATCCTCAATACCGAATCCTCAATCTTCAATCCTCAATCCTCAATCCTCAATTCTCAATCCTCAATCCTCAATCCTCAGACTTCAAACATCAATACTCAACCCTCAGTCCTCGTCCTCAATCCACAACCCTCAATCCTCCATCCTCAATCTTCAATCATTAATATTCAACCTTCAATCCACAATCCTCAATCCTCAATCCTCAATCCTCAGTCCTCAGTCCTCAAACCTCAATCCTCAACCCTCAGCCCTCATCCTCAATCCTCAACCCTCAGCCCTCATCCTCAATCCTCAATCCTCAATCCTAAATCCTGAATCTTCCATCCTCAATACTCAATCTTCAATCCTCAATCCCCTGTCCTCAAACGTCAATTCTGAATCCTCAATCCTGAATCCTCAATCTTCAGCCCTCAGTCCTACACAATCAGTTGTCAATCCTCAATCCTCAATAGAATGTCCTCAATTCACAGTTTTCAATACTCAATACTCAACCTGCAACCTTCAGATCTCTATCCACAAACATCAATTCTCATCACTCAACCCCCAATGCTCAGTCCCCAAACCTCAATCTTCAATCCTCAATCCTCAATCATCAACCCTCAATCTTAATCTTCAATCCTCAATACTCAATCTTCAATCCTCAATCCTCAATCCTCAATACTCAATCCTCAATCTTCAATCCTCAATACTCAATCTTCAAACCTCAATCCTCAATCCTCAACCCTCAATCCTCAATCCTCAATCCTCAATCGTCAGGCTTCCATCCTGAATACTCAATCTTCAATCCTCAATGCTCAATCCTCAATCCTCAATCCTCAATCCTCAATCTTAATCTTCAATCCTCAATACTCAATCTTCAATCCTCAATCCTCAATCCTCAATCCTCAACACTCAATCCCCAATCATGAATCCTCAATCCTCAGTCCTCAATCTACAATCCTCAATACTCAATCTGCAATCCTCAATCCTCAGTCCTCAATCCTCAATCCTCATATTTCAATCCTCAATACCGAATCTTCAATCTTCAATCCTCAATCCTCAATCCTCTATCCTCAACCCTCAATCCTCAATCTCCAATCCTCAATACTCAATCTTCAATACTAAATCCTCAATCCTCAATCCTCAATCTTCAATCCTCAATCCTCAATCGTCAATCTTCCATCCTCAATACTCAATCTTCAATCCTCAATCCTCATTCCTCAATCCTCAATCCTCAATCTTCAATCCTCAATACTCAATCTTCAATCCTCAATCCTCTATCCTCAACCCTCAATCCTCAATCCTCAATCGTCAATCTTCCATCCTCAATACTCAATCTTCAATCCTCAATCTTCAATCCTCAATCCTCAGTCCTCAATCCTCAATCCTCATTCTTCAATCCTCAATACCGAATCCTCAATCTTCAATCCTCAATCCTCAATCCTCAATTCTCAATCCTCAATCCTCAATCCTCAGACTTCAAACATCAATACTCAACCCTCAGTCCCCGTCCTCAATCCACAACCCTCAATCCTCAATCCTCAATCTTCAATCATTAATATTCAATCTTCAATCCACAATCCTCAATCCTCAATCCTCAATCCTCAGTCCTCAGTCCTCAAACCTCAATCCTCAACCCTCAGCCCTCATCCTCAATCCTCAGCCCTCAGCCCTCATCCTCAATCCTCAATCCTCAATCCTAAATCCTGAATCTTCCATCCTCAATACTCAATCTTCAATCCTCAATCCCCTGTCCTCAAACGTCAATTCTGAATCCTCAATCCTGAATCCACAATCTTCAGCCCTCAGTCCTACACAATCAGTTGTCAATCCTCAATCCTCAATAGAATGTCCTCAATTCACAGTTTTCAATACTCAATACTCAACCTGCAACCTTCAGATCTCTATCCACAAACATCAATTCTCATCACTCAACCCTCAATGCTCAGTCCCCAATCCTCAATCTTCAATCCTCAATCCTCAATCATCAACCCTCAATCTTAATCTTCAATCCTCAATACTCAATCTTCAATCCTCAATCCTCAATCCTCAATACTCAATCCTCAATCTTCAATCCTCAATACTGAATCTTCAAACCTCAATCCTCAATCCTCAACCCTCAATCCTCAATCCTCAATCCTCAATCGTCAGTCTTCCATCCTCAATACTCAATCTTCAATCCTCAATGCTCAATCCTCAATCCTCAATCCTCAATCCTCAATCCTCAATCCTCAATCCTCAATCCTCAATCCTCAATCCTCAATCGTCAATCTTCCATCCTCAATACTCAATCTTCAATCCTCAATCCTCATTCCTCAATCCTCAATCCTCAATCTTCAATCCTCAATACTCAATCTTCAATCCTCAATCCTCTATCCTCAACCCTCAATCCTCAATCTTCAATCCCCAATACTCAATCTTCAATACTCAATCCTCAATCCTCAATCCTCAATCCTCAATCCTCAATCGTCAATCTTCCATCCTCAATACTCAATCTTCAATCCTCAATCCTCATTCCTCAATCCTCAATCCTCAATCTTCAATCCTCAATACTCAATCTTCAATCCTCAATCCTCTATCCTCAACCCTCAATCCTCAATCCTCAATCCTCAATCGTCAATCTTCCATCCTCAATACTCAATCTTCAATCCTCAATCTTCAATCCTCAATCCTCAATCCTCAATCCTAAATCCTCATTCTTTAACCATTAATACCCAATCCTCAATCTTCAATCCTCAATGCTCAATCCTCAATCCTCAATCCTCATTCTTCAATCCTCAATACCCTATCCTCAATCGTCAATCCTCAATCCTCAATCCTCAATCCTCAATCCTCAATTCTCAATCCTCAATCCTCAATCCTCAG
The DNA here is from genome assembly GCF_051401765.1 of Calliopsis andreniformis. Taxonomy (NCBI): domain Eukaryota; kingdom Metazoa; phylum Arthropoda; class Insecta; order Hymenoptera; family Andrenidae; genus Calliopsis; species Calliopsis andreniformis. Next base: position 3,250,404 of record NW_027480440.1, read on the forward strand.
ACCTCAAACATCAATACTGAACCCTCAGTCCTCGCCCTCAATCCACAACACACAATCCTCAATCCTCAATCTTCAATCATCAATATTCAATCTTCAGTCCTCAATCCTCAATCCTCAATCCTCAATCCTCAATCCTCAATGTTCAATCCTCAGGCCTCAATCTTCAATCCTCAATACCCAATCCTCAGTCTTCGATCCTCAATCCTCAATCCTCAATACTCAATCTTCAATCCTCAATCCTCAATCCTCAATCTTAATCTTCAATCCTCAATACTCAATCTTCAATCCTCAATCCTCAATCCTCAATCCTCAACACTCAATCCCCAATCATGAATCCTCAATCCTCAGTCCTCAATCTACCATCCTCAATACTCAATCTGCGATCCTCAATCCTCAGTCCTCAATCCTCAATCCTCATTCTTCAATCCTCAATACCGAATCTTCAATCTTCAATCCTCAATCCTCAATTTTCAATCCTCAATGCTCAATCCTCAATCCTCAATCCTCAATCCTCAATCCTCAATCCTCAATCCTCAATCTTCAATACTCAATACCCAATCCTCAGTCTTCAATCCACAATCCTCAATCCTCAATCCTCACTCCTCAATCCTCAGTCCTCAAACCTCAATCCTGAATCTTTCAATCATGAATCCTCAATCTTCAGCCCTGAGTCCTACGCAATCAGTTGTCAATCCTCAATCCTCAATAGAATGTCCTCAATTCACAGCTTTCAATACTCAATACTCAATCTGCAAACTTCAGATCTCTATCCACAAACATCAATTCTCATCACTCAACCCTCAATACGCTGTCCCCAATCCTCAATCTTCAATCCCCAATCCTCAATCCTCAATCCTCAATCTTAATCTTCAATCCTCAATACTCAATCTTCAATCCTCAATCCTCAATCCTCAATCCTCAATCCTCAATCTTCAATCCTCAATCCTCAATCCTCAATCTACAATCCTCAATACTCAATCTGCAATCCTCAATCCTCAGTCCTGAATCGTCAATCCTCATTCTTCAATTATCACTACCGAATCCTCAATCTTCAATCCTCAATCCTCAATCCTCAATTCTCAATCCTCAATCCTCAATCCCCAATTTTCAATCATTAATATTCAATCTTCAATCCACAATCCTCAATCCTCAACCCTCAATCCTCAACCCTCAATCCTCAACGTCCAATCCTCAATACCCAATCCTCAGTCTTCAATCCTCAATCCTCAATCCTCAATCCTCAATCCTCAATCCTCAATCCTCAGTCCTCAAACCTCAATCCTGAATCCTCAATCCTGAATCCTCAATCTTCAGCCCTGAGTCCTCAACAATCATTTGTCAATCCTCAATCCTCAATAGAACGTCCTCAATTCACAGTTTTCAATACTCAATACTCAATCTGCAATCTTCAGATTTCTATACACAAACATCAATTCTCATCACTCAACCCTCAATACTCAGTCCACAATCCTCAACCTTCAATCGTCAATCCTCAATCCTCAATCCTCAATCTTAATCTTCAATTCTCAATACTCAATCTTCAATCCTCAATCCTCAATCCTCAATCCTCAATCTTAATCTTCAATCCTCAATACTCAATCTTCAACCCTCAATCCTCAATCCTCAATCCTGAACACTCAATCCTCAATCTTCAATCCTCAATACTCAATCTTCAATACTCAATCTTCAATCCTCAATCCTCAGTCCTCAATTCTCAATCCTCAATCCTCAATCCTCAGACCTCAAACATCAATACTCAACCCTCAGTCCTCGTCCTCAATCCACAACACACAATCCTCAATCCTCAATCTTCAATCATCAATATTCAATCTTCAGTCCTCAATCCTCAATCCTCAATCCTCAATCCTCAATCCTCAATGTTCAATCCTCAGGCCTCAATCTTCAATCCTCAATACCCAATCCTCAGTCTTCGATCGTTAATCCTCAATCCTCAATACTCAATCTTCAATCCTCAATCCTAAATCCTCAATCCTCAATCCTCAATCCTCAATCCTCAATACTCAATCCTCAATCTTCAATCCTCAATACTCAATCTTCAAACCTCAATCCTCAATCCTCAACCCTCAATCTTCAATCCTCAATCCTCAATCCTCAATCCTCAATCCTCAATACTCAATCCTCAATCCTCAATCCTCAATCCTCAATCCTCAATCCTCAATACCGAATCCTCAATCTTCAATCCTCAATCCTCAATACTCTATCTTCAATCCTCAATCCTCAATTTTCAACCCTCAATGCTCAGTCCCCAATCCTCAATCTTCAATCCTCAATCCTCAATCATCAACCCTCAATCTTAATCTTCAATCCTCAATACTCAATCTTCAATCCTCAATCCTCAATCCTCAATACTCAATCCTCAATCTTCAATCCTCAATACTGAATCTTCAAACCTCAATCCTCAATCCTCAACCCTCAATCCTCAATCCTCAATCCTCAATCGTCAGTCTTCCATCCTCAATACTCAATCTTCAATCCTCAATGCTCAATCCTCAATCCTCAATCCTCAATCCTCAATCCTCAATCCTCAATCCTCAATCCTCAATCCTCAATCCTCAATCGTCAATCTTCCATCCTCAATACTCAATCTTCAATCCTCAATCCTCATTCCTCAATCCTCAATCCTCAATCTTCAATCCTCAATACTCAATCTTCAATCCTCAATCCTCTATCCTCAACCCTCAATCCTCAATCTTCAATCCCCAGTACTCAATCTTCAATACTCAATCCTCAATCCTCAATCCTCAATCCTCAATCCTCAATCGTCAATCTTCCATCCTCAATACTCAATCTTCAATCCTCAATCCTCATTCCTCAATCCTCAATCCTCAATCTTCAATCCTCAATACTCAATCTTCAATCCTCAATGCTCAATCCTCAATCCTCAATCCTCAATCCTCAATCCTCAATCCTCAATCCTCAATCCTCAATCCTCAATCCTCAATCGTCAATCTTCCATCCTCAATACTCAATCTTCAATCCTCAATCCTCATTCCTCAATCCTCAATCCTCAATCTTCAATCCTCAATACTCAATCTTCAATCCTCAATCCTCTATCCTCAACCCTCAATCCTCAATCTTCAATCCCCAATACTCAATCTTCAATACTCAATCCTCAATCCTCAATCCTCAATCCTCAATCCTCAATCGTCAATCTTCCATCCTCAATACTCAATCTTCAATCCTCAATCCTCATTCCTCAATCCTCAATCCTCAATCTTCAATCCTCAATACTCAATCTTCAATCCTCAATCCTCTATCCTCAACCCTCAATCCTCAATCCTCAATCCTCAATCGTCAATCTTCCATCCTCAATACTCAATCTTCAATCCTCAATCTTCAATCCTCAATCCTCAATCCTCAATCCTAAATCCTCATTCTTTAACCATTAATACCCAATCCTCAATCTTCAATCCTCAATGCTCAATCCTCAATCCTCAATCCTCATTCTTCAATCCTCAATACCCTATCCTCAATCGTCAATCCTCAATCCTCAATCCTCAATCCTCAATCCTCAATTCTCAATCCTCAATCCTCAATCCTCAGACCTCAAACATCAATACTGAACCCTCAGTCCTCGCCCTCAATCCACAACACACAATCCTCAATCCTCAATCTTCAATCATCAATATTCAATCTTCAGTCCTCAATCCTCAATCCTCAATCCTCAATCCTCAATCCTCAATGTTCAATCCTCAGGCCTCAATCTTCAATCCTCAATACCCAATCCTCAGTCTTCGATCCTCAATCCTCAATCCTCAATACTCAATCTTCAATCCTCAATCCTCAATCCTCAATCTTAATCTTCAATCCTCAATACTCAATCTTCAATCCTCAATCCTCAATCCTCAATCCTCAACACTCAATCCCCAATCATGAATCCTCAATCCTCAGTCCTCAATCTACCATCCTCAATACTCAATCTGCGATCCTCAATCCTCAGTCCTCAATCCTCAATCCTCATTCTTCAATCCTCAATACCGAATCTTCAATCTTCAATCCTCAATCCTCAATTTTCAATCCTCAATGCTCAATCCTCAATCCTCAATCCTCAATCCTCAATCCTCAATCCTCAATCCTCAATCTTCAATACTCAATACCCAATCCTCAGTCTTCAATCCACAATCCTCAATCCTCAATCCTCACTCCTCAATCCTCAGTCCTCAAACCTCAATCCTGAATCTTTCAATCATGAATCCTCAATCTTCAGCCCTGAGTCCTACGCAATCAGTTGTCAATCCTCAATCCTCAATAGAATGTCCTTAATTCACAGCTTTCAATACTCAATACTCAATCTGCAAACTTCAGATCTCTATCCACAAACATCAATTCTCATCACTCAACCCTCAATACGCTGTCCCCAATCCTCAATCTTCAATCCCCAATCCTCAATCCTCAATCCTCAATCTTAATCTTCAATCCTCAATACTCAATCTTCAATCCTCAATCCTCAATCCTCAATCCTCAATCCTCAATCTTCAATCCTCAATCCTCAATCCTCAATCTACAATCCTCAATACTCAATCTGCAATCCTCAATCCTCAGTCCTGAATCGTCAATCCTCATTCTTCAATTATCACTACCGAATCCTCAATCTTCAATCCTCAATCCTCAATCCTCAATTCTCAATCCTCAATCCTCAATCCCCAATCTTCAATCATTAATATTCAATCTTCAATCCACAATCCTCAATCCTCAACCCTCAATCCTCAACCCTCAATCCTCAACGTCCAATCCTCAATACCCAATCCTCAGTCTTCAATCCTCAATCCTCAATCCTCAATCCTCAATCCTCAATCCTCAATCCTCAGTCCTCAAACCTCAATCCTGAATCCTCAATCCTGAATCCTCAATCTTCAGCCCTGAGTCCTCAACAATCATTTGTCAATCCTCAATCCTCAATAGAACGTCCTCAATTCACAGTTTTCAATACTCAATACTCAATCTGCAATCTTCAGATTTCTATACACAAACATCAATTCTCATCACTCAACCCTCAATACTCAGTCCACAATCCTCAACCTTCAATCGTCAATCCTCAATCCTCAATCCTCAATCTTAATCTTCAATTCTCAATACTCAATCTTCAATCCTCAATCCTCAATCCTCAATCCTCAATCTTAATCTTCAATCCTCAATACTCAATCTTCAACCCTCAATCCTCAATCCTCAATCCTGAACACTCAATCCTCAATCTTCAATCCTCAATACTCAATCTTCAATACTCAATCTTCAATCCTCAATCCTCAGTCCTCAATTCTCAATCCTCAATCCTCAATCCTCAGACCTCAAACATCAATACTCAACCCTCAGTCCTCGTCCTCAATCCACAACACACAATCCTCAATCCTCAATCTTCAATCATCAATATTCAATCTTCAGTCCTCAATCCTCAATCCTCAATCCTCAATCCTCAATCCTCAATGTTCAATCCTCAGGCCTCAATCTTCAATCCTCAATACCCAATCCTCAGTCTTCGATCGTTAATCCTCAATCCTCAATACTCAATCTTCAATCCTCAATCCTAAATCCTCAATCCTCAATCCTCAATCCTCAATCCTCAATACTCAATCCTCAATCTTCAATCCTCAATACTCAATCTTCAAACCTCAATCCTCAATCCTCAACCCTCAATCTTCAATCCTCAATCCTCAATCCTCAATCCTCAATCCTCAATACTCAATCCTCAATCCTCAATCCTCAATCCTCAATCCTCAATCCTCAATACCGAATCCTCAATCTTCAATCCTCAATCCTCAATACTCTATCTTCAATCCTCAATCCTCAATTTTCAATCCTCAATGCTCAATCCTCAATCCTCAATCCTCAATCCTCAATCCTCAATCCTCAATCCTCAATCTTAATCTTCAATCCTCAATACTCAATCTTCAATCCTCAATCCTCAATCCTCAATCCTCAATACTCAATCTTCAATCCTCAATCCTCAATCCTCTATCTACAATCCTCAATACTCAATCTGCAATCCTCAATCCTCAGTCCTCAATCCTCAATCCTCATTCTTCAATCCTCAATACCGAATCCTCAATCTTCAATACTCAATACCCAATCCTCAGTCTTCAATCCACAATCCTCAATCCTCAATCCTCACTCCTCAATACTCAATCCTCAACCTTCAATCCTCAATACTCAATCTTCAAACCTCAATCCTCAATCCTCAACCCTCAATCTTCAATCCTCAATCCTCAATCCTCAATCCTCAATCCTCATCCTTCAATCCTCAATACCGAATCCTCAATCATCAATCCTCAATCCTCAATACTCTATCTTCAATCCTCAATCCTCAATTTTCAATACTCAATGCTCAATCCTCAATCCTCAATCCTCAATCCTCAATCCTCAATCCTCAATCTTAATCTTCAATCCTCAATACTCAATCTTCAATCCTCAATCCTCAATCCTCAATCCTCAATACTCAATCTGCAATCCTCAATCCTCAATCCTCAATCTACAATCCTCAGTACTCAATCTGCAATCCTCAATCCTCAGTCCTCAATCCTCAATCCTCATTCTTCAATCCTCAATACCGAATCCTCAATCTTCAATCCTCAATCCTCAATCCTCAATTCTCAATCCTCAATCCTCAATCCTCAGACTTCAAACATCAATACTCAACCCTCAGTCCTCGTCCTCAATCCACAACCCTCAATCCTCCATCCTCAATCTTCAATCATTAATATTCAACCTTCAATCCACAATCCTCAATCCTCAATCCTCAATCCTCAGTCCTCAGTCCTCAAACCTCAATCCTCAATCCTCAATTCTCAATCCTCAATCCTCAATCCTCAATCCTCAATCTTCAATCATTAATACTCAATCTTCAATCCACAATCCTCAATCCTCAATCCTCAATCCTCAACCCTCAATCCTCAACGTCCAATCCTCAATACCCAATCCTCAGTCTTCAATCCTCAATCCTCAATCCTCAATCCTCAATCCTCAATCCTCAATCCTCAATCCTCAGTCCTCAAACCTCAATCCTGAATCCTCAATCCTGAATCCTCAATCTTCAGCCCTGAGTCCTCAACAATCATTTGTCAATCCTCAATCCTCAATAGAACGTCCTCAATTCACAGTTTTCAATACACAATACTCAATCTGCAATCTTCAGATTTCTATACACACACATCAATTCTCATCACTCAACCCTCAATACTCAGTCCACAATCCTCAACCTTCAATCGTCAATCCTCAATCCTCAATCCTCAATCTTAATCTTCAATCCTCAATACTCAATCTTCAATCCTCAATCCTCAATCCTCGATCTTAATCTTCAATCCTCAATACTCAATCTTCAACCCTCAATCCTCAATCCTCAATCCTGAACACTCAATCCTCAATCTTCAATCCTCAATACTCAATCTTCAATACTCAATCTTCAATCCTCAATCCTCAACCCTCAGCCCTCATCCTCAATCCTCAATCCTCAATCCTAAATCCTGAATCTTCCATCCTCAATACTCAATCTTCAATCCTCAATCCCCTGTCCTCAAACGTCAATTCTGAATCCTCAATCCTGAATCCTCAATCTTCAGCCCTCAGTCCTACACAATCAGTTGTCAATCCTCAATCCTCAATAGAATGTCCTCAATTCACAGTTTTCAATACTCAATACTCAACCTGCAACCTTCAGATCTCTATCCACAAACATCAATTCTCATCACTCAACCCTCAATGCTCAGTCCCCAAACCTCAATCTTCAATCCTCAATCCTCAATCATCAACCCTCAATCTTAATCTTCAATCCTCAATACTCAATCTTCAATCCTCAATCCTCAATCCTCAATCCTCAATACTCAATCCTCAATCTTCAATCCTCAATACTCAATCTTCAAACCTCAATCCTCAATCCTCAAACCTCAATCCTCAATCCTCAATCGTCAGTCTTCCATCCTCAATACTCAATCTTCAATCCTCAATGCTCAATCCTCAATCCTCAATCCTCAATCCTCAATCTTAATCTTCAATCCTCAATACTCAATCTTCAATCCTCAATCCTCAATCCTCAATCCTCAACACTCAATCCCCAATCATGAATCCTCAATCCTCAGTCCTCAATCTACAATCCTCAATACTCAATCTGCAATCCTCAATCCTCAGTCCTCAATCCTCAATCCTCATTCTTCAATCCTCAATACCGAATCTTCAATCTTCAATCCTCAATCCTCAATACTCAATCTTCAATCCTCAATCCTCAATTTTCAAACCTCAATGCTCAATCCTCAATCCTCAATCCTCAATCCTCAATCCTCAATCCTCAATCCTCAATCTTCAGTACTCAATACCCAATCCTCAGTCTTCAATCCACAATCCTCAATCCTCAATCCTCACTCGTCAATCCTCAGTCCTCAAACCTCAGTCCTGAATCTTTCAATCATGAATCCTCAATCTTCAGCCCTGAGTCCTACGCAATCAGTTGTCAATCCTCAATCCTCAATAGAATGTCCTCAATTCACAGCTTTCAATACTCAATACTCAATCTGCAAACTTCAGATCTCTATCCACAAACATCAATTCTCATCACTCAACCCTCAATACGCTGTCCCCAATCCTCAATCTTCAATCCCCAATCCTCAATCCTCAATCCTCAATCTTAATCTTCAATCCTCAATACTCAATCTTCAATCCTCAATCCTCAATCCTCAATCCTCAATCCTCAACCTTCAATCCTCAATCCTCAATCCTCAATCTACAATCCTCAATACTCAATCTGCAATCCTCTATCCTCAGTCCTGAATCGTCAATCCTCATGCTTCAATTATCAATACCGAATCCTCAATCTTCAATCCTCAATCCTCAATCCTCAATTCTCAATCCTCAATCCTCAATCCTCAATCTTCAATCATTAATATTCAATCTTCAATCCACAATCCTCAATCCTCAATCCTCAATCCTCAACCCTCAATCCTCAACGTCCAATCCTCAATACCCAATCCTCAGTCTTCAATCCTCAATCCTCAATCCTCAATCCTCAATCCTCAATCCTCAATCCTCAGTCCTCAAAAATCAATCCTGAATCCTCAATCCTGAATCCTCAATCTTCAGCCCTGAGTCCTCAACAATCATTTGTCAATCCTGAATCCTCAAGAGAACGTCCTCAATTCACAGTTTTCAATACTCAATACTCAATCTGCAATCTTCAGATTTCTATACACAAACATCAATTCTCATCACTCAACCGTCAAAACTCAGTCCACAATCCTCAACCTTCAATCGTCAATCCTCAATCCTCAATCCTCAATCTTAATCTTCAATCCTCAATACTCAATCTTCAATCCTCAATCCTCAATCCTCAATCTTAATCTTCAATCCTCAATACTCAATCTTCAACCCTCAATCCTCAATCCTCAATCCTGAACACTCAATCCTCAACCTTCAATCCTCAATACTCAATCTTCAATACTCAATCTTCAATCCTCAATCCTCAGTCCTCAATTCTCAATCCTCAATCCTCAATCATGCAGACCTCAAACATCAATACTCAACCCTCAGTCCTCGTCCTCAATCCACAACACACAATCCTCAATCCTCAATCTTCAATCATCAATATTCAATCTTCAGTCCTCAATCCTCAATCCTCAATCCTCAATCCTCAATCCTCAATCCTCAATCCTCAATACTCAATCTGCAATCCTCAATCCTCAATCCTCAATCTACAATCCTCAGTACTCAATCTGCAATCCTCAATCCTCAGTCCTCAATCCTCAATCCTCATTCTTCAATCCTCAATACCGAATCCTCAATCTTCAATCCTCAATCCTCAATCCTCAATTCTCAATCCTCAATCCTCAATCCTCAGACTTCAAACATCAATACTCAACCCTCAGTCCTCGTCCTCAATCCACAACCCTCAATCCTCCATCCTCAATCTTCAATCATTAATATTCAACCTTCAATCCACAATCCTCAATCCTCAATCCTCAATCCTCAGTCCTCAGTCCTCAAACCTCAATCCTCAATCCTCAATTCTCAATCCTCAATCCTCAATCCTCAATCCTCAATCTTCAATCATTAATACTCAATCTTCAATCCACAATCCTCAATCCTCAATCCTCAATCCTCAACCCTCAATCCTCAACGTCCAATCCTCAATACCCAATCCTCAGTCTTCAATCCTCAATCCTCAATCCTCAATCCTCAATCCTCAATCCTCAATCCTCAATCCTCAGTCCTCAAACCTCAATCCTGAATCCTCAATCCTGAATCCTCAATCTTCAGCCCTGAGTCCTCAACAATCATTTGTCAATCCTCAATCCTCAATAGAACGTCCTCAATTCACAGTTTTCAATACACAATACTCAATCTGCAATCTTCAGATTTCTATACACACACATCAATTCTCATCACTCAACCCTCAATACTCAGTCCACAATCCTCAACCTTCAATCGTCAATCCTCAATCCTCAATCCTCAATCTTAATCTTCAATCCTCAATACTCAATCTTCAATCCTCAATCCTCAATCCTCGATCTTAATCTTCAATCCTCAATACTCAATCTTCAACCCTCAATCCTCAATCCTCAATCCTGAACACTCAATCCTCAATCTTCAATCCTCAATACTCAATCTTCAATACTCAATCTTCAATCCTCAATCCTCAACCCTCAGCCCTCATCCTCAATCCTCAATCCTCAATCCTAAATCCTGAATCTTCCATCCTCAATACTCAATCTTCAATCCTCAATCCCCTGTCCTCAAACGTCAATTCTGAATCCTCAATCCTGAATCCTCAATCTTCAGCCCTCAGTCCTACACAATCAGTTGTCAATCCTCAATCCTCAATAGAATGTCCTCAATTCACAGTTTTCAATACTCAATACTCAACCTGCAACCTTCAGATCTCTATCCACAAACATCAATTCTCATCACTCAACCCTCAATGCTCAGTCCCCAAACCTCAATCTTCAATCCTCAATCCTCAATCATCAACCCTCAATCTTAATCTTCAATCCTCAATACTCAATCTTCAATCCTCAATCCTCAATCCTCAATCCTCAATACTCAATCCTCAATCTTCAATCCTCAATACTCAATCTTCAAACCTCAATCCTCAATCCTCAAACCTCAATCCTCAATCCTCAATCGTCAGTCTTCCATCCTCAATACTCAATCTTCAATCCTCAATGCTCAATCCTCAATCCTCAATCCTCAATCCTCAATCTTAATCTTCAATCCTCAATACTCAATCTTCAATCCTCAATCCTCAATCCTCAATCCTCAACACTCAATCCCCAATCATGAATCCTCAATCCTCAGTCCTCAATCTACAATCCTCAATACTCAATCTGCAATCCTCAATCCTCAGTCCTCAATCCTCAATCCTCATTCTTCAATCCTCAATACCGAATCTTCAATCTTCAATCCTCAATCCTCAATACTCAATCTTCAATCCTCAATCCTCAATTTTCAATCCTCAATGCTCAATCCTCAATCCTCAATCCTCAATCCTCAATCCTCAATCCTCAATCCTCAATCTTCAGTACTCAATACCCAATCCTCAGTCTTCAATCCACAATCCTCAATCCTCAATCCTCACTCGTCAATCCTCAGTCCTCAAACCTCAGTCCTGAATCTTTCAATCATGAATCCTCAATCTTCAGCCCTGAGTCCTACGCAATCAGTTGTCAATCCTCAATCCTCAATAGAATGTCCTCAATTCACAGCTTTCAATACTCAATACTCAATCTGCAAACTTCAGATCTCTATCCACAAACATCAATTCTCATCACTCAACCCTCAATACGCTGTCCCCAATCCTCAATCTTCAATCCCCAATCCTCAATCCTCAATCCTCAATCTTAATCTTCAATCCTCAATACTCAATCTTCAATCCTCAATCCTCAATCCTCAATCCTCAATCCTCAACCTTCAATCCTCAATCCTCAAACCTCAATCTACAATCCTCAATACTCAATCTGCAATCCTCTATCCTCAGTCCTGAATCGTCAATCCTCATGCTTCAATTATCAATACCGAATCCTCAATCTTCAATCCTCAATCCTCAATCCTCAATTCTCAATCCTCAATCCTCAATCCTCAATCTTCAATCATTAATATTCAATCTTCAATCCACAATCCTCAATCCTCAATCCTCAATCCTCAACCCTCAATCCTCAACGTCCAATCCTCAATACCCAATCCTCAGTCTTCAATCCTCAATCCTCAATCCTCAATCCTCAATCCTCAATCCTCAATCCTCAGTCCTCAAAAATCAATCCTGAATCCTCAATCCTGAATCCTCAATCTTCAGCCCTGAGTCCTCAACAATCATTTGTCAATCCTGAATCCTCAAGAGAACGTCCTCAATTCACAGTTTTCAATACTCAATACTCAATCTGCAATCTTCAGATTTCTATACACAAACATCAATTCTCATCACTCAACCGTCAAAACTCAGTCCACAATCCTCAACCTTCAATCGTCAATCCTCAATCCTCAATCCTCAATCTTAATCTTCAATCCTCAATACTCAATCTTCAATCCTCAATCCTCAATCCTCAATCTTAATCTTCAATCCTCAATACTCAATCTTCAACCCTCAATCCTCAATCCTCAATCCTGAACACTCAATCCTCAACCTTCAATCCTCAATACTCAATCTTCAATACTCAATCTTCAATCCTCAATCCTCAGTCCTCAATTCTCAATCCTCAATCCTCAATCATGCAGACCTCAAACATCAATACTCAACCCTCAGTCCTCGTCCTCAATCCACAACACACAATCCTCAATCCTCAATCTTCAATCATCAATATTCAATCTTCAGTCCTCAATCCTCAATCCTCAATCCTCAATCCTCAATCCTCAATCCTCAATCCTCAATCTACAATCCTCAGTACTCAATCTGCAATCCTCAATCCTCAGTCCTCAATCCTCAATCCTCATTCTTCAATCCTCAATACCGAATCCTCAATCTTCAATCCTCAATCCTCAATCCTCAATTCTCAATCCTCAATCCTCAATCCTCAGACTTCAAACATCAATACTCAACCCTCAGTCCTCGTCCTCAATCCACAACCCTCAATCCTCCATCCTCAATCTTCAATCATTAATATTCAACCTTCAATCCACAATCCTCAATCCTCAATCCTCAATCCTCAGTCCTCAGTCCTCAAACCTCAATCCTCAATCCTCAATTCTCAATCCTCAATCCTCAATCCTCAATCCTCAATCTTCAATCATTAATACTCAATCTTCAATCCACAATCCTCAATCCTCAATCCTCAATCCTCAACCCTCAATCCTCAACGTCCAATCCTCAATACCCAATCCTCAGTCTTCAATCCTCAATCCTCAATCCTCAATCCTCAATCCTCAATCCTCAATCCTCAATCCTCAGTCCTCAAACCTCAATCCTGAATCCTCAATCCTGAATCCTCAATCTTCAGCCCTGAGTCCTCAACAATCATTTGTCAATCCTCAATCCTCAATAGAACGTCCTCAATTCACAGTTTTCAATACTCAATACTCAATCTGCAATCTTCAGATTTCTATACACACACATCAATTCTCATCACTCAACCCTCAATACTCAGTCCACAATCCTCAACCTTCAATCGTCAATCCTCAATCCTCAATCCTCAATCTTAATCTTCAATCCTCAATACTCAATCTTCAATCCTCAATCCTCAATCCTCGATCTTAATCTTCAATCCTCAATACTCAATCTTCAACCCTCAATCCTCAATCCTCAATCCTGAACACTCAATCCTCAATCTTCAATCCTCAATACTCAATCTTCAATACTCAATCTTCAATCCTCAATCCTCAACCCACAGCCCTCATCCTCAATCCTCAATCCTCAATCCTAAATCCTGAATCTTCCATCCTCAATACTCAATCTTCAATCCTCAATCCCCTGTCCTCAAACGTCAATTCTGAATCCTCAATCCTGAATCCTCAATCTTCAGCCCTCAGTCCTACACAATCAGTTGTCAATCCTCAATCCTCAATAGAATGTCCTCAATTCACAGTTTTCAATACTCAATACTCAACCTGCAACCTTCAGATCTCTATCCACAAACATCAATTCTCATCACTCAACCCTCAATGCTCAGTCCCCAAACCTCAATCTTCAATCCTCAATCCTCAATCATCAACCCTCAATCTTAATCTTCAATCCTCAATACTCAATCTTCAATCCTCAATCCTCAATCCTCAATCCTCAATACTCAATCCTCAATCTTCAATCCTCAATACTCAATCTTCAAACCTCAATCCTCAATCCTCAAACCTCAATCCTCAATCCTCAATCGTCAGTCTTCCATCCTCAATACTCAATCTTCAATCCTCAATGCTCAATCCTCAATCCTCAATCCTCAATCCTCAATCTTAATCTTCAATCCTCAATACTCAATCTTCAATCCTCAATCCTCAATCCTCAATCCTCAACACTCAATCCCCAATCATGAATCCTCAATCCTCAGTCCTCAATCTACAATCCTCAATACTCAATCTGCAATCCTCAATCCTCAGTCCTCAATCCTCAATCCTCATTCTTCAATCCTCAATACCGAATCTTCAATCTTCAATCCTCAATCCTCAATACTCAATCTTCAATCCTCAATCCTCAATTTTCAATCCTCAATGCTCAATCCTCAATCCTCAATCCTCAATCCTCAATCCTCAATCCTCAATCTTAATCTTCAATCCTCAATACTCAATCTTCAATCCTCAATCCTCAATCCTCAATCCTCAATACTCAATCTGCAATCCTCAATCCTCAATCCTCAATCTACAATCCTCAGTACTCAATCTGCAATCCTCAATCCTCAGTCCTCAATCCTCAATCCTCATTCTTCAATCCTCAATACCGAATCCTCAATCTTCAATCCTCAATCCTCAATCCTCAATTCTCAATCCTCAATCCTCAATCCTCAGACTTCAAACATCAATACTCAACCCTCAGTCCTCGTCCTCAATCCACAACCCTCAATCCTCCATCCTCAATCTTCAATCATTAATATTCAACCTTCAATCCACAATCCTCAATCCTCAATCCTCAATCCTCAGTCCTCAGTCCTCAATACTCAATCTTCAATACTAAATCCTCAATCCTCAATCCTCAATCCTCAATCCTCAATCCTCAATCGTCAATCTTCCATCCTCAATACTCAATCATCAATCCTCAATCCTCATTCCTCAATCCTCAATCGTCAGGCTTCCATCCTGAATACTCAATCTTCAATCCTCAATGCTCAATCCTCAATCCTCAATCCTCAATCCTCAATCTTAATCTTCAATCCTCAATACTCAATCTTCAATCCTCAATCCTCAATCCTCAATCCTCAACACTCAATCCCCAATCATGAATCCTCAATCCTCAGTCCTCAATCTACAATCCTCAATACTCAATCTGCAATCCTCAATCCTCAGTCCTCAATCCTCAATCCTCATATTTCAATCCTCAATACCGAATCTTCAATCTTCAATCCTCAATCCTCAATCCTCTATCCTCAACCCTCAATCCTCAATCTTCAATCCTCAATACTCAATCTTCAATACTAAATCCTCAATCCTCAATCCTCAATCCTCAATCCTCAATCCTCAATCGTCAATCTTCCATCCTCAATACTCAATCTTCAATCCTCAATCCTCATTCCTCAATCCTCAATCCTCAATCTTCAATCCTCAATACTCAATCTTCAATCCTCAATCCTCTATCCTCAACCCTCAATCCTCAATCCTCAATCCTCAATCGTCAATCTTCCATCCTCAATACTCAATCTTCAATCCTCAATCTTCAATCCTCAATCCTCAATCCTCAATCCTCAACCCTCAACCCTCAATCCTCATTCTTCAATCCTCAATACTCAATCTTCAATACTCAATCCTCAATCCTCAATCCTCAATCCTCAATCCTCAATCCTCAATACCGAATCCTGTAATCTTCAATCCTCAATCCTCAATACTCTATCTTCAATCCTCAATCCTCAATTTTCAATCCTCAATGCTCAATCCTCAATCCTCAATCCTCAATCCTCAATCCTCAATCCTCAATCCTCAATCTTAATCTTCAATCCTCAATACTCAATCTTCAACCCTCAATCCTCAATCCTCAATCCTGAACACTCAATCCTCAATCTTCAATCCTCAATACTCAATCTTCAATACTCAATCTTCAATCCTCAATCCTCAACCCTCAGCCCTCATCCTCAATCCTCAATCCTCAATCCTAAATCCTGAATCTTCCATCCTCAATACTCAATCTTCAATCCTCAATCCCCTGTCCTCAAACGTCAATTCTGAATCCTCAATCCTGAATCCTCAATCCTCAGCCCTCAGTCCTACACAATCAGTTGTCAACCCTCAATCCTCAATAGAATGTCCTCAATTCACAGTTTTCAATACTCAATACTCAACCTGCAACCTTCAGATCTCTATCCACAAACATCAATTCTCATCACTCAACCCTCAATGCTCAGTCCCCAAACCTCAATCTTCAATCCTCAATCCTCAATCATCAACCCTCAATCTTAATCTTCAATCCTCAATACTCAATCTTCAATCCTCAATCCTCAATCCTCAATACTCAATCCTCAATCTTCAATCCTCAATACTCAATCTTCAAACCTCAATCCTCAATCCTCAACCCTCAATCCTCAATCCACAATCCTCAATCGTCAGTCTTCCATCCTCAATACTCAATCTTCAATCCTCAATGCTCAATCCTCAATCCTCAATCCTCAATCCTCAATCCTCAATCCTCAATCCTCAATCCTCAATCCTCAATCGTCAATCTTCCATCCTCAATACTCAATCTTCAATCCTCAATCCTCATTCCTCAATCCTCAAACCTCAATCTTCAATCCTCAATACTCAATCTTCAATCCTCAATCCTCTATCCTCAACCCTCAATCCTCAATCTTCAATCCTCAATACTCAATCTTCAATACTCAATCCTCAATCCTCAATCCTCAATCCTCAATCCTCAATCCTCAGACCTCAAACATCAATACTGAACCCTCAGTCCTCGCCCTCAATCCTCAACACACAATCCTCAATCCTCAATCTTCAATCATCAATATTCAATCTTCAGTCCTCAATCCTCAATCCTCAATCCTCAATCCTCAATCCTCAATGTTCAATCCTCAGGCCTCAATCTTCAATCCTCAATACCCAATACTCAGTCTTCGATCCTCAATCCTCAATCCTCAACACTCAATCTTCAATCCTCAATCCTAAATCCTCAATCCTCAATCCTCAATCCTCAATCCTCAATACTCAATCCTCAACCTTCAATCCTCAATACTCAATCTTCAAACCTCAATCCTCAATCCTCAACCCTCAATCTTCAATCCTCAATCCTCAATCCTCAATCCTCAATCCTCATCCTTCAATCCTCAATACCGAATCCTCAATCATCAATCCTCAATCCTCAATACTCTATCTTCAATCCTCAATCCTCAATTTTCAATACTCAATGCTCAATCCTCAATCCTCAATCCTCAATCCTCAATCCTCAATCCTCAATCTTAATCTTCAATCCTCAATACTCAATCTTCAATCCTCAATCCTCAATCCTCAATCCTCAATACTCAATCTGCAATCCTCAATCCTCAATCCTCAATCTACAATCCTCAGTACTCAATCTGCAATCCTCAATCCTCAGTCCTCAATCCTCAATCCTCATTCTTCAATCCTCAATACCGAATCCTCAATCTTCAATCCTCAATCCTCAATCCTCAATTCTCAATCCTCAATCCTCAATCCTCAGACTTCAAACATCAATACTCAACCCTCAGTCCTCGTCCTCAATCCACAACCCTCAATCCTCCATCCTCAATCTTCAATCATTAATATTCAACCTTCAATCCACAATCCTCAATCCTCAATCCTCAATCCTCAGTCCTCAGTCCTCACACCTCAATCCTCAACCCTCAGCCCTCATCCTCAATCCTCAACCCTCAGCCCTCATCCTCAATCCTCAATCCTCAATCCTAAATCCTGAATCTTCCATCCTCAATACTCAATCTTCAATCCTCAATCCCCTGTCCTCAAACGTCAATTCTGAATCCTCAATCCTGAATCCTCAATCTTCAGCCCTCAGTCCTACACAATCAGTTGTCAATCCTCAATCCTCAATAGAATGTCCTCAATTCACAGTTTTCAATACTCAATACTCAACCTGCAACCTTCAGATCTCTATCCACAAACATCAATTCTCATCACTCAACCCCCAATGCTCAGTCCCCAAACCTCAATCTTCAATCCTCAATCCTCAATCATCAACCCTCAATCTTAATCTTCAATCCTCAATACTCAATCTTCAATCCTCAATCCTCAATCCTCAATACTCAATCCTCAATCTTCAATCCTCAATACTCAATCTTCAAACCTCAATCCTCAATCCTCAACCCTCAATCCTCAATCCTCAATCCTCAATCGTCAGGCTTCCATCCTGAATACTCAATCTTCAATCCTCAATGCTCAATCCTCAATCCTCAATCCTCAATCCTCAATCTTAATCTTCAATCCTCAATACTCAATCTTCAATCCTCAATCCTCAATCCTCAATCCTCAACACTCAATCCCCAATCATGAATCCTCAATCCTCAGTCCTCAATCTACAATCCTCAATACTCAATCTGCAATCCTCAATCCTCAGTCCTCAATCCTCAATCCTCATATTTCAATCCTCAATACCGAATCTTCAATCTTCAATCCTCAATCCTCAATCCTCTATCCTCAACCCTCAATCCTCAATCTTCAATCCTCAATACTCAATCTTCAATACTAAATCCTCAATCCTCAATCCTCAATCTTCAATCCTCAATCCTCAATCGTCAATCTTCCATCCTCAATACTCAATCTTCAATACTCAATCCTCATTCCTCAATCCTCAATCCTCAATCTTCAATCCTCAATACTCAATCTTCAATCCTCAATCCTCTATCCTCAACCCTCAATCCTCAATCCTCAATCCTCAATCGTCAATCTTCCATCCTCAATACTCAATCTTCAATCCTCAATCTTCAATCCTCAATCCTCAATCCTCAATCCTCAACCCTCAACCCTCAATCCTCATTCTTCAGTCCTCAATACTCAATCTTCAATACTCAATCCTCAATCCTCAATCCTCAATCCTCAATCCTCAATCCTCAATCCTCAATACTCAATCTTCAATCCTCAATCCTCAATCCTCTATCTACAATCCTCAATACTCAATCTGCAATCCTCAATCCTCAGTCCTCAATCCTCAATCCTCATTCTTCAATCCTCAATACCGAATCCTCAATCTTCAATCCTCAATCCTCAATCCTCAATTCTCAATCCTCAATCCTCAATCCTCAGACTTCAAACATCAATACTCAACCCTCAGTCCCCGTCCTCAATCCACAACCCTCAATCCTCAATCCTCAATCTTCAATCATTAATATTCAATCTTCAATCCACAATCCTCAATCCTCAATCCTCAATCCTCAGTCCTCAGTCCTCAAACCTCAATCCTCAACCCTCAGCCCTCATCCTCAATCCTCAGCCCTCAGCCCTCATCCTCAATCCTCAATCCTCAATCCTAAATCCTGAATCTTCCATCCTCAATACTCAATCTTCAATCCTCAATCCCCTGTCCTAAAACGTCAATTCTGAATCCTCAATCCTGAATCCACAATCTTCAGCCCTCAGTCCTACACAATCAGTTGTCAATCCTCAATCCTCAATAGAATGTCCTCAATTCACAGTTTTCAATACTCAATACTCAACCTGCAACCTTCAGATCTCTATCCACAAACATCAATTCTCATCACTCAACCCTCAATGCTCAGTCCCCAATCCTCAATCTTCAATCCTCAATCCTCAATCCTCAATCCTAAATCCTCATTCTTTAACCATTAATACCCAATCCTCAATCTTCAATCCTCAATGCTCAATCCTCAATCCTCAATCCTCATTCTTCAATCCTCAATACCCTATCCTCAATCGTCAATCCTCAATCCTCAATCCTCAATCCTCAATCCTCAATTCTCAATCCTCAATCCTCAATCCTCAGACCTCAAACATCAATACTGAACCCTCAGTCCTCGCCCTCAATCCACAACACACAATCCTCAATCCTCAATCTTCAATCATCAATATTCAATCTTCAGTCCTCAATCCTCAATCCTCAATCCTCAAACCTCAATCCTCAATGTTCAATCCTCAGGCCTCAATCTTCAATCCTCAATACCCAATCCTCAGTCTTCGATCCTCAATCCTCAATCCTCAATACTCAATCTTCAATCCTCAATCCTCAATCCTCAATCTTAATCTTCAATCCTCAATACTCAATCTTCAATCCTCAATCCTCAATCCTCAATCCTCAACACTCAATCCCCAATCATGAATCCTCAATCCTCAGTCCTCAATCTACCATCCTCAATACTCAATCTGCAATCCTCAATCCTCAGTCCTCAATCCTCAATCCTCATTCTTCAATCCTCAATACCGAATCTTCAATCTTCAATCCTCAATCCTCAATTTTCAATCCTCAATGCTCAATCCTCAATCCTCAATCCTCAGTCCTCAAACCTCAATCCTGAATCCTCAATCCTGAATCCTCAATCTTCAGCCCTGAGTCCTCAACAATCATTTGTCAATCCTCAATCCTCAATAGAACGTCCTCAATTCACAGTTTTCAATACTCAATACTCAATCTTCAATACTCAATACCCAATCCTCAGTCTTCAATCCACAATCCTCAATCCTCAATCCTCACTCCTCAATCCTCAGTCCTCAAACCTCAATCCTGAATCTTTCAATCATGAATCCTCAATCTTCAGCCCTGAGTCCTACGCAATCAGTTGTCAATCCTCAATCCTCAATAGAATGTCCTCAATTCACAGCTTTCAATACTCAATACTCAATCTGCAAACTTCAGATCTCTATCCACAAACATCAATTCTCATCACTCAACCCTCAATACGCTGTCCCCAATCCTCAATCTTCAATCCCCAATCCTCAATCCTCAATCCTCAATCTTAATCTTCAATCCTCAATACTCAATCTTCAATCCTCAATCCTCAATCCTCAATCCTCAATCCTCAATCTTCAATCCTCAATCCTCAATCCTCAATCTACAATCCTCAATACTCAATCTGCAATCCTCAATCCTCAGTCCTGAATCGTCAATCCTCATTCTTCAATTATCACTACCGAATCCTCAATCTTCAATCCTCAATCCTCAATCCTCAATTCTCAATCCTCAATCCTCAATCCCCAATCTTCAATCATTAATATTCAATCTTCAATCCACAATCCTCAATCCTCAACCCTCAATCCTCAACCCTCAATCCTCAACGTCCAATCCTCAATACCCAATCCTCAGTCTTCAATCCTCAATCCTCAATCCTCAATCCTCAATCCTCAATCCTCAATCCTCAGTCCTCAAACCTCAATCCTGAATCCTCAATCCTGAATCCTCAATCTTCAGCCCTGAGTCCTCAACAATCATTTGTCAATCCTCAATCCTCAATAGAACGTCCTCAATTCACAGTTTTCAATACTCAATACTCAATCTGCAATCTTCAGATTTCTATACACAAACATCAATTCTCATCACTCAACCCTCAATACTCAGTCCACAATCCTCAACCTTCAATCGTCAATCCTCAATCCTCAATCCTCAATCTTAATCTTCAATCCTCAATACTCAATCTTCAATCCTCAATCCTCAATCCTCAATCCTCAATCTTAATCTTCAATCCTCAATACTCAATCTTCAACCCTCAATCCTCAATCCTCAATCCTGAACACTCAATCCTCAATCTTCAATCCTCAATACTCAATCTTCAATACTCAATCTTCAATCCTCAATCCTCAGTCCTCAATTCTCAATCCTCAATCCTCAATCCTCAGACCTCAAACATCAATACTCAACCCTCAGTCCTCGTCCTCAATCCACAACACACAATCCTCAATCCTCAATCTTCAATCATCAATATTCAATCTTCAGTCCTCAATCCTCAATCCTCAATCCTCAATCCTCAATCCTCAATGTTCAATCCTCAGGCCTCAATCTTCAATCCTCAATACCCAATCCTCAGTCTTCGATCGTTAATCCTCAATCCTCAATACTCAATCCTCAACCCTCAATCTTCAATCGTCAATCCTCAATCCTCAATCCTCAATCCTCATTCTTCAATCCTCAATACCGAATCCTCAATCTTCAATCCTCAATCCTCAATACTCTATCTTCAATCCTCAATCCTCAATTTGCAATCCTCAATGCTCAATACTCAATCTTCAATCCTCAATCCTCTATCCTCAACCCTCAATCCTCAATCTTCAATCCTCAATACTCAATCTTCAATACTAAATCCTCAATCCTCAATCCTCAATCCTCAATCCTTAATCCTCAATCGTCAATCTTCCATCCTCAATACTCAATCTTCAATCCTCAATCCTCATTCCTCAATCCTCAATCCTCAATCTTCAATCCTCAATACTCAATCTTCAATCCTCAATCCTCTATCCTCAACCCTCAATCCTCAATCCTCAATCCTCAATCGTCAATCTTCCATCCTCAATACTCAATCTTCAATCCTCAATCTTCAATCCTCAATCCTCAATCCTCAATCCTCAACCCTCAACCCTCAATCCTCATTCTTCAATCCTCAATACTCAATCTTCAATACTCAATCCTCAATCCTCAATCCTCAATCCTCAATCCTCAATCCTCAATACCGAATCCTCAATCTTCAATCCTCAATCCTCAATACTCTATCTTCAATCCTCAATCCTCAATTTTCAATCCTCAATGCTCAATCCTCAATCCTCAATCCTCAATCCTCAATCCTCAATCCTCAATCCTCAATCTTAATCTTCAATCCTCAATACTCAATCTTCAATCCTCAATCCTCAATCCTCAATCCTCAAAACTCAATCTTCAATCCTCAATCCTCAATACTCTATCTACAATCCTCAATACTCAATCTGCAATCCTCAATCCTCAGTCCTCAATCCTCAATCCTCATTCTTCAATCCTCAATACCGAATCCTCAATCTTCAATCCTCAATCCTCAATCCTCAATTCTCAATCCTCAATCCTCAATCCTCAGACTTCAAACATCAATACTCAACCCTCAGTCCCCGTCCTCAATCCACAACCCTCAATCCTCAATCCTCAATCTTCAATCATTAATATTCAATCTTCAATCCACAATCCTCAAAACTCAATCCTCAATCCTCAGTCCTCAGTCCTCAAACCTCAATCCTCAACCCTCAGCCCTCATCCTCAATCCTCAACCCTCAGCCCTCATCCTCAATCCTCAATCCTCAATCCTAAATCCTGAATCTTCCATCCTCAATACTCAATCTTTAATCCTCAATCCCCTGTCCTCAAACGTCAATTCTGAATCCTCAATCCTGAATCCACAATCTTCAGCCCTCAGTCCTACACAATCAGTTGTCAATCCTCAATCCTCAATAGAATGTCCTCAATTCACAGTTTTCAATACTCAATACTCAACCTGCAACCTTCAGATCTCTATCCACAAACATCAATTCTCATCACTCAACCCTCAATGCTCAGTCCCCAATCCTCAATCTTCAATCCTCAATCCTCAATCATCAACCCTCAATCTTAATCTTCAATCCTCAATACTCAATCTTCAATCCTCAATCCTCAATCCTCAATACTCAATCCTCAATCTTCAATCCTCAATACTCAATCTTCAAACCTCAATCCTCAATCCTCAACCCTCAATCCTCAATCCTCAATCCTCAATCGTCAGTCTTCCATCCTCAATACTCAATCTTCAATCCTCAATGCTCAATCCTCAATCCTCAATCCTCAATCCTCAATCCTCAATCCTCAATCCTCAATCCTCAATCCTCAATCGTCAATCTTCCATCCTCAATACTCAATCTTCAATCCTCAATCCTCATTCCTCAATCCTCAATCCTCAATCTTCAATCCTCAATACTCAATCTTCAATCCTCAATCCTCTATCCTCAACCCTCAATCCTCAATCTTCAATCCTCAATACTCAATCTTCAATACTCAATCCTCAATCCTCAATCCTCAATCCTTAATCCTCAATCCTCAATCGTCAATCTTCCATCCTCAATACTCAATCTTCAATCCTCAATCCTCATTCCTCAATCCTCAATCCTCAATCTTCAATCCTCAATACTCAATCTTCAATCCTCAATCCTCTATCCTCAACCCTCAATCCTCAATCCTCAATCCTCAATCGTCAATCTTCCATCTTCAATACTCAATCTTCAATCCTCAATCTTCAATCCTCAATCCTCAATCCTCAATCCTAAATCCTCATTCTTTAACCATTAATACCCAATCCTCATTCTTCAATCCTCAATGCTCAATCCTCAATCCTCAATCCTCATTCTTCAATCCTCAATACCCTATCCTCAATCGTCAATCCTCAATCCTCAATCCTCAATCCTCAATCCTCAATTCTCAATCCTCAACCCTCAATCCTCAGACCTCAAACATCAATACTGAACCCTCAGTCCTCGCCCTCAATCCACAACACACAATCCTCAATCCTCAATCTTCAATCATCAATATTCAATCTTCAGTCCTCAATCCTCAATCCTCAATCGTCAATCCTCAATCCTCAATGTTCAATCCTCAGGCCTCAATCTTCAATCCTCAATACCCAATCCTCAGTCTTCGATCGTTAATCCTCAATCCTCAATACTCAATCTTCAATCCTCAATCCTAAATCCTCAATCCTCAATCCTCAATCCTCAATCCTCAATACTCAATCCTCAATCTTCAATCCTCAATACTCAATCTTCAAACCTCAATCCTCAATCCTCAACCCTCAATCTTCAATCGTCAATCCTCAATCCTCAATCCTCAATCCTCATTCTTCAATCCTCAATACCGAATCCTCAATCTTCAATCCTCAATCCTCAATACTCTATCTTCAATCCTCAATCCTCAATTTGCAATCCTCAATGCTCAATACTCAATCTTCAATCCTCAATCCTCTATCCTCAACCCTCAATCCTCAATCTTCAATCCTCAATACTCAATCTTCAATACTAAATCCTCAATCCTCAATCCTCAATCCTCAATCCTTAATCCTCAATCGTCAATCTTCCATCCTCAATACTCAATCTTCAATCCTCAATCCTCATTCCTCAATCCTCAATCCTCAATCTTCAATCCTCAATACTCAATCTTCAATCCTCAATCCTCTATCCTCAACCCTCAATCCTCAATCCTCAATCCTCAATCGTCAATCTTCCATCCTCAATACTCAATCTTCAATCCTCAATCTTCAATCCTCAATCCTCAATCCTCAATCCTCAACCCTCAACCCTCAATCCTCATTCTTCAATCCTCAATACTCAATCTTCAATACTCAATCCTCAATCCTCAATCCTCAATCCTCAATCCTCAATCCTCAATACCGAATCCTCAATCTTCAATCCTCAATCCTCAATACTCTATCTTCAATCCTCAATCCTCAATTTTCAATCCTCAATGCTCAATCCTCAATCCTCAATCCTCAATCCTCAATCCTCAATCCTCAATCCTCAATCTTAATCTTCAATCCTCAATACTCAATCTTCAATCCTCAATCCTCAATCCTCAATCCTCAAAACTCAATCTTCAATCCTCAATCCTCAATACTCTATCTACAATCCTCAATACTCAATCTGCAATCCTCAATCCTCAGTCCTCAATCCTCAATCCTCATTCTTCAATCCTCAATACCGAATCCTCAATCTTCAATCCTCAATCCTCAATCCTCAATTCTCAATCCTCAATCCTCAATCCTCAGACTTCAAACATCAATACTCAACCCTCAGTCCCCGTCCTCAATCCACAACCCTCAATCCTCAATCCTCAATCTTCAATCATTAATATTCAATCTTCAATCCACAATCCTCAAAACTCAATCCTCAATCCTCAGTCCTCAGTCCTCAAACCTCAATCCTCAACCCTCAGCCCTCATCCTCAATCCTCAACCCTCAGCCCTCATCCTCAATCCTCAATCCTCAATCCTAAATCCTGAATCTTCCATCCTCAATACTCAATCTTTAATCCTCAATCCCCTGTCCTCAAACGTCAATTCTGAATCCTCAATCCTGAATCCACAATCTTCAGCCCTCAGTCCTACACAATCAGTTGTCAATCCTCAATCCTCAATAGAATGTCCTCAATTCACAGTTTTCAATACTCAATACTCAACCTGCAACCTTCAGATCTCTATCCACAAACATCAATTCTCATCACTCAACCCTCAATGCTCAGTCCCCAATCCTCAATCTTCAATCCTCAATCCTCAATCATCAACCCTCAATCTTAATCTTCAATCCTCAATACTCAATCTTCAATCCTCAATCCTCAATCCTCAATACTCAATCCTCAATCTTCAATCCTCAATACTCAATCTTCAAACCTCAATCCTCAATCCTCAACCCTCAATCCTCAATCCTCAATCCTCAATCGTCAGTCTTCCATCCTCAATACTCAATCTTCAATCCTCAATGCTCAATCCTCAATCCTCAATCCTCAATCCTCAATCCTCAATCCTCAATCCTCAATCCTCAATCCTCAATCGTCAATCTTCCATCCTCAATACTCAATCTTCAATCCTCAATCCTCATTCCTCAATCCTCAATCCTCAATCTTCAATCCTCAATACTCAATCTTCAATCCTCAATCCTCTATCCTCAACCCTCAATCCTCAATCTTCAATCCTCAATACTCAATCTTCAATACTCAATCCTCAATCCTCAATCCTCAATCCTTAATCCTCAATCCTCAATCGTCAATCTTCCATCCTCAATACTCAATCTTCAATCCTCAATCCTCATTCCTCAATCCTCAATCCTCAATCTTCAATCCTCAATACTCAATCTTCAATCCTCAATCCTCTATCCTCAACCCTCAATCCTCAATCCTCAATCCTCAATCGTCAATCTTCCATCTTCAATACTCAATCTTCAATCCTCAATCTTCAATCCTCAATCCTCAATCCTCAATCCTAAATCCTCATTCTTTAACCATTAATACCCAATCCTCATTCTTCAATCCTCAATGCTCAATCCTCAATCCTCAATCCTCATTCTTCAATCCTCAATACCCTATCCTCAATCGTCAATCCTCAATCCTCAATCCTCAATCCTCAATCCTCAATTCTCAATCCTCAACCCTCAATCCTCAGACCTCAAACATCAATACTGAACCCTCAGTCCTCGCCCTCAATCCACAACACACAATCCTCAATCCTCAATCTTCAATCATCAATATTCAATCTTCAGTCCTCAATCCTCAATCCTCAATCGTCAATCCTCAATCCTCAATGTTCAATCCTCAGGCCTCAATCTTCAATCCTCAATACCCAATCCTCAGTCTTCGATCCTCAATCCTCAATCCTCAATACTCAATCTTCAATCCTCAATCCTAAATCCTCAATCCTCAATCCTCAATCCTCAATCCTCAATACTCAATCCTCAATCTTCAATCCTCAATACTCAATCTTCAAACCTCAATCCTCAATCCTCAACCCTCAATCTTCAATCCTCAATCCTCAATCCTCAATCCTCAATCCTCATCCTTCAATCCTCAATACCGAATCCTCAATCTTCAATCCTCAATCCTCAATACTCTATCTTCAATCATCAATCCTCAATTTTCAATACTCAATGCTCAATCCTCAATCCTCAATCCTCAATCCTCAATCCTCAATCCTCAATTTTAATCTTCAATCCTCAATACTCAATCTTCAATCCTCAATCCTCAATCCTCAATCCTCAATACTCAATCTTCAATCCTCAATCCTCAATCCTCAATCTACAATCCTCAGTACTCAATCTGCAATCCTCAATCCTCAGTCCTCAATCCTCAATCCTCATTCTTCAATCCTCAATACCGAATCCTCAATCTTCAATCCTCAATCCTCAATCCTCAATTCTCAATCCTCAATCCTCAATCCTCAGACTTCAAACACCAATACTCAACCCTCAGTCCTCGTCCTCAATCCACAACCCTCAATCCTCCATCCTCAATCTTCAATCATTAATATTCAACCTTCAATCCACAATCCTCAATCCTCAATCCTCAATCCTCAGTCCTCAGTCTTCAAACCTCAATCCTCAACCCTCAGCCCACATCCTCAATCCTCAACCCTCAGCCCTCATCCTCAATCCTCAATCCTCAATCCTAAATCCTGAATCTTCCATCCTCAATACTCAATCTTCAATCCTCAATCCCCTGTCCTCAAACGTCAATTCTGAATCCTCAATCCTGAATCCTCAATCTTCAGCCCTCAGTCCTACACAATCAGTTGTCAATCCTCAATCCTCAATAGAATGTCCTCAATTCACAGTTTTCAATACTCAATACTCAACCTGCAACCTTCAGATCTCTATCCACAAACATCAATTCTCATCACTCAACCCCCAATGCTCAGTCCCCAAACCTAAATCTTCAATCCTCAATCCTCAATCATCAACCCCCAATCTTAATCTTCAATCCTCAATACTCAATCTTCAATCCTCAATCCTCAATCCTCAATACTCAATCCTCAATCTTCAATCCTCAATACTCAATCTTCAAACCTCAATCCTCAATCCTCAACCCTCAATCCTCAATCCTCAATCCTCAATCGTCAGGCTTCCATCCTGAATACTCAATCTTCAATCCTCAATGCTCAATCCTCAATCCTCAATCCTCAATCCTCAATCTTAATCTTCAATCCTCAATACTCAATCTTCAATCCTCAATCCTCAATCCTCAATCCTCAACACTCAATCCCCAATCATGAATCCTCAATCCTCAGTCCTCAATCTACAATCCTCAATACTCAATCTGCAATCCTCAATCCTCAGTCCTCAATCCTCAATCCTCATTCTTCAATCCTCAATACCGAATCTTCAATCTTCAATCCTCAATACTCAATACTCAATCTTCAATCCTCAATACTCAATTTTCAATCCTCAATGCTCAATCCTCAATCCTCAATCCTCAATCCTCAATCCTCAATCCTCAATCCTCAATCTTCAATACTCAATACCCAATCCTCAGTCTTCAATCCACAATCCTCAATCCTCAATCCTCACTCCTCAATCCTCAGTCCTCAAACCTCAATCCTGAATCTTTCAATCATGAATCCTCAATCTTCAGCCCTGAGTCCTACGCAATCAGTTGTCAATCCTCAATCCTCAATAGAATGTCCTCAATTCACAGCTTTCAATACTCAATACTCAATCTGCAAACTTCAGATCTCTATCCACAAACATCAATTCTCATCACTCAACCCTCAATACGCTGTCCCCAATCCTCAATCTTCAATCCCCAATCCTCAAACCTCAATCCTCAATCTTAATCTTCAATCCTCAATACTCAATCTTCAATCCTCAATCCTCAATCCTCAATCCTCAATCCTCAATCTTCAATCCTCAATCCTCAATCCTCAATCTACAATCCTCAATACTCAATCTGCAATCCTCAATCCTCAGTCCTGAATCCTCAATCCTCATTCTTCAATTATCAATACCGAATCCTCAATCTTCAATCCTCAATCCTCAATCCTCAATTCTCAATCCTCAATCCTCAATCCTCAATCTTCAATCATTAATATTCAATCTTCAATCCACAATCCTCAATCCTCAATCCTCAATCCTCAACCCTCAATCCTCAACGTCCAATCCTCAATACCCAATCCTCAGTCTTCAATCCTCAATCCTCAATCCTCAATCCTCAATCCTCAATCCTCAATCCTCAGTCCTCAAACCTCAATCCTGAATCCTCAATCCTGAATCCTCAATCTTCAGCCCTGAGTCCTCAACAATCATTTGTCAATCCTCAATCCTCAATAGAACGTCCTCAATTCACAGTTTTCAATACTCAATACTCAATCTGCAATCTTCAGATTTCTATACACAAACATCAATTCTCATCACTCAACCCACAATACTCAGTCCACAATCCTCAACCTTCAATCGTCAATCCTCAATCCTCAATCCTCAATCTTAATCTTCAATCCTCAATACTCAATCTTCAATCCTCAATCCTCAATCCTCAATCTTAATCTTCAATCCTCAATACTCAATCTTCAACCCTCAATCCTCAATCCTCAATCCTGAACACTCAATCCTCAATCTTCAATCCTCAATACTCAATCTTCAATACTCAATCCTCAATCCTAAATCCTCAATCCTCAATCCTCAATCCTCAATCGTCAATCTTCCATCCTCAATACTCAATCTTCAATCCTCAATCCTCATTCCTCAATCCTCAATCCTCAATCTTCAATCCTCAATACTCAATCTTCAATCCTCAATCCTCTATCCTCAACCCTCAGTCCTCAATCCTCAATCCTCAATCGTCAATCTTCCATCCTCAATATTCAATCTTCAATCCTCAATCCTCAATCCTCAACCCTCAACACTCAATCCTCATTCTTCAATCCTCAATACCCAATCCTCAATCTTCAATCCTCAATCCTCAATCCTCAATCCTCAATCCTCAATAGTCAATCCTCAATCTTCAACTCTCAGTGCCAAATCCTCAATCTTGAATACTCAATCCTCAATCCTCAATCTTCAATCCTCAATCCTCAATCCTCAATCCTCAATCCTCAATAGTCAATCCTCAATCTTCAACCCTCAGTGCCAAATACTCAATCTTGAATACTCAATCCTCAATCGTCAAACTTCAATCCTCAATACTCAATCTTCAATCCTCAATCCTCAGTCCTCAATCCTCAATCCTCATTCTTCAATCCTCAATACCCAATCCTCAATCTTCCATCCTCAATCCTCAATCCTCAATTCTCAATCCTCAATCCTCAATCCTCAGACCTCAAACATCAATACTCAACCCTCAGTCCTCGTCCTCAATCCACAACCCTCAATCCTCAATCCTCAATCTTCAATTCTCAATCCTCAATCCACAATCCTCAATCATCAATCCTCAATCCTCAAACCTCAATCCTGAATCCTCAATCCTGAATCCTCAATCTTCAGCCCTCAGTCCTCAACAATCAGCTGTCAATCCTCAATCCTCAATAGAATATCATCAACTCAAAGCTTTCAATACTCAATACTCAATCTGCAATCTTCAAATCTCTATCCACAATCATCAATTCTCATCACTCAACCCTCAACGCTCAGTCCCCAATCCTCAATCTTCAATCCTCAATCCTCAATCCTCAATCCTCAATCCACAATCTTCAATCCTCAATACTCAATCTTCAATCCTCAATCCTCAACACTCAGTCCTCAACCCTCAATCCTCAATCCTCAATCTTCAATCCTCAATACTCAATCTTCAATCCTCAATCCTCAATCCTCAATCCTCAATCCTCATTCTTCAATCCTCAACACCCAGTCCTCAATCTTCAATCCTCAGTCCTCAATCCTCAATTCTCAATCCTCAATCCTCAATCCTCAGACCTCAAACATCAATACTCAACCCTCAGTCCTCGTCCTCAATCCACAACACACAATCCTCAATCCTAAATCTTCAATCATCAATATTCAATCTTCAGTCCTCAATCCTCAATCCTCAATCCTCAATCCTCAATCCTCAATGTTCAATCCGCAATACCCAATCCTCAATCTTCAATACTCAATCCTCAATCCTTAATCCTCAATCCTCAATCCTCAATCATCAATCCTCAATCTCCAATACTCAATCGTCAATCCTCAATCCTCAATCCTCAATACCCAACCATCAATCCTCGATTCCCAATACTCAATAGAATAACCTGAATTCTCAGGATTCAATACTCAACCCTCAGTCCTCGTCCTCAATCCACAACCCTCAATCCTCAATCCTCAATCTTCAATTCTCAATCCTCAATCCACAATCCTCAATCATCAATCCTCAATCCTCAAACCTCAATCCTGAATCCTCAATCCTGAATCCTCAATCTTCAATCCTCAATACTCAATCTTCAATCCTCAATCCTCAGTCCTCAAACCTCAATTCTGTATCCTGAACACACAATCTTCAATCCTCAATCCTCAGTCCTGAATACTCTACCATCAATCTTCAATCCTCAATCCCCAATGCTCAATCCTCAATCCTCATTCCTCAATCCTCAATACCCAATCCTCAATCGTCAATCCTCAATCCTCAATGTTCAATTCTCAATCCTCAATCCTCAAACCTCAACCTTCAATCCTGAATACTCAATCTTCAATCCTCAATCCTCAATCCTCTGTCATCAATCCTCAAACTTCAATTCTCAATCGTGAATCCTCACTCCTCAATCCTCAACCCTCAATCCTCGTTCCTCAAACCTCAATCCTCAACCCTCAGTCCTCATCCTCAATTCTAAATTCTCAATTCTCAATCCTCAATCCTCAATCCTCGATCCTCAATCTTCAATCCTCAATAATCAATCTCCAATCCTGCATCCTCAATCCCCAATCCTCAATCCTTAATCCTCAATCTTGAATCTTCAATCCCCAGTCCTCAATCTTCAATCCTCAATGATCAATCCGCAATCCTCAATCCTCAGTCCTCAATCCTCAATCCTCAATCCTCAAACCTCAAACCTCAACCGTCAGTCCTCGTCCTCAAACCTCAACCCTCAATCCTCCATCCTCAATCTTCAATCATCAATACTCAATCTTCAATCCTCAATCCTCAATCCTCAATCCTCAATCCTCAATCCTCAACATTCAACGCACAACCCTCAACCATCAATCCTCAATCCTCATTCTTCAATCCTCAATACCCAATCCTCAATCTCCAATCCTCAATCCTCAGTCCTCAATTCTGTGTCCTCAATCCTCAATCCTCAGACCTCTAACATCAAAACTCAACCCTCAGTCCTCGTCCTCAATCCACAACCCTCAATCCTCTATCCTCAATCTTCAATTCTCAATCCTCAATCCTCAATACTCAATCCTCAATCCTCAATCCTCAATCCTGAATCCTCAATCCTCAATCCTCAATCCTCAATACCCCATCCTCAATCCTCAATCCTCATTCTTCAATCCTCAATACCCAATCCTCAATCTTCAATCCTCAATCCCCAATCCTCAATTCTCAATCCTCAATCGTCAGTCTTCAATCCTCAATACTCAATCTTCAATCCTGAATCCTCAATCCTCAATCCTCAATCCTCATTCCTCAATCCTCAATACCCAATCCTCAATCCTCAATCCTCAATCCTCAATCTTCAATCCTCAATACTCAATCTTCAATCCTCAATCCTCAGTCCTCAAACCTCAATTCTGAATCCTGAATACTCAATCTTCAATCCTCAATCCTCAGTCCTCAATACTCTACCATCAATCTTCAATCCTCAATCCTCAATGCTCAATACTCAATCCTCATTCTTCAATCCTCAATACCCAATCCTCAACCTTCAATCCTGAATCCTCAATGCTCAATTCTCAATCCTCAATCCTCAACCCTCAATATTCAATCCCCAATACTCAATCTTCAATCCTCAATCCTCAATCCTCAGTCATCAATTCTCAATCTTCAATTCTCAATCGTGAATCCTCACTCCTCAATCCTCAATCCTCAATCCTCGTTCCTCAAACCTCAATCCTCAACCCTCAGTCCTCATTCTCAATTCAGAATGCTCAATTCTCAATCCTCAATCCTCAATCCTCAATCCTCAATCTTCAATCCTCAATAATCAATCTCCAATCCTAGATCCTCAATCCCCAATCCTCAATCTTCAACACTCAATCCTCGATCCTCAATCCTCAAACCTCAATCTTCAATCCTCAATACTCAATCTTCAATCCTCAATCCTCAATCCTCAATCCTCAATCCTCAATCCTCAATCCTCAATCCTCAATCTTCAATCCTCAATACTCAATCTTCAATCCTCAATCCTCAGTCTTCTATCCTCAATCCTCTTTCTCCAGTCCTCAACACTCAATCCTCAATCTTCAATCCCAAATCCTCAATTATAAATTCTGAATCCTCAATCCACAATTCTCAGAACTCAAACATCAATACTCAACTCTCAGTAATCATCCTCAATCCTCAATCCTCAACCCTCAATTCTCAATCTTCAATCCTCAATCCTCAATCTTCAATCCCCAATCCTCAATCCTCAAACCTCAATAAACAATCTACAATCCTCAATCCTCAAACCTCAACACTCAATCCTCAATCATCTATCCTCAATCTCCAATCCTTAATCCTCAATCCTCAATCCTCAATCCTCGATCCTCAATCAGCAATCCTCAATCTTCAATACTCAATCCTCAGTCCTCAATCCTCAATCCTCAATTCTCAACCCTCAATCCTCAGTCCTCAGTCCTCAGTCCTCAGTCCTCAAACCTCAATCCTCAACCCTCAGCCCTCATTCTCAATCCTCAATCCTCAACCCTCAATCCTCAATATTCAATACTCAATACTTAATCTTCAATCCTGATTCTTCAATCCTCAATACCCAATCCTCTAATTTCAACCCTCAATCCTCAATCCTGAATTCTCAATCCTCAATCTTCAATCCTTAATCCTCAATCCTCAATCCTCAATCCTCAATCCTCAATCCTCAATCTTCAATCCTCAATACTCAATCTTCAATCCTCAATCGTCAATCCTCAATCCTCCATCCTGAATCCTCAATACTCAATCCTCAATCCTCAATCCTCAATCTTCAATCCTCAATAATCAATCTCCAATCCTGCATCCTCAATCCCCAATCCTCAATCCTTAATCCTCAATCTTGAATCCTCAATCCCCAGTCCTCAATCTTCAATCCTCAATGATCAATCCGCAATCCTCAATCCTCAGACCTCAATCCTCAATCCTCAATCCTCAAACCTCAAACCTCAACCGTCAGTCCTCGTCCTCAAACCTCAACCCTCAATCCTCCATCCTCAATCTTCAATCATCAATACTCAATCTTCAATCCTCAATCCTCAATCCTCAATCCTCAATCCTGAGTCCTCAACATTCAACGCACAACCCTCAACCATCAATCCTCAATCCTCATTCTTCAATCCTCAATACCCAATCCTCAATCTCCAATCCTCAATCCTCAATCCTCAATTCTGTGTCCTCAATCCTCAATCCTCAGACCTCTAACATCAAAACTCAACCCTCAGTCCTCGTCCTCAATCCACAACACTCAATCCTCAATCCTCAATCTTCAATTCTCAATCCTCAATCCTCAATACACAATCCTCAATCCTCAATCCTCAATCCTCAGTCCTCAAACCTCAATTCCGAATCCTCAATCGTGAATCCTCAATCTTCAGCCCTCAGACCTCAACAATCAGTTGTCAATCCTCAATCATCAATAGAATATCATCAACCCACAGTTTTTAACACTCAATACTCAATCTGCAATCTTCAAATCTCTATCCACAAACATCAATTCTCATCACTCAACCCTCAACACTCAGTCCCCAATCCTCAATCTTCAATCCTCAGTCCTCAGTCCTCAAACCTCAACCCTCAACCCTCAGCCCTCATCCTCAATCCTCAATACTCAATCCTCAATACCCCATCCTCAATCCTCAATCCTCAATCCTCAATCCTCATTCTTCAATCCACAATACCCAATCCTCAATCTTCAATCCTCAATCCCCAATCCTCAATTTCCAATCCTCAATCCTCAATCCTCAATCCTCAATCCTCATTCTTCAATCCTCAATACCCAATTCTCAATCTTCAATCCTCAAACCTCAATCCTCAGTTCTCAATCCTCAGTTCGCAATCCTCAATCCTCATTCCTCATTCCTCAGGCATCAATGCTCAACCCACAGTCCTCGTCCTCAATCCACAACCCTCAATCCTCAATCCTCAATCTTCATTCATCATTATTCAACCTTCGATCCTCAATCCTCAATCCTCAATACTCAATCCTCAATCCTCAATGTTCAATCCTCAATACCCAATCCTCAATCTTCAATCCTCAATCCTCAATCTTCAATCCTCCATCCTCTGTCCTCAAACCTCAATCCTGTATCCTCAATCCTGAATCCTCAATCTTCAGCCCACAGTCCTCAACAATCAGTTGTCAATCCTCAATCCTCAATAGAATATCATCAATTCACAGTGTTCAATACTCAGTTTTCAATCTGCAATGTTCAAATCTCTGTCCACAAACATCAATTCTCATCACTCAACCCTCAACACTCAGTCCCCAATCCTCAATATTCAATCCTCAATCCTCAGTCCTCAATCGACAATCCTCAACCTTCAATCCTCAATACTCAATCTTCACTCCTCAATCCTCAATCCTCAAGCCTCAATTCTCAATCCTCGATTGTCAATCTTCAATCCTCAATACTCAATCCTCATTCTTCAATCCTCAATACCCAATCCTCAATCTTCATTCCTCAGTCCTCAATCCTCAATTCTCAATCCTCAATCCTCAGTCCTCAGTCCTCAAACACCAATCCTTAACCGTCAGCCCTCATCCTCCAACCTCAATCCTCAACATTCAATCCTCGATACTCAATCATCAATCCTCAATCCTCAGTCCTCAAACCTTAATCCTGAATCCTCAATCCTGAATCCTCAATCTTCAGCCCTCAGTCCTCAACAATCAGTTGTCAATCCTCAATCCTCAATAGAATATCATCAATTCACAGTTTTCAATACTCAATACTCAATCTGCAATCTTCAAATCTCAATCCACAAACATCAATTCTCATAACTCAACCCTCAACACTCCGTCCCCAATCCTCAATTTCCAATCCTCAATCGTCAATCCTCAATACTCAATCCCCAATTTTCAATCCTCAATCCTCAATACTCAATCTTCAATCCTCAATCCTCAATCCTCAATCCTCAATCCTCAATCCTCAATATTCAACACACAACCCTCAGCCATCCATCCTCAATACTCAACCATCAATCCTCAATTCTCAACACTCAATAGATTATACTGAATTCTCATGGTTGAATACTCAATCCAAAATATACAATAATCAAATCTCAATCCTCAAACATTAATTCTCAAAACTCAGTCCTCAACACTCAGTCCTCCCTCTTCAATCCTCCATCCTCAATCCTCAATCTTCAATCCTCAATACTCAATCTTCAATCCTCAATCCTCAATCCTCAATCCTCATTCTTCAATCCTCAATACCCAATCCTCAATCTTCTATCCTCAATCCACAACCCTCGATCCTCAATCCTCAATCTTCAATCATCAATATTCAATCTTCGGTCCGCAATTCTCAATCCTCAATCCTCAATCCTCAATCCTCAATGTTCAATCCGCAATACCCAGCCCTCAATCTTCAATACTCAATCCTCAATACCCAATCCTCAATCTTCAATCCCCAATCCTCTATCCACAATTCTCAATCCTCAATCATCAGTCCTCAGTCCTCAAACCTCAATCCTCCGCCCTCAGCCCTCATCGTCAATCCTCAATCCTCAATCCTCAATTTTCAATCCTCAATAATCAATCTTCAATCCTCAATCCTCAATCCTCAATTCTCAATCCTCAATCCTCATTCTTCAATCCTCAATACCCAATCCTCAATCTTCAATCCTCAATCCTCAATCCTCAATTCTCAATCCTCAATCCTCAGTCCTCAATCTTCAATCCTCAATAATCAATCTCCAATCCTAGATCCTCAATCCCCAATCATCAATCCTTAATCCTCAATCTTGAATCCTCGATACCCAGTCCTCAAACTTCAATGCTCAATGCTCAATCCTCAATCCTCAATCCTCAGTCCTCAATCCTCAATCCTCAATCCTCAAACCTCAAACCTCAACCATCAGTCCTCGTCCTCAAACCTCAACCCTCAATCCTCCATCCTCAATCTTCAATCATCAATACTCAATCCTCAATCTTCAACCCTCAATCCTCGATCCTCAATCCTCAAACCTCAATCTTCAATCCTCAATACTCAATCTTCAATCCTCAATCCTCAATCCTCAATCCTCAATCCTCAATCCTCAATCCTCAATCTTCAATCCTCAATACTCAATCTTCAATCCTCAATCCTCAATCTTCTATCCTCAATCCTCTTTCTCCAGTCCTCAACACACAATCCACAATCTTCAATCCCAAATCCTCAATCCTAAATTCTGAATCCTCAATCCTCAATCCTCAGAACTCAAACAAGAATACTCAACTCTCAGTCCTCGTTCTCAATCCACAACCCTCAATCCTCAATCCTCGATCTTCAATCCTCAATACTCAATCATCAATCCTCAATCCTCAATCATCAATCCTCAATCTTCAATACTCAATCCTCAGTCCTCAATCCTCAATCCTCAATTCTCAACCCTCAATCCTCAGTCCTCAGTCCTCAGTCATCAATCCTCAATCCTCAATCTTCAATCCTCAATACTCAATCTTCAATCCTCAATCGTCAATCCTCAATCCTCCATCCTGAATCCTCAATACTCAATCCTCAATCCTCAATCCTCAATATTCAATCCTCAATACTCAATCTTCAATCCTCAATCCTCAATCCTCAATCCTCCATCCTGAAACCTCAATACTCAATCCTCAATCTTCAATCCTCAATACTCAATCTTCAATCCTCAATCCTCGATCCTCAATCCTCAATCCTCATTCCTCAATCCTCAATAAGCAATCCTCAATCCTCAATCCTCAATCCTCAATCCTCAATTCTCAATCCTCAATCCTCAATCCTCAATCCTCAATCCTCAATCCTCAATCCTCAATCATCCACCTCAATCTTCAATACTCAATCCTCAATCCTCATTCCTCAATCCTCAATACTCAACCATCAATCCTCAATTCTCAATCCTCAATCCTCAATATTCAACACACAATCCTCAACCATCAATTCTCAATACCCAACCATCAATCCTCAATTATCAACACTCAATTGAATATCCTGAATTCTCATGGTTCAATACTCAATCCACATTATTCAATAATCAAATCTCATTCCTCAAACATCAATCCTCAACACTCAATCCACAACACTCAGTCCTCTCTCTTCAATCCTCCATCCTCAATCCTCATTCCTCAATCCTCAATGTTCAATCATCAATCCTCAATCCTCAGTCCTCAATCCTCAACCCTCAATCCTCAGTCATCAATCTTCAATCATCAATACTCAGTCTTCAATCCTCAATCTTCAATCCTTAATTCTCGATCCTCAATCCTCAGTATTCAACACACAACCCTCAACCATCGATCCTCAATACTCAACCATCAATCCTCAATTCTCAATACTCAATAGAATATCCTGAATTCTCATGATTCAATACTCAATCCACATTATTCAATAACCAAACCTCAATCCTCAAACATCAATCTTCAACACACAATCCTCAACACTTAGTCCTCTCTCTTCAATCCTCCATCCTCAGTCCTCAATCCTCAAGCGTCAACACTCAATCCTCAATCCTCAACCCTCAATCGTCAGTCCTCAAACCTCAATCCCGAATCCTCAATCCTGAATCCTCAATCTTCAGCCCTCAGTCCTCAACAATCATTTGTCAAACCTCAATCCTCAATAGAATATCCTCAATTCACTGCTTTCAATACTCAATGCTCAATCTGCAGTCTTCAAATCTCTATCCACAAACATCAATTATCATCACTCAACCCTCAACACTCAGTCCTCAATGTTCAATCCTCAATTCGCAATTCTCAATCTTCAATCCTCAATCCTCAATCCTCAATCCTCAATCCTCAATCCTCAATCTTCAATCATCAATATTCAATCTTCAATCCTCAATCCACAATCCTCAATCCTCAATCCTCAATCCTCAATATTCAATCCTCAATCCTCGAACCTCAATCCTCAATTCTCAAACTTCAATCCTCAATACTCAATCCTCAATCCTCAATCTTCAATCCTCAATCCTCAATCCTCAATCCTCAATCCTCAATCTTCAATCCTCAATACTCAATTTTCAATCCTCAATCCTCAATCTTCAATCCTCAATCCTCATTCTCCAATCCTCAACACCCAATCCTCAATCTTCAATCCCAAATCATCAATCCTCAATTCTCAATCCTCAATCCCCAATCCTCAGACCTCAAACATCAATACTCAACCCTCAGTCCTCGTCCTCAATCCACAACCCTCAATCCTCAATCCTCGATCTTCAATCATCAATACTCAATCTTCAATACTATCCTCAATCCTCAATCCTCAATCCTCAATCCTTAACGTTCAACCTCAATACCCAATCATTAATCTTCAATCCTCAATCCTCAACCCACAATCCTCAATCCTCAATCCTCAGTCCTCAGTCCTCAAACCTCAATCCAAAATTCACAATCCTGAATCCTCAATCTTCAGCCCTGAGTCCTCAACAATCAGTTGTCAATCCTCAACCATCAATAGAATATCCTCAATTCACAGTCTTCAATACTCAATACTCAATCTGCAATCTTCAACTCTCTATCCACAAACATCAATTCTCATCACTCAACCCTCAACGCTCAGTCCCCAATCCTCAATCTTCATTCCTCAATCCTCAATCATTAATCCTCAATACTCAACCTTCAATCCTCAATACTCAATATTCAATACTAAATCCTCAATCCTGAATCCTCAATCCTCAGTCCTCAATCGTCAATCTTCAATCCTCAATACTCAATCTTCAATCCTCAATCCTCAATCCTCAATCCTCAATCCTCAATCCTCAATCTTCAATCCTCAATACTCAATCTTCAACCCTCAATCCTCAATCCAGAACCCTCGATCCTCAATCCTCAATCTTCAATCATCAATATTCAATCTTCAGTCCGCAATCCTCAATCCTCAATCCTCAATCCTGAATCCTCAATGTTAAATCCGCAATACCCAACCCTCAATCTTCAATACTCAATCCTCAATACCCAATCCTCAATCTTCAATCCCCAATCCTCAATCCTCAATTCTCAATCCTCAATCCTCAGTCCTCAGTCCTCAAACCACAATCCTCCGCCCTCAGCCCTCATCGTCAATCCTCAATCCTCAATCCTCAATTTTCAATCCTCAATAATCAATCTTCAATCCTCAATCCTCAATCCTCAATTCTCAATCCTCAATCGTCAGTCTTCAATCCTCAATACTCAATCTTCAATCCTGAATCATCAATCCTCAATCCTCAATCCTCATTCTTCAATCCTAAATACCCAATCCTCAATCTTCAATCCTCAATCCTCAATCCTCAATCCTCAATTCTCAATCCTCAATCCTCAGTCCTCAGTCCTCAAACCTCAATCCTCCGCCCTCAGCCCTCATCGTCAATCCTCAATCCTCAATCCTCAATTTTCAATCCTCAATAATCAATCTTCAATCCTCAATCCTCAATCCTCAATCCTCAATCCTCTATCCTCAGTCCCCAACCCTCAGTCCTCATCCTCAAACCTCAATCCTCAACCCTCAATTCTCAATCATCAAACCTCAATCCTCAATCTTCAATCCTCAATCCTCATTCCTTAATCCTCAATACTCAATCCTCAAACCTCAATACACAATCTTCAATCCTCAATCCTCAATCCTCAATCTTCAATCCTCAATAATCAATCTCCACTCCTAGATCCTCAATCCCCAATCCTCAATCCTTAATCCTCAATCTTCAATCCTCAATCCCCAGTCCTCAATCTTCAATCCTCAATGCTCAATCCTCAATCCTCAGTCCCCTGTCCTCAATCCTCAATCCTCAACCTTCAAACCTGAATCCTCAACCGTCAGTCCTCGTCCTCAATCCTCAACCCTCAATCCTCAATCCTCAACCTTCAATCATCGATACTCAATCTTCAATCCTCAATCCTCAATCCTCAATCCTCAATCCTCAGTCCTCAATCTTCAATCCTCAATACTCAATCTTCAATCCTCAATCGTCAATCCTCAGTCCTCCATCCTGAATCCTCAATCCTCAATCCTCAATCCTCTATCCTCATTCTTCAATCCTCAACACCCAGTGCTCAATCTTCAATCCTCAATCCACACCCTCGATCCTCAATCCTCAATCTTCAATCATCAATATTCAATCTTCAGTCCGCAATCCTCAATCCTCAATCCTCAATCCTCAATCCTCAATGTTCAATCCGCAATACCCAATCCTCAATCTTCAATACTCAATCCTCAATACAAAATCCTCAATCTTCAATCCCCAATCCTCAATCCTCAATTCTCAATCCTCAATCCTCAGTCCTCAGTCCTCAAACCTCAATCCTCCGCCCTCAGCCCTCATCGTCAATCCTCAATCCTCAATCCTCAATTTTCAATCCTCAATAATCAATCTTCAATCCTCAATCCTCAATCCTCAATCCTCAATCCTCAATCCTCAATCCTCAATTCTCAATCCTGAATCCTCAATCCTCAATCCTCAATCCTCAATCCTCAATCCTCAATCATCCACCTCAATCTTCAATACTCAATCCTCAATCCTCATTCCTCAATCCTCAATACTCAACCATCAATCCTCAATCCTCAATCCGCAATCCTCAATCCTCAATCCTCAATCATCCACCTCTATCTTCAATCCTCAATCCTCATTCCTTAATCCTCAATACTCAATCCTCAAACCTCAATACACAATCTTCAATCCTCAATCCTCAATCCTCAATCTTCAATCCTCAATAATCAATCTCCACTCCTAGATCCTCAATCCCCAATCCTCAATCCTTAATCCTCAATCTTCAATCCTCAATCCCCAGTCCTCAATCTTCAATCCTCAATGCTCAATCCTCAATCCTCAGTCCCCTGTCCTCAATCCTCAATCCTCAACCTTCAAACCTCAATCCTCAACCGTCAGTCCTCGTCCTCAATCCTCAACCCTCAATCCTCAATCCTCAACCTTCAATCATCGATACTCAATCTTCAATCCTCAATCCTCAATCCTC
Organism: Calliopsis andreniformis; assembly: GCF_051401765.1. Taxonomy (NCBI): domain Eukaryota; kingdom Metazoa; phylum Arthropoda; class Insecta; order Hymenoptera; family Andrenidae; genus Calliopsis; species Calliopsis andreniformis. Next base: position 3,293,129 of record NW_027480440.1, read on the forward strand.
AATCCTCAATCCTCAGTCCTCAATCTTCAATCCTCAATACTCAATCTTCAATCCTCAATCGTCAATCCTCAGTCCTCCATCCTGAATCCTCAATCCCCAATCCTCAATCCTCTATCCTCATTCTTCAATCCTCAACACCCAGTGCTCAATCTTCAATCCTCAATCCACAACCCTCGATCCTCAATCCTCAATCCTCAATCATCAATATTCAATCTTCAGTCCGCAATCCTCAATCCTCAATCCTCAATCCTCAATCCTCAATGTTCAATCCGCAATACCCAATCCTCAATCTTCAATACTCAATCCTCAATACCCAATCCTCAATCTTCAATCTTCAATCCCCAATCCTCAATCCTCAATTCTCAATCCTCAATCCTCAGTCCTCAGTCCTCAAACCTCAATACTCCGCCCTCAGCCCTCATCGTCAATCCTCAATCCTCAATCCTCAATTTTCAATCCTCAATAATCAATCTTCAATCCTCAATCCTCAATCCTCAATCCTCAATCCTCAATCCTCATTCCTCAATCCTCAATCTTCAATCCTCAATACTCAATCTTCAATCCTCAATCGTCAATCCTCAATCCTCCATCCTGAATCCTCAATACTCAATCCTCAATCCTCAATCCTCAATATTCAATCCTCAATACTCAATCTTCAATCCTCAATCCTCAATCCTCAATCCTCCATCCTGAAACCTCAATACTCAATCCTCAATCTTCAATCCTCAATACTCAATCTTCAATCCTCAATCCTCGATCCTCAATCCTCAATCCTCATTCCTCAATCCTCAATAAGCAATCCTCAATCCTCAATCCTCAATCCTCAATCCTCAATTCTCAATCCTCAATCCTCAATCCTCAATCCTCAATCCTCAATCCTCAATCCTCAATCATCCACCTCAATCTTCAATACTCAATCCTCAATCCTCATTCCTCAATCCTCAATACTCAACCATCAATCCTCAATTCTCAATCCTCAATCCTCAATATTCAACACACAACCCTCAACCATCAATTCTCAATACCCAACCATCAATCCTCAATTATCAACACTCAATTGAATATCCTGAATTCTCATGGTTCAATACTCAATCCACATTATTCAATAATCAAATCTCAATCCTCAAACATCAATCCTCAACACTCAATCCACAACACTCAGTCCTCTCTCTTCAATCCTCCATCCTCAATCCTCATTCCTCAATCCTCAATGTTCAATCATCAATCCTCAATCCTCAGTCCTCAATCCTCAACCCTCAATCCTCAGTCATCAATCTTCAATCATCAATACTCAGTCTTCAATCCTCAATCTTCAATCCTTAATTCTCGATCCTCAATCCTCAGTATTCAACACACAACCCTCAACCATCGATCCTCAATACTCAACCATCAATCCTCAATTCTCAATACTCAATAGAATATCCTGAATTCTCATGATTCAATACTCAATCCACATTATTCAATAACCAAACCTCAATCCTCAAACATCAATCTTCAACACACAATCCTCAACACTTAGTCCTCTCTCTTCAATCCTCCATCCTCAGTCCTCAATCCTCAAGCGTCAACACTCAATCCTCAATCCTCAACCCTCAATCCTCAGTCCTCAAACCTCAATCCCGAATCCTCAATCCTGAATCCTCAATCTTCAGCCCTCAGTCCTCAACAATCATTTGTCAAACCTCAATCCTCAATAGAATATCCTCAATTCACTGCTTTCAATACTCAATGCTCAATCTGCAGTCTTCAAATCTCTATCCACAAACATCAATTATCATCACTCAACCCTCAACACTCAGTCCTCAATGTTCAATCCTCAATTCGCAATTCTCAATCTTCAATCCTCAATCCTCAATCCTCAATCCTCAATCCTCAATCCTCAATCTTCAATCATCAATATTCAATCTTCAATCCTCAATCCACAATCCTCAATCCTCAATCCTCAATCCTCAATATTCAATCCTCAATCCTCGAACCTCAATCCTCAATTCTCAAACTTCAATCCTCAATACTCAATCCTCAATCCTCAATCTTCAATCCTCAATCCTCAATCCTCAATCCTCAATCCTCAATCCTCAATCTTCAATCCTCAATCCTCATTCTCCAATCCTCAACACCCAATCCTCAATCTTCAATCCCAAATCATCAATCCTCAATTCTCAATCCTCAATCCCCAATCCTCAGACCTCAAACATCAATACTCAACCCTCAGTCCTCGTCCTCAATCCACAACCCTCAATCCTCAATCCTCGATCTTCAATCATCAATACTCAATCTTCAATACTATCCTCAATCCTCAATCCTCAATCCTCAATCCTTAACGTTCAACCTCAATACCCAATCATTAATCTTCAATCCTCAATCCTCAACCCACAATCCTCAATCCTCAATCCTCAGTCCTCAGTCCTCAAACCTCAATCCAAAATTCACAATCCTGAATCCTCAATCTTCAGCCCTGAGTCCTCAACAATCAGTTGTCAATCCTCAACCATCAATAGAATATCCTCAATTCACAGTCTTCAATACTCAATACTCAATCTGCAATCTTCAACTCTCTATCCACAAACATCAATTCTCATCACTCAACCCTCAACGCTCAGTCCCCAATCCTCAATCTTCATTCCTCAATCCTCAATCATTAATCCTCAATACTCAACCTTCAATCCTCAATACTCAATATTCAATACTCAATCCTCAATCCTGAATCCTCAATCCTCAGTCCTCAATCGTCAATCTTCAATCCTCAATACTCAATCTTCAATCCTCAATCCTCAATCCTCAATCCTCAATCCTCAATCCTCAATCCTCAATCCTCAATGTTCAATCCGCAATACCCAGCCCTCAATCTTCAATACTCAATCCTCAATACCCAATCCTCAATCTTCAATCCCCAATCCTCTATCCACAATTCTCAATCCTCAATCATCAGTCCTCAGTCCTCAAACCTCAATCCTCCGCCCTCAGCCCTCATCGTCAATCCTCAATCCTCAATCCTCAATTTTCAATCCTCAATAATCAATCTTCAATCCTCAATCCTCAATCCTCAATTCTCAATCCTCAATCCTCATTCTTCAATCCTCAATACCCAATCCTCAATCTTCAATCCTCAATCCTCAATCCTCAATTCTCAATCCTCAATCCTCAGTCCTCAATCTTCAATCCTCAATAATCAATCTCCAATCCTAGATCCTCAATCCCCAATCATCAATCCTTAATCCTCAATCTTGAATCCTCGATACCCAGTCCTCAAACTTCAATGCTCAATGCTCAATCCTCAATCCTCAATCCTCAGTCCTCAATCCTCAATCCTCAATCCTCAAACCTCAAACCTCAACCATCAGTCCTCGTCCTCAAACCTCAACCCTCAATCCTCCATCCTCAATCTTCAATCATCAATACTCAATCCTCAATCTTCAACCCTCAATCCTCGATCCTCAATCCTCAAACCTCAATCTTCAATCCTCAATACTCAATCTTCAATCCTCAATCCTCAATCCTCAATCCTCAATCCTCAATCCTCAATCCTCATTCTTCAATCCTCAATACTCAATCTTCAATCCTCAATCCTCAATCTTCTATCCTCAATCCTCTTTCTCCAGTCCTCAACACACAATCCACAATCTTCAATCCCAAATCCTCAATCCTAAATTCTGAATCCTCAATCCTCAATCCTCAGAACTCAAACAAGAATACTCAACTCTCAGTCCTCGTTCTCAATCCACAACCCTCAATCCTCAATCCTCGATCTTCAATCCTCAATACTCAATCATCAATCCTCAATCCTCAATCATCAATCCTCAATCTTCAATACTCAATCCTCAGTCCTCAATCCTCAATCCTCAATTCTCAACCCTCAATCCTCAGTCCTCAGTCCTCAGTCATCAATCCTCAATCCTCAATCTTCAATCCTCAATACTCAATCTTCAATCCTCAATCGTCAATCCTCAATCCTCCATCCTGAATCCTCAATACTCAATCCTCAATCCTCAATCCTCAATATTCAATCCTCAATACTCAATCTTCAATCCTCAATCCTCAATCCTCAATCCTCCATCCTGAAACCTCAATACTCAATCCTCAATCTTCAATCCTCAATACTCAATCTTCAATCCTCAATCCTCGATCCTCAATCCTCAATCCTCATTCCTCAATCCTCAATAAGCAATCCTCAATCCTCAATCCTCAATCCTCAATCCTCAATTCTCAATCCTCAATCCTCAATCCTCAATCCTCAATCCTCAATCCTCAATCCTCAATCATCCACCTCAATCTTCAATACTCAATCCTCAATCCTCATTCCTCAATCCTCAATACTCAACCATCAATCCTCAATTCTCAATCCTCAATCCTCAATATTCAACACACAATCCTCAACCATCAATTCTCAATACCCAACCATCAATCCTCAATTATCAACACTCAATTGAATATCCTGAATTCTCATGGTTCAATACTCAATCCACATTATTCAATAATCAAATCTCAATCCTCAAACATCAATCCTCAACACTCAATCCACAACACTCAGTCCTCTCTCTTCAATCCTCCATCCTCAATCCTCATTCCTCAATCCTCAATGTTCAATCATCAATCCTCAATCCTCAGTCCTCAATCCTCAACCCTCAATCCTCAGTCATCAATCTTCAATCATCAATACTCAGTCTTCAATCCTCAATCTTCAATCCTTAATTCTCGATCCTCAATCCTCAGTATTCAACACACAACCCTCAACCATCGATCCTCAATACTCAACCATCAATCCTCAATTCTCAATACTCAATAGAATATCCTGAATTCTCATGATTCAATACTCAATCCACATTATTCAATAACCAAACCTCAATCCTCAAACATCAATCTTCAACACACAATCCTCAACACTTAGTCCTCTCTCTTCAATCCTCCATCCTCAGTCCTCAATCCTCAAGCGTCAACACTCAATCCTCAATCCTCAACCCTCAATCCTCAGTCCTCAAACCTCAATCCCGAATCCTCAATCCTGAATCCTCAATCTTCAGCCCTCAGTCCTCAACAATCATTTGTCAAACCTCAATCCTCAATAGAATATCCTCAATTCACTGCTTTCAATACTCAATGCTCAATCTGCAGTCTTCAAATCTCTATCCACAAACATCAATTATCATCACTCAACCCTCAACACTCAGTCCTCAATGTTCAATCCTCAATTCGCAATTCTCAATCTTCAATCCTCAATCCTCAATCCTCAATCCTCAATCCTCAATCCTCAATCTTCAATCATCAATATTCAATCTTCAATCCTCAATCCACAATCCTCAATCCTCAATCCTCAATCCTCAATATTCAATCCTCAATCCTCGAACCTCAATCCTCAATTCTCAAACTTCAATCCTCAATACTCAATCCTCAATCCTCAATCTTCAATCCTCAATCCTCAATCCTCAATCCTCAATCCTCAATCCTCATTCTTCAATCCTCAATACCCAATCCTCAATCTTCAATCCTCAATCCTCAATCCTCAATTCTCAATCCTCAATCCTCAGTCCTCAATCTTCAATCCTCAATAATCAATCTCCAATCCTAGATCCTCAATCCCCAATCATCAATCCTTAATCCTCAATCTTGAATCCTCGATACCCAGTCCTCAAACTTCAATGCTCAATGCTCAATCCTCAATCCTCAATCCTCAGTCCTCAATCCTCAATCCTCAATCCTCAAACCTCAAACCTCAACCATCAGTCCTCGTCCTCAAACCTCAACCCTCAATCCTCCATCCTCAATCTTCAATCATCAATACTCAATCCTCAATCTTCAACCCTCAATCCTCGATCCTCAATCCTCAAACCTCAATCTTCAATCCTCAATACTCAATCTTCAATCCTCAATCCTCAATCCTCAATCCTCAATCCTCAATCCTCAATCCTCATTCTTCAATCCTCAATACTCAATCTTCAATCCTCAATCCTCAATCTTCTATCCTCAATCCTCTTTCTCCAGTCCTCAACACACAATCCACAATCTTCAATCCCAAATCCTCAATCCTAAATTCTGAATCCTCAATCCTCAATCCTCAGAACTCAAACAAGAATACTCAACTCTCAGTCCTCGTTCTCAATCCACAACCCTCAATCCTCAATCCTCGATCTTCAATCCTCAATACTCAATCATCAATCCTCAATCCTCAATCATCAATCCTCAATCTTCAATACTCAATCCTCAGTCCTCAATCCTCAATCCTCAATTCTCAACCCTCAATCCTCAGTCCTCAGTCCTCAGTCATCAATCCTCAATCCTCAATCTTCAATCCTCAATACTCAATCTTCAATCCTCAATCGTCAATCCTCAATCCTCCATCCTGAATCCTCAATACTCAATCCTCAATCCTCAATCCTCAATATTCAATCCTCAATACTCAATCTTCAATCCTCAATCCTCAATCCTCAATCCTCCATCCTGAAACCTCAATACTCAATCCTCAATCTTCAATCCTCAATACTCAATCTTCAATCCTCAATCCTCGATCCTCAATCCTCAATCCTCATTCCTCAATCCTCAATAAGCAATCCTCAATCCTCAATCCTCAATCCTCAATCCTCAATTCTCAATCCTCAATCCTCAATCCTCAATCCTCAATCCTCAATCCTCAATCCTCAATCATCCACCTCAATCTTCAATACTCAATCCTCAATCCTCATTCCTCAATCCTCAATACTCAACCATCAATCCTCAATTCTCAATCCTCAATCCTCAATATTCAACACACAATCCTCAACCATCAATTCTCAATACCCAACCATCAATCCTCAATTATCAACACTCAATTGAATATCCTGAATTCTCATGGTTCAATACTCAATCCACATTATTCAATAATCAAATCTCAATCCTCAAACATCAATCCTCAACACTCAATCCACAACACTCAGTCCTCTCTCTTCAATCCTCCATCCTCAATCCTCATTCCTCAATCCTCAATGTTCAATCATCAATCCTCAATCCTCAGTCCTCAATCCTCAACCCTCAATCCTCAGTCATCAATCTTCAATCATCAATACTCAGTCTTCAATCCTCAATCTTCAATCCTTAATTCTCGATCCTCAATCCTCAGTATTCAACACACAACCCTCAACCATCGATCCTCAATACTCAACCATCAATCCTCAATTCTCAATACTCAATAGAATATCCTGAATTCTCATGATTCAATACTCAATCCACATTATTCAATAACCAAACCTCAATCCTCAAACATCAATCTTCAACACACAATCCTCAACACTTAGTCCTCTCTCTTCAATCCTCCATCCTCAGTCCTCAATCCTCAAGCGTCAACACTCAATCCTCAATCCTCAACCCTCAATCCTCAGTCCTCAAACCTCAATCCCGAATCCTCAATCCTGAATCCTCAATCTTCAGCCCTCAGTCCTCAACAATCATTTGTCAAACCTCAATCCTCAATAGAATATCCTCAATTCACTGCTTTCAATACTCAATGCTCAATCTGCAGTCTTCAAATCTCTATCCACAAACATCAATTATCATCACTCAACCCTCAACACTCAGTCCTCAATGTTCAATCCTCAATTCGCAATTCTCAATCTTCAATCCTCAATCCTCAATCCTCAATCCTCAATCCTCAATCCTCAATCTTCAATCATCAATATTCAATCTTCAATCCTCAATCCACAATCCTCAATCCTCAATCCTCAATCCTCAATATTCAATCCTCAATCCTCGAACCTCAATCCTCAATTCTCAAACTTCAATCCTCAATACTCAATCCTCAATCCTCAATCTTCAATCCTCAATCCTCAATCCTCAATCCTCAATCCTCAATCTTCAATCCTCAATACTCAATTTTCAATCCTCAATCCTCAATCTTCAATCCTCAATCCTCATTCTCCAATCCTCAACACCCAATCCTCAATCTTCAATCCCAAATCATCAATCCTCAATTCTCAATCCTCAATCCCCAATCCTCAGACCTCAAACATCAATACTCAACCCTCAGTCCTCGTCCTCAATCCACAACCCTCAATCCTCAATCCTCGATCTTCAATCATCAATACTCAATCTTCAATACTATCCTCAATCCTCAATCCTCAATCCTCAATCCTTAACGTTCAACCTCAATACCCAATCATTAATCTTCAATCCTCAATCCTCAACCCACAATCCTCAATCCTCAATCCTCAGTCCTCAGTCCTCAAACCTCAATCCAAAATTCACAATCCTGAATCCTCAATCTTCAGCCCTGAGTCCTCAACAATCAGTTGTCAATCCTCAACCATCAATAGAATATCCTCAATTCACAGTCTTCAATACTCAATACTCAATCTGCAATCTTCAACTCTCTATCCACAAACATCAATTCTCATCACTCAACCCTCAACGCTCAGTCCCCAATCCTCAATCTTCATTCCTCAATCCTCAATCATTAATCCTCAATACTCAACCTTCAATCCTCAATACTCAATATTCAATACTAAATCCTCAATCCTGAATCCTCAATCCTCAGTCCTCAATCGTCAATCTTCAATCCTCAATACTCAATCTTCAATCCTCAATCCTCAATCCTCAATCCTCAATCCTCAATCCTCAATCTTCAATCCTCAATACTCAATCTTCAACCCTCAATCCTCAATCCAGAACCCTCGATCCTCAATCCTCAATCTTCAATCATCAATATTCAATCTTCAGTCCGCAATCCTCAATCCTCAATCCTCAATCCTGAATCCTCAATGTTAAATCCGCAATACCCAACCCTCAATCTTCAATACTCAATCCTCAATACCCAATCCTCAATCTTCAATCCCCAATCCTCAATCCTCAATTCTAAATCCTCAATCCTCAGTCCTCAGTCCTCAAACCACAATCCTCCGCCCTCAGCCCTCATCGTCAATCCTCAATCCTCAATCCTCAATTTTCAATCCTCAATAATCAATCTTCAATCCTCAATCCTCAATCCTCAATTCTCAATCCTCAATCGTCAGTCTTCAATCCTCAATACTCAATCTTCAATCCTGAATCATCAATCCTCAATCCTCAATCCTCATTCTTCAATCCTAAATACCCAATCCTCAATCTTCAATCCTCAATCCTCAATCCTCAATCCTCAATTCTCAATCCTCAATCCTCAGTCCTCAGTCCTCAAACCTCAATCCTCCGCCCTCAGCCCTCATCGTCAATCCTCAATCCTCAATCCTCAATTTTCAATCCTCAATAATCAATCTTCAATCCTCAATCCTCAATCCTCAATCCTCAATCCTCAATCCTCAGTCCCCAACCCTCAGTCCTCATCCTCAAACCTCAATCCTCAGTCCTCAGTCCTCAGTCATCAATCCTCAATCCTCAATCTTCAATCCTCAATACTCAATCTTCAATCCTCAATCGTCAATCCTCAATCCTCCATCCTGAATCCTCAATACTCAATCCTCAATCCTCAATCCTCAATATTCAATCCTCAATACTCAATCTTCAATCCTCAATCCTCAATCCTCAATCCTCCATCCTGAAACCTCAATACTCAATCCTCAATCTTCAATCCTCAATACTCAATCTTCAATCCTCAATCCTCGATCCTCAATCCTCAATCCTCATTCCTCAATCCTCAATAAGCAATCCTCAATCCTCAATCCTCAATCCTCAATCCTCAATTCTCAATCCTCAATCCTCAATCCTCAATCCTCAATCCTCAATCCTCAATCCTCAATCATCCACCTCAATCTTCAATACTCAATCCTCAATCCTCATTCCTCAATCCTCAATACTCAACCATCAATCCTCAATTCTCAATCCTCAATCCTCAATATTCAACACACAATCCTCAACCATCAATTCTCAATACCCAACCATCAATCCTCAATTATCAACACTCAATTGAATATCCTGAATTCTCATGGTTCAATACTCAATCCACATTATTCAATAATCAAATCTCAATCCTCAAACATCAATCCTCAACACTCAATCCACAACACTCAGTCCTCTCTCTTCAATCCTCCATCCTCAATCCTCATTCCTCAATCCTCAATGTTCAATCATCAATCCTCAATCCTCAGTCCTCAATCCTCAACCCTCAATCCTCAGTCATCAATCTTCAATCATCAATACTCAGTCTTCAATCCTCAATCTTCAATCCTTAATTCTCGATCCTCAATCCTCAGTATTCAACACACAACCCTCAACCATCGATCCTCAATACTCAACCATCAATCCTCAATTCTCAATACTCAATAGAATATCCTGAATTCTCATGATTCAATACTCAATCCACATTATTCAATAACCAAACCTCAATCCTCAAACATCAATCTTCAACACACAATCCTCAACACTTAGTCCTCTCTCTTCAATCCTCCATCCTCAGTCCTCAATCCTCAAGCGTCAACACTCAATCCTCAATCCTCAACCCTCAATCCTCAGTCCTCAAACCTCAATCCCGAATCCTCAATCCTGAATCCTCAATCTTCAGCCCTCAGTCCTCAACAATCATTTGTCAAACCTCAATCCTCAATAGAATATCCTCAATTCACTGCTTTCAATACTCAATGCTCAATCTGCAGTCTACAAATCTCTATCCACAAACATCAATTATCATCACTCAACCCTCAACACTCAGTCCTCAATGTTCAATCCTCAATTCGCAATTCTCAATCTTCAATCCTCAATCCTCAATCCTCAATCCTCAATCCTCAATCCTCAATCTTCAATCATCAATATTCAATCTTCAATCCTCAATCCACAATCCTCAATCCTCAATCCTCAATCCTCAATATTCAATCCTCAATCCTCGAACCTCAATCCTCAATTCTCAAACTTCAATCCTCAATACTCAATCCTCAATCCTCAATCTTCAATCCTCAATCCTCAATCCTCAATCCTCAATCCTCAATCTTCAATCCTCAATACTCAATTTTCAATCCTCAATCCTCAATCTTCAATCCTCAATCCTCATTCTCCAATCCTCAACACCCAATCCTCAATCTTCAATCCCAAATCATCAATCCTCAATTCTCAATCCTCAATCCCCAATCCTCAGACCTCAAACATCAATACTCAACCCTCAGTCCTCGTCCTCAATCCACAACCCTCAATCCTCAATCCTCGATCTTCAATCATCAATACTCAATCTTCAATACTATCCTCAATCCTCAATCCTCAATCCTCAATCCTTAACGTTCAACCTCAATACCCAATCATTAATCTTCAATCCTCAATCCTCAACCCACAATCCTCAATCCTCAATCCTCAGTCCTCAGTCCTCAAACCTCAATCCAAAATTCACAATCCTGAATCCTCAATCTTCAGCCCTGAGTCCTCAACAATCAGTTGTCAATCCTCAACCATCAATAGAATATCCTCAATTCACAGTCTTCAATACTCAATACTCAATCTGCAATCTTCAACTCTCTATCCACAAACATCAATTCTCATCACTCAACCCTCAACGCTCAGTCCCCAATCCTCAATCTTCATTCCTCAATCCTCAATCATTAATCCTCAATACTCAACCTTCAATCCTCAATACTCAATATTCAATACTAAATCCTCAATCCTGAATCCTCAATCCTCAGTCCTCAATCGTCAATCTTCAATCCTCAATACTCAATCTTCAATCCTCAATCCTCAATCCTCAATCCTCAATCCTCAATCCTCAATCTTCAATCCTCAATACTCAATCTTCAACCCTCAATCCTCAATCCAGAACCCTCGATCCTCAATCCTCAATCTTCAATCATCAATATTCAATCTTCAGTCCGCAATCCTCAATCCTCAATCCTCAATCCTGAATCCTCAATGTTAAATCCGCAATACCCAACCCTCAATCTTCAATACTCAATCCTCAATACCCAATCCTCAATCTTCAATCCCCAATCCTCAATCCTCAATTCTAAATCCTCAATCCTCAGTCCTCAGTCCTCAAACCACAATCCTCCGCCCTCAGCCCTCATCGTCAATCCTCAATCCTCAATCCTCAATTTTCAATCCTCAATAATCAATCTTCAATCCTCAATCCTCAATCCTCAATTCTCAATCCTCAATCGTCAGTCTTCAATCCTCAATACTCAATCTTCAATCCTGAATCATCAATCCTCAATCCTCAATCCTCATTCTTCAATCCTAAATACCCAATCCTCAATCTTCAATCCTCAATCCTCAATCCTCAATCCTCAATTCTCAATCCTCAATCCTCAGTCCTCAGTCCTCAAACCTCAATCCTCCGCCCTCAGCCCTCATCGTCAATCCTCAATCCTCAATCCTCAATTTTCAATCCTCAATAATCAATCTTCAATCCTCAATCCTCAATCCTCAATCCTCAATCCTCAATCCTCAGTCCCCAACCCTCAGTCCTCATCCTCAAACCTCAATCCTCAACCCTCAATTCTCAATCATCAAACCTCAATCCTCAATCTTCAATCCTCAATCCTCATTCCTTAATCCTCAATACTCAATCCTCAAACCTCAATACACAATCTTCAATCCTCAATCCTCAATCCTCAATCTTCAATCCTCAATAATCAATCTCCACTCCTAGATCCTCAATCCCCAATCCTCAATCCTTAATCCTCAATCTTCAATCCTCAATCCCCAGTCCTCAATCTTCAATCCTCAATGCTCAATCCTCAATCCTCAGTCCCCTGTCCTCAATCCTCAATCCTCAACCTTCAAACCTCAATCCTCAACCGTCAGTCCTCGTCCTCAATCCTCAACCCTCAATCCTCAATCCTCAACCTTCAATCATCGATACTCAATCTTCAATCCTCAATCCTCAATCCTCAATCCTCAATCCTCATTCCTCAATCCTCAATCTTCAATCCTCAATACTCAATCTTCAATCCTCAATCGTCAATCCTCAATCCTCCATCCTGAATCCTCAATACTCAATCCTCAATCCTCAATCCTCAATATTCAATCCTCAATACTCAATCTTCAATCCTCAATCCTCAATCCTCAATCCTCCATCCTGAAACCTCAATACTCAATCCTCAATCTTCAATCCTCAATACTCAATCTTCAATCCTCAATCCTCGATCCTCAATCCTCAATCCTCATTCCTCAATCCTCAATAAGCAATCCTCAATCCTCAATCCTCAATCCTCAATCCTCAATTCTCAATCCTCAATCCTCAATCCTCAATCCTCAATCCTCAATCCTCAATCCTCAATCATCCACCTCAATCTTCAATACTCAATCCTCAATCCTCATTCCTCAATCCTCAATACTCAACCATCAATCCTCAATTCTCAATCCTCAATCCTCAATATTCAACACACAACCCTCAACCATCAATTCTCAATACCCAACCATCAATCCTCAATTATCAACACTCAATTGAATATCCTGAATTCTCATGGTTCAATACTCAATCCACATTATTCAATAATCAAATCTCAATCCTCAAACATCAATCCTCAACACTCAATCCACAACACTCAGTCCTCTCTCTTCAATCCTCCATCCTCAATCCTCATTCCTCAATCCTCAATGTTCAATCATCAATCCTCAATCCTCAGTCCTCAATCCTCAACCCTCAATCCTCAGTCATCAATCTTCAATCATCAATACTCAGTCTTCAATCCTCAATCTTCAATCCTTAATTCTCGATCCTCAATCCTCAGTATTCAACACACAACCCTCAACCATCGATCCTCAATGCTCAACCATCAATCCTCAATTCTCAATACTCAATAGAATATCCTGAATTCTCATGATTCAATACTCAATCCACATTATTCAATAACCAAACCTCAATCCTCAAACATCAATCTTCAACACACAATCCTCAACACTTAGTCCTCTCTCTTCAATCCTCCATCCTCAGTCCTCAATCCTCAAGCGTCAACACTCAATCCTCAATCCTCAACCCTCAATCCTCAGTCCTCAAACCTCAATCCCGAATCCTCAATCCTGAATCCTCAATCTTCAGCCCTCAGTCCTCAACAATCATTTGTCAAACCTCAATCCTCAATAGAATATCCTCAATTCACTGCTTTCAATACTCAATGCTCAATCTGCAGTCTTCAAATCTCTATCCACAAACATCAATTATCATCACTCAACCCTCAACACTCAGTCCTCAATGTTCAATCCTCAATTCGCAATTCTCAATCTTCAATCCTCAATCCTCAATCCTCAATCCTCAATCCTCAATCCTCAATCTTCAATCATCAATATTCAATCTTCAATCCTCAATCCACAATCCTCAATCCTCAATCCTCAATCCTCAATATTCAATCCTCAATCCTCGAACCTCAATCCTCAATTCTCAAACTTCAATCCTCAATACTCAATCCTCAATCCTCAATCTTCAATCCTCAATCCTCAATCCTCAATCCTCAATCCTCAATCCTCAATCTTCAATCCTCAATCCTCATTCTCCAATCCTCAACACCCAATCCTCAATCTTCAATCCCAAATCATCAATCCTCAATTCTCAATCCTCAATCCCCAATCCTCAGACCTCAAACATCAATACTCAACCCTCAGTCCTCGTCCTCAATCCACAACCCTCAATCCTCAATCCTCGATCTTCAATCATCAATACTCAATCTTCAATACTATCCTCAATCCTCAATCCTCAATCCTCAATCCTTAACGTTCAACCTCAATACCCAATCATTAATCTTCAATCCTCAATCCTCAACCCACAATCCTCAATCCTCAATCCTCAGTCCTCAGTCCTCAAACCTCAATCCAAAATTCACAATCCTGAATCCTCAATCTTCAGCCCTGAGTCCTCAACAATCAGTTGTCAATCCTCAACCATCAATAGAATATCCTCAATTCACAGTCTTCAATACTCAATACTCAATCTGCAATCTTCAACTCTCTATCCACAAACATCAATTCTCATCACTCAACCCTCAACGCTCAGTCCCCAATCCTCAATCTTCATTCCTCAATCCTCAATCATTAATCCTCAATACTCAACCTTCAATCCTCAATACTCAATATTCAATACTCAATCCTCAATCCTGAATCCTCAATCCTCAGTCCTCAATCGTCAATCTTCAATCCTCAATACTCAATCTTCAATCCTCAATCCTCAATCCTCAATCCTCAATCCTCAATCCTCAATCTTCAATCCTCAATACTCAATCTTCAACCCTCAATCCTCAATCCAGAACCCTCGATCCTCAATCCTCAATCTTCAATCATCAATATTCAATCTTCAGTCCGCAATCCTCAATCCTCAATCCTCAATCCTGAATCCTCAATGTTAAATCCGCAATACCCAACCCTCAATCTTCAATACTCAATCCTCAATACCCAATCCTCAATCTTCAATCCCCAATCCTCAATCCTCAATTCTCAATCCTCAATCCTCAGTCCTCAGTCCTCAAACCACAATCCTCCGCCCTCAGCCCTCATCGTCAATCCTCAATCCTCAATCCTCAATTTTCAATCCTCAATAATCAATCTTCAATCCTCAATCCTCAATCCTCAATTCTCAATCCTCAATCGTCAGTCTTCAATCCTCAATACTCAATCTTCAATCCTGAATCATCAATCCTCAATCCTCAATCCTCATTCTTCAATCCTAAATACCCAATCCTCAATCTTCAATCCTCAATCCTCAATCCTCAATTCTCAATCCTCAATCCTCAGTCCTCAGTCCTCAAACCTCAATCCTCGACACTCAGCCCTCATCCTCAATCCTCAATCCTCAATCCTCAATCCTCAACCTTCAATCCTCAATACTCAATCATCAATCCTCAATCCTCAGTCCCCAACCCTCAGTCCTCATCCTCAAACCTCAATCCTCAACCCTCAATTCTCAATCATCAAACCTCAATCCTCAATCTTCAATCCTCAATCCTCATTCCTTAATCCTCAATACTCAATCCTCAAACCTCAATACACAATCTTCAATCCTCAATCCTCAATCCTCAATCTTCAATCCTCAATAATCAATCTCCACTCCTAGATCCTCAATCCCCAATCCTCAATCCTTAATCCTCAATCTTCAATCCTCAATCCCCAGTCCTCAATCTTCAATCCTCAATGCTCAATCCTCAATCCTCAGTCCCCTGTCCTCAATCCTCAATCCTCAACCTTCAAACCTCAATCCTCAACCGTCAGTCCTCGTCCTCAATCCTCAACCCTCAATCCTCAATCCTCAACCTTCAATCATCGATACTCAATCTTCAATCCTCAATCCTCAATCCTCAATCCTCAATCCTCAGTCCTCAATCTTCAATCCTCAATACTCAATCTTCAATCCTCAATCGTCAATCCTCAGTCCTCCATCCTGAATCCTCAATCCTCAATCCTCAATCCTCTATCCTCATTCTTCAATCCTCAACACCCAGTGCTCAATCTTCAATCCTCAATCCACAACCCTCGATCCTCAATCCTCAATCTTCAATCATCAATATTCAATCTTCAGTCCGCAATCCTCAATCCTCAATCCTCAATCCTCAATCCTCAATGTTCAATCCGCAATACCCAATCCTCAATCTTCAATACTCAATCCTCAATACCCAATCCTCAATCTTCAATCCCCAATCCTCAATCCTCAATTCTCAATCCTCAATCCTCAGTCCTCAGTCCTCAAACCTCAATCCTCCGCCCTCAGCCCTCATCGTCAATCCTCAATCCTCAATCCTCAATTTTCAATCCTCAATAATCAATCTTCAATCCTCAATCCTCAATCCTCAATCCTCAATCCTCAATCCTCATTCCTCAATCCTCAATGTTCGATCATCAATTCTCAATCCTCAGTCCTCAACACTCAATCCACAACACTCAGTCCTCTCTCTTCAATCCTCCATCCTCAATCCTCAATCCTGAAGCGTCAATCTTCAATCCTCAATACTCAAACCTCAATCCTCAGTCCTCAAAACTCAATCCCGAATCCTCAATCCTGAATCCTCATTCTTCAGCCCTCAGTCCTCAACAATCAATTGTCAATCCTCAATCCTCAACAGAATATCCTGAATTCACAGTTTTCAATACTCAATCCCCATTCTTCAATCTTCAAATCTCAATACACAAACATCAATTCTCATCACTCAACCCTCAACACTCAGTCCTCAATCTTCAATCCTCAATCCTCAATCCTCAATCTTCATTCCTCAATACTCAACCTTCAATCCTCAGTCCTCAATCCTCAATCCTAAATGATCAATCCTCATTCTTCAATCCTCAACACCCAGTGCTCAATCTTCAATCCTCAATCCACCACCCTCGATCCTCAATCCTCAATCTTCAATCATCAATATTCAATCTTCAGTCCGCAATCCTCAATCCTCAATCCTCAATCCTCAATCCTCAATGTTCAATCCGCAATACCCAATCCTCAATCTTCAATACTCAATCCTCAATACAAAATCCTCAATCTTCAATCCCCAATCCTCAATCCTCAATTCTCAATCCTCAATCCTCAGTCCACAGTCCTCAAACCTCAATCCTCCGCCCTCAGCCCTCATCGTCAATCCTCAATCCTCAATCCTCAATTTTCAATCCTCAATAATCAATCTTCAATCCTCAATCCTCAATCCTCAATCCTCAATCCTCAATCCTCAATCCTCAATTCTCAATCCTGAATCCTCAATCCTCAATCCTCAATCCTCAATCCTCAATCCTCAATCATCCACCTCAATCTTCAATACTCAATCCTCAATCCTCATTCCTCAATCCTCAATACTCAACCACCAATCCTCAATCCTCAATCCGCAATCCTCAATCCTCAATCCTCAATCATCCACCTCTATCTTCAATCCTCAATCCTCATTCCTTAATCCTCAATACTCAATCCTCAAACCTCAATACACAATCTTCAATCCTCAATCCTCAATCCTCAATCTTCAATCCTCAATAATCAATCTCCACTCCTAGATCCTCAATCCCCAATCCTCAATCCTTAATCCTCAATCTTCAATCCTCAATCCCCAGTCCTCAATCTTCAATCCTCAATGCTCAATCCTCAATCCTCAGTCCCCTGTCCTCAATCCTCAATCCTCAACCTTCAAACCTCAATCCTCAACCGTCAGTCCTCGTCCTCAATCCTCAACCCTCAATCCTCAATCCTCAACCTTCAATCATCGATACTCAATCTTCAATCCTCAATCCTCAATCCTCAATCCTCAATCCTCAGTCCTCAATCTTCAATCCTCAATACTCAATCTTCAATCCTCAATCGTCAATCCTCAGTCCTCCATCCTGAATCCTCAATCCCCAATCCTCAATCCTCTATCCTCATTCTTCAATCCTCAACACCCAGTGCTCAATCTTCAATCCTCAATCCACAACCCTCGATCCTCAATCCTCAATCCTCAATCATCAATATTCAATCTTCAGTCCGCAATCCTCAATCCTCAATCCTCAATCCTCAATCCTCAATGTTCAATCCGCAATACCCAATCCTCAATCTTCAATACTCAATCCTCAATACCCAATCCTCAATCTTCAATCCCCAATCCTCAATCCTCAATTCTCAATCCTCAATCCTCAGTCCTCAGTCCTCAAACCTCAATACTCCGCCCTCAGCCCTCATCGTCAATCCTCAATCCTCAATCCTCAATTTTCAATCCTCAATAATCAATCTTCAATCCTCAATCCTCAATCCTCAATCCTCAATCCTCAATCCTCATTCCTCAATCCTCAATCTTCAATCCTCAATACTCAATCTTCAATCCTCAATCGTCAATCCTCAATCCTCCATCCTGAATCCTCAATACTCAATCCTCAATCCTCAATCCTCAATATTCAATCCTCAATACTCAATCTTCAATCCTCAATCCTCAATCCTCAATCCTCCATCCTGAAACCTCAATACTCAATCCTCAATCTTCAATCCTCAATACTCAATCTTCAATCCTCAATCCTCGATCCTCAATCCTCAATCCTCATTCCTCAATCCTCAATAAGCAATCCTCAATCCTCAATCCTCAATCCTCAATCCTCAATTCTCAATCCTCAATCCTCAATCCTCAATCCTCAATCCTCAATCCTCAATCCTCAATCATCCACCTCAATCTTCAATACTCAATCCTCAATCCTCATTCCTCAATCCTCAATACTCAACCATCAATCCTCAATTCTCAATCCTCAATCCTCAATATTCAACACACAACCCTCAACCATCAATTCTCAATACCCAACCATCAATCCTCAATTATCAACACTCAATTGAATATCCTGAATTCTCATGGTTCAATACTCAATCCACATTATTCAATAATCAAATCTCAATCCTCAAACATCAATCCTCAACACTCAATCCACAACACTCAGTCCTCTCTCTTCAATCCTCCATCCTCAATCCTCATTCCTCAATCCTCAATGTTCAATCATCAATCCTCAATCCTCAGTCCTCAATCCTCAACCCTCAATCCTCAGTCATCAATCTTCAATCATCAATACTCAGTCTTCAATCCTCAATCTTCAATCCTTAATTCTCGATCCTCAATCCTCAGTATTCAACACACAACCCTCAACCATCGATCCTCAATGCTCAACCATCAATCCTCAATTCTCAATACTCAATAGAATATCCTGAATTCTCATGATTCAATACTCAATCCACATTATTCAATAACCAAACCTCAATCCTCAAACATCAATCTTCAACACACAATCCTCAACACTTAGTCCTCTCTCTTCAATCCTCCATCCTCAGTCCTCAATCCTCAAGCGTCAACACTCAATCCTCAATCCTCAACCCTCAATCCTCAGTCCTCAAACCTCAATCCCGAATCCTCAATCCTGAATCCTCAATCTTCAGCCCTCAGTCCTCAACAATCATTTGTCAAACCTCAATCCTCAATAGAATATCCTCAATTCACTGCTTTCAATACTCAATGCTCAATCTGCAGTCTTCAAATCTCTATCCACAAACATCAATTATCATCACTCAACCCTCAACACTCAGTCCTCAATGTTCAATCCTCAATTCGCAATTCTCAATCTTCAATCCTCAATCCTCAATCCTCAATCCTCAATCCTCAATCCTCAATCTTCAATCATCAATATTCAATCTTCAATCCTCAATCCACAATCCTCAATCCTCAATCCTCAATCCTCAATATTCAATCCTCAATCCTCGAACCTCAATCCTCAATTCTCAAACTTCAATCCTCAATACTCAATCCTCAATCCTCAATCTTCAATCCTCAATCCTCAATCCTCAATCCTCAATCCTCAATCCTCAATCTTCAATCCTCAATCCTCATTCTCCAATCCTCAACACCCAATCCTCAATCTTCAATCCCAAATCATCAATCCTCAATTCTCAATCCTCAATCCCCAATCCTCAGACCTCAAACATCAATACTCAACCCTCAGTCCTCGTCCTCAATCCACAACCCTCAATCCTCAATCCTCGATCTTCAATCATCAATACTCAATCTTCAATACTATCCTCAATCCTCAATCCTCAATCCTCAATCCTTAACGTTCAACCTCAATACCCAATCATTAATCTTCAATCCTCAATCCTCAACCCACAATCCTCAATCCTCAATCCTCAGTCCTCAGTCCTCAAACCTCAATCCAAAATTCACAATCCTGAATCCTCAATCTTCAGCCCTGAGTCCTCAACAATCAGTTGTCAATCCTCAACCATCAATAGAATATCCTCAATTCACAGTCTTCAATACTCAATACTCAATCTGCAATCTTCAACTCTCTATCCACAAACATCAATTCTCATCACTCAACCCTCAACGCTCAGTCCCCAATCCTCAATCTTCATTCCTCAATCCTCAATCATTAATCCTCAATACTCAACCTTCAATCCTCAATACTCAATATTCAATACTCAATCCTCAATCCTGAATCCTCAATCCTCAGTCCTCAATCGTCAATCTTCAATCCTCAATACTCAATCTTCAATCCTCAATCCTCAATCCTCAATCCTTAATCCTCAATCCTCAATCTTCAATCCTCAATACTCAATCTTCAACCCTCAATCCTCAATCCAGAACCCTCGATCCTCAATCCTCAATCTTCAATCATCAATATTCAATCTTCAGTCCGCAATCCTCAATCCTCAATCCTCAATCCTGAATCCTCAATGTTAAATCCGCAATACCCAACCCTCAATCTTCAATACTCAATCCTCAATACCCAATCCTCAATCTTCAATCCCCAATCCTCAATCCTCAATTCTCAATCCTCAATCCTCAATCCTCAGTCCTCAGTCCTCAAACCACAATCCTCCGCCCTCAGCCCTCATCGTCAATCCTCAATCCTCAATCCTCAATTTTCAATCCTCAATAATCAATCTTCAATCCTCAATCCTCAATCCTCAATTCTCAATCCTCAATCGTCAGTCTTCAATCCTCAATACTCAATCTTCAATCCTGAATCATCAATCCTCAATCCTCAATCCTCATTCTTCAATCCTAAATACCCAATCCTCAATCTTCAATCCTCAATCCTCAATCCTCAATTCTCAATCCTCAATCCTCAGTCCTCAGTCCTCAAACCTCAATCCTCGACACTCAGCCCTCATCCTCAATCCTCAATCCTCAATCCTCAATCCTCAACCTTCAATCCTCAATACTCAATCATCAATCCTCAATCCTCAGTCCCCAACCCTCAGTCCTCATCCTCAAACCTCAATCCTCAACCCTCAATTCTCAATCATCAAACCTCAATCCTCAATCTTCAATCCTCAATCCTCATTCCTTAATCCTCAATACTCAATCCTCAAACCTCAATACACAATCTTCAATCCTCAATCCTCAATCCTCAATCTTCAATCCTCAATAATCAATCTCCACTCCTAGATCCTCAATCCCCAATCCTCAATCCTTAATCCTCAATCTTCAATCCTCAATCCCCAGTCCTCAATCTTCAATCCTCAATGCTCAATCCTCAATCCTCAGTCCCCTGTCCTCAATCCTCAATCCTCAACCTTCAAACCTCAATCCTCAACCGTCAGTCCTCGTCCTCAATCCTCAACCCTCAATCCTCAATCCTCAACCTTCAATCATCGATACTCAATCTTCAATCCTCAATCCTCAATCCTCAATCCTCAATCCTCAGTCCTCAATCTTCAATCCTCAATACTCAATCTTCAATCCTCAATCGTCAATCCTCAGTCCTCCATCCTGAATCCTCAATCCTCAATCCTCAATCCTCTATCCTCATTCTTCAATCCTCAACACCCAGTGCTCAATCTTCAATCCTCAATCCACAACCCTCGATCCTCAATCCTCAATCTTCAATCATCAATATTCAATCTTCAGTCCGCAATCCTCAATCCTCAATCCTCAATCCTCAATCCTCAATGTTCAATCCGCAATACCCAATCCTCAATCTTCAATACTCAATCCTCAATACCCAATCCTCAATCTTCAATCCCCAATCCTCAATCCTCAATTCTCAATCCTCAATCCTCAGTCCTCAGTCCTCAAACCTCAATCCTCCGCCCTCAGCCCTCATCGTCAATCCTCAATCCTCAATCCTCAATTTTCAATCCTCAATAATCAATCTTCAATCCTCAATCCTCAATCCTCAATCCTCAATCCTCAATCCTCATTCCTCAATCCTCAATGTTCGATCATCAATTCTCAATCCTCAGTCCTCAACACTCAATCCACAACACTCAGTCCTCTCTCTTCAATCCTCCATCCTCAATCCTCAATCCTGAAGCGTCAATCTTCAATCCTCAATACTCAAACCTCAATCCTCAGTCCTCAAAACTCAATCCCGAATCCTCAATCCTGAATCCTCATTCTTCAGCCCTCAGTCCTCAACAATCAATTGTCAATCCTCAATCCTCAACAGAATATCCTGAATTCACAGTTTTCAATACTCAATCCCCATTCTTCAATCTTCAAATCTCAATACACAAACATCAATTCTCATCACTCAACCCTCAACACTCAGTCCTCAATCTTCAATCCTCAATCCTCAATCCTCAATCTTCATTCCTCAATACTCAACCTTCAATCCTCAGTCCTCAATCCTCAATCCTAAATGATCAATCCTCATTCTTCAATCCTCAACACCCAGTGCTCAATCTTCAATCCTCAATCCACCACCCTCGATCCTCAATCCTCAATCTTCAATCATCAATATTCAATCTTCAGTCCGCAGTCCTCAATCCTCAATCCTCAATCCTCAATCCTCAATGTTAAATCCGCAATACCCAACCCTCAATCTTCAATACTCAATCCTCAATACCCAATCCTCAATCTTCAATCCCCAATCCTCAATCCTCAATTCTCAATCCTCAATCCTCAGTCCTCAGTCCTCAAACCTCAATCCTCCGCCCTGAGCCCTCATCGTCAATCCTCAATCCTCAATCCTCAATTTTCAATCCTCAATAATCAATCTTCAATCCTCAATCCTCAATCCTCAATTCTCAATCCTCAATTGTCAGTCTTCAATCCTCAATACTCAATCTTCAATCCTGAATCCTCAATCCTCAATCCTCAATCCTCATTCTTCAATCCTAAATACCCAATCCTCAATCTTCAATCCTCAATCCACAATCCTCAATTCTCAATCCTCAATCCTCAGCCCTCAGTCCTCAAACCTCAATCCTCGACACTCAGCCCTCATCCTCAATCCTCAATCCTCAATCCTCAATCCTCAACCTTCAATCCTCAATACTCAATCATCAATCCTCAATCCTCAGTCCCCAACCCTCAGTCCTCATCCTCAAACCTCAATCCTCAACCCTCAATTCTCAATCATCAATCCTCAATCCTCAATCTTCAATCCTCAATCCTCATTCCTTAATCCTCAATACTCAATCCTCAAACCTCAATACACAATCTTCAATCCTCAATCCTCAATCCTCAATCTTCAATCCTCAATAATCAATCTCCACTCCTAGATCCTCAATCCCCAATCCTCAATCCTTAATCCTCAAACTTCAATCCTCAATCCCCAGTCCTCAATCTTCAATCCTCAATGCTCAATCCTCAATCCTCAGTCCCCTGTCCTCAATCCTCAATCCTCAACCTTCAATCATCGATACTCAATCTTCAATCCTCAATCCTCAATCATCAATCCTCAATCTTCAATACTCAACCTTCAATCATCGATACTCAATCTTCAATCCTCAATCCTCAATCCTCAATCCTCAATCCTCAGTCCTCAATCTTCAATCCTCAATACTCAATCTTCAATCCTCAATCGTCAATCCTCAGTCCCCCATCCTGAATCCTCAATCCTCAATCCTCAATCCTCTATCCTCATTCTTCAATCCTCAACACCCAGTGCTCAATCTTCAATCCTCAATCCACAACCCTCGATCCTCAATCCTCAATCTTCAATCATCAATATTCAATCTTCAGTCCGCAATCCTCAATCCTCAATCCTCAATCCTCAATCCTCAATGTTCAATCCGCAATACCCAATCCTCAATCTTCAATACTCAATCCTCAATACCCAATCCTCAATCTTCAATCCCCAATCCTCAATCCTCAATTCTCAATCCTCAATCCTCAGTCCTCAGTCCTCAAACCTCAATCCTCCGCCCTCAGCCCTCATCGTCAATCCTCAATCCTCAATCCTCAATTTTCAATCCTCAATAATCAATCTTCAATCCTCAATCCTCAATCCTCAATCCTCAATCCTCAATCCTCATTCCTCAATCCTCAATGTTCAATCATCAATTCTCAATCCTCAGTCCTCAACACTCAATCCACAACACTCTGTCCTCTCTCTTCAATCCTCCATCCTCAATCCTCAATCCTGAAGCGTCAATCTTCAATCCTCAATACTCAACCCTCAATCCTCAGTCCTCAAAACTCAATCCCGAATCCTCAATCCTGAATCCTCATTCTTCAGCCCTCAGTCCTCAACAATCAATTGTCAATCCTCAATCCTCAACAGAATGTCCTGAATTCACAGTTTTCAATACTCAATCCCCATTCTTCAATCTTCAAATCTCAATACACAAACATCAATCCTCATCACTCAACCCTCAACAATCAGTCCTCAATCTTCAATCCTCAATCCACAATCCTCAATATTCAATCCTCAATACTTAACCTTCAATCCTCAATCCTCAATTCTCAATCCTAAATGATCAATCCTCAATCCTCTATCTCCAATCCTCAATACTCAATCTTCAATCCTCAATCCTCAATCCTCAATCCTCAATCCTCAATCCTCAATCCTGAATCCTCAATCCCCAATCTTCAATCATCAATATTCAATCTTCAATCCTCAATCCACAATCCTCAATCCTCAATCCTCAATCCTCAATATTCAATCCTCAATCCTCGATCCTCAATCCCCAATCCTCAATCTTCAATCCTCAATACTCAATCCTCAATCCTCAATCTTCAATCCTCAATCCTCAATCCTCAATCCTCAGTCCTCAATCTTCAATCCTCAATACTCAATTTTCAATCGTCAGTCCTGAATCTTCAATCCTCAATCCTCATTCTCCAATCCTCAACACCCAATCCTCAATCTTCAATCCCAAATCATCAATTCTCAATTCTCGATCCTCAATCCTCAATCCTCAGACCTCAAACATCAATACTCAACTCTCAGTCCTCGTCCTCAATCCACAACCCTCAATCCTCAATCCTCGATCTTCAATCGTCAATATTGAATCTTCAATACTATCCTCAATCCTCAATCCTGAATCCTCAATCCTTAATGTTCAATCCTCAATACTCAATCATCAATCTTCAATCCTCAATCCTCAACCCACAATCCTCAATCCTCAATCCTCAATCCTCAGTCCTCAAACCTCAATCCAAAATTCACAATCCTGAATCCTCAATCTTCAGCCCTGAGTCCTCAACAATCAGTTGTCAATCCTCAACCATCAATAGAATATCCTCAATTCACAGTCTTCAATACTCAATACTCAATCTGCAATCTTCAACTCTCTATCCACAAACATCAATTCTCATCACTCAACCCTCAACACTCAGTCCCCAATCCTCAATCTTCAATCCTCAATCCTCAATCCTCAACGATCAATCCTCAATCGTCAGTATTCAATCCTCAATACTCAATCTTCAATCCTGAATCCTCAATCCTCAATCCTCAATCCTCAATCCTCATGCTTCAATCCTCAATACCCAATCCTCAATCTTCAATCCACAATCCTCAATCCTCAATTTTCAATCCTCAATCCTCAGTCCTCAGTCCTCAAACCTCAATCCTCAACCCTCAGCCCACATCCTCAATCCTCAATCCTCAATCCTCAATCCTCAGCATTCAGTCCTCAAACCTCAATGTTCAATCCTCAATCCCCAATCCTCAATCCTCAATCCTCAATCATCAATCCTCAATCTTCAATACTCATTCCTCAATCCTCAATCCCCAATCCTCCATCTTCAATCATCAATCCTCAATCTTCAACACTCAATCCTCAATCCTCTAACCTCAATACTAACCATCAATCCTCAATTCTCGATACTCAATAGAATATCCTGAATTCCCAGGATTCAATACTGAAACCTCAATCCTCAACCCTCAGCCCTCATCCTCCATCCTCAATCCTCAATCCTCAATCCTGAATCTTCAATCCTCAATATTCAATCTTCAATTCTCAATCCTCAATCCTCAATTCTCAATCCTCAATCCTCAGTGGTCAATACTCAATCTTCAATACTCAATCCTCAATCCTCAATCCTCAATCCTCAATCCTCATTTCTCAAACCTCAATCCTCAACACTCAGTCCTCATCCTCAATTATCAATTCTCAAACCTCAATCCTCAATTCTCAATCTTCATCCTCAATAACCAATCTCCAATCCTAGATCCTCAATCCTCAATCCTCAACCCCAATCTTCAACCCTCAATAATCAATCTCCAATCCTAGATCCTCAATCCACAATCCTCAATCCTCAATCCTCAATCCTCAATCCTCATTCTTCATACCTCAATACCTAATCCTCAATCTTCAATCCTCAATCATCAATCCTCAACTCTCAATCCACAATCCTCAGTCCTCAGTCGTCAAACCTCAATCCCCGACCCTCAGCCCTCATCCTCAATCCTCAGTCCTCAATCCTCAATCCTCATACCTCAATCCTCTACCGTCAGTCCTCGTCCTCAATCCTCAAACCTCAATCCTCAATCCTCAATCCTCAATATTCAATCATCAATACTCAATCTTCAATCCTCAATCCTCAATGCTCAATCCTCAATCCTCAATCCTCAATCCTCAATATTCAATCATCAATAATCAATCTTCAATCCTCAATCTTCAATCCTCAATACTCAATCTTCAATCCTCAATCCTCAATCCTCAATCCTCAATCCTCAATCCTCAGGCATCAATACTCAATCTTCAATATTCAATCCTCAATCCTCAATCCTCAATCCTCAATCCACAATCCTCAACCTTCAATGCTCAATACTCAATCTTCAATCCTCAATCCTAAATCCTCAATCCTCAATCCTCAATCCTCAATCCTCAATCCTCAATATTCAAACCTCAATACTCTCTATTCAATCATCAATCCTCAATCCTCAATCTTCAGTCGTCAATCCTCAGTCATCAATACTCACTCTTCAATACTCAATCGTCAATTCTTAGTCCTCAATCCTCAATCCTCAATCCTCGTTCCTCAAACCTCAATCCTCAACCCTCAGCCTTCATCCGCAGTTCTCAATCCTCAATCCTCAATCCTCAATCCTCAATCCTCAATATTCAAACATCAATAATCAATCTCCAATCCTACATCCTCAATCCCAAATCCTCAATCCTTAATCCTCAATCTTCAATCCTCAATCGCCAGTCCTCAATCTTCAATCCTCAATGCTCAATACTCAATCTTCAATCCTCAATCCTCAATCCTCAATATTCAAACCTCAATACTCTCTATTCAATCATCAATCCTCAATCCTCAATCTTCAGTCGTCAATCCTCAGTCATCAATACTCACTCTTCAATACTCAATCGTCAATTCTTAGTCCTCAATCCTCAATCCTCAATCCTCGTTCCTCAAACCTCAATCCTCAACCCTCAGCCTTCATCCTCAGTTCTCAATCCTCAATCCTCAATCCTCAATCCTCAATCCTCAATATTCAAACATCAATAATCAATCTCCAATCCTACATCCTCAATCCCCAATCCTCAATCCTTAATCCTCAATCTTCAATCCTCAATCGCCAGTCCTCAATCTTCAATCCTCAATGCTCAATACTCAATCCTCAAGCCTCAGTCCTCAATCCTCAATCCTCAATCCCCAATCCTCAATCTTCAATGCTCAATCCACAATCCTCAATCCTCAATCCTCAATCCTCAGTCTTCAATTCTCAATACTCAGTCTTCAATCCTCAATCCTCAATCCTCAATCCTCAATCCTCAATCCGCAATCCTGAATCCTCAATCTTCAATCCTCAATACTCAATCTGCAATCCTCAATCCTCAATCCTCAATCCTCAATCCTCAATCCTCATTCTTCAATCCTCAATACCCAATCCTCAATCTTCAACCCTCAGTCCTCAATCATCAATTCTCAATCCTCAACCCTCAATCCTCAGGCCTCAAACATCAATATTCAACCCTCAGTCCTCGTCCTCAATCCACAACCCTCAATCCTCAATAATCAATCTTCAATCATCAATATTCAATCGTTAATCCTCAGTCCTCAATCCTCAATCCTCAATCCTCAATCCGCAATCCTCAGTCTTCAACCCTCAATCCTCAATCCTCAATCCTCAATCCTCAATCCTCAATCTTCAATCCTCAATACTCAATCTTCAATCCCCAATCCTCAATTCTCAACACTCGATCCTCAATCTTCAATCCTCAATCCTCAATCCTCAATCCTCAATCCTCAATCCACAATCCTCAACCTTCAATCCTCAATACTCAATCTTCAATCCTCAATCCTCAATCCTCAATCCTCAATCCTCTACGCTCAATCCTCAATCCTCAATATTCAATCCTCAATCATCAATCTTCAATCCTCAATCCTCAATCCTCAATATTCAACACTTAACCCTCAATCATCAATCCTCAATACTCAACCATCAATCCTCAATTCTCAATACTCAATAGAACATCCTGAATTCTCATGGTTCAATACGCAATACACAATATTCAATAATCAAATCTCAAACCTCAAGCATCCATTCTCAACACTGAATCCTCATCACTCAGTCCTCTGTCTTCAATCCTACATCCTCAAACCTCAATCCTCAAGCGTCAATCCTCAATACTCAATCCTCAATCCTCAATCCTCAATCTTCAATCTTCAATACTCAATACTCAATCTTCAATCCTCAATCCTCAATCCTCAATCCTCAATACTCAATCCTCAATCATTAATCCTCAATCCTCAATACTCAATCCTCAAACCTCAAACCTCAATTCTCAATACTCAACCATCAATCCTCAATTCTCAATCCCCAATCCTCAATCCTCAATCCTCAATCCTGAATCCTCAATCTTCAATCCTCAATACTCAATCTGCAATCCTCAATCTGCAATCCTCAATCCTCAATCTTCAATCCTCAATCCTCATTCTTCCATCCTCAATACCCAATCCTCAATCTTCAATCCTCAATCCTCAATCATCAATTCTCGATCCTCAATCCTCAATCCTCAGACCTCAAACATCAATTCTCAACCCTCAGTCCTCGTCCTCAATCCACAACCCTCAATACTCAATCCTCAATCTTCAATCATCAATATTCAATCTTCAATCCTCAATCCTCAATCCTCAATCCTCAATCCGCAATCCTGAATCCTCAATCTTCAATCCTCAATACTCAATCTGCAATCCTCAATCCTCAATCCTCAATCCTCAATCCTCAATCCTCATTCTTCAATCCTCAATACCCAATCCTCAATCTTCAACCCTCAGTCCTCAATCATCAATTCTCAATCCTCAACCCTCAATCCTCAGGCCTCAAACATCAATATTCAACCCTCAGTCCTCGTCCTCAATCCACAACCCTCAATCCTCAATAATCAATCTTCAATCATCAATATTCAATCGTTAATCCTCAGTCCTCAATCCTCAATCCTCAATCCTCAATCCGCAATCCTCAGTCTTCAACCCTCAATCCTCAATCCTCAATCCTCAATCCTCAATCCTCAATCTTCAATCCTCAATACTCAATCTTCAATCCCCAATCCTCAATTCTCAACACTCGATCCTCAATCTTCAATCCTCAATCCTCAATCCTCAATCCTCAATCCTCAATCCACAATCCTCAACCTTCAATCCTCAATACTCAATCTTCAATCCTCAATCCTCAATCCTCAATCCTCAATCCTCTACGCTCAATCCTCAATCCTCAATATTCAATCCTCAATCATCAATCTTCAATCCTCAATCCTCAATCCTCAATATTCAACACTTAACCCTCAATCATCAATCCTCAATACTCAACCATCAATCCTCAATTCTCAATACTCAATAGAACATCCTGAATTCTCATGGTTCAATACGCAATACACAATATTCAATAATCAAATCTCAAACCTCAAGCATCCATTCTCAACACTGAATCCTCATCACTCAGTCCTCTGTCTTCAATCCTACATCCTCAAACCTCAATCCTCAAGCGTCAATCCTCAATACTCAATCCTCAATCCTCAATCCTCAATCTTCAATCTTCAATACTCAATACTCAATCTTCAATCCTCAATCCTCAATCCTCAATCCTCAATACTCAATCCTCAATCATTAATCCTCAATCCTCAATACTCAATCCTCAAACCTCAAACCTCAATTCTCAATACTCAACCATCAATCCTCAATTCTCAATCCCCAATCCTCAATCCTCAATCCTCAATCCTGAATCCTCAATCTTCAATCCTCAATACTCAATCTGCAATCCTCAATCTGCAATCCTCAATCCTCAATCTTCAATCCTCAATCCTCATTCTTCCATCCTCAATACCCAATCCTCAATCTTCAATCCTCAATCCTCAATCATCAATTCTCGATCCTCAATCCTCAATCCTCAGACCTCAAACATCAATTCTCAACCCTCAGTCCTCGTCCTCAATCCACAACCCTCAATACTCAATCCTCAATCTTCAATCATCAATATTCAATCTTCAATCCTCAATCCTCAATCCTCAATCCTCAATCCTCAATCCTCAAACCTCAATCCTCAACCGTCAGTCCTCTTCCTCAATCCTCAACCCTCAATCCTCAATCCTCAATCCTCAATCTTCAATCATCAATAATCAATCTTCAATCCCCAATCATCAATCCTCAATCCCCATACCTCAATCCTCAATATTCAACACTCAACCCTCAACCATCCATCCTCAATACTCAACCATCAATGCTCAATTCTCAATACTCAATAGAACATCCTGAATTCTCATGGTTCAATACGCAATTCACAATATTCAATAATCAAATCTCAAACCTCAAGCATCAATTCACAACACTCAATCCTCAACACTCAGTCCTCTCTCTTCAATCCTACATCCTCAACCCTCAACCCTCAAGCGTCAATCCTCAATCCTCAATCCTCAATCCTCAATCCTCAATCCTCAGGCATCAATACTCAATCTTCAATATTCAATCCTCAATCCTCAATCCTCAATCCACAATCCTCAACCTTCAATACTCAATACTCAATCTTCAATCCACAATCCTAAATCCTCAATCCTCAATCCTCAATCCTCAATCCTCAATATTCAATCCTCAATACTCTATATTCAATCATCAATCCTCAATCCTCAAGCCTCAGTCGTCAATCCTCAGTCATCAATACTCACTCTTCAATACTCAATCGTCAATTCTTAGTCCTCAATCCTCAATCCTCAATCCTCGTTCCTCAAACCTCAATCCTCAACCCTCAGTCTTCATCCTCAATTCTCAATCCTCAATCCTCAATCCTCAATCCTCAATCCTCAATATTCAAACATCAATAATCAATCTCCAATCCTACATCCTTAATCCCCAATCCTCAATCCTTAATCCTCAATCTTCAATCCTCAATCGCCAGTCCTCAATCTTCAATCCTCAATGCTCAATACTCAATCCTCAAGCCTCAGTCCTCAATCCTCAATCCTCAATCCTCAATCCGCAATCCTGAATCCTCAATCTTCAATCCTCATTACTCAATCTGCAATCCTCAATCCTCAATCCTCAATCCTCAATCCTCATTCTTCAATCCTCAATACCCAATCCTCAATCTTCAACCCTCAGTCCTCAATCATGAATTCTCAATCCTCAAACCTCAGGCCTCAAACATCAATATTCAACCCTCAGTCCTCGTCCTCAATCCACAACCCTCAATCCTCAATAATCAATCTTCAATCATCAATATTCAATCGTTAATCCTCAGTCATCAATCCTCAATCCTCAATCCTCAATCCGCAATCCTCAGTCTTCAACCCTCAATCCTCAATCCTCAATCCTCAATCCTCAATCTTCAATCCTCAATACTCAATCTTCAATCCCCAATCCTCAATTCTCAACACTCAGTCCTCAATCTTCAATCCTCAATCCTCAATCCTCAATCCACAATCCTCAACCTTCAATCCTCAATACTCAATCTTCAATCCTCAGTCCTCAATCCTCAATCCTCAATACTCAATCCTCAATCATTAATCCTCAATCTTCAATACTCAATCCTCAACCCTCAAACCTCAATTCTCAATACTCAACCATCAATCCTCAATTCTCAATGCTCCATATAATATCCTGAATTCTCAGGATTCTATACTCAAGCCTCAATCCTCAACCCTCAGCCCTCATCCTCAATCCACAATACTCAATCCTCAATCCTCAATATTCAATCCTCTATACTCAATCTTCAATCCTCAGTCCTCAATCCTCAATCCTCAATCCTCAGTCATAAATCCTCAATCTTCAATACTCAATCGTCAATCCTCAGACCTCAATCCTCAACCCTCAATCCTCATTCCTCAAACCTCAATCCTCAACCGTCAGCCCTCATCCTCCATCCTCAATCCTCAATCATCAATCATCAATCTTATATCCTCAATATTCAATCTTCAATCCTCAATCCTCGATCCTCAATCCTCAATCCTCAATCCTCAATGATCAATACTCAATCTTCAATACTCAATCCTCAATCCTCAATCCTCAATCCTCAATCCTCAATCCTCAATCCTCAATCCTCAGGCATCAATTCTCAATCTTCAATATTCAATCCTCAATCCTCAATCCTCAATCCACAATCCTCAACCTTCAATACTCAATCCTCAATCCTCAATCCTCAATCCTCAGTCATCAATCCTCAATCTTCAATACTCAATCGTCAATTCTCAAACTTCAATCCTCAATAATCAATCTCCAATCCTACATCCCCAATCCCCAATCCTCAATCCTTAATACTCAATCTTCAATCCTCAATCGCCAGTCCTCAATCTTCAATCCTCAATGCTCAATCCTCAATCCTCAAGCCTCAGTCCTCAATCCTCAATCCTCAAACCTCAAACCTCAATCCTCAACCGTCAGTCCTCTTCCTCAATCCTCAACCCTCAATCCTCAATCCTCAATCTTCAATCATCAATAATCAATCTTCAATCCTCAATCATCAATCTTCAATCCTCAATCCTGCATCTTCAATATTCAACACTCAACCCTCAACCATCAATCCTCAATACTCAACCATCAATCGTCAATTCTCAATACTCAATAGAACATCCTGAATTCTCATGGTTCAATACGCAATACACAATATTCAATAATCAAATCTCAAACCTCAAGCATCCATTCTCAACACTGAATCCTCATCACTCAGTCCTCTCTCTTCAATCCTACATCCTCAAACCTCAATCCTCAAGCGTCAATCCTCAATACTCAGTCCTCAATCCTCAATCCTCAATCTTCAATCTTCTATACTCAATACTCAATCTTCAATCCTCAATCCTCAATCCTCAATCCTCAATACTCAATCCTCAATCATTAATCCTCAATCTTCAATACTCAATACTCAAACCTCAAACCTCAATTCTCATTACTCGACCATCAATCCTCAATTCTCAATTCTCAATAGAATATCCTGAATTCTCAGGATTGTATACTCAAACCTCAATCCTCAACCCTCAGCCCTCATCCTCAATCCTCAATACTCAATCCTCAATCCTCAATATTCAATCCTCTATACGCAATCTTCAATCCTCAATCCTCAATCCTCAGTCCTCAATCCTCAATCCTCTGTCATAAATGCTCAATCTTCAATACTCAATCGTCAATCCTCAGTCCTCAATCCTCAATCCTCAATCCTCGTTCCTCAAACCTCAATCCTCAAGCCTCAGTCCTCATCCTCAATTCTCAATTCTCAACCCTCAATCCTCAATCCTCAATCTTCAATCCCCAATAATCAATCTCCAATCCTAGATCCTCAATCCCCAATCCTCAATCCTTAATCCTCAATCATCAATCCTCAATACTCAATCTTCAATCCTCAATTCTCAATCCTCAGTCCTCAATCCTCAATCCTCAATCCTGAATCCTCAATCTTCAATCCTCAATACTCAATCTGCAATCCTCAATCCTCAATCTTCAATCCTCAATCCTCATTCTTCCATCCTCAATACCCAATCCTCAATCTTCAATCCTCAATCCTCAATCATCAATTCTCAATCCTCAATCCTCAATCCTCAGACCTCAAACATCAATTCTCAACCCTCAGTCCTCGTCCTCAATTCACAACCCTCAATCCTCAATCCTCATTCTTCAATCCTCAATACCCAATCCTCAATCTTCAATCCTCAATCGTCAATTCGCAATCCTCAACCCTCAATCCTCAGACCTCAAGTATCAATACTCAACCCTCAGTCCTCGTCCTCAATACACAACCCTCAATCATCAATCCTGAATCTTCATTCATCAATATTCACCCTTCAATCCTCAATCCTCAATCCTCAATGTACAATCCTCAATACCCTATCCTCAATCTTCAATCCTCAATCCTCAAGCGTCAATCCTCAATCCTGAATCCTCAACCCTCAATCCTCAGTCATCAAACCTCAATCCCCAATCCTCAATCCTGAATCCTCAATCTTCAGCCCACAGTCCGTATAAATCAATTGTCAATCCTCAATCCTCAATAGAATATCCTCAACTCACAGTTTTCAATACTCAATCCCCATTCTTCACTCTTCAAATCTCAATCCACAAATATCAGTTCTCATCACTCAACCATCAACACTCAGTCCTCAATCTTCAATCCTCAATCCTCAATCCTCAATCTTCAATCCTCAATAATGAATCTTCAATCCTCAATCCTCAATCCTCAATCGTCAATCCTGAATATTCAATCCTCAGTCCCCAATCCTCAATCTTCAATCCTCAGTCCTCTATCCTCAATCCTCAATCCTCAATCCTCAATACTCAGTCCCCAGTCATCAAACCTCAATGCTCAGTCCTCAATCCTCTATCATCAATCCTCAATCTTCAATACTCAATACTCAATCCTCAATCCTCAATCCTCAATCCTCAATCCTCAATCCTCAATCCTCAGTCATAAATCCTCAATCTCCAATACTCAGTCGTCAATCCTCAGACCTCAATCCTCAACCCTCAATCCTCATTCCTCAAACCTCAATCCTCAAGCCTCAGTCCTCATCCTCAATTCTCAATTCTCAACCCTCAATCCTCAATCCTCAATCTTCAATCCCCAATAATCAATCTCCAATCCTAGATCCTCAATCCCCAATCCTCAATCCTTAATCCTCAATCATCAATCCTCAATACTCAATCTTCAATCCTCAATTCTCAATCGTCAGTCCTCAATCCACAATCCTCAATCCTGAATCCTCAATCTTCAATCCTCAATACTCAATCTGCAATCCTCAATCCTCAATCTTCAATCCTCAATCCTCATTCTTCCATCCTCAATACAAAATCCTCAATCTTCAATCCTCAATCCTCAATCATCAATTCTCAATCCTCAATCCTCAATCCTCAGACCTCAAACATCAATTCTCAACCCTCAGTCCTCGTCCTCAATCCACAACCCTCGATACTCAATCCTCAATCTTCAATCATCAATATTCAATCTTCAGTCCTCAATCCTCAATCCTCAATCCTCAATCCTCAATCCTCAAACCTCAATCCTCAATCCTCAATCCTCAATTCTCAATCCTCAATCTTCAATCCTCAATACTCAATCCTCAATCCTCTATCCTCAATTCTCAATCCTCAATACTCAATCATCAATACTCTATCTTCAATCCTCAATAATCAATCTCCAATCCTACATCCTGAATCCCCAATCCTCAATCCTTAATCCTCAATCTTCAATCCTCAATCGCCAGTCCTCAATCTTCAATCCTCAATGCTCAATCCTCAATCCTCAAGCCTCAGTCCTCAATCCTCAATCCTCAATCCTCAAACCTCAATCCTCAACCGTCAGTCCTCTTCCTCAATCCTCAACCCTCAATCCTCAATCCTCAATCTTCAATCATCAATAATCAATCTTCAATCCCCAATCATCAATCCTCAATCCTCAAACCTCAATCCTCAATATTCAACACTCAACCCTCAACCATCAATCCTCAATACTCAACCATCAATGCTCAATTCTCAATACTCAATAGAACATCCTGAATTCTCATGGTTCAATACCAAATTCACAATATTCAATAATCAAATCTCAAACCTCAAGCATCAATTCTCAACACTCAATCCTCAACACTCAGTCCTCTCTCTTCAATCCTACATCCTCAACCCTCAATCCTCAAGCGTCAATCCTCAATACTCAACCCTCAATCCTCAATCCTCAATCTTCAATCTTCAATCTTCAATGCTCAATACTCAATCTTCAATCCTCAATCCTCAATCCTCAATCCTCAATCCTCAATACTCAATCCTCAATCATTAATCCTCAATCATCAATACTCAAGCCTCAACCCTCAAACCTCAATTCTCAATACTCAACCATCAATCCTCAATTCTCAATGCTCCATATAATATCCTGAATTCTCAGGATTCTATACTCAAACCTCAATCCTCAACCCTCAGCCCTCATCCTCAATCCTCAATACTCAATCCTCAATCCTCAATATTCAATCCTCTATACTCAATCTTCAATCCTCAATTCTCAATCCTCAATCCTCAATCCTCAATCCTCAGTCATAAATCCTCAATCTTCAATACTCAATCGTCAAACCTCAATACTCAATCTTCAATCCTCAATCCTCAATCCTCAATCCTCAATCCTCAATCCTCAATCCTGAATCCGCAATCTTCAATCCTCAATACTCAATCTGCAATCCTCAATCCTCAATCTTCAATCCTCAATCCTCATTCTTCCATCCTCAATACTCAATCCTCAATCCTCAATCCTCATTCTTCAATCCTCAATTCTCAATTCTCAATCCTCAATCCTCAATCCTCGATCTTCAATCCTCAATAATCAATCTCCAATCCTCAATCCTCAATCCTCAATCCTCAAACCTCAATCCTCAATCCTCAATCCTCAAACCTCAATCCTCAAACCTCAATCCTCAACCGTCAGTCCTCTTCCTCAATCCTCAACCCTCAATCCTCAATCCTCAATATTCAATCCTCTATACGCAACCTTCAATCCTCAATCCTCAATCCTCAATCCTCAATCCTCAATCCTCAGTCATAAATCCTCAATCTTCAATACTCAATCGTCAATCCTCAGTCCTCAATCCTCAATCCTCAATCCTCGTTCCTCAAACCTCAATCCTCAACCCTCAGTCCTCATCCTCAATACTCAATTCTAAATCCTCAATCCTCATTCTTCAATCCTCAATACCCAATCCTCAATCTTCAATCCTCAATCCTCAATTCGCAATCCTCAACCCTCAATCCTCAAGCCTCAGTCCTCAATACCCAATCCTCAATCCTCAAACCACAATCCTCAACCGTCAGTCCTCTTCCTCAATCCTCAACCCTCAATCCTCAATCCTCAATCTTCAATCATCAATAATCAATCTTCAATCCCCAATCATCAATCCTCAATCCTCAAACCTCAATCCTCAATATTCAACACTCAACCCTCAACCATCAATCCTCAATACTCAACCATCAATGCTCAATTCTCAATACTCAATAGAACATCCTGAATTCTCATGGTTCAATACCAAATTCACAATATTCAATAATCAAATCTCAAACCTCAAGCATCAACTCTCAACACTCAATCCTCAACACTCAGTCCTCTCTCTTCAATCCTACATCCTCAACCCTCAATCCTCAAGCGTCAATCCTCAATACTCAATCCTCAATCCTCAATCCTCAATCTTCAATCTTCAATCTTCAACGCTCAATACTCAATCTGCAATCCTCAATCCTCAATCCTCAATCCTCAATACTCAATCCTCAATCATTAATCCTCAATCATCAATACTCAATCCTCAACCCTGAAACCTCAATTCTCAATACTCAACCATCAATCCTCAATTCTCAATGCTCCATATAATATCCTGAATTCTCAGGATTCTATACTCAAACCTCAATCCTCAACCCTCAGCCCTCATCCTCAATCCTCAATACTCAATCCTCAATCCTCAATATTCAATCCTCTATACTCAACCTTCAATCCTCAATTCTCAATCCTCAATCCTCAATCCTCAGTCATAAATCCTCAAT
This sequence comes from Calliopsis andreniformis, assembly GCF_051401765.1. Classification (NCBI taxonomy): domain Eukaryota; kingdom Metazoa; phylum Arthropoda; class Insecta; order Hymenoptera; family Andrenidae; genus Calliopsis; species Calliopsis andreniformis. Next base: position 3,331,567 of record NW_027480440.1, read on the forward strand.
CTTCAATTCTCAATCGTCAATCCTCAGACCTCAATCCTCAACCCTCAATCCTCATTCCTCAAACCTCAATCCTCAACCCTCAGTCCTCATCCTCAATTCTCAATTCTCAATCCTCAATCCTCAATCCTCAATCTTCAATCCTCAATAATCAATCTCCAATCCTAGATCCTCAATCCCCAATCTTCAATCCTTAATCCTCAATCTTCAATCCTTAATTCTCAATCGTCAATCTTCAATCCTCAATACTCAATCTTCTATCCACAATCCTCAATCCTGAATCCTCAATCCTCATTCTTCAATCCTCAATACCAAATCCTCAATGTACAATCCTCAATACCCTATCCTCAATCTTCAATCCTCAATCCTCAAGCGTCAATCCTCAATCCTGAATCCTCAACCCTCAATCCTCAGTCATCAAACCTCAATCCCCAATCCTCAATCCTGAATCCTCAATCTTCAGCCTACAGTCCGTATAAATCAATTGTCAATCCTCAATCCTCAATAGAATATCCTCAACTCACAGTTTTCAATACTCAATCCCCATTCTTCACTCTTCAAATCTCAATCCACAAATATCAGTTCTCATCACTCAACCATCAACACTTAGTCCTCAATCTTCAATCCTCAATCCTCAATCCTCAACCTTCAATCCTCAATAATGAATCTTCAATCCTCAATCCTCAATCCTCAATCGTCAATCCTCAATATTCAATCCTCAGTCCCCAATCCTCAATCTTCAATCCTCAGTCCTCTATCCTCAATCCTCAATCCTCAATACTCAGTCATCAGTCCTCAAACCTCAATGCTCAGTCCTCAATCCTCTATCATCAATCCTCAATCTTCAATACTCAATACTCAATCCTCAATCCTCAATCCTCAATCCTCAATCCTCAATCCTCAATCCTCAATCCTCAGTCATAAATCCTCAATCTTCAATACTCAATCGTCAATCCTCAATACTCAATCTTCAATCCTCAATCCTCAATCCTCAATCCTCAATCCTCAATCCTCAATCCTGAATCCGCAATCTTCAATCCTCAATACTCAATCTGCAATCCTCAATCCTCTATCTTCAATCCTCAATCCTCATTCTTCCATCCTCAATACTCAATCCTCAGTCCTCAATCCTCATTCTTCAATCCTCAATCATCAATTCTCAATCCTCAATCCTCAATCCTCAATCTTCAATCCTCAATAATCAATCTCCAATCCTCAATCCTCAATCCTCAATCCTCAAACCTCAATCCTCAATCCTCAATCCTCAAACCTCAATCCTCAAACCTCAATCCTCAACCGTCAGTCCTCTTCCTCAATCCTCAACCCTCAATCCTCAATCCTCAATATTCAATCCTCTATACGCAACCTTCAATCCTCAATCCTCAATCCTCAATCCTCAATCCTCAATCCTCAGTCATAAATCCTCAATCTTCAATACTCAATCGTCAATCCTCAGTCCTCAATCCTCAATCCTCAATCCTCGTTCCTCAAACCTCAATCCTCAACCCTCAGTCCTCATCCTCAATACTCAATTCTAAATCCTCAATCCTCATTCTTCAATCCTCAATACCCAATCCTCAATCTTCAATCCTCAATCCTCAATTCGCAATCCTCAACCCTCAATCCTCAAGCCTCAGTCCTCAATACCCAATCCTCAATCCTCAATCCTCAGGCATCAATACTCAATCTTCAATACTCAATCCTCAATCCTCAATCCTCAATCCTCAATCCTCAATCCTCAATATTCCATCCTCAATAATCAATCTCCAATCCTAGATCCACAATCCCCAATCTTCAGTCCTTAATCCTCAATCTTCAATCCTTAATTCTCAATCGTCAATCTTCAATTATCAATACTCAATCTTCAATCCACAATCCTCAATCCTCAATCCTCAATCCTCATTCTTCAATCCTCAATACCCAATCCTCAATCTTCAATCTTCAATCCTCAATCTTCAATACTCAGTCCTCAAACATCAATCCTGAAACCTCAATCCTGAATCCTCAATCTTCAGCCCTCAGTCCTCAACAATCTGTTGTCAATCCTCAATCCTCAATGGAATATCATCAATTCACAGATTTCAATACTCAATACTCAATCTGCAGTCTTCAAGTCTCTATCCTCAAACATCAATTCACATCACTCAACCCTCAACACTCAGTCCCCAATCCTCAATCCTCCATCCTCAATCCACAATCCTCAACCTTCAATCCTCAATACTGAATCTTCAATCCTCAATCCTCAATCCTCAATCCTTAATCCTCAATCGTCAATCTTCAATCCTCAATACTCAATCTTCAATCCTCAATCGTCAATCCTCAATCCTCAATCCTCATTCTTCAATCCTCAATACCCAATCTTCAATCTTCAATCCTCAATCCTCAATCCTCAATTCTCAATCCTCAATCCTCAGTCCTCTGTCCTCAAACCTCAATCCTCAATCCTCAATCCTCAATCCTCAGTCGTCAATCCTCATTCTTCCATCCTCAATACTCAATCCTCAATCCTCAATCCTCATTCTTCAATCCTCAATACCAAATCCTCAATCTTCAATCCTCAATCCTCAATTCGCAATCCTCAACCCTCAATCCTCAGACCTCAAGTATCAATACTCAACCCTCAGTCCTCGTCCTCAATACACAACCCTCAATCATCAATCCTGAATCTTCATTCATCAATATTCACCCTTCAATCCTCAATCCTCAATCCTCAATGTTCAATCCTCAATACCCAATCCTCAATCTTCAATCCTCAATCCTCAATTCTCAATCCTCAATCCTCAATCCTCAGACCTCAAACATCAATACTCAACCCTCTGTCCTCGTCCTCAATCCACAACACTCAATCCTCAATCCTCAATCTCCAATCATCAATATTCAATCTTCAGTCCTCAATTGTCAATCCTCAATCCTCAGTCCTCAGTCCTCAAACCACAATCCTCAACCCTCAGCCCTCACCCTCAATCCTCAATCCTCAATCCTCAGTCCTCCGTCCTCAAACCTCAATCCTCAGCCCTCAGCCCTCATCCTCCATCCTCAATCCTCAACCCTCAATCCTCAATCCTCAACCTTCAGCCCTCAATTCTGAATCTTTAATCCTCAATCCTCAATCCTCAATCCTTAATCCTGAATCCTCAATCCTCAATCCTCAATCCTCATTCTTCTATCCTCAATACCCAATCCTCAATCATCAATCCTCAATCCTCAATCCTCAATCGTCAATCCTCAACTGTCAATCCTCAATCCTCAGTCCTCAGTCCTCAAACCACAATCCTCAACCCACAGCCCTCATCCTCAATCCTCAATCCTCAATCCTCAGTCCTCCGTCCTCAAACCTCAATCCTCAGCCGTCAGAACTCATCCTCAATCCTCAATCCTCAATCCTCAATCCTCAACCTTCAATCCTCAATACTCAATCTTCAATCCTCAATCCTCAGTCCTCAAACCTCAATTCTGAATCCTGAATACTCAATCTTCAATCCTCAATCCTCAATCCTCAGTGCTCAGCCCTGAATCTTCAATCCTCAATACTCAATCTTCACTCCTCAATGCTCAATACTCAATCCTCGATCTTCAATCCTCAATCCTCAATCCTCAATCCTCAATCCTCATTCTTCAATCCTCAGTACCCAATCCTCAATCTTCAATCCTCAATCCTCATTCCTCAATTCTCAAGCCTCAATCCTCAGTCCTCAGTCCTCAAACCTCAATCCTCATTCTTCAATCCTCAATACCCAATCCTCAATCTTCAATCCTCAATCCTCAATGCTCAGTTCTCAATCCTCAATCCTCAAACCTCAATCTTCAATCCTCAGTCCTCAATCTTCAATCCTCTATCCTCAATTCTCAATCCTCAATCCTCAATCATCAATATTCAACACTCAACCGTCAACCATCAATACTCAATTCTCAATACTCAATAGAATATCCTGAATTCTCATGGTTCAATACTCACGCGACAATATTCTATAATCAAATCTCAATCCTCAAACATCAATTCTCAACACTCAATCCTCAACACTCAGTCCTCTCTCTTCAATCCTCAGTCCTCAACTCTCAATCCTCAGGCGTCAATATTCAATCGTCAATCCTCAGCCCTCAATCCTCAGTCCTCAAACCTCAATCCCAAATCCTCAATCCTGAATCCTCAACCTTCAGCCCTCAGTTCTCAACAATCAATTGTTAATCCTCAATCCTCAATAGAATATCCTCAATTCACTGCTTTCAATACTCAATCCCCATTCTTCAATCTTCAAATCTCAATCCACAAACATCAATTCCCATCACTCAACCCTCAGCACTCAGTCGTCAATCATCAATCCTCAATCCTCAATCCTCAACCTTCAATCCTTAATACTCAATCTTCAATCATCAATCCTCAATCCTCAATCCTCAATCTTCAATCCCCAATCCTCAATCCTCATTCTTCAATCCTCAACACCCAATACTCAATCTTCAATCCACAATCCTCAATACTCAATTCTCAATCCTCAATCCTCAATCTTCATACCTCAAACATCAATACTCAACCCTCAGTCCTCGTCCTCAATCCACAACCCTCAATCCTCGATCCTCAATCTTCAATCATCAATATTCAATCTTCAATTCTCAACCCTCAACCCTCAATACTCAATCCTCAATCCTCAATGTACGATCCTCAATACCCAATCCTCAATCTTCAATCCTCGATCCTCAATCCTCAATCCTCAATCCTCAATCCTCAATCCTCAGGCCTCAAACCTCAATCCTGAATCCTCAATCCTGAATCCTCAATCTTCAGCCATCAGTCCTCAAAAATCAACTATCAATCCTCTATCCTGAATAGAATATCCTCAATTTACAGTTTTCCATACTCAATCCCCATTCTTCAATCTTCAAATCTCAATCCACAAACATCAATTCTAATCACGCAACCATCAACACTCAGTCCTCAATCTTCAATCCTCAATCCTCAATCCTCAATCTTCAATCCTCAATACTCAAGCTTCAGTCCTCAATCCTCAATCCTCAAACCTCAATCTTCAATCTTCAATCCTCGATCCTCAATTTCAATCCTCAATACTCAATCTTCAATCCTCAATCCTCAACCCTCAATACTCAATCGTCAATCTTATATCCTCAATACTCAATCCTCAATACACAATCCTCAATCCTCAATCCTCAATCCTCATCCTTCAATCCACAATACCCAATCCTCAATCTTCGATCCTCAATCCTCAATCCTCAATTCTCAATCCTCAATCCTCAGTCCTCAGTCCTCAAACCTCAATTCTCAACCCGCAGACCGCATCCTCAATTCTCAATCCCCAATCCTCAATCTTCAATCCCCAATACTCAATCATCAATCCTCAATCCTCAATCCTCAATCCTCAATCCTCAATCCTCAATCCTCAATCCTCAATCCTTAGTCATCAGTACTCAATCTTCAATACTCAAACCTCAATACTCAATCCTCAATCCTCAATCCTCAATCCTCATTCTTCAATCCTCAATACCCAATCCTCAATCTTCAATCCTCAATCCTCAATCCTCAATTCTCAATCCTCAATCCTCAGTCCTCAGTTCTCAACCTCAATCCTCAACCCTCAGACTGCATCCTCAATCTTCAATCCTCAATCCTCAATCCTCAAACATCTATTCTCAACTCTCAATCCTCAACACTCAGTCCTCTCTCTTAAATCCTCCATCCTCAATCCTCAATCCTCAAGCGTCAATCCTCAATCCTCAATCCTCAACCCTCAATCCACAGTCCTCAAACCTCAATCCCGAATCCTCAATCCTGAATCCTCAATCCTCAGCCCTCAGTTCTCAACAATCAATTGTTAATCCTCAATGATTAATAGAATATCCTCAATTCACTGCTTTCAATACTCAATCCCCATTCTTCAATCTTCAAATCTCAATCAACAAACATCAATTCCCATCACTCAACCCTCAGCACTCAGTCGTCAATCATCAATCCTCAATCCTCTATCCTTAACCTTCATTCCTCAATACTCAATCTTCAATCCTCAATCCTCAATCCTCAATCCTCAATACTCAACCCTCAATCCTCAATCCTCAATCCTCAATACTCAGTCATCAATACTGAATCTTCAATACTCAATCCTCAATCCTCAATCCTCAATCCCCAATCCTGAATCCTCAATCCTCAATCCTCATTCCTCAAACCTCAATCCTCAACCCTCACTCCTCATCCTCAATTCTCAATTCTCAATTCTCAATCCTCAGTCCTCAATCCTCAATCTTCAATCCTCAATAATCACTTTTCAATCCTAGGTCCTCAATCCCCAATCATCAATCATTAATCCTCAATCTTCAGTCCTCAGTCCCCAGCCCTCAATCTTCAATCCTCAATCCTCAATCCTCAATCCTCAATACACAATCCTCAATCCTGAGTCATCAATACTGAATCTTCAATACTCAATCCTCAATCCTCAATCCCCAATACTCAATCCTCAACCCTCAATCCTCATTCCTCAAACCTCAATCCTCAACCCTCAGTCCTCATCCTCAATTCTCAATCCTCAATTCTCAATCCTCAGTCCTCAATCCTCAATCTTCAATCCTCAAGCCTGAGGCCTCATCCTCAATCCTCAATCCTCAATACTCAATATTCAATCCTCTGTCCCAGATCCTCAATCTTCAATTCTCAATCCTCAATCCTCAATCTTCAATCCTCAAGTCTCAATCTTCAATACTCAATCCTCAACACTCAATACTCAATCGTCAATCTTATATCCTCAATACTCAATCTTCAATACTCAACCCTCAATCCTCAATCCTCAATGCTCATTCTTCAATCCTCAATACCTAATCCTCAATCTTCAATCCTCAATCCTCAATCCACAATTCTCAACCCTCAATCCTCAATCCTCAATCCTCAATCCTCAATACTCAATCCTCAATCCTGAGTCATCAATACTGAATCTTCAATAATCAATCCTCAATCCCCAATACTCAATCCTCAATCCTGAATCCTCATTCCTCAAACCTCAATCCTCAACCCTCAGTCCTCATCCTCAATTCTCAATCCTCAATTATCAATGCTCAGTCCTCAATCCTCAATCTTCAATCCTCAAGCCTGAGGCCTCATCCTCAATCCTCAATCCTCAATACTCAATCTTCAATCCTCTGTCCCAGATACTCAATCTTCAATTCCCAATCCTCAATCCTCAATCTTCAATCCTCAAGTCTCAATCTTCAATCCTCAATCCTCAACACTCAATACTCAATCGTCAATCTTATATCCTCGATACTCAATCTTCAATACTCAACCCTCCATCCTCAATCCTCAATGCTCATTCTTCAATCCTCAATACCTAATCCTCAATCTTCAATCCTCAATCCTCAATCCTCAATTCTCAACCCTCAATCCTCAGTCCTCAGTTCTCAAACCTCAATCCTCAACCCTCAGACCGCATCCTCAATCCTCAATCCTCAATCCTCAATCTTCAATCCCCAATACTCAATCATCAATCCTCAATCCTCAATCCTCAATCATCAATCCTCAATCCTCAATCCTCAATCCTCAGCCATCAGTACTCAATCTTCAATACTCAAACCTCAATCCTCAATCCTCAATCCTCAATCCTCAATCCTCAATCCTCCTTCCTCAAACCTCAATCGTCAACCCTCAGTCCTCATCTTCAATTCTCAATTCTCAATCCTCAATCCTCAATCCTCAATCTTCAAACTTCAATACTCAATATTCAATCCTCAATCCTCAATCCTCATTCCTCAATCCTCAATGCTCAATATTCAACACACAATACTCAATCATCAATCCTCAATTCTCAATACTCAGCAGAATATTCTGAATTCTCATGGTTCAATACTCAATCCACAATATTCAATAATCAAATCTCAATCCTCAAACATCAATTCTCAACACTCAATCCTCAACACTCAGTCCTCTCTCTTCAATCCTCCGTCCTCAACTCTCAATCCTCAAGCGTCAATATTCAATCGTCAATCCTCAGCACTCTATCCTCAGCCCTCAAACCTCAATCCCGAATCCTCAATCCTAAATCCTCAATCTTCAGCCCTCAGTCCTCAAAAATCAACTATCAATCCTCTATCCTGAATAGAATATCCTCAATTTACAGTTTTCCATACTCAATCCCCATTCTTCAATCTTCAAATCTGAATCCACAAACATCAATACTAATCACTCAAGCATCAACACTCAGTCCTCAATCTTCAATCCTCAATCCTCAATCCTCAACCTTCAATCCTTAATACTCAATCTTCAATCATCAATCCTCGATCCTCAATCCTCAATCTTCAATCCCCAATCCTCAATCCTCATTCTTCAATCCTCAACATCCAATACTCAATCTTCAATCCACAATCCTCAATACTCAATTCTCAATCCTCAATCCTCAATCTTCATACCTCAAACATCAATACTCAACCCTCAGTCCTCGTCCTCAATCCACAACCCTCAATCCTCGATCCTCAATCTTCAATCATCAATATTCAATCTTCAATTCTCAACCCTCAACCCTCAATACTCAATCCTCAATCCTCAATGTACGATCCTCAATACCCAATCCTCAATCTTCAATCCTCAATCCTCAATCCTCAATCCTCAATCCTCAATCCTCAATCCTCAATCCTCAGGCCTCAAACCTCAATCCTGAATCCTCAATCCTGAATCCTCAATCTTCAGCCATCAGTCCTCAAAAATCAACTATCAATCCTCTATCCTGAATAGAATATCCTCAATTTACAGTTTTCCATACTCAATCCCCATTCTTCAATCTTCAAATCTCAATCCAGAAACATCAATTCTAATCACGCAACCATCAACACTCAGTCCTCAATCTTCAATCCTCAATCCTCAATCCTCAATCTTCAATCCTCAATACTCAAGCTTCAGTCCTCAATCCTCAATCCTCAATCCTCAATCTTCAATCTTCAATCCTCAATACTCAAGCTTCAGTCCTCAATCCTCAATCCTCAATCCTCAATCCTTAATCCTGAATCCTCAATCCTCAATCCTCAATCCTCATTCTTCAATCCTCAATACCCAATCCTCAATCATCAATCCTCAATCCTCAATCCTCAATCCTCAATCCTCAATTGTCAATCCTCAATCCTCAGTCCTCAGTCCTCAAACCACAATCCTCAACCCTCAGCCCTCATCCTCAATCCTCAATCCTCAATCCTCAGTCCTCCGTCCTCAAACCTATATCCTCAGCCCTCAGACCTCATCCTCAATCCTCAATCCTCAATCCTCAATCCTCAAACTTCAATCCTCAATACTCAATCTTCAATCCTCAATCCTCATTCCTCAAACCTCAATTCTGAATCCTGAATACTCAATCTTCAATCCTCAATCCTCAGCCCACAATACTCTAGCATCAATCTTCAATCCTCAATCCTCAATCCTCAATACTCAATCCTCATCCTTCAATCCTCAATACCCAATCCTCAATCTTCAATCCTCAATCCTCAATGCTCAATTCTCAATCCTCAATCCTCAAACTTCAATCTTCAATCCTCAACACTCAATCTTCAATCCTCAATCCTCAATCCTCAGTCATCAGTCCTCAATCTTCAATTCTCAATCGTCAATCCCCACTCCTCAATCCTCAACACCCAATCCTCAATCTTCAATCCTCAATCCTGAATCCTCAATTCTGAATCCTCAATCCTCAATGCTCAGACCTCAAACATCAATACTCAACCCTCAGTCCTCGTCCTCAATACACAACCCTCAATCCTCGATCCTCAATCTTCAGTCATCAATAATCAATCTTCAATTCTCAACCCTCAATCCTCAATACTCAATCCTCAATCCTCAATCCTCATTCTTCAATCCACAATACCCAATCTTCAATCTTCAATCCTCAACCCTCAATCCTCAATCCTCAATCCTCAGTCCTCCGTCCTCATACCTCAATCCTCAGCCCTCAGCCCTCATCCTCCATCCTCAATCCTCAACCCTCAATCCTCAATCCTCAATCTTCAGCCTTCAATTCTGAATCTTTAATCCTCAATCCTCAATCCTCAATCCTTAATCCTGAATCCTCAATCCTCAATCCTCAATCCTCATTCTTCAATCCTCAATACCCAATCCTCAATCATCAATCCTCAATCCTCAATCCTCAATCCTCAATTGTCAATCCTCAATCCTCAGTCCTCAGTCCTCAAACCACAATCCTCAATCCTCAATCCTCAGTCCTCAGCCCTCAATCTTCAATCCTCAATACTCAATCTTCACCCCTCAATCCTCAATACTCAATCCTCGATCTTCAATCCTCAATCCTCAACCCTCAATCCTCAATCCTCAATCTTCAGCCTTCAATTCTGAATCTTTAATCCTCAATCCTCAATCCTCAATCCTTAATCCTGAATCGTCAATCCTCAATCCTCAATCCTCATTCTTCAATCCTCAATACCCAATCCTCAATCATCAATCCTCAATCCTCAATCCTCAATCCTCAATCCTCAATTGTCAATCCTCAATCCTCAGTCCTCAGTCCTCAAACCACAATCCTCAACCCTCAGCCCTCATCCTCAATCCTCAATCCTCAATCCTCAGTCCTCCGTCCTCAAACCTCAATCCTCAGCCATCAGCCCTCATCCTCCATCCTCAATGCTCAACCTTCAATCCTCAATACTCAATCTTCAATCCTCAATCCTCAGTCCTCAAACCTCAATTCTGAATCCTGAATACTCTATCTTCAATCCTCAATCCTCAATTCTCAGTCCTCAGCCCTCAATCTTCAATCCTCAATACTCAATCTTCACTCCTCAATCCTCAATACTCAATCCTCGATCTTCAATCCTCAATCCTCTATTCTCAATCCTCAATCCTCATTCTTCAATCCTCAGTACCCAATCCTCAATCTTCAATCCTCAATCCTCAATCCTCAATTCTCAAGCCTCAATCCTCAGTCCTCAGTCCTCAAACCTCAATCCTCATTCTTCAATCCTGAATACCCAATCCTCAATCTTCAATCCTCAATCCTCAATGCTCAATTCTCAATCCTCAATCCTCAGTCCTCAATTCTCAATCCTCAATCCTCAGTCCTCAGACCTCAAACCTAAATCCTCAAGCCTGAGGCCGCATCCTCAATCCTCAATCCTTAATACTCAATCTTCAATCCTCTGTCCCAGATCCTCAATCTTCAATTCTCAATCCTCAATCCTCAATCTTCAATTCTCAAGGCTCAATCTTCAATCCTCAATCCTCAATCCTCAATCCTCAATCCTCATTCTTCAATCCTCAATTCCCAATCCTCAATCTTCAATCGTCAATCCTCAATCCCCAATTCTCAATCCTCAATCCTCAGTCCTCAGGCCTCAAACATCAATACTCAAACCTCAGTCCTCGTCCTCAATCCACAACCCTCAATCCTCGATCCTCAATCTTCAATCCTCAATACTCAATCTTCAATCCTCAATCCTCAACCCTCAATCCTCAATCCTCAGTCATCAATACTGAATCTTCAATACTCAATCCTCAATCCTCAATCCTCAATCCCCAATCCTCAATCCTCAATCCTCAATCCTCATTCCTCAAACCTCAATCCTCAACCCTCAGTCCTCATCCTCAATTCTCAATTCTCAATTCTCAATCCTCAGTCCTCAATCCTCAATCTTCAATCCTCAATAATCACTTTTCAATCCTAGGTCCTCAATCCCCAATCATCAATCCTTAATCCTCAATCTTCAGTCCTCAGTCCCCAGCCCTCAATCTTCAATCCTCAATCCTCAATCCTCAATCCTCAATACACAATCCTCAATCCTGAGTCATCAATACTGAATCTTCAATACTCAATCCTCAATCCTCAATCCCCAATACTCAATCCTCAACCCTCAATCCTCATTCCTCAAACCTCAATCCTCAACCCTCAGTCCTCATCCTCAATTCTCAATCCTCAATTCTCAATCCTCAGTCCTCAATCCTCAATCTTCAATCCTCAAGCCTGAGGCCTCATCCTCAATCCTCAATCCTCAATACTCAATCTTCAATCCTCTGTCCCAGATCCTCAATCTTCAATTCTCAATCCTCAATCCTCAATCTTCAATCCTCAAGTCTCAATCTTCAATCCCCAATCCTCAACACTCAATACTCAATCGTCAATCTTATATCCTCGATACTCAATCTTCAATACTCAACCCTCCATCCTCAATCCTCAATGCTCATTCTTCAATCCTCAATACCTAATCCTCAATCTTCAATCCTCAATCCTCAATCCTCAATTCTCAACCCTCAATCCTCAGTCCTCAGTTCTCAAACCTCAATCCTCAACACTCAGACCGCATCCTCAATCCCCAATCCTCAATCCTCAATCTTCAATCCCCAATACTCAATCATCAATCCTCAATCCTCAATCCTCAATCCTCAATCCTCAATCCTCAATCCTCAATCCTCAGCCATCAGTACTCAATCTTCAATACTCAAACCTCAATCCTCAATCCTCAATCCTCAATCCTCAATCCTCAATCCTCCTTCCTCAAACCTCAATCGTCAACCCTCAGTCCTCATCTTCAATTCTCAATTCTCAATCCTCAATCCTCAATCCTCAATCTTCAAACATCAATACTCAATATTCAATCCTCAATCCTCAATCCTCATTCCTCAATCCTCAATGCTCAATATTCAACACACAATCCTCAATCATCAATCCTCAATTCTCAATACTCAGCAGAATATTCTGAATTCTCATGGTTCAATACTCAATCCACAATATTCAATAATCAAATCTCAATCCTCAAACGCCAATTCTCAACTCTCAATCCTCAACACTCAGTCCTCTCTCTTCAATCCTCCATCCTCAAACCTCAATCCTCAAGCGTCAATCCTCAATCCTCAATCCTCAACCCTCAATCCACAGTCCTCAAACCTCAATCCCGAATCCTCAATCCTGAATCCTCAATCTTCAGCCCTCAGTTCTCAACAATCAATTGTTAATCCTCAATGATCAATAGAATATCCTCAATTCACTGCTTTCAATACTCAATCCCCATTCTTCAATCTTCAAATCTCAATCCACAAACATCAATTCCCATCACTCAACCCTCAGCACTCAGTCGTCAATCATCAATCCTCAATCCTCTATCCTCAACCTTCAATCCTCAATACTCAATCTTCAATCCTCAATCCTCAATCCTCAATCCTCAATACTCAATCCTCAATCCTCAATCCTCAATCCTCAATCCTCAGTCATCAATACTGAATCTTCAATACTCAATCCTCAATCCTCAATCCCCAATCCTCAATCCTCAATCCTCAATCCTCATTCCTCAAACCTCAATCCTCAACCCTCAGTCCTCATCCTCAATTCTCAATTCTCAATTCTCAATCCTCAGTCCTCAATCCTCAATCTTCAATCCTCAATAATCACTTTTCAATCCTAGGTCCTCAATCCCCAATCATCAATCCTTAATCCTCAATCTTCAGTCCTCAGTACCCAGCCCTCAATCTTCAATACTCAATCCTCAATCCTCAATCTTCAAACCTCAATACTCAATCTTCAATCATCAATCCTCAATCCTCAATCCTCAATCTTCAATCCTCAATCCTCAATCCTCATTCTTCAATCCTCAACACCCAATACTCAATCTTCAATCCTCAATCCTCAATCCTCAATTCTCAATCCTCAATCCTCAATCTTCAGACCTCAAACATAAATACTCAACCCTCAGTCCTCGTCCTCAATCCACAACCCTCAACCATCGATTCTCAATTTTCAATCATCAATATTCAATCTCCAATTCTCAACCCTCAACCCTCAATACTCAATCCTCAATCCTCAATGTACGATCCTCAATACCCAATCCTCAATCTTCAATCCTCAACCCTCAATCCTCAATCCTCAATCCTCAATCCTCAATCATCAGGCCTCAAACCTCAATCCTGAATCCTCAATCCTGAATCCTCAATCTTCAGCCATCAGTCCTCAAAAATCAACTATCAATCCTCTATCCTGAATAGAATATCCTCAATTTACAGTTTTCCATACTCAATCCCCATTCTTCAATCTTCAAATCTGAATCCACAAACATCAATTCTAATCACTCAACCATCAACACTCAGTCCTCAATCTTCAATCCTCAATCCTCAATCCTCAATTCTCAATCCTCAATCCTCAATCCTCGGACCCCAGACATCAATACTCAATCCTCAGTCCTCGTCCTCAATCCACTACCCTCAATCCTCAATCCTCAATCTTCAATCATCAATATTCAATCTTCAGTTCTCAATCCTCAATCCTCTATCCTCAATCCTCAATCCTCAATGTTCAATCCGCAATACCCAATCCTCAATCTTCAATACTCAATCCTCAATCCTCAATCCTCAATTGTCAATCCTCAATCCTCAGTCCTCAGTCCTCAAACCACAATCCTCAACCCTCAACCCTGAGTCCTCGTCCTCAATCCACAACCCTCAATCCTCGATTCTCAATCTTCAATCATCAATATTCAATCTTCAATCCTCAACCCTCAATACTCAATACTCAATCCTCAATCCTCAATGTTCAACCCTCAATACCCAATCCTCAATCTTCAATCCTCAATCCTCAATCCTCAATCCTCAATCCTCAATCCTCAATCCTCAGTCCTCAAACCTCAATCCTCAATCCTCATTCCTGAATCCTCAATGTTCAGCCCTCAGTCCTCAACAATCAGTTGTCAATCCTCAATCCACAATAGAATATCCTCAATTCACAGGTTTCAATGCTCAATACTCGACCTGCAATCTTCAAATCTCTGTCCACAAGCATCAATTCTCATCACTCAACCCTCAACACTCTGTCCCCAATCCTGAATCTTCAATCCTCAATCCTCAATTATCAATCCTCAATCCTCAATCTTCAATCCTCAATACTCAATATTCAGTCCTCAATCCTCAATCCTCGACCCTCAATCCTCAATCGTCAATCTCCAATCCTGAATACTCAATCTTCAATCCTCAACCCTCAATCCTCAATCCTCAATCCTCGATCCTCATTCTTCAACCATCAATACCCAATCCTCAATCTTCAATCCTCAATCCTCAATCCTCAATTCTCAATAATCAATCCTCAGTCCTCAGTTCTCAAACCTCAATCCTCAACCCGCAGACCGCATCCTCAATCCTCAATCCTCAATCATGAATCTTCAATCCCCAATACTCAATCATCAATCCTCAATCCTCAATACTGAATCTTTAATCCTCAATCCTCAAACCTCAATCCTTAATCCTGAATCCTCAATCCTCAATTCTCAATCCTCATTCTTCAATCGTCAATACCCAATCCTCAATCATCAATCCTCAATCCTCAATCCTCAATCCTCAATTGTCAATCCTCAATCCTCAGTCCTCAGTCCTCAAACCACAATCCTCAACCCTCAGCCCTCATCCTCAATCCTCAATCCTCAGTCCTCCGTCCTCAAACCTCAATTCTGAATCCTGAATACTCAATCTTCAATCCTCAATCCTCAGCCCTCAATACTCTAGCATCAATCTTCAATCCTCAATCCTCAATCCTCAATCCTCAATCCTCATTCTTCAATCCTCAATACCCAATCCTCAATCTTCAATCCTCAATCCTCAATGCTCAATTCTCAATCCTCAATCCTCAAACCTCAATCTTCAATCCCCAACACTCAATCTTCAATCCTCAATCCTCAATCCTCAGTCATCAATCCTCAATCTTCAATTCTCAATCGTCAATCCCCACTCCTCAATCCTCAACACCCAATCCTCAATCTTCAGTCCTCAATCCTCAATCCTCAATTCTCAATCCTCAATCCTCAATCCTCAGACCTCAAACATCAATACTCAACCCTCAGTCCTCTTCCTCAATCTTCAATCCTCAATACTGAACCTTCAATCCTCAATCCTCAATCCTCAGCCCTCATCCTCAATCCTCAATCCTCAATCCTCAGTCCTCAATCTTCAATCCTCAATCCTCAATCCTCAATACTCAACCATCAATCCTCAATCCTCAACCTTCAACCCTCAATACTGAATCTTCAATCCTCAATCCTCAATCCTCAATCCTTAATCCTGAATCCTCAATCCTCAATCCTCATTCCTCAATCCTCATTCTTCAATCCTCAATACCCAATCCTCAATCATCAATCCTCAATCCTCAATCCTCAATCCTCAATCCTCAATCCTCAATTGTCAATCCTCAATCCTCAGTCCTCAGTCCTCAAACCACAATCCTCAATCCTCAGCCCTCATCCTCAATCCTCAATCCTCAATCCTCAGTCCTCCGTCCTCAAACCTCAGTCCTCAGCCCTCAGACCTCATCCTCAATCCTCAATCCTCAATCCTCAATCCTCAAACTTCAATCCTCAATACTCAATCTTAAATCCTCAATCCTCATTCCTCAAACCTCAATTCTGAATCCTGAATACCCAATCTTCAATCCTCAATCCTCAGCCCTCAATACTCTAGCATCAATCTTCAATCCTCAATCCTCAATCCTCAATCCTCAATCCTCATTCTTCAATCCTCAATACCCAATCCTCAATCTTCAATCCTCAATCCTCAATGCTCAATTCTCAATCCTCAATCCTCAAACCTCAATCTTCAATCCTCAACACTCAAACTTCAATCCTCAATCCTCAATCCTCAGTCATCAATCCTCAATCTTCAATTCTCAATCGTCAATCCCCACTCCTCAATCCTCAACACCCAATCCTCAATCTTCAGTCCTCAATTCTCAATCCTCAATTCTCAATCCTCAATCCTCAATCCTCAGACCTCAAACATCAATACTCAACCCTCAGTCCTCGTCCTCAATACACAACCCTCAATCCTCGATCCTCAATCTTCAATCATCAATAATCAATCTTCAATTCTCAACCCTCAATCCTCAATACTCAATTCTCAATCCTCAATCCTCAAACCTCAATCTTCAATCCTCAACACTCAATCTTCAATCCTCTATCCTCAATCCTCATTCATCAATCCTCAATCTTCAATTCTCAATCGTCAATCCCCACTCCTCAATCCTCAACACCCAATCCTCAATCTTCAATCCTCAATCCTCAATCCTCAATACCCAATCCTCAATCTTCAATACTCAATCCTCAATCCTCAATTCTCAATCCTCAATCCTCAATCATCGGACCCCAGACATCAATATTCAATCCTCAGTCCTCGTCCTCAATCCACAACGCTCAATCCTCAATCCTCAATCTTCAATCATCAATATTCAATCTTCAGTCCTCAATCCTCAATCCTCAATCCTCAATCCTCAATCCTCAATGTTCAATCCGCAATACCCAATCCTCAATCTTCAATACTCAATCCTCAATCCTCAATCCTCAATCCTCAATCCTCAATCCTCAATCCTCAATCCACAATCCTCAATCTTCAATCCTCAATCCTCAATCCTCAGTCCTCAATACTCAACCATCAATCCTCAATTCCCAATACGCAATAGAATATCCTGAATTCTCAGGATTCAATACTGAAACGTCAATCCTCAACCCTCAGCCCTCATCCTCCATCCTCAATCCTCAATCCTCAATCCTCATTCCTCAAACCTCAATCTTCAATCCTCAGTCCTCAGTCCTTAAACCTCAATCCTCAACCCTCAGCCCTCATCCTCAATCCTCAATCCTCAATCCTCAATCCTCAATCTTCAATCCTCAATCCTCAGTCCTCAAACGTCAATTCTGAATCCTCAATCCTGAATCCTCAGTCTTCAGCCCTCAGTCCTCAACAATCTGTTGTCAATCCACAATCCTCAATAGAATATCCTCAATTCACAGTTTTCTATACTCAATACTCGATCTGCAGTCTTCAAACCTATATCCACAAACATCAATTCTCATCACTCAACCCTCAACACTCAGTCCTCAATGTTCAATCCTCAATGCTCAATCCACAATCCTCAATCGTCAATCTTCAATCCTCAATACTCAATCTTCAATCCTCAATCCTCAATCCTCAATCCTCAATCCTAATTCTTCAATCCTCAATACCCAATCCTCAATCCTCAACCCTCAGTCCTCATCCTCAATTCTCAATTCTCAATTCTCAATCCTCAATCCTCAATCCTCAACCCTCAGCCCTCATCCTCAATCCACAATCCTCAATCCTCAATCCTCAATCCTCGATCTTCAATCCTCAATAATCAATCTCCAATCCTAGATCCTCAATCCCCAATCCTCAATCCTTAATCCTCAATCTTCAATCCTCAGTCCCCAGTCCTCAATCTTCAATCCTCAATGCTCCATCCTCAATCCTCAATCCTCAGTTCTGAATCCTCAATCCTCAATCCTCAAACCTCAACACTCAACCGTCAGTCCTCGTCCTCAATACTCAACCCTCAATCCTCAATCCTCAATCTTCAATCATCAGTACTCAATCTTCAATCCTCAATCCTCAATCCTCCATACTCAGTATTCAACACACAACCCTCACCCGTCAATCCTCAATTCTCATTACTCAATAGAATATCCTGAACTCTCATGGTTCAATACTCAATCCACAATATTCAATAATCAAATCTCAATCATCAAACATCAATTCTCAACACTCAATCCTCAACACTCAGTCCTCTCCCTTCAATCCTCCATCCTCAATCCTCAATCCTCAAGCGTCATTTCTCAATCCTCAATCCTCAATCCTCAGGCCTCAAACCTCAATCCTGAATCCTCAATCCTGAATCCTCAATCTTCAGCCCTCAGTCCTCAACAATCTGTTGTCAATCCTCAATCCTCAGTAGAATATCCTCAATTCACAGTTTTCAATACTCAATACTCGATCTGCAGTCTTCAAACCTATATCCACAAACATCAATTCTCATCCCTCAACCCTCAACACTCAGTCCTCAATGTTCAATCCTCAATGCTCAATCCACAATCCTCAATCGTCAATCTTCAATCCTCAATACTCAATCTTCAATCCTCAATCCTCAATCCTCAATCCTCAATCCTAATTCTTCAATCCTCAATACCCAATACTCAGTCCTCAACCCTCAGTCCTCATCCTCAACTCTCAATTCTCAATTCTCAATTCTCAATCCTCAATCCTCAGCCCTCAGCCCTCATCCTCAATCCACAATCCTCAATCCTCAATGCTCAATCTTCAATCCTCAATACTCAAGCTTCAGTCCTCAATCCTCAATCCTCAATCCTCAATCTTCAATCTTCAATCCTCAATACTCAAGCTTCAGTCCTCAATCCTCAATCCTCAATCCTCAATCCTTAATCCTGAATCCTCAATCCTCAATCCTCAATCCTCATTCTTCAATCCTCAATACCCAATCCTCAATCATCAATCCTCAATCCTCAATCCTCAATCCTCAATCCTCAATTGTCAATCCTCAATCCTCAGTCCTCAGTCCTCAAACCACAATGCTCAACCCTCAGCCCTCATCCTCAATCCTCAATCCTCAATCCTCAGTCCTCCGTCCTCAAACCTATATCCTCAGCCCTCAGACCTCATCCTCAATCCTCAATCCTCAATCCTCAATCCTCAAACTTCAATCCTCAATACTCAATCTTCAATCCTCAATCCTCATTCCTC
The DNA here is from genome assembly GCF_051401765.1 of Calliopsis andreniformis. NCBI lineage: Eukaryota > Metazoa > Arthropoda > Insecta > Hymenoptera > Andrenidae > Calliopsis > Calliopsis andreniformis. The sequence goes on from NW_027480440.1 coordinate 3,351,059, forward strand.
AAACCTCAATTCTGAATCCTGAATACTCAATCTTCAATCCTCAATCCTCAGCCCACAACACTCTAGCATCAATCTTCAATCCTCAATCCTCAATCCTCAATACTCAATCCTCATCCTTCAATCCTCAATACCCAATCCTCAATCTTCAATCCTCAATCCTCAATGCTCAATTCTCAATCCTCAATCCTCAAACTTCAATCTTCAATCCTCAACACTCAATCTTCAATCCTCAATCCTCAATCCTCAGTCATCAGTCCTCAATCTTCAATTCTCAATCGTCAATCCCCACTCCTCAATCCTCAACACCCAATCCTCAATCTTCAATCCTCAATCCTGAATCCTCAATTCTGAATCCTCGATCCTCAATGCTCAGACCTCAAACATCAATACTCAACCCTCAGTCCTCGTCCTCAATACACAACCCTCAATCCTCGATCCTCAATCTTCAGTCATCAATAATCAATCTTCAATTCTCAACCCTCAATCCTCAATACTCAATCCTCAATCCTCAATCCTCATTCTTCAATCCACAATACCCAATCTTCAATCTTCAATCCTCAACCCTCAATCCTCAATCCTCAATCCTCAGTCCTCCGTCCTCATACCTCAATCCTCAGCCCTCAGCCCTCATCCTCCATCCTCAATCCTCAACCCTCAATCCTCAATCCTCAATCTTCAGCCTTCAATTCTGAATCTTTAATCCTCAATCCTCAATCCTCAATCCTTAATCCTGAATCCTCAATCCTCAATCCTCAATCCTCATTCTTCAATCCTCAATACCCAATCCTCAATCATCAATCCTCAATCCTCAATCCTCAATCCTCAATTGTCAATCCTCAATCCTCAGTCCTCAGTCCTCAAACCACAATCCTCAATCCTCAATCCTCAGTCCTCAGCCCTCAATCTTCAATCCTCAATACTCAATCTTCACCCCTCAATCCTCAATACTCAATCCTCGATCTTCAATCCTCAATCCTCAACCCTCAATCCTCAATCCTCAATCTTCAGCCTTCAATTCTGAATCTTTAATCCTCAATCCTCAATCCTCAATCCTTAATCCTGAATCGTCAATCCTCAATCCTCAATCCTCATTCTTCAATCCTCAATACCCAATCCTCAATCATCAATCCTCAATCCTCAATCCTCAATCCTCAATCCTCAATTGTCAATCCTCAATCCTCAGTCCTCAGTCCTCAAACCACAATCCTCAACCCTCAGCCCTCATCCTCAATCCTCAATCCTCAATCCTCAGTCCTCCGTCCTCAAACCTCAATCCTCAGCCATCAGCCCTCATCCTCCATCCTCAATGCTCAACCTTCAATCCTCAATACTCAATCTTCAATCCTCAATCCTCAGTCCTCAAACCTCAATTCTGAATCCTGAATACTCTATCTTCAATCCTCAATCCTCAATTCTCAGTCCTCAGCCCTCAATCTTCAATCCTCAATACTCAATCTTCACTCCTCAATCCTCAATACTCAATCCTCGATCTTCAATCCTCAATCCTCTATCCTCAATCCTCAATCCTCATTCTTCAATCCTCAGTACCCAATCCTCAATCTTCAATCCTCAATCCTCAATCCTCAATTCTCAAGCCTCAATCCTCAGTCCTCAGTCCTCAAACCTCAATCCTCATTCTTCAATCCTGAATACCCAATCCTCAATCTTCAATCCTCAATCCTCAATGCTCAATTCTCAATCCTCAATCCTCAGTCCTCAATTCTCAATCCTCAATCCTCAGTCCTCAGACCTCAAACCTAAATCCTCAAGCCTGAGGCCTCATCCTCAATCCTCAATCCTTAATACTCAATCTTCAATCCTCTGTCCCAGATCCTCAATCTTCAATTCTCAATCCTCAATCCTCAATCTTCAATTCTCAAGGCTCAATCTTCAATCCTCAATCCTCAATCCTCAATCCTCAATCCTCATTCTTCAATCCTCAATTCCCAATCCTCAATCTTCAATCGTCAATCCTCAATCCCCAATTCTCAATCCTCAATCCTCAGTCCTCAGGCCTCAAACATCAATACTCAAACCTCAGTCCTCGTCCTCAATCCACAACCCTCAATCCTCGATCCTCAATCTTCAATCCTCAATACTCAATCTTCAATCCTCAATCCTCAACCCTCAATCCTCAATCCTCAGTCATCAATACTGAATCTTCAATACTCAATCCTCAATCCTCAATCCTCAATCCCCAATCCTCAATCCTCAATCCTCAATCCTCATTCCTCAAACCTCAATCCTCAACCCTCAGTCCTCATCCTCAATTCTCAATTCTCAATTCTCAATCCTCAGTCCTCAATCCTCAATCTTCAATCCTCAATAATCACTTTTCAATCCTAGGTCCTCAATCCCCAATCATCAATCCTTAATCCTCAATCTTCAGTCCTCAGTCCCCAGCCCTCAATCTTCAATCCTCAATCCTCAATCCTCAATCCTCAATACACAATCCTCAATCCTGAGTCATCAATACTGAATCTTCAATACTCAATCCTCAATCCTCAATCCCCAATACTCAATCCTCAACCCTCAATCCTCATTCCTCAAACCTCAATCCTCAACCCTCAGTCCTCATCCTCAATTCTCAATCCTCAATTCTCAATCCTCAGTCCTCAATCCTCAATCTTCAATCCTCAAGCCTGAGGCCTCATCCTCAATCCTCAATCCTCAATACTCAATCTTCAATCCTCTGTCCCAGATCCTCAATCTTCAATTCTCAATCCTCAATCCTCAATCTTCAATCCTCAAGTCTCAATCTTCAATCCCCAATCCTCAACACTCAATACTCAATCGTCAATCTTATATCCTCGATACTCAATCTTCAATACTCAACCCTCCATCCTCAATCCTCAATGCTCATTCTTCAATCCTCAATACCTAATCCTCAATCTTCAATCCTCAATCCTCAATCCTCAATTCTCAACCCTCAATCCTCAGTCCTCAGTTCTCAAACCTCAATCCTCAACACTCAGACCGCATCCTCAATCCCCAATCCTCAATCCTCAATCTTCAATCCCCAATACTCAATCATCAATCCTCAATCCTCAATCCTCAATCCTCAATCCTCAATCCTCAATCCTCAATCCTCAGCCATCAGTACTCAATCTTCAATACTCAAACCTCAATCCTCAATCCTCAATCCTCAATCCTCAATCCTCAATCCTCCTTCCTCAAACCTCAATCGTCAACCCTCAGTCCTCATCTTCAATTCTCAATTCTCAATCCTCAATCCTCAATCCTCAATCTTCAAACATCAATACTCAATATTCAATCCTCAATCCTCAATCCTCATTCCTCAATCCTCAATGCTCAATATTCAACACACAATCCTCAATCATCAATCCTCAATTCTCAATACTCAGCAGAATATTCTGAATTCTCATGGTTCAATACTCAATCCACAATATTCAATAATCAAATCTCAATCCTCAAACGCCAATTCTCAACTCTCAATCCTCAACACTCAGTCCTCTCTCTTCAATCCTCCATCCTCAAACCTCAATCCTCAAGCGTCAATCCTCAATCCTCAATCCTCAACCCTCAATCCACAGTCCTCAAACCTCAATCCCGAATCCTCAATCCTGAATCCTCAATCTTCAGCCCTCAGTTCTCAACAATCAATTGTTAATCCTCAATGATCAATAGAATATCCTCAATTCACTGCTTTCAATACTCAATCCCCATTCTTCAATCTTCAAATCTCAATCCACAAACATCAATTCCCATCACTCAACCCTCAGCACTCAGTCGTCAATCATCAATCCTCAATCCTCTATCCTCAACCTTCAATCCTCAATACTCAATCTTCAATCCTCAATCCTCAATCCTCAATCCTCAATACTCAATCCTCAATCCTCAATCCTCAATCCTCAATCCTCAGTCATCAATACTGAATCTTCAATACTCAATCCTCAATCCTCAATCCCCAATCCTCAATCCTCAATCCTCAATCCTCATTCCTCAAACCTCAATCCTCAACCCTCAGTCCTCATCCTCAATTCTCAATTCTCAATTCTCAATCCTCAGTCCTCAATCCTCAATCTTCAATCCTCAATAATCACTTTTCAATCCTAGGTCCTCAATCCCCAATCATCAATCCTTAATCCTCAATCTTCAGTCCTCAGTACCCAGCCCTCAATCTTCAATCCTCAATCCTCAATCCTCAATCTTCAAACCTCAATACTCAATCTTCAATCATCAATCCTCAATCCTCAATCCTCAATCTTCAATCCTCAATCCTCAATCCTCATTCTTCAATCCTCAACACCCAATACTCAATCTTCAATCCTCAATCCTCAATCCTCAATTCTCAATCCTCAATCCTCAATCTTCAGACCTCAAACATAAATACTCAACCCTCAGTCCTCGTCCTCAATCCACAACCCTCAACCATCGATTCTCAATCTTCAATCATCAATATTCAATCTCCAATTCTCAACCCTCAACCCTCAATACTCAATCCTCAATCCTCAATGTACGATCCTCAATACCCAATCCTCAATCTTCAATCCTCAACCCTCAATCCTCAATCCTCAATCCTCAATCCTCAATCATCAGGCCTCAAACCTCAATCCTGAATCCTCAATCCTGAATCCTCAATCTTCAGCCATCAGTCCTCAAAAATCAACTATCAATCCTCTATCCTGAATAGAATATCCTCAATTTACAGTTTTCCATACTCAATCCCCATTCTTCAATCTTCAAATCTGAATCCACAAACATCAATTCTAATCACTCAACCATCAACACTCAGTCCTCAATCTTCAATCCTCAATCCTCAATCCTCAATTCTCAATCCTCAATCCTCAATCCTCGGACCCCAGACATCAATACTCAATCCTCAGTCCTCGTCCTCAATCCACTACCCTCAATCCTCAATCCTCAATCTTCAATCATCAATATTCAATCTTCAGTCCTCAATCCTCAATCCTCTATCCTCAATCCTCAATCCTCAATGTTCAATCCGCAATACCCAATCCTCAATCTTCAATACTCAATCCTCAATCCTCAATCCTCAATTGTCAATCCTCAATCCTCAGTCCTCAGTCCTCAAACCACAATCCTCAACCCTCAACCCTGAGTCCTCGTCCTCAATCCACAACCCTCAATCCTCGATTCTCAATCTTCAATCATCAATATTCAGTCTTCAATCCTCAACCCTCAATACTCAATACTCAATCCTCAATCCTCAATGTTCAACCCTCAATACCCAATCCTCAATCTTCAATCCTCAATCCTCAATCCTCAATCCTCAATCCTCAATCCTCAATCCTCAGTCCTCAAACCTCAATCCTCAATCCTCATTCCTGAATCCTCAATGTTCAGCCCTCAGTCCTCAACAATCAGTTGTCAATCCTCAATCCACAATAGAATATCCTCAATTCACAGGTTTCAATGCTCAATACTCGACCTGCAATCTTCAAATCTCTGTCCACAAGCATCAATTCTCATCACTCAACCCTCAACACTCTGTCCCCAATCCTGAATCTTCAATCCTCAATCCTCAATTATCAATCCTCAATCCTCAATCTTCAATCCTCAATACTCAATATTCAGTCCTCAATCCTCAATCCTCGACCCTCAATCCTCAATCGTCAATCTCCAATCCTGAATACTCAATCTTCAATCCTCAACCCTCAATCCTCAATCCTCAATCCTCGATCCTCATTCTTCAACCATCAATACCCAATCCTCAATCTTCAATCCTCAATCCTCAATCCTCAATTCTCAATAATCAATCCTCAGTCCTCAGTTCTCAAACCTCAATCCTCAACCCGCAGACCGCATCCTCAATCCTCAATCCTCAATCATGAATCTTCAATCCCCAATACTCAATCATCAATCCTCAATCCTCAATACTGAATCTTTAATCCTCAATCCTCAAACCTCAATCCTTAATCCTGAATCCTCAATCCTCAATTCTCAATCCTCATTCTTCAATCGTCAATACCCAATCCTCAATCATCAATCCTCAATCCTCAATCCTCAATCCTCAATTGTCAATCCTCAATCCTCAGTCCTCAGTCCTCAAACCACAATCCTCAACCCTCAGCCCTCATCCTCAATCCTCAATCCTCAGTCCTCCGTCCTCAAACCTCAATTCTGAATCCTGAATACTCAATCTTCAATCCTCAATCCTCAGCCCTCAATACTCTAGCATCAATCTTCAATCCTCAATCCTCAATCCTCAATCCTCAATCCTCATTCTTCAATCCTCAATACCCAATCCTCAATCTTCAATCCTCAATCCTCAATGCTCAATTCTCAATCCTCAATCCTCAAACCTCAATCTTCAATCCCCAACACTCAATCTTCAATCCTCAATCCTCAATCCTCAGTCATCAATCCTCAATCTTCAATTCTCAATCGTCAATCCCCACTCCTCAATCCTCAACACCCAATCCTCAATCTTCAGTCCTCAATCCTCAATCCTCAATTCTCAATCCTCAATCCTCAATCCTCAGACCTCAAACATCAATACTCAACCCTCAGTCCTCTTCCTCAATCTTCAATCCTCAATACTGAACCTTCAATCCTCAATCCTCAATCCTCAGCCCTCATCCTCAATCCTCAATCCTCAATCCTCAGTCCTCAATCTTCAATCCTCAATCCTCAATCCTCAATACTCAACCATCAATCCTCAATCCTCAACCTTCAACCCTCAATACTGAATCTTCAATCCTCAATCCTCAATCCTCAATCCTTAATCCTGAATCCTCAATCCTCAATCCTCATTCCTCAATCCTCATTCTTCAATCCTCAATACCCAATCCTCAATCATCAATCCTCAATCCTCAATCCTCAATCCTCAATCCTCAATCCTCAATCCTCAATTGTCAATCCTCAATCCTCAGTCCTCAGTCCTCAAACCACAATCCTCAATCCTCAGCCCTCATCCTCAATCCTCAATCCTCAATCCTCAGTCCTCCGTCCTCAAACCTCAGTCCTCAGCCCTCAGACCTCATCCTCAATCCTCAATCCTCAATCCTCAATCCTCAAACTTCAATCCTCAATACTCAATCTTAAATCCTCAATCCTCATTCCTCAAACCTCAATTCTGAATCCTGAATACCCAATCTTCAATCCTCAATCCTCAGCCCTCAATACTCTAGCATCAATCTTCAATCCTCAATCCTCAATCCTCAATCCTCAATCCTCATTCTTCAATCCTCAATACCCAATCCTCAATCTTCAATCCTCAATCCTCAATGCTCAATTCTCAATCCTCAATCCTCAAACCTCAATCTTCAATCCTCAACACTCAAACTTCAATCCTCAATCCTCAATCCTCAGTCATCAATCCTCAATCTTCAATTCTCAATCGTCAATCCCCACTCCTCAATCCTCAACACCCAATCCTCAATCTTCAGTCCTCAATTCTCAATCCTCAATTCTCAATCCTCAATCCTCAATCCTCAGACCTCAAACATCAATACTCAACCCTCAGTCCTCGTCCTCAATACACAACCCTCAATCCTCGATCCTCAATCTTCAATCATCAATAATCAATCTTCAATTCTCAACCCTCAATCCTCAATACTCAATTCTCAATCCTCAATCCTCAAACCTCAATCTTCAATCCTCAACACTCAATCTTCAATCCTCTATCCTCAATCCTCATTCATCAATCCTCAATCTTCAATTCTCAATCGTCAATCCCCACTCCTCAATCCTCAACACCCAATCCTCAATCTTCAATCCTCAATCCTCAATCCTCAATACCCAATCCTCAATCTTCAATACTCAATCCTCAATCCTCAATTCTCAATCCTCAATCCTCAATCATCGGACCCCAAACATCAATATTCAATCCTCAGTCCTCGTCCTCAATCCACAACGCTCAATCCTCAATCCTCAATCTTCAATCATCAATATTCAATCTTCAGTCCTCAATCCTCAATCCTCAATCCTCAATCCTCAATCCTCAATGTTCAATCCGCAATACCCAATCCTCAATCTTCAATACTCAATCCTCAATCCCCAATCCTCAATCCTCAATCCTCAATCCTCAATCCTCAATCCACAATCCTCAATCTTCAATCCTCAATCCTCAATCCTCAGTCCTCAATACTCAACCATCAATCCTCAATTCCCAATACGCAATAGAATATCCTGAATTCTCAGGATTCAATACTGAAACGTCAATCCTCAACCCTCAGCCCTCATCCTCCATCCTCAATCCTCAATCCTCAATCCTCATTCCTCAAACCTCAATCTTCAATCCTCAGTCCTCAGTCCTTAAACCTCAATCCTCAACCCTCAGCCCTCATCCTCAATCCTCAATCCTCAATCCTCAATCCTCAATCTTCAATCCTCAATCCTCAGTCCTCAAACGTCAATTCTGAATCCTCAATCCTGAATCCTCAGTCTTCAGCCCTCAGTCCTCAACAATCTGTTGTCAATCCACAATCCTCAATAGAATATCCTCAATTCACAGTTTTCTATACTCAATACTCGATCTGCAGTCTTCAAACCTATATCCACAAACATCAATTCTCATCACTCAACCCTCAACACTCAGTCCTCAATGTTCAATCCTCAATGCTCAATCCACAATCCTCAATAGTCAATCTTCAATCCTCAATACTCAATCTTCAATCCTCAATCCTCAATCCTCAATCCTCAATCCTAATTCTTCAATCCTCAATACCCAATCCTCAATCCTCAACCCTCAGTCCACATCCTCAATTCTCAATTCTCAATTCTCAATCCTCAATCCTCAATCCTCAACCCTCAGCCCCCATCCTCAATCCACAATCCTCAATCCTCAATCCTCAATCCTCGATCTTCAATCCTCAATAATCAATCTCCAATCCTAGATCCTCAATCCCCAATCCTCAATCCTTAATCCTCAATCTTCAATCCTCAGTCCCCAGTCCTCAATCTTCAATCCTCAATGCTCCATCCTCAATCCTCAATCCTCAGTTCTGAATCCTCAATCCTCAATCCTCAAACCTCAACACTCAACCGTCAGTCCTCGTCCTCAATACTCAACCCTCAATCCTCAATCCTCAATCTTCAATCATCAGTACTCAATCTTCAATCCTCAATCCTCAATCCTCCATACTCAGTATTCAACACACAACCCTCACCCGTCAATCCTCAATTCTCATTACTCAATAGAATATCCTGAACTCTCATGGTTCAATACTCAATCCACAATATTCAATAATCAAATCTCAATCATCAAACATCAATTCTCAACACTCAATCCTCAACACTCAGTCCTCTCCCTTCAATCCTCCATCCTCAATCCTCAATCCTCAAGCGTCATTTCTCAATCCTCAATCGTCAACCCTCAATCCTCAACCCTCAATCCTCAGTCCTCACATCTCAATCTCCAATCCTAGATCCTCAATCCCCAATCCTCAATCCTTAATCCTCAATCTTCAATCCTCAGTCCACAGTCCTCAATCTTCAATCCTCAATGCTCCATCCTCAATCCTCAATCCTCAGTTCTGAATCCTCAATCCTCAATCCTCAATCCTCAATCCTCAATTGTCAATCCTCAATCCTCAGTCCTCAGTCCTCATACCAGAATCCTCAACCCTCAGCCCTCATCCTCAATCCTCAATCATCAATCCTCAGTCCTCCGTCTTCAAACCTCAATCCTCAGCCCTCAGACCTCATCCTCAATCCTCAATCCTCAATCCTCAATCGTCAATCTTCAATCCTCAAAACTCAATCTTCAATCTTCAATACCAAATCCTCAATCTTCAATCCTCAATCCTCAATGCTCAATTCTCAATCCTCAATCCTCAAACCTCAATCTTCAATCCTCAACACTCAATCTTCAATCCTCAATCCTCAATCCTCAGTCATCAATCCTCAATCTTCAACTCTCAATCGTCAATCCCCACTCCCCAATCCTCAACCCTCAGTCCTCGTTCCTCAAACCTCAATCCTCAACCCTCAGTCCTCATCCTCAATTCTCAATTCTCAATTCTCAATCCTCAATCCTCAATCCTCAACCCTCAGCTCTCATCCTCAATCCACAATCCTCAATCATCAATCCTCTATCTGCAATCCTCAATCCTCAGTCCTCAAACCTCAATTCTGAATCCTCAATCCTGAATCCTCAATCTTCAGCCCTCAGTCCTCAACAATCTGTTGTCAATCCTCAATCCTCAATAGAATATCCTCAATTCACAGTTTTCAATACTCAATACTCGATCTGCAGTCTTCAAACCTATATCCACAAACATCAATTCTCATCCCTCAACCCTCAACACTCAGTCCTCAATGTTCAATCCTCAATGCTCAATCCACAATCCTCAATCGTCAATCTTCAATCCTCAATACTCAATCTTCAATCCTCAATCCTCAATCCTCAATCCTCAATCCTAATTCTTCAATCCTCAATACCCAATACTCAGTCCTCAACCCTCAGTCCTCATCCTCAACTCTCAATTCTCAATTCTCAATTCTCAATCCTCAATCCTCAGCCCTCAGCCCTCATCCTCAATCCACAATCCTCAATCCTCAATGCTCAATCTTCAATCCTCAGTCCTCAGTCCTTAAACCTCAATCGTCAACCCTCAGCCCTCATCCTCAATCCTCAATCCTCAATCCTCAATCCTCAATCTTCAATCCTCAATAATCAATCTCCAATCCTAGATCCTCAATCCCCAATCCTCAATCCTTAATCCTCAATCTTCAATCCTCAGTCCCCAGTCCTCAATCTTCAATCCCCAATGCTCCATCCTCAATCCTCAATCCTCAGTTCTGAATCCTCAATCCTCAATCCTCAAACCTCAACACTCAACCGTCAGTCCACGTCCTCAATACTCAACCCTCAATCCTCGATCCTCAATCTTCAATCATCAGTACTCAATCTCCAATCCTCAATCCTCAATCCTCCATACTCAATATTCAACACACAACCCTCAGCCGTCAATGCTCAATTCTCATTACTCAATAGAATATCCTGAACTCTCATGGTTCAATACTCAATCCACAATATTCTATAATCAAATCTCAATCCTCAAACATCAATTCTCAACACTCAATCCTCAACACTCAGTCGCCTCTCTTCAATCCTCCATCCTCAACTCTCAATCCTCAAGCGTCAATACTCAATCCTCAATCCTCAACCCTCAATCCTCAGCCCTCAAACCTCAATCCCGAATCCTCAATCCTAAATCCTCAACCATCAGCACTCAGTCCTCAATCTTCAATCCTCAATCCTCAATCCTCAATTTTCAATCATCAATACTCAATCTTCAATCATCAATCCTCAATCCTAAATCCTCAATCTTCAATCCTCAATCCTCAATCCTCATTCTTCAATCCTCAACACCCAATCCTCAATCTTCAATCCTCAATCCTCAATCCTCAATTCTCAATCCTCAATACTCAATCTTCAGACCTCAAACGTCAATACTCAACCCTCAGTCCTCGTCCTCAATCCACAACCCTCAATCCTCGATCCTCAATCTTCAAACATCAATATTCAATCTTCAACTCTCAACCCTCAACCCTCAATACTCAATCCTCAATCCTCAATGTACGATCCTCAATACCCAATCCTCAATCTTCAATCCTCAATCCTCAATCCTCAATCCTCAATCCTCAATGCTCAATCCTCAGTCCTCAAACCGCAATCCTGAATCCCCAATCCTGAATCCTCAATATTCAGCCCTCATTCCTCAACTATCCTTTGTCAATCCTCAATCCTCAATAGAATATCCTCAATTCACAGGTTTCAATACTCAATACTCAACCTGCAATCTTCAAATCTCTATCCACAAACATCAATTCTCATCACTCAACCCTCAACACTCAGTCCCCAATCCTGAATCTTCAGTCCTCAATCCTCAGTCCTCAATCCTCAATCCTCATTCTTCAATCCTCAATACCCAATCCTCAATCTTCAATCCTCGTTCCTCAATTTTCAATTCTCAATCCTCAATCCTCAGTGCTCAGTCCTTAAACCTCAATCCTCAACCCTCAGCCCTCATCCTCAATCCTCAATCCTCAATCCTCAATCCTCAGTCATCAATACTCAATCTTCAATACTCAATCCTCAATCCTCAGTCCTCAATCCTCAATCCTCAATCCTCAATCCTCATTCCTCAAACCTCAATCCTCAACCCTCATTCCTCATCCTCACTTCTCAATTCTCAATCCTGAATCCTCAATCCTCAATCTTCAATCCTCAATCCTCAACCCTCAATCCTCAATCCTCAATCCTCAATCCTCAATCCTCAGTCATCAGTACTCAATCTTCAATACTCAAACCTCAATCCTCAATGCTCAATCCTCAATCCTCAATCCTCAGTCCTCAAACCACAATCCTGAATCCTCAATCCTGAATCCTCAATCTTCAGCCCTCAGTCCTCAACAATCACTTGTCAATCCACAACCCTCAATAGAACATCCTCAGTTCAGAGTTTTCCATACGCACTACTCAATCAGCAATCTTCAAATCTCTATCCGCAAACATCAATCCTCATCACTCAACCCTCAACACTCAGTCCCCAATCCTCACTCTTCAATTCTCAGTCCTCAATCCTCAATCCTCAATCCTCAATCTTCAATCATCAATACTAAATCTTCAATCCTCAATCCTCAATACCCAATCCTCAATCTTCAATCCTCAACCCTCAATCCTCAATCCTCAATCCTCATTCTTCAATCCTCAGTACACAATCCTCAATCTTCAATCCCCAATCCTCAATCCTCAACTCTCAATCCTCAATCCTCAATCCTCGGACCCCAAACATCAATACTGAATCCTCAGTCCTCGTCCTCAATCCACAACCCTCAATCCTCAATCCTCAATCTTCAATCATCAATATTCAATCTTCAGTCCTCAATCCTCAATCCTCAATCCTCAATCCTCAGTCCTCAATCTTCAGTCCTCAATACTCAATATTCAATCCTCAATCCTCAATCCTCAATTCTCAATCCTCAATCCTCAGTCCTCAGTCCTCAAACCTCAATCCTCAAACCACAGCCCTCATCCTCAATCCACAATCCTCAATCCTCAATCCTCAATCTTCAATCCTCAATACTCAGTCTTCAATCCTCAATTCTCTGTCCTCAAACCTCAATTCTGAATCCTCAATCCTGAATCCTCAATCTTCAGCCCTCAGTCCACAACAATCAGTTGTCAGTCCTCAATCCTCAATTCACAGTTTTCAATACTCAATACTCAATCTGCAATCTTCAAATCTCTGTCCACAAGCATCAATTCTCGTCACTCAACCCCTTAACACTCAGTACTCAATGTTCAATCCTCAATCCTCAATTCTCAATCTTCAATCCTCAATACTGAATCCTCGATCCTCAATCCTCAATCCTCAATCCTCAATCCTCAATGTCCAATCCGCAACACCCAATCCTCAATCTTCAATCCTCAATCCTCAATCCTCAATTCTCAATCCTCAATCCTCAATCCTCAGACCTCAAACATCAATACTCAAACCTCAGTCCTCGTCCTCAATACACAACCCTCAATCCTCGATCCTCGATCCTCAATCTTCGATCCTCAATACTCAATCTTCAATCCTCAATCCTCAACCCTCAATACTCAATCGTCAATCTTATATCCTCAATCCTCAATCCTCAATCCTCATTCTTAAACCCTCAATATCCAATCCTCAATCTTCAATCCTCAATCCTCAATCCTCAATTCTCAATCCTCAATCCTCAGTCCTCAGTCCTCAAACCTCAATCCTCAAGCCTGAGGCCTCATACTCAATCCTCAATCGTCAATACTCAATCTTCAATCCTCTGTCCCAGATCCTCAATCTTCAATTCTCAATCCTCAATCCTCAATCTTCAATCCTCAAGGCTCAATCTTCAATCCTCAATCCTCAATCCTCAATCCTCAATCCTCATTCTTCAATCCTCAATACCCAATCCTCAATCTTCAATCGTCAATCCTCAATCCTCAATTCTCAATCCTCAATCCTCAATCCTCAGACCTCAAACATCAATACTCAAACCTCAGTCCTCGTCCTCAATACACAACCCTCAATCCTCGATCCTCGATCCTCAATCTTCGATCCTCAATACTCAATCTTCAATCCTCAATCCTCAACCCTCAATACTCAATCGTCAACCTTATATCCTCAATACTCAATCTTCAATACTCAATCCTCAATCCCCAATCCTCAATCCTCATCCTTCAATCCTCAATACCCAATCCTCAATCCTCAATCCTCAATCCTCAATCCTCAACTCTCAATCCTCAATCCTCAGTCCGCAGTTCTCGAACCTCAATCCTCAACCCTCAGACCGCATCCTCAATCCTCAATCCTCAATCCTCAATCTTCAATCCCCAATACTCAATCATCAATCCTCAATCCTCAATCCTCAATCCTCAATCCTGAATCTTCAACCCTCAATACTCAATATTCAGTCCTCAATCCTAAATCCTCGACCCTCAATCCTCAATCGTCAATCTCCAATCCTGAATACTCAATCTTCAATACTCAACTCTCAATCCTCAATCCTCAATCCTCAATCCTCATTCTTAAACCCTCAATATCCAATCCTCAATCTTCAATCCTCAATCCTCAATCCTCAATTCTCAATCCTCAATCCTCAGTCCTCAGTCCTCAAACCTCAATCCTCAAGCCTGAGGCCTCATACTCAATCCTCAATCCTCAATACTCAATCTTCAATCCTCTGTCCCAGATCCTCAATCTTCAATTCTCAATCCTCAATCCTCATTCTTCAATCCTCAAGGCTCAATCTTCAATCCTCAATCCTCAATCCTCAATCCTCAATCCTCCTTCTTCAATCCTCAATACCCAATCCTGAATCTTCAATCGTCAATCCTCAATCCTCAATTCTCCATCCTCAATCCTCAATCCTCAGGCCTCAAACATCAATACTCAAACCTCAGTCCTCGTCCTCAATCCACAACCCTCAATCCTCGATCCTCGATCCTCAATCTTCGATCCTCAATACTCAATCTTCAATCCTCAATCCTCAACCCTCAATACTCAATCGTCAATCTTATATCCTCAATACTCAATCTTCAATACTCAATCCTCAATCCCCAATCCTCAATCCTCATCCTTTAATCCTCAATACCCAATCCTCAATCTTCAATCCTCAATCCTCAATCCTCAACTCTCAATCCTCAATCCTCAGTCCGCAGTTCTCGAACCTCAATCCTCAACCCTCAGACCGCATCCTCAATCCTAAATCCTCAATCCTCAATCTTCAATCCCCAATACTCAATCATCAATCCTCAATCCTCAATCCTCAATCCTCAATCCTCAATCCTCAATCCTCAATCCTCAGTCATCAGTACTCAATCTTCAATAATCAAACCTCAATACTCAATCCTCAATCCTCACTCCACAATCCTCATTCTTCAATCCTCAATACCCAATCCTCAATTCTCAATCCTCAATCATCAATCCTCAGACCTCAAACATCAATACTCAACCCTCAGTCCTCGTCCTCGATACGCAACCCTCAATCCTCGATCCTCAATCTTCAATCCTCAATACTCAATCTTCAATCCTCTATCCTCAATCCTCAATCCACAATCCTCAATCGTCAATCCTCTATCCTCAATCCTCAATCCTCAATCCTCAATCATCAATATTCAACACTCAACCCTCAACCATCAATCCTCAATTCTCAATACTCAATAGAATATCCTGAATTCTCATGGTTCAATACTCAATCCACAATATTCTATAATCAAATCTCAATCCTCAAACATCAATTCTCAACACTCAATCCTCAACACTCAGTCCCCTCTCTTCAATCCTCCATTCTCAACTCTCAATGCTCAAGCGTCAATACTCAATCCTCAATCCTCAACCCTCAATCCTCAGACCTCAAACCTCAATCCCGAATCCTCAATCCTAAATCCTCAATCTTCAGCCCTCAGTCCTCAAAAATCAACTATCAATCCTCTATCCTGAATAGAATATCCTCAATTTACAGCTTTCCATACTCAATCCCCATTCTTCAATCTTCAAATCTGAATCCACAAACATCAATTCTAATCACTCAACCATCAGCACTCAGTCCTCAATCTTCAATCCTCAATCCTCAATCCTCAATTTTCAATCATCAATACTCAATCTTCAATCATCAATCCTCAATCCTAAATCCTCAATCTTCAACCCTCAATACTCCATCTTTAATCCTCAATCCTCAATCATCAATCCTCAATCCTCAGTCATCAATACTCAATTTTCAATACACAATCCTCAATCATCAATCCTCAATCCGCAATCCTCAATCCTCAATCCTCATTCCCCAAACCTCAATCCTCAACCCTCAGTCCTCATCCTCAATCTTCAATCATCAACACTCAATCTTCAATCTTCAATCCTCAACCCTCAATCCTCAATCCTCAATCTTCAATCATCAACACTCAATCTTCAATCTTCAATCCTCAATCCTCAATCCTCAATCCTCAATCCTCCATCCTCAATATTCAACTCACAAACCTCAACCATCAATCCTCAACACTCGATCGTCAATCCTCAATCCCGAATCCTCAAACTTCAATCCTCAATCCTCAATCCTTATTCTTCAATCCTCAATACCCAGTCCGCAATCTTCATTCCTCAATCCTCAATCCTCAAATCTCAATCCTCAATCCTCAATCCTCAGACCCCAAACATCAATACTCATCCCTCAGTCCTCGTCCTCAATCCACAACACTCAATCCTCAATGCTCAATCTTCAATCATCAATATTCTATCTTCAGTCCTCAATCCTCAATTCTCACTTCTCAATCCTCAATCTTCAATCCTCAATACTCAATCTTCAATCCTCAATCCTCAATCCTAAATCCACAATCCTCAATCTTCAATCATCAATACTCAATCTTCAATCCTCAATCCTCAATACTCAATCCTCAATCCTCATCCTTCAATCCTCAATTCCCAATCCTCAATCTTCAATCCTCAATCGTCAATCCACAGTTCGCAATCCTCAATCCTCAATCCTCAGACCTCAGGCATCAATACTCAACCCACAGTCCTCGTCCTCAATCCACAACCCTCAATACTCAATCCTCCATCTTCAATCCTCAATACTCAATGTTCAATCCTCAACCCTCAATCCTCAATCCTCAATCCTCAATACTCAATACTCAATCCTGAATCCTAAATCTTCAACACGCAGTCCTCAAAAATCAATTGTCAATCCTCAATCCTCAATACAATATCCTCAATTCACATTTTTCAATTCTCAATCCCAATTCTTCACTCTTCAAATCTCAATCCACAAACATCAATTCTCATCACTCAACCATCAACACTCAGTCCTCAATCTTCAATCCTCAATCCTCAATCCTCAATCTTCAATCCTCAATACACAATCTTCAATCCTCAATCCTCAATTCTCAATCCTCAATACTCAATCCTCAAATCTCAATCCTCAACCGTCAGTCCTCGTCCTCAATCCTCAAACCTCAATCCTCAATCCTCAATAGAATGTCCTTAGTTCACAGTTTTCAATACTCAATACACAATCTGCAATCTTCAGATCTCTTTACACAAACATCAATTCTCATCACTCAACCCTCAACACTCAGTCCACAACCCTCAATATTCAATCCTCAATCCTCAGTCCTCAATCCATAATCCTCAACATTCAATCCTCAATAATCAATCTTCAACCCTCAATCCTCAATCCTCAATCCTCAATTCTCAATCCTCGATTGTCAACCTTCAATCCTCAATACTCAATCTTCAATCCTCAATCCCCAATCCTCAATCCTCAATCCTCATTCTTCAATCCTCAATACCCAATCCTCAATCATCAATCCTCAATCCCCAATCCTCAATCTTCAATCCTCAATCCTCAATCCTCAATCCTCAATCCTCAATACCCAATTCTCAATCTTCAATCCTCAAACCTCAATCCTCAATTCTCAATCCTCGATTGTCAACCTTCAATCCTCAATACTCAATCTTCAATCCTCAATCCCCAATCCTCAATCCTCAATCCTCATTCTTCAATCCTCAATACCCAATCCTCAATCATCGATCCTCAATCCCCAATCCTCAATCTTCAATCCTCAATCCTCAATCCTCAATCCTCAATCCTCAATCCTCTTTCTTCAATCCTCAATACCCAATTCTCAATCTTCAATCCTCAAACCTCAATCCTCAGTTCTCAATCCTCAATCCTCAATCCTCAATCCTCAGACCTCAAACATCAATATTCAACCCTCAGTCATCGTCCTCAATCCAGAAACCTCAATCCTCAATCCTCAATCTTCAATCATCAATATTCAATCTTCAATCCTCAATCCTCAATCCTCAATCCTCAATCCTCAATCCTCAATCTTCAATCCTCAATCCTCAATCCTCAATTCTCAATCCTCAATCTTCAATCCTCAATACTCAATCTTCAATCCTCAATCCTCAATTCTCAATCCACAATCCTCAATCTTCAATCCTCAATTCTCAATCCTCAATCCTCAGTCCTCAGTCCTCAAACCTCAATCCTCAACCGTCAGCCCTCATCCTCAATCCTCAATCCTCTATCCTCAATCCTCAACATTCAATCCTCGGTATTCAATCCTCAATCCTCAGTCCTCAGTCCTCAAACCTTAATCCTGAATCATCAATCCTGAATCCTCAATCTTCAGCCCTCAGTCCTCAAAAATCAGTTGTCAATCCACAATCCTCAATAGAATATCATCAATTCACATTTTTCTATACTCAATAATCAATCTGCAATCTTCAAATCTCAATCCACAAACATCAATTCTCATAACTCTACCCTCAACACTCCGTACCCAATCCTCAATTTCCAATCCTCAATCGTCAATCCTCAATCCTCAATCCCCAATTTTCAATCCTCAATCCTCAATACTCAATCTTCAATCCTCAAACCTCAATCCTCAATCCTCAATCCTCAATACTCAATCCTCAAACCTCAATCCTCATTCCCCAAACCTCAATACTCAGCCCTCAGTCCTCATCCTCAATTCTCAATCCTGAATCCTCAATCCTCAATCCTCAATAATCAATCTCCAATCCTAGATCCTCAATCCCCAATCCTCAGTCCTTAATCCTCAATCTTCAATCCTCAATCCCCAGTCCTCAATCTTCAATCCTCAACGCTCCATCCTCAATCCTATATCCTCAGTCCTCAATCCTCAATCCTCAATCCTCAAACCTCAATCCTCGACCGTCAGTCCTCGTCCTCAATCCTCAACCCTCAATCCTCAATCCGCAATCTTCAATCATCAGTACTCAATCTTCAATCCTCAATTCTCAATCCTCAATCCTCAATCCACAGTCATCAATACTCAATCTTCAATACTCAATCCTCAATCCTCAATCCTCACTCCTCAATCCTCAACCTCAATCCTCATTCCCCAAACCTCAATCCTCAAACCTCAGTCCTCATCATCAATTCCCAATCCTCAATCCTCAATCCTCAATCCTCAAATCTCAATCCTCAACCGTCAGTCCTCGTCCTCAATCCTCAAACCTCAATCCTCAATCCTCAATAGAATGTCCTTAGTTCACAGTTTTCAATACTCAATACACAATCTGCAATCTTCAGATCTCTTTACACAAACATCAATTCTCATCACTCAACCCTCAACACTCAGTCCACAACCCTCAATATTCAATCCTCAATCCTCAGTCCTCAATCCATAATCCTCAACATTCAATCCTCAATAATCAATCTTCAACCCTCAATCCTCAATCCTCAATCCTCAATTCTCAATCCTCGATTGTCAACCTTCAATCCTCAATACTCAATCTTCAATCCTCAATCCCCAATCCTCAATCCTCAATCCTCATTCTTCAATCCTCAATACCCAATCCTCAATCATCAATCCTCAATCCCCAATCCTCAATCTTCAATCCTCAATCCTCAATCCTCAATCCTCAATCCTCAATACCCAATTCTCAATCTTCAATCCTCAAACCTCAATCCTCAATTCTCAATCCTCGATTGTCAACCTTCAATCCTCAATACTCAATCTTCAATCCTCAATCCCCAATCCTCAATCCTCAATCCTCATTCTTCAATCCTCAATACCCAATCCTCAATCATCGATCCTCAATCCCCAATCCTCAATCTTCAATCCTCAATCCTCAATCCTCAATCCTCAATCCTCAATCCTCTTTCTTCAATCCTCAATACCCAATTCTCAATCTTCAATCCTCAAACCTCAATCCTCAGTTCTCAATCCTCAATCCTCAATCCTCAATCCTCAGACCTCAAACATCAATATTCAACCCTCAGTCATCGTCCTCAATCCAGAAACCTCAATCCTCAATCCTCAATCTTCAATCATCAATATTCAATCTTCAATCCTCAATCCTCAATCCTCAATCCTCAATCCTCAATCCTCAATCTTCAATCCTCAATCCTCAATCCTCAATTCTCAATCCTCAATCTTCAATCCTCAATACTCAATCTTCAATCCTCAATCCTCAATTCTCAATCCACAATCCTCAATCTTCAATCCTCAATTCTCAATCCTCAATCCTCAGTCCTCAGTCCTCAAACCTCAATCCTCAACCGTCAGCCCTCATCCTCAATCCTCAATCCTCTATCCTCAATCCTCAACATTCAATCCTCGGTATTCAATCCTCAATCCTCAGTCCTCAGTCCTCAAACCTTAATCCTGAATCATCAATCCTGAATCCTCAATCTTCAGCCCTCAGTCCTCAAAAATCAGTTGTCAATCCACAATCCTCAATAGAATATCATCAATTCACATTTTTCTATACTCAATAATCAATCTGCAATCTTCAAATCTCAATCCACAAACATCAATTCTCATAACTCTACCCTCAACACTCCGTACCCAATCCTCAATTTCCAATCCTCAATCGTCAATCCTCAATCCTCAATCCCCAATTTTCAATCCTCAATCCTCAATACTCAATCTTCAATCCTCAAACCTCAATCCTCAATCCTCAATCCTCAATACTCAATCCTCAAACCTCAATCCTCATTCCCCAAACCTCAATACTCAGCCCTCAGTCCTCATCCTCAATTCTCAATCCTGAATCCTCAATCCTCAATCCTCAATAATCAATCTCCAATCCTAGATCCTCAATCCCCAATCCTCAGTCCTTAATCCTCAATCTTCAATCCTCAATCCCCAGTCCTCAATCTTCAATCCTCAACGCTCCATCCTCAATCCTATATCCTCAGTCCTCAATCCTCAATCCTCAATCCTCAAACCTCAATCCTCGACCGTCAGTCCTCGTCCTCAATCCTCAACCCTCAATCCTCAATCCGCAATCTTCAATCATCAGTACTCAATCTTCAATCCTCAATTCTCAATCCTCAATCCTCAATACACAGTCATCAATACTCAATCTTCAATACTCAATCCTCAATCCTCAATCCTCACTCCTCAATCCTCAACCTCAATCCTCATTCCCCAAACCTCAATCCTCAAACCTCAGTCCTCATCATCAATTCCCAATCCTCAATCCTCAATCCTCAATCCTCAATCATCAATCCTCAAGAATCAATCTCCAATCCTAGATCCTCAATCCCCAATGATCAGTCCTTAATCCTCAATCTTCAATCCTCAATCCCCAGTCCTCAATCTTCAATCCTCAATGCTCCATCCTCAATCCTATATCCTCAGTCCTCAATCCTCAATCCTCAATCCTCAAACCTCAATCCTCGACCGTAAGTCCTCGTCCTCAATCCTCAACCCACAATCCTCAATCCTCAATCTTCAATCATCAATACTCAATCTTCAATCCTCAATCCTCAATCCTCCATCCTCAATATTCAACTCACAACCCTCAACCATCAATCCTCAATACTCAACCATCAATCCTCAATTCTCAATACTCAATAGAGTACCCTGAATTCTCATGGTCCAATACTCAATCCACAATTTTCAATAATCAAATCTCAATCCTCAAACATCAATTCTCAACGTTCAATCCTCAACACTCAGACCTCTCTCTTCAATCCTCCATCCTCAATCCTCAATCCTCAATCGTCAAGCCTCAATTTTCAATCCTCAAACCTCAATCCTCAGTCCTCAAACCTCAATCACGAATCGTCAATCCTGAATCCTCAATCTTCAGCCCTCAGTCCTCAACAATCAATTGTCAATCCTCAATCCTCAATAGAATATCCTCAATTCACTGTTTTCAATACTCAATCCCCATTCTTCAATCTTCAAATCTCAATCCACAAACATCAATTCTCATCACTCAGCCCTCAGCACTCAGTCCTCAACCGTCAATACTCAATCCCCAATCCTCAATCTTCAATCCTCAATCCTCAATCCTCAATCCTCAATCCTCAATCTTCAATCCTCAGTACTCAATATTCAATCCTCAATCCTCAATCCTCATTCCTCAATCATCAATCCTCAATCTCCAATACTCAATCGTCAATCTTCAATCCTCAATAATCAATCTCCAATCCTAGATCCTCAATCCCCAATCCTCATTCCTTAATCCTCAATCTTCAATCCTCAATCCCCAGTCCTCAGCCTTCAATCCTCAATGCTCCATCCTCAATCCTATATCCTCAGTCCTCAATCCTCAATCCTCAATCCTCAAACCTCAATCCTCGACCGTCAGTCCTCGTCCTCAATCCTCAACCCTCAATCCTCAATCCTCAATCTTCAATCAGCAGTACTCAATCTTCAATCCTCAATTCTCAATCCTCAATCCTCAATCCTCAGTCATCAATACTCAATCTTCAATACTCAATCCTCAATCCTCAATCCTCAATCCTCAATCCTCAATCTTCAATCCCCAATACTCAATCGTCAATCCTCAATCCTCAACCCTCATTCTTCAATCCTCAATCCTCAATACTCAATCCTCAATCTTCAATCCTCAATACACAATATTCAATCCTCAATCCTCAATCCTCAATTCTCAATCCTCAATCCTCAGTCCTCAGTCCTCAAACCTGAATCCTCAACCCTCAGCCCTCATCCTCAATCCTCAATCCTCAATCCTAAATCCTCAATCTTCCATCCTCAATACTCAATCTTCAATCCTCAATCCCCTGTCCTCAAATCTCAATTCTGAATCCACAATCCTGAATCCTCAATCTTCAGCCCTCAGTCCTCAACAATCAGTTGTCAGTCCTCAATCCTCAATAGAATATCCTCAATTCACAGTTTTCAATACTCAATACTCAAACTGCAATCTTCAAATCTCTATTCACAAACATCAATTCTCATCACTCAACCCTCAACACTCCGCCCCCAATCCTCAATCTTCAATCCTCAATCCTCAGTCCTCAACCCTCAATCCTCAATCCACAATTTTCAAACCTCAATAATCAATCTTCGATCCTCAGTCCTCAATCCTCAATCCTCAATCCTCAATCGTCAGACTTCAATCCTCAATACTCAATCTTCAACCCTGAATCCTCAATCCTCAATCCTCAATCCTCATTCTTTAATCCTGAATACCCAATCCTCAATCTTCAACTCTCAATCGTGAATCCTCACTCCTCAATCCTCGTTCCTCATACCTCAATCCTCAACCCTCAGACCTCATCCTCAATTCTCAATTCTCAATTCTCAATCCTCAATCCTCAATCCTCAATCCTCAATCCTCAGACCTCAAACGTCAATATTCAACCCTCAGTCCTCGTCCTCAATCCAGAAACCTCAATCCTCAATCCTCAATCTTCAATTATCAATATTCAATCTTCAATCCTCAATCCCCAATCCTCAATCCTCAATCCTCAATCCTATCAATCTTCAATCCTCAATCCTCAATCCTCAATTCTCAATCCTCAATCTTCAATCATCAATACTCAATCTTCTATCCTCAATCCTCAATACTCAATCCTCAATCCTCAATCCTCAATCCTCAGACCTCAAACGTCAATATTCAACCCTCAGTCCTCGTCCTCAATCCAGAAACCTCAATCCTCAATCCTCAACCTTCAATCATCAATTCTCAATCTTCAATCCTCAATCCTCAATACTCAATCCTCAATCCTCATTCTTCAATCCTCAATACTCAATCCTCAGTTCGCAATCCTCAATCCTCAATCCTCAGACCTCAGGCATCAATACTGAACCCACAGTCCTCGTCCTCAATCCACAACCCTCAATCCTCAATCCTCAATATTCATTCATCAATATACAACCTTCAATCCTCAATCCTCAATCGTGAATCCTCAATCATCAATCCTGAATGTTCAATCCTCAATACCCAATCCTCAATCTTCAATCCTCAATCCTCAATACTCAATCCTCAGTCCCCTGCCCGCAAACCTCAATCCTGTATCCTCAACCCTGATTCCTCAATCTTCAGCCCACAGTCCTCAACAATCAGTTGTCAATCCTCAATCCTCAATAGAGTATCATCAATTCACAGTTTTCAATACTCAGTACTCAATCTGCAATCTTCAAATCTCTATTCACAAACATCAATCCTCATCACTCAACCCTCAACACTCAGTCCCCAATCCTCGATCTTCAATCCTCAGTCCTCAGTCGTCAAACCTCAACCCTCAACCCTCAGCCCTCATCCTCAACCCTCAATCCTCAATCCTCAATCCCCAATCCTCAATCCTCTATCCTCATTCTTCAATCCTCAATACCCAATCCTCAATCATCAATCCTCAATCCCCAATCCTCAATCTTAAATCCTCAACCTTCAATCCTCAATACTCAATCTTCAATCCTCAATCCTCAATCCTCAATCCTCAATTCTCAATACTCGATTGCCAATCTTCAATCCTCAATACTCAATCTTCAATCCTCAACCCTCAATACTAAATCCCCAATCCTCATTCTTCAATCCTCAATACCCAATCATCAATCTTCAATCCTCAATCTTCAATCCTCAATTCTCAATCCTCAACCGTCAGCCCTCATCCTCAATCCTCAATCCTCTATCCTCAATCCTCAACATTCAATCCTCGATACTCAATCCTCAATCCTCAATTCTCAGTCCTCAAACCTTAATCCTGTATCCTCAATCCTGAATCCTCAATCTTCAGCCCACAGTCCTCAACAATCAGTTGTCAATCCTCAATCCTCAATAGAATATCATCAATTCACAGTGTTCAATACTCAGTACTAAATCTGCAATCTTCAAATCTCTATCCACAAACATCAATTCTCATCACTCAACCCTCAACACTCAGTCCCCAATCCTCAATATTCAATCCTCCATCCTCAGTCCTCAATCCACAATCCTCAACATTCAATCCTCAATAATCAATCTTCAATCCTCAATCCTCAATCCTCAATCCTCAATTCTCAATCCTCGATTGTCAGTCTTCAATCCTCAATACTCAATCTTCAATCCTCAATCCTCAATCCTCAATCCAAAATCCTCATTCTTCAATCGTCAATACGCAATCCTCAATCTTCAATCCTCAATCCTCAATCCTCAATTCTCAATCCTCAATCCTCAATCCTCAGTCCTCAGTCCTCAAACCTCAATCCTCAACCGTCAGCCCTCATCCTCAATCCTCAATCCTCTATCCTCAATCCTCAACATTCAATCCTCGATATTTAATCCTCAATCCTCAGTCCTGAGTCCTCAAACCTTAATCCTGAATCCTCAATCCTGAATCCTCAATCTTCAGCCCTCAGTCCTCAAAAATCAGTTGTCAATCCTCAATCCTCAATAGAATATCATCAATTCACAGTTTTCTATACTCAATACTCAATCTGCAATCTTCAAATCTCAATCCACAAACATCAATTCTCATAACTCTACCCACAACACTCCGTCCCCAATCCTCAATTTCCAATCCTCAATCGTCAATCCTCAATACTCAATTCCCAATTTTTAATCCTCAATCCTCAATACTCAATCTTCCGTCCTCAAACCTCAATCCTCAATACTCAATCTTCAATCCTCAATCCTCAATCCTCAATCCACAATCCTCATTCTTCAATCGTCAATACGCAATCCTCAATCTTCAATCCTCAATCCTCAATCCTCAATTCTCAATCCTCAATCCTCAATCCTCAGTCCTCAGTCCTCAAACCTCAATCCTCAACCGTCAGCCCTCATCCTCAATCCTCAATCCTCTATCCTCAATCCTCAACATTCAATCCTCGATATTTAATCCTCAATCCTCAGTCCTGAGTCCTCAAACCTTAATCCTGAATCCTCAATCCTGAATCCTCAATCTTCAGCCCTCAGTCCTCAAAAATCAGTTGTCAATCCTCAATCCTCAATAGAATATCATCAATTCACAGTTTTCTATACTCAATACTCAATCTGCAATCTTCAAATCTCAATCCACAAACATCAATTCTCATAACTCTACCCTCTACACTCCGTCCCCAATCCTCAATTTCCAATCCTCAATCGTCAATCCTCAATCCTCAATCCCCAATTTTCAATCCTCAATCCTCAATACTCAATCTTCCGTCCTCAAACCTCAATCCTCAATACTCAATCTTCAATCCTCAATCCTCAATCCTCAATCCACAATCCTCATTCTTCAATCGTCAATACGCAATCCTCAATCTTCAATCCTCAATCCTCAATCCTCAATTCTCAATCCTCAATCCTCAATCCTCAATCCTCAATCCTCAATCCTATATCCTCAATCTTCCACCCTCAATACTCAATCTTCAATCATCAATACTCAATCTTCAATCCTCAATCCTCAATCCTCAATCCTCAATCCTCCATCCTCAATATTCAACACACAACCCTCAGCCATCAATCCTCAATACTCAACCATCAATCCTCAATTCTCAATACTCAATAGAGTATCCTGAATTCTCATGGTTCAATACTCAATCCACAATTTTCAATAATCAAATCTCAATCCTCAAACATCAATTCTCAACACTCAATCCTCAACACTCAGTCCTCTCTCTTCAATGCTCCATCCTCAATCCTCAATCCTCAATCGTCAATCCTCAATTTTCAATCCTCAACCCTCGATCCTCAGTCCTCAAACCTCAATCACGAATCCTCAATCCTGAATCCTCAATCTTCAGCCCTCAGTCCTCAACAATCAATTGTCAATCCTCAATCCTCAATAGAATATCCTCAATTCACTGTTTTCAATACTCAATCCCCATTCTTCAATCTTCAAATCTCAATCCACAAACATCAATACTCATCACTCAACCCTCAACACTCAGTCCTCAATCGTCAATCCTCAATCCCCAATCCTCAATCTTCAATCCTCAATCCTCAATCCTCAATTCTCAGTCATCAATACTCAATCTTCAATACTCAATCCTCAATCCTCAATCCTCAATCCTCATCACTCAACCCTCAACACTCCGTCCCCAATCCTCAATCTTCAATCCTCAATCCTCAATCCTCAACCCTCAATCCTCAATCCACAATTTTCAAACCTCAATAATCAATCTTCAATCCTCAATCCTCAATCCTCAATCCTCAATCGTCAGACTTCAATCCTCAATACTCAATCTTCAATCCTGCATCCTCAATCCTCAATCCTCAATCCTCATTCTTCAATCCTGAATACCCAATCCTCAACCTTCAACTCTCAATCGTGAATCCTCACTCCTCAATCCTCAATCCTCAATCCTCGTTCCTCAAACCTCAATCCTCAACCCTCAGTCCTCATCCTCAATTCTCAATTCTCAATTCTCAATTCTCAATTCTGAATCCTCAATCCTCAACCCTCAATCCTCAGTCCTCAGTCCTCAAACCTCAATCCTCAACCGTCAGCCCTCATCCTCAATCCTCAATCCTCTATCCTCAATCCTCAACATTCAATCCTCGATATTTAATCCTCAATCCTCAGTCCTGAGTCCTCAAACCTTAATCCTGAATCCTCAATCCTGAATCCTCAATCTTCAGCCCTCAGTCCTCAAAAATCAGTTGTCAATCCTCAATCCTCAATAGAATATCATCAATTCACAGTTTTCTATACTCAATACTCAATCTGCAATCTTCAAATCTCAATCCACAAACATCAATTCTCATAACTCTACCCTCAACACTCCGTCCCCAATCCTCAATTTCCAATCCTCAATCGTCAATCCTCAATCCTCAATCCCCAATTTTCAATCCTCAATCCTCAATACTCAATCTTCCGTCCTCAAACCTCAATCCTCAATACTCAATCTTCAATCCTCAATCCTCAATCCACAATCCTCATTCTTCAATCGTCAATACGCAATCCTCAATCTTCAATCCTCAATCCTCAATCCTCAATTCTCAATCCTCAATCCTCAATCCTCAATCCTCAATCCTCAATCCTATATCCTCAATCTTCCACCCTCAATACTCAATCTTCAATCATCAATACTCAATCTTCAATCCTCAATCCTCAATCCTCAATCCTCAATCCTCCATCCTCAATATTCAACACACAACCCTCAGCCATCAATCCTCAATACTCAACCATCAATCCTCAATTCTCAATACTCAATAGAGTATCCTGAATTCTCATGGTTCAATACTCAATCCACAATTTTCAATAATCAAATCTCAATCCTCAAACATCAATTCTCAACACTCAATCCTCAACACTCAGTCCTCTCTCTTCAATGCTCCATCCTCAATCCTCAATCCTCAATCGTCAATCCTCAATTTTCAATCCTCAACCCTCAATCCTCAGTCCTCAAACCTCAATCACGAATCCTCAATCCTGAATCCTCAATCTTCAGCCCTCAGTCCTCAACAATCAATTGTCAATCCTCAATCCTCAATAGAATATCCTCAATTCACAGTTTTCAATACTCAATACTCAAACTGCAATCTTCAAATCTCTATTCACAAACATCAATCCTCATCACTCAACCCTCAACACTCCGTCCCCAATCCTCAATCTTCAATCCTCAATCCTCAATCCTCAACCCTCAATCCTCAATCCACAATTTTCAAACCTCAATAATCAATCTTCAATCCTCAATCCTCAATCCTCAATCCTCAATCGTCAGACTTCAATCCTCAATACTCAATCTTCAATCCTGCATCCTCAATCCTCAATCCTCAATCCTCATTCTTCAATCCTGAATACCCAATCCTCAACCTTCAACTCTCAATCGTGAATCCTCACTCCTCAATCCTCAATCCTCAATCCTCGTTCCTCAAACCTCAATCCTCAACCCTCAGTCCTCATCCTCAATTCTCAATTCTCAATTCTCAATTCTCAATTCTGAATCCTCAATCCTCAATCCTCAATCCTCAATATTCAATCCTCAATAATCAATCTCCAATCCTAGATCCTCAATCCCCAATCCTCAGTCCTTAATCCTCAATCTTCAATCCTCAATGCTACATCCTCAATCCTATATCCTCAGTCCTCAATCCTCAATCCTCAATCCTCAAACCTCAATCCTCGACCGTCAGTCCTCGTCCTCAATCCTCAACCCTCAATCCTCAATCCTCAATCTTCAATCATCAGTACTCAATCTTCAATCCTCAATCCTCAACCCTCAATCCTCAATCCTCAGTCATCAATACGCAATCTTCAATACTCAATCCTCAATCCTCAATCCTCAATCCTCAATCCTCAACCCTCAATCCTCATTCCCCATACCTCAATCCTCAAACCTCAGTCCTCATCATCAATTCTCAATCCTCAATCCTCAATCCTCAATCCTCAATCTTCAATCGTCAATAATCAATCTCCAATCCTAGATCCTCAATCCCCAATCCTCAGTCCTTAATCCTCAATCTTCAATCCTCAATCCCCAGTCCTCAATCTTCAATCCTCAATGCTCCATCCTCAATCCTATATCCTCAGTCCTCAATCCTCAATCCTCAAACCTCTAACGTCAATCCTCGACCGTCAGTCCTCGTCCTCAATCCCCAACCCACAATCCTCAATCCTCAATCTTCAATCATCAATACTCAATCTTCAATCCTCAATCCTCAATCCTCAATCCTCAATCCTCCATCCACAATATTCAACACACAACCCTCAACCATCAATCCTCAATTCTCAATACTCAATAGAGTATCCTGAATTCTCATGGTTCAATACTCAATCCACAATTTTCAATAATCAAATCTCAATCCTCAAACATTAATACTCAACACTCAATCCTCAACACTCAGTCCTCTCTCTTCAATCCTCCATCCTCAATCCTCAATCCTCAATCGTCAATCCTCAATTTTCAATCCTCAACCCTCAATCCTCAGTCCTCAAACCTCAATCACGAATCCTCAATCCTGAATCCTCAATCTTCAGCCCTCAGTCCTCAACAATCAATTGTCAATCCTCAATCCTCAATAGAATATCCTCAATTCACTGTTCTCAATACTCAATCCCCAATCCTCAATCTTCAATCCTCAATCCTCAATCCTCAACCCTCAATCCTCAATCTTCAATCCTCAGTACTCAATATTCAATCCTCACTCCTCAATCCGCAATCCTCAACCCTGAATCCTCAATCCTCAGTCCTCAAACCTCAATCCTCAACCCTCAGCCCTAATCCTCAATCCTCAATCCTCAATCCTAAATCCGCAATCTTCAATCCTCAATCCTCAATCCTCAATCCTCAATCCTCAATCCTCAATCCTCAATCCTCAATCTTCAATCCTCAATACTCAATCGTCAATCCTCAATCCTCAATCCTCATTCTTCAATCCTCAATCCTCAATACTCAATCCTCAGTCTTCAATCCTCAATACACAATATTCAATCCTCAATCCTCAATCCTCAATTCTCAATCCTCAATCCTCAGTCCTCAGTCCTCAAACCTGAATCCTCAACCCTCAGCCCTCATCCTCAATCCTCAATCCTCAATCCTAAATCCTCAACCTTCCATCCTCAATACTCAATCTTCAATCCTCAATCCCCTGTCCTCAAATCTCAATTCTGAATCCACAATCCTGAATCCTCAATCTTCAGCCCTCAGTCCTCAACAATCAGTTGTCAATCCTCAATCCTCAATAGAATGTCCTCAATTCACAGTTTTCAATACTCAATACTCAAACTGCAATCTTCAAATCTCTATTCACAAACATCAATTCTCATCACTCAACCCTCAACACTCCGTCCCCAATCCTCAATCTTCAATCCTCAATCCTCAATCCTCAACCCTCAATCCTCAATCCACAATTTTCAAACCTCAATAATCAATCTTCGATCCTCAATCCTCAATCCTCAATCCTCAATCGTCAGACTTCAATCCTCAATACTCAATCTTCAATCCTGAATCCTCAATCCTCAATCCTCAATCCTCATTCTTCAATCCTGAATACCCAATCCTCAATCTTCAACTCTCAATCGTGAATCCTCACTCCTCAATCCTCAATCCTCAATCCTCGTTTGTCAAACCTCAATCCTCAACCCTCAGCCCTCATCCTCAATTCTCAATTCTCAATCCTCAATCCTCAATCCTCAATCCTCAATCCTCAATCCTCAGACCTCAAACGTTAATATTCAACCCTCGGTCCTCGTCCTCAATCCAGAAACCTCAATCCTCAATTCTCAATCTTCAATCATCAATATTCAATCTGCAATCCTCAATCCTCAATCCTCAATCCTCAATCCTCAATACTCAATCTTCAACCCTCAATCCTCAATACTCAATCCTCAATCCTCATTCTTCAATCCTCAATCCTCAAACCTCAGTTCGCATTCCTCAATCCTCAATCCTCAGACCTCAGGCATCAATACTGAGCCCACAGTCCTCGTCCTCAATCCACAACCCTCAATCCTCAATCCTCAATCTTCATTCATCAATATTCAACCTTCAATCCTCAATCCTCAATCGTCAATCCTCAATCATCAATCCTCAATGTTTCATCCTCAATACCCAATCCTCAATCTTCAATCCTCAATCCTCAATTCTCAATCCTCAATCCCCTGCCCTCAAACATCAATCCTGTATCCTCAACCCTGATTCCTCAATCTTCAGCCCACAGTCCTCAACAATCAGTTGTCAATCCTCAATCGTCAACAGAGTATCATCAATTCACAGTTTTCTATACTCAGAACTCAATCTGCAATCTTCAGATCTCTATCCACAAACATCAATTCTCATCACTCAACCCTCAATACTCAGTCCCCAATCCTCAATCTTCAATCCTCAATCCTCAATCCTCATTCCTCAATCTTAATCTTCAATCCTCAATACTCAATCTTCAATCCTCAATCCTCAATCCTCAATACTCAATCCTCAATCTTCAATCCTCAATCCTGAATCCTCAATCTACAATCCTCAATACTCAATCTGCAATCCTCACTCCTCAGTCCTCAATCCTCAATCCTCATTCTTCAATCCTCAATACCGAATCCTCAATCTTCAATCCTCAGTCCTCAATCCTCAATTCTCAATCCTCAACCCTCAATCCTCAGACTTCAAACATCAATACTCAACCCTCAGTCCTCGTCCTCAATCCACAACACACAATCCTCAATCCTCAATCTTCTATCGTTAATATTCAATCTTCAATCCACAATCTTCAATCCTCAATCCTCAATCCTCAACCCTCAATCCTCAATCCTCAATTTTCAAACCTCAATAATCAATCTTCAATCCTCAATCCTCAATCCTCAATCCTCAATCCTCAATCCACAATCTTCAATCATAAATACTCAATCTTCAATCCTCAATCCTCAGTCCTGAATACTCCACCAGCAATCTTCAATCCTCAATACCCAATGCTCAATCCTCAATCCTCATTCTTCAGTCCTCAATACCCAATCCTCAATCTTCAATCCTCAATCCTCAATGCTCAATTCTCAATCCTCAATCCACAAACCTCAATCTTCAATCCTCAATACTCGATCCTCAATACTCAGTCCCCAATCCTCAATCTTCAATCCTCAATCCTCAATCCTCATTCCTCAATCTTAATCTTCAATCCTCAATACTCAATCCTCAATCCTCAATCCTCAATCCTCAATCCTCAGACCACAAACGTCAATATTCAACCCTCAGTCCTCGTCCTCAATCCAGAAACCTCAATCCTCAATCCTCAATCTTCAATTATCAATATTCAATCTTCAATCCTCAATCCCCAATCCTCAATCCTCAATCCTCAATCCTATCAATCTTCAATCCTCAATCCTCAATCCTCAATTCTCAATCCTCAATCTTCAATCATCAATACTCAATCTTCTATCCTCAATCCTCAATACTCAATCCTCAATCCTCAATCCTCAATCCTCAGACCTCAAACGTCAATATTCAACCCTCAGTCCTCGTCCTCAATCCAGAAACCTCAATCCTCAATCCTCAACCTTCAATCATCAATTCTCAATCTTCAATCCTCAATCCTCAATACTCAATCCTCAATCCTCATTCTTCAATCCTCAATACTCAATCCTCAGTTCGCAATCCTCAATCCTCAATCCTCAGACCTCAGGCATCAATACTGAACCCACAGTCCTCGTCCTCAATCCACAACCCTCAATCCTCAATCCTCAATCTTCATTCATCAATATACAACCTTCAATCCTCAATCCTCAATCGTGAATCCTCAATCATCAATCCTGAATGTTCAATCCTCAATACCCAATCCTCAATCTTCAATCCTCAATCCTCAATACTCAATCCTCAGTCCCCTGCCCGCAAACCTCAATCCTGTATCCTCAACCCTGATTCCTCAATCTTCAGCCCACAGTCCTCAACAATCAGTTGTCAATCCTCAATCCTCAATAGAGTATCATCAATTCACAGTTTTCAATACTCAGTACTCAATCTGCAATCTTCAAATCTCTATTCACAAACATCAATCCTCATCACTCAACCCTCAACACTCAGTCCCCAATCCTCGATCTTCAATCCTCAGTCCTCAGTCGTCAAACCTCAACCCTCAACCCTCAGCCCTCATCCTCAACCCTCAATCCTCAATCCTCAATCCCCAATCCTCAATCCTCTATCCTCATTCTTCAATCCTCAATACCCAATCCTCAATCATCAATCCTCAATCCCCAATCCTGAATCTTAAATCCTCAACCTTCAATCCTCAATACTCAATCTTCAATCCTCAATCCTCAATCCTCAATCCTCAATTCTCAATACTCGATTGCCAATCTTCAATCCTCAATACTCAATCTTCAATCCTCAACCCTCAATACTAAATCCCCAATCCTCATTCTTCAATCCTCAATACCCAATCATCAATCTTCAATCCTCAATCTTCAATCCTCAATTCTCAATCCTCAACCGTCAGCCCTCATCCTCAATCCTCAATCCTCTATCCTCAATCCTCAACATTCAATCCTCGATACTCAATCCTCAATCCTCAATTCTCAGTCCTCAAACCTTAATCCTGTATCCTCAATCCTGAATCCTCAATCTTCAGCCCACAGTCCTCAACAATCAGTTGTCAATCCTCAATCCTCAATAGAATATCATCAATTCACAGTGTTCAATACTCAGTACTAAATCTGCAATCTTCAAATCTCTATCCACAAACATCAATTCTCATCACTCAACCCTCAACACTCAGTCCCCAATCCTCAATATTCAATCCTCCATCCTCAGTCCTCAATCCACAATCCTCAATATTCAATCCTCAATAATCAATCTTCAATCCTCAATCCTCAATACTCAATCTTCAATCCTCAATCCTCAATCCTCAATCCAAAATCCTCATTCTTCAATCGTCAATACGCAATCCTCAATCTTCAATCCTCAATCCTCAATCCTCAATTCTCAATCCTCAATCCTCAATCCTCAGTCCTCAGTCCTCAAACCTCAATCCTCAACCGTCAGCCCTCATCCTCAATCCTCAATCCTCTATCCTCAATCCTCAACATTCAATCCTCGATATTTAATCCTCAATCCTCAGTCCTGAGTCCTCAAACCTTAATCCTGAATCCTCAATCCTGAATCCTCAATCTTCAGCCCTCAGTCCTCAAAAATCAGTTGTCAATCCTCAATCCTCAATAGAATATCATCAATTCACAGTTTTCTATACTCAATACTCAATCTGCAATCTTCAAATCTCAATCCACAAACATCAATTCTCATAACTCCACCCACAACACTCCGTCCCCAATCCTCAATTTCCAATCCTCAATCGTCAATCCTCAATCCTCAATTCCCAATTTTCAATCCTCAATCCTCAATACTCAATCTTCCGTCCTCAAACCTCAATCCTCAATACTCAATCTTCAATCCTCAATCCTCAATCCTCAATCCACAATCCTCATTCTTCAATCGTCAATACGCAATCCTCAATCTTCAATCCTCAATCCTCAATCCTCAATTCTCAATCCTCAATCCTCAATCCTCAGTCCTCAGTCCTCAAACCTCAATCCTCAACCGTCAGCCCTCATCCTCAATCCTCAATCCTCTATCCTCAATCCTCAACATTCAATCCTCGATATTTAATCCTCAATCCTCAGTCCTGAGTCCTCAAACCTTAATCCTGAATCCTCAATCCTGAATCCTCAATCTTCAGCCCTCAGTCCTCAAAAATCAGTTGTCAATCCTCAATCCTCAATAGAATATCATCAATTCACAGTTTTCTATACTCAATACTCAATCTGCAATCTTCAAATCTCAATCCACAAACATCAATTCTCATAACTCTACCCTCAACACTCCGTCCCCAATCCTCAATTTCCAATCCTCAATCGTCAATCCTCAATCCTCAATCCCCAATTTTCAATCCTCAATCCTCAATACTCAATCTTCCGTCCTCAAACCTCAATCCTCAATACTCAATCTTCAATCCTCAATCCTCAATCCTCAATCCACAATCCTCATTCTTCAATCGTCAATACGCAATCCTCAATCTTCAATCCTCAATCCTCAATCCTCAATTCTCAATCCTCAATCCTCAATCCTCAATCCTCAATCCTCAATCCTATATCCTCAATCTTCCACCCTCAATACTCAATCTTCAATCATCAATACTCAATCTTCAATCCTCAATCCTCAATCCTCAATCCTCAATCCTCCATCCTCAATATTCAACACACAACCCTCAGCCATCAATCCTCAATACTCAACCATCAATCCTCAATTCTCAATACTCAATAGAGTATCCTGAATTCTCATGGTTCAATACTCAATCCACAATTTTCAATAATCAAATCTCAATCCTCAAACATCAATTCTCAACACTCAATCCTCAACACTCAGTCCTCTCTCTTCAATGCTCCATCCTCAATCATCAATCCTCAATCGTCAATCCTCAATTTTCAATCCTCAACCCTCAATCCTCAGTCCTCAAACCTCAATCACGAATCCTCAATCCTGAATCCTCAATCTTCAGCCCTCAGTCCTCAACAATCAATTGTCAATCCTCAATCCTCAATAGAATATCCTCAATTCACAGTTTTCAATACTCAATACTCAAACTGCAATCTTCAAATCTCTATTCACAAACATCAATCCTCATCACTCAACCCTCAACACTCCGTCCCCAATCCTCAATCTTCAATCCTCAATCCTCAATCCTCAACCCTCAATCCTCAATCCACAATTTTCAAACCTCAATAATCAATCTTCAATCCTCAATCCTCAATCCTCAATCCTCAATCGTCAGACTTCAATCCTCAATACTCAATCTTCAATCCTGCATCCTCAATCCTCAATCCTCAATCCTCATTCTTCAATCCTGAATACCCAATCCTCAACCTTCAACTCTCAATCGTGAATCCTCACTCCTCAATCCTCAATCCTCAATCCTCGTTCCTCAAACCTCAATCCTCAACCCTCAGTCCTCATCCTCAATTCTCAATTCTCAATTCTCAATTCTCAATTCTGAATCCTCAATCCTCAATCCTCAATCCTCAATATTCAATCCTCAATAATCAATCTCCAATCCTAGATCCTCAATCCCCAATCCTCAGTCCTTAATCCTCAATCTTCAATCCTCAATGCTACATCCTCAATCCTATATCCTCAGTCCTCAATCCTCAATCCTCAATCCTCAAACCTCAATCCTCGACCGTCAGTCCTCGTCATCAATCCTCAACCCTCAATCCTCAATCCTCAATCTTCAATCATCAGTACTCAATCTTCAATCCTCAATCCTCAACCCTCAATCCTCAATCCTCAGTCATCAATACGCAATCTTCAATACTCAATCCTCAATCCTCAACCCTCAATCCTCATTCCCCATACCTCAATCCTCAAACCTCAGTCCTCATCATCAATTCTCAATCCTCAATCCTCAATCCTCAATCCTCAATCTTCAATCGTCAATAATCAATCTCCAATCCTAGATCCTCAATCCCCAATCCTCAGTCCTTAATCCTCAATCTTCAATCCTCAATCCCCAGTCCTCAATCTTCAATCCTCAATGCTCCATCCTCAATCCTATATCCTCAGTCCTCAATCCTCAATCCTCAAACCTCTAACGTCAATCCTCGACCGTCAGTCCTCGTCCTCAATCCTCAACCCACAATCGTCAATCCTCAATCTTCAATCATCAATACTCAATCTTCAATCCTCAATCCTCAATCCTCAATCCTCAATCCTCCATCCACAATATTCAACACACAACCCTCAACCATCAATCCTCAATTCTCAATACTCAATAGAGTATCCTGAATTCTCATGGTTCAATACTCAATCCACAATTTTCAATAATCAAATCTCAATCCTCAAACATCAATACTCAACACTCAATCCTCAACACTCAGTCCTCTCTCTTCAATCCTCCATCCTCAATCCTCAATCCTCAATCGTCAATCCTCAATTTTCAATCCTCAACCCTCAATCCTCAGTCCTCAAACCTCAATCACGAATCCTCAATCCTGAATCCTCAATCTTCAGCCCTCAGTCCTCAACAATCAATTGTCAATCCTCAATCCTCAATAGAATATCCTCAATTCACTGTTCTCAATACTCAATCCCCAATCCTCAATCTTCAATCCTCAATCCTCAATCCTCAACCCTCAATCCTCAATCTTCAATCCTCAGTACTCAATATTCAATCCTCACTCCTCAATCCGCAATCCTCAACCCTGAATCCTCAATCCTCAGTCCTCAAACCTCAATCCTCAACCCTCAGCCCTAATCCTCAATCCTCAATCCTCAATCCTAAATCCGCAATCTTCAATCCTCAATCCTCAATCCTCAATCCTCAATCCTCAATCCTCAATCCTCAATCCTCAATCTTCAATCCTCAATACTCAATCGTCAATCCTCAATCCTCAATCCTCATTCTTCAATCCTCAATCCTCAATACTCAATCCTCAATCTTCAATCCTCAATACACAATATTCAATCCTCAATCCTCAATCCTCAATTCTCAATCCTCAATCCTCAGTCCTCAGTCCTCAAACCTGAATCCTCAACCCTCAGCCCTCATCCTCAATCCTCAATCCTCAATCCTAAATCCTCAACCTTCCATCCTCAATACTCAATCTTCAATCCTCAATCCCCTGTCCTCAAATCTCAATTCTGAATCCACAATCCTGAATCCTCAATCTTCAGCCCTCAGTCCTCAACAATCAGTTGTCAATCCTCAATCCTCAATAGAATGTCCTCAATTCACAGTTTTCAATACTCAATACTCAAACTGCAATCTTCAAATCTCTATTCACAAACATCAATTCTCATCACTCAACCCTCAACACTCCGTCCCCAATCCTCAATCTTCAATCCTCAATCCTCAATCCTCAACCCTCAATCCTCAATCCACAATTTTCAAACCTCAATAATCAATCTTCGATCCTCAATCCTCAATCCTCAATCCTCAATCGTCAGACTTCAATCCTCAATACTCAATCTTCAATCCTGAATCCTCAATCCTCAATCCCCAATCCTCATTCTTCAATCCTGAATACCCAATCCTCAATCTTCAACTCTCAATCGTGAATCCTCACTCCTCAATCCTCAATCCTCAATCCTCGTTTCTCAAACCTCAATCCTCAACCCTCAGCCCTCATCCTCAATTCTCAATTCTCAATCCTCAATCCTCAATCCTCAATCCTCAATCCTCAATCCTCAGACCTCAAACGTTAATATTCAACCCTCGGTCCTCGTCCTCCATCCAGAAACCTCAATCCTCAATCCTCAATCTTCAATCATCAATATTCAATCTGCAATCCTCAATCCTCAATCCTCAATCCTCAATTCTCAATACTCAATCTTCAACCCTCAATCCTCAATACTCAATCCTCAATCCTCATTCTTCAATCCTCAATCCTCAAACCTCAGTTCGCATTCCTCAATCCTCAATCCTCAGACCTCAGGCATCAATACTGAGCCCACATTCCTCGTCCTCAATCCACAACCCTCAATCCTCAATCCTCAATCTTCATTCATCAATATTCAACCTTCAATCCTCAATCCTCAATCGTCAATCCTCAATCATCAATCCTCAATGTTTCATCCTCAATACCCAATCCTCAATCTTCAATCCTCAATCCTCAATTCTCAATCCTCAATCCCCTGCCCTCAAACATCAATCCTGTATCCTCAACCCTGATTCCTCAATCTTCAGCCCACAGTCCTCAACAATCAGTTGTCAATCCTCAATCGTCAACAGAGTATCATCAATTCACAGTTTTCTATACTCAGAACTCAATCTGCAATCTTCAGATCTCTATCCACAAACATCAATTCTCATCACTCAACCCTCAATACTCAGTCCCCAATCCTCAATCTTCAATCCTCAATCCTCAATCCTCATTCCTCAATCTTAATCTTCAATCCTCAATACTCAATCTTCAATCCTCAATCCTCAATCCTCAATACTCAATCCTCAATCTTCAATCCTCAATCCTGAATCCTCAATCTACAATCCTCAATACTCAATCTGCAATCCTCACTCCTCAGTCCTCAATCCTCAATCCTCATTCTTCAATCCTCAATACCGAATCCTCAATCTTCAATCCTCAGTCCTCAATCCTCAATTCTCAATCCTCAACCCTCAATCCTCAGACTTCAAACATCAATACTCAACCCTCAGTCCTCGTCCTCAATCCACAACCCACAATCCTCAATCCTCAATCTTCTATCGTTAATATTCAATCTTCAATCCACAATCTTCAATCCTCAATCCTCAATCCTCAATTTTCAAACCTCAATAATCAATCTTCAATCCTCAATCCTCAATCCTCAATCCTCAATCCTCAATCCACAATCTTCAATCATAAATACTCAATCTTCAATCCTCAATCCTCAGTCCTGAATACTCCACCAGCAATCTTCAATCCTCAATACCCAATGCTCAATCCTCAATCCTCATTCTTCAGTCCTCAATACCCAATCCTCAATCTTCAATCCTCAATCCTCAATGCTCAATTCTCAATCCTCAATCCACAAACCTCAATCTTCAATCCTCAATACTCGATCCTCAATCCTCAATCCTCAATCCTCAGTCATCAATCCTCAATCCTCAATCCTCAATCTTCAATCCTCAATAATCAATCTCCGATACTAGATCCTCAATCCCCGATCCTCAATCCTTAATCCTCAATCTTGAATCCTCAATCCCCAGTCCTCAATCCTCATTCTTCAATCCTGAATATCCAATCCTCAATCTTCAATCCTCAATCCTCAATCCTCAATCCTCAATTCTCAATCCTCAATCCTCAATCCTCAGTCATCGATCCTCAATCCTCAATCCTCAATCTTCAATCCTCAATAATCAATCTCCAATACTAGATCCTCAATCCCCGATCCTCAATCCTTAATCCTCAATCTTGAATCCTCAATCCCCAGTCCTAAATCTTCAATCCTCAATGCTCAATCCTCAATCCTCAATCCACAGTCCTCAATCCTCAATCCTCAATCATCAAACCTCAATCCTGAATCCTCAATCCTGAATCCTCAATCCTGAATCCTCAATCTTCAGCCCTGGGTCCTCAACAATCAGTTGTCAATCCTCAATCCTCAATATAATGTCCTCAATTCACAGTTTTCAATACTCAATACTGAACCTGCAATCTTCAGATCTCTATCCACAAACATCAATTCTCATCACTCAACCCTCAATACTCAATCCTCAATCCTGAGTCATCAATCCTCAATCCTCAATCCTTAATCCTCAATCTTGAATCCTCAATCCCCAGTCCTAAATCTTCAATCCTCAATGCTCAATCCTCAATCCTCAATCCTCAGTCCTCGATCCTCAATCCTCAATCCTCAAACCTCAAACCTCAACCGTCAGTCCTCGTCCTCAAACCTCAACCCTCAATCCTCCATCCTCAATCTTCAATCATCAATACTCAATCTTCAATCCTCAATCCTCAATCCTCAATCCCCAATCCTCAATCCTCAATATTCAACGCACAACCCTCAACCATCAATCCTCAATACTCAACCATCAATCCTCAGTTCTCAATACTCAATAGAATATCCTGAATTCTCATGGTTCAATACTCAATCCGCAATATTCAATAATCAAATCTCTATCCTCAAACATCAACTCTCAATACTCAATCCTCAACACTCAGTCCTCTCTCTTCAATCCTCAATCCACAATCCTCAATCTTCAATCCTCAACACTCAATCTTCAATCCTCAATCCTCAATTCTCAATCCTCAATGCTCAATCCTCAATCCTCAATCCTCAATCCTCAATCCTCAATCCTCAGGCCTCAATCTTCAATCCTCAATCTTCGATCCTCAATCCTCAATCCTCAATACTCAATCTTCAATCCTCAATCCTCAATCCTCAATCCTCAATCCTCAATCCTCAATCCTCAATACTCAATCATCAATCTTCAATCCTCAATACTCAATCTTCAAACCTCAATCCTCAATCCTCAACCCTCAACCCTCAATCCTCAATCCTCAATCCTCAATCGTCAGTCTTCCATCCTCAATACTCAATCTTCAATCCTCAATGCTCAATCCTCAATCCTCAATCCCCAATCCTCAATCTTAATCTTCAATCCTCAATACTCAATCTTCAATCCTCAATCCACAATCCTCAATCCTCAATCCTCAACACTCAATCCTCAATCTTCAATCCTCAATCCTCAGTCCTCAATCTACAATCCTCAATACTCAATCTGCAATCCTCAATCCTCAGTCCTCAATCCTCAATCCTCATTCTGCAATCCTCAATACCGAATCCTCAATCTTCAATCCTCAATCCTCAATCCTCAATCCTCAGGCCTCAATCTTCAATCCTCAATACCCAATCCTCAGTCTTCGATACTCAATCCTCAATCCTCAATACTCAATCTTCAATCCTCAATCCTCAATCCTCAATCCTCAATCCTCAATTCTCAATCCTCAATCCTCAATCCTCAATCCTCAACCCTCAATCCTCTACATTCAATCCTCAATACCCAATCCTCAATCCTCAATCCTTAATCCTCAATCCTCAGTCATCAAACCTCAATCCTGAATCCTCAATCCTGAATCTTGAATCTTCAGCCCTGAGTCCTCAACAATCAGTTGTCAATCCTCAATCATCAATAAAATATCCTCAATTCACAGGTTTCAATACTCAATACTCAATCTGCAATCTTCAGATCTCTACACACAAACATCAATTCTCATCACTCAACCCTCAATACTCAGTCCCCAATCCTCAATCTTCAATCCTCAATCCTCAATCCTCAATCCTCAATCTTAATCTTCAATCCTCAATACTCAATCTTCAATCCTCAATCCTCAATCCTCAATCCTCAATCCTCAATCCTCAATCTTCAATCCTCAATACTCAATCTTCAATCCTCAATCCTCAATCCTCAATCCTCAATCCTCAATCCTCAATCCTCATTCTTCAATCCTCAATACCCAATCCTCAATCTTCAATCCTCAATCCTCAATCCTCAATTCTGTATCCTCAATCCTCAATCCTCAGACCTCTAACATCAAAACTCAACCCTCAGTCCTCGTCCTCAATCCACAACCCTCAACCCTCAATCCTCAATCTTCAATTCTCAATCCTCAATCCTCAATACTCAATCCTCAATCCTCAATCCTCAATCCTCAGTCCTCAAATCTCAATCCTGAATCCTCAATCGTGAATCCTCAATCTTCAGCCCTCAGTCCTCAACAATCAGTTGTCAATCCGCAATCCTGAATAGAATATCATCAACTCAGAGTTTTTAACACTCAATACTCAATCTGCAATCTTCAAATCTCTATCCACAAACATCAATTCCCATCACTCAACCCTCAACACTCAGTCCCCAATCCTCAATCTTCAATCCTCAATACTCAATCTTCAAACCTCAATCCTCAATCCTCAACCCTCAATCCTCAATCCTCAATCCTCAGTCGTCAGTCTTCCATCCTCAATACTCAATCTTCAATCCTCAATGCTCAATCCTCAATCCTCAATCCTCAATCCTCAATCTTAACCTTCAATCCTCAATACTCAGTCTTCAATCCTCAATCCTCAATCCTCAATCCTCAATCCTCAACACTCAATCCTCAATCTCCAATCCTCAATCCTCAGTCCTCAATCTACAATCCTCAATACTCAATCTGCAATCCTCAATCCTCAGTCCTCAATCCTCAATCCTCATTCTTCAATCCTCAATACCGAATCCTCAATCTTCAATCCTCAATCCTCAATACTCAATCTTCAATCCTCAATCCTCAATTTTCAATCCTCAATGCTCAATCCTCAATCCTCAATCCTCAATCCTCAATCCTCAATCCTCAATCCTCAATCTTAATTTTCAATCCTCAATACTCAATCTTCAATCCTCAATCCTCAATCCTCAATCCTCAATACTCAATCTTCAATCCTCAATCCTCAATCCTCAATCTACAATCCTCAATACTCAATCTGCAATCCTCAATCCTCAGTCCTCAATCCTCAATCCTCATTCTTCAATCCTCAATACCGAATCCTCAATCTTCAATCCTCAATCCTCAATCCTCAATTCTCAATCCTCAATCCTCAATCCTCAGACTTCAAACATCAATACTCAACCCTCAGTCCTCGTCCTCAATCCACAACACTCAATCCTCAATCTTCAATCTTCAATCATTAATATCCTATCTTCAATCCACAATCCTCAATCCTCAATCCTCAATCCTCAGTCCTCAGTCCTCAAACCTCAATCCTCAACCCTCAGCCCTCATCCTCAATCCTCCACCCTCAGCCCTCATCCTCAATCCTCAATCCTCAATCCTAAATCCTGAATCTTCCATCCTCAATACTCAATCTTCAATCCTCAATCCCCTGTCCTCAAACGTCAATTCTGAATCCTCAATCCTGAATCCTCAATCTTCAGCCCTCAGTCCTACACAATCAGTTGTCAATCCTCAATCCTCAATAGAATGTCCTCAATTCACAGTTTTCAATACTCAATACTCAACCTGCAACCTTCAGATCTCTATCCACAAACATCAATTCTCATCACTCAACCCTCAATGCTCAGTCCCCAATCCTCAATATTCAATCCTCAATGCTCAATCATCAACCCTCAATCTTAATCTTCAATCCACAATACTCAATCTTCAATCCTCAATCCTCAATCCTCAATCCTCAATACTCAATCCTCAATCTTCAATCCTCAAAACTCAATCTTCAAACCTCAATCCTCAATCCTCAACCCTCAATCCTCAGTCCTCAATCCTCAATCCTCATTTTTCAATTATCAATACCGAATCCTCAATCTTCAATCCTCAATCCTCAATCCTCAATTCTCAATCCTCAATCCTCAATCCTCAGACTTCAAACATCAATACTCAACCCTCAGTCCTCGTCCTCAATCCACAACCCTCAATCCTCAATCCTCAATCTTCAATCATTAATAGTCAATCTTCAATCCACAATCCTCAATCCTCAAACCTCAACCCTCAACCCTCAATCCTCAACGTCCAATCCTCAATACCCAATCCTCAGTCTTCAATCCTCAATCCTCAATCCTCAATCCTCAATCCTCAGTCCTCAAACCTCAATCCTGAATCCTCAATCCTGAATCCTCAATCTTCAGCCCTGAGTCCTCAACAATCAGTTGTCAATCCTCAATCCTCAATAGAACGTCCTGAATTCACAGTTTTCAATACTCAATACTCAATCTGCAATCTTCAGATTTCTATACACAAACATCAATTCTCATCACTCAACCCTCAATACTCAGTCCACAAACCTCAACCTTCAATCGTCAAT
This sequence comes from Calliopsis andreniformis, assembly GCF_051401765.1. Taxonomy (NCBI): domain Eukaryota; kingdom Metazoa; phylum Arthropoda; class Insecta; order Hymenoptera; family Andrenidae; genus Calliopsis; species Calliopsis andreniformis. The sequence goes on from NW_027480440.1 coordinate 3,395,901, forward strand.
CCTCAATCCTCAATCCTCAATCTTAATCTTCAATCCTCAATACTCAATCTTCAATCCTCAATCCTCAATCCTCAATCTTAATCTTCAATCCTCAATACTCAATCTTCAACCCTCAATCCTCAATCCTCAATCCTCAACACTCAATCCTCAATCTTCAATCCTCAATACTCAATCTTCAATACTCAATCCTCAATCCTCAATCCTCAATCCTCAATCCTCAATCCTCAATCGTCAATCTTCCATCCTCAATACTCAATCTTCAATCCTCAATCCTCATTCCTCAATCCTCAATCCTCAATCTTCAATCCTCAATACTCAATCTTGAATCCTCAATCCTCTATCCTCAACCCTCAATCCTCAATCCTCAATCCTCAATCGTCAATCTTCCATCCTCAATACTCAATCTTCAATCCTCAATCCTCAATCCTCAACCCACAACCCTCAATACTCATTCTTCAATCCTCAATACCCAATCCTCAATCTTCAATCCTCAATCCTCAATCCTCAATCCTCAATCCTCAATAGTCAATCCTCAATCTTCAACTCTCAGTGCCAAATCCTCAATCTTGAATACTCAATCCTCAATCCTCAAACTTCAATCCTCAATACTCAATCTTCAATCCTCAATCCTCAATCCTCAATCCTCAATCCTCAATCCTCATTCTTCAATCATCAATACCCAATCCTCAATCTTCAATCCTCAATCCTCAATCCTCAATCCTCAATCCTCATTCTTCAATCTTCAATACCTTATCCTCAAGCTTCAATCCTCAATCCTCAATCCTCAATCCTCAAACCTCAATCCTCAATCCTCAATCCTCAATCCTCAATATTCAACGCACAACCCTCAATCATCAATCCTGAATACTCAACCATCAATCCTCAGTTCTCAATACTCAATAGAATATTCTGAATTCTCATGGTTCAATACTCAATCCGCAATATTCAATAATCAAATCTCTTTCCTCAAACATCAATTCTCAATACTCAATCCTCAACACTCAGCCCTCTCTCTTCAATCCTCAATCCTCAATCCTCAATCTTCAATCCTCAACACTCAATCTTCAATCCTCAATCCTCAATTCTCAATCCTCAATGCTCAATCCTCAATCCTCAATCCTCAATTCTCAATCCTCAATCCTCAGGCCTCAATCTTCAATCCTCAATACCCAATCCTCAGTCTTCGATCCTCAATCCTCAATCCTCAATACTCAATCTTCAATCCTCAATCCTAAATCCTCAATCCTCAATCCTCAATCCTCAATCCTCAATCCTCAATACTCAATCCTCAATCTTCAATCCTCAATACTCAATCTTCAATCCTCAATCCCCAATCCTCAACCCTCAATCCTCAATCCTCAATCCTCAATCGTCAGTCTTCCATCCTCAATACTCAATCCTCAATCCTCAATCTTAATCTTCAATCCTCAATACTCAATCTTCAATCCTCAATCCTCAATCCTCAATCCTCAATCCGCAACACTCAATCCTCAATCTTCAATCCTCAATCCTCAGTCCTCAATCTACAATCCTCAATACTCAATCTGCAATCCTCAATCCTCAGGCCTCAATCCTCAATCCTCATTCTTCAATCCTCAATACCGAATCCTCAATCTTCAATCCTCAATCCTCAATACTCAATCTTCAATCCTCAATCCTCAATTTTCAATCCTCAATGCTCAATCCCCAATCCTCAATCCTCAACCCTCAATCCTCAATCCTCAATCCTCAATCTTAATCTTCAATCCTCAATACTCAATCTTCAACCCTCAATCCTCAATCCTCAATCCTCAATACCCAATCTTCAACCCTCAATCCTCAATCCTCAATCTACAATCCTCAATACTCAACCTGCAATCCTCAATCCTCAGTCCTCAATCCTCAATCCTCATTCTTCAATCCTCAATACCGAATCCTCAATCTTCAATCCTCAATCCTCAATCCTCAATTCTCAATCCTCAATCCTCAATCCTCAGACTTCAAACATCAATACTCAACCCTCAGTCCTCGTCCTCAATCCAGAACCCTCAATCCTCAATCCTCAATCTTCAATCGTTAATATTCAATCTTCAATCCACAATCCTCAATCCTCAATCCTCAATCCTCAATCATCAACCCTCAATCTTAATCTTCAATCCTCAATACTCAATCTTCAATCCTCAATCCTCAATCCTCAATACTCAATCCTCAATCTTCAATCCTCAATACTCAATCTTCAAACCTCAATCCTCAATCCTCAACCATCAATCCTCAATCCTCAATCCTCAATCGTCAGTCTTCCATCCTCAATACTCAATCTTCAATCCTCAATGCTCAATCCTCAATCCTCAATCCTCAATCCTCAATCTTAATCTTCAATCCTCAATACTCAATCTTCAATCCTCAATCCTCAATCCTCAATCCTCAACACTCAATCCTCAATCATGAATCCTCAATACTCAGTCCTCAATCTACAATCCTCAATACTCAATCTGCAATCCTCAATCCTCAGTCCTCAATCCTCAATCCTCATTCTTCAATCCTCAATACCGAATCTTCAATCTTCAATCCTCAATCCTCAATACTCAATCTTCAATCCTCAATCCTCAATTTTCAATCCTCAAGGCTCAATCCTCAATCCTCAATCCTCAATCCTCAATCCTCAATCCTCAATCCTCAATCTTCAATACTCAATACCCAATCCTCAGTCTTCAATCCACAATCCTCAATCCTCAATCCTCACTCCTCAATCCTCAGTCCTCAAACCTCAATCCTGAATCTTTCAATCATGAATCCTCAATCTTCAGCCCTGAGTCCTACGCAATCAGTTGTCATCCTCAATCCTCAATAGAATGTCCTCAATTCACAGCTTTCAATACTCAATACTCAATCTGCAAACTTCAGATCTCTATCCACAAACATCAATTCTCATCACTCAACCCTCAATACGCAGTCCCCAATCCTCAATCTTCAATCCCCAATCCTCAATCCTCAACCCTCAATCTTAATCTTCAATCCTCAATACTCAATCTTCAATCCTCAATCCTCAATCCTCAATCCTCACTCCTCAATCTTCAATCCTCAATCCTCAATCCTCAATCTACAATCCTCAATACTCAATCTGCAATCCTCAATCCTCAGTCCTCAATCCTCAATCCTCATTCTTCAATTATCAATACCGAATCCTCAATCTTCAATCCTCAATCCTCAATCCTCAATTCTCAATCCTCAATCCTCAATCCTCAATCCTCAATCTTAATCTTCAATCCTCAATACTCAATCTTCAATCCTCAATCCTCAATCCTCAATCCTCAATACTCAATCTTCAATCCTCAATCCTCAATCCTCAATCTACAATCCTCAATACTCAATCTGCAATCCTCAATCCTCAGTCCTCAATCCTCAATCCTCATTCTTCAATCCTCAATACCGAATCCTCAATCTTCAATCCTCAATCCTCAATCCTCAATTCTCAATCCTCAATCCTCAATCCTCAGTCTTCAAACATCAATACTCAACCCTCAGTCCTCGTCCTCAATCCAGAACCCTCAATCCTCAATCCTCAATCTTCAATCATTAATATTCAATCTTCAATCCACAATCCTCAATCCTCAATCCTCAATCCTCAGTCCTCAGTCCTCAAACCTCGTTCGTCAACCCTCAGCCCTCATCCTCAATCCTCAACCCTCAGCCCTCATCCTCAATCCTCAATCCTCAATCCTAAATCCTGAATCTTCCATCCTCAATACTCAATCTTCAATCCTCAATCCCCTGTCCTCAAACGTCAATTCTGAATGCTCAATCCTGAATCCTCAATCTTCAGCCTTCAGTCCTACACAATCAGTTGTCAATCCTCAATCCTCAATAGAATGTCCTCAATTCACAGTTTTCAATACTCAATCTTCAATCCTCAATCCTCAATCATCAACCCTCAATCTTAATCTTCAATCCTCAATACTCAATCTTCAATCCTCAATCCTCAATCCTCAATCCTCAATACTCAATCCTCAATCTTCAATCCTCAATACTCAATCTTCAAACCTCAATCCTCAATCCTCAACCCTCAATCCTCAATCCTCAATCCTCAATCGTCAGTCTTCCATCCTCAATACTCAATCTTCAATCCTCAATACTCAATCCTCAATCCTCAATCCTCAATCCTCAATCTTAATCTTCAATCCTCAATACTCAATCTTCAATCCTCAATCCTCAATCCTCAATCCTCAATCCTCAATCTTCAATCCCCAATACTCAATCTTCAATCCTCAATCCTGAATCCTCAACCGTCGATCCTCAATCCTCAATCCTGAATCGTCAATCTTCACTCCTCAATACTCAATCTTCAATCCTCAATCCTCAATCCTCAATCCACATTCTTCAATCCTCAATTCCCTATCCTCAATCTTCAATCCTCAATCCTCAATCCGCAATCGTCAATCCTCAGTCCTCAATCCTCAATCTTCAATCCTCAGTCCCAAATCCTCAATCTTCAATACTCAATCCTCAAACCTCAAACTTCAATCCTCAATACTCAATCTTCAATCCTCAATCCTCAATCCTCAATACACAATCCTCATTCTTCAATCCTCAATACCCAATCCTCAATCTTCAATCCTCAATCCTCAATCCTCAATTCTCAACCCTCAGTCCTCAATCCTCAATCCTCAATCCTCAAACCTCAAACATCGACCGTCAGTCCTCGTCCTCAAACCTCAACACTCAATCCTCCATCCTCAATCTTCAATCATCAATACTCAATCTTCAATCCTCAATCCTCAATCCTCAGACTTCAGACATCAATACTCAACCCACAGTCCTCGTCCTCAATCCACAACCCTCAATCCTCAATCCCCAATCTTCAATCATTAATATTCAATCTTCAATCCACAATCCTCAATCCTCAATCCTCAACCCACAATCCTCTACGTTCAATGCTCAATACCCAATCCTCAGTCTTCAATCCTCAATCCTCAATCCTCAATCCTCAATTCTGTATCCTCAATTTTCAATCCTCAGACCTCTAACATCAAAACTCAACCCTCAGTCCTCGTCCTCAATCCACAACCCTCAATCCTCAATCCTCAATCTTCAATTCTCAATCCTCAATCCTCATTACTCAATCCTCAATCCTCAATCCTCAATCCTCAGTCCTCAAACCTCAATCCTGAATCCTCAATCGTGAATCCTCAATCTTCAGCCCTCAGTCCTCAACAATCAGTTGTCAATCCTCAATCCTCAATACAATATCATCAACTCACAGTTTTTAACACTCAATACTCAATCTGCAATCTTCAAATCTCTATCCACAAACATCAATTCTCATCACTCAACCCTCAACACTCAGTCCCCAATCCTCAATCTTCAATCCTCAGTCCTCAGTCCTCAAACCTCAACCCTCAACCCTCAGCCCTCATCCTCAATCCTCAATCCTCAATCCTCAATCCTCAATCCCCTATCCTCAATCCTCAATCCTCATTCTTCAATCCTCAATACCCAATCCACAATCTTCAATCCTCAATCCCCAATCCTCAATTTCCAATCCTCAATCCTCAATCCTCAATACTCAATCCTCATTCTTCAATCCTCAATACCCAATTCTCAATCTTCAATCCTCAAACCTCAATCCTCAGTTCTCAATCCTCAATCCTCAATCCTCAATCCTCATTCCTCAAACATCAATGTGCAACTCTCAGTCCTCGTCCTCAATCCAGAAACCTCAATCCTCAATCCTCAATCTTCAATCATCAATATTCAATCTTCAATCCTCAAACCTCAATCCTCAATCCTCAATCCTCAAACCTCAATCCTCAATTCTCAATCCTCAATCTTCAATCCTCAATAGTCAATCTTCAATCCTCAATCCTCAATCCTCAATCCGCAATCCTCAATCTTCAATCATCAATACTCAATCTTCAACCCTCAACCCTCAATACTCAATCCTCAATCCTCATTCTTCAATCCTCAATACCCAATCCTCAATCTTCAATCATCAATCCTCAATCCTCAGTTCGCAATCCTCAATCCTCATTCCTCAGACCTCAGGCATCAATGCTCAACCCACAGTCCTCGTCCTCAATCCACAACCCTCAATCCTCAATCCTCGATCTTCAATCCTCAATACTCAATCATCAATACTCAAGTCCTCAACACCCAATCCTCAATCTTCAATCCCAAATCCTCAATCATCAATCCTCAATCTTCAATACTCAATCCTCAATCCTCAAACCTCTATTCTCAATCCTCAATCATCAATCCTCAATCTCCAATACTCAATCCTCAATCCTCAATCCTCAATCCTCAATCCTCAATCATCAATCCTCAATCTTCAATACTCAATCCACAGTCCTCAATCCTCAATCCTCAATTCTCAACGCTAAATCCTCAGTCCTCAGTCCTCAGTCCTCAAACCTCAATCCTCAACCCTCAGCCCTCATTCTCAATCCTCAATCCTCAACCCTCAATCCTCAATATTCAATCCTCAATACTTAATATTCAATCCTGATTCTTCAATCCTCAATAACCAATCCTCAAACTTCAACCCTCAATCCTCAATCCTGAATTCTCAATCCTCAATCTTCAATCCTCAATCCTCAATCCTCAATCCTCAATCCTCAATCCTCAATCTTCAATCCTCAATACTCAATCTTCAATCCTCAATCGTCAATCCTCAATCCTCCATCCTGAATCCTCAATACTCAATCCTCAATCCTCAATCCTCAATATTCAATCCTCAATACTCAATCTTCAATCCTCAATCCTCAATACTCAATCCTCCATCCTGAATCCTCAATACTCAATCCTCAATCTTCAATCCTCAATACTCAATCTTCAATCCTCAATCCTCGATCCTCAATCCTCAATCCTCATTCCTCAATCCTCAATACCCAATCCTCAATCCTCAATCCTCAATCCTCAATCCTCAATTCTCAATCCTCAATCCTCAATCCTCAATCCTCAATCCTCAATCCTCAATCATCAATCATCCACCTCAATCTTCAATACTCAATCCTCAATCCTCATTCCTCAATCCTCAATACTCAACCATCAATCCTCAATTCTCAATCCTCAATCCTCAATATTCAACACACAACCCTCAACCATCAATTCTCAATACCCAACCATCAATCCTCAATTATCAACACTCAATAGAATATCCTGAATTCTCATGGTTCAATACTCAATCCACATTATTCAATAATCAAATTTCAATCCTCAAACATCAATCCTCAACAGTCAATCCTCAACACTCAGTCCTCTCTCTTCAATCCTCCATCCTCAATCCTCAATCCTGAAGCGTCAATCCTCAATCCTCAATACTCAACCCTCAATCCTCAGTCCCAAAGCTCAATCCCGAATCCTCAATCCTGAATCCTCATTCTTCAGCCCTCAGTCCTCAACAATCAATTGTCAATCCTCAATCCTCAATAGAATATCCTGAATTCACAGTTTTCAATACTCAATCCCCATTCTTCAATCTTCAAATCTCAATACACAAACATCAATTCTCACCACTCAACCCTCAACACTCAGTCCTCAATATTCAATCCTCAATCCTCAATCCTCAATCTTCAATCCTCAATACTCAACCTTCAATCCTCAATCCTCAATCCTCAATCCTAAATGATCAATCCTCAATCCTCTATCTCCAATCCTCAATACTCAATCTTCAATCCTCAATCCTCAATCCTCAATCCTCAATCTTCAATCCTCAATACCCAATCCTCACTCTCCAATCCTCAAACCTCAATCCTCAATTCTCAACCCTCAATCCTCAGTCCTCCGTCCTCAGTCCTCAAACCTCAATCCTCAAACCTCAGCCCTCATTCTCAAACCTCAGTCCTCAACACTCAATCATCAATATTCAATCCTCAATACTCAATCTTCAATCCTGATTCTTCAATCCTCAATACCCAATCCTCAATCTTCAACACTCAATCCTCAATCCTGAATTCTCAATCCTCAATCCTCAATCCTCAGACCTCAAACATAAATGCTCAACCCTCAGTCCTCGTCCTCAATCCACAACCCTCAATCCCCAATCCTCAATTTCCAATCCTCAATCCTCAATCCTCAATACTCAATCCTCATTCTTCAATCCTCAGTACCCAATTCTCAATCTTCAATCCTCAAACCTCAATCCTCAGTTCTCAATCCTCAATCCTCAATCCTCAATCCTCAGACCTCAAACATCAATGTGCAACTCTCAGTCCTCGTCCTCAATCCAGAAACCTCAATCCTCAATCCTCAATCTTCAATCATCAATATTCAATCTTCAATCCTCAAACCTCAATCCTCAATCCTCAATCCTCAAACCTCAATCCTCAATTCTCAATCCTCAATCTTCAATCCTCAATACTCAATCTTCAATCCTCAATCCTCAATCCTCAATCCGCAATCCTCAATCTTCAATCATCAATACTCAATCTTCAATCCTCAACCCTCAATACTCAATCCTCAATCCTCATTCTTCAATCCTCAATACCCAATCCTCAATCTTCAATCATCAATCCTCAATCCTCAGTTCGCAATCCTCAATCCTCATTCCTCAGACCTCAGGCATCAATGCTCAACCCACAGTCCTCGTCCTCAATCCACAACCCTCAATCCTCAATCCTCAATCTTCATTCATCAATATTCAACCTTCGATCCTCAAACCTCAATCCTCAATACTCAATCCTCAATCCTCAATGTTCAATCCTCAATACCCAATCCTCAATCTTCAATCCTCAATCCTCAATCTTCAATCCTCTATCCTCTGTCCACAAACCTCAATCCTGTATCCTCAATCCTGAAACCTCAATCTTCAGCCCACAGTCCTCAACAATCAGTTGTCAATCCTCAATCCTCGATAGAATATCATCAATTCACAGTTTTCAATACTCAATACTCAATCTGCAATCTTCAAATCTCAATCCACAAACATCGATTCTCATAACTCAACCCTCAACACTTCGTCCCCAATCCTCAATTTCCAAACCTCAATCGTCAATCCTCAATCCTCAATCCCCAATTTTCAATCCTCAATCCTCAATACTCAATCTTCAATCCTCAATCCTCAATCCTCAATCCTCAATCCTCAATCCTCAATATTCAACACACAACCCTCAGACATCCATCCTCAATACTCAACCATCAATCCTCAATTCTCAACACTCAATAGATTATACTGAATTCTCATGGTTGAATACTCAATCCAAAATATACAATAATCAAATCTCAATACTCAAACATTAATTCTCAAAACTCAGTCCTCAACACTCAGTCCTCTCTCTTCAATCCTCCATCCTCAATCCTCAATCTTCAATCCTCAATACTCAATCTTCAATCCTCAATCCTCAATCCTCAATCCTCAATCCTCAATCCTCTATCCTCATTCTTCAATCCTCAACACCCAGTCCTCAATCTTCTATCCTCAATCCACAACCCTCGATCCTCAATCCTCAATATTCAATCATCAATATTCAATCTTCAGTCCGCAATCCTCAATCCTCAATCCTCAATCCTCAATCCTCAATCCTCAGTGTTCAATCCGCAATACCCAACCCTCAATCTTCAATACTCAATCCTCAATACCCAATCCTCAATCTTCAATCCCCAATCCTCTATCCGCAATTCTCAATCCTCAATCCTCAGTCCTCAGTCCTCAAACCTCAATCCTCCGCCCACAGCCCTCATCGTCAATCCTCAATCCTCAATCCTCAATTTTCAATCCTCAATAATCAATCTTCAATCCTCAATCCTCAATCCTCGATCCTCAATCCTCAATCGTCAGTCCTCAAATCTCAACCCTCAATCCTCAGTCCTCAGTCCTCAGTCCTCAAACCTCAATCCTCAACCCTCAGCCCTCATTCTCAATCCTCAATCCTCAACCCTCAACCCTCAATCCTCAACTTCCAATCCTCAATACCCAATCCTCAGTCTTCAATCCTCAATCCTCAATCCTCAATCCTCAATCCTCAATCCTCAATCCTCAGTCTTCAAACCTTAATCCTGAATCCTCAATCCTGAATCCTCAATCTTCAGCCCTGACTCCTCAACAATCAGTTGTCAATCCTCAATCCTCAATAGAACGTCCTCAATTCACAGTTTTCAATACTCAATACTCAATCTGCAATCTTCAGATTTCTATACACAAACATCAATTCTCATCACTCAACCCTCAATGGTCAGTCCACAATCCTCAACCTTCAATCGTCAATCCTCAATCCTCAATCCTCAATCTTAATCTTCAATCCTCAATACTCAATCTTCAATCCTCAATCCTCAATCCTCAATCTTAATCTTCAATCCTCAATACTCAATCTTCAACCCTCAATCCTCAATCCTCAATCCTCAACACTCAATCCTCAATCTTCAATCCTCAATACTCAATCTTCAATACTCAATCCTCAATCCTCAATCCTCAATCCTCAATCCTCAATCCTCAATCGTCAATCTTCCATCCTCAATACTCAATCTTCAATCCTCAATCCTCATTCCTCAATTCTCAATCCTCAATCTTCAATCCTCAATACTCAATCTTCAATCCTCAATCCTCTATCCTCAATCCTCAATCATCAATCCTCAATCTTCAATACTCAATCCTCAGTCCTCAATCCTCAATCCTCAATTCTCAACCCTCAATCCTCAGTCCTCAGTCCTCAGTCCTCAAACCTCAATCCTCAACCCTCAGCCCTCATTCTCAATCCTCAATCCTCAACCCTCAATCCTCAATATTCAATCCTCAATACTTAATCTTCAATCCTGATTCTTCAATCCTCAATAACCAATCCTCAAACTTCAACCCTCAATCCTCAATCCTGAATTCTCAATCCTCAATCTTCAATCCTCAATCCTCAATCCTCAATCCTCAATCCTCAATCCTCAATCTTCAATCCTCAATACTCAATCTTCAATCCTCAATCGTCAATCCTCAATCCTCCATCATGAATCCTCAATACTCAATCCTCAATCCTCAATCCTCAATATTCAATCCTCAATACTCAATCTTCAATCCTCAATCCTCGATCCTCAATCCTCCATCCTGAACCCTCAATACTCAATCCTCAATCTTCAATCCTCAATACTCAATCTTCAATCCTCGATCCTCGATCCTCAATCCTCAATCCTCATTCCTCAATCCTCAATACCCAATCCTCAATCCTCAATCCTCAATCCTCAATCCTCAATTCTCAATCCTCAATCCTAAATCCTCAATCCTCAGTCCTCGATCCTCAATCCTCAATCATCCACCTCAATCTTCAATACTCAATCCTCAATCCTCATTCCTCAATCCTCAATAATCAACCATCAATCCTCAATTCTCAATCCTCAATCCTCAATATTCAACACACAACCCTCAACCATCAATTCTCAATACCCAACCATCAATCCTCAATTATCAACACTCAATAGAATATCCTGAATTCTCATGGTTCAATACTCAATCCACATTATTCAATAATCAAATTTCAATCCTCAAACATCAATCCTCAACACTCAATCCTCAACACTCAGTCCTCTCTCTTCAATCCTCCATGCTCAATCGTCAATCCTCAATCCTCAATACTCAACCCTCAATCCTCAGTCCTCAAAGCTCAATCCCGAATCCTCAATCCTGAATCCTCATTCTTCAGCCCTCAGTCCTCAATAATCAATTGTCAATCCTCAATCCTCAATAGAATATCCTGAATTCACAGTTTTCAATACTCAATCCCCATTCTTCAATCTTCAAATCTCAATACACAAACATCAATTCTCACCACTCAACCCTCAACACTCAGTCCTCAATATTCAATCCTCAATCCTCAATCCTCAATCTTCAATCCTCAATACTCAACATTCAATCCTCAATCCTCAATCCTCAATCCTAAATGATCAATCCTCAATCCTCTATCTCCAATCCTCAATACTCAATCTTCAATCCTCAATCCTCAATCCTCAATCCTCAATCTTCAATCCTCAATACCCAATCCTCACTCTTCAATCCTCAAACCTCAATCCTCAATTCTCAACCCTCAATCCCCAGTCCTCCGTCCTCAGTCCTCAAACCTCAATCCTCAAACCTCAGCCCTCATACTCAAACCTCAGTCCTCAACACTCAATCATCAATATTCAATCCTCAATACTCAATCTTCAATCCTGATTCTTCAATCCTCAATACCCAATCCTCAATCTTCAACACTCAATCCACAATCCTGAATTCTCAATCCTCAATCCTCAATCCTCAGACCTCAAACATAAATGCTCAACCCTCAGTCCTCGTCCTCAATCCACAACCCTCAATCCTCAATCCTCAATCTTCAATCATTAATAGTCAATCTTCAATCCACAATCCTCAATCCTCAATCCTCAATCCTCAACCCTCAATCCTCAACTTCCAATCCTCAATACCCAATCCTCAGTCTTCAATCCTCAATCCTCAATCCTCAATCCTCAATCCTCAATCCTCAATCCTCAGTCCTCAAACCTCAATCCTGAATCCTCAATCCTGAATCCTCAATCTTCAGCCCTGAGTCCTCAACAATCAGTTGTCAATCCTCAATCCTCAATAGAACGTCCTCAATTCACAGTTTTCAATACTCAATACTCAATCTGCAATCTTCAGATTTCTATACACAAACATCAATTCTCATCACTCAACCCTCAATAGTCAGTCCACAATCCTCAACCTTCAATCGCCATTCCTCAATCCTCAATCCTCAATCTTAATCTTCAATCCTCAATACTCAATCTTCAATCCTCAATCCTCAATCCTCAATCTTAATCTTCAATCCTCAATACTCAATCTTCAACCCTCAATCCTCAATCCTCAATCCTCAACACTCAATCCTCAATCTTCAATCCTCAATCCTCAGTCGTCAATACTCTACCATCAATCTTCAATCCTCAATCCTCAATGCTCAATACTCAATCCTCATTCTTCAATCCTCAATACCCAATCCTCAATCTTCAATCCTGAATCCTCAATGCTCAATTCTCAATCCTCAATCCTCAACCCTCAATATTCAATCCTCAATACTCAATCTTCAATCCTCAATCCTCAATCCTCAGTCATCAATTCTCAATCTTCAATTCTCAATCGTGAATCCTCACTCCTCAATCCTCAATCCTCAATCCTCGTTCCTCAAACCTCAATCCTCAAACCTCAGTCCTCATTCTCAATTCTCAATGCTCAATTCTCAATCCTCAATCCTCAATCCTCAATCCTCAATCCTCAGTCCTCAGCCCTCAAACCACAATCCTCAACCCTCAGCCCTCATCCTCATTCCTCAATCCTCAACCCTCAGTCCTCCGTCCTCAAACCTCAAACCTCAGCCCTCAGACCTCATCCTCAATACTCAATCCTCAATCCTCAATCCTCAATCTTCAATCCTCAATACTCAATCTTCAATCCTCAATCCACAGTCCTCAAACCTCAATTCTGAATCCTGAATACTCAATCTTCAATCCTCAATCCTCAGTCCTCAATACTCTACCATCAATCTTCAATCCTCAATCCTCAATGCTCAATACTCAATCCTCATTCTTCAATCCTCAATACCCAATCCTCAATCTTCAATCCTGAATCCTCAATGCTCAATTCTCAATCCTCAATCCTCAACCCTCAATATTCAATCCTCAATACTCAATCTTCAATCCTCAATACTCAGTCATCAATTCTCAATCTTCAATTCTCAATCGTGAATCCTCACTCCTCAATCCTCAATCCTCAATCCTCGTTCCTCAAACCTCAATCCTCAACCCTCAGTCCTCATTCTCAATTCTCAATGCTCAATTCTCAATCCTCAATCCTCAATCCTCAATCCTCAATCTTCAATCCTCAATAATCAATCTCCAATCCTAGATCCTCAATCCCCAATCATCAATCCTTAATCCTCAATCTTGAATCCTCGATACCCAGTCCTCAATCTTCAATGCTCAATGCTCAATCCTCAATCCTCAATCCTCAGTCCTCAATCCTCAATCCTCAATTCTCAAACCTCAAACCTCAACCAGCAGTCCTCGTCCTCAAACCTCAACCCTCAATCCTCCATCCTCAACCTTCAATCATCAATACTCAATCTTCAATCCTCAATCCTCAATCCTCAATCCTCAATCCTCGATCCTCAATCCTCAATCTTCAACCCTCAATCCTCGATCCTCAATCCTCAAACCTCAATCTTCAATCCTCAATACTCAATCATCAATCCTCAATCCTCAATCCTCAATCCTCAATCCTCAATCCTCAATCCTCAATCCTCAATCCTCAATCTTCAATCCTCAATACTCAATCTTCAATCCTCAATCCTCAATCTTCTATCCTCAATCCTCTTTCTCCAGTCCTCAACACCCAATCCTCAATCTTCAATCCCAAATCCTCAATCCTAAATTCTCAATCCTCAATCCTCAATCCACAGAACTCAAACATCAATACTCAACTCTCAGTCCTCGTTCTCAATCCACAGCCCTCAATCCTCAATCCTCGATCTTCAATCCTCAATACTCAATCATCAATCCTCAAGTCCTCAACACCCAATCCTCAATCTTCAATCCCAAATCCTCAATCCTAAATTCTCAATCCTCAATCCTCAATCCTCAGAACTCAAACATCAATACTCAACTCTCAGTCCTCGTTCTCAATCCACAATCCTCAATCCTCAACCCTCAATTCTCAATCTTCAATCCTCAATCCTCAATCTTCAATCCCCAATCTTCAATCCTCAAACCTCAATAAACAATCTTCAATCCTCAATCCTCAAACCTCTATACTCAATCCTCAATCATCAATCCTCAATCTCCAATACTCAATCCTCAATCCTCAATCCTCAATCCTCAATCCTCAATCATCAATCCTCAATCTTCAATACTCAATCCTCAGTCCTCAATCCTCAATCCTCAAATCTCAACCCTCAATCCTCAGTCCTCAGTCCTCAGTCCTCAAACCTCAATCCTCAACCCTCAGCCCTCATTCTCAATCCTCAATCCTCAACCCTCAACCCTCAATCCTCAACTTCCAATCCTCAATACCCAATCCTCAGTCTTCAATCCTCAATCCTCAATCCTCAATCCTCAATCCTCAATCCTCAATCCTCAGTCCTCAAACTTCAATCCTGAATCCTCAATCCTGAATCCTCAATCTTCAGCCCTGAGTCCTCAACAATCAGTTGTCAATCCTCAATCCTCAATAGAACGTCCTCAATTCACAGTTTTCAATACTCAATACTCAATCTGCAATCTTCAGATTTCTATACACAAACATCAATTCTCATCACTCAACCCTCAATGGTCAGTCCACAATCCTCAACCTTCAATCGTCAATCCTCAATCCTCAATCCTCAATCTTAATCCTCAATCCTCAATCCTCAATCCTCAATCCTCAATCCTCAATCTTCAATCCTCAATCCTGAATGTTCAATTCTCAATCCTCAATCCTCAAACCTCAACCTTCAATCCTCAATACTCAATCTTCAATCCTCAATCCTCAATCCTCTGTCATCAATCCTCAAACTTCAATTCTCAATCGTGAATCCTCACTCCTCAATCCTCAACCCTCAATCCTCGTTCCTCAAACCTCAATCCTCAACCCTCAGTCCTCATCCTCAATTCTAAATTCTCAATTCTCAATCCTCAATCCTCAATCCTCAATCCTCAATCTTCAATCCTCAATAATCAATCTCCAATCCTGCGTTCTCAATCCCCAATCCTCAATCCTTAATCCTCAATCTTGAATCTTCAATCCCCAGTCCTCAATCTTCAATCCTCAATGATCAATCCGCAATCCTCAATCCTCAGTCCTCAATCCTCAATCCTCAACCCTCAAACCTCAAACCTCAACCGTCAGTCCTCGTCCTCAAACCTCAACCCTCAATCCTCCATCCTCAATCTTCAATCATCAATACTCAATCTTCAATCCTCAATCCTCAATCCTCAATCCTCAATCCTCAATCCTCAAAATTCAACGCACAACCCTCAACCATCAATCCTCAATACTCAACCAACAATCCTCAGTTCTCAATACTCAATAGAATACCCTGAATCCTCATGGTTCAATACTCAACCAGCAATATTCCATAATCAAATCTCAATCCTCAAACATCAATTCTCAACACTCAATCCTCAATCCTCAATCCTCAATCTTCAATCGTCAATACCCAATCCTCAGTCTTCAATCCTCAATCCTCAATCCTCAATTCTCAATCCTCAATCCTCAGTCCTCAAATCTCAATCCTGAATCCTCAATCATGAATCCTCAATCTTCAGCCCTTAGTCCTACACAATCAGTAGTCAATCCTCAATCCTCAATAGAATGTCCTCAATTTACAGTTTTCAATACTCAATACTCAATCTGCAATCTTCAGATCTCCATCCACAAACATCAATTATCATCACTCAACCCTCAATACTCAGTCCCCAATCCTCAATCTTCAATCCTCAATCCTCAATCCTCAATCTTAATCTTCAATCCTCAATACTGAATCTTCAATCCTCAATCCTCAATGCTCAATCCTCAATACTCAATCTTCAATCCTCAATCCTCAATCCTCAATCTACAATCCTCAATACTCAATCTGCAATCCTCAATCCTCAGTCCTCAATCCTCAATCCTCATTTTTCAATCCTCAATACCGAATCCTCAATCATCAATCCTCAATCCTCAATCCTCAATTCTCAATCCTCAATCCTCAATCCTCAGACTTCAGACATCAATACTCAACCCACAGTCCTCGTCCTCAATCCACAACACTCAATCCTCAATCCTCAATCTTCAATCATTAATATTCAATCTTCTATCCACAATCCTCAATCCTCAATCCTCAATCCTCAACCCTCAATCCTCTACGTTCAATCCTCAATACCCATTCCTCAGTCTTCAATCCTCAATCCTCAATCCTCAATCCTCAATCCTCAATCCTCAGTCATCAAACCTCAATCCTGAATCCTCAATCCTGAATCCTCAATCTTCAGCCCTGAGTCCTCAACTATCAGTTGTCAATCCTCAATCCTCAATAGAATATCCTCAATTCACAGGTTTCAATACTCAATACTCAATCTGCAATCTTCAGATCTCTATACACAAACATCAATACTCATCACTCAACCATCAATACTCAGTCCCCAATCCTCAATCTTCAATCCTCAATCCTCAATCCTCAATCCTCAATCTTAATCTTCAATCCTCAATACTCAATCTTCAATCCTCAATCCTCAATCCTCAATCCTCAATCCTCAATCCTCAATCTTCAATCCTCAATACTCAATCTTCAATCCTCAATCCTGAATCCTCAACTCTCAATCCTCAATCCTCAATCCTCAATCGTCAATCTTCACTCCTCAATACTCAATCTTCAATCCACAATCCTCAATCCTCAATCCACATTCTTCAATCCTCAATTCCCTATCCTCAATCCTCAATCCTCAATCCTCAATCCTCAATCCTCAATCGTCAATCCTCAATCCCCAATCCTCAATCTTCAATCCTCAGTCCCAAATCCTCAATCTTCAATACTCAATCCTCAATCCTCAATCCTCAATCCTCAATCTTAATCTTCAATCCTCAATACTCAATCTTCAATCCTCAATCCTCAATGCTCAATCCTCAATCCTCAATCTTCAATCCTCAATACTCAATCTTCAATCCTCAATCCTGAATCCTCAACCCTCAATCCTCAATCCTCAATCCTGAATCGTCAATCTTCACTCCTCAATACTCAATCTTCAATCCTCAATCCTCAATCCTCAATCCACATTCTTCAATCCTCAATTCCCTATCCTCAATCTTCAATCCTCAATACCCAATCCTCCATCCTCAATCGTCAATCCTCAATCCTCAATACTCAACCCTCAATCCTCAGTCCTCAAAGCTCAATCCCGAATCCTCAATCCTGAATCCTCATTCTTCAGCCCTCAGTCCTCAATAATCAATTGTCAATCCTCAATCCTCAATAGAATATCCTGAATTCACAGTTTTCAATACTCAATCCCCATTCTTCAATCTTCAAATCTCAATACACAAACATCAATTCTCACCACTCAACCCTCAACACTCAGTCCTCAATATTCAATCCTCAATCCTCAATCCTCAATCTTCAATCCTCAATACTCAACATTCAATCCTCAATCCTCAATCCTCAATCCTAAATGATCAATCCTCAATCCTCTATCTCCAATCCTCAATACTCAATCTTCAATCCTCAATCCTCAATCCTCAATCCTCAATCTTCAATCCTCAATACCCAATCCTCACTCTTCAATCCTCAAACCTCAATCCTCAATTCTCAACCCTCAATCCCCAGTCCTCCGTCCTCAGTCCTCAAACCTCAATCCTCAAACCTCAGCCCTCATACTCAAACCTCAGTCCTCAACACTCAATCATCAATATTCAATCCTCAATACTCAATCTTCAATCCTGATTCTTCAATCCTCAATACCCAATCCTCAATCTTCAACACTCAATCCACAATCCTGAATTCTCAATCCTCAATCCTCAATCCTCAGACCTCAAACATAAATGCTCAACCCTCAGTCCTCGTCCTCAATCCACAACCCTCAATCCTCAATCCTCAATCTTCAATCATTAATAGTCAATCTTCAATCCACAATCCTCAATCCTCAATCCTCAATCCTCAACCCTCAATCCTCAACTTCCAATCCTCAATACCCAATCCTCAGTCTTCAATCCTCAATCCTCAATCCTCAATCCTCAATCCTCAATCCTCAATCCTCAGTCCCCAAACCTCAATCCTGAATCCTCAATCCTGAATCCTCAATCTTCAGCCCTGAGTCCTCAACAATCAGTTGTCAATCCTCAATCCTCAATAGAACGTCCTCAATTCACAGTTTTCAATACTCAATACTCAATCTGCAATCTTCAGATTTCTATACACAAACATCAATTCTCATCACTCAACCCTCAATAGTCAGTCCACAATCCTCAACCTTCAATCGCCATTCCTCAATCCTCAATCCTCAATCTTAATCTTCAATCCTCAATACTCAATCTTCAATCCTCAATCCTCAATCCTCAATCTTAATCTTCAATCCTCAATACTCAATCTTCAACCCTCAATCCTCAATCCTCAATCCTCAACACTCAATCCTCAATCTTCAATCCTCAATCCTCAGTCGTCAATACTCTACCATCAATCTTCAATCCTCAATCCTCAATGCTCAATACTCAATCCTCATTCTTCAATCCTCAATACCCAATCCTCAATCTTCAATCCTGAATCCTCAATGCTCAATTCTCAATCCTCAATCCTCAACCCTCAATATTCAATCCTCAATACTCAATCTTCAATCCTCAATCCTCAATCCTCAGTCATCAATTCTCAATCTTCAATTCTCAATCGTGAATCCTCACTCCTCAATCCTCAATCCTCAATCCTCGTTCCTCAAACCTCAATCCTCAAACCTCAGTCCTCATTCTCAATTCTCAATGCTCAATTCTCAATCCTCAATCCTCAATCCTCAATCCTCAATCCTCAGTCCTCAGTCCTCAAACCACAATCCTCAACCCTCAGCCCTCATCCTCATTCCTCAATCCTCAACCCTCAGTCCTCCGTCCTCAAACCTCAAACCTCAGCCCTCAGACCTCATCCTCAATACTCAATCCTCAATCCTCAATCCTCAATCTTCAATCCTCAATACTCAATCTTCAATCCTCAATCCACAGTCCTCAAACCTCAATTCTGAATCCTGAATACTCAATCTTCAATCCTCAATCCTCAGTCCTCAATACTCTACCATCAATCTTCAATCCTCAATCCTCAATGCTCAATACTCAATCCGCATTCTTCAATCCTCAATACCCAATCCTCAATCTTCAATCCTGAATCCTCAATGCTCAATTCTCAATCCTCAATCCTCAACCCTCAATATTCAATCCTCAATACTCAATCTTCAATCCTCAATACTCAGTCATCAATTCTCAATCTTCAATTCTCAATCGTGAATCCTCACTCCTCAATCCTCAATCCTCAATCCTCGTTCCTCAAACCTCAATCCTCAACCCTCAGTCCTCATTCTCAATTCTCAATGCTCAATTCTCAATCCTCAATCCTCAATCCTCAATCCTCAATCTTCAATCCTCAATAATCAATCTCCAATCCTAGATCCTCAATCCCCAATCATCAATCCTTAATCCTCAATCTTGAATCCTCGATACCCAGTCCTCAATCTTCAATGCTCAATGCTCAATCCTCAATCCTCAATCCTCAGTCCTCAATCCTCAATCCTCAATTCTCAAACCTCAAACCTCAACCAGCAGTCCTCGTCCTCAAACCTCAACCCTCAATCCTCCATCCTCAACCTTCAATCATCAATACTCAATCTTCAATCCTCAATCCTCAATCCTCAATCCTCAATCCTCGATCCTCAATCCTCAATCTTCAACCCTCAATCCTCGATCCTCAATCCTCAAACCTCAATCTTCAATCCTCAATACTCAATCATCAATCCTCAATCCTCAATCCTCAATCCTCAATCCTCAATCCTCAATCCTCAATCCTCAATCCTCAATCTTCAATCCTCAATACTCAATCTTCAATCCTCAATCCTCAATCTTCTATCCTCAATCCTCTTTCTCCAGTCCTCAACACCCAATCCTCAATCTTCAATCCCAAATCCTCAATCCTAAATTCTCAATCCTCAATCCTCAATCCACAGAACTCAAACATCAATACTCAACTCTCAGTCCTCGTTCTCAATCCACAGCCCTCAATCCTCAATCCTCGATCTTCAATCCTCAATACTCAATCATCAATCCTCAAGTCCTCAACACCCAATCCTCAATCTTCAATCCCAAATCCTCAATCCTAAATTCTCAATCCTCAATCCTCAATCCTCAGAACTCAAACATCAATACTCAACTCTCAGTCCTCGTTCTCAATCCACAATCCTCAATCCTCAACCCTCAATTCTCAATCTTCAATCCTCAATCCTCAATCTTCAATCCCCAATCTTCAATCCTCAAACCTCAATAAACAATCTTCAATCCTCAATCCTCAAACCTCTATACTCAATCCTCAATCATCAATCCTCAATCTCCAATACTCAATCCTCAATCCTCAATCCTCAATCCTCAATCCTCAATCATCAATCCTCAATCTTCAATACTCAATCCTCAGTCCTCAATCCTCAATCCTCAAATCTCAACCCTCAATCCTCAGTCCTCAGTCCTCAGTCCTCAAACCTCAATCCTCAACCCTCAGCCCTCATTCTCAATCCTCAATCCTCAACCCTCAACCCTCAATCCTCAACTTCCAATCCTCAATACCCAATCCTCAGTCTTCAATCCTCAATCCTCAATCCTCAATCCTCAATCCTCAATCCTCAATCCTCAGTCCTCAAACTTCAATCCTGAATCCTCAATCCTGAATCCTCAATCTTCAGCCCTGAGTCCTCAACAATCAGTTGTCAATCCTCAATCCTCAATAGAACGTCCTCAATTCACAGTTTTCAATACTCAATACTCAATCTGCAATCTTCAGATTTCTATACACAAACATCAATTCTCATCACTCAACCCTCAATGGTCAGTCCACAATCCTCAACCTTCAATCGTCAATCCTCAATCCTCAATCCTCAATCTTAATCCTCAATCCTCAATCCTCAATCCTCAATCCTCAATCCTCAATCTTCAATCCTCAATCCTGAATGTTCAATTCTCAATCCTCAATCCTCAAACCTCAACCTTCAATCCTCAATACTCAATCTTCAATCCTCAATCCTCAATCCTCTGTCATCAATCCTCAAACTTCAATTCTCAATCGTGAATCCTCACTCCTCAATCCTCAACCCTCAATCCTCGTTCCTCAAACCTCAATCCTCAACCCTCAGTCCTCATCCTCAATTCTAAATTCTCAATTCTCAATCCTCAATCCTCAATCCTCAATCCTCAATCTTCAATCCTCAATAATCAATCTCCAATCCTGCATTCTCAATCCCCAATCCTCAATCCTTAATCCTCAATCTTGAATCCTCAATCCCCAGTCCTCAATCTTCAATCCTCAATGATCAATCCGCAATCCTCAATCCTCAGTCCTCAATCCTCAATCCTCAACCCTCAAACCTCAAACCTCAACCGTCAGTCCTCGTCCTCAAACCTCAACCCTCAATCCTCCATCCTCAATCTTCAATCATCAATACTCAATCTTCAATCCTCAATCCTCAATCCTCAATCCTCAATCCTCAATCCTCAAAATTCAACGCACAACCCTCAACCATCAATCCTCAATACTCAACCAACAATCCTCAGTTCTCAATACTCAATAGAATACCCTGAATCCTCATGGTTCAATACTCAACCAGCAATATTCCATAATCAAATCTCAATCCTCAAACATCAATTCTCAACACTCAATCCTCAATCCTCAATCCTCAATCTTCAATCGTCAATACCCAATCCTCAGTCTTCAATCCTCAATCCTCAATCCTCAATTCTCAATCCTCAATCCTCAGTCCTCAAATCTCAATCCTGAATCCTCAATCATGAATCCTCAATCTTCAGCCCTTAGTCCTACACAATCAGTAGTCAATCCTCAATCCTCAATAGAATGTCCTCAATTTACAGTTTTCAATACTCAATACTCAATCTGCAATCTTCAGATCTCCATCCACAAACATCAATTATCATCACTCAACCCTCAATACTCAGTCCCCAATCCTCAATCTTCAATCCTCAATCCTCAATCCTCAATCTTAATCTTCAATCCTCAATACTGAATCTTCAATCCTCAATCCTCAATGCTCAATCCTCAATACTCAATCTTCAATCCTCAATCCTCAATCCTCAATCTACAATCCTCAATACTCAATCTGCAATCCTCAATCCTCAGTCCTCAATCCTCAATCCTCATTTTTCAATCCTCAATACCGAATCCTCAATCATCAATCCTCAATCCTCAATCCTCAATTCTCAATCCTCAATCCTCAATCCTCAGACTTCAGACATCAATACTCAACCCACAGTCCTCGTCCTCAATCCACAACACTCAATCCTCAATCCTCAATCTTCAATCATTAATATTCAATCTTCTATCCACAATCCTCAATCCTCAATCCTCAATCCTCAACCCTCAATCCTCTACGTTCAATCCTCAATACCCATTCCTCAGTCTTCAATCCTCAATCCTCAATCCTCAATCCTCAATCCTCAATCCTCAGTCATCAAACCTCAATCCTGAATCCTCAATCCTGAATCCTCAATCTTCAGCCCTGAGTCCTCAACTATCAGTTGTCAATCCTCAATCCTCAATAGAATATCCTCAATTCACAGGTTTCAATACTCAATACTCAATCTGCAATCTTCAGATCTCTATACACAAACATCAATACTCATCACTCAACCATCAATACTCAGTCCCCAATCCTCAATCTTCAATCCTCAATCCTCAATCCTCAATCCTCAATCTTAATCTTCAATCCTCAATACTCAATCTTCAATCCTCAATCCTCAATCCTCAATCCTCAATCCTCAATCCTCAATCTTCAATCCTCAATACTCAATCTTCAATCCTCAATCCTGAATCCTCAACTCTCAATCCTCAATCCTCAATCCTCAATCGTCAATCTTCACTCCTCAATACTCAATCTTCAATCCACAATCCTCAATCCTCAATCCACATTCTTCAATCCTCAATTCCCTATCCTCAATCCTCAATCCTCAATCCTCAATCCTCAATCCTCAATCGTCAATCCTCAATCCCCAATCCTCAATCTTCAATCCTCAGTCCCAAATCCTCAATCTTCAATACTCAATCCTCAATCCTCAATCCTCAATCCTCAATCTTAATCTTCAATCCTCAATACTCAATCTTCAATCCTCAATCCTCAATGCTCAATCCTCAATCCTCAATCTTCAATCCTCAATACTCAATCTTCAATCCTCAATCCTGAATCCTCAACCCTCAATCCTCAATCCTCAATCCTGAATCGTCAATCTTCACTCCTCAATACTCAATCTTCAATCCTCAATCCTCAATCCTCAATCCACATTCTTCAATCCTCAATTCCCTATCCTCAATCTTCAATCCTCAATACCCAATCCTCACTCCTCAATCCTCAAACCTCAATCCTCAATTCTCAACCCTCAATCCTCAGTCCTCCGTCCTCAGTCCTCAAACCTCAATCCTCAAACCTCAGCCCTCATTCTCAAACCTCAGTCCTCAACACTCAATCATCAATATTCAATCATCAATACTCAATCTTCAATCCTGATTCTTCAATCCTCAATACCCAATCCTCAATCTTCAATCCTCAATACTCAATCTTCAATCCTCAATCCTCTATCCTCAACACTCAATCCTCAATCCTCAATCCTCAATCGTCAATCTTCCATCCTCAATACTCAATCTTCAATCCTCAATCCTCAATCCTCAACCCTCAACCCTCAATCCTCATTCTTCAATCCTCAATACCCAATCCTCAATCTTCAATCCTCAATCCTCAATCCTCAATCCTCAATCCTCAATAGTCAATCCTCAATCTTCAACTCTCAGTGCCAAATCCTCAATCTTGAATACTCAATCCTCAATCCTCAAACTTCAATCCTCAATACTCAATCTTCAATCCTCAATCCTCAATCCTCAATCCTCAATCCTCATTCTTCAATCATCAATACCCAATCCTCAATCTTCAATCCTCAATCCTCAATCCTCAATCCTCAATCCTCAATCCTCATTCTTCAATCCTCAATACCCTATCCTCAATCTTCAATCCTCAATCCTCAATCCTCAATCCTCAATCTTCAACCCTCAGTGCCAAATACTCAATCTTGAATACTCAATCCTCAATCCTCAAACTTCAATCCTCAATACTCAATCTTCAATCCTCAATCCTCAGTCCTCAATCCTCAATCCTCATTCTTCAATCCTCAATACCCAATCCACAATCTTCCATCCTCAATCCTCAATCCTCAATTCTCAATCCTCAATCCTCAATCCTCAGACCTCAAACATCAATACTCAACCCTCAGTCCTCGTCCTCAATCCACAACCCTCAATTGTCAATCCTCAATCTTCAATTCTCAATCCTCAATCCACAATCCTCAATCATCAATCCTCAATCCTCAAACCTCAATCCTGAATCCTCAATCCTGAATCCTCAATCTTCAGCCCTCAGTCCTCAACAATCAGCTGTCAATCCTCAATCCTCAATAGAATATCATCAATTCAAAGCTTTCAATACTCAATACTCAATCTGCAATCTTCAAATCTCTATCCACAATCATCAATTCTCATCACTCAACCCTCAACGCTCAGACCCCAATCCTCAATCTTCAATCCTCAGTCCTCAATCCTCAATCCTCAATCCTCAAACTTCAATCCTCAATACTCAATCTTCAATCCTCAATCCTCAATCCTCAATCCTCAATCCTCATTCTTCAATCCTCAACACCCAGTCCTCAATCTTCAATCCTCAATCCTCAATCCTCAATTCTCAATCCTCAATCCTCAATCCTCAGACCTCAAACATCAATACTCAACCCTCAGTCCTCGTCCTCAATCCACAACACACAATCCTCAATCCTCAATCTTCAATCATCAATATTCAATCTTCAGTCCTCAGTCCTCAATCCTCAATCCTCAATCCTCAATCCTCAATGTTCAATCCGCAATACCCAATTCTCAATCTTCAATACTCAATCCTCAATCCTTAATCCTCAATCCTCAATACTCAATCATCAATCCTCAATCTTCAATAATCAATTGTCAATCCTCAATCCTCAATCCTCAATACCCAACCATCAATCCTCAATTCCCAAAACTCAATAGAATATCCTGAATTCTCAGGATTCAATACTCAAACCTCAATCCTCAACCCTCAGCCCTCATCCTCCATCCTCAATCCTCAATCCTCAATCCTCAACCTTCAACCCTCAATACTCAATCTTCAATCCTCAATCCTCAATCCTCAATCCTCAATCCTCCATCCTCAATATTCAACACACAACCCTCAACCATCAATCCTCAATACTCAACCATCAATCCTCAATTCGCAATACTCAATAGAGTATCCTGAATTCTCATGGTACAATACTCAATCCACAATTTTCAATAATCAAATCTCAATCCTCAAACATCAATTCGCAACACTCAATCCTCAACACTCAGTCCTCTCTCTTCAATCCTCCATCCTCAATCCTCAATCCTCAATCGTCAATCCTCAACTTTCAATCCTCAACCCTCAATCCTCAGTCCTCAAACCTCAATCACGAATCCTCAATCCTGAATCCTCAATCTTCAGCCCTCAGTCCTCAACAATCAATTGTCAATCCTCAATCCTCAATAGAATATCCTCAATTCACTGTTTTCAATACTCAATCCCCATTCTTCAATCTTCAAATCTCAATCCGCAAACATCAATTCTCATCACTCAGCCCTCAACGCTCAGTCCTCAATCCTCAATCCTCAATCCTCAATCCTCATTCTTCAATCCTCAATACCCAATCCTCAATCTTCATTCCTCAATCCTCAATCCTCAATTCTCAATACTCAATCCTCTGTCCTCAGTCCTCAAACCACAATCCTCAACCCTCAGCCCTCATCCTCAATCCTCAACCCTCAATCCTCAGTCCTCCGTCCTCAAACCTCAAACCTCAGCCCTTAGACCTCATCCTCAATCCTCAATCCTCAATCCTCAATCCTCAATCTTCAATCCTCAATACTCAATCTTCAATCGTCAATCCTCAGTCCTCAAACCTCAATTCTGAATCCTGAACACTCAATCTTCAATCCTCAATCCTCAGTCCTGAATACTCTACCATCAATCTTCAATCCTCAATCCCCAATGCTCAATCCTCAATCCTCATTCTTCAATCCTCAATACCCAATCCTCAATCGTCAATCCTCAATCCTGAATGTTCAATTCTCAATCCTCAATCCTCAAACCTCAATCTTCAATCCTCAATACTCAATCTTCAATCCTCAATCCTCAATCCTCTGTCATCAATCCTCAAACTTCAATTCTCAATCGTGAATCCTCACTCCTCAATCCTCAACCCTCAATCCTCGTTCCTCAAACCTCAATCCTCAAACCTCAGTCCTCATCCTCAATTCTAAATTCTCAATTCTCAATCCTCAATCCTCAATCCTCAATCCTCAATCTTCAATCCTCAATAATCAATCCCCAATCCTGCATTCTCAATCCCCAATCCTCAATCCTTAATCCTCAATCTTGAATCCTCAATCCCCAGTCCTCAATCTTCAATCCTCAATGATCAATCCCCAATCCTCAATCCTCAGTCCTCAATCCTCAATCCTCAACCCTCAAACCTCAAACCTCAACCGTCAGTACTCGTCCTCAAACCTCAACCCTCAATCCTCCATCCTCAATCTTCAATCATCAATACTCAATCTTCAATCCTCAATCCTCAATCCTCAATCCTCAATCCTCAATCCTCAATATTCAACGCACAACCCTCAACCATCAATCCTCAATACACAATCAACAATCCTCAGTTCTCAATACTCAATAGAATACCCTGAATCCTCATGGTTCAATACTCAACCAGCAATATTCCATAATCAAATCTCAATCCTCAAACATCAATTCTCAACACTCAAACCTCAATCCTCAATCCTCAATCTTCAATCGTCAATACCCAATCCTCAGTCTTCAATCCTCAATCCTCAATCCTCAATCCTCAATCCTCAATCTTCAGTCCTCAAATCTCAATCCTGAATCCTCAATCATGAATCCTCAATCTTCAGCCCTTAGTCCTACACAATCAGTAGTCAATCCTCAATCCTCAATAGAATGTCCTCAATTTACAGTTTTCAATACTCAATACTCAATCTGCAATCTTCAGATCTTCACCCACAAACATCAATTATCATCACTCAACCCTCAATACTCAGTCCCCAATCCTCAATCTTCAATCCTCAATCCTCAATCCTCAATCCTCAATCTTAATCTTCAATCCTCAATACTGAATCTTCAATCCTCAATCCTCAATGCTCAATCCTCAATCCTCAATCCTCAATCTTCAATCCTCAATACTCAATCTTCAATCCTCAATCCTGAATCCTCAACTCTCAATCCTCAATCCTCAATCCTCAATCGTCAATCTTCACTCCTCAATACTCAATCTTCAATCCTCAATCCTCAATCCTCAATCCACATTCTTCAATCCTCAATTCCCTATCCTCAATCCTCAATCCTCAATCCTCAATCCTCAATCCTCAATCGTCAATCCTCAATCCCCAATCCTCAATCTTCAATCCTCAGTCCCAAATCCTCAATCTTCAATACTCAATCCTCAATCCTCAATCCTCAATCCTCAATACACAATCCTCATTCTTCAATCCTCAATACCCAATCCTCAATCTTCAATCCTCAATCCTCAATCCTCAATTCTCAACCCTCAGTCCTCAATCCTCAATCCTCAATCCTCAAACCTCAAACCTCAACCGTCAGTCCTCGTCCTCAAACCTCAACACTCAATCCTCCATCCTCAATCTTCAATCATCAATACTCAATCTTCAATCCTCAATCCTCAATCCTCAGACTTCAGACATCAATACTCAACCCACAGTCGTCGTCCTCAATCCACAACCCTCAATCCTCAATCCCCAATCTTGAATCATTAATATTCAATCTTCAATCCACAATCCTCAATCCTCAATCCTCAACCCACAATCCTCTACGTTCAATCCTCAATACCCAATCCTCAGTCTTCAATCCTCAATCCTCAATCCTCAACCCTCAATCCTCAATCCTCAGCCCTCAAACCTCAATCCTGAATCCTCAATCCTGAATCCTCAATCTTCAGCCCTGAGTCCTCAACAATCAGTTGTCTATCCTCAATCCTCAATAGAGTATCCTCAATTCACAGTTTTCATAACTCAATACTCAATCTGCCATCTTCAGATCTCTATCCACAAACATCAATTCTCATCACTCAACCCTCAATGCTCAGTCCCCAATCCTCAAGCTTCAATCCTCAATCCTCAGTCCTCAATCCTCTATCTTAATCTTCAATCCTCAATACTCAAACTTCAATCCTCAATCCTCAATGCCCTATCCTCAATCCTCAACCTTCAATCCTCAATACTCAATCTTCAATCCTGAATCCTCAATCCTCAACACTCAATCCTCAATCCTCATTCCTCAATCGTCAATCTTCAATCCTCAATTTTCAATCCTCAATAATCAATCTTCAATCCTCAATCCTCAATCCTCAATTCTCAATCCTCAATCGTCAGTCTTCAATCCTCAATACTCAATCTTCAATCCTGAATCCTCAATCCTCAATCCTCAATCCTCATTCTTCAATCCTCATTCTTCAATCCTCAATACCCAATCCTCAATCTTCAATCCTCAATCCTCAATCCTCAATTCTCAATCCTCAATCCTCAACCCTCAATATTCAATCCTCAATACTCAATCTTCAATCCTCAATCCTCAATCCTCAGTCATCAATTCTCAATCTTCAATTCTCAATCGTGAATCCTCACCCCTCAATCCTCAATCCTCAATCCTCGTTCCTCAAACCTCAATCCTCAACCCTCAGTCCTCATTCTCAATTCTCAATGCTCAATTCTCAATCCTCAATCCTCAATCCTCAATCCTCAATCTTCAATCCTCAATAATCAATCCCCAATCCTGCATTCTCAATCCCCAATCCTCAATCCTTAATCCTCAATCTTGAATCCTCAATCCCCAGTCCTCAATCTTCAATCCTCAATGATCAATCCCCAATCCTCAATCCTCAGTCCTCAATCCTCAATCCTCAACCCTCAAACCTCAAACCTCAACCGTCAGTCCTCGTCCTCAAACCTCAACCCTCAATCCTCCATCCTCAATCTTCAATCATCAATACTCAATCTTCAATCCTCAATCCTCAATCCTCAATCCTCAATCCTCAATCCTCAATATTCAACGCACAACCCTCAACCATCAATCCTCAATACACAATCAACAATCCTCAGTTCTCAATACTCAATAGAATACCCTGAATCCTCATGGTTCAATACTCAACCAGCAATATTCCATAATCAAATCTCAATCCTCAAACATCAATTCTCAACACTCAAACCTCAATCCTCAATCCTCAATCTTCAATCGTCAATACCCAATCCTCACTCTTCAATCCTCAATCCTCAATCCTCAATTCTCAATCCTCAATCTTCAGTCCTCAAATCTCAATCCTGAATCCTCAATCATGAATCCTCAATCTTCAGCCCTTAGTCCTACACAATCAGTAGTCAATCCTCAATCCTCAATAGAATGTCCTCAATTTACAGTTTTCAATACTCAATACTCAATCTGCAATCTTCAGATCTTCACCCACAAACATCAATTATCATCACTCAACCCTCAATACTCAGTCCCCAATCCTCAATCTTCAATCCTCAATCCTCAATCCTCAATCCTCAATCTTAATCTTCAATCCTCAATACTGAATCTTCAATCCTCAATCCTCAATGCTCAATCCTCAATCCTCAATCCTCAATCTTCAATCCTCAATACTCAATCTTCAATCCTCAATCCTGAATCCTCAACTCTCAATCCTCAATCCTCAATCCTCAATCGTCAATCTTCACTCCTCAATACTCAATCTTCAATCCTCAATCCTCAATCCTCAATCCACATTCTTCAATCCTCAATCCTCAATCCTCAATCGTCAATCCTCAATCCCCAATCCTCAATCTTCAATCCTCAGTCCCAAATCCTCAATCTTCAATACTCAATCCTCAATCCTCAATCCTCAATCCTCAATACACAATCCTCATTCTTCAATCCTCAATACCCAATCCTCAATCTTCAATCCTCAATCCTCAATCCTCAATTCTCAACCCTCAGTCCTCAATCCTCAATCCTCAATCCTCAAACCTCAAACCTCAACCGTCAGTCCTCGTCCTCAAACCTCAACACTCAATCCTCCATCCTCAATCTTCAATCATCAATACTCAATCTTCAATCCTCAATCCTCAATCCTCAGACTTCAGACATCAATACTCAACCCACAGTCGTCGTCCTCAATCCACAACCCTCAATCCTCAATCCCCAATCTTGAATCATTAATATTCAATCTTCAATCCACAATCCTCAATCCTCAATCCTCAACCCACAATCCTCTACGTTCAATCCTCAATACCCAATCCTCAGTCTTCAATCCTCAATCCTCAATCCTCAACCCTCAATCCTCAATCCTCAGCCCTCAAACCTCAATCCTGAATCCTCAATCCTGAATCCTCAATCTTCAGCCCTGAGTCCTCAACAATCAGTTGTCAATCCTCAATCCTCAATAGAGTATCCTCAATTCACAGTTTTCATAACTCAATACTCAATCTGCCATCTTCAGATCTCTATCCACAAACATCAATTCTCATCACTCAACCCTCAATGCTCAGTCCCCAATCCTCAAGCTTCAATCCTCAATCCTCAGTCCTCAATCCTCTATCTTAATCTTCAATCCTCAATACTCAAACTTCAATCCTCAATCCTCAATGCCCTATCCTCAATCCTCAACCTTCAATCCTCAATACTCAATCTTCAATCCTGAATCCTCAATCCTCAACACTCAATCCTCAATCCTCATTCCTCAATCGTCAATCTTCAATCCTCAATTTTCAATCCTCAATAATCAATCTTCAATCCTCAATCCTCAATCCTCAATTCTCAATCCTCAATCGTCAGTCTTCAATCCTCAATACTCAATCTTCAATCCTGAATCCTCAATCCTCAATCCTCAATCCTCATTCTTCAATCCTCAATACCCAATCCTCAATCTTCAATCCTCAATCCTCAATCCTCAATTCTCAATCCTCAATCCTCAACCCTCAATATTCAATCCTCAATACTCAATCTTCAATCCTCAATCCTCAATCCTCAGTCATCAATTCTCAATCTTCAATTCTCAATCGTGAATCCTCACCCCTCAATCCTCAATCCTCAATCCTCGTTCCTCAAACCTCAATCCTCAACCCTCAGTCCTCATTCTCAATTCTCAATGCTCAATTCTCAATCCTCAATCCTCAATCCTCAATCCTCAATCTTCAATCCTCAACAATCAATATTCAATCCTCAATCCTCAATCCTCAATCCTCAATCCTCAATCCTCAATCTTCAATCCTCAATACTCAATGCTCAATACTCAATCTACAATCCTCAATCGTCAATCCTCAATCCTCCATCCTGAATCCTCAATACTCAATCCTCAATCCTCAATCCTCAATATTCAAGCCTCAATACTCAATCTTCAATCCTCAATCCTCAATCCTCAATCCTCCATCCTGAATCCTCAATACTCAATCCTCAATCTTCAATCCTCAATACTCAATCTTCAATCCTCAATCCTCGATCCTCAATCCTCAATCCTCATTCCTCAATCCTCAATACCCAATCCTCAATCCTCAATCCTCAATCCTCAATCCTCAATTCTCAATCCTCAATCCTCAATCCTCAATCATCAATCCTCAATCCTCAATCCTTAATCATCCACCTCAATCTTCAATACTCAATCCTCAATCCTCATTCCTCAATCCTCAATACTCAACCATCAATCCTCAATACTCAATCCTCAATCCTCAATATTCAACACACAACCCTCAACCATCAATTCTCAATACCCAACCATCAATCCTCAATTATCAACACTCAATAGAATATCCTGAATTCTCATGGTTCAATACTCAATCCACATTATTCAATAATCAAATCTCAATCCTCAAACATCAATCCTCAACACTCAATCCTCAACACTCAGTCCTCTCTCTTCAATCCTCCATCCTCAATCCTCAATCCTGAAGCGTCAATCCTCAATCCTCAATACTCAACCCTCAATCCTCAGTCCTCAAAACTCAATCCCGAATCCTCAATCCTGAATCCTCATTCTTCAGCCCCCAGTCCTCAACAATCAATTGTCAATCCTCAATCCTCAATAGAATATCCTGAATTCACAGTTTTCAATACTCAATCCCCATTCTACAATCTTCAAATCTCAATACACAAACATCAATTCTCACCACTCAACCCTCAACACTCAGTCCTCAATCTTCAATCCTCAATCCTCAATCCTCAATCTTCAATCCTCAATACTAAACCTTCAATCCTCAATCCTCAATCGTCAATCCTAAATGAAAATCCTCAATCCTCTATCTCCAATCCTCAATACTCAATCTTCAATCCTCAATCCTCAATCCTCAATCCTCAATCTTCAATCCTCAATACCCAATCCTCACTCCTCAATCCTCAATCCTCAATCCTCAATTCTCAACCCTCAATCCTCAGTCCTCCGTCCTCAGTCCTCAAACCTCAATCCTCAAACCTCAGCCCTCATTCTCAAACCTCAGTCCTCAACACTCAATCATCAATATTCAATCCTCAATACTCAATCTTCAATCCTGATTCTTCAATCCTCAATACCCAATCCTCAATCTTCAACACTCAATACTCAATCCTGAATTCTCAATCCTCAATCCTCAATCCTCAGACCTCAAACATAAATGCTCAACCCTCAGTCCTCGTCCTCAATCCACAACCCTCAATCCTCAATCTTCAATCATCAATATTCAGTCTTCAATCCTCAATCCTCAATCCTCAATCCTCAATCCTCATTCCTCAATCCTCAATGTTCAATCATCAATCCTCAATCCTCAGTCCTCAATCCTCAACACTCAATCCTCAGTCATCAATCTTCAATCATCAATACTCAGTCTTCAATCCTCAATCTTCAATCCTCAATTCTCGATCCTCAATCCTCAGTATTCAACACACAACCCTCAACCATCGATCCTCAATACTCAACCATCAATCCTCAATTCTCAATATTCAATAGAATATCCTGAATTCTCATGATTCAATACTCAATCCACATTATTCAATAACCAAATCTCAATCCTCAAACATCAATCTTCAACACTCAATCCTCAACACTCAGTCCTCTCTCTTCAATCCTCCATCCTCAGTCCTCAATCCTCAAGCGTCAACACTCAATCCTCAATCCTCAACCCTCAATCCTCAGTCCTCAAACCTCAATCCCGAATCCTCAATCCTGAATCCTCAATCTTCAGCCCTCAGTCCTCAACAATCATTTGTCAAACCTCAATCCTCAATAGAATATCCTCAATTCACTGCTTTCAATACTCAATCCTCAATCTGCAATCTTCAAATCTCTATCCACAAACATCAATTATCATCACTCAACCCTCAACACTTAGTCCTCAATGTTCAATCCTCAATTCTCAATTCTCAATCCTCAATCCTCAATCCTCAATCCTCAATCCTCAACCCTCAATCCTCAATCTTCAATCATCAATATTCAATCTTCAATCCTCAATCCACAATCCTCAATCCTCAATCCTCAATCCTCAATATTCAATCCTCAATCCTCGAACCTCAATCCTCAATGCTCAATCTTCAATCCTCAACACTCAATCCTCAATCCTCAATCTTCAATCCTCAATCCTCAATCCTCAATCCTCAATCCTCAATCTTCAATCCTCAATTCTCAATTTTCAATCCTCAATCCTCAATCCTCAATCTTCAATCCTGAATCCTCAATGCTCAATTCTCAATCCTCAATCCTCAACCCTCAATATTCAATCCTCAATACTCAATCTTCAATCCTCAATCCTCAATCCTCAGTCATCAATTCTCAATCTTCAATTCTCAATCGTGAATCCTCACTCCTCAATCCTCAATCCTCAATCCTCGTTCCTCAAACCTCAATCCTCAACCCTTAGTCCCCATTCTCAATTCTCAATGCTCAATTCTCAATCCTCAATCCTCAATCCTCAATCCTCAATCTTCAATCCTCAATAATCAATCTCCAATCCTAGATCCTCAATCCCCAATCATCAATCCTTAATACTCAATCTTGAATCCTCGATACCCAGTCCTCAATCTTCAATGCTCAATGCTCAATCCTCAATCCTCAATCCTCAGTCCTCAATCCTCAATCCTCAATCCTCAAACCTCAAACCTCAACCACCAGTCCTCGTCCTCAAACCTCAACCCTCAATCCTCCATCCTCAATCTTCAATCATTAATACTCAATCTTCAATCCTCAATCCTCAATCCTCAATCCTCAATCCTCGATCCTCAATCCTCAATCTTCAACCCTCAATCCTCGATCCTCAATCCTCAATCCTCAATCCTCAATCCTCAATCTTCAATCCTCAATTCTCAATTTTCAATCCTCAATCCTCAATCCTCAATCTTCAATCCTGAATCCTCAATGCTCAATTCTCAATCCTCAATCCTCAACCCTCAATATTCAATCCTCAATACTCAATCTTCAATCCTCAATGCTCAATCCTCAGTCATCAATTCTCAATCTTCAATTCTCAATCGTGAATCCTCACTCCTCAATCCTCAATCCTCAATCCTCGTTCCTCAAACCTCAATCCTCAACCCTTAGTCCTCATTCTCAATTCTCAATGCTCAATTCTCAATCCTCAATCCTCAATCCTCAATCCTCAATCTTCAATCCTCAATAATCAATCTCCAATCCTAGATCCTCAATCCCCAATCATCAATCCTTAATCCTCAATCTTGAATCCTCGATACCCAGTCCTCAATCTTCAATGCTCAATGCTCAATCCTCAATCCTCAATCCTCAGTCCTCAATCCTCAATCCTCAATCCTCAAACCTCAAACCTCAACCAGCAGTCCTCGTCCTCAAACCTCAACCCTCAATCCTCCATCCTCAATCTTCAATCATCAATACTCAATCTTCAATCCTCAATCCTCAATCCTCAATCCTCAATCCTCGATCCTCAATCCTCAATCTTCAACCCTTAATCCTCGATCCTCAATCCTCAAACCTCAATCTTCAATCCTCAATACTCAATCTTCAATCCTCAATTCTCAATCCTCAATCCTCAATCCTCAATCCTCAATCCTCAATCTTCAATCCTCAATACTCAATCTTCAATCCTCAATCCTCAATCTTCTATCCTCAATCCTCTTTCTCCAGTCCTCAACACCCAATCCTCAATCTTCAATCCCAAATCCTCAATCCTCAATCCTCAGTCCTCAACCCTCAATCCTCTACGTTCAATCCTAAATACCCATTCCTCAGTCTTCAATCCTCAATCCTCAATCCTCAATCCTCAATCCTCAATCCTCAGTCATCAAACCTCAATCCTGAATCCTCAATCCTGAATCCTCAATCTTCAGCCCTGAGTCCTCAACAATCAGTTGTCAATCCTCAATCCTCAATAGAGTATCCTCAATTCACAGGTTTCAATACTCAATACTCAATCTGCAATCTTCAGATCTCTATACACAAACATCAATACTCATCACTCAACCCTCAATACTCAGTCCCCAATCCTCAATCTTCAATCCTCAATCCTCAATCCTCAATCCTCAATCTTAATCTTCAATCCTCAATACTCAATCTTCAATCCTCAATCCTCAATCCTCAATCCTCAATCCTCAATCCTCAATCTTCAATCCTCAATACTCAATCTTCAATCCTCAATCCTGAATCCTCAACTCTCAATCCTCAATCCTCAATCCTCAATCGTCAATCTTCACTCCTCAATACTCAATCTTCAATCCTCAATCCTCAATCCTCAATCCACATTCTTCAATCCTCAATTCCCTATCCTCAATCCTCAATCCTCAATCCTCAATCCTCAATCCTCAATCGTCAATCCTCAATCCCCAATCCTCAATCTTCAATCCTCAGTCCCAAATCCTCAATCTTCAATACTCAATCCTCAATCCTCAATCCTCAATCCTCAATCTTAATCTTCAATCCTCAATACTCAATCTTCAATCCCCAATCCTCAATGCTCAATCCTCAATCCTCAATCTTCAATCCTCAGTACTCAATCTTCAATCCTCAATCCTGAATCCTCAACCCTCAATCCTCAATCCTCAATCCTGAATCGTCAATCTTCACTCCTCAATACTCAATCTTCAATCCTCAATCCTCAATCCTCAATCCACATTCTTCAATCCTCAATTCCCTATCCTCAATCTTCAATCCTCAATCCTCAATCCGCAATCGTCAATCCTCAGTCCTCAATCCTCAATCTTCAATCCTCAGTCCCAAATCCTCAATCTTCAATACTCAATCCTCAAACCTCAAACTTCAATCCTGAATACTCAATCTTCAATCCTCAATCCTCAATCCTCAATACACAATCCTCATTCTTCAATCCTCAATACCCAATCCCCAATCTTCAATCCTCAATCCTCAATCCTCAATTCTCAACCCTCAGTCCTCAATCCTCAATCCTCAATCCTCAAACCTCAAACCTCAACCGTCAGTCCTCGTCCTCAAACCTCAACACTCAATCCTCCATCCTCAATCTTCAATCATCAATACTCAATCTTCAATCCTCAATCCTCAATCCTCAGACTTCATACATCAATACTCAACCCACAGTCGTCGTCCTCAATCCACAACCCTCAATCCTCAATCCCCAATCTTGAATCATTAATATTCAATCTTCAATCCACAATCCTCAATCCTCAATCCTCAACCCACAATCCTCTACGTTCAATCCTCAATACCCAATCCTCAGTCTTCAATCCTCAATCCTCAATCCTCAACCCTCAATCCTCAATCTTCAGCCCTCAAACCTCAATCCTGAATCCTCAATCCTGAATCCTCAATCTTCAGCCCCGAGTCCTCAACAATCAGTTGTCAATCCTCAATCCTCAATAGAGTATCCTCAATTCACAGTTTTCATAACTCAATACTCAATCTGCAATCTTCAGATCTCTATCCACAAACATCAATTCTCATCACTCAACCCTCAATGCTCAGTCCCCAATCCTCAATCTTCAATCCTCAATCCTCAGTCCTCAATCCTCTATCTTAATCTTCAATCCTCAATACTCAAACTTCAATCCTCAATCCTCAATGCCCTATCCTCAATCCTCAACCTTCAATCCTCAATACTGAATCTTCAATCCTGAACCCTCAATCCTCAACACTCAATCCTCAATCCTCATTCCTCAATCGTCAATCTTCAATCCTCAATTTTCAATCCTCAATAATCAATCTTCAATCCTCAATCCTCAATCCTCAATTCTCAATCCTCAATCGTCAGTCTTCAATCCTCAATACTCAATCTTCAATCCTGAATCCTCAATCCTCAATCCTCAATCCTCATTCTTCAATCCACAATACCCAATCCTCAATCTTCAATCCTCAATCCTCAATCCTCAATTCTCAATCCTCAATCCTCAACCCTCAATATTCAATCCTCAATACTCAATCTTCAATCCTCAATCCTCAATCCTCAGTCATCAATTCTCAATCTTCAATTCTCAATCGTGAATCCTCACCCCTCAATCCTCAATCCTCAATCCTCGTTCCTCAAACCTCAATCCTCAACCCTCAGTCCTCATTCTCAATTCTCAATGCTCAATTCTCAATCCTCAACCCTCAGTCCTCATTCTCAATTCTCAATGCTCAATTCTCAATTCTCAATCCTCATTCCTCAATCCTCAATCTTCAATCCTCAATAATCAATCTCCTATCCTAGATCATCAATTCCCAATACTCTATCATTAATCCACAATATTCAATCCTCTATCCCCAGTCCTCAATCTTCAATCCCCAAAGCTCAATAATCAATCCTCAATCCTCAGTCCTCAATCCTCAATCCTCAGTGCTCAATCCTGAATCCTCAATACTCAAACCTCAATCCTCAACCGTCAGTGCTTGTCCTCAATCCTCAACCCTCAATACTCAATCCTCAATCCTCAATCTTCAATCATCAATACTCACTCTTCAATCCTCAATCCTCAATCCTCAATCCTCAATCCTCAATCCTCAATATTCAATACACAACCCTCAAACATCAATCCTCAATACTCAATCATCAATCCTCAATTCTCAATACTCAATGGAATATCCTGAATTCTCAGTTTTCAATACTCAATCCTCAATCTTCAATCATCAAGTCTCCATCCACAAACATCAATTCTCATCACGCAACCCTCAACACTCAATTCTCAATACTCAATCCTCAATCTTGAATCCTCAATCCTCAATCCTCAATCCTCAATCCTCAATCCTCAATCACCAATCCTCAATCTTCAACACTCAAGCCTCAATCCTCAATCCTCAATCCTCAATCCTCAATCTTCAATCATCAATCCTCAATCTTCAATACTCAATCCTCAATCCTCAATCCTCAATCCTCAATACTCAACCATCAGTCCTCAATTCTGAATACTCAATAGAATATACTGAATTCTTAGTATTCAATACTCAAACCTCAATCCTCAACCCTCAGACCTCATCCTCCATCCTCAATCCTCAATCCTCAAACCTCAATCTTCAATCATCAATACTCAATCTTCGATCCTCAATGCTCAACCCTCAATCCTCAATCCTCAATCCTCAGTCATGAATACTTAATCTTCAATACTCAGACCTCAATACTCAAGCCTCAATACTCAATCATCAATCTTCAATCCTCAACACTCAATCCTGAATCCTCAATCCGCAGTCCTCAATCTTCAATCCTCAATACACAATCTTCAATCCTCAATATTCAACACACAACCCTCAACCTTCAATCCTCAATACTCAACCATCAATCCACAATTCTCAATACTCAATAGAATACCCTGAAATCTCAGTTTTCAATACTCAATCGTCATTCTTCAATATTCAAGTTTCCATCCACAAACATCAATACTCATCACTCAATCCTCAACACTCATTCCTCAATCTTCAATCCTCAATCCTCAATCCTCAATCCTCAATCCTCAATCCTCAATCCTCAGTCATGAATACTCAATCTTCAATAATTCAATCCTCAATCCTCAATCCTCAATCCTCAATACCCAATCCTTAATCCTCAATCTTCAATCCTCAATCCCGAGTCCTCAATCTTCAATCCTCAATGCTCAATCATCAATCCTGAACCGTCAGAGCTCGTCCTCAATCCTCAACCCTCAATCCTCAATCCTCAATCTTCAATCATCAATACTCTATCTTCAATCCTCAATCTTCAATCCTCAATCCTCAATCCTCAATCCTCAACATTCAACACACAACGCCCAACCATCAATCCTCAATTCTCAATACTCAATAGAATACCCTGAATTCTCATGATTCAATACTCAATCCACAATATTCAATAATCAAATCTCAACCCTCAAACATCATTTCTCAACACTCAGTCCTCAACACTCAGTCCTCTCTCTTCAATCCTCCATCCTCAATCCTCAATCCTGAACCGTCAGACCTCGTCCTCAATCCTCAGCCCTCAATCCTCAAACCTCAATCTTCAATCATCAATACTCAATCTTCAATCCTCAATCTTCAATCCTCAGTCCTCAATCCTCAATCCTCAATATTCAACACACAACCCCCAACCATCAATCCTGAATTCTCAATACTCAATAGAATACCCTGAATTCTCATGATTCAATACTCAATCCACAATATTCAATAATCAAATCTCAATCCTCAAACATCATTTCTCAACACTCAATCCTCAACACTCAGTCCTCTCTCTTCAATCCTCCATCCTCAATCCTCAATCCTCAAGCGTCAATCCTCAATCCTCAATCCTCAGTCCTCAGTCCTCAATCTTCAATACTCAATCCTCAATCCTCCATATTCAACACACAACCCTCAACCATCTATCCTCAATGCTCAAACATCAATCCTCAATTCTCAATACTCAATAGGATATCCTGAATTCTCAGTTTTCAATACTCAATCCTCAATCTTCAATCTTCAAATCTCCATCCACAAACGTCAATTCTCATCACTCAACCCTCAACACTCAGTCCTCAATCTTCAATACTCAATCCTCAATCCTCAATCCTCAATCCTCAATACTCAACCATCAGTCCTCAATTCTCAATACTCAATCTTCAATCCTCAATCCTGAATCCTCAATCATCAATACTCAAACTTCAATCCTCAATCCTCAATCTTCAATCCTCAACCCTCAATCCTCAATCCACAATCCTCAATCCTCACTCCTCAATCCTCAATCCTGAATCGTCAATCTTCCATCCTCAATACTCAATCTTCAATCCTCAATCCTCATTCCTCAATCCTCAATCCTCAATCTTCAATCCTCAATACTCAATCTTCAATCCTCAATCCTCTATCCTCATCCCTCAATCCTCAATCCTCAATCCTCAATTCTCAATCCTCAATCCTCAGTCCTCAGTCCTCAAACCACAATCCTCAACCCTCAGCCCTCATCCGCAATCCTCAATCCTCAACCCTCAGTCCTCCGTCCTCAAACCTCAATCCTCAGCCCTCAGACCTCATCCTCGATCCTCAATCCTCAATCCTCAATCCTGAATATTCAATCCTCAATACTCAATCTTCAATCCTCAATCCTCAGTCCTCAAACCTCAATTCTGAATCCTGAATACTAAACCTTCAATCCTCAATCCTCAGCCCTGAATACTCTACCATCAATTTTCAATCCTCAATCCCCAATGCTCAATCCTCAATCCTCATTCTTCAATCCTCAATACCCAATCCTCAATCTTCAATCCTCTATCCTCAATGCTCAATTCTCAATCCTCAATCCTCAAACCTCAATCTTCAATCTTCAATCCTCAATCCTCAAACCTCTATCCTCAATCCTCAATCCTCAATCCTCAATCCTCAATCCTCAACCTTCAACCCTCAATACTCAATCTTCAATCCTCAATCCTCAATCCTCAATCCTCAATCCTCCATCCTCAATATTCAACACACAACCCTCAACCATCAATCCTCAATACTCAACCATCAATCCTCAATTCGCAATACTCAATAGAGTATCCTGAATTCTCATGGTACAATACTCAATCCACAATTTTCAATAATCAAATCTCAATCCTCAAACATCAATTCGCAACACTCAATCCTCAACACTCAGTCCTCTCTCTTCAATCCTCCATCCTCAATCCTCAATCCTCAATCGTCAATCCTCAACTTTCAATCCTCAACCCTCAATCCTCAGTCCTCAAACCTCAATCACGAATCCTCAATCCTGAATCCTCAATCTTCAGCCCTCAGTCCTCAACAATCAATTGTCAATCCTCAATCCTCAATAGAATATCCTCAATTCACTGTTTTCAATACTCAATCCCCATTCTTCAATCTTCAAATCTCAATCCGCAAACATCAATTCTCATCACTCAGCCCTCAACGCTCAGTCCTCAATCCTCAATCCTCAATCCTCAATCCTCATTCTTCAATCCTCAATACCCAATCCTCAATCTTCATTCCTCAATCCTCAATCCTCAATTCTCAATACTCAATCCTCTGTCCTCAGTCCTCAAACCACAATCCTCAACCCTCAGCCCTCATCCTCAATCCTCAACCCTCAATCCTCAGTCCTCCGTCCTCAAACCTCAAACCTCAGCCCTTAGACCTCATCCTCAATCCTCAATCCTCAATCCTCAATCCTCAATCTTCAATCCTCAATACTCAATCTTCAATCGTCAATCCTCAGTCCTCAAACCTCAATTCTGAATCCTGAACACTCAATCTTCAATCCTCAATCCTCAGTCCTGAATACTCTACCATCAATCTTCAATCCTCAATCCCCAATGCTCAATCCTCAATCCTCATTCTTCAATCCTCAATACCCAATCCTCAATCGTCAATCCTCAATCCTGAATGTTCAATTCTCAATCCTCAATCCTCAAACCTCAATCTTCAATCCTCAATACTCAATCTTCAATCCTCAATCCTCAATCCTCTGTCATCAATCCTCAAACTTCAATTCTCAATCGTGAATCCTCACTCCTCAATCCTCAACCCTCAATCCTCGTTCCTCAAACCTCAATCCTCAAACCTCAGTCCTCATCCTCAATTCTAAATTCTCAATTCTCAATCCTCAATCCTCAATCCTCAATCCTCAATCTTCAATCCTCAATAATCAATCCCCAATCCTGCATTCTCAATCCCCAATCCTCAATCCTTAATCCTCAATCTTGAATCCTCAATCCCCAGTCCTCAATCTTCAATCCTCAATGATCAATCCCCAATCCTCAATCCTCAGTCCTCAATCCTCAATCCTCAACCCTCAAACCTCAAACCTCAACCGTCAGTCCTCGTCCTCAAACCTCAACCCTCAATCCTCCATCCTCAATCTTCAATCATCAATACTCAATCTTCAATCCTCAATCCTCAATCCTCAATCCTCAATCCTCAATCCTCAATATTCAACGCACAACCCTCAACCATCAATCCTCAATACACAATCAACAATCCTCAGTTCTCAATACTCAATAGAATACCCTGAATCCTCATGGTTCAATACTCAACCAGCAATATTCCATAATCAAATCTCAATCCTCAAACATCAATTCTCAACACTCAAACCTCAATCCTCAATCCTCAATCTTCAATCGTCAATACCCAATCCTCAGTCTTCAATCCTCAATCCTCAATCCTCAATTCTCAATCCTCAATCTTCAGTCCTCAAATCTCAATCCTGAATCCTCAATCATGAATCCTCAATCTTCAGCCCTTAGTCCTACACAATCAGTAGTCAATCCTCAATCCTCAATAGAATGTCCTCAATTTACAGTTTTCAATACTCAATACTCAATCTGCAATCTTCAGATCTTCACCCACAAACATCAATTATCATCACTCAACCCTCAATACTCAGTCCCCAATCCTCAATCTTCAATCCTCAATCCTCAATCCTCAAT
Source organism: Calliopsis andreniformis (assembly GCF_051401765.1). Lineage (NCBI taxonomy): Eukaryota > Metazoa > Arthropoda > Insecta > Hymenoptera > Andrenidae > Calliopsis > Calliopsis andreniformis. The sequence continues at coordinate 3,439,449 of NW_027480440.1, forward strand.
CCTCAATCTTAATCTTCAATCCTCAATACTGAATCTTCAATCCTCAATCCTCAATGCTCAATCCTCAATCCTCAATCCTCAATCTTCAATCCTCAATACTCAATCTTCAATCCTCAATCCTGAATCCTCAATTCTCAATCCTCAATCCTCAATCCTCAATCGTCAATCTTCACTCCTCAATACTCAATCTTCAATCCTCAATCCTCAATCCTCAATCCACATTCTTCAATCCTCAATTCCCTATCCTCAATCCTCAATCCTCAATCCTCAATCCTCAATCCTCAATCGTCAATCCTCAATCCCCAATCCTCAATCTTCAATCCTCAGTCCCAAATCCTCAATCTTCAATACTCAATCCTCAATCCTCAATCCTCAATCCTCAATACACAATCCTCATTCTTCAATCCTCAATACCCAATCCTCAATCTTCAATCTCCAATCCTCAATCCTCAATTCTCAACCCTCAGTCCTCAATCCTCAATCCTCAATCCTCAAACCTCAAACCTCAACCGTCAGTCCTCGTCCTCAAACCTCAACACTCAATCCTCCATCCTCAATCTTCAATCATCAATACTCAATCTTCAATCCTCAATCCTCAATCCTCAGACTTCAGACATCAATACTCAACCCACAGTCGTCGTCCTCAATCCACAACCCTCAATCCTCAATCCCCAATCTTGAATCATTAATATTCAATCTTCAATCCACAATCCTCAATCCTCAATCCTCAACCCACAATCCTCTACGTTCAATCCTCAATACCCAATCCTCAGTCTTCAATCCTCAATCCTCAATCCTCAACCCTCAATCCTCAATCTTCAGCCCTCAAACCTCAATCCTGAATCCTCAATCCTGAATCCTCAATCTTCAGCCCTGAGTCCTCAACAATCAGTTGTCAATCCTCAATCCTCAATAGAGTATCCTCAATTCACAGTTTTCATAACTCAATACTCAATCTGCCATCTTCAGATCTCTATCCACAAACATCAATTCTCATCACTCAACCCTCAATGCTCAGTCCCCAATCCTCAAGCTTCAATCCTCAATCCTCAGTCCTCAATCCTCTATCTTAATCTTCAATCCTCAATACTCAAACTTCAATCCTCAATCCTCAATGCCCTATCCTCAATCCTCAACCTTCAATCCTCAATACTCAATCTTCAATCCTGAATCCTCAATCCTCAACACTCAATCCTCAATCCTCATTCCTCAATCGTCAATCTTCAATCCTCAATTTTCAATCCTCAATAATCAATCTTCAATCCTCAATCCTCAATCCTCAATTCTCAATCCTCAATCGTCAGTCTTCAATCCTCAATACTCAATCTTCAATCCTGAATCCTCAATCCTCAATCCTCAATCCTCATTCTTCAATCCTCATTCTTCAATCCTCAATACCCAATCCTCAATCTTCAATCCTCAATCCTCAATCCTCAATTCTCAATCCTCAATCCTCAACCCTCAATATTCAATCCTCAATACTCAATCTTCAATCCTCAATCCTCAATCCTCAGTCATCAATTCTCAATCTTCAATTCTCAATCGTGAATCCTCACCCCTCAATCCTCAATCCTCAATCCTCGTTCCTCAAACCTCAATCCTCAACCCTCAGTCCTCATTCTCAATTCTCAATGCTCAATTCTCAATCCTCAATCCTCAATCCTCAATCCTCAATCTTCAATCCTCAATAATCAATCCCCAATCCTGCATTCTCAATCCCCAATCCTCAATCCTTAATCCTCAATCTTGAATCCTCAATCCCCAGTCCTCAATCTTCAATCCTCAATGATCAATCCCCAATCCTCAATCCTCAGTCCTCAATCCTCAATCCTCAACCCTCAAACCTCAAACCTCAACCGTCAGTCCTCGTCCTCAAACCTCAACCCTCAATCCTCCATCCTCAATCTTCAATCATCAATACTCAATCTTCAATCCTCAATCCTCAATCCTCAATCCTCAATCCTCAATCCTCAATATTCAACGCACAACCCTCAACCATCAATCCTCAATACACAATCAACAATCCTCAGTTCTCAATACTCAATAGAATACCCTGAATCCTCATGGTTCAATACTCAACCAGCAATATTCCATAATCAAATCTCAATCCTCAAACATCAATTCTCAACACTCAAACCTCAATCCTCAATCCTCAATCTTCAATCGTCAATACCCAATCCTCAGTCTTCAATCCTCAATCCACAATCCTCAATTCTCAATCCTCAATCTTCAGTCCTCAAATCTCAATCCTGAATCCTCAATCATGAATCCTCAATCTTCAGCCCTTAGTCCTACACAATCAGTAGTCAATCCTCAATCCTCAATAGAATGTCCTCAATTTACAGTTTTCAATACTCAATACTCAATCTGCAATCTTCAGATCTTCACCCACAAACATCAATTATCATCACTCAACCCTCAATACTCAGTCCCCAATCCTCAATCTTCAATCCTCAATCCTCAATCCTCAATCCTCAATCTTAATCTTCAATCCTCAATACTGAATCTTCAATCCTCAATCCTCAATGCTCAATCCTCAATCCTCAATCCTCAATCTTCAATCCTCAATACTCAATCTTCAATCCTCAATCCTGAATCCTCAACTCTCAATCCTCAATCCTCAATCCTCAATCGTCAATCTTCACTCCTCAATACTCAATCTTCAATCCTCAATCCTCAATCCTCAATCCACATTCTTCAATCCTCAATTCCCTATCCTCAATCCTCAATCCTCAATCCTCAATCCTCAATCCTCAATCGTCAATCCTCAATCCCCAATCCTCAATCTTCAATCCTCAGTCCCAAATCCTCAATCTTCAATACTCAATCCTCAATCCTCAATCCTCAATCCTCAATACACAATCCTCATTCTTCAATCCTCAATACCCAATCCTCAATCTTCAATCCTCAATCCTCAATCCTCAATTCTCAACCCTCAGTCCTCAATCCTCAATCCTCAATCCTCAAACCTCAAACCTCAACCGTCAGTCCTCGTCCTCAAACCTCAACACTCAATCCTCCATCCTCAATCTTCAATCATCAATACTCAATCTTCAATCCTCAATCCTCAATCCTCAGACTTCAGACATCAATACTCAACCCACAGTCGTCGTCCTCAATCCACAACCCTCAATCCTCAATCCCCAATCTTGAATCATTAATATTCAATCTTCAATCCACAATCCTCAATCCTCAATCCTCAACCCACAATCCTCTACGTTCAATCCTCAATACCCAATCCTCAGTCTTCAATCCTCAATCCTCAATCCTCAACCCTCAATCCTCAATCCTCAGCCCTCAAACCTCAATCCTGAATCCTCAATCCTGAATCCTCAATCTTCAGCCCTGAGTCCTCAACAATCAGTTGTCAATCCTCAATCCTCAATAGAGTATCCTCAATTCACAGTTTTCATAACTCAATACTCAATCTGCCATCTTCAGATCTCTATCCACAAACATCAATTCTCATCACTCAACCCTCAATGCTCAGTCCCCAATCCTCAAGCTTCAATCCTCAATCCTCAGTCCTCAATCCTCTATCTTAATCTTCAATCCTCAATACTCAAACTTCAATCCTCAATCCTCAATGCCCTATCCTCAATCCTCAACCTTCAATCCTCAATACTCAATCTTCAATCCTGAATCCTCAATCCTCAACACTCAATCCTCAATCCTCATTCCTCAATCGTCAATCTTCAATCCTCAATTTTCAATCCTCAATAATCAATCTTCAATCCTCAATCCTCAATCCTCAATTCTCAATCCTCAATCGTCAGTCTTCAATCCTCAATACTCAATCTTCAATCCTGAATCCTCAATCCTCAATCCTCAATCCTCATTCTTCAATCCTCAATACCCAATCCTCAATCTTCAATCCTCAATCCTCAATCCTCAATTCTCAATCCTCAATCCTCAACCCTCAATATTCAATCCTCAATACTCAATCTTCAATCCTCAATCCTCAATCCTCAGTCATCAATTCTCAATCTTCAATTCTCAATCGTGAATCCTCACCCCTCAATCCTCAATCCTCAATCCTCGTTCCTCAAACCTCAATCCTCAACCCTCAGTCCTCATTCTCAATTCTCAATGCTCAATTCTCAATCCTCAATCCTCAATCCTCAATCCTCAATCTTCAATCCTCAACAATCAATATTCAATCCTCAATCCTCAATCCTCAATCCTCAATCCTCAATCCTCAATCTTCAATCCTCAATACTCAATGCTCAATACTCAATCTACAATCCTCAATCGTCAATCCTCAATCCTTCATCCTGAATCCTCAATACTCAATCCTCAATCCTCAATCCTCAATATTCAAGCCTCAATACTCAATCTTCAATCCTCAATCCTCAATCCTCAATCCTCCATCCTGAATCCTCAATACTCAATCCTCAATCTTCAATCCTCAATACTCAATCTTCAATCCTCAATCCTCGATCCTCAATCCTCAATCCTCATTCCTCAATCCTCAATACCCAATCCTCAATCCTCAATCCTCAATCCTCAATCCTCAATTCTCAATCCTCAATCCTCAATCCTCAATCATCAATCCTCAATCCTCAATCCTTAATCATCCACCTCAATCTTCAATACTCAATCCTCAATCCTCATTCCTCAATCCTCAATACTCAACCATCAATCCTCAATACTCAATCCTCAATCCTCAATATTCAACACACAACCCTCAACCATCAATTCTCAATACCCAACCATCAATCCTCAATTATCAACACTCAATAGAATATCCTGAATTCTCATGGTTCAATACTCAATCCACATTATTCAATAATCAAATCTCAATCCTCAAACATCAATCCTCAACACTCAATCCTCAACACTCAGTCCTCTCTCTTCAATCCTCCATCCTCAATCCTCAATCCTGAAGCGTCAATCCTCAATCCTCAATACTCAACCCTCAATCCTCAGTCCTCAAAACTCAATCCCGAATCCTCAATCCTGAATCCTCATTCTTCAGCCCCCAGTCCTCAACAATCAATTGTCAATCCTCAATCCTCAATAGAATATCCTGAATTCACAGTTTTCAATACTCAATCCCCATTCTACAATCTTCAAATCTCAATACACAAACATCAATTCTCACCACTCAACCCTCAACACTCAGTCCTCAATCTTCAATCCTCAATCCTCAATCCTCAATCTTCAATCCTCAATACTAAACCTTCAATCCTCAATCCTCAATCGTCAATCCTCAATAATCAATCTCCTATCCTAGATCATCAATTCCCAATACTCTATCATTAATCCACAATATTCAATCCTCTATCCCCAGTCCTCAATCTTCAATCCCCAAAGCTCAGTAATCAATCCTCAATCCTCAGTCCTCAATCCTCAATCCTCAGTGCTCAATCCTGAATCCTCAATACTCAAACCTCAATCCTCAACCGTCAGTGCTTGTCCTCAATCCTCAACCCTCAATACTCAATCCTCAATCCTCAATCTTCAATCATCAATACTCACTCTTCAATCCTCAATCCTCAATCCTCAATCCTCAATCCTCAATCCTCAATATTCAATACACAACCCTCAAACATCAATCCTCAATACTCAATCATCAATCCTCAATTCTCAATACTCAATGGAATATCCTGAATTCTCAGTTTTCAATACTCAATCCTCAATCTTCAATCATCAAGTCTCCATCCACAAACATCAATTCTCATCACTCAACCCTCAACACTCAATTCTCAATACTCAATCCTCAATCTTGAATCCTCAATCCTCAATCCTCAATCCTCAATCCTCAATCCTCAATCACCAATCCTCAATCTTCAACACTCAAGCCTCAATCCTCAATCCTCAATCCTCAATCCTCAATCTTCAATCATCAATCCTCAATCTTCAATACTCAATCCTCAATCCTCAATCCTCAATCCTCAATACTCAACCATCAGTCCTCAATTCTGAATACTCAATAGAATATACTGAATTCTTAGTATTCAATACTCAAACCTCAATCCTCAACCCTCAGACCTCATCCTCCATCCTCAATCCTCAATCCTCAAACCTCAATCTTCAATCATCAATACTCAATCTTCGATCCTCAATGCTCAACCCTCAATCCTCAATCCTCAATCCTCAGTCATGAATACTTAATCTTCAATACTCAGACCTCAATACTCAAGCCTCAATACTCAATCATCAATCTTCAATCCTCAACACTCAATCCTGAATCCTCAATCCGCAGTCCTCAATCTTCAATCCTCAATACACAATCTTCAATCCTCAATATTCAACACACAACCCTCAACCTTCAATCCTCAATACTCAACCATCAATCCACAATTCTCAATACTCAATAGAATACCCTGAAATCTCAGTTTTCAATACTCAATCGTCATTCTTCAATATTCAAGTTTCCATCCACAAACATCAATACTCATCACTCAATCCTCAACACTCATTCCTCAATCTTCAATCCTCAATCCTCAATCCTCAATCCTCAATCCTCAATCCTCAATCCTCAGTCATGAATACTCAATCTTCAATAATTCAATCCTCAATCCTCAATCCTCAATCCTCAATACCCAATCCTTAATCCTCAATCTTCAATCCTCAATCCCGAGTCCTCAATCTTCAATCCTCAATGCTCAATCATCAATCCTGAACCGTCAGAGCTCGTCCTCAATCCTCAACCCTCAATCCTCAAACCTCAATCTTCAATCATCAATACTCAATCTTCAATCCTCAATCTTCAATCCTCAGTCCTCAATCCTCAATCCTCAATATTCAACACACAACCCCCAACCATCAATCCTGAATTCTCAATACTCAATAGAATACCCTGAATTCTCATGATTCAATACTCAATCCACAATATTCAATAATCAAATCTCAATCCTCAAACATCATTTCTCAACACTCAATCCTCAACACTCAGTCCTCTCTCTTCAATCCTCCATCCTCAATCCTCAATCCTCAAGCGTCAATCCTCAATCCTCAATCCTCAGTCCTCAGGCCTCAATCTTCAATACTCAATCCTCAATCCTCCATATTCAACACACAACCCTCAACCATCTATCCTCAATGCTCAAACATCAATCCTCAATTCTCAATACTCAATAGGATATCCTGAATTCTCAGTTTTCAATACTCAATCCTCAATCTTCAATCTTCAAATCTCCATCCACAAACGTCAATTCTCATCACTCAACCCTCAACACTCAGTCCTCAATCTTCAATACTCAATCCTCAATCCTCAATCCTCAATCCTCAATACTCAACCATCAGTCCTCAATTCTCAATACTCAATCTTCAATCCTCAATCCTGAATCCTCAATCATCAATACTCAACCTTCAATCCTCAATCCTCAATCTTCAATCCTCAACCCTCAATCCTCAATCCACAATCCTCAATCCTCACTCCTCAATCCTCAATCCTGAATCGTCAATCTTCCATCCTCAATACTCAATCTTCAATCCTCAATCCTCATTCCTCAATCCTCAATCCTCAATCTTCAATCCTCAATACTCAATCTTCAATCCTCAATCCTCTATCCTCATCCCTCAATCCTCAATCCTCAATCCTCAATTCTCAATCCTCAATCCTCAGTCCTCAGTCCTCAAACCACAATCCTCAACCCTCAGCCCTCATCCGCAATCCTCAATCCTCAACCCTCAGTCCTCCGTCCTCAAACCTCAATCCTCAGCCCTCACACCTCATCCTCGATCCTCAATCCTCAATCCTCAATCCTCAATATTCAATCCTCAATACTCAATCTTCAATCCTCAATCCTCAGTCCTCAAACCTCAATTCTGAATCCTGAATACTAAACCTTCAATCCTCAATCCTCAGCCCTGAATACTCTACCATCAATTTTCAATCCTCAATCCCCAATGCTCAATCCTCAATCCTCATTCTTCAATCCTCAATACCCAATCCTCAATCTTCAATCCTCTATCCTCAATGCTCAATTCTCAATCCTCAATCCTCAAACCTCAATCTTCAATCTTCAATCCTCAATCCTCAAACCTCTATCCTCAATCCTCAATCCTCAATCATCAATACTCAATCTTCAACACTCAATCCTCAATCCTCAATCCTCAATCCTCAATCCTCAATCATCAGTCCTCAATCTTCAATACTCAATCCTCAACCCTCAATCCACAATCCTCAATCCTCAGTCATGAATACTCAATCTTCAATACTCATCCTCAATCCTCAATCCTCAATCCTCAATCCTCAATCCTCAATCCTCATTCCTCAAACATCAACCCTCAACCGTCAGTCCTCATCCTCAATTCTCAATTCTCAAACCTCAATCCTCAATTCTCAATCTTCAATCCTCAATAATCAATCTCCAATCCTAGATCCTCAATCCCCAATCCTCAATCGTTAATCCTCAATCTTCAATCCTCAAACCACAGTCCTCAATCCTCAATACTCAATCTTCAATCCTCAATTCTCAATTCTCAATCCTCAATACTCAATCCTCAATCCCCGATCCCCAATCTTCAATACTCAATCCTCAACCCTCAATCCTCATTCCTCAATCTTCAATCCTCAATACTCAATCTTCAATTCTCAATCCGCAATCCTCAATCCTCAATCCTCAATCCTCAATCCTCATACTTCAATCCTCAACCGTCAGTCCTCGTACTCAATCCTGAATCCTCAACCCTCAATCCTCAATCTTCAATCATCAATACTCAATCTTCAATCCTCAATTCTCAATCCTCAATCTTCAATCCTCAATCCTCAATATTCAACACACACCCATCTACCATCAATTCTCAATACTCAACCATCAATCCTCAATTCTCAATACTCAATAGAATATCCTGAATTCTCATGATTCAATACTCAATCCACAATATTCAATAATCAAATCTCAATCCTCAAACATCAATTCTCAACACGCATTCCTCAACACTCGGTCCTCTCTCTTCAATCCTCCATCGTCTATCCTCTATCCTCAAGTGTCAATCCTTAATCCTCAATCCTCAACCCTCAATCGTCAGGCCTCAAACCTCAATTCCGAATCCTCAATCCTGAATGCTCAATCTTCATCCCACAGTCCGCAACAATCAATTGTCAATCCTCAATCCTCAATAGAGTATCCTCAATTCACAGTTTTCAATACTCAATCCCCAATCTTCAATCTTCAAATCTCAATCCACAGACATCAATTCTCATCACTCAACCCTCAACACTCAGTCCTCAATCTTCAATCCTCAATCCTCAATCCTCAATCTTCAATCCGCCATACTCAACCTTCAATCCTCGATCCTCAATCATCAATCCTCAATCCTCAATCCTCAGTCATCAATCCTCAATCTTCAATACTCAATCCTCAATAATCAATCCTGAATCCTCAATCCTCAATCCTCATTCCTCAAACCTCAATCCTCAACCCTCAGTCCTCATACTCAATTCTCAATCCTCATTCCTCAATCCTCAATCCTCAATACTCAATCCTCAATCCTCAATACTCAATCCTTAATCCTCAATCTTCAATCCTCAATCCCGAGTCCTCAATCTTCAATCCTCAATGCTCAATCATCAATCCTGAACCGTCAGACCTCGTCCTCAATCCTCAGCCCTCAATCCTCAAACCTCAATCTTCAATCATCTATACTCAATCTTCAATCCTCAATCTTCAATCCTCAGTCCTCAATCCTCAATCCTCAATATTCAACACACAACCCCCAACCATCAATCCTGAATTCTCAATACTCAATAGAATACCCTGAATTCTCATGATTCAATACTCAATCCACAATATTCAATAATCAAATCTCAATCCTCAAACATCATTTCTCAACACTCAATCCTCAACACTCAGTCCTCTCTCTTCAATCCTCCATCCTCAATCCTCAATCCTCAAGCGTCAATCCTCAATCCTCAATCCTCAGTCCTCAGTCCTCAATCTTCAATACTCAATCCTCAATCCTCCATATTCAACACACAACCCTCAACCATCTATCCTCAATGCTCAAACATCAATCCTCAATTCTCAATACTCAATAGGATATCCTGAATTCTCAGTTTTCAATACTCAATCCTCAATCTTCAATCTTCTAATCTCCATCCACAAACATCAATTCTCATCACTCAACCCTCAACACTCAGTCCTCAATCTTCAATACTCAATCCTCAATCCTCAATCCTCAATCCTCAATACTCAACCATCAATCCTCAATTCTCAATACTCAATCTTCAATCCTCAATCCTGAATCCTCAATCATCAATACTCAACCTTCAATCCTCAATCCTCAATCTTCAATCCTCAACCCTCAATCCTCAATCCACAATCCTCAATCCTCACTCCTCAATCCTCAATCCTGAATCGTCAATCTTCCATCCTCAATACTCAATCTTCAATCCTCAATCCTCATTCCTCAATCCTCAATCCTCAATCTTCAATCCTCAATACTCAATCTTCAATCCTCAATCCTCTATCCTCATCCCTCAATCCTCAATCCTCAATCCTCAATTCTCAATCCTCAATCCTCAGTCCTCAGTCCTCAAACCACAATCCTCAACCCTCATCCCTCATCCTCAATCCTCAATCCTCAACCCTCAGTCCTCCGTCCTCAAACCTCAATCCTCAGCCCTCAGACCTCATCCTCGATCCTCAATCTTCAATCCTCAATCCTCAATATTCAATCCTCAATACTCAATCTTCAATCCTCAATCCTCAGTCCTCAAACCTCAATTCTGAATCCTGAATACTAAACCTTCAATCCTCAATCCTCAGCCCTGAATACTCTACCATCAATTTTCAATCCTCAATCCCCAATGCTCAATCCTCAATCCTCATTCTTCAATCCTCAATACCCAATCCTCAATCTTCAATCCTCTATCCTCAATGCTCAATTCTCAATCCTCAATCCTCAAACCTCAATCTTCAATCTTCAATACTCGATCTTCAATCCTCAATCCTCAATCCTCAGTCATCAATCCTCAATCCTGAATCCCCAATCTTCAATCCTCAATAATCAATCTCCAATACTAGATCCTCAATCCCCAATCCTGAATCCTTAATCCTCAATCCTGAATTCTCAATCCCCAGTCCTCAATCTTCAATCCTCAATGCTCAATCCTCAATCCTCGATCCTCAGTCCTCAATCCTCAATACTCAATCCTCAAACCTCAAACCTCAACCGTCAGTCCTCGTCCTCAAACCTCAACACTCAATCCTCCATCCTCAATCTTCAATCATCAATACTCAATCTTCAATCCCCAATCCTCAATCCTCAATCCTCAATCCTCAATCCTCAATCCTCAATATTCAACGCACAACCCTAAACCATCAATCCTCAATACTCAACCATCAATCCTCAGTTCTCAATACTCAATAGAATATCCTGAATTCTCATGGTTCAATACTCAATCCGCAATATTGAATAATCAAATCTCAATCCCCAAACATCAATTCTCAATACTCAATCCTCAACACTCAGTTCTCTCTCTTCAATCCTCAATCCTCAATCCTCAATCTTCAATCCTCAACACTCAATCTTCAATCCTCAATCCTCAATTCTCAATCCTCAATGCTCAATCCTCAATCCTCAATCCTCAATCCTCAATCCTCAATAATCAGTCCTCAATCTTCAATCCTCAATACCCAATCCTCAGGCTTCGATCCTCAATCCTCAATCCTCAATCCTCAATCTCAATCCTCAATAATCAATCTCCTATCGTAGATCCTCAATCCACAATACTCTATCCTTAATCCTCTATATTCAATCCTCTATCGCCAGTCCACAATCTTCAATCCCCAAAGCTCAATAGTCAATCCTCAATCCTCAGTCCTCAATCCCCAATCCTCAGTCCGCAATCCTCAATCCTCAATACTCAAACCTCAACCCTCAACGTCAGTCCTCGTCCTCAATCCTCAACCCCCAATCCTCAATCCTCAATCTTCAATCATCAATACACAATCTTCAATCCTCAATCCTCAATCCTCAATACTCAATCCTCAATCCTCAATATTCAATACACAACCCTCAAACATCAATACTCAATACTCAATCATCAATCCTCAATTCTCAATTCTCAATAGAATATCCTGAATTCTCAGCCTTCAATACTCAATCCTCAATCTTCAATCTTCAAGTCTCCATCCACAAACATCAATTCTCATCACTCAACTCTCAACACTCAATCCTCAATCCTCAATCCTCAATCTTCAATCCTCAATCCTCAAACCTCTATCCTCAATCCTCAATCCTCAATCACCAATACTCAATCTTCAACACTCAATCCTCAATCCTCAATCCTCAATCCTCAATCCTCAATCATCAGTCCTCAATCTTCAATACTCAATCCTCAACCCTCAATCCTCAATCCTCAATCCTCAGTCATGAATACTCAATCGTCAATACACATCCTCAATCCTCAATCCTCAATCCTCAATCCTCAATCCTCAATCCTCAATCCTCATCCCTCAAACATCAATCCTCAACCCTCAGTCCTCATCCTCAATTCTCAATTCTCAAACCTTAATCCTCAATTCTCAATCTTCAATCCTCAATAATCAATCTCCAATCCTAGATCCTCAATCCCCAATCCTCAATCGTTAATCCTCAATCTTCAATCCTCAAACCACTGTCCTCAATCCTCAATACTCAATCTTCAATCCTCAATCCTCAATTCTCAATCCTCAATACTCAATCCTCAATCCCCGATCCCCAATCTTCAATCCTCAATCCTCAACCCTCAATCCTCATTCCTCAATCTTCAATCCTCAATACGCAATCTTCAATTCTCAATCCGCAATCCTCAATCCTCAATCCTCAATCCTCAATCCTCAAACTTCAATCCTCAACCGTCAGTCCTCGTACTCAATCCTCAACCCTCAACCCTCAATCCTCAATCTTCAATCATCAATACTCAATCTTCAATCCTCAATTCTCAATCCTCAATCTTCAATCCTCAATCCTCAATATTCAACACACACCCATCTACCATCAATTCTCAATACTCAACCATCAATCCTCAATTCTCAATACTCAATAGAATATCCTGAATTCTCATGATTCAATACTCAATCCACAATATTCAATAATCTAATCTCAATCCTCAAACATCAATTCTCAACACGCATTCCTCAACACTCGGTCCTCTCTCTTCAATCCTCCATCGTCTATCATCTATCCTGAAGTGTCAATCCTCAATCCTCAATCCTCAACCCTCAATCGTCAGGCCTCAAACCTCAATTCCGAATCCTCAATCCTGAATGCTCAATCTTCATTCCACAGTCCGCAACAATCAATTGTCAATCCTCAATCCTCAATAGAGTATCCTCAATTCGCAGTTTTCAATACTCAATCCCCATTCTTCAATCTTGAAATCTCAATCCACAGACATCAATTCTCATCACTCAACCCTCAACACTCAGTCCTCAATCTTCAATCCTCAATCCTCAATCCTCAATCTTCAATCCTCCATACTCAACCTTCAATCCTCGATCCTCAATCATCAATCCTCAATCCTCAATCCTCAGTCATCAATCCTCAATCTTCAATACTCAATCCTCAATAATCAATCCTGAATCCTCAATCCTCAATCCTCATTCCTCAAACCTCAATCCTCAACCCTCAGTCCTCATACTCAATTCTCAATCCTCATTCCTCAATCCTCAATCCTCAATCATCAATCCTCAATCCTCAATACTCAATCCTTAATCCTCAATCTTCAATCCTCAATCCCGACTCCTCAATCTTCAATCCTCAATGCTCAATCATCAATCCTGAACAGTCAGACCTCGTCCTCAATCCTCAGCCATCAATCCTCAAACCTCAATCTTCAATCATCAATACTCAATCTTCAATCCTCAATCTTCAATCCTCAGTCCTCAATCCTCAATCCTCAATATTCAACACACAACCCCCAACCATCAATACTCAATTCTCAATACTCAATAGAATACCCTGAATTCTCATGATTCAATACTCAATCCACAATATTCAATAATCAAATCTCAATCCTCAAACATCATTTCTCAACACTCAATCCTCAACACTCAGTCCTCTCTCTTCAATCCTCCATCGTCTATCCTCTATCCTCAAGTGTCAATCCTTAATCCTCAATCCTCAACCCTCAATCGTCAGGCCTCAAACCTCAATTCCGAATCCTCAATCCTGAATGCTCAATCTTCATCCCACAGTCCGCAACAATCAATTGTCGATCCTCAATCCTCAATAGAGTATCCTCAATTCACAGTTTTCAATACTCAATCCCCAATCTTCAATCTTCAAATCTCAATCCACAGACATCAATTCTCATCACTCAACCCTCAACACTCAGTCCTCAATCTTCAATCCTCAATCCTCAATCCTCAATCTTCAATCCTCCATACTCAACCTTCAATCCTCGATCCTCAATCATCAATCCTCAATCCTCAATCCTCAGTCATCAATCCTCAATCTTCAATACTCAATCCTCAATAATCAATCCTGAATCCTCAATCCTCAATCCTCATTCCTCAAACCTCAATCCTCAACCCTCAGTCCTCATACTCAATTCTCAATCCTCATTCCTCAATCCTCAATCCTCAATACTCAATCCTCAATCCTCAATACTCAATCCTTAATCCTCAATCTTCAATCCTCAATCCCGAGTCCTCAATCTTCAATCCTCAATGCTCAATCATCAATCCTGAACCGTCAGACCTCGTCCTCAATCCTCAGCCCTCAATCCTCAAACCTCAATCTTCAATGATCAATACTCAGTCTTCAATCCTCAATCTTCAATCCTCAGTCCTCAATCCTCAATCCTCAATATTCAACACACAACCCCCAACCATCAATCCTGAATTCTCAATACTCAATAGAATACCCTGAATTCTCATGATTCAATACTCAATCCACAATATTCAATAATCAAATCTCAATCCTCAAACATCATTTCTCAACACTCAATCCTCAACACTCAGTCCTCTCTCTTCAATCCTCCATCCTCAATCCTCAATCCTCAAGCGTCAATCCTCAATCCTCAATCCTCAGTCCTCAGTCCTCAATCTTCAATACTCAATCCTCAATCCTCCATATTCAACACACAACCCTCAACCATCTATATTCAATGCTCAAACATCAATCCTCAATTCTCAATACTCAATAGGATATCCTGAATTCTCAGTTTTCAATACTCAATCCTCAATCTTCAATCTTCAAATCTCCATCCACAAACATCAATTCTCATCACTCAACCCTCAACACTCAGTCCTCAATCTTCAATACTCAATCCTCAATCCTCAATCCTCAATCCTCAATACTCAACCATCAATCCTCAATTCTCAATACTCAATCTTCAATCCTCAATCCTGAATCCTCAATCATCAATACTCAACCTTCAATCCTCAATCCTCAATCTTCAATCCTCAACCCTCAATCCTCAATCCACAATCCTCAATCCTCACTCCTCAATCCTCAATCCTGAATCGTCAATCTTCCATCCTCAATACTCAATCTTCAATCCTCAATCCTCATTCCTCAATCCTCAATCCTCAATCTTCAATCCTCAATACTCAATCTTCAATCCTCAATCCTCTATCCTCATCCCTCAATCCTCAATCCTCAATCCTCAATTCTCAATCCTCAATCCTCAGTCCTCAGTCCTCAAACCACAATCCTCAACCCTCAGCCCTCATCCTCAATCCTCAATCCTCAACCCTCAGTCCTCCGTCCTCAAACCTCAATCCTCAGCCCTCAGACCTCATCCTCGATCCTCAATCCTCAATCCTCAATCCTCAATATTCAATCCTCAATACTCAATCTTCAATCCTCAATCCTCAGTCCTCAAACCTCAATTCTGAATCCTGAATACTAAACCTTCAATCCTCAATCCTCAGCCCTGAATACTCTACCATCAATTTTCAATCCTCAATCCCCAATGCTCAATCCTCAATCCTCATTCTTCAATCCTCAATACCCAATCCTCAATCTTCAATCCTCTATCCTCAATGCTCAATTCTCAATCCTCAATCCCCAAACCTCAATCTTCAATCTTCAATACTCGATCTTCAATCCTCAATCCTCAATCCTCAGTCATCAATCCTCAATCCTGAATCCCCAATCTTCAATCCTCAATAATCAATCTCCAATACTAGATCCTCAATCCCCAATCCTGAATCCTTAATCCTCAATCCTGAATTCTCAATCCCCAGTCCTCAATCTTCAATCCTCAATGCTCAATCCTCAATCCTCGATCCTCAGTCCTCAATCCTCAATCCTCAATCCTCAAACCTCAAACCTCAACCGTCAGTCCTCGTCCTCAAACCTCAACCCTCAATCCTCCATCCTCAATCTTCAATCACCAATACTCAATCTTCAATCCCCAATCCTCAATCCTCAATCCTCAATCCTCAATCCTCAATCCTCAATATTCAACGCACAACCCTAAACCATCAATCCTCAATACTCAACCATCAATCCTCAGTTCTCAATACTCAATAGAATATCCTGAATTCTCATGGTTCAATACTCAATCCGCAATATTCAATAATCATATCTCAATCCCCAAACATCAATTCTCAATACTCAATCCTCAACACTCAGTTCTCTCTCTTCAATCCTCAATCCTCAATCCTCAATCTTCAATCCTCAACACTCAATCTTCAATCCTCAATCCTCAATACTCAATCCTCAATGCTCAATCCTCAATCCTCAATCCTCAATCCTCAATCCTCAATAATCAGTCCTCAATCTTCAATCCTCAATACCCAATCCTCAGGCTTCGATCCTCAATCCTCAATCCTCAATCCTCAATGCTCAATCCTCAGTCATCAAACCTCAATCCTCATCCTCAATTCTCAATTCTCAATCCTCAATCCTCAATCCTCAATCTCAATCCTCAATAATCAATCTCCTATCCTAGATCCTCAATCCACAATACTCTATCCTTAATCCTCTATATTCAATCCTCTATCGCCAGTCCACAATCTTCAATCCCCAAAGCTCAATAGTCAATCCTCAATCCTCAGTCCTCAATCCCCAATCCTCAGTCCGCAATCCTCAATCCTCAATACTCAAACCTCAACCCTCAACGTCAGTCCTCGTCCTCAATCCTCAACCCCCAATCCTCAATCCTCAATCTTCAATCATCAATACACAATCTTCAATCCTCAATCCTCAATCCTCAATACTCAATCCTCAATCCTCAATATTCAATACACAACCCTCAAACATCAATACTCAATACTCAATCATCAATCCTCAATTCTCAATTCTCAATAGAATATCCTGAATTCTCAGCCTTCAATACTCAATCCTCAATCTTCAATCTTCAAGTCTCCATCCACAAACATCAATTCTCATCACTCAACCCTCAACACTCAATCCTCAATCCTCAATCCTCAATCTTCAATCCTCAATCCTCAAACCTCTATCCTCAATCCTCAATCCTCAATCACCAATACTCAATCTTCAACACTCAATCCTCAATCCTCAATCCTCAATCCTCAATCCTCAATCATCAGTCCTCAATCTTCAATACTCAATCCTCAACCCTCAATCCTCAATCCTCAATCCTCAGTCATGAATACTCAATCGTCAATACACATCCTCAATCCTCAATCCTCAATCCTCAATCCTCAATCCTCAATCCTCAATCCTCATCCCTCAAACATCAATCCTCAACCCTCAGTCCTCATCCTCAATTCTCAATTCTCAAACCTCAATCCTCAATTCTCAATCTTCAATCCTCAATAATCAATCTCCAATCCTAGATCCTCAATCCCCAATCCTCAATCGTTAATCCTCAATCTTCAATCCTCAAACCACTGTCCTCAATCCTCAATACTCAATCTTCAATCCTCAATCCTCAATTCTCAATCCTCAATACTCAATCCTCAATCCCCGATCCCCAATCTTCAATCCTCAATCCTCAACCCTCAATCCTCATTCCTCAATCTTCAATCCTCAATACTCAATCTTCAATTCTCAATCCGCAATCCTCAATCCTCAATCCTCAATCCTCAATCCTCAAACTTCAATCCTCAACCGTCAGTCCTCGTACTCAATCCTCAACCCTCAACCCTCAATCCTCAATCTTCAATCATCAATACTCAATCTTCAATCCTCAATTCTCAATCCTCAATCTTCAATCCTCAATCCTCAATATTCAACACACACCCATCTACCATCAATTCTCAATACTCAACCATCAATCCTCAATTCTCAATACTCAATAGAATATCCTGAATTCTCATGATTCAATACTCAATCCACAATATTCAATAATCTAATCTCAATCCTCAAACATCAATTCTCAACACGCATTCCTCAACACTCGGTCCTCTCTCTTCAATCCTCCATCGTCTATCATCTATCCTGAAGTGTCAATCCTCAATCCTCAATCCTCAACCCTCAATCGTCAGGCCTCAAACCTCAATTCCGAATCCTCAATCCTGAATGCTCAATCTTCATTCCACAGTCCGCAACAATCAATTGTCAATCCTCAATCCTCAATAGAGTATCCTCAATTCGCAGTTTTCAATACTCAATCCCCAATCTTCAATCTTGAAATCTCAATCCACAGACATCAATTCTCATCACTCAACCCTCAACACTCAGTCCTCAATCTTCAATCCTCAATCCTCAATCCTCAATCTTCAATCCTCCATACTCAACCTTCAATCCTCGATCCTCAATCATCAATCCTCAATCCTCAATCCTCAGTCATCAATCCTCAATCTTCAATACTCAATCCTCAATAATCAATCCTGAATCCTCAATCCTCAATCCTCATTCCTCAAACCTCAATCCTCAACCCTCAGTCCTCATACTCAATTCTCAATCCTCATTCCTCAATCCTCAATCCTCAATCCTCAATCCTCAATCCTCAATACTCAATCCTTAATCCTCAATCTTCAATCCTCAATCCCGACTCCTCAATCTTCAATCCTCAATGCTCAATCATCAATCCTGAACCGTCAGACCTCGTCCTCAATCCTCAGCCATCAATCCTCAAACCTCAATCTTCAATCATCAATACTCAATCTTCAATCCTCAATCTTCAATCCTCAGTCCTCAAACCTCAATCCTCAATATTCAACACACAACCCCCAACCATCAATACTCAATTCTCAATACTCAATAGAATACCCTGAATTCTCATGATTCAATACTCAATCCACAATATTCAATAATCAAATCTCAATCCTCAAACATCATTTCTCAACACTCAATCCTCAACACTCAGTCCTCTCTCTTCAATCCTCCATCCTCAATCCTCAATCATCAATACTCAACCTTCAATCCTCAATCCTCAATCTTCAATCCTCAACCCTCAATCCTCAATCCACAATCCTCAATCCTCACTCCTCAATCCTCAATCCTCAATCGTCAATCTTCCATCCTCAATACTCAATCTTCAATCCTCAATCCTCATTCCTCAATCCTCAATCCTCAATCTTCAATCCTCAATACACAATCTTCAATCCTCAATCCTCTATCCTCAACCCTCAATCCTCAATCCTCAATCCTCAATCGTCAATCTTCCATCCTCAATACTCACTCTTCAATCCTCAATCCTCAATCCTCAACCCTCAATCCTCATTCTTCAATCCTCAATACCCAATCCTCAATCTTCAATCCTCAATCCTCAATCCTCAATCCTCAATCCTCAATAGTCAATCCTCAATCTTCAACCCTCAGTGCCAAACCCTCAATCTTGAATACTCAATCCTCAATCCTCAAACTTCAATCCTCAATACTCAATCTTCAATCCTCAATCCTCAATCCTCAATCCTCAATCCTCATTCTTCAATCATCAATACCCAATCCTCAATCTTCAATCCTCAATCCTCAATCCTCAATTCTCAATCCTCAATCCTCAATCCTCAGACCTCAAATATCAATACTCAACCCTCAGTCCTCGTCCTCAATCCACAACCCTCAATCCTCAACCCTCAATCTTCAATTCTCAATCCTCAATCCACAATCCTCAATCATCATTCCTCAGTCCTCAAACCTCAATCCTGAATCCTCAATCCTGAATCCTCAGTCTTCAGCCCTCAGTCCTCAACAATCAGTTATCAATCCTCAATCCTGAATAGAATATCATCAATTCACAGTTTTCAATACTCAATACTCAATCTGCAATCTTCAAATCTCTATCCACAGTCATCAATTCTCATCACTCAACCCTCTAACACTCAGTCCCCAATCCTCAATCTTCAATCCTCAATCCTCAATCCTCAACACTCAATCCTCAATCCTCAATTTTCAATCCTCAATAGTCAATCTTCAATCCTCAATCCTCAATCCTCTATCCTCAATCCTCAATCGTCAGACTTCAATCCTCAATACTCAATCTTCAATCCAGAATCCTCAATCCTCAATCCTCATCCTTCAATCCTGAATACCCAATCCTCAATCTTCAATCCTCAATCCTCAATCCTCAATCCTCAATCCCCATTCTTCAATCATCAATACCCAATCCTCAATCTTCAATCCTCAATCCTCAATCCTCAATTCTCAATCCTCAATCCTCAATCCTCAGTTGTCAATCTTCCATCCTCAATACTCAATCTTCAATCCTCAATCCTCAAACCTCAATCCTCAATCCTCATTCTTCAATCCTCAATACCCTATCCTCAATCTTCAATCCTCAATCCTCAATCCTCAATCCTCAATCCTCAATAGTCAATCCTCAATCTTCAACCCTCAGTGCCAAATACTCAATCTTGAATACTCAATCCTCTATCCTCAAACTTCAATTCTCAATACTCAATCTTCAATCCTCAATCCTCAGTCCTCAATCCTCAATCCTCATTCTTCAATCCTCAATGCCCAATCCTCAGTCTTCAATCCTCAATCCTCAATCCTCAATCCTCAATCCTCAATCCTCAATCTTCAATCCTCAATACTCAATCTTCAATCCTCAATCCTCAACACTCAATCCTCAATCCTCAATCCTCAATCCTCAATCTTCAATCCTCAATACTCAATCTTCAATCCTCAATCCTCAATCCTCAATCCTCAATCCTCATTCTTCAATCCTCAACACCCAGTCCTCAATCTTCAATCCTCAATCCTCAACCCTCAATTCTCAATCCTCAATCCTCAATCCTCAGACCTCAAACATCAATACTGAACCCTCAGTCCTCGTCCTCAATCCACAACACACAATCCTCAATCCTCAATCTTCAATCATCAATATTCAATCTTCAGTCCTCAATCCTCAATCCTCAATCCTCAATCCTCAATCCTCAATGTTCAATCCGCAATACCCAATCCTCAATCTTCAATACTCAATCCTCAATCCTTAATCCTCAATCCTCAATCCTCAATCATCAATCCTCAATCTTCAATACTCAATCGTCAATCCTCAATCCTCAATCCTCAATCCTCAATCCTCAATCCTCAATCCTCAATCCTCAATATTCAACGCACAACCCTCAACCATTAATCCTCAATACTCAACCATCAATCCTCAGTTCTCAATACCCAATAGAATATCCTGAATTCTCATGGTTCAATACTCAATCCGCAATATTCAATAATCAAATCTCAATCCCCAAAGATCAATTCTCAATACTCAATCCTCAACACTCAGTTCTCTCTCTTCAATCCTCAATCCTCAATTCTCGATCTTCAATGCTCAACACTCAATCTTCAATCCTCAATCCTCAATTCTCAATCCTCAATGCTCAATCCTCAATCCTCAATCCTCAACCCTCAATCCTCAATAATCAGTCCTCAATCTTCAATCCTCAATACCCAATCCTCAGTCTTCGATCCTCAATCCTCAATCCTCAATCCTCAATCCTCAATCCTCAGTCCTCAAACCTCAATCCTCATCCTCAATTCTCAATTCTCAATCCTCAATCCTCAATCCTCAATCTTCAATCCTCAATAATCAATCTCCTATCCTAGGTCCTCAATCCACAATACTCTTTCCTTAATCCTCCATATTCAATCCTCTATCCCCAGTCCACAATCTTCAATCCCCAAAGCTCAATAGTCAATCCTCAATCCTCAGTCCTCAATCCCCAATCCTCAGTCCTCAATCCTCAATCCTCAATCCTCAATTCTCAATCCTCAATACCCAATCCTCAATCCCCGATTCTCAATCTTCAATCCTCAATCCTCAACCCTCAATCCTCATTCCTCAATCCTCAGTCCTTAATACTCAATCTTCAATTCTCAATCCGCAATCCTCAATCCTCAATCCTCAATTCTCAATCCTCAAACTTCAATCCTCAACCGTCAGTCCTCGTACTCAATCCTCAACCCTCAACCCTCAATCCTCAATCTTCAATCATCAATACTCAATCTTCAATCCTCAATTCTCAATCCTCAATCTTCAATCCTCAATCCTCAATATTCAACACACACCCATCTACCATCAATTCTCAATACTCAACCATCAATCCTCAATTCTCAATACTCAATAGAATATCCTGAATTCTCATGATTCAATACTCAATCCACAATATTCAATAATCAAAGCTCAATCCTCAAACATCAATTCTCAACACGCTTTCCTCAACACTCGGTCCTCTCTCTTCAATCCTACATCGTCTATCCTCTATCCTCAAGTGTCAATCCTCAATCGTCAATCCTCAATCCTCAATCCTCAATCTTCATTCCTCCATACTCAACCTTCAATCCTCGATCCACAATGATCAATCCTCAATCCTCAATCCTCAGTCATCAATCCTCAATCCTCAATCCTCAATCTTCAACCCTCAATCGTCAGGCCTCAAACCTCAATTCCGAATCCTCAATCCTGAATGCTCAATCTTCATCCCACAGTCCGCAACAATCAGTTGTCAATCCTCAATCCTCAATAGAGTATCCTCAATTCACAGTTTTCAATACTCAATCCCCAATCTTCAGTCTTCAAATCTCAATCCACAGACATCAATTCTCATCACTCAACCCTCAACAGTCAGTCCTCAATCTTCAATCCTCAATCCTCAATCCTCAATCTTCAATCCTCCATACTCAACCTTCAATCCTCGATCCTCAATGATCAATCCTCAATCCTCAATCCTCAGTCATCAATCCTCAATCTTCAATACTCAATCCTCAATCCTCAATCCTGAATCCTCAATCCTCAATCGTCATTCCTCAAACCTCAATCCTCAACCCTCAGTCCTCATACTCAATTCTCAATCCTCATTCCTCAATCCTCAATCTTCAATCCTCAATAATCAATTTCCTATCCTAGATCATCAATTCCCAATACTCTATCATTAATCCTCAATATTCAATCCTCTATCCCCAGTCCACAATCTTCAATCCCCAAAGCTCAATAATCAATCCTCAATCCTCAGTCCTCAATCCTCAATCCTCAGTGCTCAATCCTCAATCCTCAATACTCAAGCCTCAATCCTCAACCGTCAGTGCTTGTCCTCAAACCTCAACACTCAATACTCAATCCTCAATCCTCAATCTTCAATCATCAATACTCACTCTTCAATCCTCAATCCTCAATCCTCAATCCTCAATCCTCAATCCTCAATATTCAATACACAACCCTCAAACATCAATCCTCAATACTCAATCATCAATCCTCAATTCTCAATACTCAATGGAATATCCTGAATTCTCAGTTTTCAATACTCAATCCTCAATCTTCAATCATCAAGTCTCCATCCACAAACATCAATTCTCATCACTCAACCCTCAACACTCAATTCTCAATACTCAATCCTCAATCTTTAATCCTCAATACTCAATCCTCAATCCTCAATCCTCAATCCTCAATCACCAATCCTCAATCTTCAACACTCAAGCCTCAATCCTCAATCCTCAATCCTCAATCCTCAATCTTCAATCATCAATCCTCAATCTTCAATACTCAATCCTCAATCCTCAATCCTCAATCCTCAATACTCAACCATCAGTCCTCAGTTCTGAATACTCAATAGAATATACTGAATTCTTAGTATTCAATACTCAAACCTCAATCCTCAACCCTCAGACCTCATCCTCCATCCTCAATCCTCAATCCTCAAACCTCAATCTTCAATCATCAATACTCAATCTTCGATCCTCAATGCTCAACCCTCAATCCTCAATCCTCAATCCTCAGTCATGAATTCTTAATCTTCAATACTCAGTCCTCAATCCTCAATCCTCAATACTCAATCATCAATCTTCAATCCTCAACCCTCAATCCTGAATCCTCAATCCGCAGTCCTCAATCTTCAATCCTCAATACACAATCTTCAATCCTCAATATTCAACACACAACCCTCAACCTTCAATCCTCAATACTCAACCATCAATCCTCAATTCTCAATACTCAATAGAATACCCTGAAATCTCAGTTTTCAATACTCAATCCTCATTCTTCAATATTCAAGTTTCCATCCACAAACATCAACACTCATCACTCAATCCTCAACACTCAGTCCTCAATCTTCAATCCTCAATCCTCAATCCTCAATCCTCAATCCTCAATCCTCAATCCTCAGTCATGAATACTCAATCTTCAATACTCAATCCTCAATCCTCAATCCTCAATCCTCAATACTCAATCCTTAATCCTCAATCTTCAATCCTCAATCCCGAGTCCTCAATCTTCAATCCTCAATGCTCAATCATCAATCCTGAACCGTCAGACCTCGTCCTCAATCCTCAACCCTCAATCCTCAATCCTCAATCTTCAATCATCAATACTCAATCTTCAATCCTCAATCTTCAATCGTCAATCCTCAATCCTCAATCCTCAATATTCAACACACAACCCCCAACCATCAATCCTCAATTCTCAATACTCAATAGAATACCCTGAATTCTCATGATTCAATACTCAATCCACAATATTCAATAATCAAATCTCAATCCTCAAGCATCATTTCTCAACACTCAGTCCTCAACACTCAGTCCTCTCTCTTCAATCCTCCATCCTCAATCCTCAATCCTCAAGCGTCAATCCTCAATCCTCAATCCTCAGTCCTCAGTCCTCAATCTTCAATACTCAATCCTCAATCCTCCATATTCAACACACAACCCTCAACCATCTATCCTCAATGCTCAAACATCAATCCTCAATTCTCAATACTCAATAGGATATCCTGAATTCTCAGTTTTCAATACTCAATCCTCAATCTTCAATCTTCAAATCTCCATCCACAAACATCAATTCCCATCACTCAACCCTCAACACTCAGTCCTCAATCTTCAATACTCAATCCTCAATCCTCAATCCTCAATCCTCAATCCTCAATCCTCAATCCTCAATACTCAACCATCAATCCTCAATTCTCAATACTCAATCTTCAATCCTCAATCCTGAATCCTCAATCATCAATACTCAACCTTCAATCCTCAATCCTCAATCTTCAATCCTCAACCCTCAATCCTCAACCAACAATCCTCAATCCTCACTCCTCAATCCTCAATCATGAATCGTCAATCTTCCATCCTCAATACTCAATCTTCAATCCTCAATCCTCATTCCTCAATCCTCAATCCTCAATCTTCAATCCTCAATACTCAATCTTCAATCCTCAATCCTCTATCCTCAACCCTCAATCCTCAATCCTCAATCCTCAATTCTCAATCCTCAATCCTCAGTCCTCAGTCCTCAAACCACAATCCTCAACCCTCAGCCCTCATCCTCAATCCTCAATCCTCAATCCTCAACCCTCAGTCCTCCGTCCTCAAACCTCAATCCTCAGCCCTCAGACCTCATCCTCGATCCTCAATCCTCAATCCTCAGTCCTCAATATTCAATCCTCAATACTCAATCTTCAATCCTCAATCCTCAGTCCTCAAACCTCAATTCTGAATCCTGAATACTAAACCTTCAATCCTCAATCCTCAGTCCTGAATACTCTACCATCAATTTTCAATCCTCAATCCCCAATGCTCAATCCTCAATCCTCATTCTTCAATCCTCAATACCCAATCCTCAATCTTCAATCCTCTATCCTCAATGCTCAATTCTCAATCCTCAATCCTCAAACCTCAATCTTCAATCTTCAATACTCGATCTTCAATCCTCAATCCTCAATCCTCAGTCATCAATCCTCAATCCTGAATCCTCAATCTTCAATCCTCAATAATCAATCTCCAATACTAGATCCTCAATCCCCAATCCTGAATCCTTAATCCTCAATCTTGAATTCTCAATCCCCAGTCCTCAATCTTCAATCCTCAATGCTCAATCCTCAATCCTCGATCCTCAGTCCTCAATCCTCAATCCTCAATCCTCAAACCTCAAACCTCAACCGTCA
This sequence comes from Calliopsis andreniformis, assembly GCF_051401765.1. NCBI lineage: Eukaryota > Metazoa > Arthropoda > Insecta > Hymenoptera > Andrenidae > Calliopsis > Calliopsis andreniformis. Next base: position 3,465,614 of record NW_027480440.1, read on the forward strand.
GTCCTCAACCTCAAACCTCAACCCTCAATCCTCCATCCTCAATCTTCAATCATCAATACTCAATCTTCAATCCCCAATCCTCAATCCTCAATCCTCAATCCTCAATCCTCAATCCTCAATATTCAACGCACAACCCTAAACCATCAATCCTCAATACTCAACCATCAATCCTCAGTTCTCAATACTCAATAGAATATCCTGAACTCTCATGGTTCAATACTCAATCCGCAATATTCAATAATCAAATCTCAATACCCAAACATCATTTCTCAATACTCAATCCTCAACACTCAGTTCTCTCTCTTCAATCCTCAATCCTCAATCCTCAATCTTCAATCCTCAACACTCAATCTTCAATCCTCAATCCTCAATTCTCAATCCTCAATGCTCAATCCTCAATCCTCAATCCTCAATCCTCAATCCTCAATAATCAGTCCTCAATCTTCAATCCTCAATACCCAATCCTCAGTCTTCGATCCTCAATCCTCAATCCTCAATCCTCAATGCTCAATCCTCAGTCCTCAAACCTCAATCCTCATCCTCAATTCTCAATTCTCAATCCTCAATCCTCAATCCTCAATCTCAATCCTCAATAATCAATCTCCTATCCTAGATCCTCAATCCACAATACTCTATCCTTAATCCTCTATATTCAATCCTCTATCCCCAGTCCACAATCCTCAATCCCCAAAGCTCAATAGTCAATCCTCAATCCTCAGTCCTCAATCCCCAATCCTCAGTCCGCAATCCTCAATCCTCAACACTCAAACCTCAACCCTCAACCGTCAGTCCTCGTCCTCAATCCTCAACCCCCAATCCTCAATCCTCAATCTTCAATCATCAATACACAATCTTCAATCCTCAATCCTCAATCCTCAATACTCAATCCTCAATCCTCAATATTCAATACACAACCCTCAAACATCAATACTCAATACTCAATCATCAATCCTCAATTCTCAATTCTCAATAGAATATCCTGAATTCTCAGCCTTCAATACTCAATCCTCAATCTTCAATCTTCAAGTCTCCATCCACAAACATCAATTCTCATCACTCAACCCTCAACACTCAATCCTCAATCCTCAATCCTCAATCTTCAATCCTCAATCCTCAAACCTCTATCCTCAATCCTCAATCCTCAATCATCAATACTCAATCTTCAACACTCAATCCTCAATCCTCAATCCTCAATCCTCAATCCTCAATCATCAGTCCTCAATCTTCAATACTCAATCCTCAACCCTCAATCCTCAATCCTCAATCCTCAGTCATGAATACTCAATCGTCAATACTCATCCTCAATCCTCAATCCTCAATCCTCAATCCTCAATCCTCAATCCTCAATCCTCATTCCTCAAACATCAATCCTCAACCCTCAATCCTCAATCTTCAATCATCAATACTCAATCTTCAATCCTCAATTCTCAATCCTCAATCTTCAATCCTCAATCCTCAATATTCAACACACACCCATCTACCATCAATTCTCAATACTCAACCATCAATCCTCAATTCTCAATACTCAATAGAATATCCTGAATTCTCATGATTCAATACTCAATCCACAATATTCAATAATCAAATCTCAATCCTCAAACATCATTTCTCAACACTCAATCCTCAACACTCAGTCCTCTCTCTTCAATCCTCCATCCTCAATCCTCAATCATCAATACTCAACCTTCAATCCTCAATCCTCAATCTTCAATCCTCAACCCTCAATCCTCAATCCACAATCCTTAATCCTCACTCCTCAATCCTCAATCCTCAATCGTCAATCTTCCATCCTCAATACTCAATCTTCAATCCTCAATCCTCATTCCTCAATCCTCAATCCTCAATCTTCAATCCTCAATACTCAATCTTCAATCCTCAATCCTCTATCCTCAACCCTCAATCCTCAATCCTCAATCCTCAATCGTCAATCTTCCATCCTCAATACTCACTCTTCAATCCTCAATCCTCAATCCTCAACCCTCAATCCTCATTCTTCAATCCTCAATACCCAATCCTCAATCTTCAATCCTCAATCCTCAATCCTCAATCCTCAATCCTCAATAGTCAATCCTCAATCTTCAACCCTCAGTGACAAACCCTCAATCTTGAATACTCAATCCTCAATCCTCAAACTTCAATCCTCAATACTCAATCTTCAATCCTCAATCCTCAATCCTCAATCCTCAATCCTCATTCTTCAATCATCAATACCCAATCCTCAATCTTCAATCCTCAATCCTCAATCCTCAATTCTCAATCCTCAATCCTCAAACCTCAGACCTCAAATATCAATACTCAACCCTCAGTCCTCGTCCTCAATCCACAACCCTCAATCCTCAACCCTCAATCTTCAATTCTCAATCCTCAATCCACAATCCTCAATCATCAATCCTCAGTCCTCAAACCTCAATCCTGAATCCTCAATCCTGAATCCTCAGTCTTCAGCCCTCAGTCCTCAACAATCAGTTATCAATCCTCAATCCTGAATAGAATATCATCAATTCACAGTTTTCAATACTCAATACTCAATCTGCAATCTTCAAATCTCTATCCACAGTCATCAATTCTCATCACTCAACCCTCTAACACTCAGTCCCCAATCCTCAATCTTCAATCCTCAATCCTCAATCCTCAACACTCAATCCTCAATCCTCAATTTTCAATCCTCAATAGTCAATCTTCAATCCTCAGTCCTCAATCCTCTATCCTCAATCCTCAATCGTCAGACTTCAATCCTCAATACTCAATCTTCAATCCTCTATCCTCAATCCTCAATCCTCAATCTTCAATCCTCAATACTCAATCTTCAATCCTCAATCCTCAATCCTCAATCCTCAATCCTCATTCTTCAATCCTCAACACCCAGTCGTCAATCTTCAATCCTCAATCCTCAACCCTCAATTCTCTATCCTCAATCCTCATTCCTCAGACCTCAAACATCAGTACTGAACCCTCAGTCCTCGTCCTCAATCCACAACACACAATCCTCAATCCTCAATCTTCAATCATCAATATTCAATCTTCAGTCCTCAATCCTCAATCCTCAATCCTCAATCCTCAATCCTCAATCCTCAATGTTCAATCCGCAATACCCAATCCTCAATCTTCAATACTCAATCCTCAATCCTTAATCCTCAATCCTCAATCCTCAATCATCAATCCTCAATCTTCAATACTCAATCGTCAATCCTCAATCCTCAATCCTCAATCCCCAATCCTCAATCCTCAATATTCAACGCACAACCCTCAACCATTAATCCTCAATACTCAACCATCAATCCTCAGTTCTCAATACTCAATAGAATATCCTGAATTCTCATGGTTCAATACTCAATCCGCAATATTCAATAATCAAATCTCAATCCCCAAATATCAATTCCCAATACTCAATCCTCAACACTCAGTTCTCTCTCTTCAATCCTCAATTCTCAATCCTCGATCTTCAATGCTCAACACTCAATCTTCAATCATCAATCCTCAATTCTCAATCCTCAGTGCTCAATCCTCAATCCTCAATCCTCAACCCTCAATCCTCAATAATCAGTCCTCAATCTTCAATCCTCAATACCCAATCCTCAGTCTTCGATCCTCAATCCTCAATCCTCAATCCTCAATCCTCAATCCTCAGTCCTCAAACCTCAATCCTCATCCTCAATTCTCAATTCTCAATCCTCAATCCTCAATCCTCAATCTTCGATCCTCAATAATCAATCTCCTATCCTAGATCCTCAATCCACAATACTCTATCCTTAATCCTCCATATTCAATCCTCTATCCCCAGTCCACAATCTTCAATCCCCAAAGCTCAATAATCAATCATCAATCCTCAATCCTCAATCCCCAATCCTCAGTACTCAATCCTCAATCCTCAATCCTCAATTCTCAATCCTCAATACTCAATCCTCAATCCCCGATTCTCAATCTTCAATCCTCAATCCTCAATCCTCAATCCTCATTCCTCAATCTTCAGTCCTTAATACTCAATCTTCAATTCTCAATCCGCAATCCTCAATCCTCAATCCTCAATCCTCAATCCTCAAACTTCAATCCTCAACCGTCAGTTCTCGTACTCAATCCTCAACCCTCAACCCTCAATCCTCAATCTTCAATCATCAATACTCAATCTTCAATCCTCAATTCTCAATCCTCAATCTTCAATCCTCAATCCTCAATATTCAACACACACCCATCTACCATCAATTCTCAATACTCAACCATCAATCCTCAATTCTCAATACTCAATAGAATATCCTGAATTCTCATGATTCAATACTCAATCCACAATATTCAATAATCAAAGCTCAATCCTCAAACATCAATTCTCAATCGTCAGGCCTCAAACCTCAATTCCGAATCCTCAATCCTGAATGCTCAATCTTCATCCCACAGTCCGCAACAATCAATTGTCAATCCTCAATCCTCAATAGAGTATCCTCAGTTCACAGTTTTCAATACTCAATCCCCAATCTTCAATCCTCAAATCTCAATCCACAGACATCAATTCTCATCACTCAACCCTCAACACTCAGTCCTCAATCTTCAATCCTCAATCCTCAATCCTCAATCTTCAATCCTCCATACTCAACCTTCAATCCTCGATCCTCAATGATCAATCCTCAATCCACAATCCTCAGTCATCAATCCTCAATCCTCAATCCTCAATCCTCAACCCTCAATCGTCAGGCCTCAAACCTCAATTCCGAATCCTCAATCCTGAATGCTCAATCTTCATCCCACAGTCCGCAACAATCAGTTGTCAATCCTCAATCCTCAATAGAGTATCCTCAAATCACAGTTTTCAATACTCAATCCCCAATCTTCAATCTTCAAATCTCAATCCACAGACATCAATTCTCATCACTCAACCCTCAACACTCAGTCCTCAATCTTCAATCCTCAATCCTCAATCCTCAATCTTCAATCCTCCATACTCAACCTTCAATCCTCGATCCTCAATGATCAATCCTCAATCCTCAATCCTCAGTCATCAATCCTCAATCTTCAATACTCAATCCTCAATCCTCAATCCTGAATCCTCAATCCTCAATCGTCATTCCTCAAACCTCAATCCTCAACCCTCAGTCCTCATACTCAATTCTCAATCCTCATTCCTCAATCCTCAATCTTCAATCCTCAATAATCAATCTCCTATCCTAGATCATCAATCCCCAATACTCTATCATTAATCCTCAATATTCAATCCTCTATCCCCAGTCCTCAATCTTCAATCCCCAAAGCTCAATAATCAATCCTCAATCCTCAGTCCTCAATCCTCAATCCTCAGTCCTCAATCCTCAATCCTCAATACTCAAACCTCAATCCTCAACCGTCAGTGCTTGTCCTCAATCCTCAACACTCAATACTCAATCCTCAATCCTCAATCTTCAATCATCAATACTCACTCTTCAATCCTCAATCCTCAATCCTCAATCCTCAATCCTCAATCCTCAATATTCAATACACAACCCTCAAACATCAATCCTCAATACTCAATCATCAATCCTCAATTCTCAATACTCAATGGAATATCCTGAATTCTCAGTTTTCAATACTCAATCCTCAATCTTCAATCATCAAGTCTCCATCCACAAACATCAATTCTCATCACTCAACCCTCAACACTCAATTCTCAATACTCAATCCTCAATCTTGAATCCTCAATCCTCAATCCTCAATCCTCAATCCTCAATCCTCAATCACCAATCCTCAATCTTCAACACTCAAGCCTCAATCCTCAATCCTCAATCCTCAATCCTCAATCTTCAATCATCAATCCTCAATCTTCAATACTCAATCCTCAATCCTCAATCCTCAATCCTCAATACTCAACTATCAGTCCTCAATTCTGAATACTCAATAGAATATACTGAATTCTTAGTATTCAATACTCAAACCTCAATCCTCAACCCTCAGACCTCATCCTCCATCCTCAATCCTCAATCCTCAAACCTCAATCTTCAATCATCAATACTCAATCTTCGATCCTCAATGCTCAACCCTCAATCCTCAATCCTCAATCCTCAGTCATGAATACTTAATCTTCAATACTCAGTCCTCAAGCCTCAATCCTCAATACTCAATCATCAATCTTCAATCCTCAACCCTCAATCCTGAATCCTCAATCCGCAGTCCTCAATCTTCAATCCTCAATACACAATCTTCAATCCTCAATATTCAACACACAACCCTCAACCTTCAATCCTCAATACTCAACCATCAATCCTCAATTCTCAGTACTCAATAGAATACCCTGAAATCTCAGTTTTCAATACTCAATCCTCAATCTTCAATCTTCAAGTTTCCATCCACAAACATCAATTCTCATCACTCAATCCTCAACACTCAGTCCTCAATCTTCAATCCTCAGTCCTCAATCCTCAATCCTCAATCCTCAATCCTCAATCCTCAGTCATGAATACTCAATCTTCAATACTCAATCCTCAATCCTCAATCCTCAGACCTCAAACCTCAATCACGAATCCTCAATCCTGAATCCTCAATCTTCAGCCCTCAGTCCTCAACAATCAATTGTCAATCCTCAATCCTCAATAGAATATCCTCGATTCACTGTTTTCAATACTCAATCCCCATTCTTCAATCTTCAAATCTCAATCCACAAACATCAATTCTCATCACTCAGCCCTCAACGCTCAGTCCTCAATCGTCAATCCTCAATCCCCAATCCTCAATCTTCAATCCTCAATCCTAAATCCTCAATCCTCAATCCTCAATCTTCTATCCTCAATTCTCAATATTCAATCCTCAATCCTCAATCCTCAATCCTCAATCCTCAGCCTTCAAACCTCAATCCTCAACCCTCAGCCCTCATCCTCAATCCTCAATCCTCAATCCTAAATCCTCAATCTTCAATCCTCAATCCTCAATCCTCAATCCTCAATCCTCAATCCTCAATCCTCAATCCTCATTCTTCAATCCTCAATACCATATCCTCAATCTTCAATCCTCAATCCTCAATCCTCAATCCTCAATCCTCAATAGTCAATCCTCAATCTTCAACCCTCAGTGCCAAATACTCAATCTTGAATACTCAATCCTCAATCCTCAAACTTCAATCCTCAATACTCAATCTTCAATCCTCAATACTCAGTCCTCAATCCTCAATCCTCATTCTTCAATCCTCAATACTCAGTCCTCAATCCTCAATCCTCATTCTTCAATCCTCGATACCCAATCCTCAATCTTCAATCCTCAATCCTCAATCCTCAATTCTCAATCCTCAATCCTCAGACCTCAAACATCAATACTCAACCCTCAGTCCTCGTCCACAATCCACAACCCTCAATCCTCAATCCTCAATCTTCAATTCTCAATCCTCAATCCACAATCCTCAATCATCAATCCTCAATCCTCAAACCTCAATCCTGAATCCTCAATCCTGAATCCTCAATCTTCAGCCCTCAGTCCTCAACAATCATCTGTCAATCCTCAATCCTCAATAGAATATCATTAATTCAAAGCTTTCAATACTCAATACTCAATCTGCAATCTTCAAATCTCTATCCACAATCATCAATTTTCATCACTCAGCCCTCAACGCTCAGTCCACAATCCTCAGTCTTCAATCCTCAATCCTCAATCCTCAATCCTCAATCCTCAATCCTCAATCTTCAATCCTCAATACTCAACCTTCAATCCTCAATCCTCAACACTCAATCCTCAATCCTCAATCCTCAATCCTCAATCTTCAATCCTCAATACTCAATCTTCAATCCTCCATTCTCAATCCTCAGACCTCAAACCTCAATCACGAATCCTCAATCCTGAATCCTCAATCTTCAGCCCTCAGTCCTCAACAATCAATTGTCAATCCTCAATCCTCAATAGAATATCCTCGATTCACTGTTTTCAATACTCAATCCCCATTATTCAATCTTCAAATCTCAATCCACAAACATCAATTCTCATCACTCAGCCCTCAACGCTCAGTCCTCAATCGTCAATCCTCAATCCCCAATCCTCAATCTTCAATCCTCAATCCTAAATCCTCAATCCTCAATCCTCAATCTTCAATCCTCAATTCTCAATATTCAATCCTCAATCCTCAATCCTCAATCCTCAATCCTCAATCCTCAATCCTCAGTCTTCAAACCTCAATCCTCAACCCTCAGCCCTCATCCTCAATCCTCAATCCTCAATCCTAAATCCTCAATCTTCAATCCTCAATCCTCAATCCTCAATCCTCAATCCTCAATCCTCAATCCTCAATCCTCAATCTTCAATCCTCAATACTCAATCATCAATCCTCAATCCTCAATCCTCAGTCCTCAAACCTCAATACTGAATCCTCAATCCTGAATCCTCAATCTTCAATCCTCAATACCGAATCCTCAATCTTCAATAGTCAATCCTCAATCCTCAATTCTCAATCCTCAATCATCAATCCTCAGACTTCAAACATCAATACTCAACCCTCAGTCCTCGTCCTCAATCCACAACACTCAATCCTCAATCCTCAATCTTCAATCATTAATATTCAATCTTCAATCCACAATCCTCAATCCTCAATCCTCAACCCTCAATCCTCAACGTCCAATCCTCAATACCCAATCCTCAGACTTCAATCCTCAATCCTCAATCCTCAATCCTCAATCCTCAATCCTCAATCCTCAATCCTCAGTCCTCAAACCTCAATCCTGAATCCTCAATCCTGAATCCTCAATCTTCAGCCCTGAGTCCTCAACAATCAGTTGTCAATCCTCAATCCTCAATAGAACGTCCGCAATTCACAGTTTTCAATACTCAATACTCAATCTGCAATCTTCAGATCTCTATACACAAACATCAATTCTCATCACTCAACCCTCAATACTCAGTCCCCAATCCTCAATCTTCAATTGTCAATCCTCAATCCTCAATCCTCAATCTTAATCTTCAATCCTCAATACTCAATCTTCAATCCTCAATCCTCAATCCTCAATCCCTAACACTCAATCCTCAATTTTCAATCCTCAATACTCAATCTTCAATCCTCAATCCTCAATCCTCAATCCTCGATCCTCAATCCTCAATACTCAATCCTTAATCCTCAATCTTCAATCCTCAATCCCGAGTCCTCAATCTTCAATCCTCAATGCTCAATCATCAATCCTGAACCGTCAGACCTCGTCCTCAATCCTCAGCCCTCAATCCTCAAACCTCAATCTTCAATCATCAATACTCAATCTTCAATCCTCAATCTTCAATCCTCAGTCCTCAATCCTCAATCCTCAATATTCAACACGCAACCCCCAACCATCAATACTCAATTCTCAATACTCAATAGAATACCCTGAATTCTCATGATTCAATACTCAATCCACAATATTCAATAATCAAATCTCAATCCTCAAACATCATTTCTCAACACTCAATCCTCAACACTCAGTCCTCTCTCTTCAATCCTCCATCCTCAATCCTCAATCATCAATACTCAACCTTCAATCCTCAATCCTCAATCTTCAATCCTCAACCCTCAATCCTCAATCCACAATCCTCAATCCTCACTCCTCAATCCTCAATCCTCAATCGTCAATCTTCCATCCTCAATACTCAATCTTCAATCCTCAATCCTCATTCCTCAATCCTCAATACTCAATCTTCCATCCTCAATACTCAATCTTCAATCCTCAATCCTCATTCCTCAATCCTCAATCCTCAATCTTCAATCCCCAATACTCAATCTTCAACCCTCAATCCTCTATCCTCAACCCTCAATCCTCAATCCTCAATCCTCAATTCTCAATCCTCAATCCTCAGTCCTCAGTCCTCAAACCACAATCCTCAACCCTCAGCCCTCATCCTCAATCCTCAATCCTCAATCCTCAACCCTCAGTCCTCCGTCCTCAAACCTCAATCCTCAGCCCTCAGACCTCATCCTCGATCCTCAATCCTCAATCCTCAGTCCTCAATATTCAATCCTCAATACTCAATCTTCAATCCTCAATCCTCAGTCCTCAAACCTCAATTCTGAATCCTGAATACTAAACCTTCAATCCTCAATCCTCAGTCCTGAATACTCTACCATCAATTTTCAATCCTCAATCCCCAATGCTCAATCCTCAATCCTCATTCTTCAATCCTCAATACCCAATCCTCAATCTTCAATCCTCTATCCTCAATGCTCAATTCTCAATCCTCAATCCTCAAACCTCAATCTTCAATCTTCAATACTCGATCTTCAATCCTCAATCCTGAATCCTCAATCTTCAATCCTCAATAATCAATCTCCAATACTAGATCCTCAATCCCCAATCCTGAATCCTTAATCCTCAATCTTGAATTCTCAATCCCCAGTCCTCAATCTTCAATCCTCAATGCTCAATCCTCAATCCTCGATCCTCAGTCCTCAATCCTCAATCCTCAATCCTCAAACCTCAAACCTCAACCGTCAGTCCTCGTCCTCAAACCTCAACCCTCAATCCTCCATCCTCAATCTTCAATCATCAATACTCAATCTTCAATCCCCAATCCTCAATCCTCAATCCTCAATCCTCAATCCTCAATCCTCAATATTCAACGCACAACCCTAAACCATCAATCCTCAATACTCAACCATCAATCCTCAGTTCTCAATACTCAATAGAATATCCTGAACTCTCATGGTTCAATACTCAATCCGCAATATTCAATAATCAAATCTCAATACCCAAACATCAATTCTCAATACTCAATCCTCAACACTCAGTTCTCTCTCTTCAATCCTCAATCCTCAATCCTCAATCTTCAATCCTCAACACTCAATCTTCAATCCTCAATCCTCAATTCTCAATCCTCAATGCTCAATCCTCAATCCTCAATCCTCAATCCTCAATCCTCAATAATCAGTCCTCAATCTTCAATCCTCAATACCCAATCCTCAGTCTTCGATCCTCAATCCTCAATCCTCAATCCTCAATGCTCAATCCTCAGTCCTCAAACCTCAATCCTCATCCTCAATTCTCAATTCTCAATCCTCAATCCTCAATCCTCAATCTCAATCCTCAATAATCAATCTCCTATCCTAGATCCTCAATCCACAATACTCTATCCTTAATCCTCTATATTCAATCCTCTATCCCCAGTCCACAATCTTCAATCCCCAAAGCTCAATAGTCAATCCTCAATCCTCAGTCCTCAATCCCCAATCCTCAGTCCGCAATCCTCAATCCTCAACACTCCAACCTCAACCCTCAACCGTCAGTCCTCGTCCTCAATCCTCAACCCCCAATCCTCAATCCTCAATCTTCAATCATCAATACACAATCTTCAATCCTCAATCCTCAATCCTCAATACTCAATCCTCAATCCTCAATATTCAATACACAACCCTCAAACATCAATACTCAATACTCAATCATCAATCCTCAATTCTCAATTCTCAATAGAATATCCTGAATTCTCAGCCTTCAATACTCAATCCTCAATCTTCAATCTTCAAGTCTCCATCCACAAACATCAATTCTCATCACTCAACCCTCAACACTCAATCCTCAATCCTCAATCCTCAATCTTCAATCCTCAATCCTCAAACCTCTATCCTCAATCCTCAATCCTCAATCATCAATACTCAATCTTCAACACTCAATCCTCAATCCTCAATCCTCAATCCTCAATCCTCAATCATCAGTCCTCAATCTTCAATACTCAATCCTCAACCCTCAATCCTCAATCCTCAATCCTCAGTCATGAATACTCAATCGTCAATACTCATCCTCAATCCTCAATCCTCAATCCTCAATCCTCAATCCTCAATCCTCAATCCTCATTCCTCAAACATCATTCCTCAACCCTCAGTCCTCATCCTCAATTCTCAATTCTCAAACCTCAATCCTCAATCCTCAATCTTCAATCCTCAATAATCAATCTCCAATCCTAGATCCTCAATCCCCAATCCTCAATCGTTAATCCTCAATCTTCAATCCTCAAACCACAGTCCTCAATCCTCAATACTCAATCTTCAATCCTCAATCCTCAATTCTCAATCCTCAATACTCAATCCTCAATCCCCGATCCCCAATCTTCAATCCTCAATCCTCAACCCTCAATCCTCATTCCTCAATCTTCAATCCTCAATACTCAATCTTCAATTCTCAATCCGCAATCCTCAATCCTCAATCCTCAATCCTCAATCCTCAAACTTCAATCCTCAACCGTCAGTCCTCGTACTCAATCCTCAACCCTCAACCCTCAATCCTCAATCTTCAATCATCAATACTCAATCTTCAATCCTCAATTCTCAATCCTCAATCTTCAATCCTCAATCCTCAATATTCAACACACACCCATCTACCATCAATTCTCAATACTCAACCATCAATCCTCAATTCTCAATACTCAATAGAATATCCTGAATTCTCATGATTCAATACTCAATCCACAATATTCAATAATCAAATCTCAATCCTCAAACATCAATTCTCAACACGCATTCCTCAACACTCGGTCCTCTCTCTTCAATCCTCCATCGTCTATCATCTATCCTCAAGTGTCAATCCTCAATCCTCATTCCTCAACCCTCAATCGTCAGGCCTCAAACCTCAATTCCGAATCCTCAATCCTGAATGCTCAATCTTCATTCCACAGTCCGCAACAATCAATTGTCAATCCTCAATCCTCAATAGAGTATCCTCAATTCACAGTTTTCAATACTCAATCCCCAATCTTCAATCTTGAAATCTCAATCCACAGACATCAATTCTCATCACTCAACCCTCAACACTCAGTCCTCAATCTTCAATCCTCAATCCTCAATCCTCAATCTTCAATCCTCCATACTCAACCTTCAATCCTCGATCCTCAATCATCAATCCTCAATCCTCAATCCTCAGTCATCAATCCTCAATCTTCAATACTCAATCCTCAATAATCAATCCTGAATCCTCAATCCTCAATCCTCATTCCTCAAACTTCAATCCTCAACCCTCAGTCCTCATACTCAATTCTCAATCCTCATTCCTCAATCCTCAATCCTCAATCCTCAATACTCAATCCTCAATACTCAATCCTTAATCCTCAATCTTCAATCCCCAATCCCGAGTCCTCAATCTTCAATCCTCAATGCTCAATCATCAATCCTGAACCGTCAGACCTCGTCCTCAATCCTCAGCCCTCAATCCTCAAACCTCAATCTTCAATCATCAATACTCAATCTTCAATCCTCAATCTTCAATCCTCAGTCCTCAATCCTCAATCCTCTATATTCAACACACAACCCCCAACCATTAATACTCAATTCTCAATACTCAATAGAATACCCTGAATTCTCATGATTCAATACTCAATCCACAATATTCAATAATCAAATCTCAATCCTCAAACATCATTTCTCAACACTCAATCCTCAACACTCAGTCCTCTCTCTTCAATCCTCCATCCTCAATCCTCAATCATCAATACTCAACCTTCAATCCTCAATCCTCAATCTTCAATCCTCAACCCTCAATCCTCAATCCACAATCCTCAATCCTCACTCCTCAATCCTCAATCCTCAATCGTCAATCTTCCATCCTCAATACTCAATCTTCAATCCTCAATCCTCATTCCTCAATCCTCAATCCTCAATCTTCAATCCTCAATACTCAATCTTCAATCCTCAATCCTCTTTCCTCAACCCTCAATCCTCAATCCTCAATCCTCAATCGTCAATCTTCCATCCTCAATACTCACTCTTCAATCCTCAATCCTCAATCCACAACCCTCAATCCTCATTCTTCAATCCTCAATACCGAATCCTCAATCTTCAATCCTCAATCCTCAATCCTCAATCCTCAATCCTCAATAGTCAATCCTCAATCTTCAACCCTCAGTGACAAACCCTCAATCTTGAATACTCAATCCTCAATCCTCAAACTTCAATCCTCAATACTCAATCTTCAATCCTCAATCCTCAATCCTCAATCCTCAATCCTCATTCTTCAATCATCAATACCCAATCCTCAATCTTCAATCCTCAATCCTCAATCCTCAATTCTCAATCCTCAATCCTCAAACCTCAGACCTCAAATATCAATACTCAACCCTCAGTCCTCGTCCTCAATCCACAACCCTCAATCCTCAACCCTCAATCTTCAATTCTCAATCCTCAATCCACAATCCTCAATCATCAATCCTCAGTCCTCAATCCTCAATCCTGAATCCTCAATCCTGAATCCTCAGTCTTCAGCCCTCAGTCCTCAACAATCAGTTATCAATCCTCAATCCTGAATAGAATATCATCAATTCACAGTTTTCAATACTCAATACTCAATCTGCAATCTTCAAATCTCTATCCACAGTCATCAATTCTCATCACTCAACCCTCTAACACTCAGTCCCCAATCCTCAATCTTCAATCCTCAATCCTCAATCCTCAACACTCAATCCTCAATCCTCAATTTTCAATCCTCAATAGTCAATCTTCAATCCTCAATCCTCAATCCTCTATCCTCAATCCTAAATCGTCAGACTTCAATCCTCAATACTCAATCTTCAATCCAGAATCCTCAATCCTCAATCCTCATTCTTCAATCCTGAATACCCAATCCTCAATCTTCAATCCTCAATCCTCAATCCTCAATCCTCAATCCCCATTCTTCAATCATCAATACCCAATCCTCAATCTTCAATCCTCAATCCTCAATCCTCAATTCTCAATCCTCAATCCTCAATCCTCAGTTGTCAATCTTCCATCCTCAATACTCAATCTTCAATCCTCAATCCTCAATCCTCAATCCTCAATCCTCATTCTTCAATCCTCAATACCCTATCCTGAACCTTCAATCCTCAATCCTCAATCCTCAATCCTCAATCCTCAATAGTCAATCCTCAATCTTCAACCCTCAGTGCCAAATACTCAATCTTGAATACTCAATCCTCAATCCTCAAACTTCAATTCTCAATACTCAATCTTCAATCCTCAATCCTCAGTCCTCAATCCTCAATCCTCATTCTTCAATCCTCAATACCCAATCCTCAGTCTTCAATCCTCAATCCTCAATCCTCAATCCTCAATCCTCAATCTTCAATCCTCAATACTCAATCTTCAATCCTCAATCCTCAACACTCAATCCTCAATCCTCAATCCTCAATCCTCATTCTTCAATCCTCAATACTCAATCTTCAATCCTCAATCCTCAATCCTCAATCCTCAATCCTCATTCTTCAATCCTCAACACCCAGTCCTCAATCTTCAATCCTCAATCCTCAACCCTCAATTCTCAATCCTCAATCCTCAATCCTCAGACCTCAAACATCAATACTGAACCCTCAGTCCTCGTCCTCAATCCACAACACACAATCCTCAATCCTCAATCTTCAATCATCAATATTCAATCTTCAGTCCTCAATCCTCAATCCTCAATCCTCAATCCTCAATCCTCAATCCTCAATGTTCAATCCGCAATACCCAATCCTCAATCTTCAATACTCAATCCTCAATCCTTAATCCTCAATCCTCAATCCTCAATCCTCAATCTTCAATACTCAATCGTCAATCCTCAATCCTCAATCCTCAATCCCCAATCCTCAATCCTCAATATTCAACGCACAACCCTCAACCATTAATCCTCAATACTCAACCATCAATCCTCAGTTCTCAATACTCAATAGAATATCCTGAATTCTCATGGTTCAATACTCAATCCGCAATATTCAATAATCAAATCTCAATCCCCAAAGATCAATTCTCAATACTCAATCCTCAACACTCAGTTCTCTCTTTTCAATCCTCAATTCTCAATCCTCGATCTTCAATGCTCAACACTCAATCTTCAATCATCAATCCTCAATTTTCAATCCTCAATGCTCAATCCTCAATCCTCAATCCTCAACCCTCAATCCTCAATAATCAGTCCTCAATCTTCAATCCTCAGTACCCAATCCTCAGTCTTCGATCCTCAATCCTCAATCCTCAATCCTCAATCCTCAATCCTCAGTCCTCAAACCTCAATCCTCATCCTCAATTCTCAATTCTCAATCCTCAATCCTCAATCCTCAATCTTCGATCCTCAATAATCAATCTCCTATCCTAGATCCTCAATCCACAATACTCTATCCCTAATCCTCCATATTCAATCCTCTATCCCCAGTCCACAATCTTCAATCCCCAAAGCTCAATAATCAATCATCAATCCTCAGTCCTCAATCCCCAATCCTCAGTCCTCAATCCTCAATCCTCAATCCTCAATTCTCAATCCTCAATACTCAATCCTCAATCCCCGATTCTCAATCTTCAATCCTCAATCCTCAATCCTCAATCCTCATTCCTCAATCTTCAGTCCTTAATACTCAATCTTCAATTCTCAATCCGCAATCCTCAATCCTCAATCCTCAATCCTCAATCCTCAAACTTCAATCCTCAACCGTCAGTTCTCGTACTCAATCCTCAACCCTCAACCCTCAATCCTCAATCTTCAATCATCAATACTCAATCTTCAATCCTCAATTCTCAATCCTCAATCTTCAATCCTCAATCCTCAATATTCAACACACACCCATCTACCATCAATTCTCAATACTCAACCATCAATCCTCAATTCTCAATACTCAATAGAATATCCTGAATTCTCATGATTCAATACTCAATCCACAATATTCAATAATCAAAGCTCAATCCTCAAACATCAATTCTCAACACGCATTCCTCAACACTCGGTCCTCTCTCTTCAATCCTACATCGTCTATCCTCTATCCTCAAGTGTCAATCCTCAATCCTCAATCCTCAACCCTCAATCGTCAGGCCTCAAACCTCAATTCCGAATCCTCAATCCTGAATGCTCAATCTTCATCCCACAGTCCGCAACAATCAATTGTCAATCCTCAATCCTCAATAGAGTATCCTCAGTTCACAGTTTTCAATACTCAATCCCCAATCTTCAATCCTCAAATCTCAATCCACAGACATCAATTCTCATCACTCAACCCTCAACACTCAGTCCTCAATCTTCAATCCTCAATCCTCAATCCTCAATCTTCAATCCTCCATACTCAACCTTCAATCCTCGATTCTCAATGATCAATCCTCAATCCTCAATCCTCAGTCATCAATCCTCAATCCCCAATCCTCAATCCTCAACCCTCAATCGTCAGGCCTCAAACCTCAATTCCGAATCCTCAATCCTGAATGCTCAATCTTCATCCCACGGTCCGCAACAATCAGTTGTCAATCCTCAATCCTCAATAGAGTATCCTCAAATCACAGTTTTCAATACTCAATCCCCAATCTTCAATCTTCAAATCTCAATCCACAGACATCAATTCTCATCACTCAACCCTCAACACTCAGTCCTCAATATTCAATCCTCAATCCTCAATCCTCAATCTTCAATCCTCCATACTCAACCTTCAATCCTCGATCCTCAATGATCAATCCTCAATCCTCAATCCTCAGTCATCAATCCTCAATCTTCAATACTCAATCCTCAATCCTCAATCCTGAATCCTCAATCCTCAATCGTCATTCCTCAAACCTCAATCCTCAACCCTCAGTCCTCATACTCAATTCTCAATCCTCATTCCTCAATCCTCAATCTTCAATCCTCAATAATCAATCTCCTATCCTAGATCATCAATCCCCAATACTCTATCATTAATCCTCAATATTCAATCCTCTATCCCCAGTCCTCAATTTTCAATCCCCAAAGCTCAATAATCAATCCTCAATCCTCAGTCCTCAATCCTCAATCCTCAGTCCTCAATCCTCAATCCTCAATACTCAAACCTCAATCCTCAACCGTCAGTGCTTGTCCTCAATCCTCAACCCTCAATACTCAATCCTCAATCCTCAATCTTCAATCATCAATACTCACTCTTCAATCCTCAATCCTCAATCCTCAATCCTCAATCCTCAATCCTCAATATTCAATACACAACCCTCAAACATCAATCCTCAATACTCAATCATCAATCCTCAATTCTCAATACTCAATGGAATATCCTGAATTCTCAGTTTTCAATACTCAATCCTCAATCTTCAATCATCAAGTCTCCATCCACAAACATCAATTCTCATCACTCAACCCTCAACACTCAATTCTCAATACTCAATCCTCAATCTTGAATCCTCAATCCTCAATCCTCAATCCTCAATCCTCAATCCTCAATCACCAATCCTCAATCTTCAACACTCAAGCCTCAATCCTCAATCCTCAATCCTCAATCCTCAATCTTCAATCATCAATCCTCAATCTTCAATACTCAATCCTCAATCCTCAATCCTCAATCCTCAATACTCAACTATCAGTCCTCAATTCTGAATACTCAATAGAATATACTGAATTCTTAGTATTCAATACTCAAACCTCAATCCTCAACCCTCAGACCTCATCCTCCATCCTCAATCCTCAATCCTCAAACCTCAATCTTCAATCATCAATACTCAATCTTCGATCCTCAATGCTCAACCCTCAATCCTCAATCCTCAATCCTCAGTCATGAATACTTATTCTTCAATACTCAGTCCTCAAGCCTCAATCCTCAATACTCAATCATCAATCTTCAATCCTCAACCCTCAATCCTGAATCCTCAATCCGCAGTCCTCAATCTTCAATCCTCAATACACAATCTTCAATCCTCAATATTCAACACACAACCCTCAACCTTCAATCCTCAATACTCAACCATCAATCCTCAATTCTTAATACTCAATAGAATAACCTGAAATCTCAGTTTTCAATACTCAATCCTCAATCTTCAATCTTCAAGTTTCCATCCACAAACATCAATTCTCATCACTCAATCCTCAACACTCAGTCCTCAATCTTCAATCCTCAGTCCTCAATCCTCAATCCTCAATCCTCAATCCTCAATCCTCAGTCATGAATACTCAATCTTCAATACTCAATCCTCAATCCTCAATCCTCAATCCTCAATACTCAATCCTTAATCCTCAATCTTCAATCATCAATCCCGAGTCCTCAATCTTCAATCCTCAATGCTCAATCATCAATCCTCAATCTTCAATCCTCAATCCTCAATCCTCAATTCTGAATCCTCATTCCTCAGTCCTCAGTCCTCAAACCTCAATCCTCAACCCTCAGCCCTCATCCTCAATCATCAATCCTCAATCCTCAATCCTCAATAGAATATCATCAATTCACAGTTTTCAATACTCAATACTCAATCTGCAATCTTCAAATCTCTATTCACAAACATCAATTCTCATCACTCAACCCTCAACACTCCGTCCCCAATCCTCAATCTTCATTCCTCAATCCTCAATACTCAACCCTCAATCCTCAATCCTCAATTTTCAAACCTCAATAGTCAATCTTGAATCCTCAATCCTCAATCCTCTATCCTCAATCCTCAAACCTCAATCCTCAATCCTCAATCCTCAGTTGTCAATCTTCCATCCTCAATACTCAATCTTCAATCCTCAATCCTCAATCCTCAATCCTCAATCCTCATTCTTCAATCCTCAATACCATGTCCTCAATCTTCAATCCTCAATCCTCAATCCTCAATCCTCAATCCTCAATAGTCAATCCTCAATCTTCAACCCTCAGTGCCAAATACTCAATCTTGAATACTCAATCCTCAATCCTCAAACTTCAATCCTCAATACTCAATCTTCAATCCTCAATACTCAGTCCTCAATCCTCAATCCTCATTCTTCAATCCTCAATACTCAGTCCTCAATCCTCAATCCTCATTCTTCAATCCTCAATACCCAATCCTCAATCTTCAATCCTCAATCCTCAATCCTCAATTCTCAATCCTCAATCCTCAGACCTCAAACATCAATACTCAACCCTCAGTCCTCGTCCACAATCCACAACCCTCAATCCTCAATCCTCAATCTTCAATTCTCAATCCTCAATCCACAATCCTCAATCATCAATCCTCAATCCTCAAACCTCAATCCTGAATCCTCAATCCTGAATCCTCAATCTTCAGCCCTCAGTCCTCAACAATCATCTGTCAATCCTCAATCCTCAATAGAATATCATTAATTCAAAGCTTTCAATACTCAATACTCAATCTGCAATCTTCAAATCTCTATCCACAATCATCAATTTTCATCACTCAACCCTCAACGCTCAGTCCACAATCCTCAATCTTCAATCCTCAATCCTCAATCCTCAATCCTCAATCCTCAATCTTCAATCCTCAATACTCAACCTTCAATCCTCAATCCTCAACACTCAATCCTCAATCCTCAATCCTCAATCCTCAATCTTCAATCCTCAATACTCAATCTTCAATCCTCCATCCTCAATCCTCAATCCTCAATCGTCAATCCTCAACTTTCAATCCTCAACCCTCAATCCTCAGACCTCAAACCTCAATCACGAATCCTCAATCCTGAATCCTCAATCTTCAGCCCTCAGTCCTCAACAATCAATTGTCAATCCTCAATCCTCAATAGAATATCCTCGATTCACTGTTTTCAATACTCAATCCCCATTCTTCAATCTTCAAATCTCAATCCACAAACATCAATTCTCATCACTCAGCCCT
The DNA here is from genome assembly GCF_051401765.1 of Calliopsis andreniformis. NCBI lineage: Eukaryota > Metazoa > Arthropoda > Insecta > Hymenoptera > Andrenidae > Calliopsis > Calliopsis andreniformis. The sequence continues at coordinate 3,486,030 of NW_027480440.1, forward strand.
CAACGCTCTGTCCTCAATCGTCAATCCTCAATCCCCAATCCTCAATCTTCAATCCTCAATCCTAAATCCTCAATCCTCAATCCTCAATCTTCTATCCTCAATTCTCAATATTCAATCCTCAATCCTCAATCCTCAATCCTCAATCCTCAGTCTTCAAACCTCAATCCTCAACCCTCAGCCCTCATCCTCAATCCTCAATCCTCAATCCTAAATCCTCAATCTTCAATCCTCAATCCTCAATCCTCAAGCCTCAATCCTCAATCCTCAATCCTCATTCTTCAATCCTCAATACCATATCCTCAATCTTCAATCCTCAATCCTCAATCCTCAATCCTCAATCCTCAATAGTCAATCCTCAATCTTCAACCCTCAGTGCCAAATACTCAATCTTGAATACTCAATCCTCAATCCTCAAACTTCAATCCTCAATACTCAATCTTCAATCGTCAATACTCAGTCCTCAATCCTCAATCCTCATTCTTCAATCCTCAATACTCAGTCCTCAATCCTCAATCCTCATTCTTCAATCCTCGATACCCAATCCTCAATCTTCAATCCTCAATCCTCAATCCTCAATTCTCAATCCTCAATCCTCAGACCTCAAACATCAATACCCAACCCTCAGTCCTCGTCCACAATCCACAACCCTCAATCCTCAATCCTCAATCTTCAATTCTCAATCCTCAATCCACAATCCTCAATCATCAATCCTCAATCCTCAAACCTCAATCCTGAATCCTCAATCCTGAATCCTCAATCTTCAACCCTCAATCCTCGATCCTCAATACTCAAACTTCAATCTTCAATCCTGAATACTCAATCTTCAATCCTCAATCCTCAATCCTCAATCCTCAATCCTCAATCCTCAATCCTCAATCTTCAATCCTCAATACTCAATCTTCAATCCTCAATCCTCAATCTTCTGTCCTCAATCCTCTTTCTCCAGTCCTCAACACCCAATCCTCAATCTTCAATCCCAAATCCTCAATCCTAAAGTCTCAACCCTCAATCCTCAATCCTCAGAAATCAAACATCAATACTCAACTCTCAGTCCTCATCCTCAATTCTCAATTCTCAATCCTCAATCCTCAATCCTCAATCTTCAATCCTCAATAATCAATCTCCAATCCTAGATCCTCAATCCCCAATCCTCAATCCTTAATCCTCAATCTTCAATCCTCAATCTTCAATCCTCAATCCTCAATCCTCAATCCTCAATATTCAACACACAACCCTCAACCATCAATCCTCAATACTCAACCATCAATCCTCGATACCCTATACTCAATAGAATATCCTGAATTCTCATGGTTCACTACACAATCAACATTATTCAATAACCAAATCTCAATCCTCAAGCATCAATCCTCAACACTCAATCCTCAACACCCTGTCCTCTCTCTTCAATCCTCCATCCTCAATCCTCAATCCTCAAGCGTCAATCCTCAATCCTCAATCCTCAATCTTCAATCGTCAATACTCAATCTTCAATCCTCAATCCTCAATCCTCAATCCTCCATCCTGAGTCCTCAATACTCAATCCTGAATCTTCAATCCTCAATACTCAATCTTCAATCCTCAATCCCCGATCCTCAATCCTCAATCCTCAATCCTCATTCCTCAATCCTCAGTACCCAATCCTCAATCTTCAATCCTCAATCCTCAATCCTCCATTCTCAACCCTCAGTCCTCATTCTCAATTCTCAATGCTCAATTCGCAATCCTCAATCCTCAATCCTCAATCCTCAATCTTCAATCCTCAATAATCAATCTCCAATCCTAGATCCTCAATCCCCAATCATCAATCCTTAATCCTCAATCTTGAATACTCGATACCCAGTCCTCAATCTTCAATGCTCAATGCTCAATCCTCAATCCTCAACCCTCAATCCTCAGTCCTCAAAACTAAATCCCGAATCCTCAATCCTGAATCCTCATTCTTCAGCCCTCAGTTCTCATCAATCAATTGTCAATCCTCAATCCTCAATAGAATATCCTGAATTCACAGTTTTCAATACTCAATCCCCATTCTTCAATCTTCAAATCTCAATACACAAACATCAATTCTCATCACTCAACCCTCAACACTCAGTCCTCAATCTTCAATCCTCAATCCTCAATCCTCAATCTTCAATCCTCAATACTCAACATTCAATCCTCAATCCTCAATCCTCAATCCTAAATGATCAATCCTCAATCCTCTATCCTCAATCCTCAATACTCAATTTTCAATCGTCAATCCTCAATCTTCAATCCTCAATCCTCATTCTCCAATCCTCAACACCCAATCCTCAATCTTCAATCCCAAATCATCAATCCTCAATTCTCAATCCTCAATCCTCAGTCCTCAGACCTCAAACATCAATACTCAACCCTCAGTCCTCGTCCTCAATCCACAACCCTCAATCCTCAATCCTCGATCTTCAATCATCAATATTCAATCTTCAATACTATCCTCAATCCTCAATCCTCAATCCTCAATCCTTAATGTTCAATCCTCAATACCCAATCATCAATCTTCAATCCTCAATCCTCAACCCACAATCCTCAATCCTCAATCCTCAATCCTCAGTCCTCAATCCTCAATCCAAAATTCACAATCCTGAATCCTCAATCTTCAGTCCTGAGTCCCCAACAATCAGTTGTCAATCCTCAACCATCAATAGAATATCCTCAATTCACAGTCTTCAATACTCAATACTCAATCTGCAATCTTCAACTCTCTATCCACAAACATCAATTCTCATCACTCAACCCTCAACACTCAGTCCCCAATCCTCAATATTCATTCCTCAATCCTCAATCCTCAATCCTCAATACTCAACCTTCAATCCTCAATACTCAATATTCAATACTCAATCCTCAATCCTGAATCCTCAATCCTCAATCCTCAATCGTCAATCTTCAATCCTCGATACTCAATCTTCAATCCTCAATCCTCAATCCTCAATCCTCAATCCTCATCCTTCAATCCTCAATACCCAATCCTCAATCTTCAATCCTCAATCCTTAATCCTCAATCCTCAATCCTCAAACCTCAATACACAATCTTCAATCCTCAATACTCAACCTTCAATCCTCAATCCTCAATACTCAATCCTCAACCCTCAATCTTCAATCCTCAGTCCCCAATCCTCAATATTCAACTCTCAATCCTCAACCCTCAATCCTCAATCCTCAATCTTCAATCCTCAATACTCAATCTTCAACCCTCAATCCTCAATCCTCAATCCTCAATCCTCAATCCTCAATCCTCAATCTTCAATCCTCAATACTCAATCCTCAATCCTCAATCCTCAATCCTCAATCCTCAATCCTCAATCATCAATCCTCAATCTTCAATACTCAATCCTCAATCCTCAATCCTCAATCCTCAATACTCAGCCTTCAATACTCTATTCTCAATACTCAATAGAATATCCTGAATTCTCAGTATCCAATACTCAAACCTCAATCCTCAACCCTCAGCCCTCATACTCAATCCTCAATTCTCAATCCTCAACCCTCAATATTCAATCCTCAATGCTCAATCCTCAATCCTCAATCCCCAATCCTCAATCCTCAATCATCAATTCCCAACCCTCAATCGTCAGTCGTCAGTCCTCAAACCTCAATCCTCAACCCTCAGCCCTCATTCTCAATCCTCAATACTCAAACCTCAATCGTCAATATTCAATCCTCAATACTCAATCTTCAATCCTGATTCTACAATCCTCAATACCCAATCCTCAATCTTCAACCCACAATCCTCAATCCTCAATTCTCAATCTTCAATCCTCAATAATCAATCTCCAATCCTAGATCCTCAATCCCCAATCATCAATCCTTAATCCTCAATCTTGAATACACGATACCCAGTCCTCAATCTTCAATGCTCAATGCTCAATCCTCAATCCTCAACCCTCAATCCTCAGTCCTCAAAACTAAATCCCGAATCCTCAATCCTGAATCCTCATTCTTCAGCCCTCAGTTCTCATCAATCAATTGTCAATCCTCAATCCTCAATAGAATATCCTGAATTCACAGTTTTCAATACTCAATCCCCATTCTTCAATCTTCAAATCTCAATACACAAACATCAATTCTCATCACTCAACCCTCAACACTCAGTCCTCAATCTTCAATCCTCAATCCTCAATCCTCAATCTTCAATCCTCAATACTCAACATTCAATCCTCAATCCTCAAACCTCAATCCTAAATGATCAATCCTCAATCCTCTATCCTCAATCCTCAATACTCAATTTTCAATCGTCAATCCTCAATCTTCAATCCTCAATCCTCATTCTCCAATGCTCAACACCCAATCCTCAATCTTCAATCCCAAATCATCAATCCTCAATTCTCAATCCTCAATCCTCAGTCCTCAGACCTCAAACATCAATACTCAACCCTCAGTCCTCGTCCTCAATCCACAACCCTCAATCCTCAATCCTCGATCTTCAATCATCAATATTCAATCTTCAATACTATCCTCAATCCTCAATCCTCAATCCTCAATCCTTAATGTTCAATCCTCAATACCCAATCATCAATCTTCAATCCTCAATCCTCAACCCACAATCCTCAATCCTCAATCCTCAATCCTCAGTCCTCAAACCTCAATCCAAAATTCACAATCCTGAATCCTCAATCTTCAGTCCTGAGTCCTCAACAATCAGTTGTCAATCCTCAACCATCAATAGAATATCCTCAATTCACAGTCTTCAATACTCAATACTCAATCTGCAATCTTCAACTCTCTATCCACAAACATCAATTCTCATCACTCAACCCTCAACACTCAGTCCCCAATCCTCAATATTCATTCCTCAATCCTCAATCCTCAATCCTCAATACTCAACCTTCAATCCTCAATACTCAATATTCAATACTCAATCCTCAATCCTGAATCCTCAATCCTCAATCCTCAATCGTCAATCTTCAATCCTCGATACTCAATCTTCAATCCTCAATCCTCAATCCTCAATCCTCAATCCTCATCCTTCAATCCTCAATACCCAATCCTCAATCTTCAATCCTCAATCCTTAATCCTCAATCCTCAATCCTCAAACCTCAATACACAATCTTCAATCCTCAATACTCAACCTTCAATCCTCAATCCTCAATACTCAATCCTCAACCCTCAATCTTCAATCCTCAGTCCCCAATCCTCAATATTCAACTCTCAATCCTCAACCCTCAATCCTCAATCCTCAACCTTCAATCCTCAATACTCAATCTTCAACCCTCAATCCTCAATCCTCAATCCTCAATCCTCAATCCTCAATCCTCAATCTTCAATCCTCAATACTCAATCCTCAATCCTCAATCCTCAATCCTCAATCCTCAATCATCAATCCTCAATCTTCAATACTCAATCCTCAATCCTCAATCCTCAATCCTCAATACTCAGCCTTCAATACTCTATTCTCAATACTCAATAGAATATCCTGAATTCTCAGTATCCAATACTCAAACCTCAATCCTCAACCCTCAGCCCTCATACTCAATCCTCAATTCTCAATCCTCAACCCTCAATATTCAATCCTCAATGCTCAATCCTCAATCCTCAATCCTCAATCCTCAATCCTCAATCATCAATTCCCAACCCTCAATCGTCAGTCGTCAGTCCTCAAACCTCAACCCTCAACCCTCAGCCCTCATTCTCAATCCTCAATACTCAAACCTCAATCGTCAATATTCAATCCTCAATACTCAATCTTCAATCCTGATTCTACAATCCTCAATACCCAATCCTCAATCTTCAACCCTCAATCCTCAATCCTCAATTCTCAATCCTCAATCATCAATCCTCAGACCTCAAACATAAATACTCAGCCCTCTGTCCTCGTCCTCAATCCACAACCCTCAATCCTCAATCCTCAATCTTCAATCATCAATATTCAGTCTTCAATCCTCAATCCTCAATCCTCAATCTTCAATCCTCATTCCTCAATATTCAATGTTCAATCTCAATCCTCAATCCTCAGCCCTCAATCCTCAACCCTCAATCCTCAATACCCAATCCTCAATCCTCAATCCTCAATCCTCAATCCTCAATTCTCAATCCTCAATCCTCAATCCTCAATCCTCAATCCTCAATCCTCAATCCTCAATCCTCAATCATCCACCTCAATCTTCAATACTCGATCCTCAATCCTCAATCCTCAATCCTCAATACTCAACCATCAATCCTCAATTCTCAATCCTCAATCCTCAATATTCAACACAAAACCCTCAACCATCAATTGTCAATACCCAACCATCAATCCTCAATTATCAACACTCAATAGAATATCCTGAATTCTCATGGTTCAATACTCAATCCACATTATTCAATAATCAAATCTCAATCCTCAAACATCAATCCTCAACACTCAATCCTCAACACTGAGTCCTCTCTCTTCAATCCTCCATCCTCAATCCTCAATCCTGAGGCGTCAATCCTCAATCCTCAATACTCAACCCTCAATCCTCAGTCCTCAAAACTCAATCCCGAATCCTCAATCCTGAATCCTCATTCTTCAGCCCTCAGTCCTCAACAATCAATTGTCAATCCTCAATCCTCAATAGAATATCCTGAATTCACAGTTTTCAATACTCAATCCCCATTCTTCAATCTTCAAATCTCAATACACAAACATCAATTCTCATCACTCAACCCTCAACACTCAGTCCTCAATCTTCAATCCTCAATCCTCAATCCTCAATCTTCAATCCTCAATACTCAACATTCAATCCTCAATCCTCAATCCTCAATCCTAAATGATCAATCCTCAATCCTCTATCCTCAATCCTCAATACTCAATTTTCAATAGTCAATCCTCAATCTTCAATCCTCAATCCTCATTCTCCAATCCTCAACACCCAATCCTCAATCCTCAATCCCCCATCCTCAATCCTCAATCCTCATTCTTCAATCCTCAATACCCAATCCTCAATCTTCAATCCTCAATCCACAATCCTCAATTTCCAATCCTCAATCCTCAATCCTCAATCCTCAATCCTCATTCTTCAATCCTCAATACCCAATTCTCAATCTTCAATCCTCAAACCTCAATCCTCAGTTCTCAATCCTCAATCCTCAATTCTCAGTCCTCAATCGTCAGTCTTCAATCCTCAATACTCAATCTTCAATCCTGAATCCTCAATCCTCAATCCTCAATCCTCATTCTTCAATCCTCAATACCCAATCCCCAATCTTCAATCCTCAATCCTCAATCCTCAATTCTCAATCCTCAATCCTCAGTCCTGAGTACTCAAACCACAATCCTCAACCCTCAGCCCTCATCCTCATTCCTCAATCCTCAACCCTCAGTCCTCCGTCCTCAAACCTCAAACCTCAGACCTCAGACCTCATCCTCAATACTCAATCCTCAATCCTCAATCCTCAACCTTCAATCCTCAATACTCAATCTTCAATCCTCAATCCTCAGTCCTCAAACCTCAATTCTGAATCCTGAATACTCAATCTTCAATCCTCAATCCTCAGTCCTCAGTACTCTACCATCAATCTTCAATCCTCAATCCTCAATGCTCAATACACAATCCTCATTCTTCAATCCTCAATACCCAATCGTCAATCTTCAATCCTGAATCCTCAATGCTCAATTCTCAATCCTCAATCCTCAACCCTCAATATTCAATCCTCAATACTCAACCTTCAATCCTCAATCCTCAATCCTCAGTCATCAATCCTCAATCTTCAATTCTCAATCGTGAACCCTCACTCCTCAATCCTCAATCCTCAATCCTCGTTCCACAAACCTCAATCCTCAACCCTCAGTCCACATTCTCAATTCTCAATGCTCAATTCTCAATCCTCAATCCTCAATCCTCAGTCTTCAATCCTCAATAATCAATTTCCAATCCTAGATCCTCAATCCCCAATCATCAATCCTTAATCCTCAATCTTGAATCCTCGATACCCAGTCCTCAATCTTCAATGCTCAATGCTCAATCCTCAATCCTCAATCCTCAGTCCTCAATCCTCAATCCTCAATCCTCAAACCTCAAACCTCAACCATCAGTCCTCGTCCTCAAACCTCATCCCTCAATCCTCCATCCTCAATCTTCAATCCTCAATACTCAATCTTCAATCCTCAATCCTCAATCCTCAATCCTCAATCCTCGATCCTCAATCCTCAATCTTCAACCCTCAATCCTCGATCCTCAATACTCAAACCTCAATCTTCAATCCTGAATACACAATGTTCAATCCTCAATCCTCAATCCTCAATCCTCAATCCTCAATCCTCAATCCTCAATCCTCAATCTTCAGTCCTCAATACTCAATCTTCAATCCTCAATCCTCAATCTTCTATCCTCAATCCTCTTTCTCCAGTCCTCAACACCCAATCCTCAATCTTCAATCCCAAATCCTCAATCCTAAATTCTCAACCCTCAATCCTCAATCCTCAGAACTCAAACATCAATACTCAACTACCAGTCCTCGTTCTCAATCCACAACCCTCAATCCTCAATCCTCGATATTCAATCCTCAATACTCAATCATCAATCCTCAATCCTCAGTCCTCAACCCCCAGTCCTCATCCTCAATCCTCAATCCTCAACCCTCAATTCTCAATCTTCAATCCTCAATCCTCAATCTTCAATCCCCAATCCTCAATCCACAAACCTCAATAAACAATCTTCAATCCTCAATCCTCAATCCTCAATACTCAATCCTCAATCATCAATCCTCAATCTCCAATACTCAATCCTCAATCCTCAATCCTCAATCCTCAATCCTCAATCATCAATCCTCAATCTTCAATACTCAATCCTCAATCCTCAATCCTCAATCCTCAATTCTCAACCCTCAACCCTCAGTCCTCAGTCCTCAGTCCTCAAACCTCAATCCTCAACCCTCAGCCCTCATTCTCAATCCTCAATCCTCAACAGTCAATCCTCAATATTCAATCCTCAATACTCAATCTTCAATCCTGATTCTTCAATCCTCAATACCCAATCCTCAATCTTCAACCCTCAATCCTCAATCCTGAATTCTCAATCCTCAATCCTCAATCCTCAATCCTCAATCCTCAATCCTCAATCCTCAATCCTCAATCCTCAATCTTCAATCCTCAATACTCAATCTTCAATCCTCAATCGTCAATCCTCAATCCTCCATCCTGAATCCTCAATACTCAATCCTCAATCCTCAATCCTCAATCTTCAATCCTCAATACTCAATCTTCAATCCTCAATCCTCAATCCTCAATCCTCAATCCTCCATCCTGAATCCTCAATACTCAATCCTCAATCTTCAATCCTCAATACTCAATCTTCAATACTCAATCCTCGATCCTCAATCCTCAATCCTCATTCCTCAATCCTCAATACCCAATCCTCAATCCTCAATCCTCAATCCTCAATCCTCAATTCTCAATCCTCAATCCTCAATCCTCAATCCTCAATCTTCAATCTTCATCCTCAATCCTCAATCTTCAACCCCAAATCCTCAATCCTCTATCTTCAATCCTCAATCCTCAATCCTCAATCTTCAGTCCTCAACACTCAACCTTCAATCCTCAATTCTCAATCCTCAATCCTCAATCCCCAATATTCAACACAAAACCCTCAACCATCAATCCTCAATACTCAACCATCAATCCTCAATCCTCAGTCCTCAATACAATACCCTGAATTCACAGTTTTCAATACTCAATCTCCATTCTTCAATCTTCAAATCTCAATCCACAAACATCAATTCTCATCACTCAACCCTCAACAATCAGTCCCCAATCTTCAATCCTCAATCCTCAATCCACAATCTTCAATCCTCAATACTCAACCTTCAATCCTCAATCCTCAATCCTCAATCCTAAATGATCAATCCTCAATCCTCTATCACCAATCCTCGATAGTCAATCTTCAATCCTCAATCCTCAATCCTCAATCCTCAATCCTCACTCTTCAATCCTCAATACCCAATCCTCAATCTTCAATCCTCAATCCTCAATCATCAATTCCCAACCCTCAATCCTCTGTCCTCAGTCCTCAAACCTCAATCCTCAACCCTCAGCCCTCATTCTCAATCCTCAATACTCAACCCTCAATCCTCAATATTCAATCCTCAATACTCAATCTTCAATCCTGATTATACAATCCTCAATACCCAATCCTCAATCTTCAACCCTCAATCCTCAATCCTCAATTCTCAATCCTCAATCATCAATCCTCAGACCTCAAACATAAATACTCAGCCCTCAGTCCTCGTCCTCAATCCACAACCCTCAATCCTCAATCCTCAATCTTCAATCATCAATATTCAGTCTTCAATCCTCAATCCTCAATCCTCAATGTTCAATCATCAATCCTCAATCCTCAGTCCTCAATCCTCAACCCTCAATCCTCAATCCTCAATCTTCAATCGTCAATACTCAATCTTCAATCCTCAATCTTCAATCCTCAATCTTCAATCCTCAATCCTCAATATTCAACACACAGCCCTCAACCATCAATCCTCAATACTCAACCATCAATCTTCAATTCTCAGTACTCTATAGAATATCCTGAATTCTCATGGCTCAATACTCAATCCACATTATTCAGTAATCAAATCTCATTCCTCAAATATCAATCCTCAACACTCAATCCTCAACACTCAGTCCTCTCTCTTCAATCCTCCATCCTCAATCCTCAATCCTCAAGCGTCAATTCTCAATCCTCAATCCTCAACCCTCAATCCTAAGTCCTCAAACCTCAATCCCGAATCCTCAAACCTGAATCATCAATCTTCAGCCCTCAGTCCTCAACAATCATTTGTCAATCCTCAATCCTGGATAGAATATCCTCAATTCACTGTTTTCAATACTCAATGCTCAATCTGCAATCTTCAAATCTCTATCCAAAAACATCAATTCTAATCCGTCAACCCTCAACACTCAGTCCTCAATGTTCAATCCTCAATTCTCAATTCTCAATCTTCAATCCTCAATCCTCAACCCTCAATCCTCAATCCTCAATCCTCAATCTTCAATCTTCAATCCTCAATCCTCAATCTTCAACCCCAAATCCTCAATCCTCTATCTTCAATCCTCAATCCTCAATCCTCAATCTTCAATCCTCAACACTCAACCTTCAATCCTCAATTCTCAATCCTCAATCCTAAATGAACAATCCTCAATCCTCAATCCTCAGTCCTCAAACCTCAATCCTGAATCCTCAATCCTGAATCCTCAATCTTCAGCCCTGAGTCCTCAACAATCAGTTGTCAATCCTCAATCCTCAATAGAACGTCCTCAATTCACAGTTTTCAATACTCAATACTCAATCTGCAATCTTCAGATCTCTATACACAAACATCAATTCTCATCACTCAACCCTCAATACTCAGTCCCCAATCCTCAATCTTCAATTGTCAATCCTCAATCCTCAATCCTCAATCTTAATCTTCAATCCTCAATACTCAATCCTCAATCCTCAATCCTCAATCCTCGATCTTCAATCCTCAATACTCAATCTTCAATCCTCAATCCTGAATCCTCAACACTCAATCCTCAATCCTCAATCCTCAATCGTCAATCTTCACTCCTCAATACTCAATCTTCAATCCTCAATCCTCAATCCTCAATCCACATTCTTCAATCCTCAATTCCCTATCCTCAATCCTCAATCCTCAATCCTCAATCCTCAATCCTCAATCCTCAATCCTCAATCCTCAATCTTCAATCCTCAGTCCCAAATCCTCAATCTTCAATACTCAATCCTCAATCCTCAATCCTCAATCCTCAATCTTAATCCTCAATCCTCAATACTCAATCTTCAATCCTCAATCCTCAATTCTCAATCCTCAATCCTCAATCTTCAATCCTCCATACTCAATCTTCAATCCTCAATCCTGAATCCTCAACCCTCAATCCTCAATCCTCAATCCTCAAACCTCAAACTTCAATCCTCAATACTCAATCTTCAATCCTCAATCCTCAATCCTCAATCCACAATCCTCATTCGTCAATCCTCAATACCCAATCCTCAATCTTCAATCCTCAATCCTCAATTCTCAACCCTCAGTCCTCAGTCCTCAATCCTCAATCCTCAAACCTCAAACCTCAACCGTCAGTCCTCGTCCTCTAACCTCAACACTCAATCCTCCATCCTCAATCGTCAATCATCAATACTTAATCTTCAATCCTCAATCCTCAATCCTCAGACTTGAGACATCAATACTCAACCCACAGTCCTCGTCCTCAATCAACAACCCTCAATCCTCAATCCTCAATCTTCAATTCTCAATCCTCAATCCTCAATACTCAATCCTCAATCCTCAATCCTCAATCCTCAGTCCTCAAACCTCAATCCTGAATCCTCAATCGTGAATCCTCAATCTTCAGCCCTCAGTCCTCAACAATCAGTTGTCAATCTTCAATCCTCAATAGAATATCATCAACTCACAGTTTTTAACACTCAATACTCAATATGCAATCTTCAAATCTCTATCCACAAACATCAATTCTCATCACTCAACCCTCAACACTCAGTCCCCAACCCTCAATCTTCAATCCTCAGTCCTCAGTCCTCAAACCTCAACCCTCAACCCTCAGCCCTCATCCTCAATCCTCAATCCTCAATCCTCAATCCCCTATCCTCAATCCTCAATCCTCATTCTTTAATCTTCAATCCTCAACCCTCAATACTCAATCCTCAATCCTCATTCTTCAATCCTCAATACCCAATCCTCAATCTTCAATCCTCAATCCTCAATCCTCAGTCCGCAATCCTCAATCCTCATTCCTCAGACCTCAGGCATCAATACTCAACCCACAGTCCTCGTCCTCAATCCACAACCCTCAATCCTCAATCCTCAATCTTCATTCATCAATATTCAACCTTCAATCCTCAATCCTCAATCCTCAATACTCAATCCTCAATCCTCAATGTTCAATCCTCAATACCCAACCCTCAATCTTCAATCCTCAATCCTCAATCTTCAATCCTCAATCCTCTGTCCTCAAACCTCAATCCTGTATCCTCAATCCTGAATCCTCAATCTTCAGCCCACAGTCCTCAACAATCAGTTGTCAATCCTCAATCCTCAATAGAATATCATCAATTCACAGTGTTCAATACTCAGTACTCAATCTGCAATGTTCAAATCTCTGTCCACAAACATCAATTCTCATCACTCAACCCTCAACACTCAGTCCCCAGTCCTCAATATTCAATCCTCAATCTTCAGTCCTCAATCGACAATCCTCAACCTTCAATCCTCAATACTCAATCTTCACTCCTCAATCCTCAATCCTCAATCCTCAATCCTCAATTCTCAATCCTCGATTGTCAATCTTCAATCCTTAATACTCAACCTTCAATCCTCAATCCTCAATCCTCAATCCTCAATCCTCATTCTTCAATCCTCAATACCCAATCCTCAATCTTCAATCCTCAGTCCTCAATCCTCAATTCTCAATCCTCAATCCTCAGTCCTCAGTCCTCAAACCCCAATCCTCAACCGTCAGCCCTCATCCTCCATCCTCAATCCTCAACATTCAATCCTCGATACTCAATCCTCAATCCTCAATCCTCAGTCCTCAAACCTTAACCCTGAATCCTCAATCCTGAATCCTCGATCTTCAGCCCTCAGTCCTCAGCAATCAGTTGTCAATCCTCAATCCTCAATAGAATATCATCAATTCACAGTTTTCAATACTCAATACTCAATCCGCAATCTTCAAATCTCAATCCACAAACATCAATTCTCATAACTCAACCCTCAACACTCCGTCCCCAATCCTCAATTTCCAATCCTCAATCGTCAATCCTCAATCCTCAATCCCCAATTTTCAATCCTCAATCCTCAATACTCAATCTGCAATCCTCAATCCTCAATCCTCCATGCTCAACCCTCAATCCTCAAGGGTCAATCCTCAATCCTCAATCCTCAATCCTCATTCCTCAATCCTCAATGTTCAATCATCAATCCTCAATCCTCAGTCCTCAATCCTCAACCCTCAATCCTCAATCCTCAATCTTCAATCATCAATACTCAATCTTCAATCCTCATTCTTCAATCCTCAATCCTCAATCCTCAATCCTCAATATTCAACACACAACCCTCAACCATCAACCCTCAATACTCAACCATCAATCTTCAATTCTCAATACTGAATAGAATATCCTGAATTCTCATGGCTCAATACACAATCCACATTATTCAATAATCAAATCTCGATCCTCAAACATCAATCCTCAACACTCAATCCTCAACACTCAGTCCTCTCTCTTCAATCCTCCATCCTCAATCCTCAATCCTCAAGCGTCAATCCTCAATCCTCAATCCTCAACCCTCAACCCTCAATCCTCAGTCCTCAAACCTCAGTCCCGAATCCTCAAACCTGAATCATCAATCTTCAGCCCTCAGTCCTCAACAATCATTTGTCAATCCTCAATCCTCAATAGAATATCCTCAATTCACTGTTTTCAATACTCAATGCTCAATCTGCAATCTTCAAATCTCTATCCACAAACATCAGTTCTAATCACTCAACCCTCAACACTCGGTCCTCAATGTTCAATCCTCAATTCTCAATTCTCAATCCTCAATCCTCAATACTCAATCCTCAATATTCAACACACAACCCTCAACCATCAATCCTCAATACTCAACCTTCAATCCTCAATACCCTATACTCAATAGAATACCCTGAATTCTCATGGTTCACTACACAATCAACATTATTCAATAACCAGATCTCAATCCTCAAGCATCAATCCTCAGCTCTCAATCCTCAACACCCTGTCCTCTCTCTTCAATCCTCCATCCTCAATCCTCAATTCTCAAGCGTCAATCCTCAATCCTCAATCCTCAATCCTCAATCTTCAATCGTCAATACTCAATCTTCAATCCTCAATCCTCAATCCTCAATCCTCCATCCTGAGTCCTCAATACTCAATCCTGAATCTTCAATCCTCAATACTCAATCTTCAATCCTCAACCCTCAGTCCTCAATCCTCAATTCTCAACCCTCAGTCCTCATTCTCAATTCTCAATGCTCAATTCTCAATCCTCAATCCTCAATCCTCAATCCTCAATCCTCAATCCTCAATTCTCAATCCTCAATCCTCAATCCTCAATCCTCAGTCCTCAATCCTCAGTCCCCAATCCTCAATTATCAACTCTCAATCCTGAACCCTCAATCCTCAATCCTCAATCTTCAATCCTCAATACTCAATCTTCAACCCTCAATCCTCAATCCTCAATCCTCAATCCTCAATCCTCAATCCTCAATCTTCAATCCTCAATACTCAATCCTCAATCCTCAATCCTCAATCCTCAATCCTCAATCCTCAACCATCAATCCTCAATCTTCAATACTCAATCCTCAATCCTCAATCCTCAATCCTCAATACTCAACCTTCAATACTCTATTCTCAATACTCAATAGAATATCCTGAATTCTCAGTATCCAATACTCAAACCTCAATCCTCAACCCTCAGCCCTCAATACTCAATCCTCAATCCTCAATCCTCAATCCTCAATCCTCAATCTTCAATCTTCAATCCTCAATCCTCAATCTTCAACCCCAAATCCTCAATCCTCTATCTTCAATCCTCAATCCTCAATCCTCAATCTTCAGTCCTCAACACTCAACCTTCAATCCTCAATTCTCAATCCTCAATCCTCAATCCTCAATCCTCAATCCTCAATCCTCAATCCTCAATCTTCAATCCTCAATACTCAATCTTCAATCCTCAATCCTCAATCTTAAGTCCTCAATCCTCATTCTCCAATCCTCAACAACCAATCCTCAATCTTCAATCCCAAATCCTCAATCCTCAATTCTCAATCCTCAATCCTCAATCCTCAGACCTCAAACATCAATACTCAGCCCTCAAACCTCAATCCCGAATCCTCAAACCTGAATGATCAATCTTCAGCCCTCTGTCCTCAACAATCATTTGTCAATCCTCAATCCTCAACAGAATATCCTCAATTCACTGTTTTCAATACTCAATGCTCAATCTGCAATCTTCAAATCTCTATCCAAAAACATCAATTCTAATCCGTCAACCCTCAACACTCAGTCCTCAATGTTCAATCCTCAATTCTCAATTCTCAATCTTCAATCCTCAATTATCAACCCTCAATCCTCAATCCTCAATCCTCAATCCTCAATCTTCAATCTTCAATCCTCAATCCTCAATCTTCAACCCCAAATCCTCAATCCTCTATCTTCAATCCTCAATCCTCAATCCTCAATCTTCAATCCTCAACACGCAACCTTCAATCCTCAATCCTCAATCCTCAATCTTCAATCATCAACATTCAATCTTCAATACTCAATCCACAATCCTCAATCCTCAATGCTCAATCCTCAATCTTCAATACCCAATCCTCGATCCTCAATCCTCAATCCTCAATCTTCAATCCTCAATGCTCAATCTTCAATACTCAATCCTCAATCCTCAATCTTAAATGATCAATCCTCAATCATCTATCTCCAATCCTCAATACTCAATCTTCAATCCTCAATCCTCAATCCTCAATCCCCAATATTCAACACAAAACCCTCAACCATCAATCCTCAATACTCAACCATCAATCCTCAATCCTCAGTCCTCAATACAATACCCTGAATTCACAGTTTTCAATACTCAATCTCCATTCTTCAATCTTCAAATCTCAATCCACGAACATCAATTCTCATCACTCAACCCTCAACAATCAGTCCCCAATCTTCAATCCTCAATCCTAAATCCACAATCTTCAATCCTCAATACTCAACCTACAATCCTCAATCCTCAATCCTCAATCCTAAATGATCAATCCTCAATCCTCTATCACCAATCCTCGATATTCAATCTTCAATCCTCAATCCTCAATCCTCAATCCTCAATCCTCACTCTTCAATCCTCAATACCCAATCCTCAATCTTCAATCCTCAATCCTCAATCATCAATTCCCAACCCTCAATCCTCTGTCCTCAGTCCTCAAACCTCAATCCTCAACCCTCAGCCCTCATTCTCAATCCTCAATACTCAACCCTCAATCCTCAATATTCAATCCTCAATACTCAATCTTCAATCCTGATTATACAATCCTCAATACCCAATCCTCAATCTTCAACCCTCAATCCTCAATCCTCAATTCTCAATCCTCAATCATCAATCCTCAGACCTCAAACATAAATACTCAGCCCTCAGTCCTCGTCCTCAATCCACAACCCTCAATCCTCAATCCTCAATCTTCAATCATCAATATTCAGTCTTCAATCCTCAATCCTCAATCCTCAATCCTCAATGTTCAATCATCAATCCTCAATCCTCAGTCCTCAATCCTCAACCCTCAATCCTCAATCCTCAATCCTCAATCTTCAATCATCAATACTCAATCTTCAATCCTCATTCTTCAATCCTCAATCCTCAATCCTCAATCCTCAATATTCAACCATCAATCTTCAATTCTCAATACTGAATAGAATATCCTGAATTCTCATGGCTCAATACACAATCCACATTATTCAATAATCAAATCTCGATCCTCAAACATCAATCCTCAACACTCAATCCTCAACACTCAGTCCTCTCTCTTCAATCCTCCATCCTCAATCCTCAATCCTCAATCGTCAATCCTCAATCCTCAATCCTCAACCCTCAATCCTCAGTCCTCAAACCTCAGTCCCGAATCCTCAGACCTGAATCATCAATCTTCAGCCCTCAGTCCTCAACAATCATTTGTCAATCCTCAATCCTCAATAGAATATCCTCAATTCACTGTTTTCAATACTCAATGCTCAATCTGCAATCTTCAAATCTCTATCCACAAACATCAGTTCTAATCACTCAACCCTCAACACTCGGTCCTCAATGTTCAATCCTCAATTCTCAATTCTCAATCCTCAATCCTCAATACTCAATCCTCAATATTCAACACACAACCCTCAACCATCAATCCTCAATACTCAACCTTCAATCCTCAATACCCTATACTCAATAGAATATCCTGAATTCTCATGGTTCACTACACAATCAACATTATTCAATAACCAGATCTCAATCCTCAAGCATCAATCCTCAGCTCTCAATCCTCAACACCCTGTCCTCTCTCTTCAATCCTCCATCCTCAATCCTCAATTCTCAAGCGTCAATCCTCAATCCTCAATCCTCAATCCTCAATCTTCAATCGTCAATACTCAATCTTCAATCCTCAATCCTCAATCCTCAATCCTCCATCCTGAGTCCTCAATACTCAATCCTGAATCTTCAATCCTCAATACTCAATCTTCAATCCTCAACCCTCAGTCCTCAATCCTCAATTCTCAACCCTCAGTCCTCATTCTCAATTCTCAATGCTCAATTCTCAATCCTCAATCCTCAATCCTCAATCCTCAATCCTCAATCCTCAATTCTCAATCCTCAATCCTCAATCCTCAATCCTCAGTCCTCAATCCTCAGTCCCCAATCCTCAATTATCAACTCTCAATCCTGAACCCTCAATCCTCAATCCTCAATCTTCAATCCTCAATACTCAATCTTCAACCCTCAATCCTCAATCCTCAATCCTCAATCCTCAATCCTCAATCCTCAATCTTCAATCCTCAATACTCAATCCTCAATCCTCAATCCTCAATCCTCAATCCTCAATCCTCAATCATCAATCCTCAATCTTCAATACTCAATCCTCAATCCTCAATCCTCAATCCTCAATACTCAACCTTCAATACTCTATTCTCAATACTCAATAGAATATCCTGAATTCTCAGTATCCAATACTCAAACCTCAATCCTCAACCCTCAGCCCTCAATACTCAATCCTCAATCCTCAATCCTCAATCCTCAATCCTCAATCTTCAATCTTCAATCCTCAATCCTCAATCTTCAACCCCAAATCCTCAATCCTCTATCTTCAATCCTCAATCCTCAATCCTCAATCTTCAGTCCTCAACACTCAACCTTCAATCCTCAATTCTCAATCCTCAATCCTCAATCCTCAGTCCTCAATCCTCACCCCTCAATCCTCAATCCTCAATCCTCAATCCTCAATCCTCAATCCTCAATCCTCAATCTTCAATCCTCAATACTCAATCTTCAATCCTCAATCCTCAATCTTAAGTCCTCAATCCTCATTCTCCAATCCTCAACAACCAATCCTCAATCTTCAATCCCAAATCCTCAATCCTCAATTCTCAATCCTCAATCCTCAATCCTCAGACCTCAAACATCAATACTCAGCCCTCAAACCTCAATCCCGAATCCTCAAACCTGAATGATCAATCTTCAGCCCTCTGTCCTCAACAATCATTTGTCAATCCTCAATCCTCAACAGAATATCCTCAATTCACTGTTTTCAATACTCAATGCTCAATCTGCAATCTTCAAATCTCTATCCAAAAACATCAATTCTAATCCGTCAACCCTCAACACTCAGTCCTCAATGTTCAATCCTCAATTCTCAATTCTCAATCTTCAATCCTCAATTATCAACCCTCAATCCTCAATCCTCAATCCTCAATCCTCAATCTTCAATCTTCAATCCTCAATCCTCAATCTTCAACCCCAAATCCTCAATCCTCTATCTTCAATCCTCAATCCTCAATCCTCAATCTTCAATCCTCAACACGCAACCTTCAATCCTCAATCCTCAATCCTCAATCTTCAATCATCAACATTCAATCTTCAATACTCAATCCACAATCCTCAATCCTCAATGCTCAATCCTCAATCTTCAATACCCAATCCTCGATCCTCAATCCTCAATCCTCAATCTTCAATCCTCAATGCTCAATCTTCAATACTCAATCCTCAATCCTCAATCTTAAATGATCAATCCTCAATCATCTATCTCCAATCCTCAATACTCAATCTTCAATCCTCAATCCTCAATCCTCAATCCCCAATATTCAACACAAAACCCTCAACCATCAATCCTCAATACTCAACCATCAATCCTCAATCCTCAGTCCTCAATACAATACCCTGAATTCACAGTTTTCAATACTCAATCTCCATTCTTCAATCTTCAGATCTCAATCCACGAACATCAATTCTCATCACTCAACCCTCAACAATCAGTCCCCAATCTTCAATCCTCAATCCTAAATCCACAATCTTCAATCCTCAATACTCAACCTACAATCCTCAATCCTCAATCCTCAATCCTAAATGATCAATCCTCAATCCTCTATCACCAATCCTCGATATTCAATCTTCAATCCTCAATCCTCAATCCTCAATCCTCAATCCTCACTCTTCAATCCTCAATACCCAATCCTCAATCTTCAATCCTCAATCCTCAATCATCAATTCCCAACCCTCAATCCTCTGTCCTCAGTCCTCAAACCTCAATCCTCAACCCTCAGCCCTCATTCTCAATCCTCAATACTCAACCCTCAATCCTCAATATTCAATCCTCAATACTCAATCTTCAATCCTGATTATACAATCCTCAATACCCAATCCTCAATCTTCAACCCTCAATCCTCAATCCTCAATTCTCAATCCTCAATCATCAATCCTCAGACCTCAAACATAAATACTCAGCCCTCAGTCCTCGTCCTCAATCCACAACCCTCAATCCTCAATCCTCAATCTTCAATCATCAATATTCAGTCTTCAATCCTCAATCCTCAATCCTCAATCCTCAATGTTCAATCATCAATCCTCAATCCTCAGTCCTCAATCCTCAACCCTCAATCCTCAATCCTCAATCCTCAATCTTCAATCATCAATACTCAATCTTCAATCCTCATTCTTCAATCCTCAATCCTCAATCCTCAATCCTCAATATTCAACCATCAATCTTCAATTCTCAATACTGAATAGAATATCCTGAATTCTCATGGCTCAATACACAATCCACATTATTCAATAATCAAATCTCGATCCTCAAACATCAATCCTCAACACTCAATCCTCAACACTCAGTCCTCTCTCTTCAATCCTCCATCCTCAATCCTCAATCCTCAATCGTCAATCCTCAATCCTCAATCCTCAACCCTCAATCCTCAGTCCTCAAACCTCAGTCCCGAATCCTCAGACCTGAATCATCAATCTTCAGCCCTCAGTCCTCAACAATCATTTGTCAATCCTCAATCCTCAATAGAATATCCTCAATTCACTGTTTTCAATACTCAATGCTCAATCTGCAATCTTCAAATCTCAATCCACAAACATCAATTCTCATCACTCAACCCTCAACAATCAGTCCCCAATCTTCAATCCTCAATCCTCAATCCACAATCTTCAATCCTCAATACTCAACCTTCAATCCTCAATCCTCAATCCTCAATCCTAAATGATCAATCCTCAATCCTCTATCACCAATCCTCGATAGTCAATCTTCAATCCTCAATCCTCAATCCTCAATCCTCAATCCTCATTCTTCAATCCTCAATACCCAATCCTCAATCTTCAATCCTCAATCCTCAATCATCAATTCCCAACCCTCAATCCTCTGTCCTCAGTCCTCAAACCTCAATCCTCAACCCTCAGCCCTCATTCTCAATCCTCAATACTCAACCCTCAATCCTCAATATTCAATCCTCAATACTCAATCTTCAATCCTGATTCTACAATCCTCAATACCCAATCCTCAATCTTCAACCCTCAATCCTCAATCCTCAATTCTCAATCCTCAATCATCAATCCTCAATCTTCAATCGTCAATACTCAATCTTCAATCCTCAATCTTCAATCCTCAATCCTCAATCCTCAATCCTCAATATTCAACACACAGCCCTCAACCATCAATCCTCAATACTCAACCATCAATCTTCAATTCTCAGTACTCTATAGAATATCCTGAATTCTCATGGCTCAATACTCAATCCACATTATTCAGTAATCAAATCTCATTCCTCAAATATCAATCCTCAACACTCAATCCTCAACACTCAGTCCTCTCTCTTCAATCCTCCATCCTCAATCCTCAATCCTCAAGCGTCAATTCTCAATCCTCAATCCTCAACCCTCAATCCTAAGTCCTCAAACCTCAATCCCGAATCCTCAAACCTGAATCATCAATCTTCAGCCCTCAGTCCTCAACAATCATTTGTCAATCCTCAATCCTGAATAGAATATCCTCAATTCACTGTTTTCAATACTCAATGCTCAATCTGCAATCTTCAAATCTCTATCCAAAAACATCAATTCTAATCCGTCAACACTCAACACTCCGTCCTCAATGTTCAATCCTCAATTCTCAATTCTCAATCTTCAATCCTCAATCCTCAACCCTCAATCCTCAATCCTCAATCCTCAATCTTCAATCTTCAATCCTCAATCCTCAATCTTCAACCCCAAATCCTCAATCCTCTATCTTCAATCCTCAATCCTCAATCCTCAATCTTCAATCCTCAACACTCAACATTCAATCCTCAATTCTCAATCCTCAATCCTAAATGATCAATCCTCAATCCTCAATCCTCAGTCCTCAAACCTCAATCCTGAATCCTCAATCCTGAATCCTCAATCTTCAGCCCTGAGTCCTCAACAATCAGTTGTCAATCCTCAATCCTCAATAGAACGTCCTCAATTCACAGTTTTCAATACTCAATACTCAATCTGCAATCTTCAGATCTCTATACACAAACATCAATTCTCATCACTCAACCCTCAATACTCAGTCCCCAATCCTCAATCTTCAATTGTCAATCCTCAATCCTCAATCCTCAATCTTAATCTTCAATCCTCAATACTCAATCCTCAATCCTCAATCCTCAATCCTCGATCTTCAATCCTCAATACTCAATCTTCAATCCTCAATCCTGAATCCTCAACACTCAATCCTCAATCCTCAATCCTCAATCGTCAATCTTCACTCCTCAATACTCAATCTTCAATCCTCAATCCTCAATCCTCAATCCACATTCTTCAATCCTCAATTCCCTATCCTCAATCCTCAATCCTCAATCCTCAATCCTCAATCCTCAATCCTCAATCCTCAATCCTCAATCTTCAATCCTCAGTCCCAAATCCTCAATCTTCAATACTCAATCCTCAATCCTCAATCCTCAATCCTCAAGCTTAATCTTCAATCCTCAGTACTCAATCTTCAATCCTCAATCCTCAATTCTCAATCCTCAATCCTCAATCTTCAATCCTCAATACTCAATCTTCAATCCTCATTCCTGAATCCTCAACCCTCAATCCTCAATCCTCAATCCTCAAACCTCAAACTTCAATCCTCAATACTCAATCTTCAATCCTCAATCCTCAATCCTCAATCCACAATCCTCATTCGTCAATCCTCAATACCCAATCCTCAATCTTCAATTCTCAATCCTCAATCCTCAATTCTCAACCCTCAGTCCTCAGTCCTCAATCCTCAATCCTCAAACCTCAAACCTCAACCGTCAGTCCTCGTCCTCAAACCTCAACACTCAATCCTCCATCCTCAATCTTCAATCATCAATACTCAATCTTCAATCCTCAATCCTCAATCCTCAGACTTGAGACATCAATACTCAACCCACAGTCCTCGTCCTCAATCCACAACCCTCAATCCTCAGTCCTCAATCTTCAATCCTCAATCCTCAATCCTCAATATTCAATCCTCAATCCTCAGTTCTCAATCCTCAATACTCAATCCTCAAATCTCAATCCTCATCCGTCAGTCCTCGTCCTGAATCCTCATACCTCAATCCTCAATCCTCAATATTCAATCATCAATACTCAATCTTCAATCCTCAATCCTCAATCCTCAATCCTCAATCCTCAATCCTCAATATTCAACACACAACCCTCAGCCATCCATCCTCAATACTCAACCATCAATCCTCAATTCTCAACACTCAATAGATTATACTGAATTCTCATGGTTGAATACTCAATCCAAAATATACAATAATCAAATCTCAATCCTCAAACATTAATTCTCAAAACTCAGTCCTCAACACTCAGTCCTCTCTCTTCAATCCTCCATCCTCAATCCTCAATCTTCAATCCTCAATACTCAATCTTCAATCCTCAATCCTCAATCCTCAATCCTCAATACTCTATCCTCATTCTCCAATCCTCAACACCCAGTCCTCAATCTTCAATCCTCAATCCACAACCCTCGATCCTCAATCCTCAATCCTCATTCTTCAATCCTCAATACCCAATCCTCAATCTTCAATCCTCAATCCTCAATCCTCAATTCTCAATCCTCAATCCTCAGTCCTGAGTCCTCAAACCACAACCCTCAACCCTCAGCCCTCATCCTCATTCCTCAATACTCAACCCTCAGTCCTCCGTCCTCAAACCTCATACCTCAGACCTCAGACCTCATCCTCAATCCTCGATCCTCAATCCTCAAACCTCAATGTTCAATCCTCAATACTCAATCTTCAATCCTCAATCCTCAATCCTCAATCCTCAATCCTCAATCCTCAATCTTCAATCCTCAATCTTCAATCCTCAATACTCAATCTTCAATCCTCAATCCTCAATCTTCTATCCTCAATCCTCTTCCTCCAGTCCTCAACACCCAATCCTCAATCTTCAATCCCAAATCCTCAATCGTCAATTCTCAATCCTCAATCCTCATTCCTCAGAACTCAAACATCAATACTCAACTCTCAGTCCTCGTTCTCAATCCACAACCCTCAATCCCCAATCCTCGATCTTCAATCCTCAATACTCAATTATCAATTCTCAACCTTCAATCCTCAATACTCAATCTTCAATCCTCAATCCTCGATCCTCAATCCTCAATCCTCATTCCTCAATACTCAATACCCAATCCTCAATCCTCAATCCTCAATCCTCAATCCTCAATTCTCAATCCTCAATCCTCAATCCTCAATCCTCAATCCTCAATCCTCAATCCTCAATCATCCACCTCAATCTTCAATACTCAATCCTCAATCCTCAATCCTCAATCCTCAATACTCAACCATCAATCCTCAATTCTCAATCCTCAATCCTCAATATTCAACACACAACCCTCAACCATCAATTGTCAATACCCAACCATCAATCCTCAATTATCAACACTCAATAGAATATCCTGGATTCTCATGGTTCAATACTCAATCCACATTATTCAATAATCAAATCTCAATCCTCAAACATCAATCCTCAACACTCAATCCTCAACACTCAGTCCTCTCTCTTCAATCCTCCATCCTCAATCCTCAATCCTGAGGCGTCAATCCTCAATCCTCAATCCTCAATCCTCAATCCTCGATCTTCAATCCTCAATACTTAATCTTCAATCCTCAATCCTGAATCCTCAACACTCAATCCTCAATCCTCAATCCTCAATCGTCAATCTTCACTCCTCAATACTCAATCTTCAATCCTCAGTCCTCAATCCTCAATCCACATTCTTCAATCCTCAATTCCCTATCCTCAATCCTCAATCCTCAATCCTCAATCCTCAATCCTCAATCCTCAATCCTCAATCCTCAATCCTCAATCTTCAATCCTCAGTCCCAAATCCTCAATCTTCAATACTCAATCCTCAATCCTCAATCCCCCATCCTCAATCCTCAATCCTCATTCTTCAATCCTCAATACCCAATCCTCAAACTTCAATCCTCAATCCCCAAACCTCAATTTCCAATCCTCAATCCTCAATTCTCAATCCTCAATCCTCAGTCCTCAGTCCTCAAACCCCAATCCTCAACCCTCAGACCTCAACCTCATTCCTCAATCCTCAACCCTCAGTCCTCCGTCCTCAAACCTCAAACCTCAGACCTCAGGCCTCATCCTCAATACTCAATCCTCAATCCTCAATCCTCAACCTTCAATCCTCAATACTCAATTTTCAATCCTCAATCCTCAGTCCTCAAACCTCAATTCTGAATCCTGAATACTCAATCTTCAATCCTCAATCCTCAGTCCTCAATACTCTACCATCAATCTTCAATCCTCAATCCTCAATGCTCAATACTCAATCCTCATCCTTCAATCCTCAATACCCAATCCTCAATCTTCAATCCTGAATCCTCAATGCTCAATTCTCAATCCTCAATCCTCAACCCTCAATATTCAATCCTCAATACTCAATCTTCAATCCTCAATCCTCAATCCTCAGTCATCAATCCTCAATCTTCAATTCTCAATCGTGAATCCTCACACCTCAATCTTCAATACTCAATCCTCAATCCTCAATCCTCAATCCTCAATACTCAACCTTCAATCCTCTATTCTCAATACTCAATAGAATATCCTGAATTCTCAGTATCCAATACTCAAACCTCAATCCTCAACCCTCAGCCCTCATACTCAATCCTCAATTCTCAATCCTCAACCCTCAATATTCAATCCTCAATGCTCAATCCTCAATCCTCAATCCCCAATCCTCAATCCTCAATCATCAATTCCCAACCCTCAATCCTCAGTCGTCAGTCCTCAAACCTCAATCCTCAACTCTCAGCCCTCATTCTCAATCCTCAATACTCAACCCTCAATCCTCAATATTCAATCCTCAATACTCAATCTTAAATCCTGATTCTACAATCCTCAATACCCAATCCTCAATCTTCAACCCTCAATCCTCAATCCTCAATTCTCAATCCTCAATCATCAATCCTCAGACCTCAAACATAAATACTCAGCCCTCAGTCCTCGTCCTCAATCCACAACCCTCAATCCTCAATCCTCAATCTTCAATCATCAATATTCTGTCTTCAATCCTCAATCCTCAATCCTCAATGTTCAATCATCAATCCTCAATCCTCAGTCCTCAATCCTCAACCCTCAATCCTCAATCCTCAATCTTCAATCGTCAATACTCAATCTTCAATCCTCAATCCTCAATCCTCAATCCTCAATCCTCAATCCTCAATATTCAACACACAACCCTCAACCATCAATCCTCAATACTCAACCATCAATCCTCAATACCCTATACTCAATAGAATATCCTGAATTCTCATGGTTCACTACACAATCAACATTATTCAATAACCAGATCTCAATCCTCAAGCATCAATCCTCAACACTCAATCCTCAACACCATGTCCTCTCTCTTCAATCCTCCATCCTCAATCCTCAATTCTCAAGCGTCAATCCTCAATCCTCAATCCTCAATCCTCAATCTTCAATCGTCAATACTCAATCTTCAATCCTCAATCCTCAATCCTCAATCCTCCATCCTGAGTCCTCAATACTCAATCCTGAATCTTCAATCCTCAATACTCAATCTTCAATCCTCAACCCTCAGTCCTCAATCCTCAATTCTCAACCCTCAGTCCTCATTCTCAATTCTCAATGCTCAATTCTCAATCCTCAATCCTCAATTGTCAATCCTCAATCCTCAATCCTCAATTCTCAATCCTCAATCCTCAATCCTCAATCCTCAGTCCTCAATCCTCAGTCCCCAATCCTCAATTATCAACTCTCAATCCTGAACCCTCAATTTTCAATCCTCAATAATCAATCTTCAATCCTCAATCCTCAATCCTCAATTCTCAGTCCTCAATCGTCAGTCTTCAATCCTCAATACTCAATCTTCAATCCTGAATCCTCAATCCTCAATCCTCAATCCTGATTCTTCAATCCTCAATACCCAATCCTCAATCTTCAATCCTCAATCCTCAATCCTCAATTCTCAATCCTCAATCCTCAGTCCTGAGTCCTCAAACCACAATCCTCAACCCTCAGCCCTCATCCTCATTCCTCAATCCTCAACCCTCAGTCCTCCGTCCTCAAACCTCAAACCTCAGACCTCAGACCTCATCCTCAATCCTCGATCCTCAATCCTCAAACCTCAATGTTCAATCCTCAATACTCAATCTTCAATCCTCAATCCTCAATCCTCAATCCTCAATCCTCAATCCTCAATCTTCAATCCTCAATCTTCAATCCTCAATACTCAATCTTCAATCCTCAATCCTCAATCTTCTATCCTCAACCCTCTTCCTCCAGTCCTCAACACCCAATCCTCAATCTTCAATCCCAAATCCTCAATCGTCAATTCTCAATCCTCAATCCTCATTCCTCAGAACTCAAACATCAATACTCAACTCTCAGTCCTCGTTCTCAATCCACAACCCTCAATCCCCAATCCTCGATCTTCAATCCTCAATACTCAATTATCAATTCTCAACCTTCAATCCTCAATACTCAATCTTCAATCCTCAATCCTCGATCCTCAATCCTCAATCCTCATTCCTCAATCCTCAATACCCAATCCTCAATCCTCAATCCTCAATCCTCAATCCTCAATTCTCAATCCTCAATCCTCAATCCTCAATCCTCAATCCTCAATCCTCAATCCTCAATCATCCACCTCAATCTTCAATACTCAATCCTCAATCCTCAATCCTCAATCCTCAATACTCAACCATCAATCCTCAATTCTCAATCCTCAATCCTCAATATTCAACACACAACCCTCAACCATCAATTGTCAATACCCAACCATCAATCCTCAATTATCAACACTCAATAGAATATCCTGGATTCTCATGGTTCAATACTCAATCCACATTATTCAATAATCAAATCTCAATCCTCAAACATCAATCCTCAACACTCAATCCTCAACACTCAGTCCTCTCTCTTCAATCCTCCATCCTCAATCCTCAATCCTGAGGCGTCAATCCTCAATCCTCAATCCTCAATCCTCAATCCTCGATCTTCAATCCTCAATACTTAATCTTCAATCCTCAATCCTGCATCCTCAACACTCAATCCTCAATCCTCAATCCTCAATCGTCAATCTTCACTCCTCAATACTCAATCTTCAATCCTCAGCCCTCAATCCTCAATCCACATTCTTCAATCCTCAATTCCCTATCCTCAATCCTCAATCCTCAATCCTCAATCCTCAATCTTCAATCCTCAATAATCAATCTCCAATCCTAGATCCTCAATCCCCAATCATCAATCCTTAATCCTCAATCTTGAATACTCGATACCCAGTCCTCAATCTTCAATGCTCAATGCTCAATCCTCAATCCTCAACCCTCAATCCTCAGTCCTCAAAACTAAATCCCGAATCCTCAATCCTGAATCCTCATTCTTCAGCCCTCAGTTCTCATCAATCAATTGTCAATCCTCAATCCTCAATAGAATATCCTGAATTCACAGTCTTCAATACTCAATCCCCATTCTTCAATCTTCAAATCTCAATACACAAACATCAATTCTCATCACTCAACCCTCAACACTCAGTCCTCAATCTTCAATCCTCAATCCTCAATCCTCAATCTTCAATCCTCAATACTCAACATTCAATCCTCAATCCTCAATCCTCAATCCTAAATGATCAATCCTCAATCCTCTATCCTCAATCCTCAATACTCAATTTTCAATCGTCAATCCTCAATCTTCAATCCTCAATCCTCATTCTCCAATCCTCAACACCCAATCCTCAATCTTCAATCCCAAATCATCAATCCTCAATTCTCAATCCTCAATCCTCAGTCCTCAGACCTCAAACATCAATACTCAACCCTCAGTCCTCGTCCTCAATCCACAACCCTCAATCCTCAATCCTCGATCTTCAATCATCAATATTCTATCTTCAATACTATCCTCAATCCTCAATCATCAATCCTCAATCCTTAATGTTCAATCCTCAATACCCAATCATCAATCTTCAATCCTCAATCCTCAACCCACAATCCTCAATCCTCAATCCTCAATCCTCAGTCCTCAAACCTCAATCCAAAATTCACAATCCTGAATCCTCAATCTTCAGTCCTGAGTCCTCAACAATCAGTTGTCAATCCTCAACCATCAATAGAATATCCTCAATTCACAGTCTTCAATACTCAATACTCAATCTGCAATCTTCAACTCTCTATCCACAAACATCAATTCTCATCACTCAACCCTCAACACTCAGTCCCCAATCCTCAATATTCATTCCTCAATCCTCAATCCTCAATCCTCAATACTCAACCTTCAATCCTTAATACTCAGTATCCAATACTCAAACCTCAATCCTCAACCCTCAGCCCTGATACTCAATCCTCAATTCTCAATCCTCAACCGTCAATATTCAATCCTCAATGCTCAATCCTCAATCCTCAATCCCCAATCCTCAATCCTCAATCATCAATTCCCAACCCTCAATCGTCAGTCGTCAGTCGTCAAACCTCAATCCTCAACCCTCAGCCCTCATTCTCAATCCTCAATACTCAAACCTCAATCGTCAATATTCAATCCTCAATACTCAATCTTCAATCCTGATTCTACAATCCTCAATACCCAATCCTCAATCTTCAACCCTCAATCCTCAATCCTCAATTCTCAATCCTCAATCATCAATCCTCAGACCTCAAACATAAATACTCAGCCCTCTGTCCTCGTCCTCAATCCACAACCCTCAATCCTCAATCCTCAATCTTCAATCATCAATATTCAGTCTTCAATCCTCAATCCTCAATCCTCAATCCTCAATCCTCATTCCTCAATTTTCAATGTTCAATCTCAATCCTCAATCCTCAGCCCTCAATCCTCAACCCTCAATCCTCAATACCCAATCCTCAATCCTCAATCCTCAATCCTCAATCCTCAATTCTCAATCCTCAATCCTCAATCCTCAATCCTCAATCCTCAATCCTCAATCCTCAATCCTCAATCATCCACCTCAATCTTCAATACTCGATCCTCAATCCTCAATCCTCAATCCTCAATACTCAACCATCAATCCTCAATTCTCAATCCTCAATCCTCAATATTCAACACAAAACCCTCAACCATCAATTGTCAATACCCAACCATCAATCCTCAATTATCAACACTCAATAGAATATCCTGAATTCTCATGGTTCAATACTCAATCCACATTATTCAATAATCAAATCTCAATCCTCAAACATCAATCCTCAAAACTCAATCCTCAACACTGAGTCCTCTCTCTTCAATCCTCCATCCTCAATCCTCAATCCTGAGGCGTCAATCCTCAATCCTCAATACTCAACCCTCAATCCTCAGTCCTCAAAACTCAATCCCGAATCCTCAATCCTGAATCCTCATTCTTCAGCCCTCAGTCCTCAACAATCAATTGTCAATCCTCAATCCTCAATAGAATATCCTGAATTCACAGTTTTCAATACTCAATCCCCATTCTTCAATCTTCAAATCTCAATACACAAACATCAATTCTCATCACTCAACCCTCAACACTCAGTCCTCAATCTTCAATCCTCAATCCTCAATCCTCAATCTTCAATCCTCAATACTCAACATTCAATCCTCAATCCTCAATCCTCAATCCTAAATGATCAATCCTCAATCCTCTATCCTCAATCCTCAATACTCAATTTTCAATTGTCAATCCTCAATCTTCAATCCTCAATCCTCATTCTCCAATCCTCAACACCCAATCCTCAATCCTCAATCCCCCATCCTCAATCCTCAATCCTCAATACCCAATCCTCAATCTTCAATCCTCAATCCACAATCCTCAATTTCCAATCCTCAATCCTCAATCCTCAATCCTCATTCCTCAATCCTCATTCTTCAATCCTCAATACCCAATTCTCAATCTTCAATCCTCAAACCTCAATCCTCAGTTCTCAATCCTCAATCCTCAATTCTCAGTCCTCAATCGTCAGTCTTCAATCCTCAATACTCAATCTTCAATCCTGAATCCTCAATCCTCAATCCTCAATCCTCATTCTTCAATCCTCAATACCCAATCCCCAATCTTCAATCCTCAATCCTCAATCCTCAATTCTCAATCCTCAATCCTCAATCCTCAATTCTCAATCCTCAATCCTCAGTCCTGAGTACTCAAACCAGAATCCTCAAACCTCAGCCCTCATCCTCATTCCTCAATCCTCAACCCTCAGTCCTCCGTCCTCAAACCTCAAACCTCAGACCTCAGACCTCATCCTCAATACTCAATCCTCAATCCTCAATCCTCAACCTTCAATCCTCAATACTCAATCTTCAATCCTCAATCCTCAGTCCTCAAACCTCAATTCTGAATCCTGAATACTCAATCTTCAATCCTCAATCCTCAGTCCTCAGTACTCTACCATCAATCTTCAATCCTCAATCCTCAATGCTCAATACTCAATCCTCATTCTTCAATCCTCAATACCCAATCCTCAATCTTCAATCCTGAATCCTCAATGCTCAATTCTCAA
Organism: Calliopsis andreniformis; assembly: GCF_051401765.1. Taxonomy (NCBI): domain Eukaryota; kingdom Metazoa; phylum Arthropoda; class Insecta; order Hymenoptera; family Andrenidae; genus Calliopsis; species Calliopsis andreniformis. The sequence continues at coordinate 3,517,995 of NW_027480440.1, forward strand.
TCCTCAATCCTCAACCCTCAATATTCAATCCTCAATACTCAACCTTCAATCCTCAATCCTCAATCCTCAGTCATCAATCCTCAATCTTCAATTCTCAATCGTGAATCCTCACTCCTCAATCCTCACTCCTCAATCCTCGTTCCACAAACCTCAATCCTCAACCCTCAGTCCACATTCTCAATTCTCAATGCTCAATTCTCAATCCTCAATCCTCAATCCTCAGTCTTCAATCCTCAATAATCAATCTCCAATCCTAGATCCTCAATCCCCAATCATCAATCCTTAATCCTCAATCTTGAATCCTCGATACCCAGTCCTCAATCTTCAATGCTCAATGCTCAATCCTCAATCCTCAATCCTCAGTCCTCAATCCTCAATCCTCAATCCTCAAACCTCAAACCTCAACCATCAGTCATCGTCCTCAAACCTCATCCCTCAATCCTCCATCCTCAATCTTCAATCCTCAATACTCAATCTTCAATCCTCAATCCTCAATCCTCAATCCTCAATCCTCGATCCTCAATCCTCAATCTTCAACCCTCAATCCTCGATCCTCAATACTCAAACCTCAATCTTCAATCCTGAATACTCAATGTTCAATCCTCAATCCTCAATCCTCAATCCTCAATCCTCAATCCTCAATCCTCAATCTTCAATCCTCAATACTCAATCTTCAATCCTCAATCCTCAATCTTCTATCCTCAATCCTCTTTCTCCAGTCCTCAACACCCAATCCTCAATCTTCAATCCCAAATCCTCAATCCTAAATTCTCAACCCTCAATCCTCAATCCTCAGAACTCAAACATCAATACTCAACTACCAGTCCTCGTTCTCAATCCACAACCCTCAATCCTCAATCCTCGATATTCAATCCTCAATACTCAATCATCAATCCTCAATCCTCAGTCCTCAACCCCCAGTCCTCATCCTCAATCCTCAATCCTCAACCCTCAATTCTCAATCTTCAATCCTCAATCCTCAATCTTCAATCCCCAATCCTCAATCCACAAACCTCAATAAACAATCTTCAATCCTCAATCCTCAATCCTCAATCCTCAACCCTCAATCCTCAATATTCAATCCTCAATACTCAATCTTCAATCCTGATTCTTCAATCCTCAATACCCAATCCTCAATCTTCAACCCTCAATCCTCAATCCTGAATTCTCAATCCTCAATCCTCAATCCTCAATCCTCAATCCTCAATCCTCAATCCTCAATCCTCAATCTTCAATCCTCAATACTCAATCTTCAATCCTCAATCGTCAATCCTCAATCCTCCATCCTGAATCCTCAATACTCAATCCTCAATCCTCAATCCTCAATCTTCAATCCTCAATACTCAATCTTCAATCCTCAATCCTCAATCCTCAATCCTCCATCCTGAATCCTCAATACTCAATCCTCAATCTTCAATCCTCAATACTCAATCTTCAATCCTCAATCCTCGATCCTCAATCCTCAATCCTCATTCCTCAATCCTCAATACCCAATCCTCAATCCTCAATCCTCAATCCTCAATCCTCAATTCTCAATCCTCAATCCTCAATCCTCAATCCTCAATCTTCAATCTTCAATCCTCAATCCTCAATCTTCAACCCCAAATCCTCAATCCTCTATCTTCAATCCTCAATCCTCAATCCTCAATCTTCAGTCCTCAACACTCAACCTTCAATCCTCAATTCTCAATCCTCAATCCTCAATCCCCAATATTCAACACAAAACCCTCAACCATCAATCCTCAATACTCAACCATCAATCCTCAATCCTCAGTCCTCAATACAATACCCTGAATTCACAGTTTTCAATACTCAATCTCCATTCTTCAATCTTCAAATCTCAATCCACAAACATCAATTCTCATCACTCAACCCTCAACAATCAGTCCCCAATCTTCAATCCTCAATCCTCAATCCACAATCTTCAATCCTCAATACTCAACCTTCAATCCTCAATCCTCAATCCTCAATCCTAAATGATCAATCCTCAATCCTCTATCACCAATCCTCGATAGTCAATCTTCAATCCTCAATCCTCAATCCTCAATCCTCAATCCTCACTCTTCAATCCTCAATACCCAATCCTCAATCTTCAATCCTCAATCCTCAATCATCAATTCCCAACCCTCAATCCTCTGTCCTCAGTCCTCAAACCTCAATCCTCAACCATCAGCCCTCATTCTCAATCCTCAATACACAACCCTCAATCCTCAATATTCAATCCTCAATACTCAATCTTCAATCCTGATTATACAATCCTCAATACCCAATCCTCAATCTTCAACCCTCAATCCTCAATCCTCAATTCTCAATCCTCAATCATCAATCCTCAGACCTCAAACATAAATACTCAGCCCTCAGTCCTCGTCCTCAATCCACAACCCTCAATCCTCAATCCTCAATCTTCAATCATCAATATTCAGTCTTCAATCCTCAATCCTCAATCCTCAATGTTCAATCATCAATCCTCAATCCTCAGTCCTCAATCCTCAATCCTCAACCCTCAATCCTCAATCCTCAATCTTCAATCGTCAATACTCGATCTTCAATCCTCAATCTTCAATCCTCAATCTTCAATCCTCAATCCTCAATATTCAACACACAGCCCTCAACCATCAATCCTCAATACTCAACCATCAATCTTCAATTCTCAGTACTCTATAGAATATCCTGAATTCTCATGGCTCAATACTCAATCCACATTATTCAGTAATCAAATCTCATTCCTCAAATATCAATCCTCAACACTCAATCCTCAACACTCAGTCCTCTCTCTTCAATCCTCCATCCTCAATCCTCAATCCTCAAGCGTCAATTCTCAATCCTCAATCCTCAACCCTCAATCCTAAGTCCTCAAACCTCAATCCCGAATCCTCAAACCTGAATCATCAATCTTCAGCCCTGAGTCCTCAACAATCAGTTGTCAATCCTCAATCCTCAATAGAACGTCCTCAATTCACAGTTTTCAATACTCAATACTCAATCTGCAATCTTCAGATCTCTATACACAAACATCAATTCTCATCACTCAACCCTCAATACTCAGTCCCCAATCCTCAATCTTCAATTGTCAATCCTCAATCCTCAATCCTCAATCTTAATCTTCAATCCTCAATACTCAATCCTCAATCCTCAATCCTCAATCCTCGATCTTCAATCCTCAATACTCAATCTTCAATCCTCAATCCTGAATCCTCAACACTCAATCCTCAATCCTCAATCCTCAATCGTCAATCTTCACTCCTCAATACTCAATCTTCAATCCTCAATCCTCAATCCTCAATCCACATTCTTCAATCCTCAATTCCCTATCCTCAATCCTCAATCCTAAATCCCCAATCCTCAATCTTCAATCCTCAGTCCCAAATCCTCAATCTTCAATACTCAATCCTCAATACTCAATCCTCAATCCTCAATCTTAATCTTCAATCCTCAATACTCAATCTTCAATCCTCAATCCTCAATTCTCAATCCTCAATCCTCAATCTTCAATCCTCAATACTCAATCTTCAATCCTCAATCCTGAATCCTCAACCCTCAATCCTCAATCCTCAATCCTCAAACCTCAAACTTCAATCCTCAATACTCAATCTTCAATCCTCAATCCTCAATCCTCAATCCACAATCCTCATTCGTCAATCCTCAATACCCAATCCTCAATCTTCAATCCTCAATCCTCAATCCTCAATTCTCAACCCTCAGTCCTCAGTCCTCAATCCTCAATCCTCAATCTTCAATCGTCAATACTCGATCTTCAATCCTCAATCTTCAATCCTCAATCTTCAATCCTCAATCCTCAATATTCAACACACAGCCCTCAACCATCAATCCTCAATACTCAACCATCAATCTTCAATTCTCAGTACTCTATAGAATATCCTGAATTCTCATGGCTCAATACTCAATCCACATTATTCAATAATCAAATCTCAATCCTCAAACATCAATCCTCAACACTCAATCCTCAACACTGAGTCCTCTCTCTTCAATCCTCCATCCTCAATCCTCAATCCTGAGGCGTCAATCCTCAATCCTCAATACTCAACCCTCAATCCTCAGTCCTCAAAACTCAATCCCGAATCCTCAATCCTGAATCCTCATTCTTCAGCCCTCAGTCCTCAACAATCAATTGTCAATCCTCAATCCTCAATAGAATATCCTGAATTCACAGTTTTCAATACTCAATCCCCATTCTTCAATCTTCAAATCTCAATACACAAACATCAATTCTCATCACTCAACCCTCAACACTCAGTCCTCAATCTTCAATCCTCAATCCTCAATCCTCAATCTTCAATCCTCAATACTCAACATTCAATCCTCAATCCTCAATCCTCAATCCTAAATGATCAATCCTCAATCCTCTATCCTCAATCCTCAATACTCAATTTTCAATCGTCAATCCTCAATCTTCAATCCTCAATCCTCATTCTCCAATCCTCAACACCCAATCCTCAATCCTCAATCCCCCATCCTCAATCCTCAATCCTCAATACCCAATCCTCAATCTTCAATCCTCAATCCACAATCCCCAATTTCCAATCCTCAATCCTCAATCCTCAATCCTCAATCCTCAATCCTCATTCTTCAATCCTCAATACCCAATTCTCAATCTTCAATCCTCAAACCTCAATCCTCAGTTCTCAATCCTCAATCCTCAATTCTCAGTCCTCAATCGTCAGTCTTCAATCCTCAATACTCAATCTTCAATCCTGAATCCTCAATCCTCAATCCTCAATCCTCATTCTTCAATCCTCAATACCCAATCCCCAATCTTCAATCCTCAATCCTCAATCCTCAATTCTCAATCCTCAATCCTCAATCCTCAATTCTCAATCCTCAATCCTCAGTCCTGAGTACTCAAACCAGAATCCTCAAACCTCAGCCCTCATCCTCATTCCTCAATCCTCAACCCTCAGTCCTCCGTCCTCAAACCTCAAACCTCAGACCTCAGACCTCATCCTCAATACTCAATCCTCAATCCTCAATCCTCAACCTTCAATCCTCAATACTCAATCTTCAATCCTCAATCCTCAGTCCTCAAACCTCAATTCTGAATCCTGAATACTCAATCTTCAATCCTCAATCCTCAGTCCTCAGTACTCTACCATCAATCTTCAATCCTCAATCCTCAATGCTCAATACTCAATCCTCATTCTTCAATCCTCAATACCCAATCCTCAATCTTCAATCCTGAATCCTCAATGCTCAATTCTCAATCCTCAATCCTCAACCCTCAATATTCAATCCTCAATACTCAACCTTCAATCCTCAATCCTCAATCCTCAGTCATCAATCCTCAATCTTCAATTCTCAATCGTGAATCCTCACTCCTCAATCCTCAATCCTCAATCCTCGTTCCACAAACCTCAATCCTCAACCCTCAGTCCACATTCTCAATTCTCAATGCTCAATTCTCAATCCTCAATCCTCAATCCTCAGTCTTCAATCCTCAATAATCAATCTCCAATCCTAGATCCTCAATCCCCAATCATCAATCCTTAATCCTCAATCTTGAATCCTCGATACCCAGTCCTCAATCTTCAATGCTCAATGCTCAATCCTCAATCCTCAATCCTCAGTCCTCAATCCTCAATCCTCAATCCTCAAACCTCAAACCTCAACCATCAGTCCTCGTCCTCAAACCTCATCCCTCAATCCTCCATCCTCAATCTTCAATCCTCAATACTCAATCTTCAATCCTCAATCCTCAATCCTCAATCCTCAATCCTCGATCCTCAATCCTCAATCTTCAACCCTCAATCCTCGATCCTCAATACTCAAACCTCAATCTTCAATCCTGAATACTCAATGTTCAATCCTCAATCCTCAATCCTCAATCCTCAATCCTCAATCCTCAATCCTCAATCTTCAATCCTCAATACTCAATCTTCAATCCTCAATCCTCAATCTTCTATCCTCAATCCTCTTTCTCCAGTCCTCAACACCCAATCCTCAATCTTCAATCCCAAATCCTCAATCCTAAATTCTCAACCCTCAATCCTCAATCCTCAGAACTCAAACATCAATACTCAACTACCAGTCCTCGTTCTCAATCCACAACCCTCAATCCTCAATCCTCGATATTCAATCCTCAATACTCAATCATCAATCCTCAATCCTCAGTCCTCAACCCCAGTCCTCATCCTCAATCCTCAATCCTCAACCCTCAATTCTCAATCTTCAATCCTCAATCCTCAATCTTCAATCCCCAATCCTCAATCCACAAACCTCAATAAACAATCTTCAATCCTCAATCCTCAATCCTCAATACTCAATCCTCAATCATCAATCCTCAATCTCCAATACTCAATCCTCAATCCTCAATCCTCAATCCTCAATCCTCAATCATCAATCCTCAATCTTCAATACTCAATCCTCAATCCTCAATCCTCAATCCTCAATTCTCAACCCTCAACCCTCAGTCCTCAGTCCTCAGTCCTCAAACCTCAATCCTCAACCCTCAGCCCTCATTCTCAAGCCTCAATCCTCAACCCTCAATCCTCAATATTCAATCCTCAATACTCAATCTTCAATCCTGATTCTTCAATCCTCAATACCCAATCCTCAATCTTCAACCCTCAATCCTCAATCCTGAATTCTCAATCCTCAATCCTCAATCCTCAATCCTCAATCCTCAATCCTCAATCCTCAATCCTCAATCTTCAATCCTCAATACTCAATCCTCAATCCTCCATCCTGAATCCTCAATACTCAATCCTCAATCTTCAATCCTCAATACTCAATCTTCAATCCTCAATCCTCGATCCTCAATCCTCAATCCTCATTCCTCAATCCTCAATACCCAATCCTCAATCCTCAATCCTCAATCCTCAATCCTCAATTCTCAATCCTCAATCCTCAATCCTCAATCCTCAATCTTCAATCTTCAATCCTCAATCCTCAATCTTCAACCCCAAATCCTCAATCCTCTATCTTCAATCCTCAATCCTCAATCCTCAATCTTCAGTCCTCAACACTCAACCTTCAATCCTCAATTCTCAATCCTCAATCCTCAATCCCCAATATTCAACACAAAACCCTCAACCATCAATCCTCAATACTCAACCATCAATCCTCAATCCTCAGTCCTCAATACAATACCCTGAATTCACAGTTTTCAATACTCAATCTCCATTCTTCAATCTTCAAATCTCAATCCACAAACATCAATTCTCATCACTCAACCCTCAACAATCAGTCCCCAATCTTCAATCCTCAATCCTCAATCCACAATCTTCAATCCTCAATACTCAACCTTCAATCCTCAATCCTCAATCCTCAATCCTAAATGATCAATCCTCAATCCTCTATCACCAATCCTCGATAGTCAATCTTCAATCCTCAATCCTCAATCCTCAATCCTCAATCCTCACTCTTCAATCCTCAATACCCAATCCTCAATCTTCAATCCTCAATCCTCAATCATCAATTCCCAACCCTCAATCCTCTGTCCTCAGTCCTCAAACCTCAATCCTCAACCCTCAGCCCTCATTCTCAATCCTCAATACACAACCCTCAATCCTCAATATTCAATCCTCAATACTCAATCTTCAATCCTGATTATACAATCCTCAATACCCAATCCTCAACCTTCAACCCTCAATCCTCAATCCTCAATTCTCAATCCTCAATCATCAATCCTCAGACCTCAAACATAAATACTCAGCCCTCAGTCCTCGTCCTCAATCCACAACCCTCAGTCCTCAATCCTCAATCTTCAATCATCAATATTCAGTCTTCAATCCTCAATCCTCAATCCTCAATGTTCAATCATCAATCCTCAATCCTCAGTCCTCAATCCTCAACCCTCAATCCTCAATCCTCAATCTTCAATCGTCAATACTCGATCTTCAATCCTCAATCTTCAATCCTCAATCTTCAATCCTCAATCCTCAATATTCAACACACAGCCCTAAACCATCAATCCTCAATACTCAACCATCAATCTTCAATTCTCAGTACTCTATAGAATATCCTGGATTCTCATGGTTCAATACTCAATCCACATTATTCAATAATCAAATCTCAATCCTCAAACATCAATCCTCAACACTCAATCCTCAACACTCAGTCCTCTCTCTTCAATCCTCCATCCTCAATCCTCAATCCTGAGGCGTCAATCCTCAATCCTCAATCCTCAATCCTCAATCCTCGATCTTCAATCCTCAATACTTAATCTTCAATCCTCAATCCTGAATCCTCAACACTCAATCCTCAATCCTCAATCCTCAATCGTCAATCTTCACTCCTCAATACTCAATCTTCAATCCTCAGTCCTCAATCCTCAATCCACATTCTTCAATCCTCAATTCCCTATCCTCAATCCTCAATCCTCAATCCTCAATCCCCAATCCTCAATCCTCAATCCTCAATCCTCAATCCTCAATCTTCAATCCTCAGTCCCAAATCCTCAATCTTCAATACTCAATCCTCAATCCTCAATCCCCCATCCTCAATCCTCAATCCTCATTCTTCAATCCTCAATACCCAATCCTCAAACTTCAATCCTCAATCCCCAAACCTCAATTTCCAATCCTCAATCCTCAATTCTCAATCCTCAATCCTCAGTCCTCAGTCCTCAAACCCCAATCCTCAACCCTCAGACCTCAACCTCATTCCTCAATCCTCAACCCTCAGTCCTCCGTCCTCAAACCTCAAACCTCAGACCTCAGGCCTCATCCTCAATACTCAATCCTCAATCCTCAATCCTCAACCTTCAATCCTCAATACTCAATTTTCAATCCTCAATCCTCAGTCCTCAAACCTCAATTCTGAATCCTGAATACTCAATCTTCAATCCTCAATCCTCAGTCCTCAATACTCTACCATCAATCTTCAATCCTCAATCCTCAATGCTCAATACTCAATCCTCATTCTTCAATCCTCAATACCCAATCCTCAATCTTCAATCCTGAATCCTCAATGCTCAATTCTCAATCCTCAGTCCTCAATCCTCAATCCTCAATCCTCATATCTCAATCCTCAACCGTCAGTCCTCGTCCTCAATCCTCAATATTCAATCATCAATAATCAGTCTTCAATCCTCAATCCTCAATCCTCAATCCTCAATCCTCAATCCTCAATTCTCAATCCTCAATCATCAATCCTCAGACCTCAAACATAAATACTCAGCCCTCTGTCCTCGTCCTCAATCCACAACCCTCAATCCTCAATCCTCAATCTTCAATCATCAATATTCAGTCTTCAATCCTCAATCCTCAATCCTCAATCCTCAATCCTCATTCCTCAATTTTCAATGTTCAATCTCAATCCTCAATCCTCAGCCCTCAATCCTCAACCCTCAATCCTCAATACCCAATCCTCAATCCTCAATCCTCAATCCTCAATCCTCAATTCTCAATCCTCAATCCTCAATCCTCAATCCTCAATCCTCAATCCTCAATCCTCAATCCTCAATCATCCACCTCAATCTTCAATACTCGATCCTCAATCCTCAATCCTCAATCCTCAATACTCAACCATCAATCCTCAATTCTCAATCCTCAATCCTCAATATTCAACACAAAACCCTCAACCATCAATTGTCAATACCCAACCATCAATCCTCAATTATCAACACTCAATAGAATATCCTGAATTCTCATGGTTCAATACTCAATCCACATTATTCAATAATCAAATCTCAATCCTCAAACATCAATCCTCAAAACTCAATCCTCAACACTGAGTCCTCTCTCTTCAATCCTCCATCCTCAATCCTCAATCCTGAGGCGTCAATCCTCAATCCTCAATACTCAACCCTCAATCCTCAGTCCTCAAAACTCAATCCCGAATCCTCAATCCTGAATCCTCATTCTTCAGCCCTCAGTCCTCAACAATCAATTGTCAATCCTCAATCCTCAATAGAATATCCTGAATTCACAGTTTTCAATACTCAATCCCCATTCTTCAATCTTCAAATCTCAATACACAAACATCAATTCTCATCACTCAACCCTCAACACTCAGTCCTCAATCTTCAATCCTCAATCCTCAATCCTCAATCTTCAATCCTCAATACTCAACATTCAATCCTCAATCCTCAATCCTCAATCCTAAATGATCAATCCTCAATCCTCTATCCTCAATCCTCAATACTCAATTTTCAATTGTCAATCCTCAATCTTCAATCCTCAATCCTCATTCTCCAATCCTCAACACCCAATCCTCAATCCTCAATCCCCCATCCTCAATCCTCAATCCTCAATACCCAATCCTCAATCTTCAATCCTCAATCCACAATCCTCAATTTCCAATCCTCAATCCTCAATCCTCAATCCTCAATCCTCAATCCTCATTCTTCAATCCTCAATACCCAATTCTCAATCTTCAATCCTCAAACCTCAATCCTCAGTTCTCAATCCTCAATCCTCAATTCTCAGTCCTCAATCGTCAGTCTTCAATCCTCAATACTCAATCTTCAATCCTGAATCCTCAATCCTCAATCCTCAATCCTCATTCTTCAATCCTCAATACCCAATCCCCAATCTTCAATCCTCAATCCTCAATCCTCAATTCTCAATCCTCAATCCTCAATCCTCAATTCTCAATCCTCAATCCTCAGTCCTGAGTACTCAAACCAGAATCCTCAAACCTCAGCCCTCATCCTCATTCCTCAATCCTCAACCCTCAGTCCTCCGTCCTCAAACCTCAAACCTCAGACCTCAGACCTCATCCTCAATACTCAATCCTCAATCCTCAATCCTCGACCTTCAATCCTCAATACTCAATCTTCAATCCTCAATCCTCAGTCCTCAAACCTCAATTCTGAATCCTGAATACTCAATCTTCAATCCTCAATCCTCAGTCCTCAGTACTCTACCATCAATCTTCAATCCTCAATCCTCAATGCTCAATACTCAATCCTCATTCTTCAATCCTCAATACCCAATCCTCAATCTTCAATCCTGAATCCTCAATGCTCAATTCTCAATCCTCAATCCTCAACCCTCAATATTCAATCCTCAATACTCAACCTTCAATCCTCAATCCTCAATCCTCAGTCATCAATCCTCAATCTTCAATTCTCAATCGTGAATCCTCACTCCTCAATCCTCACTCCTCAATCCTCGTTCCACAAACCTCAATCCTCAACCCTCAGTCCACATTCTCAATTCTCAATGCTCAATTCTCAATCCTCAATCCTCAATCCTCAGTCTTCAATCCTCAATAATCAATCTCCAATCCTAGATCCTCAATCCCCAATCATCAATCCTTAATCCTCAATCTTGAATCCTCGATACCCAGTCCTCAATCTTCAATGCTCAATGCTCAATCCTCAATCCTCAATCCTCAGTCCTCAATCCTCAATCCTCAATCCTCAAACCTCAAACCTCAACCATCAGTCCTCGTCCTCAAACCTCATCCCTCAATCCTCCATCCTCAATCTTCAATCCTCAATACTCAATCTTCAATCCTCAATCCTCAATCCTCAATCCTCAATCCTCGATCCTCAATCCTCAATCTTCAACCCTCAATCCTCGATCCTCAATACTCAAACCTCAATCTTCAATCCTGAATACTCAATGTTCAATCCTCAATCCTCAATCCTCAATCCTCAATCCTCAATCCTCAATCCTCAATCTTCAATCCTCAATACTCAATCTTCAATCCTCAATCCTCAATCTTCTATCCTCAATCCTCTTTCTCCAGTCCTCAACACCCAATCCTCAATCTTCAATCCCAAATCCTCAATCCTAAATTCTCAACCCTCAATCCTCAATCCTCAGAACTCAAACATCAATACTCAACTACCAGTCCTCGTTCTCAATCCACAACCCTCAATCCTCAATCCTCGATATTCAATCCTCAATACTCAATCATCAATCCTCAATCCTCAGTCCTCAACCCCAGTCCTCATCCTCAATCCTCAATCCTCAACCCTCAATTCTCAATCTTCAATCCTCAATCCTCAATCTTCAATCCCCAATCCTCAATCCACAAACCTCAATAAACAATCTTCAATCCTCAATCCTCAATCCTCAATACTCAATCCTCAATCATCAATCCTCAATCTCCAATACTCAATCCTCAATCCTCAATCCTCAATCCTCAATCCTCAATCATCAATCCTCAATCTTCAATACTCAATCCTCAATCCTCAATCCTCAATCCTCAATTCTCAACCCTCAACCCTCAGTCCTCAGTCCTCAGTCCTCAAACCTCAATCCTCAACCCTCAGCCCTCATTCTCAAGCCTCAATCCTCAACCCTCAATCCTCAATATTCAATCCTCAATACTCAATCTTCAATCCTGATTCTTCAATCCTCAATACCCAATCCTCAATCTTCAACCCTCAATCCTCAATCCTGAATTCTCAATCCTCAATCCTCAATCCTCAATCCTCAATCCTCAATCCTCAATCCTCAATCCTCAATCTTCAATCCTCAATACTCAATCCTCAATCCTCCATCCTGAATCCTCAATACTCAATCCTCAATCTTCAATCCTCAATACTCAATCTTCAATCCTCAATCCTCGATCCTCAATCCTCAATCCTCATTCCTCAATCCTCAATACCCAATCCTCAATCCTCAATCCTCAATCCTCAATCCTCAATTCTCAATCCTCAATCCTCAATCCTCAATCCTCAATCTTCAATCTTCAATCCTCAATCCTCAATCTTCAACCCCAAATCCTCAATCCTCTATCTTCAATCCTCAATCCTCAATCCTCAATCTTCAGTCCTCAACACTCAACCTTCAATCCTCAATTCTCAATCCTCAATCCTCAATCCCCAATATTCAACACAAAACCCTCAACCATCAATCCTCAATACTCAACCATCAATCCTCAATCCTCAGTCCTCAATACAATACCCTGAATTCACAGTTTTCAATACTCAATCTCCATTCTTCAATCTTCAAATCTCAATCCACAAACATCAATTCTCATCACTCAACCCTCAACAATCAGTCCCCAATCTTCAATCCTCAATCCTCAATCCACAATCTTCAATCCTCAATACTCAACCTTCAATCCTCAATCCTCAATCCTCAATCCTAAATGATCAATCCTCAATCCTCTATCACCAATCCTCGATAGTCAATCTTCAATCCTCAATCCTCAATCCTCAATCCTCAATCCTCACTCTTCAATCCTCAATACCCAATCCTCAATCTTCAATCCTCAATCCTCAATCATCAATTCCCAACCCTCAATCCTCTGTCCTCAGTCCTCAAACCTCAATCCTCAACCCTCAGCCCTCATTCTCAATCCTCAATACACAACCCTCAATCCTCAATATTCAATCCTCAATACTCAATCTTCAATCCTGATTATACAATCCTCAATACCCAATCCTCAACCTTCAACCCTCAATCCTCAATCCTCAATTCTCAATCCTCAATCATCAATCCTCAGACCTCAAACATAAATACTCAGCCCTCAGTCCTCGTCCTCAATCCACAACCCTCAGTCCTCAATCCTCAATCTTCAATCATCAATATTCAGTCTTCAATCCTCAATCCTCAATCCTCAATGTTCAATCATCAATCCTCAATCCTCAGTCCTCAATCCTCAACCCTCAATCCTCAATCCTCAATCTTCAATCGTCAATACTCGATCTTCAATCCTCAATCTTCAATCCTCAATCTTCAATCCTCAATCCTCAATATTCAACACACAGCCCTAAACCATCAATCCTCAATACTCAACCATCAATCTTCAATTCTCAGTACTCTATAGAATATCCTGGATTCTCATGGTTCAATACTCAATCCACATTATTCAATAATCAAATCTCAATCCTCAAACATCAATCCTCAACACTCAATCCTCAACACTCAGTCCTCTCTCTTCAATCCTCCATCCTCAATCCTCAATCCTGAGGCGTCAATCCTCAATCCTCAATCCTCAATCCTCAATCCTCGATCTTCAATCCTCAATACTTAATCTTCAATCCTCAATCCTGAATCCTCAACACTCAATCCTCAATCCTCAATCCTCAATCGTCAATCTTCACTCCTCAATACTCAATCTTCAATCCTCAGTCCTCAATCCTCAATCCACATTCTTCAATCCTCAATTCCCTATCCTCAATCCTCAATCCTCAATCCTCAATCCCCAATCCTCAATCCTCAATCCTCAATCCTCAATCCTCAATCTTCAATCCTCAGTCCCAAATCCTCAATCTTCAATACTCAATCCTCAATCCTCAATCCCCCATCCTCAATCCTCAATCCTCATTCTTCAATCCTCAATACCCAATCCTCAAACTTCAATCCTCAATCCCCAAACCTCAATTTCCAATCCTCAATCCTCAATTCTCAATCCTCAATCCTCAGTCCTCAGTCCTCAAACCCCAATCCTCAACCCTCAGACCTCAACCTCATTCCTCAATCCTCAACCCTCAGTCCTCCGTCCTCAAACCTCAAACCTCAGACCTCAGGCCTCATCCTCAATACTCAATCCTCAATCCTCAATCCTCAACCTTCAATCCTCAATACTCAATTTTCAATCCTCAATCCTCAGTCCTCAAACCTCAATTCTGAATCCTGAATACTCAATCTTCAATCCTCAATCCTCAGTCCTCAATACTCTACCATCAATCTTCAATCCTCAATCCTCAATGCTCAATACTCAATCCTCATTCTTCAATCCTCAATACCCAATCCTCAATCTTCAATCCTGAATCCTCAATGCTCAATTCTCAATCCTCAGTCCTCAATCCTCAATCCTCAATCCTCATATCTCAATCCTCAACCGTCAGTCCTCGTCCTCAATCCTCAATATTCAATCATCAATAATCAGTCTTCAATCCTCAATCCTCAATCCTCAATCCTCAATCCTCAATCCTCAATTCTCAATCCTCAATCATCAATCCTCAGACCTCAAACATAAATACTCAGCCCTCTGTCCTCGTCCTCAATCCACAACCCTCAATCCTCAATCCTCAATCTTCAATCATCAATATTCAGTCTTCAATCCTCAATCCTCAATCCTCAATCCTCAATCCTCATTCCTCAATTTTCAATGTTCAATCTCAATCCTCAATCCTCAGCCCTCAATCCTCAACCCTCAATCCTCAATACCCAATCCTCAATCCTCAATCCTCAATCCTCAATCCTCAATTCTCAATCCTCAATCCTCAATCCTCAATCCTCAATCCTCAATCCTCAATCCTCAATCCTCAATCATCCACCTCAATCTTCAATACTCGATCCTCAATCCTCAATCCTCAATCCTCAATACTCAACCATCAATCCTCAATTCTCAATCCTCAATCCTCAATATTCAACACAAAACCCTCAACCATCAATTGTCAATACCCAACCATCAATCCTCAATTATCAACACTCAATAGAATATCCTGAATTCTCATGGTTCAATACTCAATCCACATTATTCAATAATCAAATCTCAATCCTCAAACATCAATCCTCAAAACTCAATCCTCAACACTGAGTCCTCTCTCTTCAATCCTCCATCCTCAATCCTCAATCCTGAGGCGTCAATCCTCAATCCTCAATACTCAACCCTCAATCCTCAGTCCTCAAAACTCAATCCCGAATCCTCAATCCTGAATCCTCATTCTTCAGCCCTCAGTCCTCAACAATCAATTGTCAATCCTCAATCCTCAATAGAATATCCTGAATTCACAGTTTTCAATACTCAATCCCCATTCTTCAATCTTCAAATCTCAATACACAAACATCAATTCTCATCACTCAACCCTCAACACTCAGTCCTCAATCTTCAATCCTCAATCCTCAATCCTCAATCTTCAATCCTCAATACTCAACATTCAATCCTCAATCCTCAATCCTCAATCCTAAATGATCAATCCTCAATCCTCTATCCTCAATCCTCAATACTCAATTTTCAATTGTCAATCCTCAATCTTCAATCCTCAATCCTCATTCTCCAATCCTCAACACCCAATCCTCAATCCTCAATCCCCCATCCTCAATCCTCAATCCTCAATACCCAATCCTCAATCTTCAATCCTCAATCCACAATCCTCAATTTCCAATCCTCAATCCTCAATCCTCAATCCTCAATCCTCAATCCTCATTCTTCAATCCTCAATACCCAATTCTCAATCTTCAATCCTCAAACCTCAATCCTCAGTTCTCAATCCTCAATCCTCAATTCTCAGTCCTCAATCGTCAGTCTTCAATCCTCAATACTCAATCTTCAATCCTGAATCCTCAATCCTCAATCCTCAATCCTCATTCTTCAATCCTCAATACCCAATCCCCAATCTTCAATCCTCAATCCTCAATCCTCAATTCTCAATCCTCAATCCTCAATCCTCAATTCTCAATCCTCAATCCTCAGTCCTGAGTACTCAAACCAGAATCCTCAAACCTCAGCCCTCATCCTCATTCCTCAATCCTCAACCCTCAGTCCTCCGTCCTCAAACCTCAAACCTCAGACCTCAGACCTCATCCTCAATACTCAATCCTCAATCCTCAATCCTCGACCTTCAATCCTCAATACTCAATCTTCAATCCTCAATCCTCAGTCCTCAAACCTCAATTCTGAATCCTGAATACTCAATCTTCAATCCTCAATCCTCAGTCCTCAGTACTCTACCATCAATCTTCAATCCTCAATCCTCAATGCTCAATACTCAATCCTCATTCTTCAATCCTCAATACCCAATCCTCAATCTTCAATCCTGAATCCTCAATGCTCAATTCTCAATCCTCAATCCTCAACCCTCAATATTCAATCCTCAATACTCAACCTTCAATCCTCAATCCTCAATCCTCAGTCATCAATCCTCAATCTTCAATTCTCAATCGTGAATCCTCACTCCTCAATCCTCACTCCTCAATCCTCGTTCCACAAACCTCAATCCTCAACCCTCAGTCCACATTCTCAATTCTCAATGCTCAATTCTCAATCCTCAATCCTCAATCCTCAGTCTTCAATCCTCAATAATCAATCTCCAATCCTAGATCCTCAATCCCCAATCATCAATCCTTAATCCTCAATCTTGAATCCTCGATACCCAGTCCTCAATCTTCAATGCTCAATGCTCAATCCTCAATCCTCAATCCTCAGTCCTCAATCCTCAATCCTCAATCCTCAAACCTCAAACCTCAACCATCAGTCCTCGTCCTCAAACCTCATCCCTCAATCCTCCATCCTCAATCTTCAATCCTCAATACTCAATCTTCAATCCTCAATCCTCAATCCTCAATCCTCAATCCTCGATCCTCAATCCTCAATCTTCAACCCTCAATCCTCGATCCTCAATACTCAAACCTCAATCTTCAATCCTGAATACTCAATGTTCAATCCTCAATCCTCAATCCTCAATCCTCAATCCTCAATCCCAAATCCTCAATCCTAAATTCTCAACCCTCAATCCTCAATCCTCAGAACTCAAACATCAATACTCAACTACCAGTCCTCGTTCTCAATCCACAACCCTCAATCCTCAATCCTCGATATTCAATCCTCAATACTCAATCATCAATCCTCAATCCTCAGTCCTCAACCCCCAGTCCTCATCCTCAATCCTCAATCCTCAACCCTCAATTCTCAATCTTCAATCCTCAATCCTCAATCTTCAATCCCCAATCCTCAATCCACAAACCTCAATAAACAATCTTCAATCCTCAATCCTCAATCCTCAATACTCAATCCTCAATCATCAATCCTCAATCTCCAATACTCAATCCTCAATCCTCAATCCTCAATCCTCAATCCTCAATCATCAATCCTCAATCTTCAATACTCAATCCTCAATCCTCAATCCTCAATCCTCAATTCTCAACCCTCAACCCTCAGTCCTCAGTCCTCAGTCCTCAAACCTCAATCCTCAACCCTCAGCCCTCATTCTCAATCCTCAATCCTCAACCCTCAATCCTCAATATTCAATCCTCAATACTCAATCTTCAATCCTGATTCTTCAATCCTCAATACCCAATCCTCAATCTTCAACCCTCAATCCTCAATCCTGAATTCTCAATCCTCAATCCTCAATCCTCAATCCTCAATCCTCAATCCTCAATCCTCAATCCTCAATCCTCAATCTTCAATCCTCAATACTCAATCTTCAATCCTCAATCGTCAATCCTCAATCCTCCATCCTGAATCCTCAATACTCAATCCTCAATCCTCAATCCTCAATCTTCAATCCTCAATACTCAATCTTCAATCCTCAATCCTCAATCCTCAATCCTCCATCCTGAATCCTCAATACTCAATCCTCAATCTTCAATCCTCAATACTCAATCTTCAATCCTCAATCCTCGATCCTCAATCCTCAATCCTCATTCCTCAATCCTCAATACCCAATCCTCAATCCTCAATCCTCAATCCTCAATCCTCAATTCTCAATCCTCAATCCTCAATCCTCAATCCTCAATCTTCAATCTTCAATCCTCAATCCTCAATCTTCAACCCCAAATCCTCAATCCTCTATCTTCAATCCTCAATCCTCAATCCTCAATCTTCAGTCCTCAACACTCAACCTTCAATCCTCAATTCTCAATCCTCAATCCTCAATCCCCAATATTCAACACAAAACCCTCAACCATCAATCCTCAATACTCAACCATCAATCCTCAATCCTCAGTCCTCAATACAATACCCTGAATTCACAGTTTTCAATACTCAATCTCCATTCTTCAATCTTCAAATCTCAATCCACAAACATCAATTCTCATCACTCAACCCTCAACAATCAGTCCCCAATCTTCAATCCTCAATCCTCAATCCACAATCTTCAATCCTCAATACTCAACCTTCAATCCTCAATCCTCAATCCTCAATCCTAAATGATCAATCCTCAATCCTCTATCACCAATCCTCGATAGTCAATCTTCAATCCTCAATCCTCAATCCTCAATCCTCAATCCTCACTCTTCAATCCTCAATACCCAATCCTCAATCTTCAATCCTCAATCCTCAATCATCAATTCCCAACCCTCAATCCTCTGTCCTCAGTCCTCAAACCTCAATCCTCAACCATCAGCCCTCATTCTCAATCCTCAATACACAACCCTCAATCCTCAATATTCAATCCTCAATACTCAATCTTCAATCCTGATTATACAATCCTCAATACCCAATCCTCAATCTTCAACCCTCAATCCTCAATCCTCAATTCTCAATCCTCAATCATCAATCCTCAGACCTCAAACATAAATACTCAGCCCTCAGTCCTCGTCCTCAATCCACAACCCTCAATCCTCAATCCTCAATCTTCAATCATCAATATTCAGTCTTCAATCCTCAATCCTCAATCCTCAATGTTCAATCATCAATCCTCAATCCTCAGTCCTCAATCCTCAATCCTCAACCCTCAATCCTCAATCCTCAATCTTCAATCGTCAATACTCGATCTTCAATCCTCAATCTTCAATCCTCAATCTTCAATCCTCAATCCTCAATATTCAACACACAGCCCTCAACCATCAATCCTCAATACTCAACCATCAATCTTCAATTCTCAGTACTCTATAGAATATCCTGAATTCTCATGGCTCAATACTCAATCCACATTATTCAGTAATCAAATCTCATTCCTCAAATATCAATCCTCAACACTCAATCCTCAACACTCAGTCCTCTCTCTTCAATCCTCCATCCTCAATCCTCAATCCTCAAGCGTCAATTCTCAATCCTCAATCCTCAACCCTCAATCCTAAGTCCTCAAACCTCAATCCCGAATCCTCAAACCTGAATCATCAATCTTCAGCCCTGAGTCCTCAACAATCAGTTGTCAATCCTCAATCCTCAATAGAACGTCCTCAATTCACAGTTTTCAATACTCAATACTCAATCTGCAATCTTCAGATCTCTATACACAAACATCAATTCTCATCACTCAACCCTCAATACTCAGTCCCCAATCCTCAATCTTCAATTGTCAATCCTCAATCCTCAATCCTCAATCTTAATCTTCAATCCTCAATACTCAATCCTCAATCCTCAATCCTCAATCCTCGATCTTCAATCCTCAATACTCAATCTTCAATCCTCAATCCTGAATCCTCAACACTCAATCCTCAATCCTCAATCCTCAATCGTCAATCTTCACTCCTCAATACTCAATCTTCAATCCTCAATCCTCAATCCTCAATCCACATTCTTCAATCCTCAATTCCCTATCCTCAATCCTCAATCCTAAATCCCCAATCCTCAATCTTCAATCCTCAGTCCCAAATCCTCAATCTTCAATACTCAATCCTCAATACTCAATCCTCAATCCTCAATCTTAATCTTCAATCCTCAATACTCAATCTTCAATCCTCAATCCTCAATTCTCAATCCTCAATCCTCAATCTTCAATCCTCAATACTCAATCTTCAATCCTCAATCCTGAATCCTCAACCCTCAATCCTCAATCCTCAATCCTCAAACCTCAAACTTCAATCCTCAATACTCAATCTTCAATCCTCAATCCTCAATCCTCAATCCACAATCCTCATTCGTCAATCCTCAATACCCAATCCTCAATCTTCAATCCTCAATCCTCAATCCTCAATTCTCAACCCTCAGTCCTCAGTCCTCAATCCTCAATCCTCAATCTTCAATCGTCAATACTCGATCTTCAATCCTCAATCTTCAATCCTCAATCTTCAATCCTCAATCCTCAATATTCAACACACAGCCCTCAACCATCAATCCTCAATACTCAACCATCAATCTTCAATTCTCAGTACTCTATAGAATATCCTGAATTCTCATGGCTCAATACTCAATCCACATTATTCAATAATCAAATCTCAATCCTCAAACATCAATCCTCAACACTCAATCCTCAACACTGAGTCCTCTCTCTTCAATCCTCCATCCTCAATCCTCAATCCTGAGGCGTCAATCCTCAATCCTCAATACTCAACCCTCAATCCTCAGTCCTCAAAACTCAATCCCGAATCCTCAATCCTGAATCCTCATTCTTCAGCCCTCAGTCCTCAACAATCAATTGTCAATCCTCAATCCTCAATAGAATATCCTGAATTCACAGTTTTCAATACTCAATCCCCATTCTTCAATCTTCAAATCTCAATACACAAACATCAATTCTCATCACTCAACCCTCAACACTCAGTCCTCAATCTTCAATCCTCAATCCTCAATCCTCAATCTTCAATCCTCAATACTCAACATTCAATCCTCAATCCTCAATCCTCAATCCTAAATGATCAATCCTCAATCCTCTATCCTCAATCCTCAATACTCAATTTTCAATCGTCAATCCTCAATCTTCAATCCTCAATCCTCATTCTCCAATCCTCAACACCCAATCCTCAATCCTCAATCCCCCATCCTCAATCCTCAATCCTCAATACCCAATCCTCAATCTTCAATCCTCAATCCACAATCCCCAATTTCCAATCCTCAATCCTCAATCCTCAATCCTCAATCCTCAATCCTCATTCTTCAATCCTCAATACCCAATTCTCAATCTTCAATCCTCAAACCTCAATCCTCAGTTCTCAATCCTCAATCCTCAATTCTCAGTCCTCAATCGTCAGTCTTCAATCCTCAATACTCAATCTTCAATCCTGAATCCTCAATCCTCAATCCTCAATCCTCATTCTTCAATCCTCAATACCCAATCCCCAATCTTCAATCCTCAATCCTCAATCCTCAATTCTCAATCCTCAATCCTCAATCCTCAATTCTCAATCCTCAATCCTCAGTCCTGAGTACTCAAACCAGAATCCTCAAACCTCAGCCCTCATCCTCATTCCTCAATCCTCAACCCTCAGTCCTCCGTCCTCAAACCTCAAACCTCAGACCTCAGACCTCATCCTCAATACTCAATCCTCAATCCTCAATCCTCAACCTTCAATCCTCAATACTCAATCTTCAATCCTCAATCCTCAGTCCTCAAACCTCAATTCTGAATCCTGAATACTCAATCTTCAATCCTCAATCCTCAGTCCTCAGTACTCTACCATCAATCTTCAATCCTCAATCCTCAATGCTCAATACTCAATCCTCATTCTTCAATCCTCAATACCCAATCCTCAATCTTCAATCCTGAATCCTCAATGCTCAATTCTCAATCCTCAATCCTCAACCCTCAATATTCAATCCTCAATACTCAACCTTCAATCCTCAATCCTCAATCCTCAGTCATCAATCCTCAATCTTCAATTCTCAATCGTGAATCCTCACTCCTCAATCCTCAATCCTCAATCCTCGTTCCACAAACCTCAATCCTCAACCCTCAGTCCACATTCTCAATTCTCAATGCTCAATTCTCAATCCTCAATCCTCAATCCTCAGTCTTCAATCCTCAATAATCAATCTCCAATCCTAGATCCTCAATCCCCAATCATCAATCCTTAATCCTCAATCTTGAATCCTCGATACCCAGTCCTCAATCTTCAATGCTCAATGCTCAATCCTCAATCCTCAATCCTCAGTCCTCAATCCTCAATCCTCAATCCTCAAACCTCAAACCTCAACCATCAGTCCTCGTCCTCAAACCTCATCCCTCAATCCTCCATCCTCAATCTTCAATCCTCAATACTCAATCTTCAATCCTCAATCCTCAATCCTCAATCCTCAATCCTCGATCCTCAATCCTCAATCTTCAACCCTCAATCCTCGATCCTCAATACTCAAACCTCAATCTTCAATCCTGAATACTCAATGTTCAATCCTCAATCCTCAATCCTCAATCCTCAATCCTCAATCCTCAATCCTCAATCTTCAATCCTCAATACTCAATCTTCAATCCTCAATCCTCAATCTTCTATCCTCAATCCTCTTTCTCCAGTCCTCAACACCCAATCCTCAATCTTCAATCCCAAATCCTCAATCCTAAATTCTCAACCCTCAATCCTCAATCCTCAGAACTCAAACATCAATACTCAACTACCAGTCCTCGTTCTCAATCCACAACCCTCAATCCTCAATCCTCGATATTCAATCCTCAATACTCAATCATCAATCCTCAATCCTCAGTCCTCAACCCCAGTCCTCATCCTCAATCCTCAATCCTCAACCCTCAATTCTCAATCTTCAATCCTCAATCCTCAATCTTCAATCCCCAATCCTCAATCCACAAACCTCAATAAACAATCTTCAATCCTCAATCCTCAATCCTCAATACTCAATCCTCAATCATCAATCCTCAATCTCCAATACTCAATCCTCAATCCTCAATCCTCAATCCTCAATCCTCAATCATCAATCCTCAATCTTCAATACTCAATCCTCAATCCTCAATCCTCAATCCTCAATTCTCAACCCTCAACCCTCAGTCCTCAGTCCTCAGTCCTCAAACCTCAATCCTCAACCCTCAGCCCTCATTCTCAAGCCTCAATCCTCAACCCTCAATCCTCAATATTCAATCCTCAATACTCAATCTTCAATCCTGATTCTTCAATCCTCAATACCCAATCCTCAATCTTCAACCCTCAATCCTCAATCCTGAATTCTCAATCCTCAATCCTCAATCCTCAATCCTCAATCCTCAATCCTCAATCCTCAATCCTCAATCTTCAATCCTCAATACTCAATCCTCAATCCTCCATCCTGAATCCTCAATACTCAATCCTCAATCTTCAATCCTCAATACTCAATCTTCAATCCTCAATCCTCGATCCTCAATCCTCAATCCTCATTCCTCAATCCTCAATACCCAATCCTCAATCCTCAATCCTCAATCCTCAATCCTCAATTCTCAATCCTCAATCCTCAATCCTCAATCCTCAATCTTCAATCTTCAATCCTCAATCCTCAATCTTCAACCCCAAATCCTCAATCCTCTATCTTCAATCCTCAATCCTCAATCCTCAATCTTCAGTCCTCAACACTCAACCTTCAATCCTCAATTCTCAATCCTCAATCCTCAATCCCCAATATTCAACACAAAACCCTCAACCATCAATCCTCAATACTCAACCATCAATCCTCAATCCTCAGTCCTCAATACAATACCCTGAATTCACAGTTTTCAATACTCAATCTCCATTCTTCAATCTTCAAATCTCAATCCACAAACATCAATTCTCATCACTCAACCCTCAACAATCAGTCCCCAATCTTCAATCCTCAATCCTCAATCCACAATCTTCAATCCTCAATACTCAACCTTCAATCCTCAATCCTCAATCCTCAATCCTAAATGATCAATCCTCAATCCTCTATCACCAATCCTCGATAGTCAATCTTCAATCCTCAATCCTCAATCCTCAATCCTCAATCCTCACTCTTCAATCCTCAATACCCAATCCTCAATCTTCAATCCTCAATCCTCAATCATCAATTCCCAACCCTCAATCCTCTGTCCTCAGTCCTCAAACCTCAATCCTCAACCCTCAGCCCTCATTCTCAATCCTCAATACACAACCCTCAATCCTCAATATTCAATCCTCAATACTCAATCTTCAATCCTGATTATACAATCCTCAATACCCAATCCTCAACCTTCAACCCTCAATCCTCAATCCTCAATTCTCAATCCTCAATCATCAATCCTCAGACCTCAAACATAAATACTCAGCCCTCAGTCCTCGTCCTCAATCCACAACCCTCAGTCCTCAATCCTCAATCTTCAATCATCAATATTCAGTCTTCAATCCTCAATCCTCAATCCTCAATGTTCAATCATCAATCCTCAATCCTCAGTCCTCAATCCTCAACCCTCAATCCTCAATCCTCAATCTTCAATCGTCAATACTCGATCTTCAATCCTCAATCTTCAATCCTCAATCTTCAATCCTCAATCCTCAATATTCAACACACAGCCCTCAACCATCAATCCTCAATACTCAACCATCAATCTTCAATTCTCAGTACTCTATAGAATATCCTGGATTCTCATGGTTCAATACTCAATCCACATTATTCAATAATCAAATCTCAATCCTCAAACATCAATCCTCAACACTCAATCCTCAACACTCAGTCCTCTCTCTTCAATCCTCCATCCTCAATCCTCAATCCTGAGGCGTCAATCCTCAATCCTCAATCCTCAATCCTCAATCCTCGATCTTCAATCCTCAATACTTAATCTTCAATCCTCAATCCTGAATCCTCAACACTCAATCCTCAATCCTCAATCCTCAATCGTCAATCTTCACTCCTCAATACTCAATCTTCAATCCTCAGTCCTCAATCCTCAATCCACATTCTTCAATCCTCAATTCCCTATCCTCAATCCTCAATCCTCAATCCTCAATCCCCAATCCTCAATCCTCAATCCTCAATCCTCAATCCTCAATCTTCAATCCTCAGTCCCAAATCCTCAATCTTCAATACTCAATCCTCAATCCTCAATCCCCCATCCTCAATCCTCAATCCTCATTCTTCAATCCTCAATACCCAATCCTCAAACTTCAATCCTCAATCCCCAAACCTCAATTTCCAATCCTCAATCCTCAATTCTCAATCCTCAATCCTCAGTCCTCAGTCCTCAAACCCCAATCCTCAACCCTCAGACCTCAACCTCATTCCTCAACCCTCAACCCTCAGTCCTCCGTCCTCAAACCTCAAACCTCAGACCTCAGGCCTCATCCTCAATACTCAATCCTCAATCCTCAATCCTCAACCTTCAATCCTCAATACTCAATTTTCAATCCTCAATCCTCAGTCCTCAAACCTCAATTCTGAATCCTGAATACTCAATCTTCAATCCTCAATCCTCAGTCCTCAATACTCTACCATCAATCTTCAATCCTCAATCCTCAATGCTCAATACTCAATCCTCATTCTTCAATCCTCAATACCCAATCCTCAATCTTCAATCCTGAATCCTCAATGCTCAATTCTCAATCCTCAGTCCTCAATCCTCAATCCTCAATCCTCATATCTCAATCCTCAACCGTCAGTCCTCGTCCTCAATCCTCAATATTCAATCATCAATAATCAGTCTTCAATCCTCAATCCTCAATCCTCAATCCTCAATCCTCAATCCTCAATCCTCAATCCTCAGTCCACAATCCTCAATCCTGAATCTTCAATCATGAATCCTCAATCTTCAGACCTCAGTCCTCAACAATCAGTTGTCAATTCTCAATTCTCAATACAACATCATCAATTCACAGTTTTCAATACTCAATACTCAATCTGCAATCTTCAAATCTCTATCCACAAACATCAATTCTCATCACTGAACCCTCATAACTCAGTCCACAATCCTCAATCTTCAATCCTCAATCGTCAATCCTCAATCCTCAATCCTCAATCTTCAATCCTCAATACTCAATCTTCAATCCTCAATCCTCAGTTCCCAATCCTCAATCCTCAATCCTCAATAGTCAGTCTTCAATCCTCAATACTCAATCTGCAATCCTCAGTCCTCCATCCCCAATCCTCAATCCTCAATCCTCAATACTCAGTCATCAATCCTCGATCTTCAATACTCAATCCTCAATCCTCAATCCTCAATCCTCAATCCTCAATCCTCAATCCTCAATCCTCATTCCTCAAACCTCAATCCTCAGCCCTCAGTCCTCATCCTCAATTCTCAATTCTCAATCCTCAAACCTCAATCCTAAATCTTCAATCCTCAATAATCAATCTCCTATCCTAGATCCTCAATCCCCAATACTCTATCCTTAATCCTCAATATTCAATCCTCTATCCCCAGGCCACAATCTACAATCCCCAAAGCTCAATAATCAATCCTCAATCCTCAGTCCTCAATCGTCAATCATCAATCCACAATCTTCAATCCTCAATAATCAATCTCGTATCCTAGATCCTCAATCCCCAATACTCTATCCTTAATCCTCAATATTCAATCCTCTATCCCCAGTCCACAATCTTCAATCCCCAAAGCTCAATAATCAATCCTCAATTTCTCAGTCCTCAATCCCCAATCCTCAGTCCTCAATCATCAATCCTCAATACTCAAACCTCAATCCTCAACCGTCAGTCCTCGTCCTCAATCCTCAATACTCAATCTTCAATCCTCCATACTCAATCTTCAATCCTCAATCCGCAGTCATCAATCCTCAATCCTCAATCCTCAGTCATCAATCCTCAATCCTCAATCCTCATTCCTCAAACCTCCATCCTCAACCCTCAGTCCTCATCCTCAATTCTCAATTCTCAATCCTCAATCCTCAATCCTCAATCTTCAATCCTCAATAATCAATCTCGTATCCTAGATCCTCAATCCCCAATACTCTATCCTTAATCCTCAATATTCAATCCTCTATCCCCAGTCCACAATCTTCAATCCCCAAAGCTCAATAATCAATCCTCAATCCTCAGTCCTCAATCACCAATCCTCAGTCCTCAATCCTCAATCCTCAATACTCAAACCTCAATCCTCAATCCTCTATCCTCAATCATCAATCCTCAATCTTCAATACTCAATCCTCAATCCTCAATCATCAATCCTGAATCCTCAATCCTCAATCTTCAATCCTCAATACTCAGCCTTCAATCATCAATCCTCAATACTCAATCCTCAATCCTCAATACTCAATCATCAATCCTCAATCCTCAATCATCAACCTTCAATCCGCAATCCTCATTCCTCAAACCTCAATCCTCAACCCTCAGTCCTCAATCCTCAACCCTCAGTCCTCATCCTCAATTCTCAATTCTCAATCCTCAATACTCAATCCTCAATCTTCAATCCTCAATAATCAATCTCCTATCCTAGACCCTCAATCCCCAATCCTCAATCATTAATCCTCAATCTTCAATCCTCAATCCACAGTCCTCGATCTTCAATCCTCAATGCTCAATCGTCAATTCTCAATCCTCAGGCATCAGTCCTCAATCCTCAATCCTCAATCCTCAATCCTCAACCGTCAGTCCTCGTCCTCAATCCTCAACTCTCAATACTTAATCCTCAATCCTCAATCTTCAATCATCAATACACAATCTTCAATCCTCAATCCTCAATCCTCAATCCTAAAATCCTCAATCCTCAATATTCAACACACAACCCTCGACCATCAATCCTCAATACTCAACCATCAATACTCAATACTCAATACTCAATAGAATATCCTGAATTCTCAGTCTTCAATACTCAATCCTCAATCTTTAATCTTCATGTCTCCATCCACAAACATCAATTCTCATCACTGAACACTCAACACTCAGTCCTCAATCTTCAATCCTCAATCCTGAATGCTCAAACCTCATTCCTCAAACCTCAATCCTCAACCCTCAGTCCTCATCCTCCATCCTCAATCCTCAATCCACAATCCTCAATCTTCAATCCTCAATACTCAACATTCGATCCTCAATCCACAGTCCTCAATCCTCAAACCACAATCCTCAGTCCTCAATCCTCAATCCTCAATCCTCATACCGCAATCCTCAACCGTCAGTCCTCGTCCTCAATCCTCAACTATGAATCCTCAATCCTCAATATTCAATCATCAATACTCAATCTTCAATCCTGAATCCTCAATCGTCAATCCTCAATCCTCAATCCTCAATCCTCAGTCCTCAAACCTCAATCCTGAATCCTCAATCCTCAGTTCTCAAACCTCAATCCTGAATCTTCAATCCTGAATCCTCAATCTTCAGACCTCAGTCCTCAACAATCAGTTGTCAATTCTCAATCCTGAATACAATATCATCAATTCACAGTTATCAATACTCAATACTTATTCTGCAATCTTCAAACCTCTATTCACAAACATCAATTCTCATCACTGAACCCTCAACACTCAGTCCCCAATCCTCAATCTTCAATCCTCAACGCTCAATACTCAACACTCGGTCCTCTCTCTTCAATCCGCCATCCTCAATCCTCTATCCTCAAGCGTCAATCCTCAATCCTCAATCCTCAACCCTCAACCCTCAGTCCTCAAACCTCAATTCCGAATCCTCAATCCTGAATGCTCAATCTTCATCCCTCTGTCCGCAACAATCAATTGTCAATCCTCAATCCTCAATACAATATCCTCAATTCACAGTTTTCAGTACTCAATCCCCAATCCTCAATCTTCAAATCTCAATCCACAGACATCAATTCTCATCACTCAACCCTCAACACTCAGTCCTCAATCTTCAATCCTCAATCCTCAATCCTCAATCTTCAATCCTCCATACTCAATCGTCAATCCTCAATCCTCAATCACCAATCCTCAATTCCCAATACTCTATCCTTAATCCTCAATATTCAATCCTCTATCCCCAGGCCACAATGTTCAATCCCCAAAGCTCAATAATCAATCCTCAATCCTCAGTCCTCAATCGTCAATCATCAATCCACAATCTTCAATAGTCAATTCTCAATCCTCAATCCTCAATCCTCAATCCTCAATCCTCAGTCATCAATCCTCAATCTTCAATACTCAATCCTCAATCCTCAATCCTGAATCCTCAATACTTAACCATCAATCCTCAATTCTCAATACTCAATAGAATATCCTGAATTCTTAGGATTCAATACTCAAACCTCAATCCTCAGCCCTCAGCACTCATCCTCCATCCTCAATCCTCAATCCTCAATCCTCAATCCTCAATCTTCAATCCTCAATACGCAATCTTCGATCCTCAATCCTCAACACTCAATCCTCAATCCTCAATCCTCAGTCATGAATACTCAATCTTCAACACTCAATCCTCAATCCTCAATCCTCAATCCTCAATCCTCAATCCTCAATCCTCGTTCCTCAAACCTCAAACCTCAACCCTCAGTCCTCATCCTCAATTCTCAATTCTCAATCCTCAATCCTCAATTCTCAATCTTCAATCCTCAATAATCAATCTCCAATCCTAGATCCTCAATCCCCAATCCTCAATCGTTAATCCTCTATCTTCAATCCTCAATCCCCAGTCCTCAATCCTCAATACTCAATCTTCAATCCTCAATCCTCAATTCTCAATCCTCAATACTCAATCCTCAATTGTCAATCCTCAGTTCCCTATCCTCAATCTTCAATCCTCCATCCTCAATCCTCAATCCTCAATCCTCAATCTTCAATCCTCAATACTCAATCTTCAATTCTCAATCCTCAATCCTCAATCCTCAATCCTCAATCCTCAATCCTCAATCTTCAATCCTCAACCGTCAGTCCTCGTCCTCAATCCTCAACACTCAATCCTCAATCCTGAATCTTCAATCATCAATACTCAATCTTCAATACTCAATCCTCAACCCTCAATCCTCAATCCTCAATCTTCAATTTTCATGTCTCCTTCCACAAACATCAATTCTCATCACTCAACCATCAACACTCAGTTCTCAACCTTCAGTCCTCAATCCTCAATACTCAATCCTCAGTCCTCAGTCCTCAATCTTCAATACTCAATCCTCAATCCTAAAATCCTCAATCCTCAATCCTCAATCCCCAATCCTCAATCTTCAATCCTCAATTCTCAATCCTCAAGCCTCGATCCTCAATCCTCAATCTTCAATCCTGAATACTCAATCTTCAACCCTCAATCCTCAATCCTCAATCCTCAATCCTCAATCATCAATTCCCAACCCTCAATCCTCTGTCCTCAGTCCTCAAACCTCAATCCTCAACCCTCAGCCCTCATTCTCAATCCTCAATACACAACCCTCAATCCTCAATATTCAATCCTCAATACTCAATCTTCAATCCTGATTATACAATCCTCAATACCCAATCCTCAGCCTTCAACCCTCAATCCTCAATCCTCAATTCTCAATCCTCAATCATCAATCCTCAGACCTCAAACATAAATACTCAGCCCTCAGTCCTCGTCCTCAATCAACAACCCTCAGTCCTCAATCCTCAATCTTCAATCATCAATATTCAGTCTTCAATCCTCAATCCTCAATCCTCAATGTTCAATCATCAATCCTCAATCCTCAGTCCTCAATCCTCAACCCTCAATCCTCAATCCTCAATCTTCAATCGTCAATACTCGATCTTCAATCCTCAATCTTCAATCCTCAATCTTCAATCCTCAATCCTCAATATTCAACACACAGCCCTCAACCATCAATCCTCAATACTCAACCATCAATCTTCAATTCTCAGTACTCTATAGAATATCCTGGATTCTCATGGTTCAATACTCAATCCACATTATTCAATAATCAAATCTCAATCCTCAAACATCAATCCTCAACACTCAATCCTCAACACTCAGTCCTCTCTCTTCAATCCTCCATCCTCAATCCTCAATCCTGAGGCGTCAATCCTCAATCCTCAATCCTCAATCCTCAATCCTCGATCTTCAATCCTCAATACTTAATCTTCAATCCTCAATCCTGAATCCTCAACACTCAATCCTCAATCCTCAATCCTCAATCGTCAATCTTCACTCCTCAATACTCAATCTTCAATCCTCAGTCCTCAATCCTCAATCCACATTCTTCAATCCTCAATTCCCTATCCTCAATCCTCAATCCTCAATCCTCAATCCCCAATCCTCAATCCTCAATCCTCAATCCTCAATCCTCAATCTTCAATCCTCAGTCCCAAATCCTCAATCTTCAATACTCAATCCTCAATCCTCAATCCCCCATCCTCAATCCTCAATCCTCATTCTTCAATCCTCAATACCCAATCCTCAAACTTCAATCCTCAATCCCCAAACCTCAATTTCCAATCCTCAATCCTCAATTCTCAATCCTCAATCCTCAGTCCTCAGTCCTCAAACCCCAATCCTCAACCCTCAGACCTCAACCTCATTCCTCAATCCTCAACCCTCAGTCCTCCGTCCTCAAACCTCAAACCTCAGACCTCAGGCCTCATCCTCAATACTCAATCCTCAATCCTCAATCCTCAACCTTCAATCCTCAATACTCAATTTTCAATCCTCAATCCTCAGTCCTCAAACCTCAATTCTGAATCCTGAATACTCAATCTTCAATCCTCAATCCTCAGTCCTCAATACTCTACCATCAATCTTCAATCCTCAATCCTCAATGCTCAATACTCAATCCTCATTCTTCAATCCTCAATACCCAATCCTCAATCTTCAATCCTGAATCCTCAATGCTCAATTCTCAATCCTCAGTCCTCAATCCTCAATCCTCAATCCTCATATCTCAATCCTCAACCGTCAGTCCTCGTCCTCAATCCTCAATATTCAATCATCAATAATCAGTCTTCAATCCTCAATCCTCAATCCTCAATCCTCAATCCTCAATCCTCAATCCTCAATCCTCAGTCCACAATCCTCAATCCTGAATCTTCAATCATGAATCCTCAATCTTCAGACCTCAGTCCTCAACAATCAGTTGTCAATTCTCAATTCTCAATACAACATCATCAATTCACAGTTTTCAATACTCAATACTCAATCTGCAATCTTCAAATCTCTATCCACAAACATCAATTCTCATCACTGAACCCTCATAACTCAGACCACAATCCTCAATCTTCAATCCTCAATCGTCAATCCTCAATCCTCAATCCTCAATCTTCAATCCTCAATACTCAATCTTCAATCCTCAATCCTCAGTTCCCAATCCTCAATCCTCAATCCTCAATAGTCAGTCTTCAATCCTCAATACTCAATCTGCAATCCTCAGTCCTCAATCCCCAATCCTCAATCCTCAATCCTCAATACTCAGTCATCAATCCTCGATCTTCAATACTCAATCCTCAATCCTCAATCCTCAATCCTCAATCCTCAATCCTCAATCCTCAATCCTCATTCCTCAAACCTCAATCCTCAGCCCTCAGTCCTCATCCTCAATTCTCAATTCTCAATCCTCAAACCTCAATCCTAAATCTTCAATCCTCAATAATCAATCTCCTATCCTAGATCCTCAATCCCCAATACTCTATCCTTAATCCTCAATATTCAATCCTCTATCCCCAGGCCACAATCTACAATCCCCAAAGCTCAATAATCAATCCTCAATCCTCAGTCCTCAATCGTCAATCATCAATCCACAATCTTCAATCCTCAATAATCAATCTCGTATCCTAGATCCTCAATCCCCAATACTCTATCCTTAATCCTCAATATTCAATCCTCTATCCCCAGTCCACAATCTTCAATCCCCAAAGCTCAATAATCAATCCTCAATTTCTCAGTCCTCAATCCCCAATCCTCAGTCCTCAATCATCAATCCTCAATACTCAAACCTCAATCCTCAACCGTCAGTCCTCGTCCTCAATCCTCAATACTCAATCTTCAATCCTCCATACTCAATCTTCAATCCTCAATCCGCAGTCATCAATCCTCAATCCTCAATCCTCAGTCATCAATCCTCAATCCTCAATCCTCATTCCTCAAACCTCCATCCTCAACCCTCAGTCCTCATCCTCAATTCTCAATTCTCAATCCTCAATCCTCAATCCTCAATCTTCAATCCTCAATAATCAATCTCGTATCCTAGATCCTCAATCCCCAATACTCTATCCTTAATCCTCAATATTCAATCCTCTATCCCCAGTCCACAATCTTCAATCCCCAAAGCTCAATAATCAATCCTCAATCCTCAGTCCTCAATCACCAATCCTCAGTCCTCAATCCTCAATCCTCAATACTCAAACCTCAATCCTCAATCCTCTATCCTCAATCATCAATCCTCAATCTTCAATACTCAATCCTCAATCCTCAATCATCAATCCTGAATCCTCAATCCTCAATCTTCAATCCTCAATACTCAGCCTTCAATCATCAATCCTCAATACTCAATCCTCAATCCTCAATACTCAATCATCAATCCTCAATCCTCAATCATCAACCTTCAATCCGCAATCCTCATTCCTCAAACCTCAATCCTCAACCCTCAGTCCTCAATCCTCAACCCTCAGTCCTCATCCTCAATTCTCAATTCTCAATCCTCAATACTCAATCCTCAATCTTCAATCCTCAATAATCAATCTCCTATCCTAGACCCTCAATCCCCAATCCTCAATCATTAATCCTCAATCTTCAATCCTCAATCCACAGTCCTCGATCTTCAATCCTCAATGCTCAATCGTCAATTCTCAATCCTCAGGCATCAGTCCTCAATCCTCAATCCTCAATCCTCAATCCTCAACCGTCAGTCCTCGTCCTCAATCCTCAACTCTCAATACTTAATCCTCAATCCTCAATCTTCAATCATCAATACACAATCTTCAATCCTCAATCCTCAATCCTCAATCCTAAAATCCTCAATCCTCAATATTCAACACACAACCCTCGACCATCAATCCTCAATACTCAACCATCAATACTCAATACTCAATACTCAATAGAATATCCTGAATTCTCAGTCTTCAATACTCAATCCTCAATCTTTAATCTTCATGTCTCCATCCACAAACATCAATTCTCATCACTGAACACTCAACACTCAGTCCTCAATCTTCAATCCTCAATCCTGAATGCTCAAACCTCATTCCTCAAACCTCAATCCTCAACCCTCAGTCCTCATCCTCCATCCTCAATCCTCAATCCACAATCCTCAATCTTCAATCCTCAATACTCAACATTCGATCCTCAATCCACAGTCCTCAATCCTCAAACCACAATCCTCAGTCCTCAATCCTCAATCCTCAATCCTCATACCGCAATCCTCAACCGTCAGTCCTCGTCCTCAATCCTCAACTATGAATCCTCAATCCTCAATATTCAATCATCAATACTCAATCTTCAATCCTGAATCCTCAATCGTCAATCCTCAATCCTCAATCCTCAATCCTCAGTCCTCAAACCTCAATCCTGAATCCTCAATCCTCAGTTCTCAAACCTCAATCCTGAATCTTCAATCCTGAATCCTCAATCTTCAGACCTCAGTCCTCAACAATCAGTTGTCAATTCTCAATCCTGAATACAATATCATCAATTCACAGTTATCAATACTCAATACTTATTCTGCAATCTTCAAGCCTCTATTCACAAACATCAATTCTCATCACTGAACCCTCAACACTCAGTCCCCAATCCTCAATCTTCAATCCTCAACGCTCAATACTCAACACTCGGTCCTCTCTCTTCAATCCGCCATCCTCAATCCTCTATCCTCAAGCGTCAATCCTCAATCCTCAATCCTCAACCCTCAACCCTCAGTCCTCAAACCTCAATTCCGAATCCTCAATCCTGAATGCTCAATCTTCATCCCTCTGTCCGCAACAATCAATTGTCAATCCTCAATCCTCAATACAATATCCTCAATTCACAGTTTTCAGTACTCAATCCCCAATCCTCAATCTTCAAATCTCAATCCACAGACATCAATTCTCATCACTCAACCCTCAACACTCAGTCCTCAATCTTCAATCCTCAATCCTCAATCCTCAATCTTCAATCCTCCATACTCAATCGTCAATCCTCAATCCTCAATCACCAATCCTCAATTCCCAATACTCTATCCTTAATCCTCAATATTCAATCCTCTATCCCCAGGCCACAATGTTCAATCCCCAAAGCTCAATAATCAATCCTCAATCCTCAGTCCTCAATCGTCAATCATCAATCCACAATCTTCAATAGTCAATTCTCAATCCTCAATCCTCAATCCTCAATCCTCAATCCTCAGTCATCAATCCTCAATCTTCAATACTCAATCCTCAATCCTCAATCCTGAATCCTCAATACTTAACCATCAATCCTCAATTCTCAATACTCAATAGAATATCCTGAATTCTTAGGATTCAATACTCAAACCTCAATCCTCAGCCCTCAGCACTCATCCTCCATCCTCAATCCTCAATCCTCAATCCTCAATCCTCAATCTTCAATCCTCAATACGCAATCTTCGATCCTCAATCCTCAACACTCAATCCTCAATCCTCAATCCTCAGTCATGAATACTCAATCTTCAACACTCAATCCTCAATCCTCAATCCTCAATCCTCAATCCTCAATCCTCAATCCTCGTTCCTCAAACCTCAAACCTCAACCCTCAGTCCTCATCCTCAATTCTCAATTCTCAATCCTCAATCCTCAATTCTCAATCTTCAATCCTCAATAATCAATCTCCAATCCTAGATCCTCAATCCCCAATCCTCAATCGTTAATCCTCTATCTTCAATCCTCAATCCCCAGTCCTCCATCCTCAATACTCAATCTTCAATCCTCAATCCTCAATTCTCAATCCTCAATACTCAATCCTCAATTGTCAATCCTCAGTTCCCTATCCTCAATCTTCAATCCTCCATCCTCAATCCTCAATCCTCAATCCTCAATCTTCAATCCTCAATACTCAATCTTCAATTCTCAATCCTCAATCCTCAATCCTCAATCCTCAATCCTCAATCCTCAATCTTCAATCCTCAACCGTCAGTCCTCGTCCTCAATCCTCAACACTCAATCCTCAATCCTGAATCTTCAATCATCAATACTCAATCTTCAATACTCAATCCTCAACCCTCAATCCTCAATCCTCAATCTTCAATTTTCATGTCTCCTTCCACAAACATCAATTCTCATCACTCAACCATCAACACTCAGTTCTCAACCTTCAGTCCTCAATCCTCAATACTCAATCCTCAGTCCTCAGTCCTCAATCTTCAATACTCAATCCTCAATCCTAAAATCCTCAATCCTCAATCCTCAATCCCCAATCCTCAATCTTCAATCCTCAATTCTCAATCCTCAAGCCTCGATCCTCAATCCTCAATCTTCAATCCTGAATACTCAATCTTCAATCCTCAATCCTCAATCCTCAATCCTCAATCGTCAGTCATGAATACTCAATCTTCAGTACTCATCCTCAATCCTCAATCCTCAATCCTCAATCCTCAATCCTCAATCCTCATTCCTCAAACATCAATCCTCAACCCTCAGTCCTCATCCTCAATTCTCAATTCTCAATTCTCAAACCTCAATCCTCAACTCTCAATCTTCAAACCTCAATAATCAATCTCGAATCCTAGATCCTCAATCCCCAATCCTCAATCGTTAATCCTCAATCTTCAATCCTCAAACCACAGTCCTCAATCCTCAATACTCAATCTTCAATCCTCAATCCTCAATCCTCAATCCTCAATACTCAATCCTCAATCCCCGATCCTCAATCTTCAATCCTCAATCCTCAATCCTCAGTCCTCATTCCTCAATCTTCAATCCTCAATACTCAATCTTCAATTCTCAATCCGCAATCCTCAATCCTCAATCCTCAATCCTCAATCCTCAAACTTCAATCCTCAAACGTCAGTCCTCGTACTCAATCCTCAACCCTCAACCCTCAATCCTCAATCTTCAATCCTCAATCCTTAATCCTCAACCCTCAATACTAAATCCTCAATCCCCGATCCTCAATCTTCAATCCTCAATCCTCAATCCTCAATCCTCAGTCCTCAATCGTCAAACATCAATCCACAATCTTCAATAGTCAATCCTCAATCCTCAATCCTCAATCCTCAATCCTCAATCCTCAGTCATCAATCCTCAATCTTCAATACTCAATCCTCAATCCTCAATCCTCAATCCTCAATACTTAACCATCAATCCTCAATTCTCAATACTCAATAGAATATCCTGAATTCTTAGGATTCAATACTCAAACCTCAATCCTCAGCCCTCAGCACTCATCCTCCATCCTCAATCCTCAACCCTCAATACTCAATCTTCAATCCTCAATACGCAATCTTCGATCCTCAATCCTCAACCCTCAATCCTCAATCCTCAATCCTCAGTCATGAATACTCAATCTTCAACACTCAATCCTCAATCCTCAATCCTCAATCCTCAATCTTCAATCCTCAATCCTCGTTCCTCAAACCTCAATCCTCAACCCTCAGTCCTCATCCTCAATTCTCAATTCTCAATCCTCAATCCTCAATTCTCAATCTTCAATCCTCAATAATCAATCTCCAATCCTAGATCCTCAATCCCCAATCCTCAATCGTTAATCCTCTATCTTCAATCCTCAATCCCCAGTCCTCAATCCTCAATACTCAATCTTCAATCCTCAATCCTCAATTCTCAATCCTCAATACTCAATCCTCAATTGTCAATCCTCAGTCCCCTATCCTCAATCTTCAATCCTCCATCCTCAATCCTCAATCCTCAATCCTCAATCTTCAATCCTCAATACTCAATCTTCAATTCTCAATCCTCAATCCTCAATCCTCAATCCTCAATCCTCAATCCTCAATCTTCAATCCCCAACCGTCAGTCCTCGTCCTCAATCCTCAACACTCAATCCTCAATCCTGAATCTTCAATCATCAATACTCAATCTTCAATACTCAATCCTCAACCCTCAATCCTCAATCCTCAATCTTCAATCTTCATGTCTCCTTCCACAAACATCAATTCTCATCACTCAACCATCAACACTCAGTCCTCAACCTTCAGTCCTCAATCCTCAATACTCAATCCTCAGTCCTCAGTCCTCAATCTTCAATACTCAACCCTCAAACCTAAAATCCTCAATCCTCAATCCTCAATCCCCAATCCTCAATCTTCAATCCTCAATTCTCAATCCTCAAGCCTCGATCCTCAATCCTCAATCTTCAATCCTGAATACTCAATCTTCAATCCTCAATCCTCAATCCTCAATTCTCAATCGTCAGTCTTCAATCCTCAATACTCAATCATCAATCCTCAATTCTCAATCCTCAAGCCTCGATCCTCAATCCTCAATCTTCAATCCTGAATACTCAATCTTCAATCCTCAATCCTCAATCCTCAATCCTCAATCCTCAATCGTCAGTCTTCAATCCTCAATACACAATCATCAATCCTCAATCCTCAATCCTCAATCCTCAATCCTCATTCTTCAATCCTCAATACCCAATCCTCATTCTTCAGTCCTCAATCCTCAATCCTCAATTCTCAACGCTCACCCCTCATCGTCAGTCCGCAATCCTCAATCCTCAATCCTCAATCTTCAATCCTCAATACTCAATCTTCAATCCTCAGTCCTCAAACCTTAATTCTGAATTCTCAATCCTGAATCCTCAATCTTCTGCTCGCAGTCCTCAACAATCAGTAGTCAATCCTCAATCCTCAATAGAATATCCTCAATTCACAGTTTTCAATACCCAATACTCAATCTGCAACCTACCAACCTCTATCCACAAACATCAATTCTCATCACCCAACCCTCAACACTCAGTCCTCAATGTTCAATCCTCAATCCTCAATTCTCAATCTTCATTCCTCAATACTGAATCCTCAATACTCAATACACAATCTTCAATCCTCAATCCTCAATCCTCAATCCTCAATCCTCAATCGTCAATCCTCAATCCTCAATCATCAATCCTCAATCTTCAATACTCAATCCTCAATCCTCAATCCTCAATCCTCAATACTCAACCATCAATCCTCAATTCTAAATACTCAATAGAATATCCTGAATTCTCAGTATTCAATACTCAAACCTCAATCCTCAACCCTCAGCCCTCATCCTCCACTCTCAATCCTCAATCCTCAAACCTCAACCTTCATTCCTCAATACTCAATCTTCGATCCTCAATCCTCAACCCTCAATCCTCAATACTCAATCTTCAATCATCAATACTCAATCTTCAATCCTCAATTCTCAATCCTCAATCCTCAACCCTCAAACCTCAATATTCAACACAAAACCATCAACCATCAATTCTCAATACTCAACCATCAATCCTCAATCCTCAGTCCTCAAATCTCAATTCCGAATCCTCAATCCTGAATGCTCAATCTTCAGCCCTCAGTCCGCAACAATCAATTGTGAAATCTCAATCCTCAATAGAATATCCTCAATTCACAGTTTTCAATACTCAATCCCCAGTCTTCAATTTTCAAATCTCAATCCACAGACATCAATTCTCATCACTCAACTCTCAACACTCAGGACTCAATCTTCAATCCTCAGTCCTCAAACCTTAATTCTGAATTCTCAATCCTGAATCCTCAATCTTCTGCTCGCAGTCCTCAACAATCAGTAGTCAATCCTCAATCCTCAATAGAATATCCTCAATTCACAGTTTTCAATACCCAATACTCAATCTGCAACCTACCAACCTCTATCCACAAACATCAATTCTCATCACCCAACCCTCAACACTCAGTCCTCAATGTTCAATCCTCAATCCTCAATTCTCAATCTTCATTCCTCAATACTGAATCCTCAATACTCAATACACAATCTTCAATCCTCAATCCTCAATCCTCAATCCTCAATCCTCAATCGTCAATCCTCAATCCTCAATCATCAATCCTCAATCTTCAATACTCAATCCTCAATCCTCAATCCTCAATCCTCAATACTCAACCATCAATCCTCAATTCTAAATACTCAATAGAATATCCTGAATTCTCAGTATTCAATACTCAAACCTCAATCCTCAACCCTCAGCCCTCATCCTCCACTCTCAATCCTCAATCCTCAAACCTCAACCTTCATTCCTCAATACTCAATCTTCGATCCTCAATCCTCAACCCTCAATCCTCAATACTCAATCTTCAATCATCAATACTCAATCTTCAATCCTCAATTCTCAATCCTCAATCCTCAACCCTCAAACCTCAATATTCAACACAAAACCATCAACCATCAATTCTCAATACTCAACCATCAATCCTCAATCCTCAGTCCTCAAATCTCAATTCCGAATCCTCAATCCTGAATGCTCAATCTTCAGCCCTCAGTCCGCAACAATCAATTGTGAAATCTCAATCCTCAATAGAATATCCTCAATTCACAGTTTTCAATACTCAATCCCCAGTCTTCAATTTTCAAATCTCAATCCACAGACATCAATTCTCATCACTCAACTCTCAACACTCAGGACTCAATCTTCAATCCTCAATCCTCAATCCTCAATATTCAATCCTCCATACTCAATCGTCAATCCTCAATCCTCAATCATCAATCCTCAATCCTGAATCCTCAGTCATTAATCCTCAATCTTCAATACTCAATCCTCAATCCTCAATCCTCAATCCTCAATCCTCAATCCTCAAACATCATTCCTCAAACCTCAATCCTCAACCCTGAGTCCTCATCCTCCATCCTCAATCCTCAATCCTCAATCCTCAATCCTCAATCCTCAATCCTCAATCCTCAGTCCTCAAACCTCAATCCTGAATCTTCAATCCTGAGTCCTCAATCTTCAGACCTCAGTCCTCAACAATCAGTTGTCAATTCTCAATTCTCAATACAATATCATCAATTCACAGTTTTCAATACTCAATACTCAATCTGCAATCTTCAAATCTCTATCCACAAACATCAATCATCATCACTGAACCCTCATAACTCAGTCCTCAATCCTCGATCCTCAATCCTCAATCCTCATTCTTCAATCGTCAACACCCAATCCTCAATCTTCAATCCTCAATCCTCAATCCTCAATCACCAATCCTCAATTCCCAATACTCTATCCTTAATCCTCAATATTCAATCCTCTATCCCCAGGCCACAATGTTCAATCCCCAAAGCTCAATAATCAATCCTCAATCCTCAGTCCTCAATCGTCAATCATCAATCCACAATCTTCAATAGTCAATTCTCAATCCTCAATCCTCAATCCTCAATCCTCAATCCTCAGTCATCAATCCTCAATCTTCAATACTCAATCCTCAATCCTCAATCCTGAATCCTCAATACTTAACCATCAATCCTCAATTCTCAATACTCAATAGAATATCCTGAATTCTTAGGATTCAATACTCAAACCTCAATCCTCAGCCCTCAGCACTCATCCTCCATCCTCAATCCTCAATCCTCAATCCTCAATCCTCAATCTTCAATCCTCAATACGCAATCTTCGATCCTCAATCCTCAACACTCAATCCTCAATCCTCAATCCTCAGTCATGAATACTCAATCTTCAACACTCAATCCTCAATCCTCAATCCTCAATCCTCAATCCTCAATCCTCAATCCTCGTTCCTCAAACCTCAAACCTCAACCCTCAGTCCTCATCCTCAATTCTCAATTCTCAATCCTCAATCCTCAATTCTCAATCTTCAATCCTCAATAATCAATCTCCAATCCTAGATCCTCAATCCCCAATCCTCAGTCGTTAATCCTCTATCTTCAATCCTCAATCCCCAGTCCTCAATCCTCAATACTCAATCTTCAATCCTCAATCCTCAATTCTCAATCCTCAATACTCAATCCTCAATTGTCAATCCTCAGTTCACTATCCTCAATCTTCAATCCTCCATCCTCAATCCTCAATCCTCAATCCTCAATCTTCAATCCTCAATACTCAATCTTCAATTCTCAATCCTCAATCCTCAATCCTCAATCCTCAATCCTCAATCCTCAATCTTCAATCCTCAACCGTCAGTCCTCGTCCTCAATCCTCAACACTCAATCCTCAATCCTGAATCTTCAATCATCAATACTCAATCTTCAATACTCAATCCTCAACCCTCAATCCTCAATCCTCAATCTTCAATTTTCATGTCTCCTTCCACAAACATCAATTCTCATCACTCAACCATCAACACTCAGTTCTCAACCTTCAGTCCTCAATCCTCAATACTCAATCCTCAGTCCTCAGTCCTCAATCTTCAATACTCAATCCTCAATCCTAAAATCCTCAATCCTCAATCCTCAATCCCCAATCCTCAATCTTCAATCCTCAATTCTCAATCCTCAAGCCTCGATCCTCAATCCTCAATCTTCAATCCTGAATACTCAATCTTCAATCCTCAATCCTCAATCCTCAATCCTCAATCGTCAGTCATGAATACTCAATCTTCAGTACTCATCCTCAATCCTCAATCCTCAATCCTCAATCCTCAATCCTCAATCCTCATTCCTCAAACATCAATCCTCAACCCTCAGTCCTCATCCTCAATTCTCAATTCTCAATTCTCAAACCTCAATCCTCAACTCTCAATCTTCAAACCTCAATAATCAATCTCGAATCCTAGATCCTCAATCCCCAATCCTCAATCGTTAATCCTCAATCTTTAATCCTCAAACCACAGTCCTCAATCCTCAATACTCAATCTTCAATCCTCAATCCTCAATCCTCAATCCTCAATACTCAATCCTCAATCCCCGATCCTCAATCTTCAATCCTCAATCCTCAATCCTCAGTCCTCATTCCTCAATCTTCAATCCTCAATACTCAATCTTCAATTCTCAAACCGCAATCCTCAATCCTCAATCCTCAATCCTCAATCCTCAAACTTCAATCCTCAAACGTCAGTCCTCGTACTCAATCCTCAACCCTCAACCCTCAATCCTCAATCTTCAATCCTCAATCCTTAATCCTCAACCCTCAATACTAAATCCTCAATCCCCGATCCTCAATCTTCAATCCTCAATCCTCAATCCTCAATCCTCAGTCCTCAATCGTCAATCATCAATCCACAATCTTCAATAGTCAATCCTCAGTCCTCAATCCTCAATCCTCAATCCTCAATCCTCAGTCATCAATCCTCAATCTTCAATACTCAATCCTCAATCCTCAATCCTCAATCCTCAATACTTAACCATCAATCCTCAATTCTCAATACTCAATAGAATATCCTGAATTCTTAGGATTCAATACGCAAACCTCAATCCTCAGCCCTCAGCACTCATCCTCCATCCTCAATCCTCAACCCTCAATACTCAATCTTCAATCCTCAATACGCAATCTTCGATCCTCAATCCTCAACCCTCAATCCTCAATCCTCAATCCTCAGTCATGAATACTCAATCTTCAACACTCAATCCTCAATCCTCAATCCTCAATCCTCAATCTTCAATCCTCAATCCTCGTTCCTCAAACCTCAATCCTCAACCCTCAGTCCTCATCCTCAATTCTCAATTCTCAATCCTCAATCCTCAATTCTCAATCTTCAATCCTCAATAATCAATCTCCAATCCTAGATCCTCAATCCCCAATCCTCAATCGTTAATCCTCTATCTTCAATCCTCAATCCCCAGTCCTCAATCCTCAATACTCAATCTTCAATCCTCAATCCTCAATTCTCAATCCTCAATACTCAATCCTCAATTGTCAATCCTCAGTCCCCTATCCTCAATCTTCAATCCTCCATCCTCAAT
The DNA here is from genome assembly GCF_051401765.1 of Calliopsis andreniformis. Lineage (NCBI taxonomy): Eukaryota > Metazoa > Arthropoda > Insecta > Hymenoptera > Andrenidae > Calliopsis > Calliopsis andreniformis. Next base: position 3,561,717 of record NW_027480440.1, read on the forward strand.
CCTCAATCCTCAATCCTCAATCTTCAATCCTCAATACTCAATCTTCAATTCTCAATCCTCAATCCTCAATCCTCAATCCTCAATCCTCAATCCTCAATCTTCAATCCCCAACCGTCAGTCCTCGTCCTCAATCCTCAACACTCAATCCTCAATCCTGAATCTTCAATCATCAATACTCAATCTTCAATACTCAATCCTCAACCCTCAATCCTCAATCCTCAATCTTCAATCTTCATGTCTCCTTCCACAAACATCAATTCTCATCACTCAACCATCAACACTCAGTCCTCAACCTTCAGTCCTCAATCCTCAATACTCAATCCTCAGTCCTCAGTCCTCAATCTTCAATACTCAACCCTCAAACCTAAAATCCTCAATCCTCAATCCTCAATCCCCAATCCTCAATCTTCAATCCTCAATTCTCAATCCTCAAGCCTCGATCCTCAATCCTCAATCTTCAATCCTGAATACTCAATCTTCAATCCTCAATCCTCAATCCTCAATCCTCAATCGTCAGTCTTCAATCCTCAATACTCAATCATCAATCCTCAATTCTCAATCCTCAAGCCTCGATCCTCAATCCTCAATCTTCAATCCTGAATACTCAATCTTCAATCCTCAATCCTCAATCCTCAATCCTCAATCCTCAATCGTCAGTCTTCAATCCTCAATACACAATCATCAATCCTCAATCCTCAATCCTCAATCCTCAATCCTCATTCTTCAATCCTCAATACCCAATCCTCATTCTTCAGTCCTCAATCCTCAATCCTCAATTCTCAACGCTCAGCCCTCATCGTCAGTCCGCAATCCTCAATCCTCAATCCTCAATCTTCAATCCTCAATACTCAATCTTCAATCCTCAGTCCTCAAACCTTAATTCTGAATTCTCAATCCTGAATCCTCAATCTTCTGCTCGCAGTCCTCAACAATCAGTAGTCAATCCTCAATCCTCAATAGAATATCCTCAATTCACAGTTTTCAATACCCAATACTCAATCTGCAACCTACCAACCTCTATCCACAAACATCAATTCTCATCACCCAACCCTCAACACTCAGTCCTCAATGTTCAATCCTCAATCCTCAATTCTCAATCTTCATTCCTCAATACTGAATCCTCAATACTCAATACACAATCTTCAATCCTCAATCCTCAATCCTCAATCCTCAATCCTCAATCGTCAATCCTCAATCCTCAATCATCAATCCTCAATCTTCAATACTCAATCCTCAATCCTCAATCCTCAATCCTCAATACTCAACCATCAATCCTCAATTCTAAATACTCAATAGAATATCCTGAATTCTCAGTATTCAATACTCAAACCTCAATCCTCAACCCTCAGCCCTCATCCTCCACTCTCAATCCTCAATCCTCAAACCTCAACCTTCATTCCTCAATACTCAATCTTCGATCCTCAATCCTCAACCCTCAATCCTCAATACTCAATCTTCAATCATCAATACTCAATCGTCAATCCTCAATTCTCAATCCTCAATCCTCAACCCTCAAACCTCAATATTCAACACAAAACCATCAACCATCAATTCTCAATACTCAACCATCAATCCTCAATCCTCAGTCCTCAAATCTCAATTCCGAATCCTCAATCCTGAATGCTCAATCTTCAGCCCTCAGTCCGCAACAATCAATTGTGAAATCTCAATACTCAATAGAATATCCTCAATTCACAGTTTTCAATACTCAATCCCCAGTCTTCAATTTTCAAATCTCAATCCACAGACATCAATTCTCATCACTCAACTCTCAACACTCAGGACTCAATCTTCAATCCTCAATCCTCAATCCTCAATATTCAATCCTCCATACTCAATCGTCAATCCTCAATCCTCAATCATCAATCCTCAATCCTGAATCCTCAGTCATTAATCCTCAATCTTCAATACTCAATCCTCAATCCTCAATCCTCAATCCTCAATCCTCAATCCTCAAACATCATTCCTCAAACCTCAATCCTCAACCCTGAGTCCTCATCCTCCATCCTCAATCCTCAATCCTCAATCCTCAATCCTCAATCCTCAATCCTCAATCCTCAGTCCTCAAACCTCAATCCTGAATCTTCAATCCTGAGTCCTCAATCTTCAGACCTCAGTCCTCAACAATCAGTTGTCAATTCTCAATTCTCAATACAATATCATCAATTCACAGTTTTCAATACTCAATACTCAATCTGCAATCTTCAAATCTCTATCCACAAACATCAATCATCATCACTGAACCCTCATAACTCAGTCCTCAATCCTCGATCCTCAATCCTCAATCCTCATTCTTCAATCGTCAACACCCAATCCTCAATCTTCAATCCTCAATCCTCAATCCTCAATCCTCAATTCTCAATCCTCAATCCTCAATCCTCAGACCTCAAACATCAATACTAAACCCTCAGTCCTCGTCCTCAATCCACAACCCTCAATCCTCGATCCTCAATCTTCAATCATCAATATTCAATCTTCAATCCTCAATCATCAATCCTCAATACTCAATCCTCAATACTCAATGTTCAATCCTCAATACCCAATCCTCAATCTTCAATCCTCAATCCTCAATCCTCAACACACAGTCCCCAATCCTCAATCTTCAATCCTCAATCCTCAATCCACAATTCTCAATCCTCAATCTTCAATCCTCAATACTCAATCATCAATTCTAAATCCTCAATCCTCGGTCCTCAATCCTCAATCGTCAATCTCCAATCATGAATACTCAACCTTCAATCCTCAATCCTCAACCCTCAATTCTCAACCTTCAATCCTCAATCCTCAATCCTCAATCTTCAATCCTCAATCCTCAATCCTCAATCCTCAATCCTCAATCCTCAATCCTCAAACCTCAATAAACAATCTTCAATACTCAATCCTCAATCCTCAATCCTCAATCTTCAATCCTCAATACTCAATCTTCAATCCTCAATCCTCAATCCTCAATCCTCCATCCTGAATCCTCAATACTCAATCCTCAATCTTCAATCCTCAATACTCAATCTTCAATCCTCAATCCTCGATCCTCAATCCTCAATCCTCATTCCTCAATCCTCAATGCCCAACACTCAATCCTCAGTCCTCAGACCTCAAACCTCAATCATCAACCCTCAGCCCTCATTCTCAATCCTCAACACTCAACCATCAATCCTCAATATTCAATCCTCAATACTCAATCTTCAATCCTGATTCTACAATCCTCAATACCCAATCCTCAATCTTCAACCCTGAATCCTCAATCCTCAATTCTCAATACTCAATCATCAATCCTCAGACCTCAAACATAAATACTCAGCCCTCAGTCCTCGTCCTCAATTAACAACCCTCAATCCTCAATCCTCAATCTTCAATCAACAATATTCAGTCTTCAATCCTCAATCCTCAATCCTCAATCCTCAATCCTCATTCCTCAATCCTCAATGTTCAATCATCAATCCTCAATCCTCAGTCCTCAATCCTCAACCCTCAATCCTCAATCCTCAATCTTCAATCATCAATACTCAATCTTCAATCCTCATTCTTCAATCCTCAATCCTCAATCCTCAATCCTCAATATTCAACACACAACCCTCAACCATCAATCTTCAATTCTCAATACTGAATAGAATATCCTGAATTCTCATGGCTCAATACACAATCCACATTATTCAATAATCAAATCTCGATCCTCAAACATCAATCCTCAACACTCAATCCTCAACACTCAGTCCTCTCTCTTCAATCCTCCATCCTCAATCCTCAATCCTCAAGCGTCAATCCTCAATCCTCAATACTCAACCCTCAATCCTCAGTCCTCAAACCTCAGTCCCGAATCCTCAAACCTGAATCATGAATCTTCAGCCCTCAGTCCTCAACAATCATTTGTCAATCCTCAATCCTCAATAGAATACCCTCAATTCACTGTTTTCAATACTCAATGCTCAATCTGCAATCTTCAAATCTGTATCCACAAACATCAATTCTAATCACTCAACCCTCAACACTCGGTCCTCAATGTTCAATCCTCAATTCTCAATTCTCAATCTTCAATCCTCAATCCTCAACGCTCAATCCTCAATCCTCAATCCTCAATCTTCAATCATCAATATTCAATATTCAATCCTCAATCCACAATCCTCAATCCTCAATGCTCAATCCTCAATCTTCAATCCTCAATCCTCGATCCTCAATCCTCAATCCTCAATCTTCAATCCTCAATGCTCAATCTTCAATCCTCAATCCTCAATCCTCAATCCTCAATCCTCAATCCTCAATCCTCAATCTTCAATCCTCAGTACTCAATCTTCAATCCTCAATCCTCAACCTTAAGTCCTCAATCCTCATTCTCCAATCCTCAACAACCAATCCTCAATCTTCAATCCCAAATCCACAATCCTCAATTCTCAATCCTCAATCCTCAATCCTCAGACCTCAAACATCAATACTCAGCCCTCAGTCCTCGTCCTCAATTCACAACCCTCAGCCCTCATACACAATCCTCAATCCTCAATCCTCAACCCTCAATATTCAATCCTCAATGCTCAATCCTCAATCCTCAATCCTCAATCCTCAATCATCAATCCTCAATCTTCAATTCTCAATCCTCAAACCTCAGTCCTCAAACCTCTATCCTCAATCATCAATCCTCAATCCTCAATCCTCAACCCTCAATCATCAATCCACAATCTTCAATACTCAATCCTCAATCCTCAATCCTCAATCCTCAATCCTCAATCATCAAACCTCAATCTTCAATACTCAATCCTCAATCCTCAATCCTCAATCTTCAATCCTCCATACTCAATCGTCAATCCTCAATCCTCAATCATCAATCCTCAATCCTCAATCCTCAGTCATCAATCCTCAATCTTCAATACTCAATCCTCAATCCTCAATCCACAATCCTCAATCCCCAATCCTCAATCCTCATTCCTCAAACCTCAATCCTCAGCCCTCAGTCCCCATCCTCAATTCTCAATTCTCAATACTCAAACCTCAATCCTCAATCTTCAATCCTCAATAATCAATCTCCTATCCTAGATCCTCAATCCCCAATACTCTATCCTTAATCCTCAATATTCAATCCTCTATCCCCAGGCCACCATCTTCAATCCCCAAAGCTCAATAATCAGTCCTCAATCCTCAGTCCTCAATCCTCAACCCTCAGTCCTCATCCTCAATTCTCAATTCTCAATCCTCAATGCTCAATCCTCAATCTTCAATCCTCAATAATCAATCTCCTATCCTAGACCCTCAATCCCCAATACTCTATGCTTAATCCTCAATATTCAATCCTCTATCCCCAGTCCACAATCTTCAAACCCCAAAGCTCAATAATCAATCCTCAATCCTCAGTCCTCAATCGTCAACTATCAGTCCACAATCTTCAATACTCAATCCTCAATACTCAACCATCAATCCTCAACTCTCAATACTCAATAGAATATACTAAATTCTCAGGATTCAATACTCAAACCTCATTCCTCAGCCCTGAACCCTCATCCTCCATCCTCAACCCTCAATCCTCAATCCTCAATCTTCAATCCTCAATAAACAACATCCAATCCTAGATCCTCAATCCCCTAATCCTCAATCATTAATCCTCAACCTTCAATCCTCAATCCACAGTCCTCGATCTTCAATTGTCAATGCTCAATCCTCAATCCTCAATCCTCAGGCATCAGTCCTCAATTCTAAATACTCAATAGAATATCCTGAATTCTCAGTATTCAATACTCAAACCTCAATCCTCAACCCTCAGCCCTCATCCTCCACTCTCAATCCTCAATCCTCAAACCTCAACCTTCATTCCTCAATACTCAATCTTCGATCCTCAATCCTCAACCCTCAATCCTCAATACTCAATCTTCAATCATCAATACTCAATCTTCAATCCTCAATTCTCAATCCTCAATCCTCAACCCTCAAACCTCAATATTCAACACAAAACCATCAACCATCAATTCTCAATACTCAACCATCAATCCTCAATCCTCAGTCCTCAAATCTCAATTCCGAATCCTCAATCCTGAATGCTCAATCTTCAGCCCTCAGTCCGCAACAATCAATTGTGAAATCTCAATCCTCAATAGAATATCCTCAATTCACAGTTTTCAATACTCAATCCCCAGTCTTCAATTTTCAAATCTCAATCCACAGACATCAATTCTCATCACTCAACTCTCAACACTCTGGACTCAATCTTCAATCCTCAATCCTCAATCCTCAATATTCAATCCTCCATACTCAATCGTCAATCCTCAATCCTCAATCATCAATCCTCAATCCTGAATCCTCAGTCATTAATCCTCAATCTTCAATACTCAATCCTCAATCCTCAATCCTCAATCCTCAATCCTCAATCCTCAATCCTCAAACATCATTCCTCAAACCTCAATCCTCAACCCTGAGTCCTCATCCTCCATCCTCAATCCTCAATCCTCAATCCTCAATCCTCAATCCTCAATCCTCAATCCTCAGTCCTCAAACCTCAATCCTGAATCTTCAATCCTGAGTCCTCAATCTTCAGACCTCAGTCCTCAACAATCAGTTGTCAATTCTCAATTCTCAATACAATATCATCAATTCACAGTTTTCAATACTCAATACTCAATCTGCAATCTTCAAATCTCTATCCACAAACATCAATCATCATCACTGAACCCTCATAACTCAGTCCTCAATCCTCGATCCTCAATCCTCAATCCTCATTCTTCAATCGTCAACACCCAATCCTCAATCTTCAGTCCTCAATCCTCAATCCTCAATCCTCAATTCTCAATCCTCAATCCTCAATCCTCAGACCTCAAACATCAATACTAAACCCTCAGTCCTCGTCCTCAATCCACAACCCTCAATCCTCGATCCTCAATCTTCAATCATCAATATTCAATCTTCAATCCTCAATCATCAATCCTCAATACTCAATCCTCAATACTCAATGTTCAATCCTCAATACCCAATCCTCAATCTTCAATCCTCAATCCTCAATCCTCAACACACAGTCCCCAATCCTCAATCTTCAATCCTCAATCCTCAATCCACAATTCTCAATCCTCAATCTTCAATCCTCAATACTCAATCATCAATTCTAAATCCTCAATCCTCGGTCCTCAATCCTCAATCGTCAATCTCCAATCATGAATACTCAACCTTCAATCCTCAATCCTCAACCCTCAATTCTCAACCTTCAATCCTCAATCCTCAATCCTCAATCTTCAATCCTCAATCCTCAATCCTCAATCCTCAATCCTCAATCCTCAATCCTCAAACCTCAATAAACAATCTTCAATACTCAATCCTCAATCCTCAATCCTCAATCTTCAATCCTCAATACTCAATCTTCAATCCTCAATCCTCAATCCTCAATCCTCCATCCTGAATCCTCAATACTCAATCCTCAATCTTCAATCCTCAATACTCAATCTTCAATCCTCAATCCTCGATCCTCAATCCTCAATCCTCATTCCTCAATCCTCAATGCCCAACACTCAATCCTCAGTCCTCAGACCTCAAACCTCAATCATCAACCCTCAGCCCTCATTCTCAATCCTCAACACTCAACCATCAATCCTCAATATTCAATCCTCAATACTCAATCTTCAATCCTGATTCTACAATCCTCAATACCCAATCCTCAATCTTCAACCCTGAATCCTCAATCCTCAATTCTCAATACTCAATCATCAATCCTCAGACCTCAAACATAAATACTCAGCCCTCAGTCCTCGTCCTCAATTAACAACCCTCAATCCTCAATCCTCAATCTTCAATCAACAATATTCAGTCTTCAATCCTCAATCCTCAATCCTCAATCCTCAATCCTCATTCCTCAATCCTCAATGTTCAATCATCAATCCTCAATCCTCAGTCCTCAATCCTCAACCCTCAATCCTCAATCCTCAATCTTCAATCATCAATACTCAATCTTCAATCCTCATTCTTCAATCCTCAATCCTCAATCCTCAATCCTCAATATTCAACACACAACCCTCAACCATCAATCTTCAATTCTCAATACTGAATAGAATATCCTGAATTCTCATGGCTCAATACACAATCCACATTATTCAATAATCAAATCTCGATCCTCAAACATCAATCCTCAACACTCAATCCTCAACACTCAGTCCTCTCTCTTCAATCCTCCATCCTCAATCCTCAATCCTCAAGCGTCAATCCTCAATCCTCAATACTCAACCCTCAATCCTCAGTCCTCAAACCTCAGTCCCGAATCCTCAAACCTGAATCATGAATCTTCAGCCCTCAGTCCTCAACAATCATTTGTCAATCCTCAATCCTCAATAGAATACCCTCAATTCACTGTTTTCAATACTCAATGCTCAATCTGCAATCTTCAAATCTGTATCCACAAACATCAATTCTAATCACTCAACCCTCAACACTCGGTCCTCAATGTTCAATCCTCAATTCTCAATTCTCAATCTTCAATCCTCAATCCTCAACGCTCAATCCTCAATCCTCAATCCTCAATCTTCAATCATCAATATTCAATATTCAATCCTCAATCCACAATCCTCAATCCTCAATGCTCAATCCTCAATCTTCAATCCTCAATCCTCGATCCTCAATCCTCAATCCTCAATCTTCAATCCTCAATGCTCAATCTTCAATCCTCAATCCTCAATCCTCAATCCTCAATCCTCAATCCTCAATCCTCAATCTTCAATCCTCAGTACTCAATCTTCAATCCTCAATCCTCAACCTTAAGTCCTCAATCCTCATTCTCCAATCCTCAACAACCAATCCTCAATCTTCAATCCCAAATCCACAATCCTCAATTCTCAATCCTCAATCCTCAATCCTCAGACCTCAAACATCAATACTCAGCCCTCAGTCCTCGTCCTCAATTCACAACCCTCAGCCCTCATACACAATCCTCAATCCTCAATCCTCAACCCTCAATATTCAATCCTCAATGCTCAATCCTCAATCCTCAATCCTCAATCCTCAATCATCAATCCTCAATCTTCAATTCTCAATCCTCAAACCTCAATCCTCAAACCTCTATCCTCAATCATCAATCCTCAATCCTCAATCCTCAACCCTCAATCATCAATCCACAATCTTCAATACTCAATCCTCAATCCTCAATCCTCAATCCTCAATCCTCAATCATCAAACCTCAATCTTCAATACTCAATCCTCAATCCTCAATCCTCAATCTTCAATCCTCCATACTCAATCGTCAATCCTCAATCCTCAATCATCAATCCTCAATCCTCAATCCTCAGTCATCAATCCTCAATCTTCAATACTCAATCCTCAATCCTCAATCCACAATCCTCAATCCCCAATCCTCAATCCTCATTCCTCAAACCTCAATCCTCAGCCCTCAGTCCCCATCCTCAATTCTCAATTCTCAATACTCAAACCTCAATCCTCAATCTTCAATCCTCAATAATCAATCTCCTATCCTAGATCCTCAATCCCCAATACTCTATCCTTAATCCTCAATATTCAATCCTCTATCCCCAGGCCACCATCTTCAATCCCCAAAGCTCAATAATCAATCCTCAATCCTCAGTCCTCAATCCTCAACCCTCAGTCCTCATCCTCAATTCTCAATTCTCAATCCTCAATGCTCAATCCTCAATCTTCAATCCTCAATAATCAATCTCCTATCCTAGACCCTCAATCCCCAATACTCTATGCTTAATCCTCAATATTCAATCCTCTATCCCCAGTCCACAATCTTCAAACCCCAAAGCTCAATAATCAATCCTCAATCCTCAGTCCTCAATCGTCAACTATCAGTCCACAATCTTCAATACTCAATCCTCAATACTCAACCATCAATCCTCAACTCTCAATACTCAATAGAATATACTCAATTCTCAGGATTCAATACTCAAACCTCATTCCTCAGCCCTGAACCCTCATCCTCCATCCTCAACCCTCAATCCTCAATCCTCAATCTTCAATCCTCAATAAACAACATCCAATCCTAGATCCTCAATCCCCTAATCCTCAATCATTAATCCTCAACCTTCAATCCTCAATCCACAGTCCTCGATCTTCAATTGTCAATGCTCAATCCTCAATCCTCAATCCTCAGGCATCAGTCCTCAATCCTCAATCCTCAATCCTCAATCCTCAACCGTCAGTCCTCGTCCTCAATCCTCAACCCTCAATACTTAATCCTAAATCCTCAATCTTCAATCATCAATACACAATCTTCAGTCCTCAATCTTCAATCCTCAATCCTAAAATCCTCAATCCTCAATATTCAACACACAACCCTCGACCATCAATCCTCAATACTCAACCATCAATACTCAATACTCAATACTCAATAGAATATCCTGAATTCTCAGTTTTCAATACTCAATCCTCAATCTTCAATCTTCATGTCTCCATCCACAAACATCAATACTCATCACTCAACACTCAACACTCAGTCCTCAATCTTCAATCCTCAATCCTCAATACTCAATCCTCAGTCCTCAGTCCTCAATCTTCAATACTCAATCCTCAATCCTAAAATCCTCAATCCTCAGTCATCAATCCTCAATCTTCAATACTCAATCCTCAATCCTCAATCCTCAATCCTGAATTCTCAAACCTCATTCCTCAAACCTCAATCCTCAACCCTCAGTCCTCATCCTCCATCCTCAATCCTCAATCCACAATCCTCAATCTTCAATCCTCAATACTCAACATTCGATCCTCAATCCACAGTCCTCAATCCTCAAACCACAGTCCTCAGTCCTCAATCCTCAATCCTCAATCCTCATACCTCAATCCTCAAACGTCAGTCCTCGTCCTCAATCCTCAACTATGAATCCTCAATCCTCAATATTCAATCATCAATACTCAATCTTCAATCCTCAATCCTCAACCCTCAATCCTCAATCCTCAATCCTCAATCCTCAGTCCTCAAACCTCAATCCTGAATCCTCAATCCTCAGTTCTCAAACCTCAATCCTGAATCTTCAATCCTGAATCCTCAATCTTCAGACCTCAGTCCTCAACAATCAGTTGTCAATTCTCAATCCTGAATACAATATCATCAATTCACAGTTTTCAATATTCAATACTTAAACTGCAATCTTCAAATCTCTATCCACAAACATCAATTCTCATCACTGAACCCTCAACACTCAGTCCCCAATCCTCAATCTTCAATCCTCAACACTCAATACTCAACACTCGGTCCTCTCTCTTCAATCCTCCATCCCCAATCCTCTATCCTCAATCTTCAATACTCAATCCTCAATCCTCAATCCTCAATCCTCAATCCTCAATCATCAAACATCAATCTTCAATACTCAATCCTCAATCCTCAATCCTCAATCTTCAATCCTCCATGCTCAATCGTCAATCCTCAATCCTCAATCATCAATCCTCAATCCTCAATCCTCAGTCATAAATCCTCAATCTTCAATACACAATCCTCAATCCTCAATCCACAATCCTCAATCCCCAAACCTCAATCCTCATTCCTCAAACCTCAATCCTCAGCCCTCAGTCCCCATCCTCAATTCTCAATTCTCAATACTCAAACCTCAATCCTCAATCTTGAATCCTCAATAATCAATCTCCTATCCTAGATCCTCAATCCCCAATACTCTATCCTTAATCCTCAATATTCAATCCTCTATCCCCAGGCCACAATCTTCAATCCCCAAAGCTCAATAATCAATCCTCAATCCTCAGTCCTCAATCGTCAATCATCAATCCACAATCTTCAATACTCAATCCTCAATCCTCAATCCTCATTCCTCCATCCTCAATCATCAATCCTCAATCTTCAATACTCAATCCTCAATCCTCAATCATCAATCCTGAATCCTCAATCCTCAATCTTCAATCCTCAATACTCAGCCTTCAATCATCAATCCTCATTCCTCAAACCTCAATCCTCAACCCTCAGTCCTCAATCCTCAACCCTCAGTCCTCATCCTCAGTTCTCAATTCTCAATCCTCAATGCTCAATCCTCAATCTTCAATCCTCAATAATCAATCTCCTATCCTAGACCCTCAATCCCCAATGCTCTATGCTTAATCCTCAATATTCAATCCTCTATCCCCAGTCCACAATCTTCAAACCCCAAAGCTCAATAATCAATCCTCAATCCTCAGTCCTCAATCGTCAACTATCAGTCCACAATCTTCAATGCTCAATCCTCAATACTCAACCATCAATCCTCAATTCTCAATACTCAAGAGAATATACTGAATTCTCAGGATTCAATACTCAAACCTCATTCCTCAGCCCTGAACCCTCATCCTCCATCCTCAATCCTCAATCCTCAATCCTCAATCTTCAATCCTCAATAAACAACCTCCAATCCTAGATCCTCAATCCCCTAATCCTCAATCATTAATCCTCAACCTTCAATCCTCAATCCTCAATACTCAATCCTCAGTCCTCAGTCCTCAATCTTCAATACTCAACCCTCAAACCTAAAATCCTCAATCCTCAATCCTCAATCCCCAATCCTCAATCTTCAATCCTCAATTCTCAATCCTCAAGCCTCGATCCTCAATCCTCAATCTTCAATCCTGAATACTCAATCTTCAATCCTCAATCCTCAATCCTCAATCCTCAATCGTCAGTCTTCAATCCTCAATACTCAATCATCAATCCTCAATTCTCAATCCTCAAGCCTCGATCCTCAATCCTCAATCTTCAATCCTGAATACTCAATCTTCAATCCTCAATCCTCAATCCTCAATCCTCAATCCTCAATCGTCAGTCTTCAATCCTCAATACACAATCATCAATCCTCAATCCTCAATCCTCAATCCTCAATCCTCATTCTTCAATCCTCAATACCCAATCCTCATTCTTCAGTCCTCAATCCTCAATCCTCAATTCTCAACGCTCAGCCCTCATCGTCAGTCCGCAATCCTCAATCCTCAATCCTCAATCTTCAATCCTCAATACTCAATCTTCAATCCTCAGTCCTCAAACCTTAATTCTGAATTCTCAATCCTGAATCCTCAATCTTCTGCTCGCAGTCCTCAACAATCAGTAGTCAATCCTCAATCCTCAATAGAATATCCTCAATTCACAGTTTTCAATACCCAATACTCAATCTGCAACCTACCAACCTCTATCCACAAACATCAATTCTCATCACCCAACCCTCAACACTCAGTCCTCAATGTTCAATCCTCAATCCTCAATTCTCAATCTTCATTCCTCAATACTGAATCCTCAATACTCAATACACAATCTTCAATCCTCAATCCTCAATCCTCAATCCTCAATCCTCAATCGTCAATCCTCAATCCTCAATCATCAATCCTCAATCTTCAATACTCAATCCTCAATCCTCAATCCTCAATCCTCAATACTCAACCATCAATCCTCAATTCTAAATACTCAATAGAATATCCTGAATTCTCAGTATTCAATACTCAAACCTCAATCCTCAACCCTCAGCCCTCATCCTCCACTCTCAATCCTCAATCCTCAAACCTCAACCTTCATTCCTCAATACTCAATCTTCGATCCTCAATCCTCAACCCTCAATCCTCAATACTCAATCTTCAATCATCAATACTCAATCTTCAATCCTCAATTCTCAATCCTCAATCCTCAACCCTCAAACCTCAATATTCAACACAAAACCATCAACCATCAATTCTCAATACTCAACCATCAATCCTCAATCCTCAGTCCTCAAATCTCAATTCCGAATCCTCAATCCTGAATGCTCAATCTTCAGCCCTCAGTCCGCAACAATCAATTGTGAAATCTCAACCCTCAATAGAATATCCTCAATTCACAGTTTTCAATACTCAATCCCCAGTCTTCAATTTTCAAATCTCAATCCACAGACATCAATTCTCATCACTCAACTCTCAACACTCAGGACTCAATCTTCAATCCTCAATCCTCAATCCTCAATATTCAATCCTCCATACTCAATCGTCAATCCTCAATCCTCAATCATCAATCCTCAATCCTGAATCCTCAGTCATTAATCCTCAATCTTCAATACTCAATCCTCAATCCTCAATCCTCAATCCTCAATCATCAATCCTCAATCCTCAGTCCTCAAACCTCAATCCTGAATCTTCAATCCTGAGTCCTCAATCTTCAGACCTCAGTCCTCAACAATCAGTTGTCAATTCTCAATTCTCAATACAATATCATCAATTCACAGTTTTCAATACTCAATACTCAATCTGCAATCTTCAAATCTCTATCCACAAACATCAATCATCATCACTGAACCCTCATAACTCAGTCCTCAATCCTCGATCCTCAATCCTCAATCCTCATTCTTCAATCGTCAACACCCAATCCTCAATCTTCAATCCTCAATCCTCAATCCTCAATCCTCAATTCTCAATCCTCAATCCTCAATCCTCAGACCTCAAACATCAATACTAAACCCTCAGTCCTCGTCCTCAATCCACAACCCTCAATCCTCGATCCTCAATCTTCAATCATCAATATTCAATCTTCAATCCTCAATCATCAATCCTCAATACTCAATCCTCAATACTCAATGTTCAATCCACAATACCCAATCCTCAATCTTCAATCCTCAATCCTCAATCCTCAACACACAGTCCCCAATCCTCAATCTTCAATCCTCAATCCTCAATCCACAATTCTCAATCCTCAATCTTCAATCCTCAATACTCAATCTTCAATTCTAAATCCTCAATCCTCGGTCCTCAATCCTCAATCGTCAATCTCCAATCATGAATACTCAACCTTCAATCCTCAATCCTCAACCCTCAATTCTCAACCTTCAATCCTCAATCCTCAATCCTCAATCTTCAATCCTCAATCCTCAATCCTCAATCCTCAATCCTCAATCCTCAATCCTCAAACCTCAATAAACAATCTTCAATACTCAATCCTCAATCCTCAATCCTCAATCTTCAATCCTCAATACTCAATCTTCAATCCTCAATCCTCAATCCTCAATCCTCCATCCTGAATCCTCAATACTCAATCCTCAATCTTCAATCCTCAATACTCAATCTTCAATCCTCAATCCTCGATCCTCAATCCTCAATCCTCATTCCTCAATCCTCAATGCCCAACACTCAATCCTCAGTCCTCAGACCTCAAACCTCAATCATCAACCCTCAGCCCTCATTCTCAATCCTCAACACTCAACCATCAATCCTCAATATTCAATCCTCAATACTCAATCTTCAATCCTGATTCTACAATCCTCAATACCCAATCCTCAATCTTCAACCCTGAATCCTCAATCCTCAATTCTCAATACTCAATCATCAATCCTCAGACCTCAAACATAAATACTCAGCCCTCAGTCCTCGTCCTCAATTAACAACCCTCAATCCTCAATCCTCAATCTTCAATCAACAATATTCAGTCTTCAATCCTCAATCCTCAATCCTCAATCCTCAATCCTCATTCCTCAATCCTCAATGTTCAATCATCAATCCTCAATCCTCAGTCCTCAATCCTCAACCCTCAATCCTCAACCCTCAATCTTCAATCATCAATACTCAATCTTCAATCCTCATTCTTCAATCCTCAATCCTCAATCCTCAATCCTCAATATTCAACACACAACCCTCAACCATCAATCTTCAATTCTCAATACTGAATAGAATATCCTGAATTCTCATGGCTCAATACACAATCCACATTATTCAATAATCAAATCTCGATCCTCAAACATCAATCCTCAACACTCAATCCTCAACACTCAGTCCTCTCTCTTCAATCCTCCATCCTCAATCCTCAATCCTCAAGCGTCAATCCTCAATCCTCAATACTCAACCCTCAATCCTCAGTCCTCAAACCTCAGTCCCGAATCCTCAAACCTGAATCATGAATCTTCAGCCCTCAGTCCTCAACAATCATTTGTCAATCCTCAATCCTCAATAGAATACCCTCAATTCACTGTTTTCAATACTCAATGCTCAATCTGCAATCTTCAAATCTGTATCCACAAACATCAATTCTAATCACTCAACCCTCAACACTCGGTCCTCAATGTTCAATCCTCAATTCTCAATTCTCAATCTTCAATCCTCAATCCTCAACGCTCAATCCTCAATCCTCAATCCTCAATCTTCAATCATCAATATTCAATATTCAATCCTCAATCCACAATCCTCAATCCTCAATGCTCAATCCTCAATCTTCAATCCTCAATCCTCGATCCTCAATCCTCAATCCTCAATCTTCAATCCTCAATGCTCAATCTTCAATCCTCAATCCTCAATCCTCAATCCTCAATCCTCAATCCTCAATCCTCAATCTTCAATCCTCAGTACTCAATCTTCAATCCTCAATCCTCAACCTTAAGTCCTCAATCCTCATTCTCCAATCCTCAACAACCAATCCTCAATCTTCAATCCCAAATCCACAATCCTCAATTCTCAATCCTCAATCCTCAATCCTCAGACCTCAAACATCAATACTCAGCCCTCAGTCCTCGTCCTCAATTCACAACCCTCAGCCCTCATACACAATCCTCAATCCTCAATCCTCAACCCTCAATATTCAATCCTCAATGCTCAATCCTCAATCCTCAATCCTCAATCCTCAATCATCAATCCTCAATCTTCAATTCTCAATCCTCAAACCTCAATCCTCAAACCTCTATCCTCAATCATCAATCCTCAATCCTCAATCCTCAACCCTCAATCATCAATCCACAATCTTCAATACTCAATCCTCAATCCTCAATCCTCAATCCTCAATCCTCAATCATCAAACCTCAATCTTCAATACTCAATCCTCAATCCTCAATCCTCAATCTTCAATCCTCCATACTCAATCGTCAATCCTCAATCCTCAATCATCAATCCTCAATCCTCAATCCTCAGTCATCAATCCTCAATCTTCAATACTCAATCCTCAATCCTCAATCCACAATCCTCAATCCCCAATCCTCAATCCTCATTCCTCAAACCTCAATCCTCAGCCCTCAGTCCCCATCCTCAATTCTCAATTCTCAATACTCAAACCTCAATCCTCAATCTTCAATCCTCAATAATCAATCTCCTATCCTAGATCCTCAATCCCCAATACTCTATCCTTAATCCTCAATATTCAATCCTCTATCCCCAGGCCACCATCTTCAATCCCCAAAGCTCAATAATCAATCCTCAATCCTCAGTCCTCAATCCTCAACCCTCAGTCCTCATCCTCAATTCTCAATTCTCAATCCTCAATGCTCAATCCTCAATCTTCAATCCTCAATAATCAATCTCCTATCCTAGACCCTCAATCCCCAATACTCTATGCTTAATCCTCAATATTCAATCCTCTATCCCCAGTCCACAATCTTCAAACCCCAAAGCTCAATAATCAATCCTCAATCCTCAGTCCTCAATCGTCAACTATCAGTCCACAATCTTCAATACTCAATCCTCAATACTCAACCATCAATCCTCAACTCTCAATACTCAATAGAATATACTCAATTCTCAGGATTCAATACTCAAACCTCATTCCTCAGCCCTGAACCCTCATCCTCCATCCTCAACCCTCAATCCTCAATCCTCAATCTTCAATCCTCAATAAACAACATCCAATCCTAGATCCTCAATCCCCTAATCCTCAATCATTAATCCTCAACCTTCAATCCTCAATCCACAGTCCTCGATCTTCAATTGTCAATGCTCAATCCTCAATCCTCAATCCTCAGGCATCAGTCCTCAATCCTCAATCCTCAATCCTCAATCCTCAACCGTCAGTCCTCGTCCTCAATCCTCAACCCTCAATACTTAATCCTAAATCCTCAATCTTCAATCATCAATACACAATCTTCAGTCCTCAATCTTCAATCCTCAATCCTAAAATCCTCAATCCTCAATATTCAACACACAACCCTCGACCATCAATCCTCAATACTCAACCATCAATACTCAATACTCAATACTCAATAGAATATCCTGAATTCTCAGTTTTCAATACTCAATCCTCAATCTTCAATCTTCATGTCTCCATCCACAAACATCAATACTCATCACTCAACACTCAACACTCAGTCCTCAATCTTCAATCCTCAATCCTCAATACTCAATCCTCAGTCCTCAGTCCTCAATCTTCAATACTCAATCCTCAATCCTAAAATCCTCAATCCTCAGTCATCAATCCTCAATCTTCAATACTCAATCCTCAATCCTCAATCCTCAATCCTGAATTCTCAAACCTCATTCCTCAAACCTCAATCCTCAACCCTCAGTCCTCATCCTCCATCCTCAATCCTCAATCCACAATCCTCAATCTTCAATCCTCAATACTCAACATTCGATCCTCAATCCACAGTCCTCAATCCTCAAACCACAGTCCTCAGTCCTCAATCCTCAATCCTCAATCCTCATACCTCAATCCTCAAACGTCAGTCCTCGTCCTCAATCCTCAACTATGAATCCTCAATCCTCAATATTCAATCATCAATACTCAATCTTCAATCCTCAAACCTCAACCCTCAATCCTCAATCCTCAATCCTCAATCCTCAGTCCTCAAACCTCAATCCTGAATCCTCAATCCTCAGTTCTCAAACCTCAATCCTGAATCTTCAATCCTGAATCCTCAATCTTCAGACCTCAGTCCTCAACAATCAGTTGTCAATTCTCAATCCTGAATACAATATCATCAATTCACAGTTTTCAATATTCAATACTTAAACTGCAATCTTCAAATCTCTATCCACAAACATCAATTCTCATCACTGAACCCTCAACACTCAGTCCCCAATCCTCAATCTTCAATCCTCAACACTCAATCCTCAACACTCGGTCCTCTCTCTTCAATCCTCCATCCCCAATCCTCTATCCTCAATCTTCAATACTCAATCCTCAATCCTCAATCCTCAATCCTCAATCCTCAATCATCAAACATCAATCTTCAATACTCAATCCTCAATCCTCAATCCTCAATCTTCAATCCTCCATGCTCAATCGTCAATCCTCAATCCTCAATCATCAATCCTCAATCCTCAATCCTCAGTCATAAATCCTCAATCTTCAATACACAATCCTCAATCCTCAATCCACAATCCTCAATCCCCAAACCTCAATCCTCATTCCTCAAACCTCAATCCTCAGCCCTCAGTCCCCATCCTCAATTCTCAATTCTCAATACTCAAACCTCAATCCTCAATCTTGAATCCTCAATAATCAATCTCCTATCCTAGATCCTCAATCCCCAATACTCTATCCTTAATCCTCAATATTCAATCCTCTATCCCCAGGCCACAATCTTCAATCCCCAAAGCTCAATAATCAATCCTCAATCCTCAGTCCTCAATCGTCAATCATCAATCCACAATCTTCAATACTCAATCCTCAATCCTCAATCCTCATTCCTCCATCCTCAATCATCAATCCTCAATCTTCAATACTCAATCCTCAATCCTCAATCATCAATCCTGAATCCTCAATCCTCAATCTTCAATCCTCAATACTCAGCCTTCAATCATCAATCCTCATTCCTCAAACCTCAATCCTCAACCCTCAGTCCTCAATCCTCAACCCTCAGTCCTCATCCTCAATTCTCAATTCTCAATCCTCAATGCTCAATCCTCAATCTTCAATCCTCAATAATCAATGTCCTATCCTAGACCCTCAATCCCCAATGCTCTATGCTTAATCCTCAATATTCAATCCTCTATCCCCAGTCCACAATCTTCAAACCCCAAAGCTCAATAATCAATCCTCAATCCTCAGTCCTCAATCGTCAACTATCAGTCCACAATCTTCAATGCTCAATCCTCAATACTCAACCATCAATCCTCAATTCTCAATACTCAATAGAATATACTGAATTCTCAGGATTCAATACTCAAACCTCATTCCTCAGCCCTGAACCCTCATCCTCCATCCTCAATCCTCAATCCTCAATCCTCAATCTTCAATCCTCAATAAACAACCTCCAATCCTAGATCCTCAATCCCCTAATCCTCAATCATTAATCCTCAACCTTCAATCCTCAATCCACAGTCCTCGATCTTCAATTGTCAATGCTCAATCCTCAATCCTCAATCCTCAGGCATCAGTCCTCAATCCTCAATCCTAAATCCTCAATCCTCAACCGTCAGTCCTCGTCCTCAATCCTCAACCCTCAATACTTAATCCCAAATCCTCAATCTTCAATCATCAATACACAATCTTCAATCCTCAATCCTCAATCCTCAATCCTAAAATCCTCAATCCTCAATATTCAACACACAACCCTCAACCATCAATCCTCAATCCTCAATATTCAATCATCAATACTCAATCTTCAATCCTCAATCCTCAATCCTCAATCCTCAATCCTCAATCCTCAATCCTCAGTCCTCAAACCTCAATCCTGAATCCTCAATCCTCAGTTCTCAAACCTCAATCCTGAATCTTCAATCCTGAATCCTCAATCTTCAGACCTCAGTCCTCAACAATCAGTTGTCAATTCTCAATCCTCAATACAATATCATCAATTCACAGTTATCAATACTCAATACTTATTCTGCAATCTTCAAATCTCTATTCACAAACATCAATTCTCATCACTGAACCCTCAACACTCAGTCCCCAATCCTCAATCTTCAATCCTCAACACTCAATTCTCAACACTCGGTCCTCTCTCTTCAATCCGCCATCCTCAATCCTCTATCCTCAAGCGTCAATCCTCAATCCTCAATCCTCAACCCTCAATCCTCAGTAATGAATACTCAATCTTCAACACTCAATCCTCAATCCTCAATCCTCAATCCTCAATCCTCAATCCTCAATCCTCGTTCCTCAAACCTCAAACCTCAACCCTCAGTCCTCATCCTCAATTCTCAATTCTCAATCCTCAATCCTCAATTCTCAATCTTCAATCCTCAATAATCAATCTCCAATCCTAGATCCTCAATCCCCAATCCTCAATCGTTAAACCTCAATCTTCAATCCTCAATCCCCAGTCCTCAATCCTCAATACTCAATCTTCAATCCTCAATCCTCAATTCTCAATCCTCAATACTCAATCCTCAATTGTCAATCCTCAGTCCCCTATCCTCAATCTTCAATCCTCAATCCTCAATCCTCAATCCTCAATCCTCAATCTTCAATCCTCAATCCTCAATCCCCAATCCTCAATCTTCAATCCTCAATTCTCAATCCTCAAGCCTCGATCCTCAATCCTCTATCTTCAATCCTCAATCCTCAATCCTCAATCTTCAATCCTCAACACTCAACCTTCAATCCTCAATTCTCAATCCTCAATACTAAATGATCAATTCTCAATCCTCTATCTCCAATCCTCAATACTCAATCTTCAATCCTCAATCCTCAATCCTCAATCCCCAATATTCAACACAAAACCCTTAACCATCAATCCTCAATACTCAACCATCAATCCTCAATCCTCAGTCCTCAATACAATACCCTGAATTCACAGTTTTCAATACTCAATCTCCATTCTTCAATCTTCAAATCTCAATCCACAAACATCAATTCTCATCACTCAACCCTCAACAATCAGTCCCCAATCTTCAATCCTCAATCCTCAATCCACAATCTTCAATCCTCAATACTCAACCTTCAATCCTCAATCCTCAATCCTCAATCCTAAATGATCAATCCTCAATCCTCTATCACCAATCCTCGATAGTCAATCTTCAATCCTCAATCCTCAATCCTCAATCCTCAATCCTCAATCCTCATTCTTCAATCCTCAATACCCAATCCTCAATCTTCAATCCTCAATCCTCAATCATCAATTCCCAACCCTCAATCCTCTGTCCTCAGTCCTCAAACCTCAATCCTCAACCCTCAGCCCTCAGTTCTCAGTCATCAAACCTCAATCCTCAACCCTCAGCCCTCATTCTCAATCCTCAATCCTCAACCCTCAATCCTCAATATTCAATCCTCAATACTCAATCTTCAATCCTGATTCTACAATCCTCAATACCCAATCCTCAATCTTCAACGCTCAATCCTCAATCCTCAATTCTCAATCCTCAATCATCAATCCTCAGACCTCAAACATAAATACTCAGCCCTCAGTCCTCGTCCTCAATCCACAACCCTCAATCCTCAATCCTCAATCTTCAATCATCAATATTCTGTCTTCAATCCTCAATCCTCAATCCCCAATCATCAATCCTCATTCCTCAATCCTCAACCCTCAATCCCCAATCCTCAATCTTCAATCATAAATACTCAATCTTCAATCCTCAATCTTCAATCCTCAATCCTCAATGCTCAATCCTCAGTATTCAACACACAACCCTCAACGATCAATCCTCAATACTCAACCATCAATCTTCAATTCTCAATACTCAATAGAATATCCTGAACTCTCATGGCTCAATACTCAATCCACATTATTCAATAATCAAATCTCAATCCTCAAACATCAATCCTCAACACTCAATCCTCAACACTCAGTCCTCTCTCTTCAATCCTCCATCCTCAATCCTCAATCCTCAAGCGTCAATCCTCAATCCTCAATCCTCAACACTCAATCCTCAGTCCTGAAACCTCAATCCCGAATCCTCAAACCTGAGTCATCTATCTTCAGACCTCAGTCCTCAACAATCATTTGTCAATCCTCAATCCTCAATAGAATATCCTCAATTCACTGTTTTCAATACTCAATGCTCAATCTGCAATCTTCAAATCTCTATCCACAAAGATCAATTCTAATCACTCAACCCTCAACACTCAGTCCTCAATGTTCAATCCTAAATTCTCAATTCTCAATCTTCAATCCTCAATCCTCAACCGTCAATCGTCAATCCTCAATCCTCAATCTTCAATCATCAACATTCAATCTTCAATCCTCAATCCACAATCCTCAATCCTCAATGCACAATCCTCAATCTTCAATCCCCAATACTCGATCCTCAATCCTCAATCCTCAATCTTCAATCCTCAATGCTCAATCTTCAATCCTCAATCCTCAATCCTCAATCCTCAATCCTCAATCCTCAATCCTCAATCCTCAATCCTCAATCTTCAATCCTCAATACTGAATCTTCAATCCTCAATCCTCAATCTTAAGTCTTCAATCCTCATTCTCCAATCCTCAACAACCAATCCTCAATCTTCAATCCCAAATCCTCAATCCTCAATTCTCAATCCTCAATCCTAAATCCTCAGACCTCAAACATCAATACTCAGCCCTCAGTCCTCGTCGTCAATCCACAACCCTCAGCCCTCATACTCAATCCTCAATCCTCAATCCTCAACCCTCAATATTCAATCCTCAATGCTCAATCCTCAATCCTCAATCCTCAATCCACAATCCACAATCCTCAATCCTCAATCCTCAAACCTCTATCCTCAACCGTCAGTCCTCGTCCTCAATCCTCAATCCTCAATCCTCAAACCTCAATCCTCAACCGTCAGTCCTGGTCCTCAATCCTCAACTCTCAATCCTCAATCCTCAATCTTCAATCGTCAATACTCAATCTTCAATCCTCAATCTTCAATCCTCAATCCTCAATCCTCAATCCTCAATATTCGACACACAGCCCTCAACCATCAATCCTCAATACTCAACCATCAATCTTCAATTCTCAGTACTCAACAGAATATCCTGAATTCTCATGGCTCAATACTCAATCCACATTATTCAGTAATCAAATCTCATTCCTCAAATATCAATCCTCAACACTCAATCCTCAACACTCAGTCCTCTCTCTTCAATCCTCCATCCTCAATCCTCAATCCTCAAGCGTCAATCCTCAATCCTCAATCCTCAACACTCAATCCTCAGTCCTGAAACCTCAATCCCGAATCCTCAAACCTGAATCATCTATCTTCAGACCTCAGTCCTCAACAATCATTTGTCAATCCTCAATCCTCAATAGAATATCCTCAATTCACTGTTTTCAATGCTCAATGCTCAATCTGCAATCTTCAAATCTCTATCCACAAAGATCAATTCTAATCACTCAACCCTCAACACTCAGTCCTCAATGTTCAATCCTCAATTCTCAATTCTCAATCTTCAATCCTCAATCCTCAACCGTCAATCGTCAATCCTCAATCCTCAATCTTCAATCATCAACATTCAATCTTCAATCCTCAATCCACAATCCTCAATCCTCAATGCTCAACCCTCAATCTTCAATCCTCAATCCTCGATCCTCAATCCTCAATCCTCAATCTTCAATCCTCAATGCTCAATCTTCAATCCTCAATCCTGAATCCTCAATCCTCAATCTTCAATCCTCAATACTCAGCCTTCAATCATCAATCCTCATTCCTCAAACCTCAATCCTCAACCCTCAGTCTTCAATCCTCAACCCTCAGTCCTCATCCTCAATTCTCAATTCTCAATCCTCAATGCTCAATCCTCAATCTTCAATCCTCAATAATCAATCTCCTATCCTAGACCCTCAATCCCCAATACTCTATGCTTAATCCTCAATATTCAATCCTCTATCCCCAGTCCACAATCTTCAAACCCCAAAGCTCAATAATCAATCCTCAATCCTCAGTCCTCAATCGTCAACTATCAGTCCACAATCTTCAATACTCAATCCTCAATACTCAACCATCAATCCTCAACTCTCAATACTCAATAGAATATACTCAATTCTCAGGATTCAATACTCAAACCTCAATCCTCAACCCTCAGCCCTCATCCTCCACTCTCAATCCTCAATCCTAAAAACCTCAACCTTCAATCCTCAATACTCAATCTTCGATCCTCAATCCTCAACCCTCAATCCTCAATACTCAATCTTCAATCATCAATACTCAATCTTCAATCCTCAATTCTCAATCCTCAATCCTCGACCCTCACTCCTCAATATTCAACACAAAACCATCAACCATCAATTCTCAATACTCAACCATCAATCCTCAATCCTCAGTCCTCGAATCTCAATTCCGAATCCTCAATCCTGAATGCTCAATCTTCAGCCCTCAGTCCGCCACAATCAATTGTGAAATCTCAATCCTCAATAGAATATCCTTAATTCACAGTTTTCAATACTCAATCCCCAATCTTCAATTTTCAAATCTCAATCCACTGACATCAATTCTCATCACTCAACTCTCAACACTCAGTCCTCAATCTTCAATCCTCAATCCTCAATCCTCAATATTCAATCCTCCATACTCAATCGTCAATCCTCAATCCTCAATCCTCAATCCTCAAACATCATTCCTCAAACCTCAATCCTCAACCTTCAGTCCTCATCCTCCATCCTCAATCCTCAATCCTCAATCCTCAATCTTCAATCCTCAATACTCAACATTCGATCCTCAATCCTCAGTCCTCAATCCTCAAACCTCAATCCTCAGTCCTCAATCCTCAATCCTCAATCCTCATACCTCAATCCTCAACCGTCAGTCCTCGTCCTCAATCCTCAATATTCAATCATCAATAATCAGTCTTCAATCCTCAATCCTCAATCCTCAATTCTCAATCCTCAATCCTCAATCCTCAATCCTCAGTCCACAATCCTCAATCCTGAATCTTCAATCATGAATCCTCAATCTTCAGACCTCAGTCCTCAACAATCAGTTGTCAAATCTCAATTCTCAATACAACATCATCAATTCACAGTTTTCAATACTCAATACTCAATCTGCAATCTTCAAATCTCTATCCACAAACATCAATTCTCATCACTGAACCCTCATAGCTCAGTCCACAATCCTCAATCTTCAATCCTCAATCGTCAATCCTCAATCCTCAATCCTCAATCTTCAATCCTCAATACTCAATCTTCAATCCTCAATCCTCAGTTCCCAATCCTCAATCCTCAATCCTCAATAGTCAGTCTTCAATCCTCAATACTCAATCTGCAATCCTCAGTCCTCAATCCCCAATCCTCAATCCTCAATCCTCAATACTCAGTCATCAATCCTCGATCTTCAATACTCAATCCTCAATCCTCAATCCTCAATCCTCAATCCTCAATCCTCAATCCTCAATCCTCATTCCTCAAACCTCAATCCTCAGCCCTCAGTCCTCATCCTCAATTCTCAATTCTCAATCCTCAAACCTCAATCCTAAATCTTCAATCCTCAATAATCAATCTCCTATCCTAGATCCTCAATCCCCAATACTCTATCCTTAATCCTCAATATTCAATCCTCTATCCCCAGGCCACAATCTACAATCCCCAAAGCTCAATAATCAATCCTCAATCCTCAGTCCTCAATCGTCAATCATCAATCCACAATCTTCAATCCTCAATAATCAATCTCGTATCCTAGATCCTCAATCCCCAATACTCTATCCTTAATCCTCAATACTCAATCCTCAATCCTCAATCTTCAATCATCAATACTCAATCTTCAATCCTCAATCCTCAATCCTCAATCCTCAATCCTCAATCCTCAATATTCAATACACAACCTTCAAACATCAATCCTCAATACTCAATCATCAATCCTCAATTCTCAATTCTCAATAGAATATCCTGAATTCTCAGTTTTCAATACTCAATCCTCAATCTTCAATCTTCAAGTGTCCATCCACAAACATCAAATCTCATCACTCAACCCTCAACACTCAGTCCTCAATCTTCAATCCTCAATCCTCAATCCTCAATACTCAATCTTCAATCCTCCATACTCAATCTTCAATCCTCAATCCGCAGTCATCAATCCTCAATCCTCAATCCTCAGTCATCAATCCTCAATCCTCAATCCTCATTCCTCAAACCTCCATCCTCAACCCTCAGTCCTCATCCTCAATTCTCAATTCTCAATCCTCAATCCTCAATCCTCAATCTTCAATCCTCAATAATCAATCTCGTATCCTAGATCCTCAATCCCCAATACTCTATCCTTAATCCTCAATATTCAAGCCTCTATCCCCAGTCCACAATCTTCAATCCCCAAAGCTCAATAATCAATCCTCAATCCTCAGTCCTCAATCACCAATCCTCAGTCCTCAATCCTCAATCCTCAATACTCAAACCTCAATCCTCAATCCTCTATCCTCAATCATCAATCCTCAATCTTCAATACTCAATCCTCAATCCTCAATCATCAATCCTGAATCCTCAATCCTCAATCTTCAATCCTCAATACTCAGCCATCAATCATCAATCCTCAATACTCAATCCTCAATCCTCAATACTCAATCATCAATCCTCAATCCTCATTCATCAACCTTCAATCCGCAATCCTCATTCCTCAAACCTCAATCCTCAACCCTCAGTCCTCAATCCTCAACCCTCAGTCCTCATCCTCAATTCTCAATTCTCAATCCTCAATACTCAATCCTCAATCTTCAATCCTCAATAATCAATCTCCTATCCTAGACCCTCAATCCCCAATCCTCAATCATTAATCCTCAATCTTCAATCCTCAATCCACAGTCCTCGATCTTCAATCCTCAATGCTCAATCGTCAATCCTCAATCCTCAGGCATCAGTCCTCAATCCTCAATCCTCAATCCTCAATCCTCAACCGTCAGTCCTCGTCCTGAATCCTCAACTCTCAATACTTAATACTCAATCCTCAATCATCAATCATCAATACACAATCTTCAATCCTCAATCCTCAATCCTCAATCCTAAAATCCTCAATCCTCAATATTCAACACACAACCCTCGACCATCAATCCTCAATACTCAACCATCAATACTCAATACTCAATAGAATATCCTGAATTCTCAGTCTTCAATACTCAATCCTCAATCTTCAATCTTCATGTCTCCATCCACAAACATCAATTCTCATCACTGAACACTCAACACTCAGTCCTCAATCTTCAATCCTCAATCCTGAATGCTCAAACCTCATTCCTCAAACCTCAATCCTCAACCCTCAGTCCTCATTCTCCATCCTCAATCCTCAATCCACAATCCTCAATCTTCAATCCTCAATACTCAACATTCGATCCTCAATCCACAGTCCTCAATCCTCAAACCACAATCCTCAGTCCTCAATCCTCAATCCTCAATCCTCATACCGCAATCCTCAACCGTCAGTCCTCGTCCTCAATCCTCAACTATGAATCCTCAATCCTCAATATTCAAACATCAATACTCAATCTTCAATCCTGAATCCTCAATCCTCAATCCTCAATCCTCAATCCTCAATCCTCAGTCCTCAAACCTCAATCCTGAATCCTCAATCCTCAGTTCCCAAACCTCAATCCTGAATCTTCAATCCTGAATCCTCAATCTTCAGACCTCAGTCCTCAACAATCAGTTGTCAATTCTCAATCCTGAATACAATATCATCAATTCACAGTTATCAATACTCAATACTTATTCTGCAATCTTCAAACCTCTAGTCACAAACATCAATTCTCATCACTGAACCCTCAACACTCAGTCCCCAATCCTCAATCTTCAATCCTCAACGCTCAATACTCAACACTCGGTCCTCTCTCTTCAATCCGCCATCCTCAATCCTCTATCCTTAAGCGTCAATCCTCAATCCTCAATCCTCAACCCTCAATCCTCAGTCCTCAAACCTCAATTCCGAATCCTCAATCCTGAATGCTCAATCTTCATCCCTCTGTCCGCAACAATCAATTGTCAATACTCAATCCTCAATACAATATCCTCAATTCACAGTTTTCAGTACTCAATCCCCAATCCTCAATCTTCAAATCTCAATCCACAGACATCAATTCTCATCACTCAACCCTCAACACTCAGTCCTCAATCTTCAATCCTCAATCCTCAATCCTCAATCTTCAATCCTCCATACTCAATCGTCAATCCTCAATCCTCAATCACCAATCCTCAATTCCCAATACTCTATCCTTAATCCTCAATATTCAATCCTCTATCCCCAGGCCACAATCTTCAATCCCCAGAGCTCAATAATCAATCCTCAACCCTCAGTCCTCAATCGTCAATCATCAATCCACAATCTTCAATAGTCAATCCTCAATCCTCAATCCTCAATCCTCAATCCTCAATCCTCAGTCATCAATCCTCAATCTTCAATACTCAATCCTCAATCCTCAATCCTGAATCCTCAATACTTAACCATCAATCCTCAATTCTCAATACTCAATAGAGTATCCTGAATTCTTAGGATTCAATACTCAAACCTCAATCCTCAGCCCTCAGCACTCATCCTCCATCCTCAATCCTCAATACTCAATCCTCAATCTTCAATCCTCAATACGCAATCTTCGATCCTCAATCCTCAACACTCAATCCTCAATCCTCAATCCTCAGTCATGAATACTCAATCTTCAACACTCAATCCTCAATCCTCAATCCTCAATCCTCAATCCTGAATCCTCAATCCTCGTTCCTCAAACCTCAAACCTCAACCCTCAGTCCTCATCCTCAATTCTCAATTCTCAAACCTCAATCCTCAATTCTCAATCTTCAATCCTCAATAATCAATCTCCAATCCTAGATCCTCAATCCCCAATCCTCAATCGTTAATCCTCTATCTTCAATCCTCAATCCCCAGTCCTCAATCCTCAATACTCAATCTTCAATCCTGAATCCTCAATTCTCAATCCTCAATACTCAATCCTGAATCTTCAATCATCAGTACTTAATCTTCAATACACAATCCTCAACCCTCAATCCTCAATCCTCAATCTTCAATCTTCATGTCTCCTTCCACAAACATCAATTCTCATCACTCAACCATCAACACTCAGTCCTCAACCTTCAGTCCTCAATCCTCAATATTCAATCCTCAGTCCTCAATCCTCAATCTTCAATACTCAATCCTCAATCATAAAATCTTCAATCCTCAATCCTCAATCCCCAATCCTCAATCTTCAATCCTCAATTCTCAATCCTCAAGCCTCGATCCTCAATCCTCGATCTTCAATCCTGAATACTCAATCTTCAATCCTCAATCCTCAATCCTCAATCCTCAATCGTCTGTCTTCAATCCTCAATACTCAATCATCAATCCTCAATCCTCAATCCTCAATCCTCAATCCTCATTCTTCAATCCTCAATACCCAATCCTCATTCTTCAGTCCTCAATCCTCAATCCTCAATTCTCAACGCTCAGCCCTCATCCTCAGTCCTCAATCCTCAATCCTCAATCCTCAATCTTCAATCCTCAATACTCAATCTTCAATCCTCAGTCCTCAAACCTTAATTCTGAATTCTCAATCCTGAATCCTCAATCTTCAGCTCGCAGTCCTCAACAATCAGTAGTCAATCCTCAATCCTCAATAGAATATCCTCAATTCACAGTATTCAATACCCAATACTCAATCTGCAACCTACCAACCTCTATCCACAAACATCAATTCTCATCACCCAACCCTCAACACTCTGTCCTCAATGTTCAATCCTCAATCCTCAATTCTCAATCTTCATTCCTCAATACTCAATCCTCAATACTCAATACACAATCTTCAATCCTCAATCCTCAATCCTCAATCCTCAATCCTCAATCGTCAATCCTCAATCCTCAATCATCAATCCTCAATCTCCAATACTCAATCCTCAATCCTCAATCCTCAATCCTCAATCCTCAATCCTCAATCCTCAATCGTCTGTCTTCAATCCTCAATACTCAATCATCAATACTCAATCCTCAATCCTCAATCCTCAATCCTCATTCTTCAATCCTCAATACCCAATCCTCATTCTTCAGTCCTCAATCCTCAATCCTCAATTCTCAACGCTCAGCCCTCATCCTCAGTCCTCAATCCTCAATCCTCAATCCTCAATCTTCAATCCTCAATACTCAATCTTCAATCCTCTGTCCTCAAACCTTAATTCTGAATTCTCAATCCTGAATCCTCAATCTTCAGCTCGCAGTCCTCAACAATCAGTAGTCAATCCTCAATCCTCAATAGAATATCCTCAATTCACAGTATTCAATACCCAATACTCAATCTGCAACCTACCAACCTCTATCCACAAACATCAATTCTCATCACCCAACCCTCAACACTCAGTCCTCAATGTTCAATCCTCAATCCTCAATCCTCAATCCTCAATCCTCAATCGTCAATCCTCAATGCTCAATCATCAATCCTCAATCTCCAATACTCAATCCTCAATCCTCAATCCTCAATCCTCAATCCACAACCCTCAATCCTCAATATTCAACACAAAGCCATCAACCATCAATTCTCAATACTCAACCATCAATCCTCAATCCTCAGTCCTCAAATCTCAATTCCAAATCCTCAATCCTGAATGCTCAATCTTCAGCCCTCAGTCCGCAACAATCAACTGTGAAATCTCAATCCTCAGTAGAATATCCTCAATTCACAGTTTTCAATACTTAATCCCCAATCTTCAATTTTCAAATCTCAATCCCCAGACATCAATTCTCATCACTCAACTCTCAACACTCAGTCCTCAATCTTCAATCCTCAATCCTCAATATTCAATCCTCCATACTCAATCGTCAATCCTCAATCCTCAATCATCAATCCTCAATCCTCAATCCTCAGTCACGAATCCTCAATCTTCAATACTCAATCCTCAATCCTCAATCCTCAATCCTCAATCCTCAATCCTCAAACATCATTCCTCAAACCTCAATCCTCAATCCTCAGTCCTCATCCTCCATCCTCAATCTTCAATCCTCAATAATCAATGTCCTATCCTAGACCCTCAATCCCCAATGCTCTATGCTTAATCCTCAATATTCAATCCTCTATCCCCAGTCCACAATCTTCAAACCCCAAAGCTCAATAATCAATCCTCAATCCTCAGTCCTCAATCGTCAACTATCAGTCCACAATCTTCAATGCTCAATCCTCAATACTCAACCATCAATCCTCAATTCTCAATACTCAATAGAATATACTGAATTCTCAGGATTCAATACTCAAACCTCATTCCTCAGCCCTGAACCCTCATCCTCCATCCTCAATCCTCAATCCTCAATCCTCAATCTTCAATCCTCAATAAACAACCTCCAATCCTAGATCCTCAATCCCCTAATCCTCAATCATTAATCCTCAACCTTCAATCCTCAATCCACAGTCCTCGATCTTCAATTGTCAATGCTCAATCCTCAATCCTCAATCCTCAGGCATCAGTCCTCAATCCTCAATCCTAAATCCTCAATCCTCAACCGTCAGTCCTCGTCCTCAATCCTCAACCCTCAATACTTAATCCCAAATCCTCAATCTTCAATCATCAATACACAATCTTCAATCCTCAATCCTCAATCCTCAATCCTAAAATCCTCAATCCTCAATATTCAACACACAACCCTCAACCATCAATCCTCAATCCTCAATATTCAATCATCAATACTCAATCTTCAATCCTCAATCCTCAATCCTCAATCCTCAATCCTCAATCCTCAATCCTCAGTCCTCAAACCTGAATCCTGAATCCTCAATCCTCAGTTCTCAAACCTCAATCCTGAATCTTCAATCCTGAATCCTCAATCTTCAGACCTCAGTCCTCAACAATCAGTTGTCAATTCTCAATCCTCAATACAATATCATCAATTCACAGTTATCAATACTCAATACTTATTCTGCAATCTTCAAATCTCTATTCACAAACATCAATTCTCATCACTGAACCCTCAACACTCAGTCCCCAATCCTCAATCTTCAATCCTCAACACTCAATTCTCAACACTCGGTCCTCTCTCTTCAATCCGCCATCCTCAATCCTCTATCCTCAAGCGTCAATCCTCAATCCTCAATCCTCAACCCTCAATCCTCAGTAATGAATACTCAATCTTCAACACTCAATCCTCAATCCTCAATCCTCAATCCTCAATCCTCAATCCTCAATCCTCGTTCCTCAAACCTCAAACCTCAACCCTCAGTCCTCATCCTCAATTCTCAATTCTCAATCCTCAATCCTCAATTCTCAATCTTCAATCCTCAATAATCAATCTCCAATCCTAGATCCTCAATCCCCAATCCTCAATCGTTAAACCTCAATCTTCAATCCTCAATCCCCAGTCCTCAATCCTCAATACTCAATCTTCAATCCTCAATCCTCAATTCTCAATCCTCAATACTCAATCCTCAATTGTCAATCCTCAGTCCCCTATCCTCAATCTTCAATCCTCAATCCTCAATCCTCAATCCTCAATCCTCAATCTTCAATCCTCAATCCTCAATCCCCAATCCTCAATCTTCAATCCTCAATTCTCAATCCTCAAGCCTCGATCCTCAATCCTCTATCTTCAATCCTCAATCCTCAATCCTCAATCTTCAATCCTCAACACTCAACCTTCAATCCTCAATTCTCAATCCTCAATACTAAATGATCAATTCTCAATCCTCTATCTCCAATCCTCAATACTCAATCTTCAATCCTCAATCCTCAATCCTCAATCCCCAATATTCAACACAAAACCCTTAACCATCAATCCTCAATACTCAACCATCAATCCTCAATCCTCAGTCCTCAATACAATACCCTGAATTCACAGTTTTCAATACTCAATCTCCATTCTTCAATCTTCAAATCTCAATCCACAAACATCAATTCTCATCACTCAACCCTCAACAATCAGTCCCCAATCTTCAATCCTCAATCCTCAATCCACAATCTTCAATCCTCAATACTCAACCTTCAATCCTCAATCCTCAATCCTCAATCCTAAATGATCAATCCTCAATCCTCTATCACCAATCCTCGATAGTCAATCTTCAATCCTCAATCCTCAATCCTCAATCCTCAATCCTCAATCCTCATTCTTCAATCCTCAATACCCAATCCTCAATCTTCAATCCTCAATCCTCAATCATCAATTCCCAACCCTCAATCCTCTGTCCTCAGTCCTCAAACCTCAATCCTCAACCCTCAGCCCTCAGTTCTCAGTCATCAAACCTCAATCCTCAACCCTCAGCCCTCATTCTCAATCCTCAATCCTCAACCCTCAATCCTCAATATTCAATCCTCAATACTCAATCTTCAATCCTGATTCTACAATCCTCAATACCCAATCCTCAATCTTCAACGCTCAATCCTCAATCCTCAATTCTCAATCCTCAATCATCAATCCTCAGACCTCAAACATAAATACTCAGCCCTCAGTCCTCGTCCTCAATCCACAACCCTCAATCCTCAATCCTCAATCTTCAATCATCAATATTCTGTCTTCAATCCTCAATCCTCAATCCCCAATCATCAATCCTCATTCCTCAATCCTCAACCCTCAATCCCCAATCCTCAATCTTCAATCATAAATACTCAATCTTCAATCCTCAATCTTCAATCCTCAATCCTCAATGCTCAATCCTCAGTATTCAACACACAACCCTCAACGATCAATCCTCAATACTCAACCATCAATCTTCAATTCTCAATACTCAATAGAATATCCTGAACTCTCATGGCTCAATACTCAATCCACATTATTCAATAATCAAATCTCAATCCTCAAACATCAATCCTCAACACTCAATCCTCAACACTCAGTCCTCTCTCTTCAATCCTCCATCCTCAATCCTCAATCCTCAAGCGTCAATCCTCAATCCTCAATCCTCAACACTCAATCCTCAGTCCTGAAACCTCAATCCCGAATCCTCAAACCTGAGTCATCTATCTTCAGACCTCAGTCCTCAACAATCATTTGTCAATCCTCAATCCTCAATAGAATATCCTCAATTCACTGTTTTCAATACTCAATGCTCAATCTGCAATCTTCAAATCTCTATCCACAAAGATCAATTCTAATCACTCAACCCTCAACACTCAGTCCTCAATGTTCAATCCTAAATTCTCAATTCTCAATCTTCAATCCTCAATCCTCAACCGTCAATCGTCAATCCTCAATCCTCAATCTTCAATCATCAACATTCAATCTTCAATCCTCAATCCACAATCCTCAATCCTCAATGCACAATCCTCAATCTTCAATCCCCAATACTCGATCCTCAATCCTCAATCCTCAATCTTCAATCCTCAATGCTCAATCTTCAATCCTCAATCCTCAATCCTCAATCCTCAATCCTCAATCCTCAATCCTCAATCCTCAATCCTCAATCTTCAATCCTCAATACTGAATCTTCAATCCTCAATCCTCAATCTTAAGTCTTCAATCCTCATTCTCCAATCCTCAACAACCAATCCTCAATCTTCAATCCCAAATCCTCAATCCTCAATTCTCAATCCTCAATCCTAAATCCTCAGACCTCAAACATCAATACTCAGCCCTCAGTCCTCGTCGTCAATCCACAACCCTCAGCCCTCATACTCAATCCTCAATCCTCAATCCTCAACCCTCAATATTCAATCCTCAATGCTCAATCCTCAATCCTCAATCCTCAATCCACAATCCACAATCCTCAATCCTCAATCCTCAAACCTCAATCCTCAACCGTCAGTCCTCGTCCTCAATCCTCAATCCTCAATCCTCAAACCTCAATCCTCAACCGTCAGTCCTGGTCCTCAATCCTCAACTCTCAATCCTCAATCCTCAATCTTCAATCGTCAATACTCAATCTTCAATCCTCAATCTTCAATCCTCAATCCTCAATCCTCAATCCTCAATATTCGACACACAGCCCTCAACCATCAATCCTCAATACTCAACCATCAATCTTCAATTCTCAGTACTCAACAGAATATCCTGAATTCTCATGGCTCAATACTCAATCCACATTATTCAGTAATCAAATCTCATTCCTCAAATATCAATCCTCAACACTCAATCCTCAACACTCAGTCCTCTCTCTTCAATCCTCCATCCTCAATCCTCAATCCTCAAGCGTCAATCCTCAATCCTCAATCCTCAACACTCAATCCTCAGTCCTGAAACCTCAATCCCGAATCCTCAAACCTGAATCATCTATCTTCAGACCTCAGTCCTCAACAATCATTTGTCAATCCTCAATCCTCAATAGAATATCCTCAATTCACTGTTTTCAATGCTCAATGCTCAATCTGCAATCTTCAAATCTCTATCCACAAAGATCAATTCTAATCACTCAACCCTCAACACTCAGTCCTCAATGTTCAATCCTCAATTCTCAATTCTCAATCTTCAATCCTCAATCCTCAACCGTCAATCGTCAATCCTCAATCCTCAATCTTCAATCATCAACATTCAATCTTCAATCCTCAATCCACAATCCTCAATCCTCAATGCTCAACCCTCAATCTTCAATCCTCAATCCTCGATCCTCAATCCTCAATCCTCAATCTTCAATCCTCAATGCTCAATCTTCAATCCTCAATCCTGAATCCTCAATCCTCAATCTTCAATCCTCAATACTCAGCCTTCAATCATCAATCCTCATTCCTCAAACCTCAATCCTCAACCCTCAGTCTTCAATCCTCAACCCTCAGTCCTCATCCTCAATTCTCAATTCTCAATCCTCAATGCTCAATCCTCAATCTTCAATCCTCAATAATCAATCTCCTATCCTAGACCCTCAATCCCCAATACTCTATGCTTAATCCTCAATATTCAATCCTCTATCCCCAGTCCACAATCTTCAAACCCCAAAGCTCAATAATCAATCCTCAATCCTCAGTCCTCAATCGTCAACTATCAGTCCACAATCTTCAATACTCAATCCTCAATACTCAACCATCAATCCTCAACTCTCAATACTCAATAGAATATACTCAATTCTCAGGATTCAATACTCAAACCTCAATCCTCAACCCTCAGCCCTCATCCTCCACTCTCAATCCTCAATCCTAAAAACCTCAACCTTCAATCCTCAATACTCAATCTTCGATCCTCAATCCTCAACCCTCAATCCTCAATACTCAATCTTCAATCATCAATACTCAATCTTCAATCCTCAATTCTCAATCCTCAATCCTCGACCCTCACTCCTCAATATTCAACACAAAACCATCAACCATCAATTCTCAATACTCAACCATCAATCCTCAATCCTCAGTCCTCGAATCTCAATTCCGAATCCTCAATCCTGAATGCTCAATCTTCAGCCCTCAGTCCGCCACAATCAATTGTGAAATCTCAATCCTCAATAGAATATCCTTAATTCACAGTTTTCAATACTCAATCCCCAATCTTCAATTTTCAAATCTCAATCCACTGACATCAATTCTCATCACTCAACTCTCAACACTCAGTCCTCAATCTTCAATCCTCAATCCTCAATCCTCAATATTCAATCCTCCATACTCAATCGTCAATCCTCAATCCTCAATCCTCAATCCTCAAACATCATTCCTCAAACCTCAATCCTCAACCTTCAGTCCTCATCCTCCATCCTCAATCCTCAATCCTCAATCCTCAATCTTCAATCCTCAATACTCAACATTCGATCCTCAATCCTCAGTCCTCAATCCTCAAACCTCAATCCTCAGTCCTCAATCCTCAATCCTCAATCCTCATACCTCAATCCTCAACCGTCAGTCCTCGTCCTCAATCCTCAATATTCAATCATCAATAATCAGTCTTCAATCCTCAATCCTCAATCCTCAATCCTCAATCCTCAATCCTCAATCCTCAATCCTCAGTCCACAATCCTCAATCCTGAATCTTCAATCATGAATCCTCAATCTTCAGACCTCAGTCCTCAACAATCAGTTGTCAAATCTCAATTCTCAATACAACATCATCAATTCACAGTTTTCAATACTCAATACTCAATCTGCAATCTTCAAATCTCTATCCACAAACATCAATTCTCATCACTGAACCCTCATAGCTCAGTCCACAATCCTCAATCTTCAATCCTCAATCGTCAATCCTCAATCCTCAATCCTCAATCTTCAATCCTCAATACTCAATCTTCAATCCTCAATCCTCAGTTCCCAATCCT
Organism: Calliopsis andreniformis; assembly: GCF_051401765.1. Lineage (NCBI taxonomy): Eukaryota > Metazoa > Arthropoda > Insecta > Hymenoptera > Andrenidae > Calliopsis > Calliopsis andreniformis. The sequence continues at coordinate 3,599,255 of NW_027480440.1, forward strand.
CAATCCTCAATCCTCAATAGTCAGTCTTCAATCCTCAATACTCAATCTGCAATCCTCAGTCCTCAATCCCCAATCCTCAATCCTCAATCCTCAATACTCAGTCATCAATCCTCGATCTTCAATACTCAATCCTCAATCCTCAATCCTCAATCCTCAATCCTCAATCCTCAATCCTCAATCCTCATTCCTCAAACCTCAATCCTCAGCCCTCAGTCCTCATCCTCAATTCTCAATTCTCAATCCTCAAACCTCAATCCTAAATCTTCAATCCTCAATAATCAATCTCCTATCCTAGATCCTCAATCCCCAATACTCTATCCTTAATCCTCAATATTCAATCCTCTATCCCCAGGCCACAATCTACAATCCCCAAAGCTCAATAATCAATCCTCAATCCTCAGTCCTCAATCGTCAATCATCAATCCACAATCTTCAATCCTCAATAATCAATCTCGTATCCTAGATCCTCAATCCCCAATACTCTATCCTTAATCCTCAATACTCAATCCTCAATCCTCAATCTTCAATCATCAATACTCAATCTTCAATCCTCAATCCTCAATCCTCAATCCTCAATCCTCAATCCTCAATATTCAATACACAACCTTCAAACATCAATCCTCAATACTCAATCATCAATCCTCAATTCTCAATTCTCAATAGAATATCCTGAATTCTCAGTTTTCAATACTCAATCCTCAATCTTCAATCTTCAAGTGTCCATCCACAAACATCAAATCTCATCACTCAACCCTCAACACTCAGTCCTCAATCTTCAATCCTCAATCCTCAATCCTCAATACTCAATCTTCAATCCTCCATACTCAATCTTCAATCCTCAATCCGCAGTCATCAATCCTCAATCCTCAATCCTCAGTCATCAATCCTCAATCCTCAATCCTCATTCCTCAAACCTCCATCCTCAACCCTCAGTCCTCATCCTCAATTCTCAATTCTCAATCCTCAATCCTCAATCCTCAATCTTCAATCCTCAATAATCAATCTCGTATCCTAGATCCTCAATCCCCAATACTCTATCCTTAATCCTCAATATTCAATCCTCTATCCCCAGTCCACAATCTTCAATCCCCAAAGCTCAATAATCAATCCTCAATCCTCAGTCCTCAATCACCAATCCTCAGTCCTCAATCCTCAATCCTCAATACTCAAACCTCAATCCTCAATCCTCTATCCTCAATCATCAATCCTCAATCTTCAATACTCAATCCTCAATCCTCAATCATCAATCCTGAATCCTCAATCCTCAATCTTCAATCCTCAATACTCAGCCTTCAATCATCAATCCTCAATACTCAATCCTCAATCCTCAATACTCAATCATCAATCCTCAATCCTCATTCATCAACCTTCAATCCGCAATCCTCATTCCTCAAACCTCAATCCTCAACCCTCAGTCCTCAATCCTCAACCCTCAGTCCTCATCCTCAATTCTCAATTCTCAATCCTCAATACTCAATCCTCAATCTTCAATCCTCAATAATCAATCTCCTATCCTAGACCCTCAATCCCCAATCCTCAATCATTAATCCTCAATCTTCAATCCTCAATCCACAGTCCTCGATCTTCAATCCTCAATGCTCAATCGTCAATCCTCAATCCTCAGGCATCAGTCCTCAATCCTCAATCCTCAATCCTCAATCCTCAACCGTCAGTCCTCGTCCTGAATCCTCAACTCTCAATACTTAATACTCAATCCTCAATCATCAATCATCAATACACAATCTTCAATCCTCAATCCTCAATCCTCAATCCTAAAATCCTCAATCCTCAATATTCAACACACAACCCTCGACCATCAATCCTCAATACTCAACCATCAATACTCAATACTCAATAGAATATCCTGAATTCTCAGTCTTCAATACTCAATCCTCAATCTTCAATCTTCATGTCTCCATCCACAAACATCAATTCTCATCACTGAACACTCAACACTCAGTCCTCAATCTTCAATCCTCAATCCTGAATGCTCAAACCTCATTCCTCAAACCTCAATCCTCAACCCTCAGTCCTCATTCTCCATCCTCAATCCTCAATCCACAATCCTCAATCTTCAATCCTCAATACTCAACATTCGATCCTCAATCCACAGTCCTCAATCCTCAAACCACAATCCTCAGTCCTCAATCCTCAATCCTCAATCCTCATACCGCAATCCTCAACCGTCAGTCCTCGTCCTCAATCCTCAACTATGAATCCTCAATCCTCAATATTCAAACATCAATACTCAATCTTCAATCCTGAATCCTCAATCCTCAATCCTCAATCCTCAATCCTCAATCCTCAGTCCTCAAACCTCAATCCTGAATCCTCAATCCTCAGTTCCCAAACCTCAATCCTGAATCTTCAATCCTGAATCCTCAATCTTCAGACCTCAGTCCTCAACAATCAGTTGTCAATTCTCAATCCTGAATACAATATCATCAATTCACAGTTATCAATACTCAATACTTATTCTGCAATCTTCAAACCTCTAGTCACAAACATCAATTCTCATCACTGAACCCTCAACACTCAGTCCCCAATCCTCAATCTTCAATCCTCAACGCTCAATACTCAACACTCGGTCCTCTCTCTTCAATCCGCCATCCTCAATCCTCTATCCTTAAGCGTCAATCCTCAATCCTCAATCCTCAACCCTCAATCCTCAGTCCTCAAACCTCAATTCCGAATCCTCAATCCTGAATGCTCAATCTTCATCCCTCTGTCCGCAACAATCAATTGTCAATACTCAATCCTCAATACAATATCCTCAATTCACAGTTTTCAGTACTCAATCCCCAATCCTCAATCTTCAAATCTCAATCCACAGACATCAATTCTCATCACTCAACCCTCAACACTCAGTCCTCAATCTTCAATCCTCAATCCTCAATCCTCAATCTTCAATCCTCCATACTCAATCGTCAATCCTCAATCCTCAATCACCAATCCTCAATTCCCAATACTCTATCCTTAATCCTCAATATTCAATCCTCTATCCCCAGGCCACAATCTTCAATCCCCAGAGCTCAATAATCAATCCTCAACCCTCAGTCCTCAATCGTCAATCATCAATCCACAATCTTCAATAGTCAATCCTCAATCCTCAATCCTCAATCCTCAATCCTCAATCCTCAGTCATCAATCCTCAATCTTCAATACTCAATCCTCAATCCTCAATCCTGAATCCTCAATACTTAACCATCAATCCTCAATTCTCAATACTCAATAGAGTATCCTGAATTCTTAGGATTCAATACTCAAACCTCAATCCTCAGCCCTCAGCACTCATCCTCCATCCTCAATCCTCAATACTCAATCCTCAATCTTCAATCCTCAATACGCAATCTTCGATCCTCAATCCTCAACACTCAATCCTCAATCCTCAATCCTCAGTCATGAATACTCAATCTTCAACACTCAATCCTCAATCCTCAATCCTCAATCCTCAATCCTGAATCCTCAATCCTCGTTCCTCAAACCTCAAACCTCAACCCTCAGTCCTCATCCTCAATTCTCAATTCTCAAACCTCAATCCTCAATTCTCAATCTTCAATCCTCAATAATCAATCTCCAATCCTAGATCCTCAATCCCCAATCCTCAATCGTTAATCCTCTATCTTCAATCCTCAATCCCCAGTCCTCAATCCTCAATACTCAATCTTCAATCCTGAATCCTCAATTCTCAATCCTCAATACTCAATCCTGAATCTTCAATCATCAGTACTCAATCTTCAATACACAATCCTCAACCCTCAATCCTCAATCCTCAATCTTCAATCTTCATGTCTCCTTCCACAAACATCAATTCTCATCACTCAACCATCAACACTCAGTCCTCAACCTTCAGTCCTCAATCCTCAATATTCAATCCTCAGTCCTCAATCCTCAATCTTCAATACTCAATCCTCAATCATAAAATCTTCAATCCTCAATCCTCAATCCCCAATCCTCAATCTTCAATCCTCAATTCTCAATCCTCAAGCCTCGATCCTCAATCCTCGATCTTCAATCCTGAATACTCAATCTTCAATCCTCAATCCTCAATCCTCAATCCTCAATCGTCTGTCTTCAATCCTCAATACTCAATCATCAATCCTCAATCCTCAATCCTCAATCCTCAATCCTCATTCTTCAATCCTCAATACCCAATCCTCATTCTTCAGTCCTCAATCCTCAATCCTCAATTCTCAACGCTCAGCCCTCATCCTCAGTCCTCAATCCTCAATCCTCAATCCTCAATCTTCAATCCTCAATACTCAATCTTCAATCCTCAGTCCTCAAACCTTAATTCTGAATTCTCAATCCTGAATCCTCAATCTTCAGCTCGCAGTCCTCAACAATCAGTAGTCAATCCTCAATCCTCAATAGAATATCCTCAATTCACAGTATTCAATACCCAATACTCAATCTGCAACCTACCAACCTCTATCCACAAACATCAATTCTCATCACCCAACCCTCAACACTCTGTCCTCAATGTTCAATCCTCAATCCTCAATTCTCAATCTTCATTCCTCAATACTCAATCCTCAATACTCAATACACAATCTTCAATCCTCAATCCTCAATCCTCAATCCTCAATCCTCAATCGTCAATCCTCAATCCTCAATCATCAATCCTCAATCTCCAATACTCAATCCTCAATCCTCAATCCTCAATCCTCAATCCTCAATCCTCAATCCTCAATCGTCTGTCTTCAATCCTCAATACTCAATCATCAATACTCAATCCTCAATCCTCAATCCTCAATCCTCATTCTTCAATCCTCAATACCCAATCCTCATTCTTCAGTCCTCAATCCTCAATCCTCAATTCTCAACGCTCAGCCCTCATCCTCAGTCCTCAATCCTCAATCCTCAATCCTCAATCTTCAATCCTCAATACTCAATCTTCAATCCTCTGTCCTCAAACCTTAATTCTGAATTCTCAATCCTGAATCCTCAATCTTCAGCTCGCAGTCCTCAACAATCAGTAGTCAATCCTCAATCCTCAATAGAATATCCTCAATTCACAGTATTCAATACCCAATACTCAATCTGCAACCTACCAACCTCTATCCACAAACATCAATTCTCATCACCCAACCCTCAACACTCAGTCCTCAATGTTCAATCCTCAATCCTCAATTCTCAATCTTCATTCCTCAATACTCAATCCTCAATACTCAATACACAATCTTCAATCCTCAATCCTCAATCCTCAATCCTCAATCCTCAATCGTCAATCCTCAATGCTCAATCATCAATCCTCAATCTCCAATACTCAATCCTCAATCCTCAATCCTCAATCCTCAATCCACAACCCTCAATCCTCAATATTCAACACAAAGCCATCAACCATCAATTCTCAATACTCAACCATCAATCCTCAATCCTCAGTCCTCAAATCTCAATTCCAAATCCTCAATCCTGAATGCTCAATCTTCAGCCCTCAGTCCGCAACAATCAACTGTGAAATCTCAATCCTCAGTAGAATATCCTCAATTCACAGTTTTCAATACTTAATCCCCAATCTTCAATTTTCAAATCTCAATCCCCAGACATCAATTCTCATCACTCAACTCTCAACACTCAGTCCTCAATCTTCAATCCTCAATCCTCAATATTCAATCCTCCATACTCAATCGTCAATCCTCAATCCTCAATCATCAATCCTCAATCCTCAATCCTCAGTCACGAATCCTCAATCTTCAATACTCAATCCTCAATCCTCAATCCTCAATCCTCAATCCTCAATCCTCAAACATCATTCCTCAAACCTCAATCCTCAATCCTCAGTCCTCATCCTCCATCCTCAATCCTCAATCCTCAATCCTCAATCTTCAATCCTCAATACTCAACATTCGATCCTCAATCCTCAGTCCTCAATCCTCAAACCTCAATCCTCAATCCTCAATCCTCAATCCTCAATCTTCAATCCTCAATACTCAATCTTCAATCCTCAATCCTCAGTCCCCAAACCTCAATCCTCAATCCTCAATCGTCAGTCTTCAATCCTCAATACTCAATCTGCAATCCTCAGTCCTCAATCCTCAATCCTCAATCCTCAATCCTCAATACTCAGTCATCAATCCTCAATCTTCAACACTCAATCCTCAATCCTCAATCCTCAATCCTCAATCCTCAATCCTCATTCCTCAAACCTCAATCCTCAGCCCTCAGTCCTCATCCTCAGTTCTCAATTCTCAATCCTCAAACCTCAATCCTAAATCTTCAATCCTCAATAATCAATCTCCTATCCTAGATCCTCAATCCCCAATACTCTATCCTTAATCCTCAATATTCAATCCTCTATCCCCAGGCCACAATCTACAATCCCCAAAGCTCAATAATCAATCCTCAATCCTCAGTCCTCAATCACCAATCCTCAGTCCTCAATCCTCAATCCTCAATACTCAAACCTCAATTCTCAACCGTCAGTCCTCGTCCTCAATCCTCAACACTCAATCCTCAATCCTCAATCTTCAATCGTCAATACTCAATCTTCAATCCTCAATCCTCAATCCTCAATCCTCAATCCTCAATCCTCAATATTCAATACACAACCCTCAAATATCAATCCTCAATACTCAATCATCAATCCTCAATTCTCAATTCTCAATAGAATATCCTGAATTCTCAGTTTTCAATACTCAAACCTCAATCTTCAATCTTCAAGTCTCCATCCACAAACATCAAATCTCATCACTCAACCCTCAACACTCAATCCTCAATCCTCAATCCTCAATCTTCAACCTCAATCCTCAATCCTCAATCCTCAATCCTCAATCCTGAATCATCAATCCTCAATCCTGAATCCTCAATCCTCAATCCTCATTCCTCAAACCTCAATCCTCAACCCTCAGTCCTCATCCTCAATCCTCAATCCTCAATTCATCAATCCTCAATCCTCATTCCTCAAACCTCAATCCTCAACCCTCAGTCCTCATCCTCAATTCTCAATTCTCAATCCTCAATCCTCAATCCTCAATCCTCAATCCTCAATCCTCGTTCGTCAAACCTCAATCCTCAACCCTCAGTCCTCATCCTCAATTCTCAATTCTCAATCCTCAATCCTCAATTCTCAATCTTCAATCCTCAATAATCAATCTCCAATCCTAGATCCTCAATCCCCAATCCTCAATCGTTAATCCTCTATCTTCAATCCTCAATCCCCAGTCCTCAATCCTCAATACTCAATCTTCAATCCTCAATCCTCAATTCTCAATCCTCAATACTTAATCCTCAATTGTCAATCCTCAGTTCCCTATCCTCAATCTTCAATCCTCCATCCTCAATCCTCAATCCTCAATCCTCAATCTTCAATCCTCAATACTCAATCTTCAATTCTCAATCCTCAATCCTCAATCCTCAATCCTCAATCCTCAATCCTCAATCTCCAATCCTCAACCGTCAGTCCTCGTCCTCAATCCTCAACACTCAATCCTCAATCCTGAATCTTCAATCATCAATACTCAATCTTCAATACTCAATCCTCAACCCTCAATCCTCAATCCTCAATCTTAAATCTTCATGTCTCCTTCCACAAACATCAATTCTCATCACTCAACCATCAACACTCAGTTCTCAACCTTCAGTCCTCAATCCTGAATACTCAATCCTCAGTCCTCAGTCCTCAATCTTCAATACTCAATCCTCAATCCTAAAATCCTCAATCCTCAATCCTCAATCCCCAATCCTCAATCTTCAATGCTCAATTCTCAATCCTCAAGCCTCGATCCTCAATCCTCAATCTTCAATCCTGAATACTCAATCTTCAATCCTCAATCCTCAATCCTCAATCCTCAATCGTCAGTCATGAATACTCAATCTTCAGTACTCATCCTCAATCCTCAATCCTCAATCCTCAATCCTCAATCCTCAATCCTCATTCCTCAAACATCAATCCTCAACCCTCAGTCCTCATCCTCAATTCTCAATTCTCAATTCTCAAACCTCAATCCTCAACTCTCAATCTTCAAACCTCAATAATCAATCTCGAATCCTAGATCCTCAATCCCCAATCCTCAATCGTTAATCCTCAATCTTCAATCCTCAAACCACAGTCCTCAATCCTCAATACTCAATCTTCAATCCTCAATCCTCAATCCTCAATCCTCAATACTCAATCCTCAATCCCCGATCCTCAATCTTCAATCCTCAATCCTCAATCCTCAGTCCTCATTCCTCAATCTTCAATCCTCAATACTCAATCTTCAATTCTCAATCCGCAATCCTCAATCCTCAATCCTCAATCCTCAATCCTCAAACTTCAATCCTCAAACGTCAGTCCTCGTACTCAATCCTCAACCCTCAACCCTCAATCCTCAATCTTCAATCCTCAATCCTCAATCCTCAACCCTCAATACTCAATCCTCAATCCCCGATCCTCAATCTTCAATCCTCAATCCTCAATCCTCAATCCTCAGTCCTCAATCGTCAATCATCAATCCACAATCTTCAATAGTCAATCCTCAATCCTCAATCCTCAATCCTCAATCCTCAATCCTCAGTCATCAATCCTCAATCTTCAATACTCAATCCTCAATCCTGAATCCTCAATCCTCAATACTTAACCATCAATCCTCAATTCTCAATACTCAATAGAATATCCTGAATTCTTAGGATTCAATACTCAAACCTCAATCCTCAGCCCTCAGCACTCATCCTCCATCCTCAATCCTCAACCCTCAATACTCAATCTTCAATCCTCAATACGCAATCTTCGATCCTCAATCCTCAACCCTCAATCCTCAATCCTCAATCCTCAGTCATGAATACTCAATCTTCAACACTCAATCCTCAATCCTCAATCCTCAATCCTCAATCCTCAATCCTCAATCCTCGTTCCTCAAACCTCAATCCTCAACCCTCAGTCCTCATCCTCAATTCTCAATTCTCAATCCTCAATCCTCAATTCTCAATCTTCAATCCTCAATAATCAATCTCCAATCCTAGATCCTCAATCCCCAATCCTCAATCGTTAATCCTCTATCTTCAATCCTCAATCCCCAGTCCTCAATCCTCAATACTCAATCTTCAATCCTCAATCCTCAATTCTCAATCCTCAATACTCAATCCTCAATTGTCAATCCTCAGTCCCCTATCCTCAATCTTCAATCCTCCATCCTCAATCCTCAATCCTCAATCCTCAATCTTCAATCCTCAATACTCAATCTTCAATTCTCAATCCTCAATCCTCAATCCTCAATCCTCAATCCTCAATCCTCAATCTTCAATCCCCAACCGTCAGTCCTCGTCCTCAATCCTCAACACTCAATCCTCAATCCTGAATCTTCAATCATCAATACTCAATCTTCAATACTCAATCCTCAACCCTCAATCCTCAATCCTCAATCTTCAATCTTCATGTCTCCTTCCACAAACATCAATTCTCATCACTCAACCATCAACACTCAGTCCTCAACCTTCAGTCCTCAATCCTCAATACCCAATCCTCAGTCCTCAGTCCTCAATCTTCAATACTCAACCCTCAAACCTAAAATCCTCAATCCTCATTCCTCAATCCCCAATCCTCAATCTTCAATCCTCAATTCTCAATCCTCAAGCCTCGATCCTCAATCCTCAATCTTCAATCCTGAATACTCAATCTTCAATCCTCAATCCTCAATCCTCAATCCTCAATCGTCAGTCTTCAATCCTCAATACTCAATCATCAATCCTCAATTCTCAATCCTCAAGCCTCGATCCTCAATCCTCAATCTTCAATCCTGAATACTCAATCTTCAATCCTCAATCCTCAATCCTCAATCCTCAATCCTCAATCGTCAGTCTTCAATCCTCAATACACAATCATCAATCCTCAATCCTCAATCCTCAATCCTCAATCCTCATTCTTCAATCCTCAATACCCAATCCTCATTCTTCAGTCCTCAATCCTCAATCCTCAATTCTCAACGCTCAGCCCTCATCCTCAGTCCTCAATCCTCAATCCTCAATCCTCAATCTTCAATCCTCAATACTCAATCTTCAATCCTCAGTCCTCAAACCTTAATTCTGAATTCTCAATCCTGAATCCTCAATCTTCAGCTCGCAGTCCTCAACAATCAGTAGTCAATCCTCAATCCTCAATAGAATATCCTCAATTCACAGTTTTCAATACCCAATACTCAATCTGCAACCTACCAACCTCTATCCACAAACATCAATTCTCATCACCCAACCCTCAACACTCAGTCCTCAATGTTCAATCCTCAATCCTCAATTCTCAATCTTCATTCCTCAATACTGAATCCTCAATACTCAATACACAATCTTCAATCCTCAATCCTCAATCCTCAATCCTCAATCCTCAATCGTCAATCCTCAATCCTCAATCATCAATCCTCAATCTTCAATACTCAATCCTCAATCCTCAATCCTCAATCCTCAATACTCCACCATCAATCCTCAATTCTAAATACTCAATAGAATATCCTGAATTCTCAGTATTCAATACTCAAACCTCAATCCTCAACCCTCAGCACTCATCCTCCACTCTCAATCCTCAATCCTCAAACCTCAACCTTCATTCCTCAATACTCAATCTTCGATCCTCAATCCTCAACCCTCAATCCTCAATACTCAATCTTCAATCATCAATACTCAATCTTCAATCCTCAATTCTCAATCCTCAATCCTCAACCCTCAAACCTCAATATTCAACACAAAACCATCAACCATCAATTCTCAATACTCAACCATCAATCCTCAATCCTCAGTCCTCAAATCTCAATTCCGAATCCTCAATCCTGAATGCTCAATCTTCAGCCCTCAGTCCGCAACAATCAATTGTGAAATCTCAATCCTCAATAGAATATCCTCAATTCACAGTTTTCAATACTCAATCCCCAGTCTTCAATTTTCAAATCTCAATCCACAGACATCAATTCTCATCACTCAACTCTCAACACTCAGGACTCAATCTTCAATCCTCAATCCTCAATCCTCAATATTCAATCCTCCATACTCAATCGTCAATCCTCAATCCTCAATCATCAATCCTCAATCCTGAATCCTCAGTCATTAATCCTCAATCTTCAATACTCAATCCTCAATCCTCAATCCTCAATCCTCAATCCTCAATCCTCAAACATCATTCCTCAAACCTCAATCCTCAACCCTGAGTCCTCATCCTCCATCCTCAATCCTCAATCCTCAATCCTCAATCTTCAATCCTCAATACTCAACATTCGATCCTCAATCCTCAGTCCTCAATCCTCAAACCTCAATCCTCAGTCCTCAATCCTCAATCCTCAATCCTCATACCTCAATCGTCAACCGTCAGTCCTCGTCCTCAATCCTCAATATTCAATCATCAATAATCAGTCTTCAATCCTCAATCCTCAATCCTCAATCCTCAATCCTCAATCCTCAATCCTCAATCCTCAATCCTCAGTCCTCAAACCTCAATCCTGAATCTTCAATCCTGAGTCCTCAATCTTCAGACCTCAGTCCTCAACAATCAGTTGTCAATTCTCAATTCTCAATACAATATCATCAGTTCACAGTTTTCAATACTCAATACTCAATCTGCAATCTTCAAATCTCTATCCACAAACATCAATCATCATCACTGAACCCTCATAACTCAGTCCTCAATCCTCAATCCTCAATCCTCAATCCTCAATCCTCAATTCTCAATCCTCAATCCTCAGACCTCAAACATCAATACTAAACCCTCAGTCCTCGTCCTCAATCCACAACCCTCAATCCTCGATCCTCAATCTTCAATCATCAATATTCAATCTTCAATCCTCAATCATCAATCCTCAATACTCAATCCTCAATACTCAATGTTCAATCCTCAATACCCAATCCTCAATCTTCAATCCTCAATCCTCAATCCTCAACACACAGTCCCCAATCCTCAATCTTCAATCCTCAATCCTCAATCCACAATTCTCAATCCTCAATCTTCAATCCTCAATACTCAATCTTCAATTCTAAATCCTCAATCCTCGGTCCTCAATCCTCAATCGTCAATCTCCAATCATGAATACTCAACCTTCAATCCTCAATCCTCAACCCTCAATTCTCAACCTTCAATCCTCAATCCTCAATCCTCAATCTTCAATCCTCAATCCTCAATCCTCAATCCTCAATCCTCAAGCCTCAATCCTCAAACCTCAATAAACAATCTTCAATCCTCAATCCTCAATCCTCAATCCTCAATCCTCAATCCTCAACCTTCAATCATCAATACTCAATCTTCAATCAACAATATTCAGTCTTCAATCCTCAATCCTCAATCCTCAATCCTCAATCTTCAATCCTCAATACTCAATCTTCAATCCTCAATCCTCGATCCTCAATCCTCAATCCTCATTCCTCAATCCTCAATGCCCAACACTCAATCCTCAGTCCTCAGGCCTCAAACCTCAATCATCAACCCTCAGCCCTCATTCTCAATCCTCAACACTCAACCATCAATCCTCAATATTCAATCCTCAATACTCAATCTTCAATCCTGATTCTACAATCCTCAATACCCAATCCTCAATCTTCAACCCTGAATCCTCAATCCTCAATTCTCAATACTCAATCATCAATCCTCAGACCTCAAACATAAATACTCAGCCCTCAGTCCTCGTCCTCAATCCACAACCCTCAATCCTCAATCCTCAATCTTCAATCAACAATATTCAGTCTTCAATCCTCAATCCTCAATCCTCAATCCTCAATCCTCATTCCTCAATCCTCAATGTTCAATCATCAATCCTCAATCCTCAGTCCTCAATCCTCAACCCTCAATCCTCAATCCTCAATCTTCAATCATCAATACTCAATCTTCAATCCTCATTCTTCAATCCTCAATCCTCAATCCTCAATCCTCAATATTCAACACACAACCCTCAACCATCAATCTTCAATTCTCAATACTGAATAGAATATCCTGAATTCTCATGGCTCAATACACAATCCACATTATTCTATAATCAAATCTCGATCCTCAAACATCAATCCTCAACACTCAATCCTCAACACTCAGTCCTCTCTCTTCAATCCTCCATCCTCAATCCTCAATCCTCAAGCGTCAATCCTCAATCCTCAATCCTCAACCCTCAATCCTCAGTCCTCAAACCTCAGTCCCGAATCCTCAAACCTGAATCATGAATCTTCAGCCCTCAGTCCTCAACAATCATTTGTCAATCCTCAATCCTCAATAGAATACCCTCAATTCACTGTTTTCAATACTCAATGCTCAATCTGCTATCTTCAAATCTGTATCCACAAACATCAATTCTAATCACTCAACCCTCAACACTCGGTCCTCAATGTTCAATCCTCAATTCTCAATTCTCAATCTTCAATCCTCAATCTTCAATCCCAAATCCACAATCCTCAATTCTCAATCCTCAATCCTCAATCCTCAGACCTCAAACATCAATACTCAGCCCTCAGTCCTCGTCCTCAATTCACAACCCTCAGCCCTCATACACAATCCTCAATCCTCAATCCTCAACCCTCAATATTCAATCCTCAATGCTCAATCCTCAATCCTCAATCCTCAATCCTCAATCATCAATCCTCAATCTTCAATTCTCAATCCTCAAACCTCAATCCTCAAACCTCTATCCTCAATCATCAATCCTCAATCCTCAATCCTCAATCCTCAATCATCAATCCACAATCTTCAATACTCAATCCTCCATCCTCAATCCTCAATCCTCAATCCTCAATCATCAAACCTCAATCTTCAATACTCAATCCTCAATCCTCAATCCTCAATCTTCAATCCTCCATACTCAATCGTCAATCCTCAATCCTCAATCATCAATCCTCAATCCTCAATCCTCAGTCATCAATCCTCAATCTTCAATACTCAATCCTCAATCCTCAATCCACAATCCTCAATCCCCAATCCTCAATCCTCATTCCTCAAACCACAATCCTCAGCCCTCAGTCCCCATCCTCAATTCTCAATTCTCAATACTCAAACCTCAATCCTCAATCTTCAATCCTCAATAATCAATCTCCTATCCTAGATCCTCAATCCCCAATACTCTATCCTTAATCCTCAATATTCAATCCTCTATCCCCAGGCCACAATCTTCAATCCCCAAAGCTCAATAATCAATCCTCAATCCTCAGTCCTCAATCGTCAATCATCAATCCACAATCTTCAATACTCAATCCTCAATCCTCAATCCTCAATCCTCTATCCTCAATCATCAATCCTCAATCTTCAATACTCAATCCTCAATCCTCAATCGTCAATCCTCAATCCTCGATCCTCAATCCTCAATCCTCAATCTTCAATCCTCAATGCTCAATCTTCAATCCTCAATCCTCAATCCTCAATCCTCAATCCTCAATCCTCAATCCTCAATCTTCAATCCTCAGTACTCAATCTTCAATCCTCAATCCTCAACCTTAAGTCCTCAATCCTCATTCTCCAATCCTCAACAACCAATCCTCAATCTTCAATCCCAAATCCACAATCCTCAATTCTCAATCCTCAATCCTCAATCCTCAGACCTCAAACATCAATACTCAGCCCTCAGTCCTCGTCCTCAATTCACAACCCTCAGCCCTCATACACAATCCTCAATCCTCAATCCTCAACCCTCAATATTCAATCTTCAATACTCAATCCTCAATCCTCAATCCTCAATCCTCTATCCTCAATCATCAATCCTCAATCTTCAATACTCAATCCTCAATCCTCAATCGTCAATCCTCAATCCTCGATCCTCAATCCTCAATCCTCAATCTTCAATCCTCAATGCTCAATCTTCAATACTCAATCCTCAATCCTCAATCCTCAATCTTCAATCCTCCATACTCAATCGTCAATCCTCAATCCTCAATCATCAATCCTCAATACTCAATCCTCAGTCATCAATCCTCAATCTTCAATACTCAATCCTCAATCCTCAATCCACAATCCTCAATCCCCAATCCTCAATCCTCATTCCTCAAACCACAATCCTCAGCCCTCAGTCCCCATCCTCAATTCTCAATTCTCAATACTCAAACCTCAATCCTCAATCTTCAATCCTCAATAATCAATCTCCTATCCTAGATCCTCAATCCCCAATACTCTATCCTTAATCCTCAATATTCAATCCTCTATCCCCAGGCCACAATCTTCAATCCCCAAAGCTCAATAATCAATCCTCAATCCTCAGTCCTCAATCGTCAATCATCAATCCACAATCTTCAATACTCAATCCTCAATCCTCAATCCTCAATCCTCTATCCTCAATCATCAATCCTCAATCTTCAATACTCAATCCTCAATCCTCAATCGTCAATCCTGAATCCTCAATCCTCAATCTTCAATCCTCAATACTCAGCCTTCAATCATCAATCCTCATTCCTCAAACCTCAATCCTCAACCCTCAGTCCTCAATCCTCAACCCTCAGTCCTCATCCTCAATTCTCAATTCTCAATCCTCAATGCTCAATCCTCAATCTTCAACCCTCAATAATCAATCTCCTATCCTAGACCCTCAATCCCCAATACTCTATGCTTAATCCTCAATATTCAATCCTCTATCCCCAGTCCACAATCTTCAAACCCCAAAGCTCAATAATCAATCCTCAATCCTCAGTCCTCAATCGTCAACTATCAGTCCACAATCTTCAATACTCAATCCTCAATACTCAACCATCAATCCTCAACTCTCAATACTCAATAGAATATACTCAATTCTCAGGATTCAATACTCAAACCTCATTCCTCAGCCCTGAACCCTCATCCTCCATCCTCAACCCTCAATCCTCAATCCTCAATCTTCAATCCTCAATAAACAACATCCAATCCTAGATCCTCAATCCCCTAATCCTCAATCATTAATCCTCAACCTTCAATCCTCAATCCACAGTCCTCGATCTTCAATTGTCAATGCTCAATCCTCAATCCTCAATCCTCAGGCATCAGTCCTCAATCCTCAATCCTCAATCCTCAATCCTCAACCGTCAGTCCTCGTCCTCAATCCTCAACCCTCAATACTTAATCCTAAATCCTCAATCTTCAATCATCAATACACAATCTTCAGTCCTCAATCTTCAATCCTCAATCCTAAAATCCTCAATCCTCAATATTCAACACACAACACTCGACCATCAATCCTCAATACTCAACCATCAATACTCAATACTCAATACTCAATAGAATATCCTGAATTCTCAGTTTTCAATACTCAATCCTCAATCTTCAATCTTCATGTCTCCATCCACAAACATCAATACTCATCACTCAACACTCAACACTCAGTCCTCAATATTCAATCCTCAATCCTCAATACTCAATCCACAGTCCTCAGTCCTCAATCTTCAATACTCAATCCTCAATCCTAAAATCCTCAATCCTCAGTCATCAATCCTCAATCTTCAATACTCAATCCTCAATCCTCAATCCTCAATCCTCAATCCTCAACCCTCAGTCCTCATCCTCCATCCTCAATCCTCAATCCACAATCCTCAACCTTCAATCCTCAATACTCAACATTCGATCCTCAATCCACAGTCCTCAATCCTCAAACCACAGTCCTCAGTCCTCAATCCTCAATCCTCAATCCTCATACCTCAATCCTCAAACGTCAGTCCTCGTCCTCAATCCTCAACTATGAATCCTCAATCCTCAATATTCAATCATCAATACTCAATCTTCAATCCTCAATCCTCAACCCTCAATCCTCAGTCCTCAATCCTCAATCCTCAGTCCTCAAACCTCAATCCTGAATCCTCAATCCTCAGTTCTCAAACCTCAATCCTGAATCTTCAATCCTGAATCCTCAATCTTCAGACATCAGTTCTCAACAATCAGTTGTCAATTCTCAATCCTGAATACAATATCATCAATTCACAGTTTTCAATATTCAATACTTAAACTGCAATCTTCAAATCTCTATCCACAAACATCAATTCTCATCACTGAACCCTCAACACTCAGTCCCCAATCCTCAATCTTCAATCCTCAACACTCAATCCTCAACACTCGGTCCTCTCTCTTCAATCCTCCATCCTCAATCCTCTATCCTCAACCTTCAATACTCAATCCTCAATCCTCAATCCTCAATCCTCAATCCTCAATCATCAAACATCAATCTTCAATACTCAATCCTCAATCCTCAATCCTCAATCTTCAATCCTCCATGCTCAATCGTCAATCCTCAATCCTCAATCATCAATCCTCAATCCTCAATCCTCAGTCATCAATCCTCAATCTTTAATACACAATCCTCAATCCTCAATCCACAATCCTCAATCCCCAAACCTCAATCCTCATTCCTCAAACCTCAATCCTCAGCCCTCAGTCCCCATCCTCAATTCTCAATTCTCAATACTCAAACCTCAATCCTCAATCTTGAATCCTCAATAATCAATCTCCTATCCTAGATCCTCAATCCCCAATACTCTATCCTTAATCCTCAATATTCAATCCTCTATCCCCAGGCCACAATCTTCAATCCCCAAAGCTCAATAATCAATCCTCAATCCTCAGTCCTCAATCGTCAATCATCAATCCACAATCTTCAATACTCAATCCTCAATCCTCAATCCTCATTCCTCCATCCTCAATCATCAATCCTCAATCGTCGATACTCAATCCTCAATCCTCAATCATCAATCCTGAATCGTCAATCCTCAATCTTCAATCCTCAATACTCAGCCTTCAATCATCAATCCTCATTCCTCAAACCTCAATCCTCAACCCTCAGTCCTCAATCCTCAACCCTCAGTCCTCATCCTCAATTCTCAATTCTCAATCCTCAATGCTCAATCCTCAATCTTCAATCCTCAATAATCAATCTCCTATCCTAGACCCTCAAACCCCAATGCTCTATGCTTAATCCACAATATTCAATCCTCTATCCCCAGTCCACAATCCTCAAACCCCAAAGCTCAATAATCAATCCTCAATCCTCAGTCCTCAATCGTCAACTATCAGTCCACAATCTTCAATGCTCAATCCTCAATACTCAACCATCAATCCTCAATTCTCAATACTCAATAGAATATACTGAATTCTCAGGATTCAATACTCAAACCTCATTCCTCAGCCCTGAACCCTCATCCTCCATCCTCAATCCTCAATCCTCAATCCTCAATCTTCAATCCTCAATAAACAACCTCCAATCCTAGATCCTCAATCCCCTAATCCTCAATCATTAATCCTCAACCTTCAATCCTCAATCCACAGTCCTCGATCTTCAATTGTCAATGCTCAATCCTCAATCCTCAATCCTCAGGCATCAGTCCTCAATCCTCAATCCTCAATCCTCAATCCTCAACCGTCAGTCCTCGTCCTCAATCCTCAACCCTCAATACTTAGTCCCAAATCCTCAATCTTCAATCATCAATACACAATCTTCAATCCTCAATCCTCAATCCTCAATCCTAAAATCCTCAATCCTCAATATTCAACACACAACCCTCAACCATCAATCCTCAATCCTCAATATTCAATCATCAATACTCAATCTTCAATCCTCAATCCTCAATCCTCAATCCTCAAACCTCAATCCTCAATCCTCAGTCCTCAAACCTCAATCCTGAATCCTCAATCCTCAGTTCTCAAACCTCAATCCTGAATCTTCAATCCTGAATCCTCAATCTTCAGACCTCAGTCCTCAACAATCAGTTGTCAATTCTCAATCCTGAATACAATATCATCAATTCACAGTTTTCAATACTCAATACTTAATCTGCAATCTTCAAATCTCTATCCACAAACATCAATTCTCATCACTGAGCCCTCAACACTCAGTCCCCAATCCTCAATCTTCAATCCTCAACACTCAATCCTCAACACTCGGTCCTCTCTCTTCAATCCTCCATCCTCAATCCTCTATCCTCAAGCGTCAATCCTCAATCCTCAATCCTCAACCCTCAATCCTCAGTCCTCAAACCTCAATTCCGAATCCTCAATCCTGAATGCTCAATCTTCATCCCTCAGACCGCAACAATCAATTGTCAATCCTCAATCCTCAATACAATATCCTCAATTCACAGTTTTCAATACTCAATCCCCAATCTTCAATTTTCAAATCTCAATCCACTGACATCAATTCTCATCACTCAACTCTCAACACTCAGTCCTCAATCTTCAATCCTCAATCCTCAATATTCAATCCTCCATACTCAATCGTCAATCCTCAATCCTCAATCCTCAATCCTCAAACATCATTCCTCAAACCTCAATCCTCAACCCTCAGTCCTCATCCTCCATCCTCAATCCTCAATCCTCAATCCTCAATCTTCAACACTCAATCCTCAATCCTCAATCCTCAATCCTCAATCCTCAATCCTCAATCCTCGTTCCTCAAACCTCAAACCTCAACCCTCAGTCCTCATCCTCAATTCTCAATTCTCAATCCTCAATCCTCAATTCTCAATCTTCAATCCTCAATAATCAATCTCCAATCCTAGATCCTCAATCCCCAATCCTCAATCGTTAATCCTCTATCTTCAATCCTCAATCCCCAGTCCTCAATCCTCAATACTCAATCTTCAATCCTCAATCCTCAATTCTCAATCCTCAATACTCAATCCTCAATTGTCAATCCTCAGTCCCCTATCCTCAATCTTCAATCCTCAATCCTCAATCCTCAATCCTCAATCCTCAATCTTCAATCCTCAATACTCAATCTTCAATTCTCAATCCTCAATCCTCAATCCTCAATCCTCAATCCTCAATCTTCAATCCTCAACCGTCAGTCCTCGTCCTCAATCCTCAACCCTCAATCCTCAATCCTGAATCTTCAATCATCAATACTCAATCTTCAATACTCAATCCTCAACCCTCAATCCTCAATCCTCAATCTTCAATCTTCATGTCTCCTTCCACAAACATCAATTCTCATCACTCAACCATCAACACTCAGTCCTCAACCTTCAGTCCTCAATCCTCAATATTTAATCCTCAGTCCTCAGTCCTCAATCTTCAATACTCAATCTTCAATCCTCAATCCTCAATCCTCAAGCCTCAATCCTCAATATTCAACACAAAACCATCAACCATCAATTCTCAATACTCATCCATCAATCCTCAATCCTCAGTCCTCGAATCTCAATTCCGAATCCTCAATCCTGAATGCTCAATCTTCAGCCCTCAGTCCGCCACAATCAATTGTGAAATCTCAATCCTCAATAGAATATCCTCAATTCACAGTTTTCAATACTCAATCCCCAATCTTCAATTTTCAAATCTCAATCCACTGACATCAAATCTCATCACTCAACTCTCAACACTCAGTCCTCAATCTTCAATCCTCAATCCTCAATCCTCAATATTCAATCCTCCATACTCAATCGTCAATCCTCAACCCTCAATCCTCAATCCTCAAACATCATTCCTCAAACCTCAATCCTCAACCCTCAGTCCTCATCCTCCATCCTCAATCCTCAATCCTCAATCCTCAATCTTCAATCCTCAATACTCAACATTCGATCCTCAATCCTCAGTCCTCAATCCTCAAACCTCAATCCTCAGTCCTCAATCCTCAATCCTCAATCCTCATACCTCAATCCTCAACCGTCAGTCCTCGTCCTCAATCCTCAATATTCAATCATCAATAATCAGTCTTCAATCCTCAATCCTCAATCCTCAATCCTCAATCCTCAATCCTCAGTCCTCAATCCTCAATCCTGAATCTTCAATCATGAATCCTCAATCTTCAGACCTCAGTCCTCAACAATCAGTTGTCAATTCTCAATTCTCAATACAGCATCATCAATTCAGAGTTTTCAATACTCAATACTCAATCTGCAATCTTCAAATCTCTATCCACAAACATCAATTCTCATCACTGAACCCTCATAACTCAGTCCACAATCCTCAATCTTCAATCCTCAATCCTCAATCCTCAATCCTCAATCCTCAATCTTCAATCCTCAATACTCAATCTTCAATCCTCAATCCTCAGTCCCCAATCCTCAATCCTCAATCCTCAATAGTCAGTCTTCAATCCTCAATACTCAATCTGCAATCATCAGTCCTCAATCCTCAATCCTCAGTCCTCAATCCTCAATACTCAGTCATCAATCCTCGATCTTCAATACTCAATCCTCAATCCTCAATCCTCAATCCTCAATCCTCAATCCTCAGTCCTCAATCGTCATTCCTCAAACCTCAATCCTCAGCCCTCAGTCCTCATCCTCAATTCTCAACTCTCAATCCTCAAACCTCAATCCTAAATCTTCAATCCTCAATAATCAATCTCCTATCCTAGATCCTCAATCCCCAATACTCTATCCTTAATCCTCAATATTCAATCCTCTATCCCCAGGCCACAATCTACAATCCCCAAAGCTCAATAATCAATCCTCAATCCTCAGTCCTCAATCGTCAATCATCAATCCACAATCTTCAATCCTCAATAATCAATCTCGTATCCTAGATCCTCAATCCCCAATACTCTATCCTTAATCCTCAATATTCAATCCTCTATCCCCAGTCCACAATCTTCAATCCCCAAAGCTCAATAATCAATCCTCAATATCTCAGTCCTCAATCCCCAATCCTCAGTCCTCAATCATCAATCCTCAATACTCAAACCTCAATCCTCAACCGTCAGTCCTCGTCCTCAATCCTCAACACTCAATCCTCAATCCTCAATCTTCAATCATCAATACTCAATCTTCAATCCTCAATCCTCAATCCTCAATCCTCAATCCTCAATCCTCAATATTCAATACACAACCCTCAAACATCAATCCTCAATACTCAATCATCAATCCTCAATTCTCAATTCTCAATAGAATATCCTGAATTCTCAGTTTTCAATACTCAATCCTCAGTCCTCAATCCTCAATCCTCAATCCTCATACCTCAATCCTCAACCGTCAGTCCTCGTCCTCAATCCTCAATATTCAATCATCAATAATCAGTCTTCAATCCTCAATCCTCAATCCTCAATCCTCAATCCTCAATCCTCAATCCTCAATCCTCAGTCCTCAATCCTCAATCCTGAATCTTCAATCATGAATCCTCAATCTTCAGACCTCAGTCCTCAACAATCAGTTGTCAATTCTCAATTCTCAATGCAGCATCATCAATTCACAGTTTTCAATACTCAATACTCAATCTGCAATCTTCAAATCTCTATCCACAAACATCAATTCTCATCACTGAACCCTCATAACTCAGTCCACAATCCTCAATCTTCAATCCTCAATCCTCAATCCTCAATCCTCAATCCTCAATCTTCAATCCTCAATACTCAATCTTCAATCCTCAATCCTCAGTCCCCAATCCTCAATCCTCAATCCTCAATAGTCAGTCTTCAATCCTCAATACTCAATCTGCAATCCTCAGTCCTCAATCCTCAATCCTCAGTCCTCAATCCTCAATACTCAGTCATCAATCCTCGATCTTCAATACTCAATCCTCAATCCTCAATCCTCAATCCTCAATCCTCAATCCTCAGTCCTCAATCGCCATTCCTCAAACCTCAATCTTCAGCCCTCAGTCCTCATCCTCAATTCTCAACTCTCAATCCTCAAACCTCAATCCTAAATCTTCAATCCTCAATAATCAATCTCCTATCCTAGATCCTCAATCCCCAATACTCTATCCTTAATCCTCAATATTCAATCCTCTATCCCCAGGCCACAATCTACAATCCCCAAAGCTCAATAATCAATCCTCAATCCTCAGTCCTCAATCGTCAATCATCAATCCACAATCTTCAATCCTCAATAATCAATCTCGTATCCTAGATCCTCAATCCCCAATACTCTATCCTTAATCCTCAATATTCAATCCTCTATCCCCAGTCCACAATCTTCAATCCCCAAAGCTCAATAATCAATCCTCAATTTCTCAGTCCTCAATCCCCAATCCTCAGTCCTCAATCATCAATCCTCAATACTCAAACCTCAATCCTCAACCGTCAGTCCTCGTCCTCAATCCTCAACACTCAATCCTCAATCCTCAATCTTCAATCATCAATACTCAATCTTCAATCCTCAATCCTCAATCCTCAATCCTCAATCCTCAATCCTCAATATTCAATACACAACCCTCAAACATCAATCCTCAATACTCAATCATCAATCCTCAATTCTCAATTCACAATAGAATATCCTGAATTCTCAGTTTTCAATACTCAATCCTCAATCTTCAATCTTCAAGTGTCCATCCACAAACATCAAATCTCATCACTCAACCCTCAACACTCAGTCCTCAATCTTCAATCCTCAATCCTCAATCCTCAATCCTCAATCTTCAATCCTCCATACTCAATCTTCAATACTCAATCCGCAGTCATCAATCCTCAATCCTCAATCCTCAGTCATCAATCCTCAATCCTCAATCCTCATTCCTCAAACCTCCATCCTCAACCCTCAGTCCTCATCCTCAATTCTCAATTCTCAATCCTCAATCCTCAATCCTCAATCTTCAATCCTCAATAATCAATCTCGTATCCTAGATCCTCAATCCCCAATACTTTATCCGTAATCCTCAATATTCAATCCTCTATCCCCAGTCCACAATCTTCAATCCCCAAAGCTCAATAATCAATCCTCAATCCTCAGTCCTCAATCACCAATCCTCAGTCCTCAATCCTCAATCCTCAATACTCAAACCTCAATCCTCAATCCTCTATCCTCAATCATCAATCCTCAATCTTCAATACTCAATCCTCAATCCTCAATCATCAATCCTGAATCCTCAATCCTCAATCTTCAATCCTCAATACTCAGCCTTCAATCATCAATCCTCAATACTCAATCCTCAATCCTCAATACTCAATCATCAATCCTCAATCCTCAATCATCAACCTTCAATCCTCAATCCTCATTCCTCAAACCTCAATCCTCAACCCTCAGTCCTCAATCCTCAACCCTCAGTCCTCATCCTCAATTCTCAATTCTCAATCCTCAATACTCAATCCTCAATCTTCAATCCTCAATAATCAATCTCCTATCCTAGACCCTCAATCCCCAATCCTCAATCATTAATCCTCAATCTTCAATCCTCAATCCACAGTCCTCGATCTTCAATCCTCAATGCTCAATCGTCAATCCTCAATCCTCAGGCATCAGTCCTCAATCCTCAATCCTCAATCCTCAATCCTCAACCGTCAGTCCTCGTCCTCAATCCTCAACTCTCAATACTTAATCCTCAATACTCAATCTTCAATCATCAATACACAATCTTCAATCCTCAATCCTCAATCCTCAATCCTAAAATCCTCAATCCTCAATATTCAACACACAACCCTCGACCATCAATCCTCAATACTCAACCATCAATACTCAATACTCAATACTCAATAGAATATCCTGAATTCTCAGTTTTCAATACCCAATCCTCAATCTTCAATCTTCATGTCTCCATCCACAAACATCAATTCTCATCACTCAACACTCAACACTCAGTCCTCAATCTTCAATCCTCAATCCTGAATGCTCAAACCTCATTCCTCAAACCTCAATCCTCAACCCTCAGTCCTCATCCTCCATCCTCAATCCTCAATCCACAATCCTCAATCTTCAATCCTCAATACTCAACATTCGATCCTCAATCCACAGTCCTCAATCCTCAAACCGCAATCCTCAGTCCTCAATCCTCAATCCTCAATCCTCATACCGCAATCCTCAACCGTCAGTCCTCGTCCTCAATCCTCAACTATGAATCCTCAATCCTCAATATTCAATCATCAATACTCAATCTTCAATCCTGAATCCTCAATCCTCAATCCTCAATCCTCAATCCTCAATCCTCAGTCCTCAAACCTCAACACTCAATCCTCAGTCATGAATACTCAATCTTCAACACTCAATCCTCAATCCTCAATCCTCAATCCTCAATCCTCAATCCTCAATCCTCGTTCCTCAAACCTCAAACCTCAACCCTCAGTCCTCATCCTCAATTCTCAATTCTCAATCCTCAATCCTCAATTCTCAATCTTCAATCCTCAATAATCAATCTCCAATCCTAGATCCTCAATCCCCAATCCTCAATCGTTAATCCTCTATCTTCAATCCTCAATCCCCAGTCCTCAATCCTCAATACTCAATCTTCAATCCTCAATCCTCAATTCTCAATCCTCAATACTCAATCCTCAATTGTCAATCCTCAGTCCCCTATCCTCAATCTTCAATCCTCAATCCTCAATCCTCAATCCTCAATCCTCAATCTTCAATCCTCAATCCTCAATCCCCAATCCTCAATCTTCAATCCTCAATTCTCAATCCTCAAGCCTCGATCCTCAATCCTCGATCTTCAATCCTGAATACTCAATCTTCAATCCTCAATCCTCAATCCTCAATCCTCAATCGTCTGTTTTCAATCCTCAATACTCAATCATGAATCCTCAATCCTCAATCCTCAATCCTCAATCCTCAGTCATCAATCCTCAATCTTCAATACTCAATCCTCAATCCTCAATCCTGAATCCTCAATACTTAACCATCAATCCTCAATTCTCAATACTCAATAGAATATCCTGAATTCTTAGGATTCAATACTCAAACCTCAATCCTCAGCCCTCAGCACTCATCCTCCATCCTCAATCCTCAATCCTCAATCCTCAATCTTCAATCCTCAATACGCAATCTTCGATCCTCAATACTCAACACTCAATCCTCAATCCTCAATCCTCAGTCATGAATACTCAATCTTCAACACTCAATCCTCAATCCTCAATCCTCAATCCTCAATCCTGTATCCTCAATCCTCGTTCCTCAAACCTCAAACCTCAACCCTCAGTCCTCATCCTCAATTCTCAATTCTCAATCCTCAATCCTCAATTCTCAATCTTCAATCCTCAATAATCAATCTCCAATCCTAGATCCTCAATCCCCAATCCTCAATCGTTAATCCTCTATCTTCAATCCTCAATCCCCAGTCCTCAATCCTCAATACTCAATCTTCAATCCTCAATCCTCAATTCTCAATCCTCAATACTCAATCCTCAATTGTCAATCCTCAGTCCCCTATCCTCAATCTTCAATCCTCAATCCTCAATCCTCAATCCTCAATCCTCAATCTTCAATCCTCAATACTCAATCTTCAATTCTCAATCCTCAATCCTCAATCCTCAATCCTCAATCCTCAATCCTCAATCTTCAATCCTCAACCGTCAGTCCTCGTCCTCAATCCTCAACCCTCAATCCTCAATCCTGAATCTTCAATCATCAATACTCAATCTTCAATACTCAATCCTCAACCCTCAATCCTCAATCCTCAATCTTCAATCTTCATGTCTCCTTCCACAAACATCATTTCTCATCACTCAACCATCAACACTCAGTCCTCAACCTTCAGTCCTCAATCCTCAATATTCAATCCTCAGTCCTCAGTCCTCAATCTTCAATACTCAATCCACAATCATAAAATCCTCAATCCTCAATCCTCAATCCCCAATCCTCAATCTTCAATCCTCAATTCTCAATCCTCAAGCCTCGATCCTCAATCCTCGATCTTCATTCCTCAATCCTCAGTCATCAATCCTCAATCTTCAATACTCAATCCTCAATCCTCAATCCTGAATCCTCAATACTTAACCATCAATCCTCAATTCTCAATACTCAATAGAATATCCTGAATTCTTAGGATTCAATACTCAAACCTCAATCCTCAGCCCTCAGCACTCATCCTCCATCCTCAATCCTCAATCCTCAATCCTCAATCTTCAATCCTCAATACGCAATCTTCGATCCTCAATCCTCAACACTCAATCCTCAATCCTCAATCCTCAGTCATGAATACTCAATCTTCAACACTCAATCCTCAATCCTGTATCCTCAATCCTCGTTCCTCAAACCTCATACCTCAACCCTCAGTCCTCATCCTCAATTCTCAATTCTCAATCCTCAATCCTCAATTCTCAATCTTCAATCCTCAATAATCAATCTCCAATCCTAGATCCTCAATCCCCAATCCTCAATCGTTAATCCTCTATCTTCAATCCTCAATCCCCAGTCCTCAATCCTCAATACTCAATCTTCAATCCTCAACCCTCAATTCTCAATCCTCAATACTCAATCCTCAATTGTCAATCCACAGTCCCCTATCCTCAATCTTCAATCCTCAATCCTCAATCCTCAATCCTCAATCCTCAATCTTCAATCCTCAATACTCAGTCATCAATCCTCAATCCTCAATCCTCATTCCTCAAACCTCCATCCTCAACCCTCAGTCCTCATCCTCAATTCTCAATTCTCAATCCTCAATCCTCAATCCTCAATCTTCAATCCTCAATAATCAATCTCGTATCCTAGATCCTCAATCCCCAATACTCTATCCGTAATCCTCAATATTCAATCCTCTATCCCCAGTCCACAATCTTCAATCCCCAAAGCTCAATAATCAATCCTCAATCCTCAGTCCTCAATCACCAATCCTCAGTCCTCAATCCTCAATCCTCAATACTCAAACCTCAATCCTCAATCCTCTATCCTCAATCATCAATCCTCAATCTTCAATACTCAATCCTCAATCCTCAATCATCAATCCTGAATCCTCAATCCTCAATCTTCAATCCTCAATACTCAGCCTTCAATCATCAATCCTCAATACTCAATCCTCAATCCTCAATACTCAATCATCAATCCTCAATCCTCAATCATCAACCTTCAATCCTCAATCCTCATTCCTCAAACCTCAATCCTCAACCCTCAGTCCTCAATCCTCAACCCTCAGTCCTCATCCTCAATTCTCAATTCTCAATCCTCAGTACTCAATCCTCAATCTTCAATCCTCAATAATCAATCTCCTATCCTAGACCCTCAATCCCCAATCCTCAATCATTAATCCTCAATCTTCAATCCTCAATCCACAGTCCTCGATCTTCAATCCTCAATGCTCAATCGTCAATCCTCAATCCTCAGGCATCAGTCCTCAATCCTCAATCCTCAATCCTCAATCCTCAACCGTCAGTCCTCGTCCTCAATCCTCAACACTCAATACTTAATCCTCAATCCTCAATCTTCAATCATCAATACACAATCTTCAATCCTCAATCCTCAATCCTCAATCCTAAAATCCTCAATCCTCAATATTCAACACACAACCCTCGACCATCAATCCTCAATACTCAACCATCAATACTCAATACTCAATACTCAATAGAATATCCTGAATTCTCAGTTTTCAATACTCAATCCTCAATCTTCAATCTTCATGTCTCCATCCACAAACATCAATTCTCATCACTCAACACTCAACACTCAGTCCTCAATCTTCAATCCTCAATCCTGAATGCTCAAACCTCATTCCTCAAACCTCAATCCTCAACCCTCAGTCCTCATCCTCCATCCTCAATCCTCAATCCACAATCCTCAATCTTCAATCCTCAATACTCAACATTCGATCCTCAATCCACAGTCCTCAATCCTCAAACCACAATCCTCAGTCCTCAATCCTCAATCCTCAATCCTCATACCGCAATCCTCAACCGTCAGTCCTCGTCCTCAATCCTCAACTATGAATCCTCAATCCTCAATATTCAATCATCAATACTCAATCTTCAATCCTGAATCCTCAATCCTCAATCCTCAATCCTCAATCCTCAATCCTCAGTCCTCAAACCTCAATCCTGAATCCTCAATCCTCAGTTCTCAAACCTCAATCCTGAATCTTCAATCCTGAATCCTCAATCTTCAGACCTCAGTCCTCAACAATCAGTTGTCAATTCTCAATCCTCAATACAATATCATCAATTCACAGTTATCAATACTCAATACTTATTCTGCAATCTTCAAATCTCTATTCACAAACATCAATTCTCATCACTGAACCCTCAACACTCAGTCCCCAATCCTCAATCTTCAATCCTCAACACTCAATACTCAACACTCGGTCCTCTCTCTTCAATCCGCCATCCTCAATCCTCTATCCTCAAGCGTCAATCCTCAATCCTCAATCCTCAACCCTCAATCCTCAGTCCTCAAACCTCAATTCCGAATCCTCAATCCTGAATGCTCAATCTTCATCCCTCTGTCCGCAACAATCAATTGTCAATCCTCAATCCTCAATACAATATCCTCAATTCACAGTTTTCAGTACTCAATCCCCAATCTTCAATCTTCAAATCTCAATCCACAGACATCAATTCTCATCACTCAACCCTCAACACTCAGTCCTCAAACTTCAATCCTCAATCCTCAATCCTCAATCTTCAATCCTCCATACTCAATCGTCAATCCTCAATCCTCAATCACCAATACTCAATTCCCAATACTCTATCCTTAATCCTCAATATTCAATCCTCTATCCCCAGGCCACAATGTTCAATCCCCAAAGCTCAATAATCAATCCTCAATCCTCAGTCCTCAATCGTCAATCATCAATCCACAATCTTCAATAGTCAATCCTCAATCCTCAATCCTCAATCCTCAATCCTGAATACTCAATCTTCAATCCTCAATCCTCAATACTCAATCCTCAATCCTCAATCCTGAATCCTCAATACTTAACCACCAATCCTCAATTCTCAATACTCAATAGAATATCCTGAATTCTTAGGATTCAATACTCAAACCTCAATCCTCAGCCCTCAGCACTCATCCTCCATCCTCAATCCTCAATCCTCAATCCTCAATCTTCAATCCTCATTACGCAATCTTCGATCCTCAATCCTCAACACTCAATCCTCAATCCTCAATCCTCAGTCATGAATACTCAATCTTCAACACTCAATCCTCAATCCTCAATCCTCAATCCTCAATCCTGTATCCTCAATCCTCGTTCCTCAAACCTCAAACCTCAACCCTCAGTCCTCATCCTCAATTCTCAATTCTCAATCCTCAATCCTCAATTCTCAATCTTCAATCCTCAATAATCAATCTCCAATCCTAGATCCTCAATCCCCAATCCTCAATCGTTAATCCTCTATCTTCAATCCTCAATCCCCAGTCCTCAATCCTCAATACTCAATCTTCAATCCTCAATCCTCAATTCTCAATCGTCAATACTCAATCCTCAATTGTCAATCCTCAGTCCCCTATCCTCAATCTTCAATCCTCAATCCTCAATCCTCAATCCTCAATCCTCAATCTTCAATCCTCAATCCTCAATCCCCAATCCTCAATCTTCAATCCTCAATTCTCAATCCTCAAGCCTCGATCCTCAATCCTCGATCTTCAATCCTGAATACTCAATCTTGAATCCTCAATCCTCAATCCTCAATCCTCAATCGTCTGTTTTCAATCCTCAATACTCAATCATCAATCCTCAATCCTCAATCCTCAATCCTCAATCCTCAGTCATCAATCCTCAATCTTCAATACTCAATCCTCAATCCTCAATCCTGAATCCACAATACTTAACCATCAATCCTCAATTCTCAATACTCAATAGAATATCCTGAATTCTTAGGATTCAATACTCAAACCTCAATCCTCAGCCCTCAGCACTCATCCTCCATCCTCAATCCTCAATCCTCAATCCTCAATCTTCAATCCTCAATACGCAATCTTCGATCCTCAATCCTCAACACTCAATCCTCAATCCTCAATCCTCAGTCATGAATACTCAATCTTCAACACTCAATCCTCAATCCTCAATCCTCAATCCTCAATCCTGTATCCTCAATCCTCGTTCCTCAAACCTCAAACCTCAACCCTCAGTCCTCATCCTCAATTCTCAATTCTCAATCCTCAATCCTCAATTCTCAATCTTCAATCCTCAATAATCAATCTCCAATCCTAGATCCTCAATCCCCAATCCTCAATCGTTAATCCTCTATCTTCAATCCTCAATCCCCAGTCCTCAATCCTCAATACTCAATCTTCAATCCTCAATCCTCAATTCTCAATCCTCAATACTCAATCCTCAATTGTCAAT
Organism: Calliopsis andreniformis; assembly: GCF_051401765.1. Classification (NCBI taxonomy): domain Eukaryota; kingdom Metazoa; phylum Arthropoda; class Insecta; order Hymenoptera; family Andrenidae; genus Calliopsis; species Calliopsis andreniformis. Next base: position 3,629,991 of record NW_027480440.1, read on the forward strand.
CCTCAGTCCCCTATCCTCAATCTTCAATACTCAATCCTCAATCCTCAATCCTCAATCCTCAATCTTCAATCCTCAATCCTCAATCCCCAATCCTCAATCTTCAATCCTCAATTCTCAATCCTCAAGCCTCGATCCTCAATCCTCGATCTTCAATCCTGAATACTCAATCTTCAATCCTCAATCCTCAATCCTCAATCCTCAATCGTCTGTTTTCAATCCTCAATACTCAATCATCAATCCTCAATCCTCAATCCTCAATCCTCAATCCTCAGTCATCAATCCTCAATCTTCAATACTCAATCCTCAATCCTCAATCCTGAATCCTCAATACTTAACCATCAATCCTCAATTCTCAATACTCAATAGAATATCCTGAATTCTTAGGATTCAATACTCAAACCTCAATCCTCAGCCCTCAGCACTCATCCTCCATCCTCAATCCTCAATCCTCAATCCTCAATCTTCAATCCTCAATACGCAATCTTCGATCCTCAATCCTCAACACTCAATCCTCAATCCTCAATCCTCAGTCATGAATACTCAATCTTCAACACTCAATCCTCAATCCTCAATCCTCAATCCTCAATCCTGTATCCTCAATCCTCGTTCCTCAAACCTCAAACCTCAACCCTCAGTCCTCATCCTCAATTCTCAATTCTCAATCCTCAATCCTCAATTCTCAATCTTCAATCCTCAATAATCAATCTCCAATCCTAGATCCTCAATCCCCAATCCTCAATCGTTAATCCTCTATCTTCAATCCTCAATCCCCAGTCCTCAATCCTCAATACTCAATCTTCAATCCTCAATCCTCAATTCTCAATCCTCAATACTCAATCCTCAATTGTCAATCCTCAGTCCCCTATCCTCAATCTTCAATACTCAATCCTCAATCCTCAATCCTCAATCCTCAATACGCAATCTTCGATCCTCAATCCTCAACACTCAATCCTCAATCCTCAATCCTCAGTCATGAATACTCAATCTTCAACACTCAATCCTCAATCCTCAATCCTCAATCCTCAATCCTCAATCCTCAATCCTCAATCCTCGTTCCTCAAACCTCAAACCTCAACCCTCAGTCCTCATCCTCAATTCTCAATTCTCAATCCTCAATCCTCAATTCTCAATCTTCAATCCTCAATAATCAATCTCCAATCCTAGATCCTCAATCCCCAATCCTCAATCGTTAATCCTCTATCTTCAATCCTCAATCCCCAGTCCTCAATCCTCAATACTCAATCTTCAATCCTCAATCCTCAATTCTCAATCGTCAATACTCAATCCTCAATTGTCAATCCTCAGTCCCCTATCCTCAATCTTCAATCCTCAATCCTCAATCCTCAATCCTCAATCCTCAATCTTCAATCCTCAATCCTCAATCCCCAATCCTCAATCTTCAATCCTCAATTCTCAATCCTCAAGCCTCGATCCTCAATCCTCGATCTTCAATCCTGAATACTCAATCTTCAATCCTCAATCCTCAATCCTCAATCCTCAATCGTCTGTTTTCAATCCTCAATACTCAATCATCAATCCTCAATCCTCAATCCTCAATCCTCAATCCTCAGTCATCAATCCTCAATCTTCAATACTCAATCCTCAATCCTCAATCCTGAATCCTCAATACTTAACCATCAATCCTCAATTCTCTATACTCAATAGAATATCCTGAATTCTTAGGATTCAATACTCAAACCTCAATCCTCAGCCCTCAGCACTCATCCTCCATCCTCAATCCTCAATCCTCAATCCTCAATCTTCAATCCTCAATACGCAATCTTCGATCCTCAATCCTCAACACTCAATCCTCAATCCTCAATACTCAGTCATGAATACTCAATCTTCAACACTCAATCCTCAATCCTCAATCCTCAATCCTCAATCCTGTATCCTCAATCCTCGTTCCTCAAACCTCAAACCTCAACCCTCAGTCCTCATCCTCAATTCTCAATTCTCAATCCTCAATCCTCAATTCTCAATCTTCAATCCTCAATAATCAACCTCCAATCCTAGATCCTCAATCCCCAATCCTCAATCGTTAATCCTCTATCTTCAATCCTCAATCCCCAGTCCTCAATCCTCAATACTCAATCTTCAATCCTCAATCCTCAATTCTCAATCCTCAATACTCAATCCTCAATTGTCAATCCTCAGTCCCCTATCCTCAATCTTCAATACTCAATCCTCAATCCTCAATCCTCAATCCTCAATACGCAATCTTCGATCCTCAATCCTCAACACTCAATCCTCAATCCTCAATCCTCAGTCATGAATACTCAATCTTCAACACTCAATCCTCAATCCTCAATCCTCAGTCCTCAATCCTCAATCCTCAATCCTCGTTCCTCAAACCTCAAACCTCAACCCTCAGTCCTCATCCTCAATTCTCAATTCTCAATCCTCAATCCTCAATTCTCAATCTTCAATCCTCAATAATCAATCTCCAATCCTAGATCCTCAATCCCCAATCCTCAATCGTTAATCATCTATCTTCAATCCTCAATCCCCAGTCCTCAATCCTCAATACTCAATCTTCAATCCTCAATCCTCAATTCTCAATCGTCAATACTCAATCCTCAATTGTCAATCCTCAGTCCCCTATCCTCAATCTTCAATCCTCAATCCTCAATCCTCAATCCTCAATCCTCAATCTTCAATCCTCAATCCTCAATCCCCAATCCTCAATCTTCAATCCTCAATTCTCAATCCTCAAGCCTCGATCCTCAATCCTCGATCTTCAATCCTGAATACTCAATCTTCAATCCTCAATCCTCAATCCTCAATCCTCAATCGCCTGTTTTCAATCCTCAATACTCAATCATCAATCCTCAATCCTCAATCCTCAATCCTCAATCCTCAGTCATCAATCCTCAATCTTCAATACTCAATCCTCAATCCTCAATCCTGAATCCTCAATACTTAACCATCAATCCTCAATTCTCAATACTCAATACAATATCCTGAATTCTTAGGATTCAATACTCAAACCTCAATCCTCAGCCCTCAGCACTCATCCTCCATCCTCAATCCTCAATCCTCAATCCTCAATCTTCAATCCTCAATACGCAATCTTCGATCCTCAATCCTCAACACTCAATCCTCAATCCTCAATCCTCAGTCATGAATACTCAATCTTCAACACTCAATCCTCAATCCTCAATCCTCAATCCTCAATCCTGTATCCTCAATCCTCGTTCCTCAAACCTCAAACCTCAACCCTCAGTCCTCATCCTCAATTCTCAATTCTCAATCCTCAATCCTCAATTCTCAATCTTCAATCCTCAATAATCAATCTCCAATCCTAGATCCTCAATCCCCAATCCTCAATCGTTAATCCTCTATCTTCAATCCTCAATCCCCAGTCCTCAATCCTCAATACTCAATCTTCAATCCTCAATCCTCAATTCTCAATCCTCAATACTCAATCCTCAATTGTCAATCCTCAGTCCCCTATCCTCAATCTTCAATCCTCAATCCTCAATCCTCAATCCTCAATCCTCAATCTTCAATCCTCAATACTCAATCTTCAATTCTCAATCCTCAATCCTCAATCCTCAATCCTCAATCCTCAATCCTCAATCCTCAATCCTCAACCGTCAGTCCTCGTCCTCAATCCTCAACACTCAATACTTAATCCTCAATCCTCAATCTTCAATCATCAATACACAATCTTCAATCCTCAATCCTCAATCCTCAATCCTAAAATCCTCAATCCTCAATATTCAACACACAACCCTCGACCATCAATCCTCAATACTCAACCATCAATACTCAATACTCAATACTCAATAGAATATCCTGAATTCTCAGTTTTCAATACTCAATCCTCAATCTTCAATCTTCATGTCTCCATCCACAAACATCAATTCTCATCACTCAACACTCAACACTCAGTCCTCAATCTTCAATCCTCAATCCTGAATGCTCAAACCTCATTCCTCAAACCTCAATCCTCAACCCTCAGTCCTCATCCTCCATCCTCAATCCTCAATCCACAATCCTCAATCTTCAATCCTCAATACTCAACATTCGATCCTCAATCCACAGTCCTCAATCCTCAAACCACAATCCTCAGTCCTCAATCCTCAATCCTCAATCCTCATACCGCAATCCTCAACCGTCAGTCCTCGTCCTCAATCCTCAACTATGAATCCTCAATCCTCAATATTCAATCATCAATACTCAATCTTCAATCCTGAATCCTCAATCCTCAATCCTCAATCCTCAATCCTCAATCCTCAGTCCTCAAACCTCAATCCTGAATCCTCAATCCTCAGTTCTCAAACCTCAATCCTGAATCTTCAATCCTGAATCCTCAATCTTCAGACCTCAGTCCTCAACAATCAGTTGTCAATTCTCAATCCTCAATACAATATCATCAATTCACAGTTATCAATACTCAATACTTATTCTGCAATCTTCAAATCTCTATTCACAAACATCAATTCTCATCACTGAACCCTCAACACTCAGTCCCCAATCCTCAATCTTCAATCCTCAACACTCAATACTCAACACTCGGTCCTCTCTCTTCAATCCGCCATCCTCAATCCTCTATCCTCAAGCGTCAATCCTCAATCCTCAATCCTCAACCCTCAATCCTCAGTCCTCAAACCTCAATTCCGAATCCTCAATCCTGAATGCTCAATCTTCATCCCTCTGTCCGCAACAATCAATTGTCAATCCTCAATCCTCAATACAATATCCTCAATTCACAGTTTTCAGTACTCAATCCCCAATCTTCAATCTTCAAATCTCAATCCACAGACATCAATTCTCATCACTCAACCCTCAACACTCAGTCCTCAAACTTCAATCCTCAATCCTCAATCCTCAATCTTCAATCCTCCATACTCAATCGTCAATCCTCAATCCTCAATCACCAATACTCAATTCCCAATACTCTATCCTTAATCCTCAATATTCAATCCTCTATCCCCAGGCCACAATGTTCAATCCCCAAAGCTCAATAATCAATCCTCAATCCTCAGTCCTCAATCGTCAATCATCAATCCACAATCTTCAATAGTCAATCCTCAATCCTCAATCCTCAATCCTCAATCCTGAATACTCAATCTTCAATCCTCAATCCTCAATACTCAATCCTCAATCCTCAATCCTGAATCCTCAATACTTAACCACCAATCCTCAATTCTCAATACTCAATAGAATATCCTGAATTCTTAGGATTCAATACTCAAACCTCAATCCTCAGCCCTCAGCACTCATCCTCCATCCTCAATCCTCAATCCTCAATCCTCAATCTTCAATCCTCATTACGCAATCTTCGATCCTCAATCCTCAACACTCAATCCTCAATCCTCAATCCTCAGTCATGAATACTCAATCTTCAACACTCAATCCTCAATCCTCAATCCTCAATCCTCAATCCTGTATCCTCAATCCTCGTTCCTCAAACCTCAAACCTCAACCCTCAGTCCTCATCCTCAATTCTCAATTCTCAATCCTCAATCCTCAATTCTCAATCTTCAATCCTCAATAATCAATCTCCAATCCTAGATCCTCAATCCCCAATCCTCAATCGTTAATCCTCTATCTTCAATCCTCAATCCCCAGTCCTCAATCCTCAATACTCAATCTTCAATCCTCAATCCTCAATTCTCAATCGTCAATACTCAATCCTCAATTGTCAATCCTCAGTCCCCTATCCTCAATCTTCAATCCTCAATCCTCAATCCTCAATCCTCAATCCTCAATCTTCAATCCTCAATCCTCAATCCCCAATCCTCAATCTTCAATCCTCAATTCTCAATCCTCAAGCCTCGATCCTCAATCCTCGATCTTCAATCCTGAATACTCAATCTTCAATCCTCAATCCTCAATCCTCAATCCTCAATCGTCTGTTTTCAATCCTCAATACTCAATCATCAATCCTCAATCCTCAATCCTCAATCCTCAATCCTCAGTCATCAATCCTCAATCTTCAATACTCAATCCTCAATCCTCAATCCTGAATCCACAATACTTAACCATCAATCCTCAATTCTCAATACTCAATAGAATATCCTGAATTCTTAGGATTCAATACTCAAACCTCAATCCTCAGCCCTCAGCACTCATCCTCCATCCTCAATCCTCAATCCTCAATCCTCAATCTTCAATCCTCAATACGCAATCTTCGATCCTCAATCCTCAACACTCAATCCTCAATCCTCAATCCTCAGTCATGAATACTCAATCTTCAACACTCAATCCTCAATCCTCAATCCTCAATCCTCAATCCTGTATCCTCAATCCTCGTTCCTCAAACCTCAAACCTCAACCCTCAGTCCTCATCCTCAATTCTCAATTCTCAATCCTCAATCCTCAATTCTCAATCTTCAATCCTCAATAATCAATCTCCAATCCTAGATCCTCAATCCCCAATCCTCAATCGTTAATCCTCTATCTTCAATCCTCAATCCCCAGTCCTCAATCCTCAATACTCAATCTTCAATCCTCAATCCTCAATTCTCAATCCTCAATACTCAATCCTCAATTGTCAATCCTCAGTCCCCTATCCTCAATCTTCAATACTCAATCCTCAATCCTCAATCCTCAATCCTCAATCTTCAATCCTCAATCCTCAATCCCCAATCCTCAATCTTCAATCCTCAATTCTCAATCCTCAAGCCTCGATCCTCAATCCTCGATCTTCAATCCTGAATACTCAATCTTCAATCCTCAATCCTCAATCCTCAATCCTCAATCGTCTGTTTTCAATCCTCAATACTCAATCATCAATCCTCAATCCTCAATCCTCAATCCTCAATCCTCAGTCATCAATCCTCAATCTTCAATACTCAATCCTCAATCCTCAATCCTGAATCCTCAATACTTAACCATCAATCCTCAATTCTCAATACTCAATAGAATATCCTGAATTCTTAGGATTCAATACTCAAACCTCAATCCTCAGCCCTCAGCACTCATCCTCCATCCTCAATCCTCAATCCTCAATCCTCAATCTTCAATCCTCAATACGCAATCTTCGATCCTCAATCCTCAACACTCAATCCTCAATCCTCAATCCTCAGTCATGAATACTCAATCTTCAACACTCAATCCTCAATCCTCAATCCTCAATCCTCAATCCTGTATCCTCAATCCTCGTTCCTCAAACCTCAAACCTCAACCCTCAGTCCTCATCCTCAATTCTCAATTCTCAATCCTCAATCCTCAATTCTCAATCTTCAATCCTCAATAATCAATCTCCAATCCTAGATCCTCAATCCCCAATCCTCAATCGTTAATCCTCTATCTTCAATCCTCAATCCCCAGTCCTCAATCCTCAATACTCAATCTTCAATCCTCAATCCTCAATTCTCAATCCTCAATACTCAATCCTCAATTGTCAATCCTCAGTCCCCTATCCTCAATCTTCAATACTCAATCCTCAATCCTCAATCCTCAATCCTCAATACGCAATCTTCGATCCTCAATCCTCAACACTCAATCCTCAATCCTCAATCCTCAGTCATGAATACTCAATCTTCAACACTCAATCCTCAATCCTCAATCCTCAATCCTCAATCCTCAATCCTCAATCCTCAATCCTCGTTCCTCAAACCTCAAACCTCAACCCTCAGTCCTCATCCTCAATTCTCAATTCTCAATCCTCAATCCTCAATTCTCAATCTTCAATCCTCAATAATCAATCTCCAATCCTAGATCCTCAATCCCCAATCCTCAATCGTTAATCCTCTATCTTCAATCCTCAATCCCCAGTCCTCAATCCTCAATACTCAATCTTCAATCCTCAATCCTCAATTCTCAATCGTCAATACTCAATCCTCAATTGTCAATCCTCAGTCCCCTATCCTCAATCTTCAATCCTCAATCCTCAATCCTCAATCCTCAATCCTCAATCTTCAATCCTCAATCCTCAATCCCCAATCCTCAATCTTCAATCCTCAATTCTCAATCCTCAAGCCTCGATCCTCAATCCTCGATCTTCAATCCTGAATACTCAATCTTCAATCCTCAATCCTCAATCCTCAATCCTCAATCGTCTGTTTTCAATCCTCAATACTCAATCATCAATCCTCAATCCTCAATCCTCAATCCTCAATCCTCAGTCATCAATCCTCAATCTTCAATACTCAATCCTCAATCCTCAATCCTGAATCCTCAATACTTAACCATCAATCCTCAATTCTCTATACTCAATAGAATATCCTGAATTCTTAGGATTCAATACTCAAACCTCAATCCTCAGCCCTCAGCACTCATCCTCCATCCTCAATCCTCAATCCTCAATCCTCAATCTTCAATCCTCAATACGCAATCTTCGATCCTCAATCCTCAACACTCAATCCTCAATCCTCAATACTCAGTCATGAATACTCAATCTTCAACACTCAATCCTCAATCCTCAATCCTCAATCCTCAATCCTGTATCCTCAATCCTCGTTCCTCAAACCTCAAACCTCAACCCTCAGTCCTCATCCTCAATTCTCAATTCTCAATCCTCAATCCTCAATTCTCAATCTTCAATCCTCAATAATCAACCTCCAATCCTAGATCCTCAATCCCCAATCCTCAATCGTTAATCCTCTATCTTCAATCCTCAATCCCCAGTCCTCAATCCTCAATACTCAATCTTCAATCCTCAATCCTCAATTCTCAATCCTCAATACTCAATCCTCAATTGTCAATCCTCAGTCCCCTATCCTCAATCTTCAATACTCAATCCTCAATCCTCAATCCTCAATCCTCAATACGCAATCTTCGATCCTCAATCCTCAACACTCAATCCTCAATCCTCAATCCTCAGTCATGAATACTCAATCTTCAACACTCAATCCTCAATCCTCAATCCTCAGTCCTCAATCCTCAATCCTCAATCCTCGTTCCTCAAACCTCAAACCTCAACCCTCAGTCCTCATCCTCAATTCTCAATTCTCAATCCTCAATCCTCAATTCTCAATCTTCAATCCTCAATAATCAATCTCCAATCCTAGATCCTCAATCCCCAATCCTCAATCGTTAATCATCTATCTTCAATCCTCAATCCCCAGTCCTCAATCCTCAATACTCAATCTTCAATCCTCAATCCTCAATTCTCAATCGTCAATACTCAATCCTCAATTGTCAATCCTCAGTCCCCTATCCTCAATCTTCAATCCTCAATCCTCAATCCTCAATCCTCAATCCTCAATCTTCAATCCTCAATCCTCAATCCCCAATCCTCAATCTTCAATCCTCAATTCTCAATCCTCAAGCCTCGATCCTCAATCCTCGATCTTCAATCCTGAATACTCAATCTTCAATCCTCAATCCTCAATCCTCAATCCTCAATCGCCTGTTTTCAATCCTCAATACTCAATCATCAATCCTCAATCCTCAATCCTCAATCCTCAATCCTCAGTCATCAATCCTCAATCTTCAATACTCAATCCTCAATCCTCAATCCTGAATCCTCAATACTTAACCATCAATCCTCAATTCTCAATACTCAATACAATATCCTGAATTCTTAGGATTCAATACTCAAACCTCAATCCTCAGCCCTCAGCACTCATCCTCCATCCTCAATCCTCAATCCTCAATCCTCAATCTTCAATCCTCAATACGCAATCTTCGATCCTCAATCCTCAACACTCAATCCTCAATCCTCAATCCTCAGTCATGAATACTCAATCTTCAACACTCAATCCTCAATCCTCAATCCTCAATCCTCAATCCTGTATCCTCAATCCTCGTTCCTCAAACCTCAAACCTCAACCCTCAGTCCTCATCCTCAATTCTCAATTCTCAATCCTCAATCCTCAATTCTCAATCTTCAATCCTCAATAATCAATCTCCAATCCTAGATCCTCAATCCCCAATCCTCAATCGTTAATCCTCTATCTTCAATCCTCAATCCCCAGTCCTCAATCCTCAATACTCAATCTTCAATCCTCAATCCTCAATTCTCAATCCTCAATACTCAATCCTCAATTGTCAATCCTCAGTCCCCTATCCTCAATCTTCAATCCTCAATCCTCAATCCTCAATCCTCAATCCTCAATCTTCAATCCTCAATACTCAATCTTCAATTCTCAATCCTCAATCCTCAATCCTCAATCCTCAATCCTCAATCCTCAATCTTCAATCCTCAACCGTCAGTCCTCGTCCTCAATCCTCAACCCTCAATCCTCAATCCTGAATCTTCAATCATCAATGCTCAATCTTCAATACTCAATCCTCAACCCTCAATCCTCAATCCTCAATCTTCAATCTTCATGTCTCCTTCCACAAACATCAATTCTCATCACTCAACCATCAACACTCAGTCCTCAACCTTCAGTCCTCTATCCTCAATATTCAATCCTCAGTCCTCAGCCCTCAATCTTCAATACTCAATCCACAATCATAAAATCCTCAATCCTCAATCCTCAATCCCCAATCCTCAATCTTCAATCCTCAATTCTCAATCCTCAAGCCTCGATCCTCAATCCTCGATCTTCAATCCTCAATCCTCAGTCATCAATCCTCAATCTTCAATACTCAATCCTCAATCCTCAATCCTGAATCCTCAATACTTAACCATCAATCCTCAATTCTCAATACTCAATAGAATATCCTGAATTCTTAGGATTCAATACTCAAACCTCAATCCTCAGCCCTCAGCACTCATCCTCCATCCTCAATCCTCAATCCTCAATCCTCAATCTTCAATCCTCAATATGCAATCTTCGATCCTCAATCCTCAACACTCAATCCTCAATCCTCAATCCTCAGTCATGAATACTCAATCTTCAACACTCAATCCTCAATCCTCAATCCTCAATCCTCAATCCTGTATCCTCAATCCTCGTTCCTCAAACCTCAAACCTCAACCCTCAGTCCTCATCCTCAATTCTCAATTCTCAATCCTCAATCCTCAATTCTCAATCTTCAATCCTCAATAATCAATCTCCAATCCTAGATCCTCAATCCCCAATCCTCAATCGTTAATCCTCTATCTTCAATCCTCAATCCCCAGTCCTCAATCCTCAATACTCAATCTTCAATCCTCAACCCTCAATTCTCAATCCTCAATACTCAATCCTCAATTGTCAATCCTCAGTCCCCTATCCTCAATCTTCAATCCTCAATCCTCAATCCTCAATCCTCAATCCTCAATCTTCAATCCTCAATACTCAATCTTCAATTCTCAGTCCTCAATCGTCATTCCTCAAACCTCAATCCTCAGCCCTCAGTCCTCATCCTCAATTCTCAACTCTCAATCCTCAAACCTCAATCCTAAATCTTCAATCCTCAATAATCAATCTCCTATCCTAGATCCTCAATCCCCAATACTCTATCCTTAATCCTCAATATTCAATCCTCTATCCCCAGGCCACAATCTACAATCCCCAAAGCTCAATAATCAATCCTCAATCCTCAGTCCTCAATCGTCAATCATCAATCCACAATCTTCAATCCTCAATAATCAATCTCGTATCCTAGATCCTCAATCCCCAATACTCTATCCTTAATCCTCAATATTCAATCCTCTATCCCCAGTCCACAATCTTCAATCCCCAAAGCTCAATAATCAATCCTCAATTTCTCAGTCCTCAATCCCCAATCCTCAGTCCTCAATCATCAATCCTCAATACTCAAACCTCAATCCTCAACCGTCAGTCCTCGTCCTCAATCCTCAACACTCAATCCTCAATCCTCAATCTTCAATCATCAGTACTCAATCTTCAATCCTCAATCCTCAATCCTCAATCCTCAATCCTCAATCCTCAATATTCAATACACAACCCTCAAACATCAATCCTCAATACTCAATCATCAATCCTCAATTCTCAATTCTCAATAGAATATCCTGAATTCTCAGTTTTCAATACTCAATCCTCAATCTTCAATCTTCAAGTGTCCATCCACAAACATCAAATCTCATCACTCAACCCTCAACACTCAGTCCTCAATCTTCAATCCTCAATCCTCAATCCTCAATCCTCAATCTTCAATCCTCCATACTCAATCTTCAATACTCAATCCGCAGTCATCAATCCTCAATCCTCAATCCTCAGTCATCAATCCTCAATCCTCAATCCTCATTCCTCAAACCTCCATCCTCAACCCTCAGTCCTCATCCTCAATTCTCAATTCTCAATCCTCAATCCTCAATCCTCAATCTTCAATCCTCAATAATCAATCTCGTATCCTAGATCCTCAATCCCCAATACTCTATCCGTAATCCTCAATATTCAATCCTCTATCCCCAGTCCACAATCTTCAATCCCCAAAGCTCAATAATCAATCCTCAATCCTCAGTCCTCAATCACCAATCCTCAGTCCTCAATCCTCAATCCTCAATACTCAAACCTGAATCCTCAATCCTCTATCCTCAATCATCAATCCTCAATCTTCAATACTCAATCCTCAATCCTCAATCATCAATCCTGAATCCTCAATCCTCAATCTTCAATCCTCAATACTCAGCCTTCAATCATCAATCCTCAATACTCAATCCTCAATCCTCAATACTCAATCATCAATCCTCAATCCTCAATCATCAACCTTCAATCCTCAATCCTCATTCCTCAAACCTCAATCCTCAACCCTCAGTCCTCAATCCTCAACCCTCAGTCCTCATCCTCAATTCTCAATTCTCAATCCTCAATAATCAATCCTCAATCTTCAATCCTCAATAATCAATCTCCTATCCTAGACTCTCAATCCCCAATCCTCAATCATTAATCCTCAATCTTCAATCCTCAATCCACAGTCCTCGATCTTCAATCCTCAATGCTCAATCGTCAATCCTCAATCCTCAGGCATCAGTCCTCAATCCTCAATCCTCAATCCTCAATCCTCAACCGTCAGTCCTCGTCCTCAATCCTCAACTCTCAATACTTAATCCTCAATCCTCAATCTTCAATCATCAATACACAATCTTCAATCCTCAATTCTCAATCCTCAATCCTAAAATCCTCAATCCTCAATATTCAACACACAACCCTCGACCATCAATCCTCAATACTCAACCATCAATACTCAATACTCAATACTCAATAGAATATCCTGAATTCTCAGTTTTCAATACTCAAACCTCAATCTTCAATCTTCATGTCTCCATCCACAAACATCAATTCTCATCACTCAACACTCAACACTCAGTCCTCAATCTTCAATCCTCAATCCTGAATGCTCAAACCTCATTCCTCAAACCTCAATCCTCAACCCTCAGTCCTCATCCTCCATCCTCAATCCTCAATCCACAATCCTCAATCTTCAATCCTCAATACTCAACATTCGATCCTCAATCCACAGTCCTCAATCCTCAAACCACAATCCTCAGTCCTCAATCCTCAATCCTCAATCCTCATACCGCAATCCTCAACCGTCAGTCCTCGTCCTCAATCCTCAACTATGAATCCTCAATCCTCAATATTCAATCATCAATACTGAATCTTCAATCCTGAATCCTCAATCCTCAATCCTCAATCCTCAATCTTCAATCCTCAATACTCAATCTTCAATTCTCAATCCTCAATCCTCAATCCTCAATCCTCAATCCTCAATCCTCAATCTTCAATCCTCAACCGTCAGTCCTCGTCCTCAATCCTCAACCCTCAATCCTCAATCCTGAATCTTCAATCATCAATACTCAATCTTCAATACTCAATCCTCAACCCTCAATCCTCAATCCTCAATCCTCAATCCTCAATCCTCATTCTTCAATCCTCAATACCCAATCCTCATTCTTCAGTCCTCAATCCTCAATCCTCAATCCTCAACGCTCAGCCCTCATCCTCAGTCCTCAATCCTCAATCCTCAATCCTCAATCTTCAATCCTCAATACTCAATCTTCAATCCTCAGTCCTCAAACCTTAATTCTGGATTCTCAATCCTGAATCCTCAATCTTCAGCTCGCAGTCCTCAACAATAAGGAGTCAATCCTCATTCCTCAATAGAATATCCTCAATTCACAGTATTCAATACCCAATACTCAATCTGCAACCTACCAACCTCTGTCCACAAACATCAATTCTCATCACCCAACCCTCAACACTCAGTCCTCAATGTTCAATCCTCAATCCTCATTTCTCAACCTTCATTCCTCAATACTGAATCCTCAATACTCAATACACAATCGTCAATCCTCAATCCTCAATCATCAATCCTCAATCTCCAATACTCAATCCTCAATCCTCAATCCTCAATCCTCAATACTCAACCATCAATCCACAATTCTCAATACTCAATAGAATATCCTGAATTCTCAGTATTCAATACTCAAACCTCAATCCTCAACCCTCAGCCCTCATCCTCCACCCACAATCCCCAATCCTCAAACCTCAACCTTCAATCCTCAATACTCAATCTTCGATCCTCAATCCTCAACCCTCAATCCTCAATACTCAATCTTCAATCATCAATACTCAATCTTCAATCCTCAATTCTCAATCCTCAATCCACAACCCTCAATCCTCAATATTCAACACAAAACCATCAACCATCAATTCTCAATAGTCAACCATCAATCCTCAATCCTCAGTCCTCAAATCTCAATTCCGAATCCTCAATCCTGAATGCTCAATCTTCAGCCCTCAGTCCGCAACAATCAACTGTGAAATCTCAATCCTCAGTAGAATATCCTCAATTCACAGTTTTCAATACTTAATCCCCAATCTTCAATTTTCAAATCTCAATCCCCAGACATCAATTCTCATCACTCAACTCTCAACACTCAGTCCTTAATCTTCAATCCTCAATCCTCAATATTCAATCCTCCATACTCATTCGTCAATCCTCAATTCTCAATCATCAATCCTCAATCCTCAATCCTCAATCCTCAGTCATGAATCCTCAATCTTCAATACTCAATCCTCAATCCTCAATCCTCAATCCTCAATCCTCAATCCTCAAACATCATTCCTCAAACCTCAATCCTCAATCCTCAGTCCTCATCCTCCATCCTCAATCCTCAATCCTCAATCCTCAATCTTCAATCCTCAATACTCAACATTCGATCCTCAATCCTCAGTCCTCAATCCTCAAACCTCAATCCTCAGTCCTCAATCCTCAAGCCTCAATCCTCATACCTCAATCCTCAACCTTCAGTCCTCGTCCTCAATCCTCAATATTCAGTCATCAATAATCAGTCTTCAATCCTCAATCCTCAACCCTCAATCCTCAAACCTCAATCCTCAATCCTCAGTCCTCAAACCTCAATCCTGAATCTTCAATCCTGAATCGTCAATCTTCAGACCTCAGTCCTCAACAATCAGTTGTCAATTCTCAATTCTCAATACAATATCATCAATTCACAGTTTTCAATACTCAATACTCAATCTGCAATCTTCAAATCTCTATCCACAAACATCAATTCTCATCACTGAACCCTCATAACTCAGTCCACAATCCTCAATCTTCAATCCTCAGTCCTCAATCCTCAATCCTCAATCCTCAATCTTCAATCCTCAATACTCAATCTTCAATCCTCAATCCTCAGTCCCAATCCTCAATCCTCAATCCTCAATCGTCAGTCTTCAATCCTCAATACTCAGTCTGCAATCCTCAGTCCTCAATCCTCAATCCTCAATCCTCAATCCTCAATACTCAGTCATCAATCCTCAATCTTCAACACTCAATCCTCAATCCTCAATCCTCAATCCTCAATCCTCAATCCTCATTCCTCAAACCTCAATCCTCAGCCCTCAGTCCTCATCCTCAGTTCTCAAATCTCAATCCTCAAACCTCAATCCTAAATCTTCAATCCTCAATAATCAATCTCCTATCCTAGATCCTCAATCCCCAATACTCTATCCTTAATCCTCAATATTCAATCCTCTATCCCCAGGCCACAATCTACAATCCCCAAAGCTCAATAATCAATCCTTAATCCTCAGTCCTCAATCGTCAATCATCAATCCTCAATAATCAATCTCGTATCCTAGATCCTCAATCCCCAATACTCTATCCTTAATCCTCAATATTCAATCCTCTATCCCCAGTCCACAATCTTCAATCCCCAAAGCTCAATAATCAATCCTCAATCCTCAGTCCTCAATCACCAATCCTCAGTCCTCAATCCTGAATCCTCAATACTCAAACCTCAATCCTCAACCGTCAGTCCTCGTCCTCAATCCTCAACACTCAATCCTCAATCCTCAATCTTCAATCATCAATACTCAATCTTCAATCCTCAATCCTCAATCCTCAATCCTCAATCCTCAATCCTCAATATTCAATACAGAACCCTCAAATATCAATCCTCAATACTCAATCATCAATCCTCAATTCTCAATTCTCAATAGAATATCCTGAATTCTCAGTTTTCAATACTCAATCCTCAATCTTCAATCTTCAAGTCTCCACCCACAAACATCAAATCTCATCACTCAACCCTCAACACTCAATCCTCAATCCTCAATCCTCAATCTTCAATCCTCAATCCTCAATCCTCAATCCTCAATCCTCAATCCTCAATCATCAATCCTCAATCCTGAATCCTCAATCCTCAATCCTCATTCCTCAAACCTCAATCCTCAACCCTCAGTCCTCATCCTCAATCCTCAATCCTCAATCCTCAATCCTCAATCCTCATTCCTCAAACCTCAATCCTCAAACCTCAGTCCTCATCCTCAATTATCAATTCTCAATCCTCAATCCTCAATCCTCAATCCTCAATCCTCAATCCTCGTTCGTCAAACCTCAATCCTCAACCCTCAGTCCTCATCCTCAATTCTCAATTCTCAATCCTCAATCCTCAATTCTCAATCTTCAATCCTCAATAATCAATCTCCAATCCTAGATCCTCAATCCCCAATCCTCAATCGTTAATCCTCTATCTTCAATCCTCAATCCCCAGTCCTCAATCCTCAATACTCAATCTTCAATCCTCAATCCTCAATTCTCAATCCTCAATACTCAATCCTCAATTGTCAATCCTCAGTCCCCTACCCTCAATGCTCAATCCTCAATCCTCAATCCTCAATCCTCAATCTTCAATCCTCAACCGTCAGTCCTCGTCCTCAATCCTCAACACTCAATCCTCAATCCTGAATCTTCAATCATCAATACTCAATCTTCAATACTCAATCCTCAACCCTCAATCCTCAATCATCAATCTTCAATCTTCATGTCTCCTTCCACAAACATCAATTCTCATCACTCAACCATCAACACTCAGTCCTCAACCTTCAGTCCTCAATCCTCAATACTCAATCCTCAGTCCTCAGTCCTCAATCTTCAATACTCAATCCTCAATCCTAAAATCCTCAATCCTCAATCCTCAATCCCCAATCCTCAATCTTCAATCCTCAATTCTCAATCCTCAAGCCTCGATCCTCAATCCTCAATCTTTAATCCTGAATACTCAATCTTCAATCCTCAATCCTCAATCCTCAATCCTCAATCGTCAGTCATGAATGCTCAATCTTCAGTACTCATCCTCAATCCTCAATCCTCAATCCTCAATCCTCAATCCTCAATCCTCAATCCTCATTCCTCAAACATCAATCCTCAACCCTCAGTCCTCATCCCCAATTCTCAATTCTCAATTCTCAAACCTCAATCCTCAACTCTCAATCTTCAAACCTCAATAATCAATCTCGAATCCTAGATCCTCAATCCCCAATCCTCAATCGTTAATCCTCAATCTTCAATCCTCAAACCACAGTCCACAATCCTCAATACTCAATCTTCAATCCTCAATCCTCAATCCTCAATCCTCAATACTCAATCCTCAATCCCCGATCCTCAATCTTCAATCCTCAATCCTCAATCCTCAGTCCTCATTCCTCAATCTTCAATCCTCAATACTCAATCTTTAATTCTCAATCCGCAATCCTCAATCCTCAATCCTCAATCCTCAATCCTCAATCTTCAATCCTCAACCGTCAGTCCTCGTCCTCAATCCTCAACACTCAATCCTCAATCCTGAATCTTCAATCATCAATATTCAATCCTCAATACTCAACATTCGATCCTCAATCCTCAGTCCTCAATCCTCAAACCTCAATCCTCAATCCTCAATCCTCAATCCTCAAACATCATTCCTCAAACCTCAATCCTCAACCCTGAGTCCTCATCCTCCATCCTCAATCCTAAATCCTCAATCCTCAATCTTCAATCCTCAATACTCAACATTCGATCCTCAATCCTCAGTCCTCAATCCTCAAACCTCAATCCTCAGTCCCCAATCCTCAATCCTCAATCCTCAATCGTCAGTCTTCAATCCTCAATACTCAATCTGCAATCCTCAGTCCTCAATCCTCAATCCTCAATCCTCAATCCTCAATACTCAGTCATCAATCCTCAATCTTCAACACTCAATCCTCAATCCTCAATCCTCAATCCTCAATCCTCAATCCTCATTCCTCAAACCTCAATCCTCAGCCCTCAGTCCTCATCCTCAGTTCTCAAATCTCAATCCTCAAACCTCAATCCTAAATCTTCAATCCTCAATAATCAATCTCCTATCCTAGATCCTCAATCCCCAATACTCTATCCTTAATCCTCAATATTCAATCCTCTATCCCCAGGCCACAATCTACAATCCCCAAAGCTCAATAATCAATCCTTAATCCTCAGTCCTCAATCGTCAATCATCAATCCTCAATAATCAATCTCGTATCCTAGATCCTCAATCCCCAATACTCTATCCTTAATCCTCAATATTCAATCCTCTATCCCCAGTCCACAATCTTCAATCCCCAAAGCTCAATAATCAATCCTCAATCCTCAGTCCTCAATCACCAATCCTCAGTCCTCAATCCTCAATCCTGAATCCTCAATACTCAAACCTCAATCCTCAACCGTCAGTCCTCGTCCTCAATCCTCAACACTCAATCCTCAATCCTCAATCTTCAATCATCAATACTCAATCTTCAATCCTCAATCCTCAATCCTCAATCCTCAATCCTCAATCCTCAATATTCAATACAGAACCCTCAAATATCAATCCTCAATACTCAATCATCAATCCTCAATTCTCAATTCTCAATAGAATATCCTAAATTCTCAGTTTTCAATACTCAATCCTCAATCTTCAATCTTCAAGTCTCCACCCACAAACATCAAATCTCATCACTCAACCCTCAACACTCAATCCTCAATCCTCAATCCTCAGTCATCAATCCCCAATCTTCAATACTCAATCCTCAATCCTCAATCCTCAATCCTCAATACTTAACCATCAATCCTCAATTCTCAATACTCAATAGAATATCCTGAATTCTTAGGATTCAATACACAAACCTCAATCCTCAGCCCTCAGCACTCATCCTCCATCCTCAATCCTCAACCCTCAATCCTCAATCTTCAATCCTCAATACGCAATCTTCGATCCTCAATCCTCAATCCCCTATCCTCAATCGTTAATCCTCTATCTTCAATCCTCAATCCCCAGTCCTCAATCCTCAATACTCAATCTTCAATCCTCAATCCTCAATTCTCAATCCTCAATACTCAATCCTCAATTGTCAATCCTCAGTCCCCTATCCTCAATCTTCAATCCTCCATCCTCAATCCTCAATCCTCAATCCTCAATCTTCAATCCTCAATACTCAATCTTCAATTCTCAATCCTCAATCCTCAATCCTCAATCCTCAATCCTCAATCCTCAATCTTCAATCCTCAACCGTCAGTCCTCGTCCTCAATCCTCAACACTCAATCCTCAATCCTGAATCTTCAATCATCAATCTTCAATCCTCAATACTCAACATTCGATCCTCAATCCTCAGTCCTCAATCCTCAAACCTCAATCCTCAATCCTCAATCCTCAATCCTCAAACATCATTCCTCAAACCTCAATCCTCAACCCTGAGTCCTCATCCTCCATCCTCAATCCTAAATCCTCAATCCTCAATCTTCAATCCTCAATACTCAACATTCGATCCTCAATCCTCAGTCCTCAATCCTCAAACCTCAATCCTCAGTCCCCAATCCTCAATCCTCAATCCTCAATCGTCAGTCTTCAATCCTCAATACTCAATCTGCAATCCTCAGTCCTCAATCCTCAATCCTCAATCCTCAATCCTCAATACTCAGTCATCAATCCTCAATCTTCAACACTCAATCCTCAATCCTCAATCCTCAATCCTCAATCCTCAATCCTCATTCCTCAAACCTCAATCCTCAGCCCTCAGTCCTCATCCTCAGTTCTCAAATCTCAATCCTCAAACCTCAATCCTAAATCTTCAATCCTCAATAATCAATCTCCTATCCTAGATCCTCAATCCCCAATACTCTATCCTTAATCCTCAATATTCAATCCTCTATCCCCAGTCCTCAATCCTCAATACTCAATCTTCAATCCTCAATCGTCAATTCTCAATCCTCAATACTCAATCCTCAATTGTCAATCCTCAGTCCCCTATCCTCAATCTTCAATCCTCCATCCTCAATCCTCAATCCTCAATCCTCAATCTTCAATCCTCAATACTCAATCTTCAATTCTCAATCCTCAATCCTCAATCCTCAATCCTCAATCCTCAATCCTCAATCTTCAATCCTCAACCGTCAGTCCTCGTCCTCAATCCTCAACACTCAATCCTCAATCCTGAATCTTCAATCATCAATCTTCAATCCTCAATACTCAACATTCGATCCTCAATCCTCAGTCCTCAATCCTCAAACCTCAATCCTCAATCCTCAATCCTCAATCCTCAAACATCATTCCTCAAACCTCAATCCTCAACCCTGAGCCCTCATCCTCCATCCTCAATCCTAAATCCTCAATCCTCAATCTTCAATCCTCAATACTCAACATTCGATCCTCAATCCTCAGTCCTCAATCCTCAAACCTCAATCCTCAGTCCTCAATCCTCAATCCTCAGTCCTCATACCTCAATCCTCAACCGTCAGTCCTCGTCCTCAATCCTCAATATTCAATCATCAATAATCAGTCTTCAATCCTCAATCCTCAATCCTCAATCCTCAATCCTCAATCCTCAATCCTCAGTCCTCAAACCTCAATCCTGAATCTTCAATCCTGAGTCCTCAATCTTCAGACCTCAGTCCTCAACAATCAGTTGTCAATTCTCAATTCTCAATACAATATCATCAATTCACAGTTTTCAATACTCAATACTCAATCTGCAATCTTCAAATCTCAATCCACAAACATCAATCATCATCACTGAACCCTCATAACTCAGTCCTCAATCCTCAATCCTCAATCCTCAATCCTCATTCTTCAATCCTCAACACCCAATCCTCAATCTTCAATCCTCAATCCTCAATCCTCAATCCTCAATTCTCAATCCTCAATCCTCAATCCTCAGACCTCAAACATCAATACTAAACCCTCAGTCCTCGTCCTCAATCCACAACCCTCAATCCTCGATCCTCAATCTTCAATCATCAATATTCAATCTTCAATCCTCTATCATCAATCCTCAATACTCAATCCTCAATACTCAATGTTCAATCCTCAATACCCAATCCTCAATCTTCAATCCTCAATCCTCAATCCTCAACACTCAGTCCCCAATCCTCAATCTTCAATCCTCAATCCTCAATCCACAATTCTCAATCCTCAATCTTCAATCCTCAATACTCAATCTTCAATTCTAAATCCTCAATCCTCGGTCCTCAATCCTCAATCGTCAATCTCCAATCATGAATACTCAACCTTCAATCCTCAATCCTCAATCCTCAATCCTCAATCCTCAATCCTCGTTCTTCAATCCTCAGTACCCAATCCTCAATCTTCAATCCTCAATCCTCAATCCTCAATTCTCAACCCTCGATCCTCAGTCCTCAGTCCCTAAACCTCAATTCTGAATCCTCAATCGTGCATCCTCAATCTTCAGCCCTCAGTCCTCAACAATCAGTTGTCAATCCTCAATCCCCAATAGAATATCCTCAATTCACAGTTTTCAATACTCAATACTCAATCTGCAATCTTCAAATCTCTATCCACCAACATCAATTCTCATCACTCAACCCTGAACGCTCTGTCCTCAATGTTCAATCCTCAATCCTCAATTCTCAATCTTCAATCCTCAATACTGAATCTTCAATCCTCAATCCTCAATCCTCAATGCTCACTCCTCTATCCACAATCCTCAATCCTCAATCTTCAATCCTCAATCCTCATTCTTCAATCCTCAATACTCAATCCTCAATCTTCAATCCTCAATCCTCAATCCTCAATCCTCAATCCTCAATCCTCAATCCTCAAACCTCAATCCTCATTCTTCAATCCTCAATACCCAATCCTCAATCTTCAATCCTCAATCCTCAATCCTCAATTCTCAATCCTCAATCCTCAGTCCTCAGTCCTCAAACTTCAATCCTCAACCCTCAGCCCTCATCCTCAATCCTCAATCCTCAATACTCAATCCTCAACCTTCAATCCTGAATACTCAATCTTCAATAATCAATCCTCAATTCTCAATCTTCAATGCTCAGTCCTCAATCGTCAATACTCAATCCCCAATCCTCAATCTTCAATCCTCAATCCTCAATCCTCAACCCTCGATCCTCAATCCTCAATCCTCAATCCTCAATCGTCAGTCTTCAATCCTCAATACTCAATCTTCAATCCTCAATCCTCAATCCTCAATCCTCAATCCTCAATCCTCAATCCTCAAACCTCAATCTTCAATCCTCAATACTCAGTCTACAATCTTCAATCCTCAATCCTCAATCCTAAATCCTCATTCTTCAATCCTCAATACCCAATCCTCAATCTTCAATCCTCAATCCTCAATCCTCAATTCTCAATCCTCAATCCTCAATCCTCAATCCACAGTTCTCAATCCTCAATCTTCAATCCTCAATACTCAATCTTCAATTCTAAATCCTCAATCCTCGTTCCTCAATCCTCAATCGTCAATCTCCAATCATGAATACTCAACCTTCAATCCTCAATCCTCAATCCTCAATCCTCAATCCTCATTCCTCATTCTTCAATCCTCAATACCCAATCCTCAATCTTCAATCCTCAATCCTCAATTCTCAATTCTCAACCCTCGATCCTCAGTCCTCAGTCCTCAAACCTCAATTCTGAATCCTCAATCCTGAATCCTCAATCTTCAGCCCTCAGTCCTCAACAATCAGTTGTCAATCCTCAATCCTCAATATAATATCCTGAATTCAAAGGTCTCAATACTCTATACTCAACCTGCAATCTTCAAATCTCTATCCACAAACATCAATTCTCATCACTCAACCCTCAACACTCAGTCCTCAATCCTCAATCTTCAATCCTCAATCCTCAATCCACAATTCTCAATCCTCAATCTTCAATCCTCAATACTCAATCTTCAATCCTCAATCCTCAATCCTCGGTCCTCAATCCTCAATCGTCAATGTCCAATCCTGAATACTCAACCTTCAATCCTGAATCGTCAATCCTCAATCCTCAATCCTCAATCCTCATTCTTCAATCCTCAATACCCAATCCACAATCTTCAATCCTCAATCCTCAATCCTCAATTCTCAACCCTCAATCCTCAGTCCTCAGTCCTCAAACCTCAATACTCAACCCTCAGTCGTCGTACTCAATTCTCGATTCTCAATACTCAATCCTCAATACTCAATCTTCAATCCTCAATAATCAATCTCCAATCCTAGATCCTCAATCCCCAATCCTCAATCCTTAATCCTCAATATTCAATCCTCAATCCCCAGTCCTCAATCTTAAGTCGTCAATGCTCAATCATCAATCCTCAATCCTCAGTCCTCAATCCTGAATCCTCAATCCTCAAACATTAATACTAAACCCTCAGTACCCGTCCTCAATCCACAACACTCAATCCTCGATCCTCAATCTTCAATCATCAATATTCAATCTTCAATCCTCTATCCTCAATCCTCAATACTCAATCCTCAATCCTCAATGTTCAATCTTCAATACCCAATCCTCAATCTTCAATCCTCAATCCTCAATCCACAATCCTCAATCCTCAATCTTCAATCCTCAATACTCAATCTTCAATTCTAAATCCTCAATCCTCGGTCCTCAATCCTCAACCGTCAATCTCCAATCCTGAATACTCAACCTTCAATCCTCAATCCTCAATCCTCAATCCTCAATTTTCAATGCTCATTCTTCAGTCCTCAATACACAATCCTCAAACTTCAATCCTCAATCCTCAATCCTCATTCTCAACCCTCGATCCTCAGTCCTCAGTCCTCAAACCTCAATTTTGAATCCTCAATCCTGCATCCTCAATCTTCAGCCCTCAGTCCTCAACAATCAGTTGTCAATCCTCAATCCCCGATAGAATATCCTCAATTCACAGTTTTCAATACTCAATACTCAATCTGCCATCTTCAAATCTCTATCCACAAACATCAATTCTCATCACTCAACCCTGAACGCTCAGTCCTCAATGTTCAATCCTCAATCCTCAATTCTCAATCTTCAATCCTCAATACTGAATCTTCAATCCTCAATCCTCAATCCTCAATCCTCAATCGTCAATCCTCAATCCTCAGTAATCAATCCTCAATCTTCAATACTCAATCGTCAATCCTCAGTCCTCAATCCTCAATCCTCAATTCTCGTTCCTCAAACCTCAATCCTCAACCCTCAGTCCTCATCCTCAATTCTCAATTCTCAAACCTCAATCCTCAATCCTCAACCTTCAATCCTCAATAATCAATCTCCAATCCTAGATCCTCAATCCCCAATCCTCAATCCTTAATACTCAATCTTCAATCCTCAATCCCCATTCCTCTATCTTCAATCCTCAATGCTCAATCCTTAATCCTAAATCCACAATCTTCAGCCCTCAGTCCTCAACAATCAGTTGTCAATCCTCAATCCTCAATAGAATATCCTCAATTCACAGGTCTCAATACTCAATACTCAGCCTGAAATCTTCAAATCTCTATCCACAAACATCAATTCTCATCACTCAACCCTCAACACTCAGTCCCCAATCGTCAATCTTAAATCCTCAATACTCAAAACACAATCCTCAATCCTCAATCTTCAATCCTCAATCCTCAATCCTCAATCCTCAATCCTCAATCCTCATTCTTCATTCCTCAATACCCAATCCTCAATCTTCAATCCTCAATCCTCAATCCTCAATTCTCAATCCTCAATCCTCAATCCTCAGACCTCAAACATCAATATTCAACTCTCAGTCCTCGTCCTCAATCCGCAACCCTCAATCCTCAATCCCCAATCCTCAATCTTCAATCCTCAATCCTCAGTT
This sequence comes from Calliopsis andreniformis, assembly GCF_051401765.1. Classification (NCBI taxonomy): domain Eukaryota; kingdom Metazoa; phylum Arthropoda; class Insecta; order Hymenoptera; family Andrenidae; genus Calliopsis; species Calliopsis andreniformis. Next base: position 3,655,104 of record NW_027480440.1, read on the forward strand.
CTCAAAACTCAATCCTCAATCCTCAATGTTCAATCCTCAATACCCAATCCTCAATCTTCAATCCTCAATCCTCAATCCTCAATCCTCAATCCTCAATCCTCAATCCTCAATCCTCAATCTTCAATCATCAATACTCAATCTTCAATCATCAATCCTCAATCCTCAATCCTCAGACCTCAAACATCAATATTCAACCCTCAGTCCTCGTCCTCAATCCACAACCCTCAATCCTCAATTCTCTATCCTCAATCCTCAATTTTCAACCCTCAATACTCAATCTTCAGTCGTCAATCCTCAATCCTCAATCCTCAATCTTCAATCCTCAATACTCAATCTTCTACCCTCAATCCTCAATCCTCAATCCTCAATCCTCATTCTTCAATCCTCAACACCCAATCCTCAATCTTCAGTCCTCAATTCTCAATCTTCAATCCACAATCCTCAATCCACAATTCTCAATCCTCAATCTTTAATCCTCAATACTCAATCTTCAATCCTCAATCCTCAATCCTCGGTCCTCAATCCTCAATCGTCAATCTCCAATCCTGAATACTCAACCTTCAATCCTGAATCGTCAATCCTCAATCCTCAATCCTCAATCCTCATTCTTCAATCCTCAATACCCAATCCACAATCTTCAATCCTCAATCCTCAATCCTCAATTCTCAACCCTCAATCCTCAGTCCTCAGTCCTCAAACCTCAATTCTGAATCCTCAACCCTGCATCCTCAATCTTCAGCCCTCAGTCCTCAACAATCTGTTGTCAATCCCCCATCCCCAATAGAATATCCTCAATTCACAGTTTTCAATACTCAATACTCAATCTGCAATCTTCAAATCTCTATCCACAGACATCAATTCTCATCACTCAACCCTGAACGCTCAGTCCTCAATGTTCAATCCTCAATCCTCAATTCTCAATCTTCAATCCTCAATACTGAATCTTCAATCCTCAATCCTCAATCCTCAATCCTCAATCCTCAATCCTCAATCCTCAGTAATCAATCCTCAATCTTCAATACTCAATCGTCAATCCTCAGTCCTCAATCCTCAATCCTCAATTCTCGTTCCTCAAACCTCAATCCTCAACCCTCAGTCCTTCATCCTCAATTCTCAATTCTCAATCCTCAATCCTCAATCCTCAACCTTCAATCCTCAATAATCAATCTCCAATCCTAGATCCTCAATCCCCAATCCTCAATCCTTAATACTCAATCTTCAATCCTCAATCCCCATTCCTCTATCTTCAATCCACAATGCTCAATCCTTAATCCTAAATCCACAATCTTCAGCCCTCAGTCCTCAACAATCAGTTGTCAATCCTCAATCCTCAATAGAATATCCTCAATTCACAGGACTCAATACTCAATACTCAGCCTGAAATCTTCAAATCTCTATCCACAAACATCAATTCTCATCACTCAACCCTCAACACTCAGTCCCCAATCGTCAATCTTAAATCCTCAATACTCAAAACACAATCCTCAATACTCAATCTTCAATCCTCAATCCTCAATCCTCAATCCTCAATCCTCAATCCTCAATCCTCAATCCTCATTCTTCATTCCTCAATACCCAATCCTCAATCTTCAATCCTCAATCCTCAATCCTCAATTCTCAATCCTCAATCCTCAATCCTCAGACCTCAAACATCAATATTCAACCCTCAGTCCTCGTCCTCAATCCACAACCCTCAATCCTCAATTCTCTATCCTCAATCCTCAATTTTCAACCCTCAATACTCAATCTTTAATCCTCAATCCTCAATCCTCAATCCTCAATCTTCAATCCTCAATACTCAATCTTCTACCCTCAATCCTCAATCCTCAATCCTCAATCCTCATTCTTCAATCCTCAACACCCAATCCTCAATCTTCAGTCCTCAATCCTCAATCCTCAATTCTCAATTCTCAATCCTGAATCCTCAATCCTCAGACCTCAAACATCAATACTAAACCCTCTGTCCTCGTCCTCAATCCACAACCCTCAATCCTCGATCCTCAATATTCAATCATCAATATTCAATCTTCAATCCTCAATCCTCAATCCTGAATACTCAATCCTCAATCCTCAATGTTCAATCCTCAATACCCAATCCTCAATCTTCAATCCTCAATCCTCAATCCTCAACACTCAGTCCCCAATCCTCAATCTTCAATCCTCAATCATCAATCCTCAATCCTCAATCCTCAATCCTCGTTCTTCAATCCTCAATGCCCAATCCTCAATCCTCAATCCTCGGTCCTCAATCCTCAATCGTCAATCTCCAATCCTGAATACTCAACCTTCAATCCTGAATCGTCAATCCTCAATCCTCAATCCTCAATCCTCATTCTTCAATCCTCAATACCCAATCCACAATCTTCAATCCTCAATCCTCAATCCTCAATTCTCAACCCTCAATCCTCAGTCCTCAGTCCTCAAACCTCAATTCTGAATCCTCAACCCTGCATCCTCAATCTTCAGCCCTCAGTCCTCAACAATCTGTTGTCAATCCCCAATCCCCAATAGAATATCCTCAATTCACAGTTTTCAATACTCAATACTCAATCTGCAATCTTCAAATCTCTATCCACAAACATCAATTCTCATCACTCAACCCTGAACGCTCTGTCCTCAATGTTCAATCCTCAATCCTCAATTCTCAATCTTCAATCCTCAATACTGAATCCTCAATCCTCAATCTTCAAACCTCAATACTCAATCTTCAATCCTCAATCCTCAATCCTCAATCCTCAATCCTCAATCCTCAATCCTCAGTCTTCAATCCTCAATACTCAATACTCAATCTTCAATCCTCAATCCTCAATCCTCAATCCTCAATCGTCATTCTTCAATCCTCAACAACCAATCCTCAATCTTCAATCCTCAATCCTCAGTCCTCAATCCTCAATCCTCAGTCCTCAAACATCAATCCTGAATCCTCAATCCTGAATCCTCAATCTTCAGGCCTCAGTCCTCAACAACCAGTTGTCAATCCTCAATCCTCAATATAATATCCTCCATTCACAGGTCTCAATACTCAATACTCAACCTGCAATCTTCAAATCTCTATCCACAAACATCAATTCTCATCACTCAACCCTCAACACTCAGTACCCAATCCTCAATCTTCAATCCTCACTCCTCAATCCACAATCCTCAATCCTCAATCTTCAATCCTCAATCCTCATTCTTCAATCCTCAATACTCAATCCTCAATCCTCAATCCTCAATCCTAAATCCTCAATCCTCAATCCTCAATCCTCAGACCTCAAACATCAATATTCAACCCTCAGTCCTCGTCCTCAATCCGCAACCCTCAATCCTCAATCCCCAATCCTCAATCTTCAATCCTCAATCCTCAGTTCTCAATTCTCAATTCTCAATCCTGAATCCTCAATCCTCAGACCTCAAACATCAATACTAAACCCTCTGTCCTCGTCCTCAATCCACAACCCTCAATCCTCGATCCTCAATATTCAATCATCAATATTCAATCTTCAATCCTCAATCCTCAATCCTCAATACTCAATCCTCAATCCTCAATGTTCAATCCTCAATACCCAATCCTCAATCTTCAATCCTCAATCCTCAATCCTCAACACTCAGTCCCCAATCCTCAATCTTCAATCCTCAATCATCAATCCTCAATCCTCAATCCTCAATCCTCGTTCTTCAATCCTCAATGCCCAATCCTCAATCTTCAATCCTCAATCCTCAATCCTCAATTCTCAACCCTCGATCCTCAGTCCTCAGTCCTCAAACCTCAATTCTGAATCCTCAATCGTGCATCCTCAACCTTCAGCACTCAGTCCTCAACAATCAGTTGTCAATCCTCAATCCCCAATAGAATATCCTCAATTCACAGTTTTCAATACTCAATACTCAATCTGCAATCTTCAAATCTCTATACACAAACATCAATTCTCATCACTCAACACTGAACGCTCAGTCCTCAATGTTCAATCCTCAATCCTCAATTCTCAATCTTCAATCCTCAATACTGAATCTTCAATCCTCAATCCTCAATCCTCAATCCTCAATCCTCAATTCTCAATCCTCAATCCTCAATCCTCAGACCTCAAACATCAATATTCAACCCTCAGTCCTCGTCCTCAATCCGCAACCCTCAATCCTCAATCCCCAATCCTCAATCTTCAATCCTCAATCCTCAGTTCTCAAAACTCAATCCTCAATCCTCATTGTTCAGTCCTCAATACCCAATCCTCAATCTTCAATCCTCAATCCTCAATCCTCAATCCTCAATCCTCAATCCTCAATCCTCAATCCTCAGTCCTCAAACCTCAATTCTGAATCCTCAATCCTGAATCCTCCATCTTCAGCCCTCAGTCCTCAACAATCAGTTGTCAATCCTCAATCCTCAATATAATATCCTCAATTCAAAGGTCTCAATACTCAATACTCAACCTGCAATCTTCAAATCTCTATCCACAAACATCAATTCTCATCACTCAACCCCCAACACTCAGTCCCCAATCCTCAATCTTCAATCCTCAATACTCAATCCACAATTCTAAATCCTCAATCTTCAATCCTCAATACTCAATCTTCAATCCTCAATCCTCAATCCTCGGTCCTCAATCCTCAATCGTCAATCTCCAATCCTGAATACTCAACCTTCAATCCTGAATCGTCAATCCTCAATCCTCAATCCTCAATCCTCATTCTTCAATCCTCAATACCCAATCCACAATCTTCAATCCTCAATCCTCAATCCTCAATTCTCAACCCTCAATCCTCAGTCCTCAGTCCTCAAACCTCAATTCTGAATCCTCAGCCCTGCATCCTCAATCTTCAGCCCTCAGTCCTCAACAATCTGTTGTCAATCCCCAATCCCCAATAGAATATCCTCAATTCACAGTTTTCAATACTCAATACTCAATCTGCAATCTTCAAATCTCTATCCACAAACATCAATTCTCATCACTCAACCCTGAACGCTCTGTCCTCAATGTTCAATCCTCAATCCTCAATTCTCAATCTTCAATCCTCAATACTGAATCCTCAATCCTCAATCTTCAAACCTCAATACTCAATCTTCAATCCTCAATCCTCAATCCTCAATCCTCAATCCTCAATCCTCAATCCTCAGTCTTCAATCCTCAATACTCAATACTCAATCTTCAATCCTCAATCCTCAATCCTCAATCCTCAATCGTCATTCTTCAATCCTCAACAACCAATCCTCAATCTTCAATCCTCAATCCTCAGTCCTCAATCCTCAATCCTCAGTCCTCAAACATCAATCCTGAATCCTCAATCCTGAATCCTCAATCTTCAGGCCTCAGTCCTCAACAACCAGTTGTCAATCCTCAATCCTCAATATAATATCCTCCATTCACAGGTCTCAATACTCAATACTCAACCTGCAATCTTCAAATCTCTATCCACAAACATCAATTCTCATCACTCAACCCTCAACACTCAGTACCCAATCCTCAATCTTCAATCCTCACTCCTCAATCCACAATCCTCAATCCTCAATCTTCAATCCTCAATCCTCATTCTTCAATCCTCAATACTCAATCCTCAATCCTCAATCCTCAATCCTCAATCCTCAATCCTCAATCCTCAATCCTCAGACCTCAAACATCAATATTCAACCCTCAGTCCTCGTCCTCAATCCGCAACCCTCAATCCTCAATCCCCAATCCTCAATCTTCAATCCTCAATCCTCAGTTCTCAAAACTCAATCCTCAATCCTCATTGTTCAATCCTCAATACCCAATCCTCAATCTTCAATCCTCAATCCTCAATCCTCAATCCTCAATCCTCAATCCTCAATCCTCAGTCCTCAAACCTCAATTCTGAATCCGCAATCCTGAATCCTCAATCTTCAGCCCTCAGTCCTCAACAATCAGTTGTCAATCCTCAATCCTCAATATAATATCCTCAATTCAAAGGTCTCAATACTCAATACTCAACCTGCAATCTTCAAATCTCTATCCACAAACATCAATTCTCATCACTCAACCATCAACACTCAGTCCCCAATCCTCAATCTTCAATCCTCAATCCTCAATCCACAATTCTCAATCCTCAATCTTCAATCCTCAATACTCAATCCTCAATCCTCAATCCTCAATCCTCGGTCCTCTATCCTCAATCGTCAATCTCCAATCCTGAATACTCAACCTTCAATCCTGAATCGTCAATCCTCAATCCTCAATCCTCAATCCTCATTCTTCAATCCTCAATACCCAATCCACAATCTTCAATCCTCAATCCTCAATCCTCAATCCTCAATTCTCAACCCTCAATCCTCAGTCCTCAGTCCTCAAACCTCAATTCTGAATCCTCAACCCTGCATCCTCAATCTTCAGCCCTCAGTCCTCAACAATCTGTTGTCAATCCCCAATCCCCAATAGAATATCCTCAATTCGCTGTTTTCAATACTCAATACTCAATCTGCAATCTTCAAATCTCTATCCGCAAACATCAATTCTCATCACTCAACCCTGAACTCTCTGTCCTCAATGTTCAATCCTCAGTCCTCAATTCTCAATCTTCAATCCTCAATACTGAATCTTCAATCCTCAATCCTCAATCCTCAATCCTCAATCCTCAATCCTCAATCCTCAGTAATCAATCCTCAATCTTCAATACTCAATCGTCAATCCTCAGTCCTCAATCCTCAATCCTCAATTCTCGTTCCTCAAACCACAATCCTCAACCCTCAGTCCTCATCCTCAATTCTCAATTCTCAATCCTCAATCCTCAATCCTCAACCTTCAATCCTCAATAATCAATCTCCAATCCTAGATCCTCAATCCCCAATCCTCAATCCTTAATACTCAATCTTCAATCCTCAATCCCCATTCCTCTATCTTCAATCCTCAATGCTCAATCCTTAATCCTAAATCCACAATCTTCAGCCCTCAGTACTCAACAATCAGTTGTCAATCCTCAATCCTCAATAGAATATCCTCAATTCACAGGTATCAATACTCAATACTCAGCTTGAAATCTTCAAATCTCTATCCACAAACATCAATTCTCATCACTCAACCCTCAACACTCAGTCCCCAATCGTCAATCTTAAATCCTCAATCCTCAATCCACAATTCTCAATCCTCAATCTTCAATCCTCAATACTCAATCCTCAATTCTCAATCCTCAATCCTCAGTCCTCACTCCTCAAACTTCAATCCTCAAACCTCAGCCCTCATCCTCAATCCTCAATCCTCAATACTCAATCCTCAACCTTCAATCCTCAATACTCAATCTTCAATAATCAATCCTCAATTCTCAATCCTCAATGCTCAATCCTCAATCGTCAATACTCAATCCCCAATCCTCAATCTTCAATCCTCAATCCTCAATCCTCAACCCTCAATCCTCAATCCTCAATCCTCAATCGTCAGTTTTCAATCCTCAATACTCAATCTTCAGTCCTCAATCCTCAATCCTCAATCCTCAATCCTCAAACCTCAACCTTCAATCCTCAATACTCAGTCTACAATCTTCAATCCTCAATCCTCAATCCTAAATCCTCATTCTTCAATCCTCAATACCCAATCCTCAATCTTCAATCCTCAATCCTCAATCCTCAATTCTCAATCCTCAATCCTCAATCCTCAGACCACAAACATCAATATTCAACCCTCAGTTCTCGTCCTCAATCCACAAACCTCAATACTCAATCCTCAATCTTCAATCATCAATACTCAATCTTCAACCCTCAATCCTCAATCCTCAATCCTCAGACCTCAAACATCAATATTCAACCCTCAGTCCTCGTCCTCAATCCACAACCCTCAATCCTCAATTCTCTATGCTCAATCCTCAGTTTTCAACCCTCAATACTCAATCTTCAATCCTCAATCCTCAATCCTCAATCCTCAATCTTCAGTCCTCAATACTCAATCTTCTACCCTCAATCCTCAATCCTCAATCCTCAATCCTCATTCTTCAATCCTCAACACCCAATCCTCAATCTTCAGTCCTCAATCCTCAATCCTCAATTCTCAATCCTGAATCCTCAATCCTCAGACCTCAAACATCAATACTAAACCCTCTGTCCTCGTCCTCAATCCACAACCCTCAATCCTCGATCCTCAACATTCAATCATCAATATTCAATCTTCAATCCTCAATCCTCAATCCTCAATCCTCAATACTCAATCATCAATCCTCAATGTTCAATCCTCAATACCCAATCCTCAATCTTCAATCCTCAATCCTCAATCCTCAACACTCAGTCCCCAATCCTCAATCTTCAATCCTCAATCCTCAATCCTCAATCCTCAATCCTCAATCCTCGTTCATCAATCCTCAATACCCAATCCTGAATCTTCAATCCTCAATCCTCAATCCTCAATTCTCAACCCTCGATCCTCAGTCCTCAGTCCTCAAACCTCAATCCTCAGTCCTCACTCCTCAATCCACAATCCTCAATCCTCAATCTTCAATCCTCAATCCTCAATCCTCAATTCTCAACCCTCAATCCTCAGTCCTCAGTCCTCAGACCTCAATTCTGAATCCTCAACCCTGCATCCTCAATCTTCAGCCCTCAGTCCTCAACAATCAGTTGTCAATCCTCAATCCCCAATAGAATATCCTCAATTCACAGTTTTCAATACTCAATACTCAATCTGCAATCTACAAATCTCTATCCACAAACATCAATTCTCATCACTCAACACTGAACGCTCAGTCCTCAATGTTCAATCCTCAATCCTCAATTCTCAATATTGAATCCTCAATACTGAATCTTCAATCCTCAATCCTCAATCCACAATCCTCAATCCTCAATCCTCAATCCTCAATCCTCAGTAATCAATCCTCAATCTTCAATACTCAATCGTCAATCGTCAGTCCTCAATCCTCAATCCTCAATTCTCGTTCCTCAAACCTCAATCCTCAACCCTCAGTCGTCATCCTCAATTCCCATTTCTCAATCCTCAATCCTCAATCCTCAATCTTCAATCCTCAATAATCAATCTCCAATCCTAGATCCTCAATCCCCAATCCTCAATCCTTAATCCTCAATCTTCAATCCTCAATCCCCAGTCCTCAATCCTCAATTCTCAATCCTCAATCCTCAATCCTCAGACCTCAAACATCAATATTCAACCCTCAGTCCTCGTCCTCAATCCGCAACCCTCAATCCTCAATCCCCAATCCTCAATCTTCAATCCTCAATCCTCAGTTCTCAAAACTCAATCCTCAATCCTCATTGTTCAATCCTCAATACCCAATCCTCAATCTTCAATCCTCAATCCTCAATCCTCAATCCTCAATCCTCAATCCTCATTCTTCAATCCTCAACACCCAATCCTCAATCTTCAATCCTCAACCCTCAATCCTCAATCCTCAATTATCAATCCTCAATCCTCAATCCTCAGACCTCAAACATCAATACTAAACCCTCAGTCCTCGTCCTCAATCCACAAACCTCAATCCTCGATCCTCAGTCTTCAATCGTCAATATTCAATCTTCAATCCTCAATCCTCAATCCTCAATACTCAATCCTCGATACTCAATGTTCAATCCTCAATACCCAATCCTCAACCTTCAATCCTCAATCCTCAATCCTCAATCCTTAATCCTCAATCCTCAATCCTCAGGCCTCAAACCTCAATCCTGAATCCTCAATCCTGAATCCTCAATCTTCAGCCCTCAGTCCTCAACAATCAGTTGTCAATCCTCAATCCTCCGTAGAATATCCTCAATTCACAGGTCTCAATACTCAATACTCAACCTGCAATCTTCAAATCTCTATCCACAAACATCAATTCTCATCACTCAACCCTCAACACTCAGTCCCCAATCCTCAATCTTCAATCCTCAATCCTCAATCCACAGTTCTCAATCCTCAATCTTCAATCCTCAATCCTCAATCCTCAATCCTCAATCTTCAATCCTCAATACTCAATCTTCAATTCTCAATCCTCAATCCTCAATCCTCAATCCTCAATCCTCAATCCTCAATCTTCAATCCTCAACCGTCAGTCCTCGTCCTCAATCCTCAACACTCAATCCTCAATCCTGAATCTTCAATCATCAATCTTCAATCCTCAATACTCAACATTCGATCCTCAATCCTCAGTCCTCAATCCTCAAACCTCAATCCTCAATCCTCAATCCTCAATCCTCAAACATCATTCCTCAAACCTCAATCCTCAACCCTGAGTCCTCATCCTCCATCCTCAATCCTAAATCCTCAATCCTCAATCTTCAATCCTCAATACTCAACATTCGATCCTCAATCCTCAGTCCTCAATCCTCAAACCTCAATCCTCAGTCCTCAATCCTCAATCCTCAATCCTCATACCTCAATCCTCAACCGTCAGTCCTCGTCCTCAATCCTCAATATTCAATCATCAATAATCAGTCTTCAATCCTCAATCCTCAATCCTCAATCCTCAATCCTCAATCTTCAATCCTCAATCCTCAATCCTCAATTCTCAACCCTCGATCCTCAGTCCTCAGTCCTCAAACCTCAATTCTGAATCCTCAATCGTGCATCCTCAATCTTCAGCCCTCAGTCCTCAACAATCAGTTGTCAATCCTCAATCCCCAATAGAATATCCTCAATTCACAGTTTTCAATACTCAATACTCAATCTGCAATCTTCAAATCTCTATCCACAAACATCAATTCTCATCACTCAACACTGAACGCTCAGTCCTCAATGTTCAATCCTCAATCCTCAATTCTCAATATTCAATCCTCAATGCTGAATCTTCAATCCTCAATCCTCAATCCACAATCCTCAATCCTCAATCCTCAATCCTCAATCCTCAGTAATCAATCCTCAATCTTCAATACTCAATCGTCAATCGTCAGTCCTCAATCCTCAATCCTCAATTCTCGTTCCTCAAACCTCAATCCTCAACCCTCAGTCGTCATCCTCATTTCCCATTTCTCAATCCTCAATCCTCAATCCTCAATCTTCAATCCTCAATAATCAATCTCCAATCCTAGATCCTCAATCCCCAATCCTCAATCCTTAATCCTCAATCTTCAATCCCCAATCCCCAGTCCTCAATCCTCAATTCTCAATCCTCAATCCTCAATCCTCAGACCTCAAACATCAATATTCAACCCTCAGTCCTCGTCCTCAGTCCGCAACCCTCAATCCTCAATCCCCAATCCTCAATCTTCAATCCTCAATCCTCAGTTCTCAAAACTCAATCCTCAATCCTCATTGTTCAATCCTCAATACCCAATCCTCAATCCTCAATCGTCATTCTTCAATCCTCAACACCCAATCCTCAATCTTCAATCCTCAATCCTCAGTCCTCAATTCTCAACGCTCAATCCTCAATCCTCAGACCTCAAACATCAATACTCAACCCTCAGTCGTCGTACTCAATTCTCAATTCTCAATCCTCAATCCTCAATACTCAATATTCAATCCTCAATAATCAATCTCCAATCCTAGATCCTCAATCCCCAATCCTCAATCCTTAATCCTCAATATTCAATCTTCAATCCCCAGTCCTCAATCTTAAATCGTCAATGCTCAATCATCAATCCTCAATCCTCAGTCCTCAATCCTGAATCCTCAATCCTCAAACATCAATACTAAACCCTCAGTACCCGTCCTCAATCCACAACACTCAATCCTCGATCCTCAATCTTCAATCATCAATATTCAATCTTCAATCCTCAAACCTCAATCCTCAATACTCAATCCTCAATCCTCAATGTTCAATCTTCAATACCCAATCCTCAATCTTCAATCCTCAATCCTCAATCCACAATCCTCAATCCTCAATCTTCAATCCTCAATACTCAATCTTCAATTCTAAATCCTCAATCCTCGGTCCTCAATCCTCAATCGTCAATCTCCAATCCTGAACACTCAACCTTCAATCCTCAATCCTCAATCCTCAATCCTCAATCCTCAATGCTCATTCTTCAATCCTCAATACACAATCCTCAAACTTCAATCCTCAATCCTCAATCCTCATTCTCAACCCTCGATCCTCAGTCCTCAGTCCTCAAACCTCAATTCTGAATCCTCAATCCTGCATCCTCAATCTTCAGCCCTCAGTCCTCAACAATCAGTTGTCAATCCTCAATCCCCAATAGAATATCCTCAATTCACAGTTTTCAATACTCAATACTCAATCTGCAATCTTCAAATCTCTATCCACAAACATCAATTCTCATCACTCAACCCTGAACGCTCAGTCCTCAATGTTCAATCCTCAATCCTCAATTCTCAATCTTCAATCCTCAATACTGAATCTTCAATCCTCAATCCTCAATCCTCAATGCTCAATCCTCAATCCTCAATCCTCAGTAATCAATCCTCAATCTTCAATACTCAATCGTCAATCCTCAGTCCTCAATCCTCAATCCTCAATTCTCGTTCCTCAAACCTCAATCCTCAGTCCTCAATCCTCAATCCTCAATCGTCAGTCTTCAATCCTCAATACTCAATCTTCAATCCTCAATCCTCAATCCTCAATCCTCAATCCTCAATCCTCAATCTTCAAACCTCAATCTTCAATCCTCAATACTCAGTCTACAATCTTCAATCCTCAATCCTCAATCCTAAATCCTCATTCTTCAATCCTCAGTCCTCAATCCTCAATCCTCAATTCTCAATCCTGAATCCTCAATCCTCAGACCTCAAACATCAATACTAAACCCTCTGTCCTCGTCCTCAATCCACAACCCTCAATCCTCGATCCTCAATATTCAATCATCAATATTCAATCTTCAATCCTCAATCCTCAATCCTCAATACTCAATCCTCAATCCTCAATGTTCAATCCTCAATACCCAATCCTCAATCTTCAATCCTCAATCCTCAATCCTCAACACTCAGTCCCCAATCCTCAATCTTCAATCCTCAATCCTCAATCCTCAATCCTCAATCCTCAATCCTCGTTCATCAATCCTCAATACCCAATCCTGAATCTTCAATCCTCAATCCTCAATTCTCAACACTCGATCCTCAGTCCTCAGTCCTCAAACCTCAATCCTCAGTCCTCACTCCTTAATCCACAATCCTCAATCCTCAATCTTCAATCCTCAATCCTCAATCCTCAATTCTCAACCCTCAATCCTCAGTCCTCAGTCCTCTGACCTCAATTCTGAATCCTCAACGCTGCATCCTCAATCTTCAGCCCTCAGTCCTCAACAGACTGTTGTCAATCCCCAATCCCCAATAGAATATCCTCAATTCACAGTTTTCAATAGTCAATACTCAATCTGCAATCTTCAAATCTCTATCCACAAACATCAATTCTCATCACTCAACCCTGAACGCTCTGTCCTCAATGTTCAATCCTCAATCCTCAATTCTCAATCTTCAATCCTCAATACTGAATCTTCAATCCTCTATCCTCAATCCTCAATCCTCACTCCTCAATCCACAATCCTCAATCCTCAGTCTTCAATCCTCAATCCTCATTCTTCAATCCTCAATACTCAATCCTCAATCTTCAATCCTCAATCCTCAATCCTCAATCCTCAATCCTCAATCCTCAATCCTCAATCCTCATTCTTCAATCCTCAATACCCAATCCTCAATCTTCAATCCTCAATCCTCAATCCTCAATTCTCGATCCTCAATCCTCAATCCTCAGTCCTCAGACCTGAAACTTCAATCCTCAACCGTCAGCCCTCATCCTCAATCCTCGATCCTCAATACTCAATCCTCACCCTTCAATCCCCAATACCCAATCCTCAACCCTCAATCCTCAATCCTCAATCCTCAATCCTCAATACTCAACATTCGATCCTCAATCCTCAGTCCTCAATCCTCAAACCTCAATCCTCAGTCCTCAATCCTCAATCCTCAATCCTCATACCTCAATCCTCAACCGTCAGTCCTCGTCCTCAATCCTCAATATTCAATCATCAATAATCAGTCTTCAATCCTCAATCCTCAATCCTCAATCCTCAATCCTCAATCTTCAATCCTCAATCCTCAATCCTCAATTCTCAACCCTCGATCCTCAGTCCTCAGTCCTCAAACCTCAATTCTGAATCCTCAATCGTGCATCCTCAATCTTCAGCCCTCAGTCCTCAACAATCAGTTGTCAATCCTCAATCCCCAATAGAATATCCTCAATTCACAGTTTTCAATACTCAATACTCAATCTGCAATCTTCAAATCTCTATCCACAAACATCAATTCTCATCACTCAACACTGAACGCTCAGTCCTCAATGTTCAATCCTCAATCCTCAATTCTCAATATTCAATCCTCAATGCTGAATCTTCAATCCTCAATCCTCAATCCACAATCCTCAATCCTCAATCCTCAATCCTCAATCCTCAGTAATCAATCCTCAATCTTCAATACTCAATCGTCAATCGTCAGTCCTCAATCCTCAATCCTCAATTCTCGTTCCTCAAACCTCAATCCTCAACCCTCAGTCGTCATCCTCATTTCCCATTTCTCAATCCTCAATCCTCAATCCTCAATCTTCAATCCTCAATAATCAATCTCCAATCCTAGATCCTCAATCCCCAATCCTCAATCCTTAATCCTCAATCTTCAATCCCCAATCCCCAGTCCTCAATCCTCAATTCTCAATCCTCAATCCTCAATCCTCAGACCTCAAACATCAATATTCAACCCTCAGTCCTCGTCCTCAGTCCGCAACCCTCAATCCTCAATCCCCAATCCTCAATCTTCAATCCTCAATCCTCAGTTCTCAAAACTCAATCCTCAATCCTCATTGTTCAATCCTCAATACCCAATCCTCAATCCTCAATCGTCATTCTTCAATCCTCAACACCCAATCCTCAATCTTCAATCCTCAATCCTCAGTCCTCAATTCTCAACGCTCAATCCTCAATCCTCAGACCTCAAACATCAATACTCAACCCTCAGTCGTCGTACTCAATTCTCAATTCTCAATCCTCAATCCTCAATACTCAATATTCAATCCTCAATAATCAATCTCCAATCCTAGATCCTCAATCCCCAATCCTCAATCCTTAATCCTCAATATTCAATCTTCAATCCCCAGTCCTCAATCTTAAATCGTCAATGCTCAATCATCAATCCTCAATCCTCAGTCCTCAATCCTGAATCCTCAATCCTCAAACATCAATACTAAACCCTCAGTACCCGTCCTCAATCCACAACACTCAATCCTCGATCCTCAATCTTCAATCATCAATATTCAATCTTCAATCCTCAAACCTCAATCCTCAATACTCAATCCTCAATCCTCAATGTTCAATCTTCAATACCCAATCCTCAATCTTCAATCCTCAATCCTCAATCCACAATCCTCAATCCTCAATCTTCAATCCTCAATACTCAATCTTCAATTCTAAATCCTCAATCCTCGGTCCTCAATCCTCAATCGTCAATCTCCAATCCTGAACACTCAACCTTCAATCCTCAATCCTCAATCCTCAATCCTCAATCTTCAATGCTCATTCTTCAATCCTCAATACACAATCCTCAAACTTCAATCCTCAATCCTCAATCCTCATTCTCAACCCTCGATCCTCAGTCCTCAGTCCTCAAACCTCAATTCTGAATCCTCAATCCTGCATCCTCAATCTTCAGCCCTCAGTCCTCAACAATCAGTTGTCAATCCTCAATCCCCAATAGAATATCCTCAATTGACAGTTTTCAATACTCAATACTCAATCTGCAATCTTCAAATCTCTATCCACAAACATCAATTCTCATCACTCAACCCTGAACGCTCAGTCCTCAATGTTCAATCCTCAATCCTCAATTCTCAATCTTCAATCCTCAATACTGAATCTTCAATCCTCAATCCTCAATCCTCAATGCTCAATCCTCAATCCTCAATCCTCAGTAATCAATCCTCAATCTTCAATACTCAATCGTCAATCCTCAGTCCTCAATCCTCAATCCTCAATTCTCGTTCCTCAAACCTCAATCCTCAGTCCTCAATCCTCAATCCTCAATCGTCAGTCTTCAATCCTCAATACTCAATCTTCAATCCTCAATCCTCAATCCTCAATCCTCAATCCTCAATCCTCAATCTTCAAACCTCAATCTTCAATCCTCAATACTCAGTCTACAATCTTCAATCCTCAATCCTCAATCCTAAATCCTCATTCTTCAATCCTCAATCCTCAATCCTCAATCCTCAATTCTCAATCCTGAATCCTCAATCCTCAGACCTCAAACATCAATACTAAACCCTCTGTCCTCGTCCACAATCCACAACCCTCAATCCTCGATCCTCAATATTCAATCATCAATATTCAATCTTCAATCCTCAATCCTCAATCCTCAATACTCAATCCTCAATCCTCAATGTTCAATCCTCAATACCCAATCCTCAATCTTCAATCCTCAATCCTCAATCCTCAACACTCAGTCCCCAATCCTCAATCTTCAATCCTCAATCCTCAATCCTCAATCCTCAATCCTCAATCCTCGTTCATCAATCCTCAATACCCAATCCTGAATCTTCAATCCTCAATCCTCAATTCTCAACACTCGATCCTCAGTCCTCAGTCCTCAAACCTCAATCCTCAGTCCTCACTCCTTAATCCACAATCCTCAATCCTCAATCTTCAATCCTCAATCCTCAATCCTCAATTCTCAACCCTCAATCCTCAGTCCTCAGTCCTCTGACCTCAATTCTGAATCCTCAACGCTGCATCCTCAATCTTCAGCCCTCAGTCCTCAACAGACTGTTGTCAATCCCCAATCCCCAATAGAATATCCTCAATTCACAGTTTTCAATAGTCAATACTCAATCTGCAATCTTCAAATCTCTATCCACAAACATCAATTCTCATCACTCAACCCTGAACGCTCTGTCCTCAATGTTCAATCCTCAATCCTCAATTCTCAATCTTCAATCCTCAATACTGAATCTTCAATCCTCTATCCTCAATCCTCAATCCTCACTCCTCAATCCACAATCCTCAATCCTCAGTCTTCAATCCTCAATCCTCATTCTTCAATCCTCAATACTCAATCCTCAATCTTCAATCCTCAATCCTCAATCCTCAATCCTCAATCCTCAATCCTCAATCCTCAATCCTCATTCTTCAATCCTCAATACCCAATCCTCAATCTTCAATCCTCAATCCTCAATCCTCAATTCTCGATCCTCAATCCTCAATCCTCAGTCCTCAGTCCTGAAACTTCAATCCTCAACCGTCAGCCCTCATCCTCAATCCTCGATCCTCAATACTCAATCCTCACCCTTCAATTCTCAATACTCAATCCTCAACCCTCAATCCTCAATCCTCAATCCTCAATCCTCAATCGTCAGGCTTCAATCCTCAATACTCAATCTTCAATCCTCAATCCCCAATCCTCAATCCTCAAACCTCAATCTTCAATCCTCAATACTCAGTCTACAATCTTCAATCCTCAATCCTCAAACCTAGGTCCTCATTCTTCAATCCTCAATACCCAATCCTCAATCTTCAGTCCTCAATCCTCAATCCTCAATTCTCAATCCTCAATCCTCAATCCTCAGACCACAAACCTCAATATTCAACCCTCAGTCCTCGTCCTCAATCGACAAGCATCAATCCTCAACCTCAATCTTCAATCATCAATACTCAATCTTCAATCCTCAATCCTCAATCCTCAATCCTCAGACCTCAAACATCAATATTCAACCCTCAGTCCTCGTCCACAATCCACAACCCTCAATCCTCAATTCTCAATCCTCAATCCTCAATTTTCAACCCTCAATACTCAATCTTCAATCCTCAATCCTCAATCCTCAATCTTCAATCTTCAATCCTCAATACTCAATCTTCTATCCTCAATCCTCAACACTCATTCCTCAATCCTCATTCTTCAATCCTCAACACCCAATCCTCAATCTTCAATCCTCAATCCTGAATCCTCAATCCTCAATTCTCAATCCTCAATCCTCAATCCTCAGACCTCAAACATCAATACTAAACCCTCAGGCCTCGTCCTCAATCGACAACACTCAATCCTCGGTCCTCAATCTTCAATCATCAATATTCAATCTTCAATCCTCAATCATCAATCCTCAACACTCAATCCTCAACACTCAGTCCCCAATCCTTAATCTTCAATCCTCAATCTTCAATCCTCAATCCTCAATCCTCAACACTCAGTCCCCAATCCTTAATCTTCAATCCTCAATCCTCAATCCACAATTCTCAATCCTCAATCTTCAATCCTCAATACTCAATCTTCAATTCTAAATCCTCAATCCTCGGTCCTCAATCCTCAATCGTCAATCATCAATACTCAATCTTCAATCCTCAATCCTCAATCCTCAATCCTCAGAACTCAAACATCAATATTCAACCCTCAGTCCTCGTCCTCAATCCACAACACTGGATCCTCAATTCTCAATCCTCAATCCTCAATTTTCAACCCTCAATACTCAATCTTCAATCCTCAATCCTCAATAATCAATCCTCAATCTTCAACGCTCAATACTCAATCTTCTATCCTCAATCCTCAATCCTCAATCCTCAATCCTCATTCTTCAATCCTCAACACCCAATCCTCAATCTTCAATCCTCAATCCTCAATCCTCAATCCTCAATTATCAATCCTCAATCCTCAGACCTCAAACATCAATACTAAACACTCAGTCCTCGTCCTCAATCTACAACCCTCAATCCTCGATCCTCAGTCTTCAATCGTCAATATTCAATCTTCAATCCTCAATCCTCAATCCTCAATACTCAATCCTCAAAACTCAATGTTCAATCCTCAATACCCAATCCTCAACCTTCAATCCTCAATCCTCAATCCTCAATACTTAATCCTCAATCCTCAATCCTCAGTCCTCAAACCTCAATCCTGAATCCTCAATCCTGAATCCTCAATCTTCAGCCCTCAGTCCTCAACAATCAGCTGTCAATCCTCAATCCCCAATAGAATATCCTCAATTCACAGTTTTCAATACTCTATACTCAATCTGCAATCTTCAAATCTCTATCCACAAACATCAATTCTCATCACTCAACACTGAACGCTCAGTCCTCAATGTTCAATCCTCAATCCTCAATTCCCAATCTTCAATCCTCAATACTGAATATTCAATCCTCAATCCTCAATCCTCAATCCTCAATCCTCAATCCTCAATCCTCAATCCTCAGTAATCAATCCTCAATCTTCAATACTCAACCGTCAATCGTCAGTCCTCAATCCTCAATCCTCAATTCCAGTTCCTGAAACCTCAATCCTCAACCCTCAGTCCTCATCCTCAATTCTCATTTCTCAATCCTCAATCCTCAATCCTCAATCTTCAATCCTCAATAATCAATCTCCAATCCTAGATCCTCAATCCCCAATCCTCAATCCTTAATCCTCAATCTTCAATCCTCAATCCCCAGTCCTCAATCTTCAATCCTCATGCTCAATCCTCAATCCTCAATCCTCAGTCCTCAATCCTCAATCCTCAATCCTCAAACCTCATTCTTCATTCCTCAATACCCAATCCTCAATCTTCAATCCTCAATCCTCAATCCTCAATCCTCAATCCTCAATTCTCAATCCTCAATCCTCAATCCTCAGACCTCAAACATCAATATTCAACCCTCAGTCCTCGTCCTCAATCCGCAACCCTCAATCCTCAATCCCCAATCCTCAATCTTCAATCCTCAATCCTCAGTTCTCAAAACTCAATCCTCAATCCGCAATGTTCAATCCTCAATACCCAATCCTCAATCTTCAGTCCTCAATCCTCAATCCTCAGTCCTCAATCCTCAATCCTCAATCCTCAGTCCTCAAACCTCAATTCTGAATCCTCAATCCTGAATCCTCAATCTTCAGCCCAGAGTCCTCAACAATCAGTTGTCAATCCTCAATCCTCAATATAATATCCTCAATTCACAGGTCTCAATACTCAATACTCAACCTGCAATCTTCAAACCTCTATCCACAAACATCAATTTTCATCACTCAACCCTCAACACTCAGTCCCCAATCCTCAATCTTCAATCCTCAATCCTCAATCCACAATTCTCAATCCTCAATCTTCAATCCTCAATCCTCAATCCTCGGTCCTCAATCCTCAATCGTCAATCTCCAATCCTGAATACTCAACCTTCAATCCTCAATCCTCAATCCTCAATCCTCAATCCTCAATGCTCATTCTTCAATCCTCAATACACAATCCTCAAACTTCAATCCTCAATCCTCAATCCTCATTCTCAACCCTCGATCCTCAGTCCTCAGTCCTCAAACCTCAATTCTGAATCCTCAATCCTGCATCCTCAATCTTCAGCCCTCAGTCCTCAACAATCAGTTGTCAATCCTCAATCCCCAATAGAATATCCTCAATTCACAGGTATCAATACTCAATACTCAACCTGCAATCTTCAAATCTCTATCCACAAACATCAATTCTCATCACTCAACCCTCAACACTCAGTCCCCAATCCTCAATCTTCAATCCTCAATCCTCAATCCACAGTTCTCAATCCTCAATCTTCAATCCGCAATACTCAATCTTCAATTCTAAATCCTCAATCCTCGGTCCTCAATCCTCAATCGTCAATCTCCAATCATGAATACTCAACCTTCAATCCTCAATCCTCAATCCTCAATCCTCAATCCTCATTCCTCATTCTTCAATCCTCAATACCCAATCCTCAATCTTCAATCCTCAATCCTCAATCCTCAATTCTCAACCCTCGACCCTCAGTCCTCAGTCCTCAAACCTCAATTCTGAATCCTCAATCGTGCATCCTCAATCATCAGCCCTCAGTCCTCAACAATCAGTTGTCAATCCTCAATCCCCAATAGAATATCCTCAATTCACAGTTTTCAATACTCTATACTCAATCTGCAATCTTCAAATCTCTATCCACAAACATCAATTCTCATCACTCAACACTGAACGCTCAGTCCTCAATGTTCAATCCTCAATCCTCAATTCCCAATCTTCAATCCTCAATACTGAATATTCAATCCTCAATCCTCAATCCTCAATCCTCAATCCTCAGTAATCAATCCTCAATCTTCAATACTCAACCGTCAATCGTCAGTCCTCAATCCTCAATCCTCAATTCTCGTTCCTGAAACCTCAATCCTCAACTCTCAGTCCTCATCCTCAATTCTCATTTCTCAATCCTCAATCCTCAATCCTCAATCTTCAATCCTCAATAATCAATCTCCAATCCTAGATCCTCAATCCCCAATCCTCAATCCTTAATCCTCAATCTTCAATCCTCAATCCCCAGTCCTCAATCTTCAATCCTCATGCTCAATCCTCAATCCTCAATCCTCAGTCCTCAATCCTCAATCCTCAATCCTCAAACCTCATTCTTCATTCCTCAATACCCAATCCTCAATCTTCAATCCTCAATCCTCAATCCTCAATTCTCAATCCTCAATCCTCAATCCTCAGACCTCAAACATCAATATTCAACCCTCAGTCCTCGTCCTCAATCCGCAACCCTCAATCCTCAATCCCCAATCCTCAATCTTCAATCCTCAATCCTCAGTTCTCAAAACTCAATCCTCAATCCTCAATGTTCAATCCTCAATACCCAATCCTCAATCTTCAGTCCTCAATCCTCAATCCTCAGTCCTCAATCCTCAATCCTCAATCCTCAGTCCTCAAACCTCAATTCTGAATCCTCAATCCTGAATCCTCAATCTTCAGCCCCCAGTCCTCAACAATCAGTTGTCAATCCTCAATCCTCAATATAATATCCTCAATTCACAGGTCTCCATACTCAATACTCAACCTGCAATCTTCAAACCTCTATCCACAAACATCAATTTTCATCACTCAACCCTCAACACTCAGTCCCCAATCCTCAATCTTCAATCCTCAATCCTCAATCCACAATTCTCAATCCTCAATCTTCAATCCTCAATCCTCAATCCTCGGTCCTCAATCCTCAATCGTCAATCTCCATTCCTGAATATTCAACCTTCAATCCTGAATCGTCAATCCTCAATCCTCAATCCTCAATCCTCATTCTTCAATCCTCAATACCCAATCCACAATCTTCAATCCTCAATCCTCAATCCTCAATTCTCAGCACTCAATCCTCAGTCCTCAGTCCTCAAACCTCAATTCTGAATCCTCAACCATGCATCCTCAATCTTCAGCCCTCAATCCTCAACAATCTGTTGTCAATCCCCAATCCCCAATAGAATATCCTCAATTCACAGTTTTCAATACTCAATACTCAATCTGCAATCTTCAAAACTCTATCCACAAACATCAATTCTCATCACTCAACCCTGAACGCTCTGTCCTCAATGTTCAATCCTCAATCCTCAATTCTCAATCTTCAATCCTCAATACTGAATCCTCAATCCTCAATCTTAAAACCTCAATACTCAATCTTCAATCCTCAATCCTCAGTCCTCAATCCTGAATCCTCAATCCTCAAACATCAATACTAAACCCTCAGTACCCGTCCTCAATCCACAACACTCAATCCTCGATCCTCAATCTTCAATCATCAATATTCAATCTTCAATCCTCAATCCTCAATCCTCAATACTCAATCCTCAATCCTCAATGTTCAATCCTCAATACCCAATCCTCAATCTTCAATCCTCAATCCTCAATCCAAAATCCTCAATCCTCAATCTTCAATCCTCAATACTCAATCTTCAATTCTAAATCCTCAATCCTCGGTCCTCAATCCTCTATCGTCAATCTCCAATCCTGAATACTCAACCTTCAATCCTCAATCCTCAATCCTCAATCCTCAATCCTCAATGCTCATTCTTCAATCCTCAATACACAATCCTCAAACTTCAATCCTCAATCCTCAATCCTCATTCTCAACCCTCGATCCTCAGTCCTCAGTCCTCAAACCTTAATTCTGAATCCTCAATCCTGCATCCTCAATCTTCAGCCCTCAGTCCTCAACAATCAGTTGTCAATCCTCAATCCCCAATAGAATATCCTCAATTCACAGTTTTCAATACTCAATACTCAATCTGCAATCTTCAAATCTCTATCCACAAACAGCAATTCGCAACACTCAACCCTGAACGCTCAGACCTCAATGTTCTATCCTCAATCCTCAATTCTCAATCTTCAATCCTCAATACTGAATCTTCAATCCTCAATCCTCAATCCTCAATCCTCAATCCACAATCCTCAGTAATCAATCCTCAATCTTCAATACTCAATCGTCAATCCTCAGTCCTCAATCCTCAATCCTCAATTCTCGTTCCTCAAACCTCAATCCTCAACCCTCAGTCCTCATCCTCAATTCTCAATCCTCAATCCTCAATCCTCAGACCTCAAACATCAATATTCAACCCTCAGTCCTCGTCCTCAATCCGCAACCCTCAATCCTCAATCCCCAATCCTCAATCTTCAATCCTCAATCCTCAGTTCTCAAAACTCAATCCTCAATCCTCAATGTTCAATCCTCAATACCCAATCCTCAATCTTCAGTCCTCAATCCTCAATCCTCAGTCCTCAATCCTCAATCCTCAATCCTCAGTCCTCAAACCTCAATTCTGAATCCTCAATCCTGAATCCTCAATCTTCAGCCCCCAGTCCTCAACAATCAGTTGTCAATCCTCAATCCTCAATATAATATCCTCAATTCACAGGTCTCCATACTCAATACTCAACCTGCAATCTTCAAACCTCTATCCACAAACATCAATTTTCATCACTCAACCCTCAACACTCAGTCCCCAATCCTCAATCTTCAATCCTCAATCCTCAATCCACAATTCTCAATCCTCAATCTTCAATCCTCAATCCTCAATCCTCGGTCCTCAATCCTCAATCGTCAATCTCCATTCCTGAATATTCAACCTTCAATCCTGAATCGTCAATCCTCAATCCTCAATCCTCAATCCTCATTCTTCAATCCTCAATACCCAATCCACAATCTTCAATCCTCAATCCTCAATCCTCAATTCTCAGCACTCAATCCTCAGTCCTCAGTCCTCAAACCTCAATTCTGAATCCTCAACCATGCATCCTCAATCTTCAGCCCTCAATCCTCAACAATCTGTTGTCAATCCCCAATCCCCAATAGAATATCCTCAATTCACAGTTTTCAATACTCAATACTCAATCTGCAATCTTCAAAACTCTATCCACAAACATCAATTCTCATCACTCAACCCTGAACGCTCTGTCCTCAATGTTCAATCCTCAATCCTCAATTCTCAATCTTCAATCCTCAATACTGAATCCTCAATCCTCAATCTTAAAACCTCAATACTCAATCTTCAATCCTCAATCCTCAGTCCTCAATCCTGAATCCTCAATCCTCAAACATCAATACTAAACCCTCAGTACCCGTCCTCAATCCACAACACTCAATCCTCGATCCTCAATCTTCAATCATCAATATTCAATCTTCAATCCTCAATCCTCAATCCTCAATACTCAATCCTCAATCCTCAATGTTCAATCCTCAATACCCAATCCTCAATCTTCAATCCTCAATCCTCAATCCAAAATCCTCAATCCTCAATCTTCAATCCTCAATACTCAATCTTCAATTCTAAATCCTCAATCCTCGGTCCTCAATCCTCTATCGTCAATCTCCAATCCTGAATACTCAACCTTCAATCCTCAATCCTCAATCCTCAATCCTCAATCCTCAATGCTCATTCTTCAATCCTCAATACACAATCCTCAAACTTCAATCCTCAATCCTCAATCCTCATTCTCAACCCTCGATCCTCAGTCCTCAGTCCTCAAACCTTAATTCTGAATCCTCAATCCTGCATCCTCAATCTTCAGCCCTCAGTCCTCAACAATCAGTTGTCAATCCTCAATCCCCAATAGAATATCCTCAATTCACAGTTTTCAATACTCAATACTCAATCTGCAATCTTCAAATCTCTATCCACAAACAGCAATTCGCAACACTCAACCCTGAACGCTCAGACCTCAATGTTCTATCCTCAATCCTCAATTCTCAATCTTCAATCCTCAATACTGAATCTTCAATCCTCAATCCTCAATCCTCAATCCTCAATCCTCAATCCTCAGTAATCAATCCTCAATCTTCAATACTCAATCGTCAATCCTCAGTCCTCAATCCTCAATCCTCAATTCTCGTTCCTCAAACCTCAATCCTCAACCCTCAGTCCTCATCCTCAATTCTCAATTCTCAATCCTCAATCCTCAATCCTCAACCTTCAGTCCTCAATAATCAATCTCCAATCCTAGATCCTCAATCCCCAATCCTCAATCCTTAATACTCAATCTTCAATCCTCAATCCCCAGTCCTCTATCTTCAATCCTCAATGCTCAATCCTTAATCCTAAGTCCACAATCTTCAGCCCTCAGTCCTCAACAATCAGTTGTCAATCCTCAATCCTCAATAGAATATCCTCAATTCACAGGTCTCAATACTCAATACTCAGCCTGAAATCTTCAAATCTCTATCCACAAACATCAATACTCATCACTCAACCCTCAACACTCTGTCCCCAATCGTCAATCTTAAATCCTCAATACTCAACCCACAATCCTCAATCCTCAATCTTCAATCCTCAATCCTCAATCCTCAATCCTCAATCCTCAATCCTCATTCTTCATTCCTCAATACCCAATCCTCAATCTTCAATCCTCAATCCTCAATCCCCAATTCTCAATCCTCAATCCTCAATCCTCTGACCTCAAACATCAATATTCAACCCTCAGTCCTCGTCCTCAATCCGTAACCCTCAATCCTCAATCCCCAATCCTCAATCTTCAATCCTCAATCCTCAGTTCTCAAAACTCAATCCTCAATGTTCAATCCTCAATACCCAATCCTCAATCTTCAATCCTCAATCCTCAATCCTCAATCCTCAATCCTCAATACTCAATCCTCAATCCTCAGACCTCAAACCTCAATCCTGAATCCTCAATCCTGAATCCTCAATCTTCAGCCCTCAGTCCTCAACAATCAGTTGTCAATCCTCAATCCTCAATATAATATCCTCAATTCACAGGTCTCAATACTCAATACTCAACCTGCAATCTTCAAATCTCTATCCACAAACATCAATTCTCATCACTCAACCCTCAACACTCAGTCCCCAATCCTCAATCCTCAATCCTCAATCCTCAATCCTCAATCCTCATTCCTCAATCCTCAATACCCAATCCTCAATCTTCAATCCTCAACCCTCAATCCTCAATTCTCAATCCTCAACCCTCAGTCCTCAGTCCTCAAACTTCAATCCTCAACCCTCAGCCCTCATCCTCAATCCTCAATCCTCAATACTCAATCCTCAACCTTCAATCCTCAATACTCAATCTTCAATAATCAATCCTCAATTCTCAATCCTCAATGCTCAATCCTCAATCCTCAGTTCTCAAAACTCAATCCTCAATCCTCAGACCTCAAACATCAATATTCAACCCTCAGTCCTCGTCCTCAATCCGCAACCCTCAATCCTCAATCCCCAATCCTCAATCTTCAATCCTCAATCCTCAGTTCTCAAAACTCAATCCTCAATCCTCAATGTTCAATCCTCAATACCCAATCCTCAATCTTCAGTCCTCAATCCTCAATCCTCAGTCCTCAATCCTCAATCCTCAATCCTCAGTCCTCAAACCTCAATTCTGAATCCTCAATCCTGAATCCTCAATCTTCAGCCCCCAGTCCTCAACAATCAGTTGTCAATCCTCAATCCTCAATATAATATCCTCAATTCACAGGTCTCCATACTCAATACTCAACCTGCAATCTTCAAACCTCTATCCACAAACATCAATTTTCATCACTCAACCCTCAACACTCAGTCCCCAATCCTCAATCTTCAATCCTCAATCCTCAATCCACAATTCTCAATCCTCAATCTTCAATCCTCAATCCTCAATCCTCGGTCCTCAATCCTCAATCGTCAATCTCCATTCCTGAATATTCAACCTTCAATCCTGAATCGTCAATCCTCAATCCTCAATCCTCAATCCTCATTCTTCAATCCTCAATACCCAATCCACAATCTTCAATCCTCAATCCTCAATCCTCAATTCTCAGCACTCAATCCTCAGTCCTCAGTCCTCAAACCTCAATTCTGAATCCTCAACCATGCATCCTCAATCTTCAGCCCTCAATCCTCAACAATCTGTTGTCAATCCCCAATCCCCAATAGAATATCCTCAATTCACAGTTTTCAATACTCAATACTCAATCTGCAATCTTCAAAACTCTATCCACAAACATCAATTCTCATCACTCAACCCTGAACGCTCTGTCCTCAATGTTCAATCCTCAATCCTCAATTCTCAATCTTCAATCCTCAATACTGAATCCTCAATCCTCAATCTTAAAACCTCAATACTCAATCTTCAATCCTCAATCCTCAATCCTCAATCCTCAATCCTCAATCCTCAATCTTCAATCCTCAATACTCAATCTTCAATCCTCAATCCTCAATCCTCAATCCTCAATCGTCATTCTTCAATCCTCAACACTCAATCCTCAATCTTCAATCCTCAATCCTCAGTCCTCAATTCTCAATGCTCAATCCTCAATCCTCAGACCTCAAACATCAATACTCAACCCTCAGTCGTCGTACTCAATTCTCAATTCTCAATCCTCAATCCTCAATACTCAACCTTCAATCCTCACTAATCAATCTCCAATCCTAGATCCTCAATCCCCAATCCTCAATCCTTAATCCTCAATATTCAATCCTCAATCCCCAGTCCTCAATCTTAAATCCTCAATGCTCAATCATCAATCCTCAATCCTCAGTCCTCAATCCTGAATCCTCAATCCTCAAACATCAATACTAAACCCTCAGTACCCGTCCTCAATCCACAACACTCAATCCTCGATCCTCAATCTTCAATCATCAATATTCAATCTTCAATCCTCAATCCTCAATCCTCAATACTCAATCCTCAATCCTCAATGTTCAATCCTCAATACCCAATCCTCAATCTTCAATCCTCAAGCCTCAATCCAAAATCCTCAATCCTCAATCTTCAATCCTCAATACTCAATCTTCAATTCTAAATCCTCAATCCTCGGTCCTCAATCCTCAATCGTCAATCTCCAATCCTGAATACTCAACCTTCAATCCTCAATCCTCAATCCTCAATCCTCAATCCTCAATGCTCATTCTTCAATCCTCAATAGACAATCCTCAAACTTCAATCCTCAATCCTCAATCCTCATTCTCAACCCTCGATCCTCAGTCCTCAGTCCTCAAACCTTAATTCTGAATCCTCAATCCTGCATCCTCAATCTTCAGCCCTCAGTCCTCAACAATCAGTTGTCAATCCTCAATCCCCAATAGAATATCCTCAATTCACAGTTTTCAATACTCAATACTCAATCTGCAATCTTCAAATCTCTATCCACAAACAGCAATTCGCAACACTCAACCCTGAACGCTCAGACCTCAATGTTCTATCCTCAATCCTCAATTCTCAATCTTCAATCCTCAATACTGAATCTTCAATCCTCAATCCTCAATCCTCAATCCTCAATCCTCAATCCTCAGTAATCAATCCTCAATCTTCAATACTCAATCGTCAATCCTCAGTCCTCAATCCTCAATCCTCAATTCTCGTTCCTCAAACCTCAATCCTCAACCCTCAGTCCTCATCCTCAATTCTCAATTCTCAATCCTCAATCCTCAATCCTCAACCTTCAGTCCTCAATAATCAATCTCCAATCCTAGATCCTCAATCCCCAATCCTCAATCCTTAATACTCAATCTTCAATCCTCAATCCCCAGTCCTCTATCTTCAATCCTCAATGCTCAATCCTTAATCCTAAATCCACAATCTTCAGCCCTCAGTCCTCAACAATCAGTTGTCAATCCTCAATCCTCAATAGAATATCCTCAATTCACAGGTCTCAATACTCAATACTCAGCCTGAAATCTTCAAATCTCTATCCACAAACATCAATTCTCATCACTCAACCCTCAACACTCTGTACCCAATCGTCAATCTTAAATCCTCAATACTCAACCCACAATCCTCAATCCTCAATCTTCAATCCTCAATCCTCAATCCTCAATCCTCAATCCTCAATCCTCATTCTTCATTCCTCAATACCCAATCCTCAATCTTCAATCCTCAATCCTCAATCCCCAATTCTCAATCCTCAATCCTCAATCCTCTGACCTCAAACATCAATATTCAACCCTCAGTCCTCGTCCTCAATCCGTAACCCTCAATCCTCAATCCCCAATCCTCAATCTTCAATCCTCAATCCTCAGTTCTCAAAACTCAATCCTCAATGTTCAATCCTCAATACCCAATCCTCAATCTTCAATCCTCAATCCTCAATCCTCAATCCTCAATCCTCAATACTCAATCCTCAATCCTCAGACCTCAAACCTCAATCCTGAATCCTCAATCCTGAATCCTCAATCTTCAGCCCTCAGTCCTCAACAATCAGTTGTCAATCCTGAATCCTCAATATAATATCCTCAATTCACAGGTCTCAATACTCAATACTCAACCTGCAATCTTCAAATCTCTATCCACAAACATCAATTCTCATCACTCAACCCTCAACACTCAGTCCCCAATCCTCAATCCTCAATCCTCAATCCTCAATCCTCAATCCTCATTCCTCAATCCTCAATACCCAATCCTCAATCTTCAATCCTCAACCCTCAATCCTCAATTCTCAATCCTCAACCCTCAGTCCTCAGTCCTCAAACTTCAATCCTCAACCCTCAGCCCTCATCCTCAATCCTCAATCCTCAATACTCAATCCTCAACCTTCAATCCTCAATACTCAATCTTCAATAATCAATCCTCAATTCTCAATCCTCAATGCTCAATCCTCAATCCTCAGTTCTCAAAACTCAATCCTCAATCCTCAGACCTCAAACATCAATATTCAACCCTCAGTCCTCGTCCTCAATCCGCAACCCTCAATCCTCAATCCCCAATCCTCAATCTTCAATCCTCAATCCTCAGTTCTCAAAACTCAATCCTCAATCCTCAATGTTCAATCCTCAATACCCAATCCTCAATCTTCAGTCCTCAATCCTCAATCCTCAGTCCTCAATCCTCAATCCTCAATCCTCAGTCCTCAAACCTCAATTCTGAATCCTCAATCCTGAATCCTCAATCTTCAGCCCCCAGTCCTCAACAATCAGTTGTCAATCCTCAATCCTCAATATAATATCCTCAATTCACAGGTCTCCATACTCAATACTCAACCTGCAATCTTCAAACCTCTATCCACAAACATCAATTTTCATCACTCAACCCTCAACACTCAGTCCCCAATCCTCAATCTTCAATCCTCAATCCTCAATCCACAATTCTCAATCCTCAATCTTCAATCCTCAATCCTCAATCCTCGGTCCTCAATCCTCAATCGTCAATCTCCATTCCTGAATATTCAACCTTCAATCCTGAATCGTCAATCCTCAATCCTCAATCCTCAATCCTCATTCTTCAATCCTTAATACCCAATCCACAATCTTCAATCCTCAATCCTCAATCCTCAATTCTCAGCACTCAATCCTCAGTCCTCAGTCCTCAAACCTCAATTCTGAATCCTCAACCATGCATCCTCAATCTTCAGCCCTCAATCCTCAACAATCTGTTGTCAATCCCCAATCCCCAATAGAATATCCTCAATTCACAGTTTTCAATACTCAATACTCAATCTGCAATCTTCAAAACTCTATCCACAAACATCAATTCTCATCACTCAACCCTGAACGCTCTGTCCTCAATGTTCAATCCTCAATCCTCAATTCTCAATCTTCAATCCTCAATACTGAATCCTCAATCCTCAATCTTAAAACCTCAATACTCAATCTTCAATCCTCAATCCTCAATCCTCAATCCTCAATCCTCAATCCTCAATCTTCAATCCTCAATACTCAATCTTCAATCCTCAATCCTCAATCCTCAATCCTCAATCGTCATTCTTCAATCCTCAACACTCAATCCTCAATCTTCAATCCTCAATCCTCAGTCCTCAATTCTCAATGCTCAATCCTCAATCCTCAGACCTCAAACATCAATACTCAACCCTCAGTCGTCGTACTCAATTCTCAATTCTCAATCCTCAATCCTCAATACTCAACCTTCAATCCTCACTAATCAATCTCCAATCCTAGATCCTCAATCCCCAATCCTCAATCCTTAATCCTCAATATTCAATCCTCAATCCCCAGTCCTCAATCTTAAATCCTCA
Organism: Calliopsis andreniformis; assembly: GCF_051401765.1. Lineage (NCBI taxonomy): Eukaryota > Metazoa > Arthropoda > Insecta > Hymenoptera > Andrenidae > Calliopsis > Calliopsis andreniformis. Next base: position 3,686,110 of record NW_027480440.1, read on the forward strand.
ATGCTCAATCATCAATCCTCAATCCTCAGTCCTCAATCCTGAATCCTCAATCCTCAAACATCAATACTAAACCCTCAGTACCCGTCCTCAATCCACAACACTCAATCCTCGATCCTCAATCTTCAATCATCAATATTCAATCTTCAATCCTCAATCCTCAATCCTCAATACTCAATCCTCAATCCTCAATGTTCAATCCTCAATACCCAATCCTCAATCTTCAATCCTCAATCCTCAATCCAAAATCCTCAATCCTCAATCTTCAATCCTCAATACTCAATCTTCAATTCTAAATCCTCAATCCTCGGTCCTCAATCCTCAATCGTCAATCTCCAATCCTGAATACTCAACCTTCAATCCTCAATCCTCAATCCTCAATCCTCAATCCTCAATGCTCATTCTTCAATCCTCAATACACAATCCTCAAACTTCAATCCTCAATCCTCAATCCTCATTCTCAACCCTCGATCCTCAGTCCTCAGTCCTCAAACCTTAATTCTGAATCCTCAATCCTGCATCCTCAATCTTCAGCCCTCAGTCCTCAACAATCAGTTGTCAATCCTCAATCCCCAATAGAATATCCTCAATTCACAGTTTTCAATACTCAATACTCAATCTGCAATCTTCAAATCTCTATCCACAAACAGCAATTCGCAACACTCAACCCTGAACGCTCAGACCTCAATGTTCTATCCTCAATCCTCAATTCTCAATCTTCAATCCTCAATACTGAATCTTCAATCCTCAATCCTCAATCCTCAATCCTCAATCCTCAATCCTCAGTAATCAATCCTCAATCTTCAATACTCAATCGTCAATCCTCAGTCCTCAATCCTCAATCCTCAATTCTCGTTCCTCAAACCTCAATCCTCAACCCTCAGTCCTCATCCTCAATTCTCAATTCTCAATCCTCAATCCTCAATCCTCAACCTTCAGTCCTCAATAATCAATCTCCAATCCTAGATCCTCAATCCCCAATCCTCAATCCTTAATACTCAATCTTCAATCCTCAATCCCCAGTCCTCTATCTTCAATCCTCAATGCTCAATCCTTAATCCTAAATCCACAATCTTCAGCCCTCAGTCCTCAACAATCAGTTGTCAATCCTCAATCCTCAATAGAATATCCTCAATTCACAGGTCTCAATACTCAATACTCAGCCTGAAATCTTCAAATCTCTATCCACAAACATCAATTCTCATCACTCAACCCTCAACACTCTGTCCCCAATCGTCAATCTTAAATCCTCAATACTCAACCCACAATCCTCAATCCTCAATCTTCAATCCTCAATCCTCAATCCTCAATCCTCAATCCTCAATCCTCATTCTTCATTCCTCAATACCCAATCCTCAATCTTCAATCCTCAATCCTCAGTCCCCAATTCTCAATCCTCAATCCTCAATCCTCTGACCTCAAACATCAATATTCAACCCTCAGTCCTCGTCCTCAATCCGTAACCCTCAATCCTCAATCCCCAATCCTCAGTCTTCAATCCTCAATCCTCAGTTCTCAAAACTCAATCCTCAATCTTCAATCCTCAATCCTCAATCCTCAATCCTCAATCCTCAATACTCAATCCTCCATCCTCAGACCTCAAACCTCAATCCTGTATCCTCAATCCTGAATCCTCAATCTTCAGCCCTCAGTCCTCAACAATCAGTTGTCAATCCTCAATCCTCAATATAATATCCTCAATTCACAGGTCTCAATACTCAATACTCAACCTGCAATCTTAAAATCTCTATCCACAAACATCAATTCTCATCACTCAACCCTCAACACTCAGTCCCCAATCCTCAATCCTCAATCCTCAATCCTCAATCCTCAATCCTCATTCCTCAATCCTCAATACCCAATCCTCAATCTTCAATCCTCAACCCTCAATCCTCAATTCTCAATCCTCAACCCTCAGTCCTCAGTCCTCAAACTTCAATCCTCAACCCTCAGCCCTCATCCTCAATCCTCAATCCTCAATACTCAATCCTCAACCTTCAATCCTCAATACTCAATCTTCAATAATCAATCCTCAATTCTCAATCCTCAATGCTCAATCCTCAATCGTCAATACTCAACCCCAATCCTCAATCTTCAATCCTCAATCCTCAATCCTCAACACTCAGTCCCCAATCCTCAATCTTCAATCCTCAATCCTCAATCCTCAATCCTCAATCCTCAATCCTCGTTCTTCAATCCTCAATACCCAATCCTCAATCTCCAATCCTCAATCCTCAATCCTCAATTCTCAACCCTCGATCCTCAGTCCTCAGTCCTCAAACCTCAATTCTGAATCCTCAATCGTGCATCCTCAATCTTCAGCCCTCAGTCCTCAACAATCTGTTGTCAATCCCGAATCCCCAATAGAATATCCTCAATTCACAGTTTTCAATACTCAATACTCAATCTGCAATCTTCAAAACTCTATCCACAAACATCAATTCTCATCACTCAACCCTGAACGCTCTGTCCTCAATGTTCAATCCTCAATCCTCAATTCTCAATCTTCAATCCTCAATACTGAATCCTCAATCCTCAATCTTAAAACCTCAATACTCAATCTTCAATCCTCAATCCTCAATCCTCAATCCTCAATCCTCAATCCTCAATCCTCAATCTTCAATCCTCAATACTCAATCTTCAATCCTCAATCGTCATTCTTCAATCCTCAACACCCAATTCTCAATCTTCAATCCTCAATCCTCAGTCCTCAATTCTCAATGCTCAATCGTCAATCCTCAGACCTCAAACATCAATACTCAACCCTCAGTCGTCGTACTCAATTCTCAATTCTCAATCCTCAATCCTCAATACTCAACCTTCAATCCTCAATAATCAATCTCCTATCCTAGATCCTCAATCCCCAATCCTCAATCCTTAATCGTCAATATTCAATCCTCAATCCCCAGTCCTCAATCTTAAATCCTCAATGCTCAATCATCAATCCTCAATCCTCAGTCCTCAATCCTGAATCCTCAATCCTCAGACATCAATACTAAACCCTCAGTACCCGTCCTCAATCCACAACACTCAATCCTCGATCCTCAATCTTCAATCATCAATATTCAATCTTCAATCCTCAATCCTCAATCCTCAATACTCAATCCTCAATCCTCAATGTTCAATCCTCAATACGCAATCCTCAATCTTCAATCCTCAATCCTCAATCCACAATCCCCAATCCTCAATCTTCAATCCTCAATCCTCAGTTCTCAAAACTCAATCCTCAATCCTCAATGTTCAATCCTCAATACCCAATCCTCAATCCTTAATACTCAATCTTCAATCCTCAATCCCCAGTCCTCTATCTTCAATCCTCAATGCTCAATCCTTAATCCTAAATCCACAATCTTCAGACCTCAGTCCTCAACAATCAGTTGTCAATCCTCAATCCTCAATAGAATATCCTCAATTCACAGGTCTCAATACTCAATACTCAGCCTGAAATCTTCAAATCTCTATCCACAAACATCAATTCTCATCACTCAACCCTCAACACTCAGTCCCCAATCGTCAATCTTAAATCCTCAATACTCAACCCACAATCCTCAATCCTCAACCTTCAATCCTCAATCCTCAATCCTCAATCCTCAATCCTCAATCCTCAATCCTCATTCTTCATTCCTCAATACCCAATCCTCAATCTTCAATCCTCAATCCTCAGTCCCCAACTCTCAATCCTCAATCCTCAATCCTCAGACCTCAAACATCAATATTCAACCCTCAGTCCTCGTCCTCAATCCGCAACCCTCAATCCTCAATCCCCAATCCTCAATCTTCAATCCTCAATCCTCAGTTCTCAAAACTCAATCCTCAATCCTCAATGTTCAATCCTCAATACCCAATCCTCAATCTTCAATCCTCAATCCTCAATCCTCAATCCTCAATCCTCAATCCTCAATCCTCAGTCCTCAAACCTCATTCCTGAATCCTCAATCCTGAATCCTCAATCTTCAGCCCTCAGTCCTCAACAATCAGTTGTCAATCCTCAATCCTCAATAAAATATCCTCAATTCACAGGTCTCAATACTCAATACTCAACCTGCAATCTTCAAATCTCTATCCACAAACATCAATTCTCATCACTCAACCCTCAACACTCAGTCCCCAATCCTCAATCTTCAATCCTCAATCCTCAATCCACAATTCTCAATCCTCAATCTTCAATCCTCAATACTCAATCTTCAATCCTCAATCCTCAATCCTCGGTCCTCAATCCTCAATCGTCAATCTCCAATCCTGAATACTCAACCTTCAATCCTGAATCGTCAATCCTCAATCCTCAATCCTCAATCCTCATTCTTCAATCCTCAATACCCAATCCACAATTTTCAATCCTCAATCCTCAATTCTCAACCCTCAATCCTCAGTCCTCAGTCCTCAAACTTCAATTCTGAATCCTCAACCCTCAATCGTCAATCCTCAATCCTCAATCCTCAATCGTCAGTCTTCAATCCTCAATATTCAATCTTCAATCCTCAATCCTCAATCCTCAATCCTCAATCCTCAATCCTCAATCCTCAATCCTCAATCTTCAATCCTCAATACTCAGTCTACAATCTTCAATCCTCAATCCTCAATCCTAAATCCTCATTCTTCAATCCTCAATCCTCAATCCTCAATCCTCAATTCTCAACCCTCGATCCTCAGTCCTCAGTCCTCAAACCTCAATTCTGAATCCTCAATCGTGCATCCTCAATCTTCAGCCCTCAGTCCTCAACAATCAGTTGTCAATCCTCAATCCCCACTAGAATATCCTCAATTCACAGATTTCAATACACAATACTCCATCTGCAATCTTCAAATCTCTATCCACAAACATCAATTCTCATCACTCAACCCTGAACGCTCTGTCCTCAATGTTCAATCCTCAATCCTCAATTCTCAATCTTCAACCCTCAATACTGAATCTTCAATCCTCAATCCTCAATCCTCAATCCTCACTCCTCAATCCACAATCCTCAATCCTCAATCTTCAATCCTCAATCCTCATCCTTCAATCCTCAATACTCAATCCTCAATCTTCAAACCTCAATCCTCAATCTTCAATCCTCAATCCTCAATCCTCAATCCTCAATCCTCATTCTTCAATCCTCAATACCCAATCCTCAATCTTCAATCATCAATCCTCAATCCTCAATTCTCAATCCTCAATCCTCAATCCTCAGACCTCAAACATCAATACTAAACCCTCAGTCCTCGTCCTCAATCCACAACCCTCAATCCTCGATCCTCAGTCTTCAATCGTCAATATTCAATCTTCAATCCTCAATCCTCAATCCTCAATCCTCAATCCTCAATCCTCATTCCTCATTCTTCAATCCTCAATACCCAATCCTCAATCTTCAATCCTCAATCCTCAATCCTCAATTCTCAACCCTCGACCCTCAGTCCTCAGTCCTCAAACCTCAATTCTGAATCCTCAATCGTGCATCCTCAATCTTCAGCCCTCAGTCCTCAACAATCAGTTGTCAATCCTCAACCCCAATAGAATATCCTCAATTCACAGTTTTCAATACTCTATACTCAATCTGCAATCTTCAAATCTCTATACACAAACATCAATTCTCATCACTCAACACTGAACGCTCAGTCCTCAATGTTCAATACTCAATCCTCAATTCCCAATCTTCAATCCTCAATACTGAATATTCAATCCTCAATCCTCAATCCTCAATCCTCAATCCTCAATCCTCAATCCTCAATCCTCAATCCTCAGTAATCAATCCTCAATCTTCAATACTCAATCGTCAATCGTCAGTCCTCAATCCTCAATCCTCAATTCTCGTTCCTGAAATCTCAATCCTCAACCCTCAGTCCTCATCCTCAATTCTCATTTCTCAATCCTCAATCCTCAATCCTCAATCTTCAATCCTCAATAATCAATCTCCAATCCTAGATCCTCAATCCCCAATCCTCAATCCTTAATCCTCAATCTTCAATCCTCAATCCCCAGTCCTCAATCTTCAATCCTCATGCTCAATCCTCAATCCTCAATCCTCAGTCCTCAATCCTCAATCCTCAATCCTCAAACCTCATTCTTCATTCCTCAATACCCAATCCTCAATCTTCAATCCTCAATCCTCAATCCTCAATTCTCAATCCTCAATCCTCAATCCTCAGACCTCAAACATCAATATTCAACCCTCAGTCCTCGTCCTCAATCCGCAACCCTCAATCCTCAATCCCAAATCCTCAATCTTCAATCCTCAATCCTCAGTTCTCAAAACTCAATCCTCAATCCTCAATGTTCAATCCTCAATACCCAATCCTGAATCTTCAGTCCTCAATCCTCAATCCTCAATCCTCAATCCTCAATCCTCAGTAATCAATCCTCAATCTTCAATACTCAATCGTCAATCCTCAGTCCTCAGTCCTCAATCCTCAATTCTCGTTCCTCAAACCTCAATCCTCAACCCTCAGTCCTCATCCTCAATTCTCAATTCTCAATCCTCAATCCTCAATCCTCAACCTGCAATCCTCAATAATCAATCTCCAATCCTAGATCCTCAATCCCCAATCCTCAATCCTTAATACTCAATCTTCAACCCTCAATCCCCAGTCCTCTATCTTCAATCCTCAATGCTCAATCCTTAATCCTAAATCCACTATCTTCAGCCCTCAGTCCTCAACAATCAGTTGTCAATCCTCAATCCTCAATAGAATATCCTCAATTCACAGGTCTCAATACTCAATACTCAGCCTGAAATCTTCAAATCTCTATCCACAAACATCAATTCTCATCACTCAACCCTCAACACTCAGTCCCCAATCGTCAATCTTAAATCCTCAATACTCAACCCACAATCCTCAATCCTCAATCTTCAATCCTCAATCCTCAATCCTCAATCCTCAATCCTCAATCCTCATTCTTCATTCCTCAATACCCAATCCTCAATCTTCAATCCTCAATCCTCAATCCCCAATTCTCAATCCTCAATCCTCAATCCTCTGACCTCAAACATCAATATTCAACCCTCAGTCCTCGTCCTCAATCCGCAACCCTCAATCCTCAATCCCCAATCCTCAATCTTCAATCCTCAATCCTCAGTTCTCAAAACTCAATCCTCAATCCTCAATGTTCAATCCTCAATACCCAATCCTCAATCTTCTATCCTCAATCCTCAATCCTCAATCCTCAAGCCTCAATCCTCAATCCTCAATCCTCAATCCTTAATCCTGAATCCTCAATCCTCGTTCTTCAATCCTCAATACCCAATCCTCAATCTTCAATCCTCAATCCTCAATCCTCAATTCTCAACCCTCGATCCTCAGTCCTCAGTCCTCAAACCTCAATTCTGAATCCTCAATCGTGCATCCTCAATCTTCAGCCCTCAGTCCTCAACAATCTGTTGTCAATCCTCAATCCTCAATAGAATATCCTCAATTCACAGGTCTCAATACTCAATACTCAGCCTGAAATCTTCAAATCTCTATCCACAAACATCAATTCTCATCACTCAACCCTCAACACTCAGTCCCCAATCGTCAATCTTAAATCCTCAATACTCAACCCACAATCCTCAATCCTCAATCTTCAATCCTCAATCCTCAATCCTCAATCCTCAATCCTCAATCCTCAATCCTCAATCCTCATTCTTCATTCCTCAATACCCAATCCTCAATCTTCAATCCTCAATCCTCAATCCCCAATTCTCAATCCTCAATCCTCAATCCTCTGACCTCAAACATCAATATTCAACCCTCAGTCCTCGTCCTCAATCCGCAACCCTCAATCCTCAATCCCCAATCCTCAATCTTCAATCCTCAATCCTCAGTTCTCAAAACTCAATCCTCAATCCTCAATGTTCAATCCTCAATACCCAATCCTCAATCTTCTATCCGCAATCCTCAATCCTCAATCCTCAAGCCTCAATCCTCAATCCTCAATCCTCAATCCTTAATCCTGAATCCTCAATCCTCGTTCTTCAATCCTCAATACCCAATCCTCAATCTTCAATCCTCAATCCTCAATCCTCAATTCTCAACCCTCGATCCTCAGTCCTCAGTCCTCAAACCTCAATTCTGAATCCTCAATCGTGCATCCTCAATCTTCAGCCCTCAGTCCTCAACAATCTGTTGTCAATCCTCAATCCCCACTAGAATATCCTCAATTCACAGATTTCAATACACAATACTCAATCTGCAATCTTCAAATCTCTATCCACAAACATCAATTCTCATCACTCAACCCTGAACGCTCTGTCCTCAATGTTCAATCCTCAATCCTCAATTCTCAATCTTCAATCCTCAATACTGAATCTTCAATCCTCAATCCTCAATCCTCAATCCTCACTCCTCAATCCACAATCCTCAATCCTCAATCCTCAATCCTCAATCCTCATTCTTCAATCCTCAATACCCAATCCTCAATCTTCAATCATCAATCCTCAATCCTCAATTCTCAATCCTCAATCCTCAATCCTCAGACCTCAAACATCAATACTAAACCCTCAGTCCTCGTCCTCAATCCACAACCCTCAATCCTCGATCCTCAGTCTTCAATCGTCAATATTCAATCTTCAATCCTCAATCCTCAATCCTCAATCCTCAATCCTCAATCCTCATTCCTCATTCTTCTATCCTCAATACCCAATCCTCAATCTTCAATCCTCAATCCTCAATCCTCAATTCTCAACCCTCGACCCTCAGTCCTCAGTCCTCAAACCTCAATTCTGAATCCTCAATCGTGCATCCTCAATCTTCAGCCCTCAGTCCTCAACAATCAGTTGTCAATCCTCAATCCCCAATAGAATATCCTCAATTCACAGTTTTCAATACTCTATACTCAATCTGCAAGCTTCAAATCTCTATACACAAACATCAATTCTCATCACTCAACACTGAACACTCAGTCCTCAATGTTCAATCCTCAATCCTCAATTCCCAATCTTCAATCCTTAATACTGAATATTCAATCCTCAATCCTCAATCCTCAATCCTCAATCCTCAATCCTCAATCCTCAATCCTCAATCCTCAATCCTCAGTAATCAATCCTCAATCTTCAATACTCAATCGTCAACCGTCAGTCCTCAATCCTCAATCCTCAATTCTCGTACCTCAAACCTCAATCCTCAACCCTCAGTCCTCATCCTCAATTCTCATTTCTCAATCCTCAATCCTCAATCCTCAATCTTCAATCCTCAATAATCAATCTCCAATCCTATATCCTCAATCCCCAATCCTCAATCCTTAATCCTCAATCTTCAATCCTCAATCCCCAGTCCTCAATCTTCAATCCTCATCCTCAATCCTCAATCCTCAGTCCTCAATCCTCAATCCTCAATTCTCAATCCTCAATCCTCAGTCTTCAATCGTCAATATTCAATCTTCAATCCTCAATCCTCAATCCTCAATCCTCAATCCTCATTCCTCATTCTTCAATCCTCAATACCCAATCCTCAATCTTCAATCCTCAATCCTCAATCCTCAATTCTCAACCCTCGACCCTCAGTCCTCAGTCCTCAAACCTCAATTCTGAATCCTCAATCGTGCATCCTCAATCTTCAGCCCTCAGTCCTCAACAATCAGTTGTCAATCCTCAACCCCAATAGAATATCCTCAATTCACAGTTTTCAATACTCTATACTCAATCTGCAATCTTCAAATCTCTATACACAAACATCAATTCTCATCACTCAACACTGCACGCTCAGTCCTCAATGTTCAATACTCAATCCTCAATTCCCAATCTTCAATCCTCAATACTGAATATTCAATCCTCAATCCTCAATCCTCAATCCTCAATCCTCAATCCTCAATCCTCAATCCTCAATCCTCAGTAATCAATCCTCAATCTTCAATACTCAATCGTCAATCGTCAGTCCTCAATCCTCAATCCTCAATTCTCGTTCCTGAAACCTCAATCCTCAACCCTCTGTCCTCATCCTCAATTCTCATTTCTCAATCCTCAATCCTCAATCCTCAATCTTCAATCCTCAATAAACAATCTCCAATCCCAGATCCTCAATCCCCAATCCTCAATCCTTAATCCTCAATCTTCAATCCTCAATCCCCAGTCCTCAATCTTCAATCCTCAATCCTCAATCCTCAATTCTCAATCCTCAATCCTCAATCCTCAGACCTCAAACATCAATATTCAACCCTCAGTCCTCGTCCTCAATCCGCAACCCTCAATCCTCAATCCCCAATCCTCAATCTTCAATCCTCAATCCTCAGTTCTCAAAACTCAATCCTCAATCCTCAATGTTCAATCCTCAATACCCAATCCTCAATCTTCAGTCCTCAATCCTCAATCCTCAATCCTCAGTCCTCAAACCTCAATTCTGAATCCTCAATCCTGAATCCTCAATCTTCAGCCCCCAGTCCTCAACAATCAGTTGTCAATCCTCAATCCTCAATAGAATATCCTCAATTCACAGGTCTCAATACTCAATACTCAGCCTGAAATCTTCAAATCTCTATCCACAAACATCAATTCTCATCACTCAACCCTCAACACTCAGTCCCCAATCGTCAATCTTAAATCCTCAATACTCAACCCACAATCCTCAATCCTCAATCTTCAATCCTCAATCCTCAATCCTCAATCCTCAATCCTCAATCCTCATTCTTCATTCCTCAATACCCAATCCTCAATCTTCAATCCTCAATCCTCAATCCCCAATTCTCAATCCTCAATCCTCAATCCTCTGACCTCAAACATCAATATTCAACCCTCAGTCCTCGTCCTCAATCCGCAACCCTCAATCCTCAATCCCCAATCCTCAATCTTCAATCCTCAATCCTCAGTTCTCAAAACTCAATCCTCAATCCTCAATGTTCAATCCTCAATACCCAATCCTCAATCTTCAATCCTCAATCCTCAATCCTCAATCCTCAATCCTCAATCCTCAATCCTCAATCCTCAATCCTTAATCCTGAATCCTCAATCCTCGTTCTTCAATCCTCAATACCCAATCCTCAATCTTCAATCCTCAATCCTCAATCCTCAATTCTCAACCCTCGATCCTCAGTCCTCAGTCCTCAAACCTCAATTCTGAATCCTCAATCGTGCATCCTCAATCTTCAGCCCTCAGTCCTCAACAATCTGTTGTCAATCCTCAATCCCCACTAGAATATCCTCAATTCACAGATTTCAATACACAATACTCAATCTGCAATCTTCAAATCTCTATCCACAAACATCAATTATCATCACTCAACCCTGAACGCTCTGTCCTCAATGTTCAATCCTCAATCCTCAATTCTCAATCTTCAATCCTCAATACTGAATCTTCAATCCTCAATCCTCAATCCTCAATCCTCACTCCTCAATCCACAATCCTCAATCCTCAATCTTCAATCCTCAATCCTCATCCTTCAATCCTCAATACTCAATCCTCAATCTTCAAACCTCAATCCTCAATCTTCAATCCTCAATCCTCAATCCTCAATCCTCAATCCTCATTCTTCAATCCTCAATACCCAATCCTCAATCTTCAATCATCAATCCTCAATCCTCAATTCTCAATCCTCAATCCTCAATCCTCAGACCTCAAACATCAATACTAAACCCTCAGTCCTCGTCCTCAATCCACAACCCTCAATCCTCGATCCTCAGTCTTCAATCGTCAATATTCAATCTTCAATCCTCAATCCTCAATCCTCAATCCTCAATCCTCAATCCTCATTCCTCATTCTTCTATCCTCAATACCCAATCCTCAATCTTCAATCCTCAATCCTCAATCCTCAATTCTCAACCCTCGACCCTCAGTCCTCAGTCCTCAAACCTCAATTCTGAATCCTCAATCGTGCATCCTCAATCTTCAGCCCTCAGTCCTCAACAATCAGTTGTCAATCCTCAATCCCCAATAGAATATCCTCAATTCACAGTTTTCAATACTCTATACTCAATCTGCAAGCTTCAAATCTCTATACACAAACATCAATTCTCATCACTCAACACTGAACGCTCAGTCCTCAATGTTCAATCCTCAATCCTCAATTCCCAATCTTCAATCCTTAATACTGAATATTCAATCCTCAATCCTCAATCCTCAATCCTCAATCCTCAATCCTCAATCCTCAATCCTCAATCCTCAGTAATCAATCCTCAATCTTCAATACTCAATCGTCAACCGTCAGTCCTCAATCCTGAATCCTCAATTCTCGTACCTCAAACCTCAATCCTCAATTCTCGTACCTCAAACCTCAATCCTCAACCCTCAGTCCTCATCCTCAATTCTCATTTCTCAATCCTCAATCCTCAATCCTCAATCTTCAATCCTCAATAATCAATCTCCAATCCTAGATCCTCAATCCCCAATCCTCAATCCTTAATCCTCAATCTTCAATCCTCAATCCCCAGTCCTCAATCTTCAATCCTCATCCTCAATCCTCAATCCTCAGTCCTCAATCCTCAATCCTCAATTCTCAATCCTCAATCCTCAGTCTTCAATCGTCAATATTCAATCTTCAATCCTCAATCCTCAATCCTCAATCCTCAATCCTCATTCCTCATTCTTCAATCCTCAATACCCAATCCTCAATCTTCAATCCTCAATCCTCAATCCTCAATTCTCAACCCTCGACCCTCAGTCCTCAGTCCAAAACCTCAATTCTGAATCCTCAATCGTGCTTCCCAATCTTCAGCCCTCAGTCCTCAACAATCAGTTGTCAATCCTCAACCCCAATAGAATATCCTCAATTCACAGTTTTCAATACTCTATACTCAATCTGCAATCTTCAAATCTCTATACACAAACATCAATTCTCATCACTCAACACTGCACGCTCAGTCCTCAATGTTCAATACTCAATCCTCAATTCCCAATCTTCAATCCTCAATACTGAATATTCAATCCTCAATCCTCAATCCTCAATCCTCAATCCTCAATCCTCAATCCTCAATCCTCAATCCTCAGTAATCAATCCTCAATCTTCAATACTCAATCGTCAATCGTCAGTCCTCAATCCTCAATCCTCAATTCTCGTTCCTGAAACCTCAATCCTCAACCCTCTGTCCTCATCCTCAATTCTCATTTCTCAATCCTCAATCCTCAATCCTCAATCTTCAATCCTCAATAATCAATCTCCAATCCTAGATCCTCAATCCCCAATCCACAATCCTTAATCCTCAATCTTCAATCCTCAATCCCCAGTCCTCAATCTTCAATCCTCAATCCTCAATCCTCAATTCTCAATCCTCAATCCTCAATCCTCAGACCTCAAACATCAATATTCAACCCTCAGTCCTCGTCCTCAATCCGCAACCCTCAATCCTCAATCCCCAATCCTCAATCTTCAATCCTCAATCCTCAGTTCTCAAAACTCAATCCTCAATCCTCAATGTTCAATCCTCAATACCCAATCCTCAATCTTCAGTCCTCAATCCTCAATCCTCAATCCTCAGTCCTCAAACCTCAATTCTGAATCCTCAATCCTGAATCCTCAATCTTCAGCCCCCAGTCCTCAACAATCAGTTGTCAATCCTCAATCCTCAATATAATATCCTCAATTCACAGGTCTCCATACTCAATACTCAACCTGCAATCTTCAAACCTCTATCCACAAACATCAATTTTCATCACTCAACCGTCAACACTCAGTCCCCAATCCTCAATCTTCAATCCTCAATCCTCAATCCACAATTCTCAATCCTCAATCTTCAATCCTCAATCCTCAATCCTCGGTCCTCAATCCTCAATCGTCAATCTCCATTCCTGAATACTCAACCTTCAATCCTGAATCGTCAATCCTCAATCCTCAATCCTCAATCCTCATTCTTCAATCCTCAATACCCAATCCACAATCTTCAATCCTCAATCCTCAATCCTCAATTCTCAACACTCAATCCTCAGTCCTCAGTCCTCAAACCTCAATTCTGAATCCTCAACCCTGCATCCTCAATCTTCAGCCCTCAGTCCTCAACAATCTGTTGTCAATCCCCAATCCCCAATAGAATATCCTCAATTCACAGTTTTCAATACTCAATACTCAATCTGCAATCTTCAAAACTCTATCCACAAACATCAATTCTCATCACTCAACCCTGAACGCTCTGTCCTCAATGTTCAATCCTCAATCCTCAATTCTCAATCTTCAATCCTCAATACTGAATCCTCAATCCTCAATCTTAAAACCTCAATACTCAATCTTCAATCCTCAATCCTCGATCCTCAATCCTCAATCCTCAATCCTCAATCTTCAATCCTTAATACTCAATCTTCAATCCTCAATCCTCAATCCTCAATCCTCAATCGTCATTCTTCAATCCTCAACACTCAATCCTCAATCTTCAATCCTCAATCCTCAGTCCTCAATTCTCAATGCTCAATCCTCAATCCTCAGACCTCAAACATCAATACTCAACCCTCAGTCGTCGTACTCAATTCTCAATTCTCAATCCTCAATCCTCAATACTCAACCTTCAATCCTCAATAATCAATCTCCAATCCTAGATCCTCAATCCCCGATCCTCAATCCTTAATCCTCAATATTCAATCCTCAATCCCCAGTCCTCAATCTTAAATCCTCAATGCTCAATCATCAATCCTCAATCCTCAGTCCTCAATCCTGAATCCTCAATCCTCAAACATCAATACTAAACCCTCAGTACCCGTCCACAATCCACAACACTCAATCCTCGATCCTCAATCTTCAATCATCAATATTCAATCTTCAATCCTCAATCCTCAATCCTCAATACTCAATCCTCAATCCTCAATGTTCAATCCTCAATACCCAATCCTCAATCTTCAATCCTCAATCCTCAATCCACAATCCTCAATCCTCAATCTTCAATCCTCAATCCTCAATCCTCAATCCTCAATGCTCATTCTTCAATCCTCAATACACAATCCTCAAACTTCAATCCTCAATCCTCAATCCTCATTCTCAACCCTCGATCCTCAGTCCTCAGTCCTCAAACCTTAATTCTGAATCCTCAATCCTGCATCCTCAATCTTCAGCCCTTAGTCCTCAACAATCAGTTGTCAATCCTCAATCCCCAATTGAATATCCTCAATTCACAGTTTTCAATACTCAATACTCAATCTGCAATCTTCAAATCTCTATCCACAAACAGCAATTCGCATCACTCAACCCTGAACGCTCAGTCCTCAATGTTCAATCCTCAATCCTCAATCCTCAATTCTCAATCTTCAATCCTCAATACTGAATCTTCAATCCTCAATCCTCAATCCTCAATCCTCAATCCTCAATCCTCAATCCTCAGTAATCAATCCTCAATCTTCAATACTCAATCGTCAATCCTCAGTCCTCTATCCTCAAACCTCAATTCTCGTTCCTCAAACCTCAATCCTCAACCCTCAGTCCTCATCCTCAATTCTCAATTCTCAATCCTCAATCCTCAATCCTCAACCTGCAATCCTCAATAATCAATCTCCAATCCTAGATCCTCAATCCCCAATCCTCAATCCTTAATACTCAATCTTCAATCCTCAATCCCCAGTCCTCTATCTTCAATCCTCAATGCTCAATCCTTAATCCTAAATCCACAATCTTCAGCCCTCAGTCCTCAACAATCAGTTGTCAATCCTCAATCCTCAATAGAATATCCTCAATTCACAGGTCTCAATACTCAACACTCAGCCTGAAATCTTCAAATCTCTATCCACAAACATCAATTCTCATCACTCAACCCTCAACACTCAGTCCCCAATCGTCAATCTTAAATCCTCAATACTCAACCCACAATCCTCAATCCTCAATCTTCAATCCTCAATCCTCAATCCTCAATCCTCAATCCTCAATCCTCATTCTTCATTCCTCAATACCCAATCCTCAATCTTCAATCCTCAATCCTCAATCCCCAATTCTCAATCCTCAATCCTCAATCCTCTGACCTCAAACATCAATATTCAACCCTCAGTACTCGTCCTCAATCCGCAACCCTCCATCCTCAATCCCCAATCCTCAATCTTCAATCCTCAATCCTCAGTTCTCAAAACTCAATCCTCAATCCTCAATGTTCAATCCTCAATACCCAATCCTCAATCTTCAATCCTCAATCCTCAATCCTCAATCCTCAATCCTCAATCCTCAATCCTCAATCCTCAATCCTCAGTCCTCAAACCTCAATCCTGAATCCTGAATCCTGAATCCTCAATCTTCAGCCCTTAGTCCTCAACAATCAGTTGTCAATCCACAATCCTCAATATAATATCCTCAATTCACAGGTCTCAATACTCAATACTCAACCTGCAATCTTCAAATCTCTATCCACAAACATCAATTCTCATCACTCAACCCTCAACACTCAGTCCCCAATCCTCAATCCTCAATCCTCAATCCTCAATCCTCAATCCTCAACCTTCAATCCTCAATACTCAATCTTCAATAATCAATCCTCAATTCTCAATCCTCAATGCTCAATCCTCAATCGTCAATACTCAACCCCAATCCTCAATCTTCAATCCTCAATCCTCAATCCTCAACACTCAGTCCCCAATCCTCAATCTTCAATCCTCAATCCTCAATCCTCAATCCTCAATCCTCAATCCTCGTTCTTCAATCCTCAATACCCAATCCTCAATCTTCAATCCTCAATCCTCAATCCTCAATTCTCAACCCTCGATCCTCAGTCCTCAGTCCTCAAACCTCAATTCTGAATCCTCAATCGTGCATCCTCAATCTTCAGCCCTCAGTCCTCAACAATCTGTTGTCAATCCCCAATCCCCAATAGAATATCCTCAATTCACAGTTTTCAATACTCAATACTCAATCTGCAATCTTCAAAACTCTATCCACAAACATCAATTCTCATCACTCAGCCCTGAACGCTCTGTCCTCAATGTTCAACCCTCAATCCTCAATTCTCAATCTTCAATCCTCAATACTGAATCCTCAATCCTCAATCTTAAAACCTCAATACTCAATCTTCAATCCTCAATCCTCAATCCTCAATCCTCAATCCTCAATTCTCAATCCTTAATCCTCAATCGTCATTCTTCAATCCTCAACACCCAATTCTCAATCTTCAATCCTCAATCCTCAGTCCTCAATTCTCAATGCTCAATCGTCAATCCTCAGACCTCAAACATCAATACTCAACCCTCAGTCGTCGTACTCAATTCTCAATTCTCAATTCTCAATCCTCAATCCTCAATCCTCAGACCTCAAACATCAATATTCAACCCTCAGTCCTCGTCCTCAATCCGCAACCCTCAATGCTCAATCCCCAATCCTCAATCTTCAATCCTCAATCCTCAGTTCTCAAAACTCAATCCTCAATCCTCAATGTTCAATCCTCAATACCCAATCCTCGATCTTCAATCCTCAATCCTCAATCCTCAATCCTAAATCCTCAATCCTCAATCCTCAGTCCTCAAACCTCAATCCTGAATCCTCAATCCTGAATCCTCAATCTTCAGCCCTCAGTCCTCAACAATCAGTTGTCAATCCTCAATCCTCAATAAAATATCCTCAATTCACAGGTCTCAATACTCAATACTCAACCTGCAATCTTCAAATCTCTATCCACAAACATCAATTCTCATCACTCAACCCTCAACACTCAGTCCCCAATCCTCAATCTTCAATCCTCAATCCTCAATCCACAATTCTCAATCCTCAATCTTCAATCCTCAATACTCAATCTTCAATCCTCAATCCTCAATCCGCGGTCCTCAATCCTCAATCGTCAATCTCCAATCCTGAATACTCAACCTTCAATCCTGAATCGTCAATCCTCAATCCTCAATCCTCAATCCTCATTCTTCAATCCTCAATACCCAATCCACAATTTTCAATCCTCAATCCTCAATCCTCAACCCTCAATCCTCAGTCCTCAGTCCTCAAACTTCAATTCTGAATCCTCAACCCTCAATCCTCAATCCTCAATCCTCAATCCTCAATCGTCAGTCTTCAATCCTCAATACTCAATCTTCAATCCTCAATCCTCAATCCTCAATCCTCAATCCTCAATCCTCAATCCTCAATCCTCAATCCTCAATCTTCAATCCTCAATACTCAGTCTACAATCTTCAATCCTCAATCCTCAATCCTAAATCCTCATTCTTCAATCCTCAATCCTCAATCCTCAATCCTCAATTCTCAACCCTCGATCCTCAGTCCTCAGTCCTCAAACCTCAATTCTGAATCCTCAATCGTGCATTCTCAATCTTCAGCCCTCAGTCCTGAACAATCAGTTGTCAATCCTCAATCCCCACTAGAATATCCTCAATTCACAGATTTCAATACACAATACTCAATCTGCAATCTTCAAATCTCTATCCACAAACATCAATTCTCATCACTCAACCCTGAACGCTCTGTCCTCAATGTTCAATCCTCAATCCTCAATTCTCAATCTTCAATCCTCAATACTGAATCTTCAATCCTCAATCCTCAATCCTCAATCCTCACTCCTCAATCCACAATCCTCAATCCTCAATCTTCAATCCTCAATCCTCATCCTTCAATCCTCAATACTCAATCCTCAATCTTCAAACCTCAATCCTCAATCCTCAATCCTCAATCCTCAATCCTCAATCCTCAATCCTCATTCTTCAATCCTCAATACCCAATCCTCAGTCTTCAATCATCAATCCTCAATCCTCAATGCTCAATCCTCAATCCTCAATCCTCAATCCTCAATCCTCAAACCTCAACCTTCAATCCTCAATACTCAGTCTACAATCTTCAATCCTCAATCCTCAATCCTAAATCCTCATTCTTCAATCCTCAAAACCCAATCCTCAATCTTCAATCCTCATCCTTCAATCATCAATTCCCAATCCTCAATCTTCAATCCTCAATCCTCAATCCTCAATTCTTAATCCTCAATCCTTAGTCCTCAGTCCTCAAACCTCAATCCTCAACCCTCAGCCCTCATCCTCAATCCTCAATCCTCAATCCTCAATCCTCAATCCTCAATCTTTAATCCTCAATACTCATTCTTCAATAATCAATCCTCAATCCTCAATACTCAATCCTCAATCCTCAATCTTCAATCCTCAATCTTTAACCCTCAATCCTCAATCCTCAGTCCTAAATCCTCAATCCTCAACCTTCAAACCTCAATACTCAATCTTCAATCCTCAATCCTCAATCCTCAATCCTCAATCCTCAATCCTCAATCTTCAATCCTCAATACTCAATCTTCAATCCTCAATCCTCAAACCTCAATCCTCAATCGTCATTCTTCAATCCTCTACACCCAATCCTCAATCTTCAATCCTCAATCCTCAGTCCTCAATTCTCAATCCTCAATCCTCAATCCTCAGACCTCAAACATCAATACTCAATCCTCAGTCCTCGTACTCAATTCTCAATTCTCAATCCTCAATCCTCAATACTCGATCTTCAATCCTCAATAATCAATCTCCAATCCTAGATCCTCAATACCCAATCCTCAATCCTTAATCCTCAATCTTCAATCCTCAATCCCCAGTCCTCAATCTTCAATCCTCAATGCTCAATCATCAATCCTCAATCCTCAGTCCTCAATCCTGAATCCTCAATCCTCAAACCTCAATCCTCAACCGTCAGTCCTCGTCCTCAATCCTAAACCCTCAATCCTCAATCCTCTATCTTCAATCCTCAATACTCAGTATTCAATCCTCAATCCTCAATCCTCAATCCTCAATCCTCATTCTTCAATCCTCAATACCCAATCCACAATCTTCAATCCTCAATCCTCAATCCTCAATTCTCAACACTCAATCCTCAGTCCTCAGTCCTCAAACCTCAATTCTGAATCCTCAACCCTGCATCCTCAATCTTCAGCCCTCAGTCCTCAACAATCTGTTGTCAATCCCCAATCCCCAATAGAATATCCTCAATTCACAGTTTTCAATACTCAATACTCAATCTGCAATCTTCAAAACTCTATCCACAAACATCAATTCTCATCACTCAACCCTGAACGCTCTGTCCTCAATGTTCAATCCTCAATCCTCAATTCTCAATCTTC
Source organism: Calliopsis andreniformis (assembly GCF_051401765.1). Lineage (NCBI taxonomy): Eukaryota > Metazoa > Arthropoda > Insecta > Hymenoptera > Andrenidae > Calliopsis > Calliopsis andreniformis. The sequence continues at coordinate 3,705,988 of NW_027480440.1, forward strand.
AATCCTCAATACTGAATCCTCAATCCTCAATCTTAAAACCTCAATACTCAATCTTCAATCCTCAATCCTCGATCCTCAATCCTCAATCCTCAATCCTCAATCTTCAATCCTTAATACTCAATCTTCAATCCTCAATCCTCAATCCTCAATCCTCAATCGTCATTCTTCAATCCTCAACACTCAATCCTCAATCTTCAATCCTCAATCCTCAGTCCTCAATTCTCAATGCTCAATCCTCAATCCTCAGACCTCAAACATCAATACTCAACCCTCAGTCGTCGTACTCAATTCTCAATTCTCAATCCTCAATCCTCAATACTCAACCTTCAATCCTCAATAATCAATCTCCAATCCTAGATCCTCAATCCCCGATCCTCAATCCTTAATCCTCAATATTCAATCCTCAATCCCCAGTCCTCAATCTTAAATCCTCAATGCTCAATCATCAATCCTCAATCATCAGTCCTCAATCCTGAATCCTCAATCCTCAAACATCAATACTAAACCCTCAGTACCCGTCCACAATCCACAACACTCAATCCTCGATCCTCAATCTTCAATCATCAATATTCAATCTTCAATCCTCAATCCTCAATCCTCAATACTCAATCCTCAATCCTCAATGTTCAATCCTCAATACCCAATCCTCAATCTTCAATCCTCAATCCTCAATCCACAATCCTCAATCCTCAATCTTCAATCCTCAATACTCAATCTTCAATTCTAAATCCTCAATCCTCGGTCCTCAATCCTCAATCGTCAATCTCCAATCCTGAATACTCAACCTTCAATCCTCAATCCTCAATCCTCAATCCTCAATCCTCAATGCTCATTCTTCAATCCTCAATACACAATCCTCAAACTTCAATCCTCAATCCTCAATCCTCATTCTCAACCCTCGATCCTCAGTCCTCAGTCCTCAAACCTTAATTCTGAATCCTCAATCCTGCATCCTCAATCTTCAGCCCTTAGTCCTCAACAATCAGTTGTCAATCCTCAATCCCCAATTGAATATCCTCAATTCACAGTTTTCAATACTCAATACTCAATCTGCAATCTTCAAATCTCTATCCACAAACAGCAATTCGCATCACTCAACCCTGAACGCTCAGTCCTCAATGTTCAATCCTCAATCCTCAATTCTCAATCTTCAATCCTCAATCCTCAATCCTCGGTCCTCAATCCTCAATCGTCAATCTCCATTCCTGAATACTCAACCTTCAATCCTGAATCGTCAATCCTCAATCCTCAATCCTCAATCCTCATTCTTCAATCCTCAATACCCAATCCACAATCTTCAATCCTCAATCCTCAATCCTCAATTCTCAACACTCAATCCTCAGTCCTCAGTCCTCAAACCTCAATTCTGAATCCTCAACCCTGCATCCTCAATCTTCAGCCCTCAGTCCTCAACAATCTGTTGTCAATCCCCAATCCCCAATAGAATATCCTCAATTCACAGTTTTCAATACTCAATACTCAATCTGCAATCTTCAAAACTCTATCCACAAACATCAATTCTCATCACTCAACCCTGAACGCTCTGTCCTCAATGTTCAATCCTCAATCCTCAATTCTCAATCTTCAATCCTCAATACTGAATCCTCAATCCTCAATCTTAAAACCTCAATACTCAATCTTCAATCCTCAATCCTCGATCCTCAATCCTCAATCCTCAATCCTCAATCTTCAATCCTTAATACTCAATCTTCAATCCTCAATCCTCAATCCTCAATCCTCAATCGTCATTCTTCAATCCTCAACACTCAATCCTCAATCTTCAATCCTCAATCCTCAGTCCTCAATTCTCGATGCTCAATCCTCAATCCTCAGACCTCAAACATCAATACTCAACCCTCAGTCGTCGTACTCAATTCTCAATTCTCAATCCTCAATCCTCAATACTCAACCTTCAATCCTCAATAATCAATCTCCAATCCTAGATCCTCAATCCCCGATCCTCAATCCTTAATCCTCAATATTCAATCCTCAATCCCCAGTCCTCAATCTTAAATCCTCAATGCTCAATCATCAATCCTCAATCCTCAGTCCTCAATCCTGAATCCTCAATCCTCAAACATCAATACTAAACCCTCAGTACCCGTCCACAATCCACAACACTCAATCCTCGATCCTCAATCTTCAATCATCAATATTCAATCTTCAATCCTCAATCCTCAATCCTCAATACTCAATCCTCAATCCTCAATGTTCAATCCTCAATACCCAATCCTCAATCTTCAATCCTCAATCCTCAATCCACAATCCTCAATCCTCAATCTTCAATCCTCAATACTCAATCTTCAATTCTAAATCCTCAATCCTCGGTCCTCAATCCTCAATCGTCAATCTCCAATCCTGAATACTCAACCTTCAATCCTCAATCCTCAATCCTCAATCCTCAATCCTCAATGCTCATTCTTCAATCCTCAATACACAATCCTCAAACTTCAATCCTCAATCCTCAATCCTCATTCTCAACCCTCGATCCTCAGTCCTCAGTCCTCAAACCTTAATTCTGAATCCTCAATCCTGCATCCTCAATCTTCAGCCCTTAGTCCTCAACAATCAGTTGTCAATCCTCAATCCCCAATTGAATATCCTCAATTCACAGTTTTCAATACTCAATACTCAATCTGCAATCTTCAAATCTCTATCCACAAACAGCAATTCGCATCACTCAACCCTGAACGCTCAGTCCTCAATGTTCAATCCTCAATCCTCAATTCTCAATCTTCAATCCTCAATACTGAATCTTCAATCCTCAATCCTCAATCCTCAATCCTCAATCCTCAATCCTCAATCCTCAGTAATCAATCCTCAATCTTCAATACTCAATCGTCAATCCTCAGTCCTCTATCCTCAAACCTCAATTCTCGTTCCTCAAACCTCAATCCTCAACCCTCAGTCCTCATCCTCAATTCTCAATTCTCAATCCTCAATCCTCAATCCTCAACCTGCAATCCTCAATAATCAATCTCCAATCCTAGATCCTCAATCCCCAATCCTCAATCCTTAATACTCAATCTTCAATCCTCAATCCCCAGTCCTCTATCTTCAATCCTCAATGCTCAATCCTTAATCCTAAATCCACAATCTTCAGCCCTCAGTCCTCAACAATCAGTTGTCAATCCTCAATCCTCAATAGAATATCCTCAATTCACAGGTCTCAATACTCAACACTCAGCCTGAAATCTTCAAATCTCTATCCACAAACATCAATTCTCATCACTCAACCCTCAACACTCAGTCCCCAATCGTCAATCTTAAATCCTCAATACTCAACCCACAATCCTCAATCCTCAATCTTCAATCCTCAATCCTCAATCCTCAATCCTCAATCCTCAATCCTCATTCTTCATTCCTCAATACCCAATCCTCAATCTTCAATCCTCAATCCTCAATCCCCAATTCTCAATCCTCAATCCTCAATCCTCTGACCTCAAACATCAATATTCAACCCTCAGTACTCGTCCTCAATCCGCAACCCTCCATCCTCAATCCCCAATCCTCAATCTTCAATCCTCAATCCTCAGTTCTCAAAACTCAATCCTCAATCCTCAATGTTCAATCCTCAATACCCAATCCTCAATCTTCAATCCTCAATCCTCAATCCTCAATCCTCAATCCTCAATCCTCAATCCTCAATCCTCAATCCTCAGTCCTCAAACCTCAATCCTGAATCCTGAATCCTGAATCCTCAATCTTCAGCCCTTAGTCCTCAACAATCAGTTGTCAATCCACAATCCTCAATATAATATCCTCAATTCACAGGTCTCAATACTCAATACTCAACCTGCAATCTTCAAATCTCTATCCACAAACATCAATTCTCATCACTCAACCCTCAACACTCAGTCCCCAATCCTCAATCCTCAATCCTCAATCCTCAATCCTCAATCCTCAACCTTCAATCCTCAATACTCAATCTTCAATAATCAATCCTCAATTCTCAATCCTCAATGCTCAATCCTCAATCGTCAATACTCAACCCCAATCCTCAATCTTCAATCCTCAATCCTCAATCCTCAACACTCAGTCCCCAATCCTCAATCTTCAATCCTCAATCCTCAATCCTCAATCCTCAATCCTCAATCCTCGTTCTTCAATCCTCAATACCCAATCCTCAATCTTCAATCCTCAATCCTCAATCCTCAATTCTCAACCCTCGATCCTCAGTCCTCAGTCCTCAAACCTCAATTCTGAATCCTCAATCGTGCATCCTCAATCTTCAGCCCTCAGTCCTCAACAATCTGTTGTCAATCCCCAATCCCCAATAGAATATCCTCAATTCACAGTTTTCAATACTCAATACTCAATCTGCAATCTTCAAAACTCTATCCACAAACATCAATTCTCATCACTCAACCCTGAACGCTCTGTCCTCAATGTTCAACCCTCAATCCTCAATTCTCAATCTTCAATCCTCAATACTGAATCCTCAATCCTCAATCTTAAAACCTCAATACTCAATCTTCAATCCTCAATCCTCAATCCTCAATCCTCAATCCTCAATTCTCAATCCTTAATCCTCAATCGTCATTCTTCAATCCTCAACACCCAATTCTCAATCTTCAATCCTCAATCCTCAGTCCTCAATTCTCAATGCTCAATCGTCAATCCTCAGACCTCAAACATCAATACTCAACCCTCAGTCGTCGTACTCAATTCTCAATTCTCAATTCTCAATCCTCAATCCTCAATCCTCAGACCTCAAACATCAATATTCAACCCTCAGTCCTCGTCCTCAATCCGCAACCCTCAATGCTCAATCCCCAATCCTCAATCTTCAATCCTCAATCCTCAGTTCTCAAAACTCAATCCTCAATCCTCAATGTTCAATCCTCAATACCCAATCCTCGATCTTCAATCCTCAATCCTCAATCCTCAATCCTAAATCCTCAATCCTCAATCCTCAGTCCTCAAACCTCAATCCTGAATCCTCAATCCTGAATCCTCAATCTTCAGCCCTCAGTCCTCAACAATCAGTTGTCAATCCTCAATCCTCAATAAAATATCCTCAATTCACAGGTCTCAATACTCAATACTCAACCTGCAATCTTCAAATCTCTATCCACAAACATCAATTCTCATCACTCAACCCTCAACACTCAGTCCCCAATCCTCAATCTTCAAACCTCAATCCTCAATCCACAATTCTCAATCCTCAATCTTCAATCCTCAATACTCAATCTTCAATCCTCAATCCTCAATCCGCGGTCCTCAATCCTCAATCGTCAATCTCCAATCCTGAATACTCAACCTTCAATCCTGAATCGTCAATCCTCAATCCTCAATCCTCAATCCTCATTCTTCAATCCTCAATACCCAATCCACAATTTTCAATCCTCAATCCTCAATCCTCAACCCTCAATCCTCAGTCCTCAGTCCTCAAACTTCAATTCTGAATCCTCAACCCTCAATCCTCAATCCTCAATCCTCAATCCTCAATCCTCAATCGTCAGTCTTCAATCCTCAATACTCAATCTTCAATCCTCAATCCTCAATCCTCAATCCTCAATCCTCAATCCTCAATCCTCAATCCTCAATCCTCAATCTTCAATCCTCAATACTCAGTCTACAATCTTCAATCCTCAATCCTCAATCCTAAATCCTCATTCTTCAATCCTCAATCCTCAATCCTCAATCCTCAATTCTCAACCCTCGATCCTCAGTCCTCAGTCCTCAAACCTCAATTCTGAATCCTCAATCGTGCATTCTCAATCTTCAGCCCTCAGTCCTGAACAATCAGTTGTCAATCCTCAATCCCCACTAGAATATCCTCAATTCACAGATTTCAATACACAATACTCAATCTGCAATCTTCAAATCTCTATCCACAAACATCAATTCTCATCACTCAACCCTGAACGCTCTGTCCTCAATGTTCAATCCTCAATCCTCAATTCTCAATCTTCAATCCTCAATACTGAATCTTCAATCCTCAATCCTCAATCCTCAATCCTCACTCCTCAATCCACAATCCTCAATCCTCAATCTTCAATCCTCAATCCTCATCCTTCAATCCTCAATACTCAATCCTCAATCTTCAAACCTCAATCCTCAATCCTCAATCCTCAATCCTCAATCCTCAATCCTCAATCCTCATTCTTCAATCCTCAATACCCAATCCTCAGTCTTCAATCATCAATCCTCAATCCTCAATGCTCAATCCTCAATCCTCAATCCTCAATCCTCAATCCTCAAACCTCAACCTTCAATCCTCAATACTCAGTCTACAATCTTCAATCCTCAATCCTCAATCCTAAATCCTCATTCTTCAATCCTCAAAACCCAATCCTCAATCTTCAATCCTCATCCTTCAATCATCAATTCCCAATCCTCAATCTTCAATCCTCAATCCTCAATCCTCAATTCTTAATCCTCAATCCTTAGTCCTCAGTCCTCAAACCTCAATCCTCAACCCTCAGCCCTCATCCTCAATCCTCAATCCTCAATCCTCAATCCTCAATCCTCAATCTTTAATCCTCAATACTCATTCTTCAATAATCAATCCTCAATCCTCAATACTCAATCCTCAATCCTCAATCTTCAATCCTCAATCTTTAACCCTCAATCCTCAATCCTCAGTCCTAAATCCTCAATCCTCAACCTTCAAACCTCAATACTCAATCTTCAATCCTCAATCCTCAATCCTCAATCCTCAATCCTCAATCCTCAATCTTCAATCCTCAATACTCAATCTTCAATCCTCAATCCTCAAACCTCAATCCTCAATCGTCATTCTTCAATCCTCTACACCCAATCCTCAATCTTCAATCCTCAATCCTCAGTCCTCAATTCTCAATCCTCAATCCTCAATCCTCAGACCTCAAACATCAATACTCAATCCTCAGTCCTCGTACTCAATTCTCAATTCTCAATCCTCAATCCTCAATACTCGATCTTCAATCCTCAATAATCAATCTCCAATCCTAGATCCTCAATACCCAATCCTCAATCCTTAATCCTCAATCTTCAATCCTCAATCCCCAGTCCTCAATCTTCAATCCTCAATGCTCAATCATCAATCCTCAATCCTCAGTCCTCAATCCTGAATCCTCAATCCTCAAACCTCAATCCTCAACCGTCAGTCCTCGTCCTCAATCCTAAACCCTCAATCCTCAATCCTCTATCTTCAATCCTCAATACTCAGTATTCAATCCTCAATCCTCAATCCTCAATCCTCAATCCTCATTCTTCAATCCTCAATACCCAATCCTCAATCTTCAATCCTCAATCCTCAATCCTCAATTCTCAATCCTCAATCCTCAGTCCTCAGTCCTCAAACCTCAATCCTCAATCCTGAATCCTCAATCTTCATTCTTCAATACTCAACACCCAATCCTCAATCTTCAATCCTCAATCCTCAATCCTCAATTCTCAAACCTCGACCCTCAGTCCTCAGTCCTCAAACCACAATTCTGAATCCTCAATCGTGCATCCTCAATCTTCAGCCCTCAGTCCTCAACAATCAGTTGTCAATCCTCAATCCCCGATAGAATATCCTCAATTCACAGTCTTCAATACTCTATACTCAATCTGCAATCTTCAAATCTCTATACACAAACATCAATTCTCATCACTCAACACTGAACGCTCAGTCCTCAATGTTCAATACTCAATCCTCAATTCCCAATCTTCAATCCTCAATACTGAATATTCAATCCTCAACCCTCAATCCTCAATGCTCAATCCTCAATCCTCAATCCTCAATCCTCAATCCTCAGTAATGAATCCTCAATCTTCAATACTCAATCGTCAATCGTCAGTCCTCAATCCTCAATTCTCAATTCTCGTTCCTCAAACCTCAATCCTCAACCCTCAGTCCTCATCCTCAATTCTCATTTCTCAATCCTCAATCCTCAATCCTCAATCTTCAATCCTCAATAATCAATCTCCAATCCTAGATCCTCAATCCCCAATCCTCAATCCTTAATCCTCAATCTTCAATCCTCAATCCCCAGTCCTCAATCTTCAATCCTCATGCTCAATCCTCAATCCTCAATCCTCAGTCCTCAATCCTCAATCCTCAATCCTCAAACCTCATTCTTCATTCCTCAATACCCAATCCTCAATCTTCAATCCTCAATCCTCAATCCTCAATTCTGAATCCTCAATCCTCAATCCTCAGACTTCAAACATCAATATTCAACCCTCAGTCCTCGTCCTCAATCCGCAACCCTCAATCCTCAATCCCCAATCCTCAATCTTCAATCCTCAATCCCCAGTCCTCTATCTTCAATCCTCAATGCTCAATCCTCAACCTTCAATCCTCAATACTCAATCTTCAATAATCAATCCTCAATTCTCAATCCTCAATGCTCAATCCTCAATCCTCAATCCTCAATTCTCAATCCTGAATCCTCAATCCTCAGACCTCAAACATCAATACTAAACCCTCTGTCCTCGGCCTCAATCCACATCCCTCAATCCTCGATCCTCAATATTCAATCATCAATATTCAATCTTCAGTCCTCAACCCTCAATCCTCAATTCTCAATCCTCAACCCTCAGTCCTCAGTCCTCAAACTTCAATTCTCAACCCTCAGCCCTCATCCTCAATCCTCAATCCTCAATACTCAATCCTCAACCTTCAATCCTCAATACTCAATCTTCAATAATCAATCCTCAATTCTCAATCCTCAATGCTCAATCCTCAATCGTCAATACTCAATCCCCAATCCTCAATCTTCAATCCTCAATCCTCAATCCTCAACCCTCAATCCTCAATCCTCAATCCTCAATCCTCAATCGTCAGTCTTCAATCCTCAATACTCAATCTTCAATCCTCAATCCTCAGTCCTCAATCCTCAATCCTCAATTCTCAATCCTCAATCCTCAATCCTCAGACCTCAAACATCAATACTAAACCCTCAGTCCTCGTCCTCAATCCACAACCCTCAATCCTCGATCCTCAGTCTTCAATCGTCAATATTCAATCTTCAATCCTCAATCCTCAATCCTCAATCCTCAATCCTCAATCCTCATTCCTCATTCTTCAATCCTCAATACCCAATCCTCAATCTTCAATCCTCAATCCTCAATCCTCAATTCTCAACCCTCGACCCTCAGTCCTCAGTCCTCAAACCTCAATTCTGAATCCTCAATCGTGCATCCTCAATCTTCAGCCCTCAGTCCTCAACAATCAGTTGTCAATCCTCAATCCCCAATAGAATATCCTCAATTCACAGTTTTCAATGCTCTATACTCAATCTGCAAGCTTCAAATCTCTATACACAAACATCAATTCTCATCACTCAACACTGAACGCTCAGTCCTCAATGTTCAATCCTCAATCCTCAATTCCCAATCTTCAATCCTCAATACTGAATATTCAATCCTCAATCCTCAATCCTCAATCCTCAATCCTCAATCCTCAATCCTCAGTCCTCATCCTCAATTCTCATTTCTCAATCCTCAATCCTCAATCCTCAATCTTCAATCCTCAATAATCAATCTCCAATCCTAGATCCTCAATCCCCAATCCTCAATCCTTAATCCTCAATCTTCAATCCTCAATCCCCAGTCCTCAATCCTCAATCCTCATCCTCAATCCTCAATCCTCAGTCCTCAATCCTCAATCCTCAATTCTCAATCCTCAATCCTCAGTCTTCAATCGTCAATATTCAATCTTCAATCCTCAATCCTCAATCCTCAATCCTCAATCCTCATTCCTCATTCTTCAATCCTCAATAGCCAATCCTCAATCTTCAATCCTCAATCCTCAATCCTCAATTCTCAACCCTCGACCCTCAGTCCTCAGTCCCCAAACCTCAATTCTGAATCCTCAATCGTGCATCCTCAATCTTCAGCTCTCAGTCCTCAACAATCAGTTGTCAATCCTCAACCCCAATAGAATATCCTCAATTCACAGTTTTCAATACTCTATACTCAATCTGCAATCTTCAAATCTCTATACACAAACATCAATTCTCATCACTCAACACTGAACGCTCAGTCCTCAATGTTCAATACTCAATCCTCAATTCCCAATCTTCAATCCTCAATACTGAATATTCAATCCTCAATCCTCAATCCTCAATCCTCAATCCTCAATCCTCAATCCTCAGTAATCAATCCTCAATCTTCAATACTCAATCGTCAATCGTCAGTCCTCAATCCTCAATCCTCAATTCTCGTTCCTGAAACCTCAATCCTCAACACTCAGTCCTCATCCTCAATTCTCATTTCTCAATCCTCAATCCTCAATCCTCAATCTTCAATCCTCAATAATCAATCTCCAATCCTAGATCCTCAATCCCCAATCCTCAATCCTTAATCCTCAATCTTCAATCCTCAATCCCCAGTCCTCAATCTTCAATCCTCATGCTCAATCCTCAATCCTCAATCCTCAGTCCTCAGTCCTCAATCCTCAATCCTCAATCCTCAAACCTCATTCTTCATTCCTCAATACCCAATCCTCAATCTTCAATCCTCAATCCTCAATCCTCAATTCTCAATCCTCAATCCTCAATCCTCAGACCTCAAACATCAATATTCAACCCTCAGTCCTCGTCCTCAATCCGCAACCCTCAATCCTCAATCCCCAATCCTCAATCTTCAATCCTCAATCCTCAGTTCTCAAATCTCAATCCTCAATCCTCAATGTTCAATCCTCAATACCCAATCCTCAATCTTCAGTCCTCAATCCTCAATCCTCAGTCCTCAATCCTCAATCCTCAATCTTCAGTCCTCAAACCTCAATTCTGAATCCTCAATCTTCAGCCCCCAGTCCTCAACAATCAGTTGTCAATCCTCAATCCTCAATATAATATCCTCAATTCACAGGTCTCCATACTCAATACTCAACCTGCAATCTTCAAACCTCTATCCACAAACATCAATTTTCATCACTCAACCGTCAACACTCAGTCCCCAATACTCAATCTTCAATCCTCAATCCTCAATCCACAATTCTCAATCCTCAATCTTCAATCCTCAATCCTCAATCCTCGGTCCTCAATCCTCAATCGTCAATCTCCATTCCTGAATACTCAACCTTCAATCCTGAATCGTCAATCCTCAATCCTCAATCCTCAATCCTCATTCTTCAATCCTCAATACCCAATCCACAATCTTCAATCCTCAATCCTCAATCCTCAATTCTCAACACTCAATCCTCAGTCCTCAGTCCTCAAACCTCAATTCTGAATCCTCAACCCTGCATCCTCAATCTTCAGCCCTCAGTCCTCAACAATCTGTTGTCAATCCCCAATCCCCAATAGAATATCCTCAATTCACAGTTTTCAATACTCAATACTCAATCTGCAATCTTCAAAACTCTATCCACAAACATCAATTCTCATCACTCAACCCTGAACGCTCTGTCCTCAATGTTCAATCCTCAATCCTCAATTCTCAATCTTCAATCCTCAATACTGAATCCTCAATCCTCAATCTTAAAACCTCAATACTCAATCTTCAATCCTCAATCCTCAATCCTGAATCCTCAATCCTCAATCCTCAATCTTCAATCCTTAATACTCAATCTTCAATCCTCAATCCTCAATCCTCAATCCTCAATCGTCATTCTTCAATCCTCAACACTCAATCCTCAATCTTCAATCCTCAATCCTCAGTCCTCAATTCTCAATGCTCAATCCTCAATCCTCAGACCTCAAACATCAATACTCAACCCTCAGTCGTCGTACTCAATTCTCAATTCTCAATCCTCAATCCTCAATACTCAACCTTCAATCCTCAATAATCAATCTCCAATCCTAGATCCTCAATCCCCAATCCTCAATCCTTAATCCTCAATATTCAATCCTCAATCCCCAGTCCTCAATCTTAAATCCTCAATGCTCAATCATCAATCCTCAATCCTCAGTCCTCAATCCTGAATCCTCAATCCTCAAACATCAATACTAAACCCTCAGTACCCGTCCACAATCCACAACACTCAATCCTCGATCCTCAATCTTCAATCATCAATATTCAATCTTCAATTCTCAATCCTCAATCCTCAATACTCAATCCTCAATCCTCAATGTTCAATCCTCTATACCCAATCCTCAATCTTCAATCCTCAATCCTCAATCCACAATCCTCAATCCTCAATCTTCAATCCTCAATACTCAATCTTCAATTCTAAATCCTCAATCCTCTGTCCTCAATCCTCAATCGTCAATCTCCAATCCTGAATACTCAACCTTCAATCCTCAATCCTCAATCCTCAATCCTCAATCCTCAATGCTCATTCTTCAATCCTCAATACACAATCCTCAAACTTCAATCCTCAATCCTCAATCCTCATTCTCAACCCTCGATCCTCAGTCCTCAGTCCTCAAACCTTAATTCTGAATCCTCAATCCTGCATCCTCAATCTTCAGCCCTCAGTCCTCAACAATCAGTTGTCAATCCTCAATCCCCAATTGAATATCCTCAATTCACAGTTTTCAATACTCAATACTCAATCTGCAATCTTCAAATCTCTATCCACAAACAGCAATTCGCATCACTCAACCCTGAACGCTCAGTCCTCAATGTTCAATCCTCAATCCTCAATTCTCAATCTTCAATCCTCAATACTGAATCTTCAATCCTCAATCCTCAATCCTCAATCCTCAATCCTCAATCCTCAATCCTCAGTAATCAATCCTCAATCTTTAATACTCAATCGTCAATCCTCAGTCCTCAATCCTCAATCCTCAATTCTCGTTCCTCAAACCTCAATCCTCAACCCTCAGTCCTCATCCTCAATTCTCAATTCTCAATCCTCAATCCTCAATCCTCAACCTGCAATCCTCAATAATCAATCTCCAATCCTAGATCCTCAATCCCCAATCCTCAATCCTTAATACTCAATCTTCAATCCTCAATCCCCAGTCCTCTATCTTCAATCCTCAATGCTCAATCCTTAATCCTAAATCCACAATCTTCAGCCCTCAGTCCTCAACAATCAGTTGTCAATCCTCAATCCTCAATAGAATATCCTCAATTCACAGGTCTCAATACTCAATACTCAGCCTGAAATCTTCAAATCTCTATCCACAAACATCAATTCTCATCACTCAACCCTCAACACTCAGTCCCCAATCGTCAATCTTAAATCCTCAATACTCAACCCACAATCCTCAATCCTCAATCTTCAATCCTCAATCCTCAATCCCCAGTCCTCAATCCTCAATCCTCAATCCTCAATTCTCAATCCTGAATCCTCAATCCTCAGACCTCAAACATCAATACTAAACCCTCTGTCCTCGGCCTCAATCCACATCCCTCAATCCTCGATCCTCAATATTCAATCATCAATATTCAATCTTCATTCCTCAACCCTCAATCCTCAATTCTCAATCCTCAACCCTCAGTCCTCAGTCCTCAAACTTCAATTCTCAACCCTCAGCCCTCATCCTCAATCCTCAATCCTCAATACTCAATCCTCAACCTTCAATCCTCAATACTCAATCTTCAATAATCAATCCTCAATTCTCAATCCTCAATGCTCAATCCTCAATCGTCAATACTCAATCCCCAATCCTCAATCTTCAATCCTCAATCCTCAATCCTCAACCCTCAATCCTCAATCCTCAATCCTCAATCCTCAATCGCCAGTCTTCAATCCTCAATACTCAATCTTCAATCCTCAATCCTCAGTCCTCAATCCTCAATCCTCAATTCTCAATCCTCAATCCTCAATCCTCAGACCTCAAACATCAACACTAAACCCTCAGTCCTCGTCCTCAATCCACAACCCTCAATCCTCGATCCTCAGTCTTCAATCGTCAATATTCAATCTTCAATCCTCAATCCTCAATCCTCAATCCTCAATCCTCAATCCTCATTCCTCATTCTTCAATCCTCAATACCCAATCCTCAATCTTCAATCCTCAATCCTCAATCCTCAATTCTCAACCCTCGACCCTCAGTCCTCAGTCCTCAAACCTCAATTCTGAATCCTCAATCGTGCATCCTCAATCTTCAGCCCTCAGTCCTCAACAATCAGTTGTCAATCCTCAATCCCCAATAGAATATCCTCAATTCACAGTTTTCAATGCTCTATACTCAATCTGCAAGCTTCAAATCTCTATACACAAACATCAATTCTCATCACTCAACACTGAACGCTCAGTCCTCAATGTTCAATCCTCAATCCTCAATTCCCAATCTTCAATCCTCAATACTGAATATTCAATCCTCAATCCTCAATCCTCAATCCTCAATCCTCAATCCTCAATCCTCAGTCCTCATCCTCAATTCTCATTTCTCAATCCTCAATCCTCAATCCTCAATCTTCAATCCTCAATAATCAATCTCCAATCCTAGATCCTCAATCCCCAATCCTCAATCCTTAATCCTCAATCTTCAATCCTCAATCCCCAGTCCTCAATCCTCAATCCTCATCCTCAATCCTCAATCCTCAGTCCTCAATCCTCAATCCTCAATTCTCAATCCTCAATCCTCAGTCTTCAATCGTCAATATTCAATCTTCAATCCTCAATCCTCAATCCTCAATCCTCAATCCTCATTCCTCATTCTTCAATCCTCAATAGCCAATCCTCAATCTTCAATCCTCAATCCTCAATCCTCAATTCTCAACACTCGACCCTCAGTCCTCAGTCCCCAAACCTCAATTCTGAATCCTCAATCGTGCATCCTCAACCTTCAGCTCTCAGTCCTCAACAATCAGTTGTCAATCCTCAACCCCAATAGAATATCCTCAATTCACAGTTTTCAATACTCTATACTCAATCTGCAATCTTCAAATCTCTATACACAAACATAAATTCTCATCACTCAACACTGAACGCTCAGTCCTCAATGTTCAATACTCAATCCTCAATTCCCAATCTTCAATCCTCAATACTGAATATTCAATCCTCAATCCTCAATCCTCAATCCTCAATCCTCAATCCTCAATCCTCAGTAATCAATCCTCAATCTTCAATACTCAATCGTCAATCGTCAGTCCTCAATCCTCAATCCTCAATTCTCGTTCCTGAAACCTCAATCCTCAACACTCAGTCCTCATCCTCAATTCTCATTTCTCAATCCTCAATCCTCAATCCTCAATCTTCAATCCTCAATAATCAATCTCCAATCCTAGATCCTCAATCCCCAATCCTCAATCCTTAATCCTCAATCTTCAATCCTCAATCCCCAGTCCTCAATCTTCAATCCTCATGCTCAATCCTCAATCCTCAATCCTCAGTCCTCAGTCCTCAATCCTCAATCCTCAATCCTCAAACCTCATTCTTCATTCCTCAATACCCAATCCTCAATCTTCAATCCTCAATCCTCAATCCTCAATTCTCAATCCTCAATCCTCAATCCTCAGACCTCAAACATCAATATTCAACCCTCAGTCCTCGTCCTCAATCCGCAACCCTCAATCCTCAATCCCCGATCCTCAATCTTCAATCCTCAATCCTCAGTTCTCAAATCTCAATCCTCAATCCTCAATGTTCAATCCTCAATACCCAATCCTCAATCTTCAGTCCTCAATCCTCAATCCTCAGTCCTCAATCCTCAATCCTCAATCTTCAGTCCTCAAACCTCAATTCTGAATCCTCAATCTTCAGCCCCCAGTCCTCAACAATCAGTTGTCAATCCTCAATCCTCAATATAATATCCTCAATTCACAGGTCTCCATACTCAATACTCAACCTGCAATCTTCAAACCTCTATCCACAAACATCAATTTTCATCACTCAACCGTCAACACTCAGTCCCCAATACTCAATCTTCAATCCTCAATCCTCAATCCACAATTCTCAATCCTCAATCTTCAATCCTCAATCCTCAATCCTCGGTCCTCAATCCTCAATCGTCAATCTCCATTCCTGAATACTCAACCTTCAATCCTGAATCGTCAATCCTCAATCCTCAATCCTCAATCCTCATTCTTCAATCCTCAATACCCAATCCACAATCTTCAATCCTCAATCCTCAATCCTCAATTCTCAACACTCAATCCTCAGTCCTCAGTCCTCAAACCTCAATTCTGAATCCTCAACCCTGCATCCTCAACCTTCAGCCCTCAGTCCTCAACAATCTGTTGTCAATCCCCAATCCCCAATAGAATATCCTCAATTCACAGTTTTCAATACTCAATACTCAATCTGCAATCTTCAAAACTCTATCCACAAACATCAATTCTCATCACTCAACCCTGAACGCTCTGTCCTCAATGTTCAATCCTCAATCCTCAATTCTCAATCTTCAATCCTCAATACTGAATCCTCAATCCTCAATCTTAAAACCTCAATACTCAATCTTCAATCCTCAATCCTCAATCCTGAATCCTCAATCCTCAATCCTCAATCTTCAATCCTTAATACTCAATCTTCAATCCTCAATCCTCAATCCTCAATCCTCAATCGTCATTCTTCAATCCTCAACACTCAATCCTCAATCTTCAATCCTCAATCCTCAGTCCTCAATTCTCAATGCTCAATCCTCAATCCTCAGACCTCAAACATCAATACTCAACCCTCAGTCGTCGTACTCAATTCTCAATTCTCAATCCTCAATCCTCAATACTCAACCTTCAATCCTCAATAATCAATCTCCAATCCTAGATCCTCAATCCCCAATCCTCAATCCTTAATCCTCAATATTCAATCCTCAATCCCCAGTCCTCAATCTTAAATCCTCAATGCTCAATCATCAATCCTCAATCCTCAGTCCTCAATCCTGAATCCTCAATCCTCAAACATCAATACTAAACCCTCAGTACCCGTCCACAATCCACAACACTCAATCCTCGATCCTCAATCTTCAATCATCAATATTCAATCTTCAATTCTCAATCCTCAATCCTCAATACTCAATCCTCAATCCTCAATGTTCAATCCTCTATACCCAATCCTCAATCTTCAATCCTCAATCCTCAATCCACAATCCTCAATCCTCAATCTTCAATCCTCAATACTCAATCTTCAATTCTAAATCCTCAATCCTCTGTCCTCAATCCTCAATCGTCAATCTCCAATCCTGAATACTCAACCTTCAATCCTCAATCCTCAATCCTCAATCCTCAATCCTCAATGCTCATTCTTCAATCCTCAATACACAATCCTCAAACTTCAATCCTCAATCCTCAATCCTCATTCTCAACCCTCGATCCTCAGTCCTCAGTCCTCAAACCTTAATTCTGAATCCTCAATCCTGCATCCTCAATCTTCAGCCCTCAGTCCTCAACAATCAGTTGTCAATCCTCAATCCCCAATTGAATATCCTCAATTCACAGTTTTCAATACTCAATACTCAATCTGCAATCTTCAAATCTCTATCCACAAACAGCAATTCGCATCACTCAACCCTGAACGCTCAGTCCTCAATGTTCAATCCTCAATCCTCAATTCTCAATCTTCAATCCTCAATACTGAATCTTCAATCCTCAATCCTCAATCCTCAATCCTCAATCCTCAATCCTCAATCCTCAGTAATCAATCCTCAATCTTTAATACTCAATCGTCAATCCTCAGTCCTCAATCCTCAATCCTCAATTCTCGTTCCTCAAACCTCAATCCTCAACCCTCAGTCCTCATCCTCAATTCTCAATTCTCAATCCTCAATCCTCAATCCTCAACCTGCAATCCTCAATAATCAATCTCCAATCCTAGATCCTCAATCCCCAATCCTCAATCCTTAATACTCAATCTTCAATCCTCAATCCCCAGTCCTCTATCTTCAATCCTCAATGCTCAATCCTTAATCCTAAATCCACAATCTTCAGCCCTCAGTCCTCAACAATCAGTTGTCAATCCTCAATCCTCAATAGAATATCCTCAATTCACAGGTCTCAATACTCAATACTCAGCCTGAAATCTTCAAATCTCTATCCACAAACATCAATTCTCATCACTCAACCCTCAACACTCAGTCCCCAATCGTCAATCTTAAATCCTCAATACTCAACCCACAATCCTCAATCCTCAATCTTCAATCCTCAATCCTCAATCCTCAATCCTCAATCCTCAATCCTCATTCTTCATTCCTCAATACCCAATCCTCAATCTTCAATCCTCAATTCTCAATCCTCAATGCTCAATCCTCAATCGTCAATACTCAACCCCAATCCTCAATCTTCAATCCTCAATTCTCAACCCTCGATCCTCAGTCCTCAGTCCTCAAACCTCAATTCTGAATCCTCAATCGTGCATCCTCAATCTTCAGCCCTCAGTCCTCAACAATCTGTTGTCAATCCCCAATCCCCAATAGAATATCCTCAATTCACAGTTTTCAATACTCAATACTCAATCTGCAATCTTCAAAACTCTATCCACAAACATCAATTCTCATCACTCAACCCTGAACGCTCTGTCCTCAATGTTCAACCCTCAATCCTCAATTCTCAATCTTCAATCCTCAATACTGAATCCTCAATCCTCAATCTTAAAACCTCAATACTCAATCTTCAATCCTCAATCCTCAATCCTCAATCCTCAATCCTCAATCCTCAATCCTTAATCCTCAATCGTCATTCTTCAATCCTCAACACCCAATTCTCAATCTTCAATCCTCAATCCTCAGTCCTCAATTCTCAATGCTCAATCGTCAATCCTCAGACCTCAAACATCAATACTCAACCCTCAGTCGTCGTACTCAATTCTCAATTCTCAATTCTCAATCCTCAATCCTCAATCCTCAGACCTCAAACATCAATATTCAACCCTCAGTCCTCGTCCTCAATCCGCAACCCTCAATCCTCAATCCCCAATCCTCAATCCTCAGACCTCAAACATCAATACTCAATCCTCAGTCCTCGTACTCAATTCTCAATTCTCAATCCTCAATCCTCAATTCTCAACCCTCGACCCTCAGTCCTCAGTCCTCAAACCTCAATTCTGAATCCTCAATCGTGCATCCTCAATCTTCAGCCCTCAGTCCTCAACAATCAGTTGTCAATCCTCAATCCCCAATAGAATATCCTCAATTCACAGTTTTCAATGCTCTATACTCAATCTGCAAGCTTCAAATCTCTATACACAAACATCAATTCTCATCACTCAACACTGAACGCTCAGTCCTCAATGTTCAATCCTCAATCCTCAATTCCCAATCTTCAATCCTCAATACTGAATATTCAATCCTCAATCCTCAATCCTCAATCCTCAATCCTCAATCCTCAATCCTCAGTCCTCATCCTCAATTCTCATTTCTCAATCCTCAATCCTCAATCCTCAATCTTCAATCCTCAATAATCAATCTCCAATCCTAGATCCTCAATCCCCAATCCTCAATCCTTAATCCTCAATCTTCAATCCTCAATCCCCAGTCCTCAATCCTCAATCCTCATCCTCAATCCTCAATCCTCAGTCCTCAATCCTCAATCCTCAATTCTCAATCCTCAATCCTCAGTCTTCAATCGTCAATATTCAATCTTCAATCCTCAATCCTCAATCCTCAATCCTCAATCCTCATTCCTCATTCTTCAATCCTCAATAGCCAATCCTCAATCTTCAATCCTCAATCCTCAATCCTCAATTCTCAACCCTCGACCCTCAGTCCTCAGTCCCCAAACCTCAATTCTGAATCCTCAATCGTGCATCCTCAATCTTCAGCTCTCAGTCCTCAACAATCAGTTGTCAATCCTCAACCCCAATAGAATATCCTCAATTCACAGTTTTCAATACTCTATACTCAATCTGCAATCTTCAAATCTCTATACACAAACATCAATTCTCATCACTCAACACTGAACGCTCAGTCCTCAATGTTCAATACTCAATCCTCAATTCCCAATCTTCAATCCTCAATACTGAATATTCAATCCTCAATCCTCAATCCTCAATCCTCAATCCTCAATCCTCAATCCTCAGTAATCAATCCTCAATCTTCAATACTCAATCGTCAATCGTCAGTCCTCAATCCTCAATCCTCAATTCTCGTTCCTGAAACCTCAATCCTCAACACTCAGTCCTCATCCTCAATTCTCATTTCTCAATCCTCAATCCTCAATCCTCAATCTTCAATCCTCAATAATCAATCTCCAATCCTAGATCCTCAATCCCCAATCCTCAATCCTTAATCCTCAATCTTCAATCCTCAATCCCCAGTCCTCAATCTTCAATCCTCATGCTCAATCCTCAATCCTCAATCCTCAGTCCTCAGTCCTCAATCCTCAATCCTCAATCCTCAAACCTCATTCTTCATTCCTCAATACCCAATCCTCAATCTTCAATCCTCAATCCTCAATCCTCAATTCTCAATCCTCAATCCTCAATCCTCAGACCTCAAACATCAATATTCAACCCTCAGTCCTCGTCCTCAATCCGCAACCCTCAATCCTCAATCCCCAATCCTCAATCTTCAATCCTCAATCCTCAGTTCTCAAATCTCAATCCTCAATCCTCAATGTTCAATCCTCAATACCCAATCCTCAATCTTCAGTCCTCAATCCTCAATCCTCAGTCCTCAATCCTCAATCCTCAATCTTCAGTCCTCAAACCTCAATTCTGAATCCTCAATCTTCAGCCCCCAGTCCTCAACAATCAGTTGTCAATCCTCAATCCTCAATATAATATCCTCAATTCACAGGTCTCCATACTCAATACTCAACCTGCAATCTTCAAACCTCTATCCACAAACATCAATTTTCATCACTCAACCGTCAACACTCAGTCCCCAATACTCAATCTTCAATCCTCAATCCTCAATCCACAATTCTCAATCCTCAATCTTCAATCCTCAATCCTCAATCCTCGGTCCTCAATCCTCAATCGTCAATCTCCATTCCTGAATACTCAACCTTCAATCCTGAATCGTCAATCCTCAATCCTCAATCCTCAATCCTCATTCTTCAATCCTCAATACCCAATCCACAATCTTCAATCCTCAATCCTCAATCCTCAATTCTCAACACTCAATCCTCAGTCCTCAGTCCTCAAACCTCAATTCTGAATCCTCAACCCTGCATCCTCAACCTTCAGCCCTCAGTCCTCAACAATCTGTTGTCAATCCCCAATCCCCAATAGAATATCCTCAATTCACAGTTTTCAATACTCAATACTCAATCTGCAATCTTCAAAACTCTATCCACAAACATCAATTCTCATCACTCAACCCTGAACGCTCTGTCCTCAATGTTCAATCCTCAATCCTCAATTCTCAATCTTCAATCCTCAATACTGAATCCTCAATCCTCAATCTTAAAACCTCAATACTCAATCTTCAATCCTCAATCCTCAATCCTGAATCCTCAATCCTCAATCCTCAATCTTCAATCCTTAATACTCAATCTTCAATCCTCAATCCTCAATCCTCAATCCTCAATCGTCATTCTTCAATCCTCAACACTCAATCCTCAATCTTCAATCCTCAATCCTCAGTCCTCAATTCTCAATGCTCAATCCTCAATCCTCAGACCTCAAACATCAATACTCAACCCTCAGTCGTCGTACTCAATTCTCAATTCTCAATCCTCAATCCTCAATACTCAACCTTCAATCCTCAATAATCAATCTCCAATCCTAGATCCTCAATCCCCAATCCTCAATCCTTAATCCTCAATATTCAATCCTCAATCCCCAGTCCTCAATCTTAAATCCTCAATGCTCAATCATCAATCCTCAATCCTCAGTCCTCAATCCTGAATCCTCAATCCTCAAACATCAATACTAAACCCTCAGTACCCGTCCACAATCCACAACACTCAATCCTCGATCCTCAATCTTCAATCATCAATATTCAATCTTCAATTCTCAATCCTCAATCCTCAATACTCAATCCTCAATCCTCAATGTTCAATCCTCTATACCCAATCCTCAATCTTCAATCCTCAATCCTCAATCCACAATCCTCAATCCTCAATCTTCAATCCTCAATACTCAATCTTCAATTCTAAATCCTCAATCCTCTGTCCTCAATCCTCAATCGTCAATCTCCAATCCTGAATACTCAACCTTCAATCCTCAATCCTCAATCCTCAATCCTCAATCCTCAATGCTCATTCTTCAATCCTCAATACACAATCCTCAAACTTCAATCCTCAATCCTCAATCCTCATTCTCAACCCTCGATCCTCAGTCCTCAGTCCTCAAACCTTAATTCTGAATCCTCAATCCTGCATCCTCAATCTTCAGCCCTCAGTCCTCAACAATCAGTTGTCAATCCTCAATCCCCAATTGAATATCCTCAATTCACAGTTTTCAATACTCAATACTCAATCTGCAATCTTCAAATCTCTATCCACAAACAGCAATTCGCATCACTCAACCCTGAACGCTCAGTCCTCAATGTTCAATCCTCAATCCTCAATTCTCAATCTTCAATCCTCAATACTGAATCTTCAATCCTCAATCCTCAATCCTCAATCCTCAATCCTCAATCCTCAATCCTCAGTAATCAATCCTCAATCTTTAATACTCAATCGTCAATCCTCAGTCCTCAATCCTCAATCCTCAATTCTCGTTCCTCAAACCTCAATCCTCAACCCTCAGTCCTCATCCTCAATTCTCAATTCTCAATCCTCAATCCTCAATCCTCAACCTGCAATCCTCAATAATCAATCTCCAATCCTAGATCCTCAATCCCCAATCCTCAATCCTTAATACTCAATCTTCAATCCTCAATCCCCAGTCCTCTATCTTCAATCCTCAATGCTCAATCCTTAATCCTAAATCCACAATCTTCAGCCCTCAGTCCTCAACAATCAGTTGTCAATCCTCAATCCTCAATAGAATATCCTCAATTCACAGGTCTCAATACTCAATACTCAGCCTGAAATCTTCAAATCTCTATCCACAAACATCAATTCTCATCACTCAACCCTCAACACTCAGTCCCCAATCGTCAATCTTAAATCCTCAATACTCAACCCACAATCCTCAATCCTCAATCTTCAATCCTCAATCCTCAATCCTCAATCCTCAATCCTCAATCCTCATTCTTCATTCCTCAATACCCAATCCTCAATCTTCAATCCTCAATTCTCAATCCTCAATGCTCAATCCTCAATCGTCAATACTCAACCCCAATCCTCAATCTTCAATCCTCAATTCTCAACCCTCGATCCTCAATCCTTAATCCTCAATCGTCATTCTTCAATCCTCAACACCCAATTCTCAATCTTCAATCCTCAATCCTCAGTCCTCAATTCTCAATGCTCAATCGTCAATCCTCAGACCTCAAACATCAATACTCAACCCTCAGTCGTCGTACTCAATTCTCAATTCTCAATTCTCAATCCTCAATCCTCAATACTCGATCTTCAATCCTCAATAATCAATCTCCAATCCTAGATCCTCAATACCCAATCCTCAATCCTTAATCCTCAATCTTCAATCCTCAATCCCCAGTCCTCAATCTTCAATCCTCAATGCTCAATCATCAATCCTCAATCCTCAGTCCTCAATCCTGAATCCTCAATCCTCAAACCTCAATCCTCAATCCTCAATCCTCTATCTTCAATCCTCAATACTCAGTATTCAATCCTCAATCCTCAATCCTCAATCCTCAATCCTCATTCTTCAATCCTCAATACCCAATCCTCAATCTTCAATCCTCAATCCTCAATCCTCAATTCTCAATCCTCAATCCTCAGTCCTCAGTCCTCAAACCTCAATCCTCAATCCTCAATCCTCAATCTTCATTCTTCAATACTCAACACCCAATCCTCAATCTTCAATCCTCAATCCTCAATCCTCAATTCTCAACCCTCGACCCTCAGTCCTCAGTCCTCAAACCTCAATTCTGAATCCTCAATCGTGCATCCTCAATCTTCAGCCCTCAGTCCTCAACAATCAGTTGTCAATCCTCAATCCCCGATAGAATATCCTCAATTCACAGTCTTCAATACTCTATACTCAATCTGCAATCTTCAAATCTCTATACACAAACATCAATTCTCATCACTCAACACTGAACGCTCAGTCCTCAATGTTCAATACTCAATCCTCAATTCCCAATCTTCAATCCTCAATACTGAATATTCAATCCTCAACCCTCAATCCTCAATGCTCAATCCTCAATCCTCAATCCTCAATCCTCAATCCTCAGTAATCAATCCTCAATCTTCAATACTCAATCGTCAATCGTCAGTCCTCAATCCTCAATTCTCAATTCTCGTTCCTCAAACCTCAATCCTCAACCCTCAGTCCTCATCCTCAATTCTCATTTCTCAATCCTCAATCCTCAATCCTCAATCTTCAATCCTCAATAATCAATATCCAATCCTAGATCCTCAATCCCCAATCCTCAATCCTTAATCCTCAATCTTCAATCCTCAATCCCCAGTCCTCAATCTTCAATCCTCATGCTCAATCCTCAATCCTCAATCCTCAGTCCTCAATCCTCAATCCTCAATCCTCAAACCTCATTCTTCATTCCTCAATACCCAATCCTCAATCTTCAATCCTCAATCCTCAATCCTCAATTCTCAATCCTCAATCCTCAATCCTCAGACTTCAAACATCAATATTCAACCCTCAGTCCTCGTGCTCAATCCGCAACCCTCAATCCTCAATCCCCAATCCTCAATCTTCAATCCTCAATCCCCGGTCCTCTATCTTCAATCCTCAATGCTCAATCCTCAACCTTCAATCCTCAATACTCAATCTTCAATAATCAATCCTCAATTCTCAATCCTCAATGCTCAATCCTCAATCCTCAATCCTCAATTCTCAATCCTGAATCCTCAATCCTCAGACCTCAAACATCAATACTAAACCCTCTGTCCTCGTCCTCAATCCACATCCCTCAATCCTCGATCCTCAATATTCAATCATCAATATTCAATCTTCAGTCCTCAACCCTCAATCCTCAATTCTCAATCCTCAATCCTCAGACCACAAACATCAATATTCAACCCTCAGTTCTCGTCCTCAATCCACAAACCTCAATCCTCAATCCTCAATCTTCTATCATCAATACTCAATCTTCAATCCTCAATCCTCAATCCTCAATCCTCAGACCTCAAACATCAATATTCAACCCTCAGTCCTCGTCCTCAATCCACAACCCTCGATCCTCAATTCTCTATCCTCAATCCTCAATTTTCAACCCTCAATACTCAATCTTCAATCCTCAATCCTCAATCCTCAATCCTCAATCCTCAATCCTCAATCCTCAACACTCAGTCCCCAATCCTCAATCTTCAATCCTCAATCATCAATCCTCAATCCTCAATCCTCAATCCTCGTTCTTCAATCCTCAATGCCCAATCCTCAATCTTCAATCCTCAATCCTCAATCCTCAACTCTCAACCCTCGATCCTCAGTCCTCAATCCTCAAACCTCAATTCTGAATCCTCAATCGTGCATCCTCAATCTTCAGCCCTCAGTCCTCAACAATCAGTTGTCAATCCTCAATCCCCAATAGAATATCCTCAATTCACAGATTTCAATACTCAATACTCAATCTGCAATCTTCAAATCTCTATCCACAAACATCAATTCTCATCACTCAACCCTGAACGCTCTGTCCTCAATGTTCAATCCTCAATCCTCAATTCTCAATCTTCAATCCTCAATACTGTATCTTCAATCCTCAATCCTCAATCCTCAATCCTCACTCCTCAATCCACAATCCTCAATCCTCAATCTTCAACACTCAATCCTCATTCTTCAATCCCCAGTCCTCAATCTTCAATCCTCAATGCTCAATCCTCAATCCTCAGCCCTCAGTCCTCAATCCTCAATCCTCAATCCTCAAACCTCATTCTTCATTCCTCAATACCCAATCCTCAATCTTCAATCCTCAATCCTCAATCCACAATTCTCAATCCTCAATCTTCAAACCTCAATACTCAACCTTCAATCCTCTATCCTCAATCCTCGGTCCTCAATCCTCAATCGTCAATCTCCAATCCTGAATACTCAACCTTCAATCCTGAATCGTCAATCCTCAATCCTCAATCCTCAATCCTCATTCTTCAAACCTCAATACCCAATCCACAATCTTCAATCCTCAATCCTCAATCCTCAATCCTCAGTCCTCAGTCCTCAAACTTCAATTCTGAATCCTCAACCCTGCATCCTCAATCTTCAGCCCTCAGTCCTCAACGATCTGTTGTCAATCCCCAATCCCCAATAGAATATCCTCAATTCGCAGTTTTCAATACTCAATACTCAATCTGCAATCTTCAAATCTCTATCCACAAACATCAATTCTCATCACTCAACCCTGAACGCTCTGTCCTCAATGTTCAATCCTCAATCCTCAATTCTCAATCTTCAATCCTCAATACTGTATCTTCAATCCTCAATCCTCAATCCTCAATCCTCACTCCTCAATCCACAATCCTCAATCCTCAATCTTCAACACTCAATCCTCATTCTTCAATCCCCAGTCCTCAATCTTCAATCCTCAATGCTCAATCCTCAATCCTCAGCCCTCAGTCCTCAATCCTCAATCCTCAATCCTCAAACCTCATTCTTCATTCCTCAATACCCAATCCTCAATCTTCAATCCTCAATCCTCAATCCACAATTCTCAATCCTCAATCTTCAAACCTCAATACTCAACCTTCAATCCTCTATCCTCAATCCTCGGTCCTCAATCCTCAATCGTCAATCTCCAATCCTGAATACTCAACCTTCAATCCTGAATCGTCAATCCTCAATCCTCAATCCTCAATCCTCATTCTTCAAACCTCAATACCCAATCCACAATCTTCAATCCTCAATCCTCAATCCTCAATCCTCAGTCCTCAGTCCTCAAACTTCAATTCTGAATCCTCAACCCTGCATCCTCAATCTTCAGCCCTCAGTCCTCAACAATCTGTTGTCAATCCCCAATCCCCAATAGAATATCCTCAATTCGCAGTTTTCAATACTCAATACTCAATCTGCAATCTTCAAATCTCTATCCACAAACATCAATTCTCATCACTCAACCCTGAACGCTCTGTCCTCAATGTTCAATCCTCAATCCTCAATTCTCAATCCTCAATCCTCAATTCTCAATCCTCAATCCTCAGTCCTCAGTCCTCAAACCTCAATCCTCAATCCTCAATCCTCAATCTTCATTCTTCAATACTCAACACCCAATCCTCAATCTTGAATCCTCAATCCTCAATCCTCAATTCTCAACCCTCGACCCTCAGTCCTCAGTCCTCAAACCTCAATTCTGAATCCTCAATCCTGCATCCTCAATCTTCAGCCCTCAGTCCTCAACAATCAGTTGTCAATCCTCAATCCCCAATAGAATATCCTCAATTCACAGTTTTCAATACTCAATACTCAATCTGCAATCTTCAAATCTCAATCCACAAACATCAATTCTCATCACTCAACCCTGAACGCTCAGTCCTCAATGTTCAATCCTCAATCCTCAATTCTCAATCTTCAATCCTCAATACAGAATCTTCAATCCTCAATCCTCAATCCTCAATCCTCAATCCTCAATCCTCAATCCTCAATCCTCAGTAATCAATCCTCAATCTTCAATACTCAATCGTCAATCCTCAGTCCTCAATCCTCAACCCTCAATTCTCGTTCCTCAAACCTCAATCCTCAACCCTCAGTCCTCAACCTCAATTCTCAATTCTCAATCCTCAATCCTCAATCCTCAACCTTCAATCCTCAATAATCAATCTCCAATCCTAGATCCTCAATCCCCAATCCTCAATCCTTAATACTCAATCTTCAATCCTCAATCCCCATTCCTCTATCTTCAATCCTCAATGCTCAATCCTTAATCCTAAATCCACAATCTTCAGCCCTCAGTCCTCAACAATCAGTTGTCAATCCTCATTCCTCAATAGAATATCCTCAATTCACAGGTCTCAATACTCAATACTCAGCCTGAAATCTTCAAATCTCTATCCACAAACATCAATTCTCATCACTCAACCCTCAACACTCAGTCCCCAATCGTCAATCTTAAATCCTCAATACTCAAAACACAATCCTCAATCCTCAATCTTCAATCCTCAATCCTCAATCCTCAATCCTCAATCCTCAATCCTCATTCTTCATTCCTCAATACCCAATCCTCAATCTTCAATCCTCAATCCTCAATCCTCAATTCTCAAACCTCAATCCTCAATCCTCAGACCTAAAACATCAATATTCAACCCTCAGTCCTCGTCCTCAATCCGCAACCCTCAATCCTCAATCCCCAATCCTCAATCTTCAATCCTCAATCCTCAGTTCTCAAAACTCAATCCTCAATCCTCAATGTTCAATCCTCAATACCCAATCCTCAATCTTCAATCCTCAATCCTCAATCCTCAATCCTCAATCCTCAATCCTCAATCCTCAGTCCTCAAACCTCAATCCTGAATCCTCAATCCTCAATCCTCAATCTTCAGGCCTCAGTCCTCAACAACCAGTTGTCAATCCTCAATCCTCAATATAATATCCTCAATTGACAGGTCTCAATACTCAATACTCAACCTGCAATCTTCAAATCTCTATCCACAAACATCAATTCTCATCACTCAACCTTCAACACTCAGTCCCCAATCCTCAATCTTCAATCCTCAATCCTCAATCCACAATTCTCAATCCTCAATCTTCAATCCTCAATACTCAATCTTCAATCCTCAATCCTCAATCCTCATTCTTCAATCCTCAATACTCAATCCTCAATCTTCAATCCTCAACCCTCAATCCTCAATCCTCAATCCTCAATCCTCAGACCACAAACATCAATATTCAACCCTCAGTTCTCGTCCTCAATCCACAAACCTCAATCCTCAATCCTCAATCTTCTATCATCAACACTCAATCTTCAATCCTCAATCCTCAATCCTCAAACCTCAGACCTCAAACATCAACATTCAACCCTCAGTCCTCGTCCTCAATCCACAACCCTCGATCCTCAATTCTCTATCCTCAATCCTCAATTTTCAACCCTCAATACTCAATCTTCAATCCTCAATCCTCAATCCTCAATCCTCAAGTCTCAACCCTCGATCCTCAGTCCTCAGTCCTCAAACCTCAATTCTGAATCCTCAATCGTGCATCGTCAATCTTCAGCCCTCAGTCCTCAACAATCAGTTGTCAATCCTCAATCCCCAATAGAATATCCTCAATTCACTGATTTCAATACTCAATACTCAATCTGCAATCTACAAATCTCTATCCACAAACATCAATTCTCATCACTCAACCCTGAACGCTCAGTCCTCAATGTTCAATCCTCAATCCTCAATTCTCAATCTTCAATCCTCAATACAGAATCTTCAATCCTCAATCCTCAATCCTCAATCCTCAATCGTCAATCCTCAATCCTCAATCCTCAGTAATCAATCCTCAATCTTCAATACTCAATCGTCAATCCTCAGTCCTCAATCCTCAACCCTCAATTCTCGTTCCTCAAACCTCAATCCTCAACCCTCAGTCCTCAACCTCAATTCTCAATTCTCAATCCTCAATCCTCAATCCTCAACCTTCAATCCTCAATAATCAATCTCCAATCCTAGATCCTCAATCCCCAATCCTCAATCCTTAATACTCAATCTTCAATCCTCAATCCCCATTCCTCTATCTTCAATCCTCAATGCTCAATCCTTAATCCTAAATCCACAATCTTCAGCCCTCAGTCCTCAACAATCAGTTGTCAATCCTCAATCCTCAATAGAATATCCTCAATTCACAGGTCTCAATACTCAATACTCAGCCTGAAATCTTCAAATCTCTATCCACAAACATCAATTCTCATCACTCAACCCTCAACACTCAGTCCCCAATCGTCAATCTTAAATCCTCAATACTCAAAACACAATCCTCAATCCTCAATCTTCAATCCTCAATCCTCAATCCTCAATCCTCAATCCTCAATCCTCATTCTTCATTCCTCAATACCCAATCCTCAATCTTCAATCCTCAATCCTCAATCCTCAATTCTCAAACCTCAATCCTCAATCCTCAGACCTCAAACATCAATATTCAACCCTCAGTCCTCGTCCTCAATCCGCAACCCTCAATCCTCAATCCCCAATCCTCAATCTTCAATCCTCAATCCTCAGTTCTCAAAACTCAATCCTCAATCCTCAGTTCTCAAAACTCAATCCTCAATCCTCAATGTTCAATCCTCAATACCCAATCCTCAATCTTCAATCCTCAATCCTCAATCCTCAATCCTCAATCCTCAATCCTCAATCCTCAGTCCTCAAACCTCAATCCTGAATCCTCAATCCTCAATCCTCAATCTTCAGCCCTCAGTCCTCAACAACCAGTTGTCAATCCTCAATCCTCAATATAATATCCTCAATTGACAGGTCTCAATACTCAATACTCAACCTGCAATCTTCAAATCTCTATCCACAAACATCAATTCTCATCACTCAACCTTCAACACTCAGTCCCCAATCCTCAATCTTCAATCCTCAATCCTCAATCCACAATTCTCAATCCTCAATCTTCAATCCTCAATACTCAATCTTCAATCCTCAATCCTCAATCCTCATTCTTCAATCCTCAATACTCAATCCTCAATCTTCAATCCTCAACCCTCAACCCTCAATCCTCAATCCTCAATCCTCAGACCACAAACATCAATATTCAACCCTCAGTTCTCGTCCTCAATCCACAAACCTCAATCCTCAATCCTCAATCTTCTATCATCAATACTCAATCTTCAATCCTCAATCCTCAATCCTCAATCCTCAGACCTCAAACATCAATATTCAACCCTCAGTCCTCGTCCTCAATCCACAACCCTCGATCCTCAATTCTCTATCCTCAATCCTCAATTTTCAACCCTCAATACTCAATCTTCAATCCTCAATCCTCAATCCTCAATCCTCAATCCTCAATCCTCAATCCTCAACACTCAGTCCCCAATCCTCAATCTTCAATCCTCAATCATCAATCCTCAATCCTCAATCCTCAATCCTCGTTCTTCAATCCTCAATGCCCAATCCTCAATCTTCAATCCTCAATCCTCAATCCTCAACTCTCAACCCTCGATCCTCAGTCCTCAGTCCTCAAACCTCAATTCTGAATCCTCAATCGTGCATCCTCAATCTTCAGCCCTCAGTCCTCAACAATCAGTTGTCAATCCTCAATCCCCAATAGAATATCCTCAATTCACAGATTTCAATACTCAATACTCAATCTGCAATCTTCAAATCTCTATCCACAAACATCAATTCTCATCACTCAACCCTGAACGCTCTGTCCTCAATGTTCAATCCTCAATCCTCAATTCTCAATCTTCAATCCTCAATACTGTATCTTCAATCCTCAATCCTCAATCCTCAATCCTCACTCCTCAATCCACAATCCTCAATCCTCAATCTTCAACACTCAATCCTCATTCTTCAATCCCCAGTCCTCAATCTTCAATCCTCAATGCTCAATCCTCAATCCTCAGCCCTCAGTCCTCAATCCTCAATCCTCAATCCTCAAACCTCATTCTTCATTCCTCAATACCCAATCCTCAATCTTCAATCCTCAATCCTCAATCCACAATTCTCAATCCTCAATCTTCAAACCTCAATACTCAACCTTCAATCCTCTATCCTCAATCCTCGGTCCTCAATCCTCAATCGTCAATCTCCAATCCTGAATACTCAACCTTCAATCCTGAATCGTCAATCCTCAATCCTCAATCCTCAATCCTCATTCTTCAAACCTCAATACCCAATCCACAATCTTCAATCCTCAATCCTCAATCCTCAATCCTCAGTCCTCAGTCCTCAAACTTCAATTCTGAATCCTCAACCCTGCATCCTCAATCTTCAGCCCTCAGTCCTCAACAATCTGTTGTCAATCCCCAATCCCCAATAGAATATCCTCAATTCGCAGTTTTCAATACTCAATACTCAATCTGCAATCTTCAAATCTCTATCCACAAACATCAATTCTCATCACTCAACCCTGAACGCTCTGTCCTCAATGTTCAATCCTCAATCCTCAATTCTCAATCTTCAATCCTCAATACTGTATCTTCAATCCTCAATCCTCAATCCTCAATCCTCACTCCTCAATCCACAATCCTCAATCCTCAATCTTCAACACTCAATCCTCATTCTTCAATCCCCAGTCCTCAATCTTCAATCCTCAATGCTCAATCCTCAATCCTCAGCCCTCAGTCCTCAATCCTCAATCCTCAATCCTCAAACCTCATTCTTCATTCCTCAATACCCAATCCTCAATCTTCAATCCTCAATCCTCAATCCACAATTCTCAATCCTCAATCTTCAAACCTCAATACTCAACCTTCAATCCTCTATCCTCAATCCTCGGTCCTCAATCCTCAATCGTCAATCTCCAATCCTGAATACTCAACCTTCAATCCTGAATCGTCAATCCTCAATCCTCAATCCTCAATCCTCATTCTTCAAACCTCAATACCCAATCCACAATCTTCAATCCTCAATCCTCAATCCTCAATCCTCAGTCCTCAGTCCTCAAACTTCAATTCTGAATCCTCAACCCTGCATCCTCAATCTTCAGCCCTCAGTCCTCAACAATCTGTTGTCAATCCCCAATCCCCAATAGAATATCCTCAATTCGCAGTTTTCAATACTCAATACTCAATCTGCAATCTTCAAATCTCTATCCACAAACATCAATTCTCATCACTCAACCCTGAACGCTCTGTCCTCAATGTTCAATCCTCAATCCTCAATTCTCAATCTTCAATCCTCAATACTGAATCCTCAATCCTCAACCTTCAAACCTCAATACTCAGTCTTCAATCCTCAATCCTCAATCCTCAATCGTCAATCCTCAATCCTCAATCCTCAATCTTCAATCCTCAATACTTAATACTCAATCTTCAATCCTCAATCCTCAATCCTCAATCGTCATTCTTCAATCCTCAACACCCTATCCTCAATCTTCAATCCTCAATCCTCAGTCCTCAATTCTCAATGCTCAATCCTCAATCCTCAGACCTCAAACATCAATACTCAACCCTCAGTCGTCGTACTCAATTCTCAATTCTCAATCCTCAATCCTCAATACTCAATCTTCAATCCTCAATAATCAATCTCCAATCCTAGATCCTCAATCCCCAATCCTCAATCCTTAATCCTCAATATTCAATCCTCAATCCCCAGTCCTCAATCTTAAATCGTCAATGCTCAATCATCAATCCTCAATCCTCAGTCCTCAATCCTGAATCCTCATCCTCAAACATCAATACTAAACCCTCAGTACCCGTCCTCAATCCACAACACTCAATCCTCGATCCTCAATCTTCAATCATCAATATTCAATCTTCAATCCTCAATCCTCAATCCTCAATACTCAATCCTCAATCCTCAATGTTCAATCTTCAATACCCAATCCTCAATCTTCAATCCTCAATCCTCAATCCACAATCCTCAATCCTCAATCTTCAATCCTCAATACTCAATCTTCAATTCTAAATCCTCAATCCTCGGTCCTCAATCCTCAATCGTCAATCTCCAATCCTGAATACTCAACCTTCAATCCTCAATCCTCAATCCTCAATCCTCAATCCTCAATGCTCATCCTCCAATCCTCAATACACAATCCTCAAACTTCAATCCTCAATCCTCAATCCTCATTCTCAACCCTCGATCCTCAGTCCTCAGTCCTCAAACCTCAATTCTGAATCCTCAATCCTGCATCCTCAATCTTCAGCCCTCAGTCCTCAACAATCAGTTGTCAATCCTCAATCCCCAATAGAATATCCTCAATTCACAGTTTTCAATACTCAATACTCAATCTGCAATCTTCAAATCTCAATCCACAAACATCAATTCTCATCACTCAACCCTGAACGCTCAGTCCTCAATGTTCAATCCTCAATCCTCAATTCTCAATCTTCAATCCTCAATACAGAATCTTCAATCCTCAATCCTCAATCCTCAATCCTCAATCCTCAATCCTCAATCCTCAATCCTCAGTAATCAATCCTCAATCTTCAATACTCAATCGTCAATCCTCAGTCCTCAATCCTCAACCCTCAATTCTCGTTCCTCAAACTTCAATCCTCAACCCTCAGTCCTCAACCTCAATTCTCAATCCTCAATCCTCAATCCTCAATCCTCAACCTTCAATCCTCAATAATCAATCTCCAATCCTAGATCCTCAATCCCCAATCCTCAATCCTTAATACTCAATCTTCAATCCTCAATCCCCATTCCTCTATCTTCAATCCTCAATGCTCAATCCTTAATCCTAAATCCACAATCTTCAGCCCTCAGTCCTCAACAATCAGTTGTCAATCCTCAATCCTCAATAGAATATCCTCAATTCACAGGTCTCAATACTCAATACTCAGCCTGAAATCTTCAAATCTCTATCCACAAACATCAATTCTCATCACTCAACCCTCAACACTCAGTCCCCAATCGTCAATCTTAAATCCTCAATACTCAAAACACAATCCTCAATCCCCAATCCTCAATCTTCAATCCTCAATCCTCAGTTCTCAAAACTCAATCCTCAATCCTCAATGTTCAATCCTCAATACCCAATCCTCAATCTTCAATCCTCAATCCTCAATCCTCAATCCTCAATCCTCAATCCTCAATCCTCAGTCCTCAAACCTCAATCCTGAATCCTCAATCCTCAATCCTCAATCTTCAGCCCTCAGTCCTCAACAACCAGTTGTCAATCCTCAATCCTCAATATAATATCCTCAATTGACAGGTCTCAATACTCAATACTCAACCTGCAATCTTCAAATCTCTATCCACAAACATCAATTCTCATCACTCAACCTTCAACACTCAGTCCCCAATCCTCAATCTTCAATCCTCAATCCTCAATCCACAATTCTCAATCCTCAATCTTCAATCCTCAATACTCAATCTTCAATCCTCAATCCTCAATCCTCATTCTTCAATCCTCAATACTCAATCCTCAATCTTCAATCCTCAACCCTCAATCCTCAATCCTCAATCCTCAATCCTCAGACCACAAACATCAATATTCAACCCTCAGTTCTCGTCCTCAATCCACAAACCTCAATCCTCAATCCTCAATCTTCTAACATCAATACTCAATCTTCAATCCTCAATCCTCAATCCTCAATCCTCAGACCTCAAACATCAATATTCAACCCTCAGTCCTCGTCCTCAATCCACAACCCTCGATCCTCAATTCTCTATCCTCAATCCTCAATTTTCAACCCTCAATACTCAATCTTCAATCCTCAATCCTCAATCCTCAATCCTCAATCCTCAATCCTCAATCCTCAACACTCAGTCCCCAATCCTCAATCTTCAATCCTCAATCATCAATCCTCAATCCTCAATCCTCAATCCTCGTTCTTCAATCCTCAATGCCCAATCCTCAATCTTCAATCCTCAATCCTCAATCCTCAATTCTCAACCCTCGATCCTCAGTCCTCAGTCCTCAAACCTCAATTCTGAATCCTCAATCGTGCATCCTCAATCTTCAGCCCTCAGTCCTCAACAATCAGTTGTCAATCCTCAATCCCCAATAGAATATCCTCAATTCACAGATTTCAATACTCAATACTCAATCTGCAATCTTCAAATCTCTATCCACAAACATCAATTCTCATCACTCAACCCTGAACGCTCTGTCCTCAATGTTCAATCCTCAATCCTCAATTCTCAATCTTCAATCCTCAATACTGTATCTTCAATCCTCAATCCTCAATCCTCAATCCTCACTCCTCAATCCACAATCCTCAATCCTCAATCTTCAACACTCAATCCTCATTCTTCAATCCTCAATACTCAATCCTCAATCTTCAATCCTCAATCCCCAATCCTCAATCCTCAATCCTCAATCCTCAATCCTCAATCCTCAATCCTCATTCTTCAATCCTCAATACCCAATCCTCAATCTTCAATCCTCAATCCTCAATCCTCAATTCTGAATCCTCAATCCTCAGTCCTCAGTCCTCAATCCTCAATCCTCAATCGTCTGTCTTCAATCCTCAATACTCAATCTTCAATCCTCAATCCTCAATCCTCAATCCTCAATCCTCAATCCTCAATCTTCAAACCTCAATCTTCAATCCTCAATACTCAGTCTACAATCTTCAATCCTCAATCCTCAATCCTAAATCCTCATTCTTCAATCCTCAATCCTCAATCCTCAATCCTCAATTCTCAATCCTGAATCCTCAATCCTCAGACCTCAAACATCAATACTAAACCCTCTGTCCTCGTCCTCAATCCACAACCCTCAATCCTCGATCCTCAATATTCAATCATCAATATTCAATCTTCAATCCTCAATCCTCAATCCTCAACACTCAGTCCCCAATCCTCAATCTTCAATCCTCAATCCTCAATCCTCAATCCTCAATCCTCAATCCTCAATCTTCAAACCTCAATCTTCAATCCTCAATACTCAGTCTACAATCTTCAATCCTCAATCCTCAATCCTCAATCCTCAATCTTCAAACCTCAATCTTCAATCCTCAATACTCAGTCTACAATCTTCAATCCTCAATCCTCAATCCTAAATACTCATTCTTGAATCCTCAATCCTCAGACCTCAAACACCAATACTAAACCCTCTGTCCTCGTCCTCAATCCACAACCCTCAATCCTCGATCCTCAATATTCAATCATCAATATTCAATCTTCAATCCTCAATCCTCAATCCTCAATCCTCAATACTCAATCCTCAATCCTCAACGTTCAATCCTCAATACCCAATCCTCAATCTTCAATCCTCAATCCTCAATCCTCAACACTCAGTCCCCAATCCTCAATCTTCAATCCTCAATCCTCAATCCTCAATCCTCAATCCTCAATCCTCGTTCATCAATCCTCAATACCCAATCCTGAATCTTCAATCCTCAATCCTCAATCCTCAATTCTCAACCCTCGATCCTCAGTCCTCAGTCCTCAAACCTCAATCCTCAGTCCTCACTCCTCAATCCACAATCCTCAATCCTCAATCTTCAATCCTCAATCCTCAATCCTCAATTCTCAACCCTCAATCCTCAGTCCTCAGTCCTCAGACCTCAATTCTGAATCCTCAACCCTGCATCCTCAATCTTCAGCCCTCAGTCCTCAACAGTCTGTTGTCAATCCCCAATCCCCAATAGAATATCCTCAATTCACAGTTTTCAATAGTGAATACTCAATCTGCAATCTTCAAATCTCTATCCACAAACATCAATTCTCATCACTCAACCCTGAACGCTCTGTCCTCAATGTTCAATCCTCAATCCTCAATTCTCAATCTTCAATCCTCAATACTGAATCTTCAATCCTCTATCCTCAATCCTCAATCCTCACTCCTCAATCCACAATCCTCAATCCTCAATCTTCAATCCTCAATCCTCATTCTGCAATCCTCAATACTCAATCCTCAATCTTCAATCCTCAATCCTCAATCCTCAATCCTCAATCCTCAATCCTCAACCCTCAATCCTCATTCTTCAATCCTCAATACCCAATCCTCAATCTTCAATTCTCAATCCTCAATCCTCAATTCTCGATCCTCAATCCTCAATCCTCAGTCCTCAGTCGTGAAACTTCAATCCTCAACCGTCAGCCCTCATCCTCAATCCTCGATCCTCAATACTCAATCCTCAACCTTCAATCCTCAATACTCAATCTTCAATAATCAATCCTCAATTCTCAATCCTCAATGCTCAATCCTCAATCGTCAATACTCAATCCCCAATCCTCACTCTTCAATCCTCGATCCTCAATCCTCAACCCTCAATCCTCAATCCTCAATCCTCAATCCTCAATCCTCAATCGTCAGTCTTCAATCCTCAATACTCAATCTTCAATCCTCAATCCTCAATCCTCAATCCTCAAACCTCAATCTTCAATCCTCAATACTCAGTCTACAATCTTCAATCCTCAATCCTCAATCCTAGGTCCTCATTCTTCAATCCTCAATACCCAATCCTCAATCTTCAGTCCTCAATCCTCAATCCTCAATTCTCAATCCTCAAACCTCAATCCTCAGACCACAAACATCAATATTCAACCCTCAGTCCTCGTCCTCAATCCACAAGCATCAATCCTCAACCTCAATCTTCAATCATCAATACTCAATCTTCAATCCTCAATCCTCAATCCTCAATCCTCAGACCTCAAACATCAATATTCAACCCTCAGTCCTCGTCCTCAATCCACAACCCTCAATCCTCAATTCTCAATCCTCAATCCTGAATTTTAAACTCTCAATACTCAATCTTCAATCCTCAATCCTCAAACCTCAATCTTCAATCTTCAATCCTCAATACTCAATCTTCTATCCTGAATCCTCAACACTCAATCCTCAATCCTCATTCTTCAATCCTCAACACCCAATCCTCAATCTTCAATCCTCAATCCTCAATCCTCAATCCTCAATTCTCAATCCTCAATCCTCAATCCTCAGACCTCAAACATCAATACTAAACCCTCTGTCCTCGTCCTCAATCCACAACCCTCAATCCTCGATCCTCAAAATTCAATCATCAATATTCAATCTTCAATCCTCAATCCTCAATCCTCAATCCTCAATACTCAATCCTCAATCCTCAACGTTCAATCCTCAATACCCAATCCTCAATCTTCAATCCTCAATCCTCAATCCTCAACACTCAGTCCCCAATCCTCAATCTTCAATCCTCAATCCTCAATCCTCAATCCTCAATCCTCAATCCTCGTTCATCAATCCTCAATACCCAATCCTGATTCTTCAATCCTCAATCCTCAATCCTCAATTCTCAACCCTCGATCCTCAGTCCTCAGTCCTCAAACCTCAATCCTCAGTCCTCACTCCTCAATCCACAATCCTCAATCCTCAATCTTCAATCCTCAATCCTCAATCCTCAATTCTCAACCCTCAATCCTCAGTCCTCAGTCCTCAGACCTCAATTCTGAATCCTCAACCCTGCATCCTCAATCTTCAGCCCTCAGTCCTCAACAGTCTGTTGTCAATCCCCAATCCCCAATAGAATATCCTCAATTCACAGTTTTCAATAGTGAATACTCAATCTGCAATCTTCAAATCTCTATCCACAAACATCAATTCTCATCACTCAACCCTGAACGCTCTGTCCTCAATGTTCAATCCTCAATCCTCAATTCTCAATCTTCAATCCTCAATACTGAATCTTCAATCCTCTATCCTCAATCCTCAATCCTCTCTCCTCAATCCACAATCCTCAATCCTCAATCTACAATCCTCAATCCTCATTCTGCAATCCTCAATACTCAATCCTCAATCTTCAATCCTCAATCCTCAATCCTCAATCCTCAATCCTCAATTCTCAATCCTCAATCCTCATTCTTCAATCCTCAATACCCAATCCTCAATCTTCAATCCTCAATCCTCAATCCTCAATTCTCGATCCTCAATCCTCAATCCTCAGTACTCAGTCCTGAAACTTCAATCCTCAACCGTCAGCCCTCATCCTCAATCCTCGGTCCTCAATACTCAATCCTCAACCTTCAATCCTCAATACTCAATCTTCAATAATCAATCCTCAATTCTCAATCCTCAATGCTCAATCCTCAATCGTCAATACTCAATCCCCAATCCTCACTCTTCAATCCTCAATCCTCAATCCTCAACCCTCAATCCTCAATCCTCAATCCTCAATCCTCAATCGTCAGTCTTCAATCCTCAATACTCAATCTTCAATCCTCAATCCTCAATCCTCAATCCTCAAACCTCAATCTTCAATCCTCAATACTCAGTCTACAATCTTCAATCCTCAATCCTCAATCCTAGGTCCTCATTCTTCAATCCTCAATACCCAATCCTCAATCTTCAGTCCTCAATCCTCAATCCTCAATTCTCAATCCTCAAACCTCAATCCTCAGACCACAAACATCAATATTCAACCCTCAGTCCTCGTCCTCAATCCACAAGCATCAATCCTCAACCTCAATCTTCAATCATCAATACTCAATCTTCAATCCTCAATCCTCAATCCTCAATCCTCAGACCTCAAACATCAATATTCAACCCTCAGTCCTCGTCCTCAATCCACAACCCTCAATCCTCAATTCTCAATCCTCAATCCTGAATTTTCAACCCTCAATACTCAATCTTCAATCCTCAATCCTCAATCCTCAATCTTCAATCCTCAATCCTCATTCTTCAATCCTCAACACCCAATCCTCAATCTTCAATCCTCAATCCTCAATCCTCAATCCTCAATCCTCAATTATCAATCCTCAATCCTCAATCCTCAGACCTCAAACATCAATACTAAACCCTCAGTCCTCGTCCTTAATCCACAACCCTCAATCCTCGATCCTCAGTCTTCAATCGTCAATATTGAATCTTCAATCCTCAATCCTCAATCCTCAATACTCAATCCTCAATACTCAATGTTCAATCCTCAATACCCAATCCTCAACCTTCAATCCTCAATCCTCAAACCTCAATACTTAATCCTCAATCCTCAATCCTCAGTCCTCAAACCTCAATCCTGAATCCTCAATCCTGAATCCTCAATCTTCAGCCCTCAGTCCTCAACAATCAGTAGTCAATCCTCAATCCTCAGTAGAATATCCTCAATTCACAGGTCTCAATACTCAATACTCAACCTGCAATCTTCAAATCTCTATCCACAAACATCAATTCTCATCACTCAACCCTCAACGCTCAGTCCCCAATCCTCAATCTTCAATCCTCAATCCTCCATCCACAGTTCTCAATCCTCAATCTTCAATCCTCAATACTCAATCTTCAATTCTAAATCCTCAATCCTCGGTCCTCAATCCTCAATCGTCAATCTCCAATCATGAATACTCAACCTTCAATCCTCAATCCTCAATCCTCAATCCTCAATCCTCATTCCTCATTCTTCAATCCTCAATACCCAATCCTCAATCTTCAATCCTCAATCCTCAATCCTCAATTCTCAACCCTCGACCCTCAGTCCTCAGTCCTCAAACCTCAATTCTGAATCCTCAATCGTGCATCCTCAATCATCAGCCCTCAGTCCTCAACGATCAGTTGTCAATCCTCAATCCCCAATAGAATATCCTCAATTCACAGTTTTCAATACTCTATACTCAATCTGCAATCTTCAAATCTCTATCCACAAACATCAATTCTCATCTCTCAACACTGAACGCTCAGTCCTCAATGTTCAATCCTCAATCCTCAATTCCCAATCTTCAACCCTCAATACTGAATATTCAATCCTCAATCCTCAATCCTCAATCCTCAATCCTCAATCCTCAATCCTCAATCCTCAGTAATCAATCCTCAATCTTCAATACTCATCGCCAATCGTCAGTCCTCAATCCTCAATCCTCAATTCTCGTTCCTGAAACCTCAATCCTCAACCCTCAGTCCTCATCCTCAATTCTCATTTCTCAATCCTCAATCCTCAATCCTCAATCTTCAATCCTCAATAATCAATCTCCAATCCTAGATCCTCAATCCCCAATCCTCAATCCTTAATCCTCAATCTTCAATCCTCAATCCCCAGTCCTCAATCTTCAATCCTCATGCTCAAACCTCAATCCTCAATCCTCAGTCCTCAATCCTCAATCCTCAATCCTCAAACCTCATTCTTCATTCCTCAATACCCAATCCTCAATCTTCAATCCTCAATCCTCAATCCTCAATTCTCAATTCTCAATCCTCAATCCTCAGACCTCAAACATCAATATTCAACCCTCAGTCCTCGTCCTCAATCCGCAACCCTCAATCCTCAATCCCCAATCCTCAATCTTCAATCCTGAATCGTCAGTTCTCAAAACTCAATCCTCAATCCTCAATGTTCAATCCTCAATACCCAATCCTCAATCTTCAGTCCTCAATCCTCAATCCTCAGTCCTCAATCCTCAATCCTCAATCCTCAATCCTCAGTCCTCAAACCTCAATTCTGAATCCTCAATCCTGAATCCTCAATCTTCAGCCCTCAGTCCTCAACAATCTGTTGTCAATCCCCAATCCCCAATAGAATATCCTCAATTCACACTTTTCAATACTCAATACTCAATCTGCAATCTTCAAAACTCTATCCACAAACATCAATTCTCATCACTCAACCCTGGACGCTCTGTCCTCAATGTTCAATCCTCAATCCTCAATTCTCAATCTACAATCCTCAATACTGAATCCTCAATCCTCAATCTTAAAACCTCAATACTCAATCTTCAATCCTCAATCCTCAATCCTCAATCCTCAATCCTCAATCCTCAATCCTCAATCTTCAATCCTCAATACTCAATCTTCATTCCTCAATCCTCAATCCTCAATCCTCAATCGTCATTCTTCAATCCTCAACACCCAATTCTCAATCTTAAATCCTCAATCCTCAGTCCTCAATTCTCAATGCTCAATCGTCAATCCTCAGACCTCAAACATCAATACTCAACCCTCAGTCGTCGTACTCAATTCTCAATTCTCAATCCTCAATCCTCAATACTCAACCTTCAATCCTCAATAATCAATCTCCAATCCTAGATCCTCAATCCCCAATCCTCAATCCTTAATCCTCAATATTCAATCCTCAATCCCCAGTCCTCAATCTTAAATCCTCAATGCTCAATCATCAATCCCCAATCCTCAGTCCTCAATCCTGAATCCTCAATCCTCAAACATCAATACTAAACCCTCAGTACCCGTCCTCAATCCACAACACTCAATCCTCGATCCTCAATCTTCAATCATCAATATTCAATCTTCAATCCTCAATCCTCAATCCTCAATCCTCAATACTCAATCCTCAATCCTCAATGTTCAATCCTCAATACCCAATCCTCAATCTTCAATCCTCAATCCTCAATCCACAATCCCCAATCCTCAATCTTCAATCCTCAATCCTCAGTTCTCAAAACTCAATCCTCAATCCTCAATGTTCAATCCTCAATACCCAATCCTCAATCCTTAATACTCAATCTTCAATCCTCAATCCCCAGTCCTCTATCTTCAATCCTCAATGCTCAATCCTTAATCCTAAATCCACAATCTTCAGCCCTCAGTCCTCAACAATCAGTTGTCAATCCTCAATCCTCAATAGAATATCCTCAATTCACAGGTCTCAATACTCAATACTCAGCCTGAAATCTTCAAATCTCTATCCACAAACATCAATTCTCATCACTCAACCCTCAACACTCAGTCCCCAATCGTCAATCTTAAATCCCCAATACTCAACCCACAATCCTCAATCCTCAATCTTCAATCCTCAATCCTCAATCCTCAATCCTCAATCCTCAATCCTCATTCTTCATTCCTCAATACCCAATCCTCAATCTT
The DNA here is from genome assembly GCF_051401765.1 of Calliopsis andreniformis. Classification (NCBI taxonomy): domain Eukaryota; kingdom Metazoa; phylum Arthropoda; class Insecta; order Hymenoptera; family Andrenidae; genus Calliopsis; species Calliopsis andreniformis. The sequence goes on from NW_027480440.1 coordinate 3,748,974, forward strand.
CAATCCTCAATCCTCAGTCCCCAATTCTCAATCCTCAATCCTCAATCCTCAGACCTCAAACATCAATATTCAACCCTCAGTCCTCGTCCTCAATCCGCAACCCTCAATCCTCAATCCCCAATCCTCAATCTTCAATCCTCAATCCTCAGTTCTAAAAACTCAATCCTCAATCCTCAATGTTCAATCCTCAATACCCAATCCTCAATCTTCAATCCTCAATCCTCAATCCTCAATCCTCAATCCTCAATCCTCAATCCTGAGTCCTCAAACCTCAATCCTGAATCCTCAATCCTGAATCCTCAATCTGCAGCCCTCAGTCCTCAACAATCAGTTGTCAATCCTCAATCATCTATCAAATATCCTCAATTCACAGGTCTCAATACTCAATACTCAACCTGCAATCTTCAAATCTCTATCCACAAACATCAATTCTCATCACTCAACCCTCAACACTCAGTCCCCAATCCTCAATCTTCAATCCTCAATCCTCAATCCACAATTCTCAATCCTCAATCTTCAATCCTCAATACTCAATCTTCAATCCTCAATCCTCAATCCTCGGTCCTCAATCCTCAATCGTCAATCTCCAATCCTGAATACTCAACCTTCAATCCTGAATCGTCAATCCTCAATCCTCAATCCTCAATCCTCATTCTTCAATCCTCAATACCCAATCCACAATTTTCAATCCTCAATCCTCAATCCTCAATTCTCAACCCTCAATCCTCAGTCCTCAGTCCTCAAACTTCAATTCTGAATCCTCAACCCTCAATCATCAATCCTCAATCCTCAATCCTCAATTCTCAACCCTCGATCCTAAGTCCTCAGTCCTCAAACCTCAATTCTGAATCCTCAATCGTGCATCCTCAATCTTCAGCCCTCAGTCCTCAACAATCAGTTGTCAATCCTCAATCCCCACTAGAATATCCTCAATTCACAGATTTCAATACTCAATACTCAATCTGCAATCTTCAAATCTCTATCCACAAACATCAATTCTCATCACTCAACCCTGAACGCTCTGTCCTCAATGTTCAATCCTCAATCCTCAATTCTCAATCTTCAATCCTCAATACTGAATCTTCAATCCTCAATCCTCAATCCTCAATCCTCACTCCTCAATCCACAATCCTCAATCCTCAATCTTCAATCCTCAATCCTCATTCTTCAATCCTCAATACTCAATCCTCAATCTTCAAACCTCAATCCTCAATCCTCAATCCTCAATCCTCAATCTTCAATCCTCAATCCTCATTCTTCAATCCTCAATACCCAATCCTCAATCTTCAATCATCAATCCTCAATCCTCAATTCTCAATCCTCAATCCTCAGTCCTCAGTCCTCGAACTTCAATCCTCAACCCTCAGCCCTCATCCTCAATCCTCAATCCTCAATACTCAATCCTCAACCTTCAATCCTCAATACTCAATCTTCAATAATCAATCCTCAATTCTCAATCCTCAATGCTCAATCCTCAATCGTCAATACTCAATCCCCGATCCTCAATCTTCAATCCTCAATCCTCAATCCTCAACCCTCAATCCTCAATCCTCAATCCTCAATCCTCAATCGTCAGTCTTCAATCCTCAATACTCAATGTTCAATCCTCGATCCTCAATCCTCAATCTTCAATCCTCAATCCTCAATCCTCAAACCTCAACCTTCAATCCTCAATACTCAGTCTACAATCTTCAATCCTCAATCCTCAATCCTAAATCCTCATTCTTCAATCCTCAAAACCCAATCCTCAATCTTCAATCCTCATCCTTCAATCATCAATTCCCAACCCTCAATCTTCAATCCTCAATCCTCAATCCGCAATTCTTAATCCTCAATCCTTAGTCCTCAGTCCTCAAACCTCAATCCTCAACCCTCAACCCTCATCCTCAATCCTCAATCCTCAATCCTCAATCCTCAATCTTTAATCCTCAATACTCAATCTTCAATAATCAATCCTCAATCCTCAATCGTCATTCTTCAATCCTCAACACCCAATCCTCAATCTTCAATCCTCAATCCTCAGTCCTCAATTCTCAATCCTCAATCCTCAATCCTCAGACCTCAAACATCAATACTCAACCCTCAGTCCTCGTACTCAATTCTCAATTCTCAATCCTCAATCCTCAATACGCAATCTTCAATCCTCAATAATCAACCTCCAATCCTAGATCCTCAATCCCCAATCCTCAATCCTTAATCCTCAATCTTCAATCCTCAATCCCCAGTCCTCAATCTTCAATCCTCAATGCTCAATCATCAATCCTCAATCCTCAGTCCTCAATCCTGAATCCTCAATCCTCAAACCTCAATCCTCAACCGTCAGTCCTCGTCCTCAATCCTAAACCCTCAATCCTCAATCCTCTATCTTCATTCCTCAATACTCAGTATTCAATCCTCAATCCTCAATCCTCAATCCTCAATCTTCAATCCTCAATCCTCAATCCTCAATCCTCAATCCTCATTCTTCAATCCTCAATACCCAAACCTCAATCTTCAATCCTCAATCCTCAATCCTCAATTCTCAATCCTCAATCCTCAGTCCTCAGTCCTCAAACCTCAATCCTCAATCCTCAATCCTCAATCTTCATTCTTCAATACTCAACACCCAATCCTCAATCTTCAATCCTCAATCCTCAATCCTCTATTCTCAATCCTCAATCCTCAATGATCAATCCTCAATCTTCAATCCTCAATAATCAATCTTCAATCCTCAATACTGAATCTTCGATCCTCAATCCTCAATCCTCAATACTCAATCTTCAATCCTCAATCCTCAATCCTCAATCCTCAGTCCTCAATCCTCAATCCTCAAACCTCAACCTTCAATCCTCAATACTCAGTCTACAATCTTCAATCCTCAATCCTCAATCCTAAATCCTCATTCTTCAATCCTCAATACCCACTCCTCAATCTTCAATCCTCAATCCTCAATCCTCAATTCTCAATCCTCAATCCTCAGTCCTCAGTCCTCAAACTTCAATCCTCAACCCTCAGCCCTCATCCTCAATCCTCAATCCTCAATACTCAATCCTCAACCTTCAATCCTCAATACTCAATCTTCAATAATCAATACTCAATTCTCAATCCTCAATGCTCAATACTCAATCGTCAATACTCAATCCCCAATTCTCAATCTTCAATCCTCAAACCTCAATTCTCAACCCTCAATCCTCAATCCTCAATCCTCAATCCTCAATCGTCAGTCTTCAATCCTCAATACTCAATCTTCAATCCTCAATCCTCAATCCTCAATCCTCAATCCTCAATCCTCAAACCTCAATCTTCAATCCTCAATACTCAGTCTACAATCTTCAATCCTCAATCCTCAATAATAGGTCCTCATTCTTCAATCCTCAATACCCAATCCTCAATCTTCAGTCCTCAATCCTCAATCCTCAATTCTCAATCCTCAATCCTCAATCCTCAGACCACAAACATCAATATTCAACCCTCAGTCCTCGTCCTCAATCCACAAGCATCAATCCTCAACCTCAATCTTCAATCATCAATACTCAATCTTCAATCCTCAATCCTCAATCCTCAATCCTCAGACCTCAAACATCAATATTCAACCCTCAGTCCTCGTCCTCAATCCACAACCCTCAATCCTCAATTCTCAATCCTCAATCCTCAATTTTCAACCCTCAATACTCAATCTTCAATCCTCAATCCTCAATCCTCAATCTTCAATCTTCAATCCTCAATACTCAATCTTCTATCCTCAATCCTCAACACTCAATCCTCAATACTCAATCTTCAATCCTCAATCCTCAGTCCTCAATCCTGAATCCTCAATCCTCAAACATCAATACTAAACCCTCAGTACCCGTCCTCAATCCACAACACTCAATCCTCGATCCTCAATCTTCAATCATCAATATTCAATCTTCAATCCTCAATCCTCAATCCTCAATACTCATTCCTCAATCCTCAATGTTCAATCCTCAATACCCAATCCTCAACCTCCAATCCTCAATCCTCAATCCACAATCCACAATCCTCAATCTTCAATCCTCAATACTCAATCTTCAATTCTAAATCCTCAATCCTCGGTCCTCAATCCTCAATCGTCAATCTCCAATCCTGAATACTCAACCTTCAATCCTCAATCCTCAATCCTCAATCCTCAATCCTCAATGCTCATTCTGCAATCCTCAATACACAATCCTCAAACTTCAACCCTCAATCCTCAATCCTCAATCCTCATTCTCAACCCTCGATCCTCAGTCCTCAGTCCTCAAACCTCAATTCTGAATCCTGAATCCTGCATCCTCAATCTTCAGCCCTCAGTCCTCAACAATCAGTTGTCAATCCTCAATCCCCAATAGTATATCCTCAATTCACAGTTTTCAATACTCAATACTCAATCTGCAATCTTCAAATCTCTATCCACAAACAGCAATTCGCATCACTCAACCCTGAACGCTCAGTCCTCAATGTTCAATCCTCAATCCTCAATTCTCAATCTTCAATCCTCAATACTGAATCTTCAATCCTCAATCCTCAATCCTCAATCCTCAATCCTCAATCCTCAACCTTCAATCCTCAATAATCAATCTCCAATCCTAGATCCCCAATCCCCAATCCTCAATCCTTAATACTCAATCTTCAATCCTCAATCCCCAGTCCTCTATCTTCAATCCTCAATGCTCAATCCTTAATCCTAAATCCACAATCTTCAGCCCTCTGTCCTCAACAATCAGTTGTCAATCCTCAATCCTCAATAGAATATCCTCAATTCACAGGTCTCAATACTCAATACTCAGCCTGAAATCTTCAAATCTCTATCCACAAACATCAATTCTCATCACTCAACCCTCAACACTCAGTCCCCAATCGTCAATCTTAAATCCTCAATACTCAACCCACAATCCTCAATCCTCAATCTTCAATCCTCAATCCTCAATCCTCAATCCTCAATCCTCAAACCTCATTCTTCATTCCTCAATACCCAATCCTCAATCTTCAATCCTCAATCCCCAATCCTCAATCTTCAATCCTCAATCCTCAGTTCTCAAAACTCAATCCTCGATCCTCAATGTTCAATCCTCAATACCCAATCCTCAATCTTCAATCCTCAATCCTCAATCCTCAATCCTCAATCCTCAATCCTCAGTCCTCAGTCCTCAAACCTCAATCCTCAATCCTCAATCCTCATTCTTCAATCCTCAATACCCAATCCTCAATCTTCAATCCTCAACCCTCAATCCTCAATTCTCAATCCTCAACCCTCAGTCCTCAGTCCTCAAACTTCAATCCTCAACCCTCAGCCCTCATCCTCAATCTTCAATCCTCAATCCTCAATCCTCAATCCTCAATCCTCAATCCTCAATCCTCGTTCTTCAATCCTCAATACCCAATCCTCAATCTTCAATCCTCAATCCTCAATCCTCAATTCTCAACCCTCGATCCTCAGTCCTGAGTCCTCAAACCTCAATTCTGAATCCTCAATCCTGCATCCTCAATCTTCAGCCCTCAGTCCTCAACAATCAGTTGTCAATCCTCAATCCCCAATAGAATATCCTCAATTCACAGTTTTCAATACTCAATACTCAATCTGCAATCTTCAAATCTCTATCCACAAACAGCAATTCGCATCACTCAACCCTGAACGCTCAGTCCTCAATGTTCAATCCTCAATCCTCAATTCTCAATCTTCAATCCTCAATACTGAATCTTCAATCCTCAATCCTCAATCCTCAATCCTCAATCCTCAATCCTCAATCTTCAATCCTCAATACTCAATCTTCAATCCTCAATCCTCAATCCTCAATCCTCAATCGTCATCCTTCAATCCTCAACACCCAATTCTCAATCTTCAATCCTCAATCCTCAGTCCTCAATTCTCAATGCTCAATCGTCAATCCCCAGACCTCAAACATCAATACTCAACCCTCAGTCGTCGTACTCAATTCTCAATTCTCAATCCTCAATCCTCAATACTCAACCTTCAATCCTCAATAATCAATCTCCAATCCTAGATCCTCAATCCCCAATCCTCAATCCTTAATCCTCAATATTCAATCCTCAATCCCCAGTCCTCAATCTTAAATCCTCAATGCTCAATCATCAATCCTCAATCCTCAGTCCTCAATCCTGAATCCTCAATCCTCAAACATCAATACTAAACCCTCAGTACCCGTCCTCAATCCACAACACTCAATCCTCGATCCTCAATCTTCAATCATCAATATTCAATCTTCAATCCTCAATCCTCAATACTCAATACTCAATCCTCAATCGTCAATACTCAATACCCAATCCTCAATCTTCAATCCTCAATCCTCAATCCTCAACACTCAGTCCCCAATCCTCAATCTTCAATCCTCAATCCTCAATCCTCAATCCTCAATCCTCAATCCTCAATCCTCGTTCTTCAATCCTCAATACCCAATCCTCAATCTTCAATCCTCAATCCTCAATCCTCAATTCTCAATCCTCGATCCTCAGTCCTCAGTCCTCAAACCTCAATTCTGAATCCTCAATCGTGCATCCTCAATCTTCAGCCCTCAGTCCTCAACAATCTGTTGTCAATCCCCAATCCCCAATAGAATATCCTCAATTCACAGTTTTCAATACTCAATACTCAATCTGCAATCTTCAAAACTCTATCCACAAACATCAATTCTCATCACTCAACCCTGAACGCTCTGTCCTCAATGTTCAATCCTCAATCCTCAATTCTCAATCTTCAATCCTCAATACTGAATCCTCAATCCTCAATCTTAAGACCTCAATACTCAATCTTCAATCCTCAATCCTCAATCCTCAATCCTCAATCCTCAATCCTCAATCCTCAATCTTCAATCCTCAATACTCAATCTTCAATCCTCAATCCTCAATCCTCAATCCTCAATCGTCATCCTTCAATCCTCAACACCCAATTCTCAATCTTCAATCCTCAATCCTCAGTCCTCAATTCTCAATGCTCAATCGTCAATCCTCAGACCTCAAACATCAATACTCAACCCTCAGTCGTCGTACTCAATTCTCAATTCTCAATCCTCAATCCTCAATACTCAACCTTCAATCCTCAATAATCAATCTCCAATCCTAGATCCTCAATCCCCAATCCTCAATCCTTAATCCTCAATATTCAATCCTCAATCCCCAGTCCTCAATCTTAAATCCTCAATGCTCAATCATCAATCCTCAATCCTCAGTCCTCAATCCTGAATCCTCAATCCTCAAACATCAATACTAAACCCTCAGTACCCGTCCTCAATCCACAACACTCAATCCTCGATCCTCAATCTTCAATCATCAATATTCAATCTTCAATCCTCAATCCTCAATCCTCAATACTCAATCCTCAATCCTCAATGTTCAATCCTCAATACCCAATCCTCAATCTTCAATCCTCAATCCTCAATCCACAATCCTCAATCCTCAATCTTCAATCCTCAATACTCAATCTTCAATTCTAAATCCTCAATCCTCGGTCCTCAATCCTCAATCGTCAATCTCCAATCCTGAATACTCAACCTTCAATCCTCAATCCTCAATCCTCAATCCTCAATCCTCAATCCTCAATCCTCGTTCTTCAATCCTCAATACCCAATCCTCAATCTTCAATCCTCAATCCTCAATCCTCAATTCTCAACCCTCGATCCTCAGTCCTGAGTCCTCAAACCTCAATTCTGAATCCTCAATCCTGCATCCTCAATCTTCAGCCCTCAGTCCTCAACAATCAGTTGTCAATCCTCAATCCCCAATAGAATATCCTCAATTCACAGTTTTCAATACTCAATACTCAATCTGCAATCTTCAAATCTCTATCCACAAACAGCAATTCGCATCACTCAACCCTGAACGCTCAGTCCTCAATGTTCAATCCTCAATCCTCAATTCTCAATCTTCAATCCTCAATACTGAATCTTCAATCCTCAATCCTCAATCCTCAATCCTCAATCCTCAATCCTCAATCTTCAATCCTCAATACTCAATCTTCAATCCTCAATCCTCAATCCTCAATCCTCAATCGTCATCCTTCAATCCTCAACACCCAATTCTCAATCTTCAATCCTCAATCCTCAGTCCTCAATTCTCAATGCTCAATCGTCAATCCTCAGACCTCAAACATCAATACTCAACCCTCAGTCGTCGTACTCAATTCTCAATTCTCAATCCTCAATCCTCAATACTCAACCTTCAATCCTCAATAATCAATCTCCAATCCTAGATCCTCAATCCCCAATCCTCAATCCTTAATCCTCAATATTCAATCCTCAATCCCCAGTCCTCAATCTTAAATCCTCAATGCTCAATCATCAATCCTCAATCCTCAGTCCTCAATCCTGAATCCTCAATCCTCAAACATCAATACTAAACCCTCAGTACCCGTCCTCAATCCACAACACTCAATCCTCGATCCTCAACCTTCAATCATCAATATTCAATCTTCAATCCTCAATCCTCAATCCTCAATACTCAATCCTCAATCCTCAATGTTCAATCCTCAATACCCAATCCTCAATCTTCAATCCTCAATCCTCAATCCACAATCCTCAATCCTCAATCTTCAATCCTCAATACTCAATCTTCAATTCTAAATCCTCAATCCTCGGTCCTCAATCCTCAATCGTCAATCTCCAATCCTGAATACTCAACCTTCAATCCTCAATCCTCAATCCTCAATCCTCAATCCTCAATCCTCAATGCTCATTCTGCAATCCTCAATACACAATCCTCAAACTTCAATCCTCAATCCTCAATCCTCATTCTCAACCCTCGATCCTCAGTCCTCAGTCCTCAAACCTCAATTCTGAATCCTCAATCGTGCATCCTCAATCTTCAGCCCTCAGTCCTCAACAATCAGTTGTCAACCCTCAATCCCCAATAGAATATCCTCAATTCACAGTTTTCAATACTCTATACTCAATCTGCAATCTTCAAATCTCTATACACAAACATCAATTCTCATCACTCAACACTGAACGCTCAGTCCTCAATGTTCAATCCTCAATCCTCAATTCCCAATCTTCGATCCTCAATACTGAATATTCAATCCTCAATCCTCAATCCTCAATCCTCAATCCTCAATCCTCAATCCTCAATCCTCAATCCTCAGTGATCAATCCTCAATCTTCAATACTCAATCGTCAATCGTCAGTCCTCAATCCTCAATCCTCAATTCTCGTTCCTCAAACCTCAGTCCTCAACCCTCAGTCCTCATCCTCAATTCTCATTTCTCAATCCTCAATCCTCAATCCTCAATCTTCAATCCTCAATAATCAATCTCCAATCCTAGATCCTCAATCCCCAATCCTCAATCCGTAATCCTCAATATTCAATCCTCAATCCCCAGTCCTCAATCTTCAATCCTCATGCTCAATCCTCAATCCTCAATCCTCAGTCCTCAATCCTCAATCCTCAATCCTCAAACCTCATTCTTCATTCCTCAATACCCAATCCTCAATCTTCAATCCTCAATCCTCAATCCTCAATTCTCATCCCTCAATCCTCAATCCTCAGACCTCAAACATCAATATTCAACCCTCAGTCCTCGTCCTCAATCCGCAACCCTCAATCCTCAATCCCCAATCCTCAATCTTCAATCCTCAATCCCCAGTCCTCTATCTTCAATCCTCAATGCTCAATCCTCAACCTTCAATCCTCAATACTCAATCTTCAATAATCAATCCTCAATTCTCAATCCTCAATGCTCAATCCTCAATCCTCAATCCTCAATTCTCAATCCTGAATCCTCAATCCTCAGACCTCAAACATCAATACTAAACCCTCTGTCCTCGTCCTCAATCCACAACCCTCAATCCTCGATCCTCAATATTCAATCATCAATATTCAATCTTCAATCCTCAACCCTCAGTCCTCAATTCTCAATCCTCAACCCTCAGTCCTCAGTCCTCAAACTTCAATTCTCAACCCTCAGCCCTCATCCTCAATCCTCAATCCTCAATACTCAATCCTCAACCTTCAATCCTCAATACTCAATCTTCAATAATCAATCCTCAATTCTCAATCCTCAATGCTCAATCCTCAATCGTCAATACTCAATCCCCAATCCTCAATCTTCAATCCTCAATCCTCAATCCTCAACCCTCAATCCTCAATCCTCAATCCTGAATCCTCAATCCTCAATCCTCAATCGTCAGTCTTCAATCCTCAATACTCAATCTTCAATCCTCAATCCTCAATCCTCAATCCTCAATCCTCAAACCTCAATCTTGAATCCTCAATACTCAGTCTACAACCTTCAATCCTCAATCCTCATTCCTAAATCCTCATTCTTCAATCCTCAATACCCAATCCTCAATCTTCAATCCTCAATCCTCAATCCTCAATTCTCAATCCTCAATCCTCAATCCTCAGACCACAAACATCAATATTCAACCCTCAGTCCTCGTCCTCAATCCACAAACCTCAATCCTCAATCCTCAATCTTCAATCATCAATACTCAATCGTCAATCCTCAATCTTCAATCCTCAATCCTCAATCCTCAATCCTCAATCTTCAATCCTCAATACTCAATCTTCTATCCTCAATCCTCAATCCTCAATCCTCAATCCTCATTCTTCAATCCTCAACACCCAATCCTCAATCTTCAGTCCTCAATCCTCAATCCTCAATCCTCAATTCTCAATCCTGAATCCTCAATCCTCAGACCTCAAACATCAATACTAAACACTCTGTCCTCGTCCTCAATCCACAACCCTCAATCCTCGATCCTCAATATTCAATCATCAATATTCAATCTTCAATCCTCAATCCTCAATCCTCAATACTCAATCCTCAATCCTCAATGTTCAATCCTCAATACCCAATCCTCAATCTTCAATCCTCAATCCTCAATCCTCAACACTCAGTCCCAAATCTTCAATCTTCAATCCTCAATCCTCAATCCTCAATCCTCAATCCTCAGTCCTCGTTCTTCAATCCTCAATACCCAATCCTCAATCTTCAATCCTCAATCCTCAATCCTCAATTCTCAATCCTCAATCTTCAGTCCTCAGTCCTCAAACTTCAATCCTCAACCCTCAGCCCTCATCCTCTATCCTCAATCCTCAATACTCAATCCTCAACCTTCAATCCTCAATACTCAATCTTCAATAATCAATCCTCAATACTCAATCCTCAATGCTCAATACTCAATCGTCAATACTCAATCCCCAATTCTCAATCTTCAATCCTCAATCCTCAATCCTAAATCCTCATTCTTCAATCCTCAATCCTCAATCCTCAATCCTCAATCTTCAATCCTCAATACTCAATCTTCTATCCTCAATCCTCCATCCTTAATCCTCAATCCTCATTCTTCAATCCTCAACACCCAATCCTCAATCTTCAGTCCTCAATCCTCAATCCTCAATCCTCAATTCTCAATCCTGAATCCTCAATCCTCAGACCTCAAACATCAATACTAAACCCTCTGTCCTCGTCCTCAATCCACAAACCTCAATCTTCGATCCTCAATATTCAATCATCAATATTCAATCTTCAATGCTCAATACTCAATCGTCAATACTCAATCCCCAATTCTCAATCTTCAATCCTCAATCCTCAATCCTAAATCCTCATTCTTCAATCCTCAATCCTCAATCCTCAATCCTCAATCTTCAATCCTCAATACTCAATCTTCAATCCTCAATCCTCAATCCTCAATCCTCAATCCTCAATCCTCAATTCTCGTTCTTCAATCCTCAATACCCAATCCTCAATCTTCAATCCTCAATCCTCAATCCTCAATTCTCAACCCTCGATCCTCAGGCCTCAGTCCTCAAACCTCAATTCTGAATCCTGAATCGTGCATCATCAATCTTCAGCCCTCAGTCCTCAACAATCAGTTGTCAATCCTCAATCCCCAATAGAAGATCCTCAATTCACAGATTTCAATACTCAATACTCAATCTGCAATCTTCAAATCTCTATCCACAAACATCAATTCTCATCACTCAACCCTGAACGCTCTGTCCTCAATGTTCAATCCTCAATCCTCAATTCTCAATCTTCAATCCTCAATACTGAATCTTCAATCCTCAATCCTCAATCCTCAATCCTCAATCCTCAATCCTCAATCCTCAATCTTCAATCCTCAATACTCAATCTTCAATCCTCAATCCTCAATCCTCAATCCTCAATCGTCATCCTTCAATCCTCAACACCCAATTCTCAATCTTCAATCCTCAATCCTCAGTCCTCAATTCTCAATGCTCAATCGTCAATCCTCAGACCTCAAACATCAATACTCAACCCTCAGTCGTCGTACTCAATTCTCAATTCTCAATCCTCAATCCTCAATACTCAACCTTCAATCCTCAATAATCAATCTCCAATCCTAGATCCTCAATCCCCAATCCTCAATCCTTAATCCTCAATATTCAATCCTCAATCCCCAGTCCTCAATCTTAAATCCTCAATGCTCAATCATCAATCCTCAATCCTCAGTCCTCAATCCTGAATCCTCAATCCTCAAACATCAATACTAAACCCTCAGTACCCGTCCTCAATCCACAACACTCAATCCTCGATCCTCAACCTTCAATCATCAATATTCAATCTTCAATCCTCAATCCTCAATCCTCAATACTCAATCCTCAATCCTCAATGTTCAATCCTCAATACCCAATCCTCAATCTTCAATCCTCAATCCTCAATCCACAATCCTCAATCCTCAATCTTCAATCCTCAATACTCAATCTTCAATTCTAAATCCTCAATCCTCGGTCCTCAATCCTCAATCGTCAATCTCCAATCCTGAATACTCAACCTTCAATCCTCAATCCTCAATCCTCAATCCTCAATCCTCAATCCTCAATGCTCATTCTGCAATCCTCAATACACAATCCTCAAACTTCAATCCTCAATCCTCAATCCTCATTCTCAACCCTCGATCCTCAGTCCTCAGTCCTCAAACCTCAATTCTGAATCCTCAATCGTGCATCCTCAATCTTCAGCCCTCAGTCCTCAACAATCAGTTGTCAACCCTCAATCCCCAATAGAATATCCTCAATTCACAGTTTTCAATACTCTATACTCAATCTGCAATCTTCAAATCTCTATACACAAACATCAATTCTCATCACTCAACACTGAACGCTCAGTCCTCAATGTTCAATCCTCAATCCTCAATTCCCAATCTTCGATCCTCAATACTGAATATTCAATCCTCAATCCTCAATCCTCAATCCTCAATCCTCAATCCTCAATCCTCAATCCTCAATCCTCAGTGATCAATCCTCAATCTTCAATACTCAATCGTCAATCGTCAGTCCTCAATCCTCAATCCTCAATTCTCGTTCCTCAAACCTCAGTCCTCAACCCTCAGTCCTCATCCTCAATTCTCATTTCTCAATCCTCAATCCTCAATCCTCAATCTTCAATCCTCAATAATCAATCTCCAATCCTAGATCCTCAATCCCCAATCCTCAATCCGTAATCCTCAATATTCAATCCTCAATCCCCAGTCCTCAATCTTCAATCCTCATGCTCAATCCTCAATCCTCAATCCTCAGTCCTCAATCCTCAATCCTCAATCCTCAAACCTCATTCTTCATTCCTCAATACCCAATCCTCAATCTTCAATCCTCAATCCTCAATCCTCAATTCTCATCCCTCAATCCTCAATCCTCAGACCTCAAACATCAATATTCAACCCTCAGTCCTCGTCCTCAATCCGCAACCCTCAATCCTCAATCCCCAATCCTCAATCTTCAATCCTCAATCCCCAGTCCTCTATCTTCAATCCTCAATGCTCAATCCTCAACCTTCAATCCTCAATACTCAATCTTCAATAATCAATCCTCAATTCTCAATCCTCAATGCTCAATCCTCAATCCTCAATCCTCAATTCTCAATCCTGAATCCTCAATCCTCAGACCTCAAACATCAATACTAAACCCTCTGTCCTCGTCCTCAATCCACAACCCTCAATCCTCGATCCTCAATATTCAATCATCAATATTCAATCTTCAATCCTCAACCCTCAGTCCTCAATTCTCAATCCTCAACCCTCAGTCCTCAGTCCTCAAACTTCAATTCTCAACCCTCAGCCCTCATCCTCAATCCTCAATCCTCAATACTCAATCCTCAACCTTCAATCCTCAATACTCAATCTTCAATAATCAATCCTCAATTCTCAATCCTCAATGCTCAATCCTCAATCGTCAATACTCAATCCCCAATCCTCAATCTTCAATCCTCAATCCTCAATCCTCAACCCTCAATCCTCAATCCTCAATCCTGAATCCTCAATCCTCAATCCTCAATCGTCAGTCTTCAATCCTCAATACTCAATCTTCAATCCTCAATCCTCAATCCTCAATCCTCAATCCTCAAACCTCAATCTTGAATCCTCAATACTCAGTCTACAACCTTCAATCCTCAATCCTCATTCCTAAATCCTCATTCTTCAATCCTCAATACCCAATCCTCAATCTTCAATCCTCAATCCTCAATCCTCAATTCTCAATCCTCAATCCTCAATCCTCAGACCACAAACATCAATATTCAACCCTCAGTCCTCGTCCTCAATCCACAAACCTCAATCCTCAATCCTCAATCTTCAATCATCAATACTCAATCGTCAATCCTCAATCTTCAATCCTCAATCCTCAATCCTCAATCCTCAATCTTCAATCCTCAATACTCAATCTTCTATCCTCAATCCTCAATCCTCAATCCTCAATCCTCATTCTTCAATCCTCAACACCCAATCCTCAATCTTCAGTCCTCAATCCTCAATCCTCAATCCTCAATTCTCAATCCTGAATCCTCAATCCTCAGACCTCAAACATCAATACTAAACACTCTGTCCTCGTCCTCAATCCACAACCCTCAATCCTCGATCCTCAATATTCAATCATCAATATTCAATCTTCAATCCTCAATCCTCAATCCTCAATACTCAATCCTCAATCCTCAATGTTCAATCCTCAATACCCAATCCTCAATCTTCAATCCTCAATCCTCAATCCTCAACACTCAGTCCCAAATCTTCAATCTTCAATCCTCAATCCTCAATCCTCAATCCTCAATCCTCAGTCCTCGTTCTTCAATCCTCAATACCCAATCCTCAATCTTCAATCCTCAATCCTCAATCCTCAATTCTCAATCCTCAATCTTCAGTCCTCAGTCCTCAAACTTCAATCCTCAACCCTCAGCCCTCATCCTCTATCCTCAATCCTCAATACTCAATCCTCAACCTTCAATCCTCAATACTCAATCTTCAATAATCAATCCTCAATACTCAATCCTCAATGCTCAATACTCAATCGTCAATACTCAATCCCCAATTCTCAATCTTCAATCCTCAATCCTCAATCCTAAATCCTCATTCTTCAATCCTCAATCCTCAATCCTCAATCCTCAATCTTCAATCCTCAATACTCAATCTTCTATCCTCAATCCTCCATCCTTAATCCTCAATCCTCATTCTTCAATCCTCAACACCCAATCCTCAATCTTCAGTCCTCAATCCTCAATCCTCAATCCTCAATTCTCAATCCTGAATCCTCAATCCTCAGACCTCAAACATCAATACTAAACCCTCTGTCCTCGTCCTCAATCCACAAACCTCAATCTTCGATCCTCAATATTCAATCATCAATATTCAATCTTCAATGCTCAATACTCAATCGTCAATACTCAATCCCCAATTCTCAATCTTCAATCCTCAATCCTCAATCCTAAATCCTCATTCTTCAATCCTCAATCCTCAATCCTCAATCCTCAATCTTCAATCCTCAATACTCAATCTTCAATCCTCAATCCTCAATCCTCAATCCTCAATCCTCAATCCTCAATTCTCGTTCTTCAATCCTCAATACCCAATCCTCAATCTTCAATCCTCAATCCTCAATCCTCAATTCTCAACCCTCGATCCTCAGGCCTCAGTCCTCAAACCTCAATTCTGAATCCTGAATCGTGCATCATCAATCTTCAGCCCTCAGTCCTCAACAATCAGTTGTCAATCCTCAATCCCCAATAGAAGATCCTCAATTCACAGATTTCAATACTCAATACTCAATCTGCAATCTTCAAATCTCTATCCACAAACATCAATTCTCATCACTCAACCCTGAACGCTCTGTCCTCAATGTTCAATCCTCAATCCTCAATTCTCAATCTTCAATCCTCAATACTGAATCTTCAATCCTCAATCCTCAATCCTCAATCCTCACTCCTCAATCCTCAACCTTCAATCCTCAATACTCAATCTTCAATAATCAATCCTCAATCCTCAATGCTCAATCCTCAATCGTCAATACTCAATCCCCAATCCTCACTCTTCAATCCTCAATCCTCAATCCTCAACCCTCAATCCTCAATCCTCAATCCTCAGTCCTCAATCGTCAGTCTTCAATCCTCAATACTGAATCTTCAATCCTCAATCCTCAATCCTCAATCCTCAATCCTCAAACCTCAATCTTGAATCCTCAATACTCAGTCTACAATCTTCAATCCTCAATCCTCATTCCTAAATCCTCATTCTTCAATCCTCACTACCCAATACTCAATCTTCAATCCTCAATCCTCAATCCTCAATTCTCAATCCTCAATCCTCAATCCTCAGACCACAAACATCAATATTCAACCCTCAGTCCTCGTCCTCAATCCACAAACCTCAATCCTCAATCCTCAATCTTCAATCATCAATACTCAATCGTCAATCCTCAATCTTCAAGCCTCAATCCTCAATCCTCAATCCTCAATCTTCAATCCTCAATACTCAATCTTCTATCCTCAATCCTCAATCCTCAATCCTCAATCCTCATTCTTCAATCCTCAACACCCAATCCTCAATCTTCAGTCCTCAATCCTCAATCCTCAATCCTCAATTCTCAATCCTGAATCCTCAATCCTCAGACCTCAAACATCAATACTAAACCCTCTGTCCTCGTCCTCAATCCACAAACCTCAATCCTCGATCCTCAATATTCAATCATCAATATTCAATCTTCAATCCTCAATCCTCAATCCTCAATACTCAATCCTCAATCCTCAATGTTCAATCCTCAATACCCAATCCTCAATCTTCAATCCTCAATCCTCAATCCTCAACACTCAGTCCCCAATCCTCAATCTTCAATCCTCAATCCTCAATCCTCAATCCTCAATCCTCAATCCTCGTTCTTCAATCCTCAATACCCAATCCTCAATCTTCAATCCTCAATCCTCAATCCTCAATTCTCAACCCTCGATCCTCAGGCCTCAGTCCTCAAACCTCAATTCTGAATCCTCAATCGTGCATCCTCAATCTTCAGCCCTCAGTCCTCAACAATCAGTTGTCAATCCTCAATCCCCAATAGAATATCCTCAATTCACAGATTTCAATACTCAATACTCAATCTGCAATCTTCAAATCTCTATCCACAAACATCAATTCTCATCACTCAACCCTGAACGCTCTGTCCTCAATGTTCAATCCTCAATCCTCAATTCTCAATCTTCAATCCTCAACACTGAATCTTCAATACTCAATCCTCAATCCTCAATCCTCACTCCTCAATCCACAATCCTCAATCCTCAATCTTCAATCCTCAATCCTCATTCTTCAATCCTCAATACTCAATCCTCAATCTTCAATCCTCAATCCTCAATCCTCAATCCTCAATCGTCAATCCTCAATCCTCAATCCTCATTCTTCAATACTCAATACCCAATCCTCAATCTTCAATCCTCAATCCTCAATCCTCAATTCTCAATCCTCAATCCCCAGTCCTCAGTCCTCAAACTTCAATCCTCAACCCTCAGCCCTCATCCTCAATCCTCAATCCTCAATACTCAATCCTCAACCTTCAATCCTCAATACTCAATCTTCAATAATCAATCCTCAATTCTCAATCCTCAATGCTCAATACTCAATCGTCAATACTCAATCCCCAATTCTCAATCTTCAATCCTCAAACCTCAATCCTCAACCCTCAATCCTCAATCCTCAATCCTCAATCCTCAATCGTCAGTCTTCAATCCTCAATACTCAATCTTCAATCCTCAATCCTCAATCCTCAATCCTCAATCCTCAATCCTCAATCCTCAAACCTCAATCTTCAATCCTCAATTCTCAGTCTACAATCTTCAATCCTCAATCCTCAATCCTAAATCCTCATTCTTCAATCCTCAATCCTCAATCCTCAATCCTCAATCCACAATCTTCAATCCTCAATACTCAATCTTCTATCCTCAATCCTCAATCCTCAATCCTCAATCCTCATTCTTCAATCCTCAACACCCAATCCTCAATCTTCAGTCCTCAATCCTCAATCCTCAATCCTCAATTCTCAATCCTGAGTCCTCAATCCTCAGACCTCAAACATCAATATTCAACCCTCTGTCCTCGTCCTCAATCCACAAACCTCAATCCTCGATCCTCAATATTCAATCATAAATATTCAATCTTCAATCCTCAATCCTCAATCCTCAATACTCAATCCTCAATCCTCAATGTTCAATCCTCAATACCCAATCCTCAATCTTCAATCCTCAATCCTCAATCCTCAACACTCAGTCCCCAATCCTCAATCTTCAATCCTCAATCCTCAATCCTCAATCCTCAATCCTCAATCCTCAATCCTCGTTCTTCAATCCTCAATACCCAATCCTCAATCTTCAATCCTCAATCCTCAATCCTCAATTCTCAACCCTCGATCCTCAGGCCTCAGTCCTCAATCCTCAATTCTGAATCCTCAATCGTGCATGCTCAATCTTCAGCCCTCAGTCCTCAACAATCAGTTGTCAATCCTCAATCCCCAATAGAAGATCCTCAATTCACAGATTTCAATACTCAATACTCAATCTGCAATCTTCAAATCTCTATCCACAAACATCAATCCTCATCACTAAACCCTGAACGCTCTGTCCTCAATGTTCAATCCTCAATCCTCAATTCTCAATCTTCAATCCTCAATACTGAATCTTCAATCCTCAATCCTCAATCCTCAATCCTCACTCCTCAATCCACAATCCTCAATCCTCAATCTTCAATCCTCAATCCTCATTCTTCAATCCTCAATACTCAATCCTCAATCTTCAATCCTCAATCCTCAATCCTCAATCCTCAATCCTCAATCCTCAATCCTCAATCCTCATTCTTCAATCCTCAATACCCAATCCTCAATCTTCAATCATCAATCCTCAATCCTCAATTCTCAATCCTCAATCCTCAATCCTCAATCCTCAATCCTCACTCCTCAATCCACAATCCTCAATCCTCAATCTTCAATCCTCAATCCTCATTCTTCAATCCTCAATACTCAATCCTCAATCTTCAATCCTCAATCCTCAATCCTCAATCCTCAATCCTCAATCCTCAATCCTCATTCTTCAATCCTCAATACCCATCCTCAACCTTCAATCCTCAACCCTCAATCCTCAATTCTCAAACCTCAACCCTCAGTCCTCAGTCCTCAAACTTCAATCCTCAATCCTCACTCCTCAATCCTCAACCTTCAATCCTCAATACTCAATCTTCAATAATCAATCCTCAATCCTCAATGCTCAATCCTCAATCGTCAATACTCAATCCCCAATCCTCACTCTTCAATCCTCAATCCTCAATCCTCAACCCTCAATCCTCAATCCTCAATCCTCAGTCCTCAATCGTCAGTCTTCAATCCTCAATACTGAATCTTCAATCCTCAATCCTCAATCCTCAATCCTCAATCCTCAAACCTCAATCTTGAATCCTCAATACTCAGTCTACAATCTTCAATCCTCAATCCTCATTCCTAAATCCTCATTCTTCAATCCTCACTACCCAATCCTCAATCTTCAATCCTCAATCCTCAATCCTCAATTCTCAATCCTCAATCCTCAATCCTCAGACCACAAACATCAATATTCAACCCTCAGTCCTCGTCCTCAATCCACAAACCTCAATCCTCAATCCTCAATCTTCAATCATCAATACTCAATCGTCAATCCTCAATCTTCAAGCCTCAATCCTCAATCCTCAATCCTCAATCTTCAATCCTCAATACTCAATCTTCTATCCTCAATCCTCAATCCTCAATCCTCAATCCTCATTCTTCAATCCTCAACACCCAATCCTCAATCTTCAGTCCTCAATCCTCAATCCTCAATCCTCAATTCTCAATCCTGAATCCTCAATCCTCAGACCTCAAACATCAATACTAAACCCTCTGTCCTCGTCCTCAATCCACAAACCTCAATCCTCGATCCTCAATATTCAATCATCAATATTCAATCTTCAATCCTCAATCCTCAATCCTCAATACTCAATCCTCAATCCTCAATGTTCAATCCTCAATACCCAATCCTCAATCTTCAATCCTCAATCCTCAATCCTCAACACTCAGTCCCCAATCCTCAATCTTCAATCCTCAATCCTCAATCCTCAATCCTCAATCCTCAATCCTCGTTCTTCAATCCTCAATACCCAATCCTCAATCTTCAATCCTCAATCCTCAATCCTCAATTCTCAACCCTCGATCCTCAGGCCTCAGTCCTCAAACCTCAATTCTGAATCCTCAATCGTGCATCCTCAATCTTCAGCCCTCAGTCCTCAACAATCAGTTGTCAATCCTCAATCCCCAATAGAATATCCTCAATTCACAGATTTCAATACTCAATACTCAATCTGCAATCTTCAAATCTCTATCCACAAACATCAATTCTCATCACTCAACCCTGAACGCTCTGTCCTCAATGTTCAATCCTCAATCCTCAATTCTCAATCTTCAATCCTCAACACTGAATCTTCAATACTCAATCCTCAATCCTCAATCCTCACTCCTCAATCCACAATCCTCAATCCTCAATCTTCAATCCTCAATCCTCATTCTTCAATCCTCAATACTCAATCCTCAATCTTCAATCCTCAATCCTCAATCCTCAATCCTCAATCGTCAATCCTCAATCCTCAATCCTCATTCTTCAATACTCAATACCCAATCCTCAATCTTCAATCCTCAATCCTCAATCCTCAATTCTCAATCCTCAATCCCCAGTCCTCAGTCCTCAAACTTCAATCCTCAACCCTCAGCCCTCATCCTCAATCCTCAATCCTCAATACTCAATCCTCAACCTTCAATCCTCAATACTCAATCTTCAATAATCAATCCTCAATTCTCAATCCTCAATGCTCAATACTCAATCGTCAATACTCAATCCCCAATTCTCAATCTTCAATCCTCAAACCTCAATCCTCAACCCTCAATCCTCAATCCTCAATCCTCAATCCTCAATCGTCAGTCTTCAATCCTCAATACTCAATCTTCAATCCTCAATCCTCAATCCTCAATCCTCAATCCTCAATCCTCAATCCTCAAACCTCAATCTTCAATCCTCAATTCTCAGTCTACAATCTTCAATCCTCAATCCTCAATCCTAAATCCTCATTCTTCAATCCTCAATCCTCAATCCTCAATCCTCAATCCACAATCTTCAATCCTCAATACTCAATCTTCTATCCTCAATCCTCAATCCTCAATCCTCAATCCTCATTCTTCAATCCTCAACACCCAATCCTCAATCTTCAGTCCTCAATCCTCAATCCTCAATCCTCAATTCTCAATCCTGAGTCCTCAATCCTCAGACCTCAAACATCAATATTCAACCCTCTGTCCTCGTCCTCAATCCACAAACCTCAATCCTCGATCCTCAATATTCAATCATAAATATTCAATCTTCAATCCTCAATCCTCAATCCTCAATACTCAATCCTCAATCCTCAATGTTCAATCCTCAATACCCAATCCTCAATCTTCAATCCTCAATCCTCAATCCTCAACACTCAGTCCCCAATCCT
Organism: Calliopsis andreniformis; assembly: GCF_051401765.1. Taxonomy (NCBI): domain Eukaryota; kingdom Metazoa; phylum Arthropoda; class Insecta; order Hymenoptera; family Andrenidae; genus Calliopsis; species Calliopsis andreniformis. The sequence continues at coordinate 3,770,702 of NW_027480440.1, forward strand.
CAATCTTCAATCCTCAATCCTCAATCCTCAATCCTCAATCCTCAATCCTCAATCCTCGTTCTTCAATCCTCAATACCCAATCCTCAATCTTCAATCCTCAATCCTCAATCCTCAATTCTCAACCCTCGATCCTCAGGCCTTAGTCCTCAATCCTCAATTCTGAATCCTCAATCGTGCATGCTCAATCTTCAGCCCTCAGTCCTCAACAATCAGTTGTCAATCCTCAATCCCCAATAGAAGATCCTCAATTCACAGATTTCAATACTCAATACTCAATCTGCAATCTTCAAATCTCTATCCACAAACATCAATCCTCATCACTAAACCCTGAACGCTCTGTCCTCAATGTTCAATCCTCAATCCTCAATTCTCAATCTTCAATCCTCAATACTGAATCTTCAATCCTCAATCCTCAATCCTCAATCCTCACTCCTCAATCCACAATCCTCAATCCTCAATCTTCAATCCTCAATCCTCATTCTTCAATCCTCAATACTCAATCCTCAATCTTCAATCCTCAATCCTCAATCCTCAATCCTCAATCCTCAATCCTCAATCCTCAATCCTCATTCTTCAATCCTCAATACCCAATCCTCAATCTTCAATCATCAATCCTCAATCCTCAATTCTCAATCCTCAATCCTCAATCCTCAATCCTCAATCCTCACTCCTCAATCCACAATCCTCAATCCTCAATCTTCAATCCTCAATCCTCATTCTTCAATCCTCAATACTCAATCCTCAATCTTCAATCCTCAATCCTCAATCCTCAATCCTCAATCCTCAATCCTCAATCCTCATTCTTCAATCCTCAATACCCATCCTCAACCTTCAATCCTCAACCCTCAATCCTCAATTCTCAAACCTCAACCCTCAGTCCTCAGTCCTCAAACTTCAATCCTCAACCCTCAGCCCTGATCCTCAATCCTCAATCCTCAACCTTCAATCCTCAATACTCAATCTTCAATAATCAATCCTCAATTCTCAATCCTCAATGCTCAATCCTCAATCGTCAATACTCAATCCCCAATCCTCAATCTTCAATCCTCAATCCTCAATCCTCAACCCTCAATCCTCAATCCTCAATCCTCAATCCTCAATCGTCAGTCTTCAATCCTCAATACTCAATCTTCAATCCTCAATCCTCAATCCTCAATCCTCAATCCTCAAACCTCAATCTTCAATCCTCAATCCTCATTCCTAAATCCTCATTCTTCAATCCTCAATACCCAATCCTCAATCTTCAATCCTCAATCCTCAATCCTCAATTCTCAATCCTCAATCCTCAATCCTCAGAACACAAACATCAATGTTCAACCCTCAGTCCTAGTCCTCAATCCACAAACCTCAATCCTCAATCCTCAATCTTCAATCATCAATACTCAATCGTCAATCCTCAATCTTCAATCCTCAATCCTCAATCCTCAATCCTCAATCTTCAATCCTCAATACTCAATCTTCTATCCTCAATCCTCAATCCTCAATCCTCAATCCTCAGACCTCAAACATCAATACTAAACCCTCTGTCCTCGTCCTCAATCCACAACCCTCAATCCTCGATCCTCAATATTCAATCATCAATATTCAATCTTCAATCCTCAATCCTCAATCCTCAATACTCAATCCTCAATCCTCAATCCTCAAACCTCAATCCTCGTTCTTCAATCCTCAATACCCAATCCTCAATCTTCAATCCTCAATCCTCAATCCTCAATTCTCAACCCTCGATCCTCAGGCCTCAGTCCTCAAACCTCAATTCTGAATCCTCAATCGTGCATCCTCAATCTTCAGCCCTCAGTCCTCAACAATCAGTTTTCAATCCTCAGTCCCCAATAGAATATCCTCAATTCACAGATTTCAATACTCAATACTCAATCTGCAATCTTCAAATCTCTATCCACAAACATCAATTCTCATCACTCAACCCTGAACGCTCTGTCCTCAATGTTCAATCCTCAATCCTCAATTCTCAATCTTCAATCCTCAATACTGAATCTTCAATCCTCAATCCTCAATCCTAAATCCTCATTCTTCAATCCTCAATCCTCAATCCTCAATCCTCAATCTTCAATCCTCAATACTCAATCTTCTATCCTCAATCCTCAATCCTTAATCCTCAATCCTCATTCTTCAATCCTCAACACCCAATCCTCAATCTTCAGTCCTCAATCCTCAATCCTCAATCCTCAATTCTCAATCCTGAATCCTCAATCCTCAGACCTCAAACATCAATACTAAACCCTCTGTCCTCGTCCTCAATCCACAACCCTTAATCCTCGATCCTCAATATTCAATCATCAATATTCAATCTTCAATCCTCAACCCTCAGTCCTCAATTCTCAATCCTCAACCCTCAGTCCTCAGTCCTCAAACTTCAATTCCCAACCCTCAGCCCTCATCCTCAATCCTCAATCCTCAATACTCAATCCTCAACCTTCAATCCTCAATACTCAATCTTCAATAATCAATCCTCAATTCTCAATCCTCAATGCTCAATCCTCAATCGTCAATACTCAATCCCCAATCCTCAATCTTCAATCCTCAATCCTCAATCCTCAACCCTCAATCCTCAATCCTCAATCCTGAATCCTCAATCCTCAATCCTCAATCGTCAGTCTTCAATCCTCAATACTCAATCTTCAATCCTCAATCCTCAATCCTCAATCCTCAATCCTCAAACCTCAATCTTGAATCCTCAATACTCAGTCTACAACCTTCAATCCTCAATCCTCATTCCTAAATCCTCATTCTTCAATCCTCAATACCCAATCCTCAATCTTCAATCCTCAATCCTCAATCCTCAATTCTCAATCCTCAATCCTCAATCCTCAGACCACAAACATCAATTTTCAACCCTCAGTCCTCGTCCTCAATCCACAAACCTCAATGCTCAATCCTCAATCTTCAATCATCAATACTCAATCGTCAATCCTCAATCTTCAATCCTCAATCTTCAATCCTCAATCCTCAATCCTCAATCCTCAATCTTCAATCCTCAATACTCAATCTTCTATCCTCAATCCTCAATCCTCAATCCTCAATCCTCATTCTTCAATCCTCAACACCCAATCCTCAATCTTCAGTCCTCAATCCTCAATCCTCAATCCTCAATTCTCAATCCTGAATCCTCAATCCTCAGACCTCAAACATCAATACTAAACACTCTGTCCTCGTCCTCAATCCACAACCCTCAATCCTCGATCCTCAATATTCAATCATCAATATTCAATCTTCAATCCTCAATCCTCAATCCTCAATCCTCAATACTCAATCCTCAATCCTCAATGTTCAATCCTCAATACCCAATCCTCAATCTTCAATCCTCAATCCTCAATCCTCAACACTCAGTCCCAAATCTTCAATCTTCAATCCTCAATCCTCAATCCTCAATCCTCAATCCTCAGTCCTCGTTCTTCAATCCTCAATACCCAATCCTCAATCTTCAATCCTCAATCCTCAATCCTCAATTCTCAATCCTCAATCTTCAGTCCTCAGTCCTCAAACTTCAATCCTCAACCCTCAGCCCTCATCCTCTATCCTCAATCCTCAATACTCAATCCTCAACCTTCAATCCTCAATACTCAATCTTCAATAATCAATCCTCAATACTCAATCCTCAATGCTCAATACTCAATCGTCAATACTCAATCCCCAATTCTCAATCTTCAATCCTCAATCCTCAATCCTAAATCCCCATTCTTCAATCCTCAATCCTCAATCCTCAATCCTCAATCTTCAATCCTCAATACTCAATCTTCTATCCTCAATCCTCAATCCTTAATCCTCAATCCTCATTCTTCAATCCTCAACACCCAATCCTCAATCTTCAGTCCTCAATCCTCAATCCTCAATCCTCAATTCTCAATCCTGAATCCTCAATCCTCAGACCTCAAACATCAATACTAAACCCTCTGTCCTCGTCCTCAATCCACAAACCTCAATCTTCGATCCTCAATATTCAATCATCAATATTCAATCTTCAATGCTCAATACTCAATCGTCAATACTCAATCCCCAATTCTCAATCTTCAATCCTCAATCCTCAATCCTAAATCCTCATTCTTCAATCCTCAATCCTCAATCCTCAATCCTCAATCTTCAATCCTCAATACTCAATCTTCAATCCTCAATCCTCAATCCTCAATCCTCAATCCTCAATCCTCAATTCTCGTTCTTCAATCCTCAATACCCAATCCTCAATCTTCAATCCTCAATCCTCAATCCTCAATTCTCAACCCTCGATCCTCAGGCCTCAGTCCTCAAACCTCAATTCTGAATCCTGAATCGTGCATCATCAATCTTCAGCCCTCAGTCCTCAACAATCAGTTGTCAATCCTCAATCCCCAATAGAAGATCCTCAATTCACAGATTTCAATACTCAATACTCAATCTGCAATCTTCAAATCTCTATCCACAAACATCAATTCTCATCACTCAACCCTGAACGCTCTGTCCTCAATGTTCAATCCTCAATCCTCAATTCTCAATCTTCAATCCTCAATACTGAATCTTCAATCCTCAATCCTCAATCCTCAATCCTCACTCCTCAATCCTCAACCTTCAATCCTCAATACTCAATCTTCAATAATCAATCCTCAATCCTCAATGCTCAATCCTCAATCGTCAATACTCAATCCCAAATCCTCACTCTTCAATCCTCAATCCTCAATCCTCAACCCTCAATCCTCAATCCTCAATCCTCAGTCCTCAATCGTCAGTCTTCAATCCTCAATACTGAATCTTCAATCCTCAATCCTCAATCCTCAATCCTCAATCCTCAAACCTCAATCTTGAATCCTCAATACTCAGTCTACAATCTTCAATCCTCAATCCTCATTCCTAAATCCTCATTCTTCAATCCTCACTACCCAATCCTCAATCTTCAATCCTCAATCCTCAATCCTCAATTCTCAATCCTCAATCCTCAATCCTCAGACCACAAACATCAATATTCAACCCTCAGTCCTCGTCCTCAATCCACAAACCTCAATCCTCAATCCTCAATCTTCAATCATCAATACTCAATCGTCAATCCTCAATCTTGAAGCCTCAATCCTCAATCCTCAATCCTCAATCTTCAATCCTCAATACTCAATCTTCTATCCTCAATCCTCAATCCTCAATCCTCAATCCTCATTCTTCAATCCTCAACACCCAATCCTCAATCTTCAGTCCTCAATCCTCAATCCTCAATCCTCAATTCTCAATCCTGAATCCTCAATCCTCAGACCTCAAACATCAATACTAAACCCTCTGTCCTCGTCCTCAATCCACAAACCTCAATCCTCGATCCTCAATATTCAATCATCAATATTCAATCTTCAATCCTCAATCCTCAATCCTCAATACTCAATCCTCAATCCTCAATGTTCAATCCTCAATACCCAATCCTCAATCTTCAATCCTCAATCCTCAATCCTCAACACTCAGTCCCCAATCCTCAATCTTCAATCCTCAATCCTCAATCCTCAATCCTCAATCCTCAATCCTCGTTCTTCAATCCTCAATACCCAATCCTCAATCTTCAATCCTCAATCCTCAATCCTCAATTCTCAACCCTCGATCCTCAGGCCTCAGTCCTCAAACCTCAATTCTGAATCCTCAATCGTGCATCCTCAATCTTCAGCCCTCAGTCCTCAACAATCAGTTGTCAATCCTCAATCCCCAATAGAATATCCTCAATTCACAGATTTCAATACTCAATACTCAATCTGCAATCTTCAAATCTCTATCCACAAACATCAATTCTCATCACTCAACCCTGAACGCTCTGTCCTCAATGTTCAATCCTCAATCCTCAATTCTCAATCTTCAATCCTCAACACTGAATCTTCAATACTCAATCCTCAATCCTCAATCCTCACTCCTCAATCCACAATCCTCAATCCTCAATCTTCAATCCTCAATCCTCATTCTTCAATCCTCAATACTCAATCCTCAATCTTCAATCCTCAATCCTCAATCCTCAATCCTCAATCGTCAATCCTCAATCCTCAATCCTCATTCTTCAATACTCAATACCCAATCCTCAATCTTCAATCCTCAATCCTCAATCCTCAATTCTCAATCCTCAATCCCCAGTCCTCAGTCCTCAAACTTCAATCCTCAACCCTCAGCCCTCATCCTCAATCCTCAATCCTCAATACTCAATCCTCAACCTTCAATCCTCAATACTCAATCTTCAATAATCAATCCTCAATTCTCAATCCTCAATGCTCAATACTCAATCGTCAATACTCAATCCCCAATTCTCAATCTTCAATCCTCAAACCTCAATCCTCAACCCTCAATCCTCAATCCTCAATCCTCAATCCTCAATCGTCAGTCTTCAATCCTCAATACTCAATCTTCAATCCTCAATCCTCAATCCTCAATCCTCAATCCTCAATCCTCTATCCTCAAACCTCAATCTTCAATCCTCAATTCTCAGTCTACAATCTTCAATCCTCAATCCTCAATCCTAAATCCTCATTCTTCAATCCTCAATCCTCAATCCTCAATCCTCAATCTTCAATCATCAATACTCAATCGTCAATCCTCAATCTTCAATCCTCAATCCTCAATCCTCAATCCTCAATCTTCAATCCTCAATACTCAATCTTCTATCCTCAATCCTCAATCCTCAATCCTCAATCCTCAGACCTCAAACATCAATACTAAACCCTCTGTCCTCGTCCTCAATCCACAACCCTCAATCCTCGATCCTCAATATTCAATCATCAATATTCAATCTTCAATCCTCAATCCTCAATCCTCAATACTCAATCCTCAATCCTCAATCCTCAAACCTCAATCCTCGTTCTTCAATCCTCAATACCCAATCCTCAATCTTCAATCCTCAATCCTCAATCCTCAATTCTCAACCCTCGATCCTCAGGCCTCAGTCCTCAAACCTCAATTCTGAATCCTCAATCGTGCATCCTCAATCTTCAGCCCTCAGTCCTCAACAATCAGTTTTCAATCCTCAGTCCCCAATAGAATATCCTCAATTCACAGATTTCAATACTCAATACTCAATCTGCAATCTTCAAATCTCTATCCACAAACATCAATTCTCATCACTCAATCCTGAACGCTCTGTCCTCAATGTTCAATCCTCAATCCTCAATTCTCAATCTTCAATCCTCAATACTGAATCTTCAATCCTCAATCCTCAATCCTCAATCCTCAATCCTCAATCCTCACTCCTCAATCCACAATCCTCAATCCTCAATCTTCAATCTTCAATCCTCATTCTTCAATCCTCAATACTCAATCCTCAATCTTCAATCCTCAATCCTCAATCCTCAATCCTCAATCCTCAATCCTCAATCCTCAATCCTCATTCTTCAATCCTCAATACCCAATCCTCAATCTTCAATCCTCAATCCTCAATCCTCAATTCTCAATCCTCAATCCACAGCCCTCAGTCCTCAAACTTCAATCCTCAACCCTGAGCCCTCATCCTCAATCCTCAATCCTCAATACTCAATCCTCAACCTTCAATCCTCAATACTCAATCTTCAATAATCAATCCTCAATTCTCAATCCTCAATGCTCAATCCTCAACCCTCAATCCTCAATCCTCAATCCTCAATCCTCAATCGTCAGTCTTCAATCCTCAATACTCAATCTTCAATCGTCAATCCTCAATCCTCAATCCTCAATCCTCAATCCTCAATCCTCAATCCTCAATCTTCAATCCTCAATACTCAGTCTACAATCTTCAATCCTCAATCCTCAATCCTAAATCCTCATTCTTCAATCCTCAATCCTCAATCCTCAATCCTCAATCTTCAATCCTCAATACTCAATCTTCTATCCTCAATCCTCAATCCTCAATCCTCAATCCTCATTCTTCAATCCTCAACGCCCAATCCTCAATCTTCAGTCCTCAATCCTCAATTCTCAATCCTGAATCCTCAATCCTCAGACCTCAAACATCAATACTAAACCCTCTGTCCTCGTCCTCAATCCACAGCCCTCAATCCTCGATCCTCAATATTCAATCATCAATATTCAATCTTCAATCCTCAATCCTCAATCCTCAATAATCAATCCTCAATCCTCAATGTTCAATCCTCAATACCCAATCCTCAATCTTCAATCCTCAATCCTCAATCCTCAACACTCAGTCCCCAATCCTCAATCTTCAATCCTCAATCCTCAATCCTCAATCCTCAATCCTCAATCCTCGTTCTTCAATCCTCAATACCCAATCCTCAATCTTCAATCCTCAATCCTCAATCCTCAATTCTCAACCCTCGATCCTCAGTCCTCAGTCCTCAAACCTCAATTCTGAATCCTCAATCGTGCATCCTCAATCTTCAGCCCTCAGTCCTCAACAATCAGTTGTCAATCCTCAATCCCCAATAGAATATCCTCAATTCACAGATTTCAATACTCAATACTCAATCTGCAATCTTCAAATCTCTATCCACAAACATCAATTCTCATCACTCAACCCTGAACGCTCGGTCCTCAATGTTCAATCCTCAATCCTCAATTCTCAATCTTCAATCCTCAATACTGAATATTCAATCCTCAATCCTCAATCCTCAATCCTCACTCGTCAGTCTACAATACTCAATCCTCAATCTTCAATCCTCAATCCTCATTCTTCAATCCTCAATACTCAATCCTCAATCTTCAAACCTCAATCCTCAATCCTCAATCCTCAATCCTCAATCCTCAATCCTCATTCTTCAATCCTCAATACCCAATCCTCAATCTTCAATCATCAATCCTCAATCCTCAATTCTCAATCCTCAATCCTCAGTCCTCAGTCCTCGAACTTCAATCCTCAACCCTCAGCCCTCATCCTCAATCCTCAATCCTCAATACTCAATCCTCAACCTTCAATCCTCAATACTCAATCTTCAATAATCAATCCTCAATTCTCAATCCTGAATGCTCAATCCTCAATCGTCAATACTCAATCCCCAATCCTCAATCTTCAATCCTCAATCCTCAATCCTCAACCCTCAATCCTCAATCCTCAATCCTCAATCCTCAATCGTCAGTCTTCAATCCTCAATACTCAATCTTCAATCCTCGATCCTCAATCCTCAATCCTCAATCCTCAATCCTCAATCCTCAAACCTCTACCTTCAATCCTCAATACTCAGTCTACAATCTTCAATCCTCAATCCTCAATCCTAAATCCTCATTCTTCAATCCTCAAAACCCAATCCTCAATCTTCAATCCTCATCCTTCAATCATCAATTCCCAATCCTCAATCTTCAATCCTCAATCCTCAATCCTCAATTCTTAATCCTCAATCCTTAGTCCTCAGTCCTCAAACCTCAATCCTCAACCCTCAGCCCTCATCCTCAATCCTCAATCCTCAATCCTCAATCCTCAATCTTTAATCCTCAATACTCAATCTTCAATAATCAATCCTCAATCTTCAATCCTCAATCCTCAATCCACAATTCTCAATCCTCAATCTTCAATCCTCAATACTCAATCTTCAATCCTCAGTCCTCAATCCTCGGTCCTCAATCCTCAATCGTCAATCTCCAATCCTGAATACTCAACCTTCAATCCTGAATCGTCAATCCTCAATCCTCAATCCTCAATCCTCATTCTTCAATCCTCAATACCCAATCCACAATCTTCAATCCTCAATCCTCAATACTCAACCTTCAATCCTCAATAATCAATCTCCAATCCTAGATCCTCGATCCCCAATCCTCAATCCTTAATCCTCAATATTCAATCCTCAATCCCCAGTTCTCAATCTTAAATCCTCAATGCTCAATCATCAATCCTCAATCCTCAGTCCTCAATCCTGAATCCTCAATAGAATATCCTCAATTCACAGGTCTCAATACTCAATAATCAGCCTGAAATCTTCAAATCTCTATCCACAAACATCAATTCTCATCACTCAACCCTCAACACTCAGTCCCCAATCCTCAATCTTCAATCCTCAATCCTCAATCCACAATTCTCAATCCTCAATCTTCAATCCTCAATACTCAATCTTCAATCCTCAGTCCTCAATCCTCGGTTCTCAATCCTCAATCGTCAATCTCCAATCCTGAATACTCAACCTTCAATCCTGAATCGTCAATCCTCAATCCTAAATCCTCAATCCTCATTCTTCAATCCTCAATACCCAATCCACAATTTTCAATCCTCAATCCTCAATCCTCAATTCTCAACCCACAATCCTCAGTCCTCAGTCCTCAAACTTCAATTCTGAATCCTCAACCCTGCATCCTCAATCTTCAGCCCTCAGTCCTCAACAATCTGTTGTCAATCCCCAATCCCCAATAGAATATCCTCAGTTCACAGTTTTCGATACTCAATACTCAATCTGCAATCTTCAAATCTCTATCCACAAACATCAATTCTCATCACTCAACCCTGAACGCTCTGTCCTCAATGTTCAATCCTCAATCCTCAATTCTCAATCTTCAATCCTCAATACTGAATCTTCAATCCTCAATCCTCAATCCTCAATCCTCACTCCTCAATCCACAATCCTCAATCCTCATTCTTCATTCCTCAATACCCAATTCTCAATCTTCAATCCTCAATCTTCAATCCTCAATTCTCATTCTTCAATCCTCAATACTCAATCCTCAATCTTCAATCCTCAATCCTCAATCCTCAGTCCTCAATCCTCAATCCTCAATCCTCAATACTCATTCGTCAATGCTCAATACCCAATCCTCAATCTTCAATCCTCAACCCTCAGTCCTCAATTCTCAATCCTCAACCCTCAGTCCTCAGTCCTCAAACTTCAATCCTCAACCCTCAGCCCTCATCCTCAATCCTCAATCCTCAATACTCAATCCTCAACCTTCAATCCTCAATACTCAATCTTCAATAATCAATCCTCAATTCTCAATCCTCAATCCTCAATCCTCAATCCTCAATCCTCATTCTTCATTCCTCAATACCCAATTCTCAATCTTCAATCCTCAATCCTCAATCCCCAATTCTCAATCCTCAATCCTCAATCCTCAGACCTCAAACATCAATATTCAACCCTCAGTCCTCGTCCTCAATCCGCAACCCTCAATCCTCAATCCCCAATCCTCAATCTTCAATCCTCAATCCTCAGTTCTCAAAACTCAATCCTCAATCCTCAATGTTCAATCCTCAATACCCAATCCTCAATCTTCAATCCTCAATCCTCAATCCTCAATCCTCAATCCTCAATCCTCAATCCTCAGTCCTCAAACCTCAATCCAGAATCCTCAATCCTGAATCCTCAATCTTCAGCCCTCAGTCCTCAACAATCAGTTGTCAATCCTCAATCCTGAATATAATATCCTCAATTCACAGGTCTCAATACTCAATACTCAACCTGCAATCCTCAAATCTCTATCCACAAACATCAATTCTCATCACGCAACCCTCAACACTCAGTCCCCAATCCTCAATCTTCAATCCTCGTCCTCAATCCACAACCCTCAATCCTCGATCCTCAATATTCAATCATCAATATTCAATCTTCAATCCTCAATCCTCAATCCTCAATACTCAATCCTCAATCCTCAATGTTCAATCCTCAATACCCAATCCTCAATCTTCAATCCTCAATCCTCAATCCTCAACACTCAGTCCCCAATCCTCAATCTTCAATGCTCAATCCTCAATCCTCAATCCTCAATCCTCAATCCTCAATCCTCGTTCTTCAATCCTCAATACCCAATCCTCAATCATCAATCCTCAATCCTCAATCCTCAATTCTCAACCCTCGATCCTCAGTCCTCAGTCCTCAAACCTCAATTCTGAATCCTCAGTCGTGCATCCTCAATCTTCAGCCCTCAGTCCTCAACAATCAGTTGTCAATCCTCAATCCCCAATAGAATATCCTCAATTCACAGATTTCAATACTCAATACTCAATCTGCAATCTTCAAATCTCTATCCACAAACATCAAGTCTCATCACTCAACCCTGAACGCTCTGTCCTCAATGTTCAATCCTCAATCCTCAATTCTCAATCTTCAGTCCTCAATACTGAATCTTCAATCCTCAATCCTCAATCCTCAATCCTCACTCCTCAATCCACAATTCTCAATCCTCAATCTTCAATCCTCAATCCTCATTCTTCAATCCTCAATACGCAATGCTCAATCTTCAATCCTCAATCTTCAATCCTCAATCCTCAATACTCAATCCTCAATCCTCAATCCTCATTCTTCATTCCTCAATACCCAATCCTCAATCTTCAATCCTCAATCCTCAATCCCCAATTCTCAATCCTCAATCCTCAATCCTCAGACCTCAAACATCAATATTCAACCCTCAGTCCTCGTCCTCAATCCGCAACCCTCAATCCTCAATCCCCAATCCTCAATCTTCAATCCTCAATCCTCAGTTCTCAAAACTCAATCCTCAATCCTCAATGTTCAATCCTCAAAACCCAATCCTCAATCTTCAATCCTCAATCCTCAATCCTCAATCCTCAATCCTCAATCCTCAATCCTCAGTCCTCAAACATCTATCCAGAATCCTCAATCCTGAATCCTCAATCTTCAGCCCTCAGTCCTCAACAATCAGTTGTCAATCCTCAATCCTGAATATAATATCCTCAATTCACAGGTCTCAATACTCAATACTCAACCTGCAATCTTCAAATCTCTATCCACAAACATCAATTCTCATCACTCAACCCTCAACACTCAGTCCCCAATCCTCAATCTTCAATCCTCGTCCTCAATCCACAACCCTCAATCCTCGATCCTCAATATTCAATCATCAATATTCAATCTTCAATCCTCAATCCTCAATCCTCAATACTCAATCCTCAATCCTCAATGTTCAATCCTCAATACCCAATCCTCAATCTTCAATCCTCAATCCTTAATCCTCAACACTCAGTCCCCAATCCTCAATCTTCAATGCTCAATCCTCAATCCTCAATCCTCAATCCTCAATCCTCGTTCTTCAATCCTCAATACCCAATCCTCAATCATCAATCCTCAATCCTCAATCCTCAATTCTCAACCCTCGATCCTCAGTCCTCAGTCCTCAAACCTCAATTCTGAATCCTCAATCGTGCATCCTCAATCTTCAGCCCTCAGTCCTCAACAATCAGTTGTCAATCCTCAATCCCCAATAGAATATCCTCAATTCACAGATTTCAATACTCAATACTCAATCTGCAATCTTCAAATCTCTATCCACAAACATCAAGTCTCATCTCTCAACCCTGAACTCTCTGTCCTCAGTGTTCAATCCTCAATCCTCAATTCTCAATCTTCAGTCCTCAATACTGAATCTTCAATCCTCAATCCTCAATCCTCAATCCTCACTCCTCAATCCACAATCCTCAATCCTCAATCTTCAATCCTCAATCCTCATTCTTCAATCCTCAATACTCAATGCTCAATCTTCAATCCTCAATCCTCAATCCTCAATCCTCAATCGTCAATCCTCAATCCTCAATCCTCATTCTTCAATCCTCAATACCCAATCCTCAATCTTCAATCCTCAATCCTCAATCCTCAATTCTCGATCCTCAATCCTCAGTCCTCAGTCCTCAAACTTCAATCCTCAACCCTCAGCCCTCATCCTCAATCCTCAATCCTCAATACTCAATCCTCAACCTTCAATCCTCAATACTCAATCTTCAATAATCAATCCTCAATTCTCAATCCTCAATGATCAATCCTCAATCGTCAATACTCAATCCCCAATCCTCAATCTTCAATCCTCAAACCTCAATCCTCAACCCTCAATCCTCAATCCTCAATCCTCAATCCTCAATCGTCAGTCTTCAATCCTCAATACTCAATCTTCAATCCTCAATCCTCAATCCTCAATCCTCAATCCTCAATCCTCAATCCTCAAACCTCAAGCTTCAATCCTCAATACTCAGTCTACAATCTTCAATCCTCAATCCTCAATCCTAAATCCTCATTCTTCAATCCTCAATCCTCAATCCTCAATCCTCGTTCTTCAATCCTCAATACCCAATCCTCAATCTTCAATCCTCAATCCTCAATCCTCAATCCTCAATTCTCAACCCTCGATCCTCAGGCCTCAGTCCTCAAACCTCAATTCTGAATCCTCAATCTTCAATCCTCAATACTCAGTCTACAATCTTCAATCCTCAATCCTCAATCCTAAATCCTCATTCTTCAATCCTCAATCCTCAATTCTCAATCCTCAATCTTCAATCCTCAATCCTCAACCGTCATTCTTCAATCCTCAACACCCAATCCTCAATCTTCAATCCTCAATCCTCAGTCCTCAATTCTCAATGCTCAATCCTCAATCCTCAGACCTCAAACATCAATACTCAACCCTCAGTCGTCGTACTCAATTCTCAATTCTCAATCCTCAATCCTCAATACTCAACCTTCAATTCTCGATAATCAATCTCCAATCCTAGATCCTCAATCCCCAATCCTCAATCCTTAATCCTCAATATTCAATCCTCAATCCCCAGTTCTCAATCTTAAATCCTCAATGCTCAATCATCAATCCTCAATCCTCAGTCCTCAATCCTGAATCCTCAATAGAATATCCTCAATTCACAGGTCTCAATACTCAATAATCAGCCTGAAATCTTCAAATCTCTATCCACAAACATCAATTCTCATCACTCAACCCTCAACACTCAGTCCCCAATCGTCAATCTTAAATCCTCAATACTCAACCCACAATCCTCAATCCTCAATCTTCAATCCTCAATCCTCAATCCTCAATCCTCAATCCTCAATCCTCATTCTTCATTCCTCAATACCCAATCCTCAATCTTCAATCCTCAATCCTCAATCCCCAATTCCCAATCCTCAATCCTCAATCCTCAGACCTCAAACATCAATATTCAACCCTCAGTCCTCGTCCTCAATCCGCAACCCTCAATCCTCAATCCCCAATCCTCAATCTTCAATCCTCAATCCTCAGTTCTCAAAACTCAATCCTCAATCCTCAATGTTCAATCCTCAATACCCAATCCTCAATCTTCAATCCTCAATCCTCAATCCTCAATCCTCAATCCTCAATCCTCAATCCTCAGTCCTCAAACCTCAATCCAGAATCCTCAATCCTGAATCCTCAATCTTCAGCCCTCAGTCCTCAACAATCAGTTGTCAATCCTCAATCCTCAATATAATATCCTCAATTCACAGGTCTCAATACTCAATACTCAACCTGCAATCTTCAAATCTCTATCCACAAACATCAATTCTCATCACTCAACCCTCAACACTCAGTCCCCAATCCTCAATCTTCAATCCTCAATCCTCAATCCACAATTCTCAATCCTCAATCTTCAATCCTCAATACTCAATCTTCAATCCTCAGTCCTCAATCCTCGGTCCTCAATCCTCAATCGTCAATCTCCAATCCTGAAAACTCAACCTTCAATCCTGAATCGTCAATCCTCAATCCTCAATCCTCAATCCTCATTCTTCAATCCTCCATACCCAATCCACAATTTTCAATCCTCAATCCTCAATCCTCAATTCTCAACCCACAATCATCAGTCCTCAGTCCTCAAAATTCAATTCTGAATCCTCAACCCTGCATCCTCAATCTTCAGCCCTCAGTCCTCAACAATCTGTTGTCAATCCCCAATCCCCAATAGAATATCCTCAGTTCACAGTTTTCAATACACAATACTCTATCTGCAATCTTCAAATCTCTATCCACAAACATCAATTCTCATCACTCAACCCTGAACGCTCTGTCCTCAATGTTCAATCCTCAATCCTCAATTCTCAACCTTCAATCCTCAATACTGAATCTTCAATCCTCAATCCTCAATCCTCAATCCTCAATCCTCAATCCTCAATCCTCAATCCTCAATCCTCAGTCCTCAAACCTCAATTCTGAATCCTCAATCCTGAATCCTCAATCTTCAGCCCTCAGTCCTCAACAATCAGTTGTCAATCCTCAATCCTCAATATAATATCCTCAATTCACAGGTCTCAATACTCAATACTCAACCTGCAATCTTCAAATCTCTATCCACAAACATCAATTCTCATCACTCAACCCTCAACACTCAGTCCCCAATCCTCAATCTTCAATCCTCAATCCGCAATCCACAATTCTCAATCCTCAATCTTCAATCCTCAATCCTCAATCCTCGGTCCTCAATCCTCAATCGTCAATCTCCAATCCTGAATACTCAACCTTCAATCCTGAATCGTCAATCCTCAATCCTCAATCCTCAATCCTCATTCTTCAATCCTCAATACCCAATCCACAATCTTCAATCCTCAATCCTCAGTCCTCAATTCTCAACCCTCAATCCTCAGTCCTCAGTCCTCAAACCTCAATTCTGAATCCTCAACCCTGCATCCTCAATCTTCAGCCCTCAGTCCTCAACAATCTGTTGTCAATCCCCAATCCCCAATAGAATATCCTCAATTCACAGTTTTCAATACTCAATACTCAATCTGCAATCTTCAAAACTCTATCCACAAACATCAATTCTCATCACTCAACCCTGAACGCTCTGTCCTCAATGTTCAATCCTCAATCCTCAATTCTCAATCTTCAATCCTCAATACTGAATCCTCAATCCTCAATCTTAAAACCTCAATACTCAATCTTCAATCCTCAATCCTCAATCCTCAATCCTCATTCCTCAATCCTCAATCCTCAATCCTCAATCTTCAATCCTCAACACCCAATCCTCAATCTTCAATCCTCAATCCTCAGTCCTCAATTCTCAATGCTCAATCCTCAATCCTCAGACCTCAAACATCAATACTCAACCCTCAGTCGTCGTACTCAATTCTCAATTCTCAATCCTCAATCCTCAATACTCAACCTTCAATCCTCAATAATCAATCTCCAATCCTAGATCCTCAATCCCCAATCCTCAATCCTTAATCCTCAATATTCAATCCACAATCCCCAGTTCTCAATCTTAAATCCTCAATGCTCAATCATCAATCCTCAATCCTCAGTCCTCAATCCTGAATCCTCAATAGAATATCCTCAATTCACAGGTCTCAATACTCAATAATCAGCCTGAAATCTTCAAATCTCTATCCACAAACATCAATTCTCATCACTCAAACCTCAACACTCAGTCCCCAATCGTCAATATTAAATCCTCAATACTCAACCCACAATCCTCAATCCTCAATCTTCAATCCTCAATCCTCAATCCTCAATCCTCAATCCTCAATCCTCATTCTTCATTCCTCAATACCCAATCCTCAATCTTCAATCCTCAATCCTCAATCCCCAATTCTCAATCCTCAATCCTCAATCCTCAGACCTCAAACATCAACATTCAACCCTCAGTCCTCGTCCTCAATCCGCAACCCTCAATCCTCAATCCCCAATCCTCAATCTTCAATCCTCAATCCTCAGTTCTCAAAACTCAATCCTCAATCCTCAATGTTCAATCCTCAATACCCAATCCTCAATCTTCAATCCTCAATCCTCAATCCTCAATCCTCAATCCTCAATCCTCAATCCTCAGTCCTCAAACCTCAATCCTGAATCCTCAATCCTGAATCCTCTATCTTCAGCCCTCAGTCCTCAACAATCAGTTGTCAATCCTCAATCCTCAATATAATGTCCTCAACTCACAGGTCTCAATACTCAATACTCAACCTGCAATCTTCAAATCTCTATCCACAAACATCAATTCTCATCACTCAACCCTCAACACTCAGTCCCCAATCCTCAATCTTCAATCCTCAATCCTCAATCCACAATTCTCAATCCTCAATCTTCAATCCTCAATACTCAATCTTCAATCCTCAGTCCTCAATCCTCGGTCCTCAATCCTCAATCGTCAATCTCCAATCCTGAATACTCAACCTTCAATCCTGAATCGTCAATCCTCAATCCTCAATCCTCAATCCTCATTCTTCAATCCTCAATACCCAATCCACAATCTTCAATCCTCAATCCTCAATACTCAACCTTCAATCCTCAATAATCAATCTCCAATCCTAGATCCTCTATCCCCAATCCTCAATCCTTAATCCTCAATATTCAATCCTCAATCCCCAGTTCTCAATCTTAAATCCTCAATGCTCAATCATCAATCCTCAATCCTCAGTCCTCAATCCTGAATCCTCAATAGAATATCCTCAATTCACAGGTCTCAATACTCAATAATCAGCCTGAAATCTTCAAATCTCTATCCACAAACATCAATTCTCATCACTCAACCCTCAACACTCAGTCCCCAATCCTCAATCTTCAATCCTCAATCCTCAATCCACAATTCTCAATCCTCAATCTTCAATCCTCAATACTCAATCTTCAATCCTCAGTCCTGAATCCTCGGTCCTCAATCCTCAATCGTCAATCTCCAATCCTGAATACTCAACCTTCAATCCTGAATCGTCAATCCTCAATCCTCAATCCTCAATCCTCATTCTTCAATCCTCAATACCCAATCCACAATTTTCAATCCTCAATCCTCAATCCTCAATTCTCAACCCACAATCCTCAGTCCTCAGTCCTCAAACTTCAATTCTGAATCCTCAAACCTGCATCCTCAATCTTCAGCCCTCAGTCCTCAACAATCTGTTGTCAATCCCGAATCCCCAATAGAATATCCTCAGTTCACAGTTTTCGATACTCAATACTCAATCTGCAATCTTCAAATCTCTATCCACAAACATCAATTCTCATCACTCAACCCTGAACGCTCTGTCCTCAATGTTCAATCCTCAATCCTCAATTCTCAATCTTCAATCCTCAATACTGAATCTTCAATCCTCAATCCTCAATCCTCAATCCTCACTCCTCAATCCACAATCCTCAATCCTCAATCTTCAATCCTCAATTCTCATTCTTCAATCCTCAATACTCAATCCTCAATCTTCAATCCTCAATCCTCAATCCTCAGTCCTCAATCCTCAATCCTCAATCCTCAATACTCATTCGTCAATCCTCAATACCCAATCCTCAATCTTCAATCCTCAACCCTCAATCCTCAATTCTCAATCCTCAACCCTCAGTCCTCAGTCCTCAAACTTCAATCCTCAACCCTCAGCCCTCATCCTCAATCCTCAATCCTCAATACTCAATCCTCAACCTTCAATCCTCAATACTCAATCTTCAATAATCAATCCTCAATTCTCAATCCTCAATGCTCAATCCTCAATCGTCAATACTCAATCCCCAATCCTCAATCTTCAATCCTCAATCCTCAATCCTCAACCCTCAATCCTCAATCCTCAATCCTCAATCCTCAATCGTCAGTCTTCAATCCTCAATACTCAATCTTCGATCCTCAATCCTCAATCCTCAATCCTCAATCCTCAAACCTCAATCTTCAATCCTCAATACTCAGTCTACAATCTTCAATCCTCAATCCTCATTCCTAAATCCTCATTCTTCAATCCTCAATACCCAATCCTCAATCTTCAATCCTCAATCCTCAATCCGCAATTCTCAATCGTCAATCCTCAATCCTCAGACCACAAACATCAATATTCAACCCTCAGTCCTCGTCCTCAATCCACAAACCTCAATCCTCAATCCTCAATCTTCAATCATCAATACTCAATCGTCAATCCTCAATCTTCAATCCTCAATCCTCAATCCTCAATCCTCAATCCTCAATCTTCAATCCACAATACTCAATCTTCTATCCTCAATCCTCAATCCTCAATCCTCAATCCTCATTCTTCAATCCTCAACACCCAATCCTCAATCTTCAGTCCTCAATCCTCAATCCTCAATCCTCAATTCTCAATCCTGAATCCTCAATCCTCAGACCTCAAACATCAATACTAAACCCTCAGTCCTCGTCCTCAATCCACAACCCTCAATCCTCGATCCTCAATATTCAATCATCAATATTCAATCTTCAATCCTCGATCCTCAATCCTCAATACTCAATCCTCAATCCTCAATGTTCAATCCTCAATACCCAATCCTCAATCTTCAATCCTCAATCCTCAATCCTCAACACTCAGTCCCCAATCCCCAATCTTCAATCCTCAGACCTCAATCCTCAATCCTCAATCCTCAATCTTCTGTCATCAATCATCAATCCTCAATCTTCAATCCTCAACCCTCAATCCTCAACCCTCAATCGTCAACCCTCAGTAATCAACCCTCAATCCTCAATTCTCAATCCTCAATCTTCAGTCCTCAATCCTCAATCCTCAATCCTCAATCCTCAATCCTCAGTTCTCAGTCCTCAAACCTCAATCCTCAACCCTCAGACCTCATCCTCATTCCTCAATTCTCAATCCTCAATCCTCAGTCCTCAGTCCTCAAAGTTCTATCCTCAAACCTCAGCCCTCTTCGTCAATCCTCAATTCTCAATACTCAATCCTCAGCCTTCAATCCTCAATACTCAATCTTCAATCCTCAATCCTCAGTCCTCAATTCTCAATCCTCAATACTCAATCCTCAGACCTCAAACATCAATATTCAACCCTCAGTCCTCGTCCTCAGTCCGCAACCCTCAATCCTCAATCCCCAATCCTCAATCTTCAATCCTCAATCCTCAGTTCTCAAAACTCAATCCTCAATCCTCAATGTTCAATCCTCAATACCCAATCCTCAATCTTCAATCCTCAATCCTCAATCCTCAATCCTCAATCCTCAATCCTCAATCCTCAGTCCTCAAACCTCAATCCTGAATCCTCAATCCTGAATCCTCAATCTTCAGCCCTCAGTCCTCAACAATCAGTTGTCAATCCTCAATCCTCAATATAATATCCTCAACTCACAGGTCTCAATACTCAATACTCAACCTGCAATCTTCAAATCTCTATCCACAAACATCAATTCTCATCACTCAACCCTCAACACTCAGTCCCCAATCCTCAATCTTCAATCCTCAATCCTCAATCCACAATTCTCAATCCTCAATCTTCAATCCTCAATACTCAATCTTCAATCCTCAGTCCTCAATCCTCGGTCCTCAATCCTCAATCGTCAATCTCCAATCCTGAATACTCAACCTTCAATCCTGAATCGTCAATCCTCAATCCTCAATCCTCAATCCTCATTCTTCAATCCTCAATACCCAATCCACAATTTTCAATCCTCAATCCTCAATACTCAACCTTCAATCCTCAATAATCAATCTCCAATCCTAGATCCTCGATCCCCAATCCTCAATCCTTAATCCTCAATATTCAATCCTCAATCCCCAGTTCTCAATCTTAAATCCTCAATGCTCAATCATCAATCCTCAATCCTCAGTCCTCAATCCTGAATCCTCAATAGAATATCCTCAATTCACAGGTCTCAATACTCAATAATCAGCCTGAAATCTTCAAATCTCTATCCACAAACATCAATTCTCATCACTCAACCCTCAACACTCAGTCCCTAATCGTCAATCTTAAATCCTCAATACTCAACCCACAATCCTCAATCCTCAATCTTCAATCCTCAATCCTCAATCCTCAATCCTCAATCCTCAATCCTCATTCTTCATTCCTCAATACCCAATCCTCAATCTTCAATCCTCAATCCTCAATCCCCAATTCTCAATCCCCAATCCTCAATCCTCAGACCTCAAACATCAATATTCAACCCTCAGTCCTCGTCCTCAATCCGCAACCCTCAATCCTCAATCCCCAATCCTCAATCTTCAATCCTCAATCCTCAGTTCTCAAAACTCAATCCTCAATCCTCAATGTTCAATCCTCAATACCCAATCCTCAATCTTCAATCCTCAATCCTCAATCCTCAATCCTCAATCCTCAATCCTCAATCCTCAGTCCTCAAACCTCAATCCAGAATCCTCAATCCTGAATCCTCAATCTTCAGCCCTCAGTCCTCAACAATCAGTTGTCAATCCTCAATCCTGAATATAATATCCTCAATTCACAGGTCTCAATACTCAATACTCAACCTGCAATCTTCAAATCTCTATCCACAAACATCAATTCTCATAACGCAACCCTCAACACTCAGTCCCCAATCCTCAATCTTCAATCCTCGTCCTCAATCCACAACCCTCAATCCTCGATCCTCAATATTCAATCATCAATATTCAATCTTCAATCCTCAATCCTCAATCCTCAATACTCAATCCGCAATCCTCAATATTCAATCCTCAATACCCAATCCTCAATCTTCAATCCTCAATCCTCAATCCTCAACACTCAGTCCCCAATCCTCAATCTTCAATGCTCAATCCTCAATCCTCAATCCTCAATCCTCAATCCTCGTTCTTCAATCCTCAATACCCAATCCTCAATCATCAATCCTCAATCCTCAATCCTCAATTCTCAACCCTCGATCCTCAGTCCTCAGTCCTCAAACCTCAATTCTGAATCCTCAGTCGTGCATCCTCAATCTTCAGCCCTCAGTCCTCAACAATCAGTTGTCAATCCTCAATCCCCAATAGAATATCCTCAATTCACAGATTTCAATACTCAATACTCAATCTGCAATCTTCAAATCTCTATCCACAAACATGAAGTCTCATCACTCAACCCTGAACGCTCTGTCCTCAATGTTCAATCCTCAATCCTCAATTCTCAATCTTCAGTCCTCAATACTGAATCTTCAATCCTCAATCCTCAATCCTCAATCCTCACTCCTCAATCCACAATTCTCAATCGTCAATCTTCAATCCTCAATCCTCATTCTTCAATCCTCAATACTCAATGCTCAATCTTCAATCCTCAATCTTCAATCCTCAATCCTCAATCCTCAATCCTCAATCCTCAATCCTCATTCTTCATTCCTCAATACCCAATCCTCAATCTTCAATCCTCAATCCTCAATCCCCAATTCTCAATCCTCAATCCTCAATCCTCAGACCTCAAACATCAATATTCAACCCTCAGTCCTCGTCCTCAATCCGCAACCCTCAATCCTCAATCCCCAATCCTCAATCTTCAATCCTCAATCCTCAGTTCTCAAAACTCAATCCTCAATCCTCAATGTTCAGTCCTCAAAACCCAATCCTCAATCTTCAATCCTCAATCCTCAATCCTCAATCCTCAATCCTCAATCCTCAATCCTCAGTCCTCAAACCTCAATCCAGAATCCTCAATCCTGAATCCTCAATCTTCAGCCCTCAGTCCTCAACAATCAGTTGTCAATCCTCAATCCTGAATATAATATCCTCAATTCACAGGTCTCAATACTCAATACTCAACCTGCAATCTTCAAATCTCTATCCACAAACATCAATTCTCATCACTCAACCCTCAACACCCAGTCCCCAATCCTCAATCTTCAATCCTCGTCCTCAATCCACAACCCTCAATCCTCGATCCTCAATATTCAATCATCAATATTCAATCTTCAATCCTCAATCCTCAATCCTCAATACTCAATCCTCAATCCTCAATGTTCAATCCTCAATACCCAATCCTCAATCTTCAATCCTCAATCCTCAATCCTCAACACTCAGTCCCCAATCCTCAATCTTCAATGCTCAATCCTCAATCCTCAATCCTCAATCCTCAATCCTCGTTCTTCAATCCTCAATACCCAATCCTCAATCATCAATCCTCAATCCTCAATCCTCAATTCTCAACCCTCGATCCTCAGTCCTCAGTCCTCAAACCTCAATTCTGAATCCTCAATCGTGCATCCTCAATCTTCAGCCCTCAGTCCTCAACAATCAGTTGTCAATCCTCAATCCCCAGTAGAATATCCTCAATTCACAGATTTCAATACTCAATACTCAATCTGCAATCTTCAAATCTCTATCCACAAACATCAAGTCTCATCACTCAACCCTGAACTCTCTGTCCTCAGTGTTCAATCCTCAATCCTCAATTCTCAATCTTCAGTCCTCAATACTGAATCTTCAATCCTCAATCCTCAATCCTCAATCCTCACTCCTCAATCCACAATCCTCAATCCTCAATCTTCAATCCTCAATCCTCATTCTTCAATCCTCAATACTCAATGCTCAATCTTCAATCCTCAATCCTCAATCCTCAATCCTCAATCGTCAATCCTCAATCCTCAATCCTCATTCTTCAATCCTCAATACCCAATCCTCAATCTTCAATCCTCAATCCTCAATCCTCAATTCTCAATCCTCAATCCTCAGTCCTCAGTCCTCAAACTTCAATCCTCAACCCTCAGCCCTCATCCTCAATCCTCAATACTCAATCCTCAACCTTCAATCCTCAATACTCAATCTTCAATAATCAATCCTCAATTCTCAATCCTCAATGATCAATCCTCAATCGTCAATACTCAATCCCCAATCCTCAATCTTCAATCCTCAAACCTCAATCCTCAACCCTCAATCCTCAATCCTCAATCCTCAATCCTCAATCGTCAGTCTTCAATCCTCAATACTCAATCTTCAATCCTCAATCCTCAATCCTCAATCCTCAATCCTCAATCCTCAACCCTCATTCCTCAATCCTCAATCCTCAATCCTCAATCGTCAGTCTTCAATCCTCAATACTCAATCTTCAATCCTCAATCCTCAATCCTCAATCCTCAATCCTCAATCCTCAATCCTCAAACCTCAATCTTCAATCCTCAATACTCAGTCTACAATCTTCAATCCTCAATCCTCAATCCTAAATCCTCATTCTTCAATCCTCAATCCTCAATCCTCAATCCTCAATCTTCAATCCTCAATCCTCAGCCGTCATTCTTCAATCCTCAACACCCAATCCTCAATCTTCAATCCTCAATCCTCAGTCCTCAATTCTCAATGCTCAATCCTCAATCCTCAGACCTCAAACATCAATACTCAACCCTCAGTCGTCGTACTCAATTCTCAATTCTCAATCCTCAATCCTCAATACTCAACCTTCAATTCTCGATAATCAATCTCCAATCCTAGATCCTCAATCCCCAATCCTCAATCCTTAATCCTGAATATTCAATCCTCAATCCCCAGTTCTCAATCTTAAATCCTCAATGCTCAATCATCAATCCTCAATCCTCAGTCCTCAATCCTGAATCCTCAATAGAATATCCTCAATTCACAGGTCTCAATACTCAATAATCAGCCTGAAATCTTCAAATCTCTATCCACAAACATCAATTCTCATCACTCAACCCTCAACACTCAGTCCCCAATCGTCAATCTTAAATCCTCAATACTCAACCCACAATCCTCAATCCTCAATCTTCAATCCTCAATCCTCAATCCTCAATCTTCAGTCCTCAATCCTCAATCCTCAATCCTCAAATCTCAATCCTGAATCCTCAATCCTCAGACCTCAAACATCAATACTAAACCGACTGTCCTCGTCCTCAATCCACAACCCTCAATCCTCGATCCTCAATATTCCATCATCAATATTCAATCTTCAATCCTCAATCCTCAATCCTCAATACTCAATCCTCAATCCTCAATGTTCAATCCTCAATACCCAATCCTCAATCTTAAATCCTCGATCCTCAATCCTCAACACTCAGTCTCCAATCCTCAATCTTCAATCCTCAATCCTCAATCCTCAATCCTCAATCCTCAATCCTCAATCCTCAATCCTCAATCCTCAATCCTCATTCTTCATTCCTCAATACCCAATCCTCAATCTTCAATCCTCAATCCTCAATCCCCAATTCTCAATCCTCAATCCTCAGTCCTCAGACCTCAAACATCAATATTCAACCCTCAGTCCTCGTCCTCAATCCGCAACCCTCAATCCTCAATCCCCAATCCTCAATCTTCAATCCTCAATCCTCAGTTCTCAAAACTCAATCCTCAATCCTCAATGTTCAATCCTCAATACCCAATCCTCAATCTTCAATCCTCAATCCTCAATCCTCAATCCTCAATCCTCAATCCTCAATCCTCAGTCCTCAATCCTCGGTCCTGAATCCTCAATCGTCAATCTCCAATCCTGAAAACTCAACCTTCAATCCTGAATCGTCAATCCTCAATCCTCAATCCTCAATCCTCAATCCTCATTCTTCAATCCTCAATACCCAATCCACAATTTTCAATCCTCAATCCTCAATCCTCAATTCTCAACCCACAATCATCAGTCCTCAGTCCTCAAACTTCAATTCTGAATCCTCAACCCTGCATCCTCAATCTTCAGCCCTCAGTCCTCAACAATCTGTTGTCAATCCCCAATCCCCAATAGAATATCCTCAGTTCACAGTTTTGAATACTCAATACTCAATCTGCAATCTTCAAATCTCTATCCACAAACATCAATTCTCATCACACAACCCTGAACGCTCTGTCCTCAATGTTCAATCCTCAATCCTCAATTCTCAATCTTCAAGCCTCAATACTGAATCTTCAATCCTCAATCTTCAATCCTCAATCCTCAATCCTCAATCCTCAATCCGCAATCCTCAATCCTCAGTCCTCAAACCTCAATCCTGAATCCTCAATCCTGAATCCTGAATCTTCAGCCCTCAGTCCTCAACAATCAGTTGTCAATCCTCAATCCTCAATATAATATCCTCAATTCACAGGTCTCAATACTCAATACTCAACCTGCAATCTTCAAATCTCTATCCACAAACATCAATTCTCATCACTCAACCCTCAACACTCAGTCCCCAATCCTCAATCTTCAATCCTCAATCCACAATTCTCAATCCTCAATCTTCAATCCTCAATACTCAATCTTCAATCCTCAGTCCTCAATCCTCGGTCCTCAATCCTCAATCGTCAATCTCCAATCCTGAATACTCAACCTTCAATCCTGAATCGTCAATCCTCAATCCTCAATCCTCAATCCTCATTCTTCAATCCTCAATACCCAATCCACAATTTTCAATCCTCAATCCTCAATCCTCAATTCTCAACCCACAATCCTCAGTCCTCAGTCCTCAAACTTCAATTCTGAATCCTCAACCCTGCATCCTCAATCTTCAGCCCTCAGTCCTCAACAATCTGTTGTCAATCCCCAATCCCCAATAGAATATCCTCAGTTCACAGTTTTCAATACTCAATACTCAATCTGCAATCTTCAAATCTCTATCCACAAACATCAATTCTCATCACTCAACACTGAACGCTCTGTCCTCAATGTTCAATCCTCAATCCTCAATTCTCAATCTTCAATCCTCAATACTGAATCTTCAATCCTCAATCCTCAATCCTCAATCCTCACTCCTCAATCCACAATCCTCAATCCTCAATCTTCAATCCTCAATCCTCATTCTTCAATCCTCAATACTCAATCCTCAATCTTCAATCCTCAATCCTCAATCCTCAATCCTCAATCCTCAATCCTCAATCCTCAATACTCATTCTTCAATCCTCAATACCCAATCCTCAATCTTCAATCCTCAACCCTCAATCCTCAATTCTCAATCCTCAACCCTCAGTCCTCAGTCCTCAAACTTCAATCCTCAACCCTCAGCCCTCATCCTCAATCCTCAATCCTCAATACTCAATCCTCAACCTTCAATCCTCAATACTCAATCTTCAATAATCAATCCTCAATTCTCAATCCTCAATGCTCAATCCTCAATCGTCAATACTCAATCCCCAATCCTCAATCTTCAATCCTCAAACCTCAATCCTTCACCCTCAATCCTCAATCCTCAATCCTCAATCCTCAATCGTCAGTCTTCAATCCTCAATACTCAATCTTCAATCCTCAATCCTCAATCCTCAATCCTCAATCCTCAATCCTCAATCCTCAAACCTCAAGCTTCAATCCTCAATACTCAGTCTACAATCTTCAATCCTCAATCCTCAATCCTAAATCCTCATTCTTCAATCCTCAATCCTCAATCCTCAATCCTCAATACTCAATCTTCAATCCTCAATACTCAATCCCCAACACTCAGTCCCCAATCCTCAATCTTCAATCCTCAATCCTCAATCCTCAATCCTCAATCCTCAATCCTCGTTCTTCAATCCTCAATACCCAATCCTCAATCTTCAATCCTCAATCCTCAATCCTCAATTCTCAACCCTCGATCCTCAGGCCTCAGACCTCAAACCTCAATTCTGAATCCTCAATCGTGCATCCTCAATCTTCAGCCCTCAGTCCTCAACAATCAGTTGTCAATCCTCAATCCCCAATAGAATATCCTCAATTCACAGATTTCAATACTCAATACTCAATCTGCAATCTTCAAATCTCTATCCACAAACATCAATTCTCATCACTCAACCCTGAACGCTCTGTCCTCAATGTTCAATCCTCAATCCTCAATTCTCAATCTTCAATCCTCAATACTGAATCTTCAATCCTCAATCCTCAATCCTCAATCCTCAATCCTCACTCCTCAATCCACAATCCTCAATCCTCAATCTTCAATCCTGAATCCTCATTCTTCAATCCTCAATACTCAATCCTCAATCTTCAATCCTCAATCCTCAATCCTCAATCCTCAATCCTCAATCCTCAATCCTCAATCCTCATTCTTCAACCCTCAATACCCAATCCTCAATCTTCAATCCTCAATCCTCAATCCTCAATTTTCAATCCTCAATCCTCAGTCCTCAGTCCTCAAACTTCAATCCTCAACCCTGAGCCCTCATCCTCAATCCTCAATCCTCAATACTCAATCCTCAACCTTCAATCCTCAATACTCAATCTTCAATAATCAATCCTCAATTCTCAATCCTGAATGCTCAATCCTCAATCGTCAATACTCAATCCCCAATCCTCAATCTTCAATCCTCAATCCTCAATCCTCAACCCTCAATCCTCAATCCTCAATCCTCAATCCTCAATCGTCAGTCTTCAATCCTCAATACTCAATCTTCAATCCTCAATCCTCAATCCTCAATCCTCAATCCTCAATCCTCAATCCTCAAACCTTAATCTTCAATCCTCAATACTCAGTCTACAATCTTCAATCCTCAATCCTCAATCCTAAATCCTCATTCTTCAATCCTCAATCCTAAAATTCTCAATCCTCAATCTTCAATCCTCAATCCTCAATCGTCATTCTTCAATCCTCAACACCCAATCCTCAATCTTCAATCCTCAATCCTCAGTCCTCAATTCTCAATGCTCAATCCTCAATCCTCAGACCTCAAACATCAATACTCAACCCTCAGTCGTCGTACTCAATTCTCAATTCTCAATCCTCAATCCTCAATACTCAACCTTCAATCCTCAATAATCAATCTCCAATCCTAGATCCTCAATCCCCAATCCTCAATCCTTAATCCTCAATATTCAATCCTCAATCCCCAGTTCTCAATCTTAAATCCTCAATGCTCAATCATCAATCCTCAATCCTCAGTCCTCAATCCTCAATCCTCAATACTCAATCCTCAATCCTCAATGTTCAATCCTCAATACCCAATCCTCAATCTTCAATCCTCAATCCTCAATCCTCAACACTCAGTCCCCAATCCTCAATCTTCAATCCTCAATCCTCAATCCTCAATCCTCAATCCTCAATCCTCGTTCTTCAATCCTCAATACCCAATCCTCAATCTTCAATCCTCAATCCTCAATCCTCAATTCTCAACCCTCGATCCTCAGTCCTCAGTCCTCAAACCTCAATTCTGAATCCTCAATCGTGCATCCTCAATCTTCAGCCCTCAGTCCTCAACGATCAGTTGTCAATCCTCAATCCCCAATAGAATATCCTCAATTCACAGATTTCAATACACAATACTCAATCTGCAATCTTCAAATCTCTATCCACAAACATCAAGTCTCATCACTCAACCCTGAACGCTCTGTCCTCAATGTTCAATCCTCAATCCTCAATTCTCAATCTTCAGTCCTCAATACTGAATCTTCAATCCTCAATCCTCAATCCTCAATCCTCACTCCTCAATCCACAATCCTCAATCCTCAATCTTCAATCCTCAATCCTCATTCTTCAATCCTCAATACTCAATGCTCAATCTTCAATCCTCAATCCTCAATCCTCAATCCTCAATCGTCAATCCACAATCCTCAATCCTCATTCTTCAATCCTCAATACCCAATCCTCAATCTTCAATCCTCAATCCTCAATCCTCAATTCTCAATCCTCAATCCTCAGTCCTCAGTCCTCAAACTTCAATCCTCAACCCTCAGCCCTCATCCTCAATCCTCAATCCTCAATACTCAATCCTCAAACTTCAATCCTCAATACTCAATCTTCAATAATCAATCCTCAATACTCAATCCTCAATGCTCAATCGTCAATACTCAATCCCCAATCCTCAATCTACAATCCTCAAACCTCAATCCTCAACCCTCAATCCTCAATCCTCAATCCTCAATCCTCAATCGTCAGTCTTCAATCCTCAATACTCAATCTTCGATCCTCAATCCTCAATCCTCAATCCTCAATCCTCAATCCTCAATCCTCAAACCTCAAGCTTCAATCCTCAATACTCAGTCTACAATCTTCAATCCTCAATCCTAAATCCTCATTCTTCAATCCTCAATCCTCAATCCTCAATCCTCAATCTTCAATCCTCAATACTCAATCCTCAACACTCAGTCCCCAATCCTCAATCTTCAATCCTCAATCCTCAATCCTCAATCCTCAATCCTCAATCCTCGTTCTTCAAGCCTCAATACCCAATCCTCAATCTTCAATCCTCAATCCTCAATCCTCAATTCTCAACCCTCGATCCTCAGGCCTCAGTCCTCAAACCTCAATTCTGAATCCTCAATCGTGCATCCTCAATCTTCAGCCCTCAGTCCTCAACAATCAGTCGTCAATCCTCAATCCCCAATAAAATATCCTCAATTCACAGATTTCAATACTCAATACTCAATCTGCAATCTTCAAATCTCTATCCACAAACATCAATTCTCATCACTCAACCCTGAACGCTCTGTCCTCAATGTTCAATCCTCAATCCTCAATTCTCAATCTTCAATCCTCAATACTGAATCTTCAATCCTCAATCTTCAATCCTCAATCCTCAATCCTCACTCCTCAATCCACAATCCTCAATCCTCAATCTTCAATCCTGAATCCTCATTCTTCAATCCTCAATACTCAATCCTCAATCTTCAATCCTCAATCCTCAATCCTCAATCCTCAATCCTCAATCCTCAATCCTCAATCCTCATTCTTCAATCCTCAATACCCAATCCTCAATCTTCAATCCTCAGTCCTCAATCGTCAATTCTCAATCCTCAATCCTCAGTCCTCAGTCCTCAAACTTCAATCCTCAACCCTGAGCCCTCATCCTCAATCCTCAATCCTCAATCCTCAATCCTCAATACTCAATCCTCAACCTTCAACCCTCAATACTCAATCTTCAATAATCAATCCTCAATTCTCAATCCTCAATGCTCAATCCTCAATCGTCAATACTCAATCCCCAATCCTCAATCTTCAATCCTCAATCCTCAATCCTCAACCCTCAATCCTCAATCCTCAATCCTCAATCCTCAATCGTCAGTCTTCAATCCTCAATACTCAATCCTCAATACTCAATCCTCAATCTTCAATCCTCAATCCTCAATCCTCAATCCTCAATCCTCAATCCTCAATCCTCAATCCTCATTCTTCAATCCTCAATACCCAATCCTCAATCTTGAATCCTCAATCCTCAATCCTCACTCCTCAATCCGCAATCCTCAATCCTCAATCTTCAATCCTGAATCCTCATTCTTCAATCCTCAATACTCAATCCTCAATCTTCAATCCTCAATCCTCAATCCTCAATCCTCAATCCTCAATCCTCAATCCTCAATCCTCATTCTTCAATCCTCAATACCCAATCCTCAATCTTCAATCCTCAATCCTCAATCCTCAATTCTCAATCCTCAATCCTCAGTCCTCAGTCCTCAAACTTCAATCCTCAACCCTGAGCCCTCATCCTCAATCCTCAATCCTCAATACTCAATCCTCAACCTTCAATCCTCAATACTCAATCTTCAATAATCAATCCTCAATTCTCAATCCTCAATGCTCAATCCTCAATCGTCAATACTCAATCCCCAATCCTCAATCTTCAATCCTCAATCCTCAATCCTCAATCCTCAACCCTCAATCCTCAATCCTCAATCCTCAATCCTCAATCGTCAGTCTTCAATCCTCAATACTCAATCCTCAATACTCAATCCTCAATCTTCAATCCTCAATCCTCAATCCTCAATCCTCAATCCTCAATCCTCAATCCTCAATCCTCATTCTTCAATCCTCAATACCCAATCCTCAACCTTCAATCCTCAAACCTCAATCCTCACTCCTCAATCCACAATCCTCAATCCTCAATCTTCAATCCTGAATCCTCATTCTTCAATCCTCAATACTCAATCCTCAATCTTCAATCCTCAATCCTCAATCCTCAATCCTCAATCCTCAATTCTCATCACTCAACCCTCAACACTCAGTCCCCAATCGTCAGTCTTAAATCCTCAATACTCAACCCACAATCCTCAATCTTCAATCTTCAATCCTCAATCCTCAATCCTCAATCCTCAATCCTCAATCCTCATTCTTCATTCCTCAATACCCAATCCTCAATCTTCAATCCTCAATCCTCAATCCCCAATTCTCAATCCTCAATCCTCAATCCTCAGACCTCAAACATCAATATTCAACCCTCAGTCCTCGTCCTCAATCCGCAACCCTCAATCCTCAATCCCCAATCCTCAATCTTGAATCCTCAATCCTCAGTTCTCAAAACTTAATCCTCAATCCTCAATGTTCAATCCTCAATACCCAATCCTCAATCTTCAATCCTCAATCCTCAATCCTCAATCCTCAATCCTCAATCCTCAATCCTCAGTCCTCAAACCTCAATCCTGAATCCTCAATCCTGAATCCTCAATCTTCAGCCCTCAGTCCTCAACGATCAGTTGTCAATCCTCAATCCTCAATATAATATCCTCAATTCACAGGTCTCAATACTCAATACTCAACCTGCAATCTTCAAATCTCTATCCACAAACATCAATTCTCATCACTCAACCCTCAACACTCAGTCCCCAATCCTCAATCTTCAATCCTCAATCCTCAATCCACAATTCTCAATCCTCAGTCTTCAATCCTCAATACTCAATCTTCAATCCTCAGTCCTCAATCCTCGGTCCTCAATCCTCAATCGTCAATCTCCAATCCTGAATACTCAACCTTCAATCCTGAATCGTCAATCCTCAATCCTCAATCCTCAATCCTCATTCTTCAATCCTCAATACCCAATCCACAATCTTCAATCCTCAATCCTCAATCCTCAATTCTCAACCCTCAATCCTCAGTCCTCAGTCCTCAAACCTCAATTCTGAATCCTCAACCCTGCATCCTCAATCTTCAGCCCTCAGTCCTCAACAATCTGTTGTCAATCCCCAATCCCCAATAGAATATCCTCAATTCACAGTTTTCAATACTCAATACTCAATCTGCAATCTTCAAAACTCTATCCACAAACATCAATTCTCATCACTCAACCCTGAACGCTCTGTCCTCAATGTTCAATCCTCAATCCTCAATTCTCAATCCTCAATCCTCAATCCTCAATCGTCAATACTCAATGCCCAATCCTCAATCTTCAATCCTCAATCCTCAATCCTCAACCCTCAATCCTCAATCCTCAATCCTCATTCTTCAATCCTCAATACCCAATCCACAATTTTCAATCCTCAATCCTCAATCCTCAATTCTCAACCCTCAATCCTCAGTCCTCAGTCCTTAAACTTCAATTCTGAATCCTCAACCCTGCATCCTCAATCTTCAGCCCTCAGTCCTCAACAATCTGTTGTCAATCCACAATCCCCAATAGAATATCCTCAATTCACAGTTTTCAATACTCAATACTCAATCTGCAATCTTCAAATCTCTATCCACAAACATCAATTCTCATCACTCAACCCTGAACGCTCTGTCCTCAATGTTCAATCCTCAATCCTCAATTCTCAATCTTCAATCCTCAATACTGAATCTTCAATCCTCAATCCTCAATCCTCAATCCTCACTCCTCAATCCACAATCCTCAATCCTCAATCTTCAATCCTCAATCCTCATTCTTCAATCCTCAATACTCAATCATCAATCTTCAATCCTCAATCCTCAATCCTCAATCCTCAATCCTCAATCCTCAATCCTCAATCCTCATTCTTCAATCCTCAATACCCAATCCTCAATCTTCAATCCTCAACCCTCAAT
Source organism: Calliopsis andreniformis (assembly GCF_051401765.1). Taxonomy (NCBI): domain Eukaryota; kingdom Metazoa; phylum Arthropoda; class Insecta; order Hymenoptera; family Andrenidae; genus Calliopsis; species Calliopsis andreniformis. The sequence continues at coordinate 3,804,545 of NW_027480440.1, forward strand.
CCTCAATTCTCAATCCTCAACCCTCAGTCCTCAGTCCTCAAACTTCAATCCTCAACCCTCAGCCCTCATCCTCAATCCTCAATCCTCAATACTCAATCCTCAACCTTCAATCCTCAATACTCAATCTTCAATAATCAATCCTCAATTCTCAATCCTCAATGCTCAATCCTCAATCGTTAATACTCAATCCCCAATCCTCAATCTTCAGTCCTCAATTCTCAATCCTCAACCCTCAATCCTCAATCCTCAATCCTCAATCCTCAATCGTCAGTCTTCAATCCTCAATACTCAATCTTCAATCCTCAATCGTCAATCCTCAATCCTCAATCCTCAAACCTCAGTCTTCAATCCTCAATACTCAGTCTACAACCTTCAATCCTCAATCCTCATTCCTAAATCCTCATTCTTCAATCCTCAATACCCAATCCTCAATCTTCAATCCTCAATCCTCAATCCGCAATTCTCAATCCTCAATCCTCAATCCTCAGACCACAAACATCAATATTCAACCCTCAGTCCTCGTCCTCAATCCACAAACCTCAATCCTCAATACTCAATCTTCAATCATCAATACTCAATCGTCAATCCTCAATCTTCAATCCTCAATCCTCAATCCTCAATCCTCAATCTTCAATCCTCAATACTCAATCTTCTATCCTCAATCCTCAATACTCAATCCTCAATCCTCATTCTTCAATCCTCAACACCCAATCCTCAATCTTCAGTCCTCAATCCTCAATCCTCAATCCTCAATTCTCAATCCTGAATCCTCAATCCTGAGACCTCAAACATCAATACTAAACCCTCTGTCCTCGTCCTCAATCCACAACCCTCAATCCTCGATCCTCAATATTCAATCATCAATATTCAATCTTCAATCCTCAATCCTCAATCCTCAATCTTCAATCCTCAATACTCAATCCTCAACACTCGGTCCCCAATCCTCAATCTTCAATTCTCAATCCTCAATCCTCAATCCTCAATCCTCAATCCTCGTTCTTCAATCCTCAATACCCAATCCTCAATCTTCAATCCTCAATCCTCAATCCTCAATTCTCAACCCTCGATCCTCAGGCCTCAGTCCTCAAACCTCAATTCTGAATCCTCAATCGTGCATCCTCAATCTTCAGCCCTCAGTCCTCAACAATCAGTTGTCAATCCTCAATCCCCAATAGAATATCCTCAATTCACAGATTTCAATACTCAATGCTCAATCTGCAATCTTCAAATCTCTATCCACAAACATCAATTCTCATCACTCAACCCTGAACGCTCTGTCCTCAATGTTCAATCCTCAATCCTCAATTCTCAATCTTCAATCCTCAATACTGAATCTTCAATCCTCAATCCTGAATCCTCAATCCTCAATCCTCACTCCTCAATCCACAATCCTCAATCCTCAATCTTCAATCCTGAATCCACATTCTTCAATCCTCAATACTCAGTCCTCAATCTTCAATCCTCAATCCTCAATCCTCAATCCTCAATCCTCAATCCTCAATCCTCAATCCTCATTCTTCAATCCTCAATCCTCAATCCTCAATCCTCAACCCTCAATCCTCAATCCTCAATCCTCAATCCTCAATCGTCAGTCTTCAATCCTCAATACTCAATCCTCAATACTCAATCCTCAATCTTCAATCCTCAATCCTCAATCCTCAATCCTCAATCCTCAATCCTCAATCCTCAATCCTCATTCTTCAATCCTCAATACCCAATCCTCAACCTTCAATCCTCAAACCTCAATCCTCACTCCTCAATCCACAATCCTCAATCCTCAATCTTCAATCCTGAATCCTCATTCTTCAATCCTCAATACTCAATCCTCAATCTTCAATCCTCAATCCTCAATCCTCAATCCTCAATCCTCAATTCTCATCACTCAACCCTCAACACTCAGTCCCCAATCGTCAGTCTTAAATCCTCAATACTCAACCCACAATCCTCAATCTTCAATCTTCAATCCTCAATCCTCAATCCTCAATCCTCAATCCTCAATCCTCATTCTTCATTCCTCAATACCCAATCCTCAATCTTCAATCCTCAATCCTCAATCCCCAATTCTCAATCCTCAATCCTCAATCCTCAGACCTCAAACATCAATATTCAACCCTCAGTCCTCGTCCTCAATCCGCAACCCTCAATCCTCAATCCCCAATCCTCAATCTTGAATCCTCAATCCTCAGTTCTCAAAACTTAATCCTCAATCCTCAATGTTCAATCCTCAATACCCAATCCTCGATCTTCAATCCTCAATCCTCAATCCTCAATCCTCAATCCTCAATCCTCAATCCTCAGTCCTCAAACCTCAATCCTGAATCCTCAATCCTGAATCCTCAATCTTCAGCCCTCAGTCCTCAACGATCAGTTGTCAATCCTCAATCCTCAATATAATATCCTCAATTCACAGGTCTCAATACTCAATACTCAACCTGCAATCTTCAAATCTCTATCCACAAACATCAATTCTCATCACTCAACCCTCAACACTCAGTCCCCAATCCTCAATCTTCAATCCTCAATCCTCAATCCCCAATTCTCAATCCTCAATCCTCAATCCTCAGACCTCAAACATCAATATTCAACTCTCAGTCCTCGTCCTCAATCCGCAACCCTCAATACTCAATCCCCAATCCTCAATCCTCAATCTTCAATCCTCAATACTCAATCTTCAATCCTCAATCCTCAATCCTCGGTCCTCAATCCTCAATCGTCAATCTCCAATCCTGAATACTCAACCTTCAATCCTGAATCGTCAATCCTCAATCCTCAATCCTCAATCCTCATTCTTCAATCCTCAATACCCAATCCACAATTTTCAATCCTCAATCCTCAATCCTCAATTCTCAACCCTCAATCCTCAGTCCTCAGTCCTCAAACTTCAATTCTGAATCCTCAACCCTGCATCCTCAATCTTCAGCCCTCAGTCCTGAACAATCTGTTGTCAATCCACAATCCCCAATAGAATATCCTCAATTCACAGTTTTCAATACTCAATACTCAATCTGCAATCTTCAAATCTCTATCCACAAACATCAATTCTCATCACTCAACCCTGTACGCTCTGTCCTCAATGTTCAATCCTCAATCCTCAATTCTCAATCTTCAATCCTCAATACTGAATCTTCAATCCTCAATCCTCAATCCTCAATCCTCACTCCTCAATCCACAATCCTCAATCGTCAATCTTCAATCCTCAATCCTCATTCTTCAATCCTCAATACTCAATCCTCAATCTTCAATCCTCAATCCTCAATCCTCAAACCTCAATCCTCAATCCTCAATCCTCAATCCTCATTCTTCAATCCTCAATACCCAATCCTCAATCTTCAATCCTCAACCCTCAATCCTCAATTCTCAATCCTCAACCCTCAGTCCTCAGTCCTCAAACTTCAATCCTCAACCCTCAGCCCTCATCCTCAATCCTCAATCCTCAATACTCAATCCTCAACCTTCAATCCTCAATACTCAATCTTCAATAATCAATCCTCAATTCTCAATCCTCAATGCTCAATCCTCAATCGTCAATACTCAATCCCCAATCCTCAGTCTTCAATCCTCAATCCTCAATCCTCAACCCTCAATCCTCAATCCTCAATCCTCAATCCTCAATCGTCAGTCTTCAATCCTCAATACTCAATCTTCTATCCTCAATCCTCAATCCTCAATCCTCAATACTGAATCTTCAATCCTCAATCCTCAATCCTCAATCCTCAATCCTCACTCCTCAATCCACAATCCTCAATCCTCAATCTTCAATCCTGAATCCACATTCTTCAATCCTCAATACTCAGTCCTCAATCTTCAATCCTCAATCCTCAATCCTCAATCCTCAATCCTCAATCCTCAATCCTCAATCCTCATTCTTCAATCCTCAATACCCAATCCTCAATCTTCAATCCTCAATCCTCAATCCTCAATTCTCAATCCTCAATCCTCAGTCCTCAGTCCTCAAACTTCAATCCTTAACCCTGAGCCCTCATCCTCAATCCTCAATCCTCAATACTCAATCCTCAACCTTCAATCCTCAATACTCAATCTTCAATAATCAATCCTCAATTCTCAATCCTCAATGCTCAATCCTCAATCGTCAATACTCAATCCCCAATCCTCAATCTTCAATCCTCAATCCTCAATCCTCAACCCTCAATCCTGAATCCTCAATCCTCAATCCTCAATCGTCAGTCTTCAATCCTCAATACTCAATCTTCAATCCTCAATCCTCAATCCTCAATCCTCAATCCTCAATCCTCAATCCTCAAACCTCAATCTTCAATCCTCAATACTCAGTCTACAATCTTCAATCCTCAATCCTCAATCCTAAATCCTCATTCTTCAATCCTCAATCCTCAATTCTCAATCCTCAATCTTCAATCCTCAATACTCAATCTTCTATCCTCAATCCTCAATCCTCAATCCTCAATCCTCATTCTTCAATCCTCAACACCCAATCCTCAATCTTCAGTCCTCAATCCTCAATCCTCAATCCTCAATTCTCAATCCTGAATCCTCAATCCTCAGACCTCAAACATCAATACTAAACCCTCTGTCCTCGTCCTCAATCCACAACACTCAATCCTCGATCCTCAATATTCAATCATCAATATTCAATCTTCAATCCTCAATCCTCAATCCTCAATACTCAATCCTCAATCCTCAATGTTCAATCCTCAATACCCAATCCTCAATCTTCAATCCTCAATCCTCAGTCCTCAATCCTCATTCTCAACCCTCGATCCTCAGTCCTCAGTCCTCAAACCTCAATTCTGAATCCTCAATCCTGCATCCTCAATCTTCAGCCCTCAGTCCTCAACAATCAGTTGTCAATACTCAATCGCCAATAGAATATCCTCAACTCACAGTTTTCAATACTCAATACTCAATCTGCAATCTTCAAATCTCTATCCACAAACAGCAATTCGCATCACTCAACCCTGAGCGCTCAGTCCTCAATGTTCAATCCTCAATCCTCAATTCTCAATCTTCAATCCTCAGTACTGAATCTTCAATCCTCAATCCTCAATCCTCAATCCTCAATCCGCAATCCTCAATCCTCAGTAATCAATCCTCAATCTTCAATACTCAATCGTCAATCCTCAGTCCTCAATCCTCAATCCTCAATTCTCGTTCCTCAAACCTCAATCCTCAACCCTCAGTCCTCATCCTCAATTCTCAATTCTCAATCCTCAATCCTCAATCCTCAACCTTCAATCCTCAATAATCAACCTCCAATCCTAGATCCTCAATCCCCAATCCTCAATCCTTAATACTCAATCTTCAATCCTCAATCCCCAGTCCTCTATCTTCAATCCTCAATGCTCAATCCTTAATCCTAAATCCACAATCTTCAGCCCTCAGTCCTCAACAATCAGTTGTCAATCCTCAATCCTCAATAGAATATCCTCAATTCACAGGTCTCAATACTCAATACTCAGCCTGAAATCTTCAAATCTCTATCCACAAACATCAATTCTCATCACTCAACCCTCAACACTCAGTCCCCAATCGTCAATCTTAAATCCTCAATACCCAACCCACAATCTTCAATCCTCAATTTTCAATCCTCAATCCTCAATCCTCAATCCTCAATCCTCAATCCTCATTCTTCATTCCTCAATACCCAATCCTCAATCTTCAATCCTCAATCCTCAATCCCCAATTCTCAATCCTCAATCCTCAATCCTCAGACCTCAAACATCAATATTCAACTCTCAGTCCTCGTCCTCAATCCGCAACCCTCAATACTCAATCCCCAATCCTCAATCCTCAATCTTCAATCCTCAATACTCAATCTTCAATCCTCAATCCTCAATCCTCGGTCCTCAATCCTCAATCGTCAATCTCCAATCCTGAATACTCAACCTTCAATCCTGAATCGTCAATCCTCAATCCTCAATCCTCAATCCTCATTCTTCAATCCTCAATACCCAATCCACAATTTTCAATCCTCAATCCTCAATCCTCAATTCTCAACCCTCAATCCTCAGTCCTCAGTCCTCAAACTTCAATTCTGAATCCTCAACCCTGCATCCTCAATCTTCAGCCCTCAGTCCTGAACAATCTGTTGTCAATCCACAATCCCCAATAGAATATCCTCAATTCACAGTTTTCAATACTCAATACTCAATCTGCAATCTTCAAATCTCTATCCACAAACATCAATTCTCATCACTCAACCCTGTACGCTCTGTCCTCAATGTTCAATCCTCAATCCTCAATTCTCAATCTTCAATCCTCAATACTGAATCTTCAATCCTCAATCCTCAATCCTCAATCCTCACTCCTCAATCCACAATCCTCAATCGTCAATCTTCAATCCTCAATCCTCATTCTTCAATCCTCAATACTCAATCCTCAATCTTCAATCCTCAATCCTCAATCCTCAAACCTCAATCCTCAATCCTCAATCCTCAATCCTCATTCTTCAATCCTCAATACCCAATCCTCAATCTTCAATCCTCAACCCTCAATCCTCAATTCTCAATCCTCAACCCTCAGTCCTCAGTCCTCAAACTTCAATCCTCAACCCTCAGCCCTCATCCTCAATCCTCAATCCTCAATACTCAATCCTCAACCTTCAATCCTCAATACTCAATCTTCAATAATCAATCCTCAATTCTCAATCCTCAATGCTCAATCCTCAATCGTCAATACTCAATCCCCAATCCTCAGTCTTCAATCCTCAATCCTCAATCCTCAACCCTCAATCCTCAATCCTCAATCCTCAATCCTCAATCGTCAGTCTTCAATCCTCAATACTCAATCTTCTATCCTCAATCCTCAATCCTCAATCCTCAATACTGAATCTTCAATCCTCAATCCTCAATCCTCAATCCTCAATCCTCACTCCTCAATCCACAATCCTCAATCCTCAATCTTCAATCCTGAATCCACATTCTTCAATCCTCAATACTCAGTCCTCAATCTTCAATCCTCAATCCTCAATCCTCAATCCTCAATCCTCAATCCTCAATCCTCAATCCTCATTCTTCAATCCTCAATACCCAATCCTCAATCTTCAATCCTCAATCCTCAATCCTCAATTCTCAATCCTCAATCCTCAGTCCTCAGTCCTCAAACTTCAATCCTTAACCCTGAGCCCTCATCCTCAATCCTCAATCCTCAATACTCAATCCTCAACCTTCAATCCTCAATACTCAATCTTCAATAATCAATCCTCAATTCTCAATCCTCAATGCTCAATCCTCAATCGTCAATACTCAATCCCCAATCCTCAATCTTCAATCCTCAATCCTCAATCCTCAACCCTCAATCCTGAATCCTCAATCCTCAATCCTCAATCGTCAGTCTTCAATCCTCAATACTCAATCTTCAATCCTCAATCCTCAATCCTCAATCCTCAATCCTCAATCCTCAATCCTCAAACCTCAATCTTCAATCCTCAATACTCAGTCTACAATCTTCAATCCTCAATCCTCAATCCTAAATCCTCATTCTTCAATCCTCAATCCTCAATTCTCAATCCTCAATCTTCAATCCTCAATACTCAATCTTCTATCCTCAATCCTCAATCCTCAATCCTCAATCCTCATTCTTCAATCCTCAACACCCAATCCTCAATCTTCAGTCCTCAATCCTCAATCCTCAATCCTCAATTCTCAATCCTGAATCCTCAATCCTCAGACCTCAAACATCAATACTAAACCCTCTGTCCTCGTCCTCAATCCACAACACTCAATCCTCGATCCTCAATATTCAATCATCAATATTCAATCTTCAATCCTCAATCCTCAATCCTCAATACTCAATCCTCAATCCTCAATGTTCAATCCTCAATACCCAATCCTCAATCTTCAATGCTCAATCCTCAGTCCTCAATCCTCATTCTCAACCCTCGATCCTCAGTCCTCAGTCCTCAAACCTCAATTCTGAATCCTCAATCCTGCATCCTCAATCTTCAGCCCTCAGTCCTCAACAATCAGTTGTCAATACTCAATCGCGAATAGAATATCCTCAACTCACAGTTTTCAATACTCAATACTCAATCTGCAATCTTCAAATCTCTATCCACAAACAGCAATTCGCATCACTCAACCCTGAGCGCTCAGTCCTCAATGTTCAATCCTCAATCCTCAATTCTCAATCTTCAATCCTCAGTACTGAATCTTCAATCCTCAATCCTCAATCCTCAATCCTCAATCCGCAATCCTCAATCCTCAGTAATCAATCCTCAATCTTCAATACTCAATCGTCAATCCTCAGTCCTCAATCCTCAATCCTCAATTCTCGTTCCTCAAACCTCAATCCTCAACCCTCAGTCCTCATCCTCAATTCTCAATTCTCAATCCTCAATCCTCAATCCTCAACCTTCAATCCTCAATAATCAACCTCCAATCCTAGATCCTCAATCCCCAATCCTCAATCCTTAATACTCAATCTTCAATCCTCAATCCCCAGTCCTCTATCTTCAATCCTCAATGCTCAATCCTTAATCCTAAATCCACAATCTTCAGCCCTCAGTCCTCAACAATCAGTTGTCAATCCTCAATCCTCAATAGAATATCCTCAATTCACAGGTCTCAATACTCAATACTCAGCCTGAAATCTTCAAATCTCTATCCACAAACATCAATTCTCATCACTCAACCCTCAACACTCAGTCCCCAATCGTCAATCTTAAATCCTCAATACCCAACCCACAATCCTCAATCCTCAATTTTCAATCCTCAATCCTCAATCCTCAATCCTCAATCCTCAATCCTCATTCTTCATTCCTCAATACCCAATCCTCAATCTTCAATCCTCAATCCTCAATCCCCAATTCTCAATCCTCAATCCTCAATCCTCAGACCTCAAACATCAATATTCAACTCTCAGTCCTCGTCCTCAATCCGCAACCCTCAATACTCAATCCCCAATCCTCAATCCTCAATCTTCAATCCTCAATACTCAATCTTCAATCCTCAATCCTCAATCCTCGGTCCTCAATCCTCAATCGTCAATCTCCAATCCTGAATACTCAACCTTCAATCCTGAATCGTCAATCCTCAATCCTCAATCCTCAATCCTCATTCTTCAATCCTCAATACCCAATCCACAATTTTCAATCCTCAATCCTCAATCCTCAATTCTCAACCCTCAATCCTCAGTCCTCAGTCCTCAAACTTCAATTCTGAATCCTCAACCCTGCATCCTCAATCTTCAGCCCTCAGTCCTGAACAATCTGTTGTCAATCCACAATCCCCAATAGAATATCCTCAATTCACAGTTTTCAATACTCAATACTCAATCTGCAATCTTCAAATCTCTATCCACAAACATCAATTCTCATCACTCAACCCTGTACGCTCTGTCCTCAATGTTCAATCCTCAATCCTCAATTCTCAATCTTCAATCCTCAATACTGAATCTTCAATCCTCAATCCTCAATCCTCAATCCTCACTCCTCAATCCACAATCCTCAATCCTCAATCTTCAATCCTCAATCCTCATTCTTCAATCCTCAATACTCAATTCTCAATCTTCAATCCTCAATCCTCAATCCTCAATCCTCAATCCTCAATCCTCAATCCTCAATCCTCATTCTTCAATCCTCAATACCCAATCCTCAATCTTCAATCCTCAACCCTCAATCCTCAATTCTCAATCCTCAACCCTCAGTCCTCAGTCCTCAAACTTCAATCCTCAACCCTCAGCCCTCATCCTCAATCCTCAATCCTCAATACTCAATCCTCAACCTTCAATCCTCAATACTCAATCTTCAATAATCAATCCTCAATTCTCAATCCTCAATGCTCAATCCTCAATCGTCAATACTCAATCCCCAATCCTCAATCTTCAATCCTCAATCCTCAATCCTCAACCCTCAATCCTGAATCCTCAATCCTCAATCCTCAATCGTCAGTCTTCAATCCTCAATACTCAATCTTCAATCCTCAATCCTCAATCCTCAATCCTCAATCCTCAATCCTCAATCCTCAAACCTCAATCTTCAATCCTCAATACTCAGTCTACAATCTTCAATCCTCAATCCTCAATCCTAAATCCTCATTCTTCAATCCTCAATCCTCAATTCTCAATCCTCAATCTTCAATCCTCAATACTCAATCTTCTATCCTCAATCCTCAATCCTCAATCCTCAATCCTCATTCTTCAATCCTCAACACCCAATCCTCAATCTTCAGTCCTCAATCCTCAATCCTCAATCCTCAATTCTCAATCCTGAATCCTCAATCCTCAGACCTCAAACATCAATACTAAACCCTCTGTCCTCGTCCTCAATCCACAACACTCAATCCTCGATCCTCAATATTCAATCATCAATATTCAATCTTCAATCCTCAATCCTCAATCCTCAATACTCAATCCTCAATCCTCAATGTTCAGTCCTCAATACCCAATCCTCAATCTTCAATGCTCAATCCTCAGTCCTCAATCCTCATTCTCAACCCTCGATCCTCAGTCCTCAGTCCTCAAACCTCAATTCTGAATCCTCAATCCTGCATCCTCAATCTTCAGCCCTCAGTCCTCAACAATCAGTTGTCAATACTCAATCGCCAATAGAATATCCTCAACTCACAGTTTTCAATACTCAATACTCAATCTGCAATCTTCAAATCTCTATCCACAAACAGCAATTCGCATCACTCAACCCTGAGCGCTCAGTCCTCAATGTTCAATCCTCAATCCTCAATTCTCAATCTTCAATCCTCAGTACTGAATCTTCAATCCTCAATCCTCAATCCTCAATCCTCAATCCGCAATCCTCAATCCTCAGTAATCAATCCTCAATCTTCAATACTCAATCGTCAATCCTCAGTCCTCAATCCTCAATCCTCAATTCTCGTTCCTCAAACCTCAATCCTCAACCCTCAGTCCTCATCCTCAATTCTCAATTCTCAATCCTCAATCCTCAATCCTCAACCTTCAATCCTCAATAATCAACCTCCAATCCTAGATCCTCAATCCCCAATCCTCAATCCTTAATACTCAATCTTCAATCCTCAATCCCCAGTCCTCTATCTTCAATCCTCAATGCTCAATCCTTAATCCTAAATCCACAATCTTCAGCCCTCAGTCCTCAACAATCAGTTGTCAATCCTCAATCCTCAATAGAATATCCTCAATTCACAGGTCTCAATACTCAATACTCAGCCTGAAATCTTCAAATCTCTATCCACAAACATCAATTCTCATCACTCAACCCTCAACACTCAGTCCCCAATCGTCAATCTTAAATCCTCAATACCCAACCCACAATCCTCAATCCTCAATTTTCAATCCTCAATCCTCAATCCTCAATCCTCAATCCTCAATCCTCATTCTTCATTCCTCAATACCCAATCCTCAATCTTCAATCCTCAATCCTCAATCCCCAATTCTCTATCCTCAATCCTCAATCCTCAGACCTCAAACATCAATATTCAACTCTCAGTCCTCGTCCTCAATCCGCAACCCTCAATACTCAATCCCCAATCCTCAATCCTCAATCTTCAATCCTCAATACTCAATCTTCAATCCTCAATCCTCAATCCTCGGTCCTCAATCCTCAATCGTCAATCTCCAATCCTGAATACTCAACCTTCAATCCTGAATCGTCAATCCTCAATCCTCAATCCTCAATCCTCATTCTTCAATCCTCAATACCCAATCCACAATTTTCAATCCTCAATCCTCAATCCTCAATTCTCAACCCTCAATCCTCAGTCCTCAGTCCTCAAACTTCAATTCTGAATCCTCAACCCTGCATCCTCAATCTTCAGCCCTCAGTCCTGAACAATCTGTTGTCAATCCACAATCCCCAATAGAATATCCTCAATTCACAGTTTTCAATACTCAATACTCAATCTGCAATCTTCAAATCTCTATCCACAAACATCAATTCTCATCACTCAACCCTGTACGCTCTGTCCTCAATGTTCAATCCTCAATCCTCAATTCTCAATCTTCAATCCTCAATACTGAATCTTCAATCCTCAATCCTCAATCCTCAATCCTCACTCCTCAATCCACAATCCTCAATCCTCAATCTTCAATCCTCAATCCTCATTCTTCAATCCTCAATACTCAATCCTCAATCTTCAATCCTCAATCCTCAATCCTCAATCCTCAATCCTCAATCCTCAATCCTCAATCCTCATTCTTCAATCCTCAATACCCAATCCTCAATCTTCAATCCTCAACCCTCAATCCTCAATTCTCAATCCTCAACCCTCAGTCCTCAGTCCTCAAACTTCAATCCTCAACCCTCAGCCCTCATCCTCAATCCTCAATCCTCAATACTCAATCCTCAACCTTCAATCCTCAATACTCAATCTTCAATAATCAATCCTCAATCCTCAATCCTCAATGCTCAATCCTCAATCGTCAATACTCAATCCCCAATCCTCAATCTTCAATCCTCAATCCTCAATCCTCAACCCTCAATCCTGAATCCTCAATCCTCAATCCTCAATCGTCAGTCTTCAATCCTCAATACTCAATCTTCAATCCTCAATCCTCAATCCTCAATTCTCAATCCTGAATCCTCAATCCTCAGACCTCAAACATCAATACTAAACCCTCTGTCCTCGTCCTCAATCCACAACACTCAATCCTCGATCCTCAATATTCAATCATCAATATTCAATCTTCAATCCTCAATCCTCAATCCTCAATACTCAATCCTCAATCCTCAATGTTCAATCCTCAATACCCAATCCTCAATCTTCAATGCTCAATCCTCAGTCCTCAATCCTCATTCTCAACCCTCGATCCTCAGTCCTCAGTCCTCAAACCTCAATTCTGAATCCTCAATCCTGCATCCTCAATCTTCAGCCCTCAGTCCTCAACAATCAGTTGTCAATACTCAATCGCCAATAGAATATCCTCAACTCACAGTTTTCAATACTCAATACTCAATCTGCAATCTTCAAATCTCTATCCACAAACAGCAATTCGCATCACTCAACCCTGAGCGCTCAGTCCTCAATGTTCAATCCTCAATCCTCAATTCTCAATCTTCAATCCTCAGTACTGAATCTTCAATCCTCAATCCTCAATCCTCAATCCTCAATCCGCAATCCTCAATCCTCAGTAATCAATCCTCAATCTTCAATACTCAATCGTCAATCCTCAGTCCTCAATCCTCAATCCTCAATTCTCGTTCCTCAAACCTCAATCCTCAACCCTCAGTCCTCATCCTCAATTCTCAATTCTCAATCCTCAATCCTCAATCCTCAACCTTCAATCCTCAATAATCAACCTCCAATCCTAGATCCTCAATCCCCAATCCTCAATCCTTAATACTCAATCTTCAATCCTCAATCCCCAGTCCTCTATCTTCAATCCTCAATGCTCAATCCTTAATCCTAAATCCACAATCTTCAGCCCTCAGTCCTCAACAATCAGTTGTCAATCCTCAATCCTCAATAGAATATCCTCAATTCACAGGTCTCAATACTCAATACTCAGCCTGAAATCTTCAAATCTCTATCCACAAACATCAATTCTCATCACTCAACCCTCAACACTCAGTCCCCAATCGTCAATCTTAAATCCTCAATACCCAACCCACAATCCTCAATCCTCAATTTTCAATCCTCAATCCTCAATCCTCAATCCTCAATCCTCAATCCTCATTCTTCATTCCTCAATACCCAATCCTCAATCTTCAATCCTCAATCCTCAATCCCCAATTCTCAATCCTCAATCCTCAATCCTCAGACCTCAAACATCAATATTCAACTCTCAGTCCTCGTCCTCAATCCGCAACCCTCAATACTCAATCCCCAATCCCCAATCCTCAATCTTCAATCCTCAATACTCAATCTTCAATCCTCAATCCTCAATCCTCGGTCCTCAATCCTCAATCGTCAATCTCCAATCCTGAATACTCAACCTTCAATCCTGAATCGTCAATCCTCAATCCTCAATCCTCAATCCTCATTCTTCAATCCTCAATACCCAATCCACAATTTTCAATCCTCAATCCTCAATCCTCAATTCTCAACCCTCAATCCTCAGTCCTCAGTCCTCAAACTTCAATTCTGAATCCTCAACCCTGCATCCTCAATCTTCAGCCCTCAGTCCTGTACAATCTGTTGTCAATCCACAATCCCCAATAGAATATCCTCAATTCACAGTTTTCAATACTCAATACTCAATCTGCAATCTTCAAATCTCTATCCACAAACATCAATTCTCATCACTCAACCCTGTACGCTCTGTCCTCAATGTTCAATCCTCAATCCTCAATTCTCAATCTTCAATCCTCAATACTGAATCTTCAATCCTCAATCCTCAATCCTCAATCCTCACTCCTCAATCCACAATCCTCAATCCTCAATCTTCAATCCTCAATCCTCATTCTTCAATCCTCAATACTCAATCCTCAATCTTCAATCCTCAATCCTCAATCCTCAATCCTCAATCCTCAATCCTCAATCCTCAATCCTCATTCTTCAATCCTCAATACCCAATCCTCAATCTTCAATCCTCAACCCTCAATCCTCAATTCTCAATCCTCAACCCTCAGTCCTCAGTCCTCAAACTTCAATCCTCAACCCTCAGCCCTCATCCTCAATCCTCAATCCTCAATACTCAATCCTCAACCTTCAATCCTCAATACTCAATCTTCAATAATCAATCCTCAATTCTCAATCCTCAATGCTCAATCCTCAATCGTCAATACTCAATCCCCAATCCTCAATCTTCAATCCTCAATCCTCAATCCTCAACCCTCAATCCTGAATCCTCAATCCTCAATCCTCAATCGTCAGTCTTCAATCCTCAATACTCAATCTTCAATCCTCAATCCTCAATCCTCAATCCTCAATCCTCAATCCTCAATCCTCAAACCTCAATCTTCAATCCTCAATACTCAGTCTACAATCTTCAATCCTCAATCCTCAATCCTAAATCCTCATTCTTCAATCCTCAATCCTCAATTCTCAATCCTCAATCTTCAATCCTCAATACTCAATCTTCTATCCTCAATCCTCAATCCTCAATCCTCAATCCTCAATCCTCATTCTTCAATCCTCAACACCCAATCCTCAATCTTCAGTCCTCAATCCTCAATCCTCAATCCTCAATTCTCAATCCTGAATCCTCAATCCTCAGACCTCAAACATCAATACTAAACCCTCTGTCCTCGTCCTCAATCCACAACACTCAATCCTTGAGCCTCAATATTCAATCATCAATATTCAATCTTCAATCCTCAATCCTCAATCCTCAATACTCAATCCTCAATCCTCAATGTTCAATCCTCAATACCCAATCCTCAATCTTCAATCCTCAATCCTCAGTCATCAATCCTCATTCTCAACCCTCGATCCTCAGTCCTCAGTCCTCAAACCTCAATTCTGAATCCTCAATCCTGCATCCTCAATCTTCAGCCCTCAGTCCTCAACAATCAGTTGTCAATACTCAATCGCCAATAGAATATCCTCAACTCACAGTTTTCAATACTCAATACTCAATCTGCAATCTTCAAATCTCTATCCACAAACAGCAATTCGCATCACTCAACCCTGAGCGCTCAGTCCTCAATGTTCAATCCTCAATCCTCAATTCTCAATCTTCAATCCTCAGTACTGAATCTTCAATCCTCAATCCTCAATCCTCAATCCTCAATCCGCAATCCTCAATCCTCAGTAATCAATCCTCAATCTTCAATACTCAATCGTCAATCCTCAGTCCTCAATCCTCAATCCTCAATTCTCGTTCCTCAAACCTCAATCCTCAACCCTCAGTCCTCATCCTCAATTCTCAATTCTGAATCCTCAATCCTCAATCCTCAACCTTCAATCCTCAATAATCAACCTCCAATCCTAGATCCTCAATCCCCAATCCTCAATCCTTAATACTCAATCTTCAATCCTCAATCCCCAGTCCTCTATCTTCAATCCTCAATGCTCAATCCTTAATCCTAAATCCACAATCTTCAGCCCTCAGTCCTCAACAATCAGTTGTCAATCCTCAATCCTCAATAGAATATCCTCAATTCACAGGTCTCAATACTCAATACTCAGCCTGAAATCTTCAAATCTCTATCCACAAACATCAATTCTCATCACTCAACCCTCAACACTCAGTCCCCAATCGTCAATCTTAAATCCTCAATACCCAACCCACAATCCTCAATCCTCAATTTTCAATCCTCAATCCTCAATCCTCAATCCTCAATCCTCAATCCTCATTCTTCATTCCTCAATACCCAATCCTCAATCTTCAATCCTCAATCCTCAATCCCCAATTCTCAATACTCAATCCTCAATCCTCAGACCTCAAACATCAATATTCAACTCTCAGTCCTCGTCCTCAATCCGCAACCCTCAATACTCAATCCCCAATCCTCAATCCTCAATCTTCAATCCTCAATACTCAATCTTCAATCCTCAATCCTCAATCCTCGGTCCTCAATCCTCAATCGTCAATCTCCAATCCTGAATACTCAACCTTCAATCCTGAATCGTCAATCCTCAATCCTCAATCCTCAATCCTCATTCTTCAATCCTCAATACCCAATCCACAATTTTCAATCCTCAATCCTCAATCCTCAATTCTCAACCCTCAATCCTCAGTCCTCAGTCCTCAAACTTCAATTCTGAATCCTCAACCCTGCATCCTCAATCTTCAGCCCTCAGTCCTGAACAATCTGTTGTCAATCCACAATCCCCAATAGAATATCCTCAATTCACAGTTTTCAATACTCAATACTCAATCTGCAATCTTCAAATCTCTATCCACAAACATCAATTCTCATCACTCAACCCTGTACGCTCTGTCCTCAATGTTCAATCCTCAATCCTCAATTCTCAATCTTCAATCCTCAATACTGAATCTTCAATCCTCAATCCTCAATCCTCAATCCTCACTCCTCAATCCACAATCCTCAATCCTCAATCTTCAATCCTCAATCCTCATTCTTCAATCCTCAATACTCAATCCTCAATCTTCAATCCTCAATCCTCAATCCTCAATCCTCAATCCTCAATCCTCAATCCTCAATCCTCATTCTTCAATCCTCAATACCCAATCCTCAATCTTCAATCCTCAACCCTCAATCCTCAATTCTCAATCCTCAACCCTCAGTCCTCAGTCCTCAAACTTCAATCCTCAACCCTCAGCCCTCATCCTCAATCCTCAATCCTCAATACTCAATCCTCAACCTTCAATCCTCAATACTCAATCTTCAATAATCAATCCTCAATTCTCAATCCTCAATGCTCAATCCTCAATCGTCAATACTCAATCCCCAATCCTCAGTCTTCAATCCTCAATCCTCAATCCTCAACCCTCAATCCTCAATCCTCAATCCTCAATCCTCAATCGTCAGTCTTCAATCCTCAATACTCAATCTTCTATCCTCAATCCTCAATCCTCAATCCTCAATCCTCAAACCTCAGTCTTCAATCCTCAATACTCAGTCAACAATCTTCAATCCTCAATCCTCATTCCTAAATCCTCATTCTTCAATCCTCAATACCCAATCCTCAATCTTCAATCCTCAATCCTCAATCCGCAATTCTCAATCCTCAATCCTCAATCCTCAGACCACAAACATCAATATTCAACCCTCAGTCCTCGTCCTCAATCCACAAACCTCAATCCTCAATACTCAATCTTCAATCATCAATACTCAATCGTCAATCCTCAATCTTCAATCCTCAATCCTCAATCCTCAATCCTCAATCTTCAATCCTCAATACTCAATCTTCTATCCTCAATCCTCGATCCTCAATCCTCAATCCTCATTCTTCAATCCTCAACACCCAATCCTCAATCTTCAGTCCTCAATCCTCAATCCTCAATCCTCAATTCTCAATCCTGAATCCTCAATCCTGAGACCTCAAACATCAATACTAAACCCTCTGTCCTCGTCCTCAATCCACAACCCTCAATCCTCGATCCTCAATATTCAATCATCAATATTCAATCTTCAATCCTCAATCCTCAAACCTCAATCCTCAATACTCAATCCTCAATCCTCAATGTTCAATCCTCAATACCCAATCCTCAATCTTCAATCCTCAATCCTCAATCCTCAACACTCAGTCCCCAATCCTCAATCTTCAATCCTCAATCCTCAATCCTCAATCCTCAATCCTCAATCCTCAATGTTCAATCCTCAATACCCAATCCTCAATCTTCAATCCTCAATCCTCAGTCCTCAATCCTCATTCTCAACCCTCGATCCTCAGTCCTCAGTCCTCAAACCTCAATTCTGAATCCTCAATCCTGCATCCTCAATCTTCAGCCCTCAGTCCTCAACAATCAGTTGTCAATCCTCAATCGCCAATAGAATATCCTCAACTCACAGTTTTCAATACTCAATACTCAATCTGCAATCTTCAAATCTCTATCCACAAACAGCAATTCGCATCACTCAACCCTGAACGCTCAGTCCTCAATGTTCAATTCTCAATCCTCAATTCTCAATCTTCAATCCTCAGTACTGAATCTTCAATCCTCAATCCTAAATCCTCAATCCTCAATCCGCAATCCTCAATCCTCAGTAATCAATCCTCAATCTTCAATACTCAATCGTCAATCCTCAGTCCTCAATCCTCAATCCTCAATCCTCAATCCTCAATCCTCAATCCTCAATCCTCATTCTTCAATCCTCAATACCCAATCCTCAATCTTCAATCCTCAACCCTCAATCCTCAATTCTCAATCCTCAACCCTCAGTCCTCAGTCCTCAAACTTCAATCCTCAACCCTCAGCCCTCATCCTCAATCCTCAATCCTCAATACTCAATCCTCAACCTTCAATCCTCAATACTCAATCTTCAATAATCAATCCTCAATTCTCAATCCTCAATGCTCAATCCTCAATCGTCAATACTCAATCCCCAATCCTCAATCTTCAATCCTCAATCCTCAATCCTCAACCCTCAATCCTCAATCCTCAATCCTCAATCCTCAATCGTCAGTCTTCAATCCTCAATACTCAATCTTCAATCCTCAATCCTCAATCCTCAATCCTCAATCCTCAATCCTCAATCCTCAAACCTCAATCTTCAATCCTCAATACTCAGTCTACAATCTTCAATCCTCAATCCTCAATCCTAAATCCTCATTCTTCAATCCTCAATCCTCAATCCTCAATCCTCAATCTTCAATCCTCAATACTCAATCTTCTATCCTCAAACCTCAATCCTCAATCCTCAATCCTCATTCTTCAATCCTCAACGCCCAATACTCAATCTTCAGTCCTCAATCCTCAATCCTCAATCCTCAATTCTCAATCCTGAATCCTCAATCCTCAGACCTCAAACATCAATACTAAACCGTCTGTCCTCGTCCTCAATCCACAACCCTCAATCCTCGATCCTCAATATTCAATCATCAATATTCAATCTTCAATCCTCAATCCTCAACACTCAGTCCCCAATCCTCAATCTTCAATCCTCAATCCTCAATCCTCAATCCTCAATCCTCAATCCTCGTCCATCAATCCTCAATACCCAATCCTCAATCTTCAATCCTCAATCCTCAATCCTCAATTCTCAACCCTCGATCCTCAGTCCTCAGTCCTCAAACCTCAATTCTGAATCCTCAATCGTGCATCCTCAATCTTCAGCCCTCAGTCCTCAACAATCAGTTGTCAATCCTCAATCCCCAATAGAATATCCTCAATTCACAGATTTCAATACTCAATACTCAATCTGCAATCTTCAAATCTCTATCCACAAACATCAATTCTCATCACTCAACCCTGAACGCTCTGTCCTCAATGTTCAATCCTCAATCCTCAATTCTCAATCTTCAATCCTCAATACTGAATCTTCAATCCTCAATCCTCAATCCTCAATCCTCACTCCTCAATCCACAACCCTCAATCCTCAATCTTCAATCCTCAATCCTCATTCTTCAATCCTCAATACTCAATCCTCAATCTTCAATCCTCAATCCTCAATCCTCAATACTCAATCCTCAATCCTCAATCCTCAATCCTCATTCTTCAATCCTCAATACCCAATCCTCAATCTTCAATCCTCAATCCTCAATCCTCAATTCTCAATCCTCAATCCTCAGTCCTCAGTCCTCAAACTTCAATCCTCAACCCTCAGCCCTCATCCTCAATCCTCAACCCTCAATACTCAATCCTCAACCTTCAATCCTCAATACTCAATCCTCAATACTCAATCTTCAATCCTCGATCCTCAATCCTCAATCCTCAATCCTCAATCCTCAATCCTCAAACCTCAACCTTCAATCCTCAATACTCAGTCTACAATCTTCAATCCTCAATCCTCAACCCTAAATCCTCATTCTTCAATCCTCAAAACCCAATCCTCAATCTTCAATCCTCATCCTTCAATCATCAATTCCCAATCCTCAATCTTCAATCCTCAATCCTCAATCCTCAATTCTTAATCCTCAATCCTTAGTCCTCAGTCCTCAAACCTCAATCCTCAACCCTCAGCCCTCATCCTCAATCCTCAATCCTCAATCCTCAATCCTCAATCCTCAATCTTTAATCCTCAATACTCAATCTTCAATAATCAATCCTCAATCCTCAATACTCAATCCTCAATCCTCAATCTTCAATCCTCAACCTTTAACCCTCAATCCTCAATCCTCAATCCTAAATCCTCAATCCTCAACCTTCAAACCTCAATACTCAACTTCAATCCTCTATCCTCAATCCTCAATCCTCAATCCTCAACCCTCAATCTTCAATCCTCAATACTCAATCTTCAATCCTCAATCCTCAAACCTCAATCCTCAATCGTCATTCTTCAATCCTCAACACCCAATCCTCAATCTTCAATCCTCAATCCTCAGTCCTCAATTCTCAATCCTCAAGCCTCAATCTTCAGACCTCAAACATCAATACTCAAACCTCAGTCCTCGTACTCAATTCTCAATCCTCAATCCTCAATCCTCAATACTCAATCTTCAATCCTCAATAATCAATCTCCAATCCTAGATCCTCAATCCCCAATCCTCAATCCTTAATCCTCAATCTTCAATCCTCAATCCCCAGTCCTCAATCTTCAATCCTCAATGCTCAATCATCAATCCTCAATCCTCAGTCCTCAATCCTGAATCCTCAATCCTCAAACCTCAATCCTCAACCGTCAGTCCTCGTCCTCAATCCTAAACCCTCAATCCTCAATCCTCTATCTTCAATCCTCAATACTCAGTATTCAATCCTCAATCCTCAATCCTCAATCCTTAATCTTCAATCCTCAATCCTCAATCCTCAATCCTCAATCCTCATTCTTCAATCCTCAATACCCAATCCTCAATCTTCAATCCTCAATCCTCAATCCTCAATTCTCAATCCTCAATCCTCAATCTTCAATCCTCAATCCTCAATCCTCAAACCTCAATCCTGAGTACTCAAACCACAATACACAATCTTCAATCCTCAATACTCAACCTTCCATCCTCAATCCTCAATACTCAATCCTCAATCCTCAATCCTTAATCCTCAGACCCCAATCCTCAATATTCAATCCTCAATCCTCAATCCTCAATCCTCAATCCTCAATCCTCAGTCCTCAACCCTCAGTAATCAACACTCGATCCTCAATCCTCAATCCTCAAGCCTCGATCGTCAGTCTTCAATCCTCAATACTCAATATTCAATCCTCAATCCTCAATCCTCAATCCTCAATCCTCAAACCTCAATCTTCAATCCTCAATACTCAGTCTACAATCTTCCATCCTCAATCCTCATTCCTAAATCCTCATTCTTAAATCCTCAATACCCAATCCTCAATCTTCAATCCTCAATCCTCAATCCGCAATTATCAATCTTCAATCCTCAATCCTCAGACCACAAACATCAATATTCAACCCTCAGTCCTCGTCCTCAATCCACAAACCTCAATCCTAAAACCTCAATCTTCAATCATCAATACTCAATCGTCAATCCTCAATCTTCAATCCTCAATCCTCAATCCTCAATCCTCAATCTTCAATCCTCAATACTCAATCTTCTATCCTCAATCCTCAATCCTCAATCCTCAATCCTCATTCTTCAATCCTCAACACCCAATCCTCAATCTTCAGTCCTCAATCCTCAATCCTAAATCCTCAATTCTCAATCCTGAATCCTCAATCCTCAGACCTCAAACATCAATACTAAACCCTCTGTCCTCGTCCTCAATCCACAACCCTCAATGCTCGATCCTCAATATTCAATCATCAATATTCAATCTTCAATCCTCAATCCCCAATCCTCAATACTCAATCCTCAATCCTCAATGTTCAATCCTCAATACCCAATCCTCAATCTTCAATCCTCAATCCTCAATCCTCAACACTCAGTCCCCAATCCTCAATCTTCAATCCTCAATCCTCAATCCTCAATCCTCAATCCTCAATCCTCGTTCTTCAATCCTCAATACCCAATCCTCAATCTTCAATCCTCAATCCTCAATCCTCAATTCTCAACCCTCGATCCTCAGTCCTCAGTCCTCAAACCTCAATTCTGAATCCTCAATCGTGCATCCTCAATCTTCAGCCCTCAGTCCTCAACAATCAGTTGTCAATCCTCAATCCCCAATAGAATATCCTCAATTCACAGATTTCAATACTCAATACTCAATCTGCAATCTTCAAATCTCTATCCACAAACATCAATTCTCATCACTCAACCCTGAACGCTCTATCCTCAATGTTCAATCCTCAATCCTCACTTCTCAATCTTCAATCCTCAATACTGAATCTTCAATCCTCAATCCTCAATGCTCAATCCTCACTCCTCAATCCACAATCCTCAATCCTCAATCTTCAATCCTCAATCCTCATTCTTCAATCCTCAATACTCAATCCTCAATCTTCAATCCTCAATCCTCAATCCTCAATCCTCAATCCTCAATCCTCAACCCTCAATCCTCAATCCTCAATCCTCAATCCTCAATCGTCAGTCTTCAATCCTCAATACTCAATCTTCTATCCTCAATCCTCAATCCTCAATCCTCAATCCTCAAACCTCAGTCTTCAATCCTCAATACTCAGTCAACAATCTTCAATCCTCAATCCTCATTCCTAAATCCTCATTCTTCAATCCTCAATACCCAATCCTCAATCTTCAATCCTCAATCCTCAATCCGCAATTCTCAATCCTCAATCCTCAATCCTCAGACCACAAACATCAATATTCAACCCTCAGTCCTCGTCCTCAATCCACAAACCTCAATCCTCAATACTCAATCTTCAATCATCAATACTCAATCGTCAATACTCAATCTTCAATCCTCAATCCTCAATCCTCAATCCTCAATCTTCAATCCTCAATACTCAATCTTCTATCCTCAATCCTCGATCCCCAATCCTCAATCCTCATTCTTCAATCCTCAACACCCAATCCTCAATCTTCAGTCCTCAATCCTCAATCCTCAATCCTCAATTCTCAATCCTGAATCCTCAATCCTGAGACCTCAAACATCAATACTAAACCCTCTGTCCTCGTCCTCAATCCACAACCCTCAATCCTCGATCCTCAATATTCAATCATCAATATTCAATCTTCAATCCTCAATCCTCAATCCTCAATCCTCAATACTCAATCCTCAATCCTCAATGTTCAATCCTCAATACCCAATCCTCAATCTTCAATCCTCAATCCTCAATCCTCAACACTCAGTCCCCAATCCTCAATCTTCAATCCTCAATCCTCAATCCTCAATCCTCAATCCTCAATCCTCAATGTTCAATCCTCAATACCCAATCCTCAATCTTCAATCCTCAATCCTCAGTCCTCAATCCTCATTCTCAACCCTCGATCCTCAGTCCTCAGTCCTCAAACCTCAATTCTGAATCCTCAATCCTGCATCCTCAATCTTCAGCCCTCAGTCCTCGACAATCAGGTGTCAATCCTCAATCGCCAATAGAATATCCTCAACTCACAGTTTTCAATACTCAATACTCAATCTGCAATCTTCAAATCTCTATCCACAAACAGCAATTCGCATCACTCAACCCTGAACGCTCAGTCCTCAATGTTCAATTCTCAATCCTCAATTCTCAATCTTCAATCCTCAGTACTGAATCTTCAATCCTCAATCCTCAATCCTCAATCCTCAATCCGCAATCCTCAATCCTCAGTAATCAATCCTCAATCTTCAATACTCAATCGTCAATCCTCAGTCCTCAATCCTCAATCCTCAATCCTCAATCCTCAATCCTCAATCCTCAATCCTCATTCTTCAATCCTCTATACCCAATCCTCAATCTTCAATCCTCAACCCTCAATCCTCAATTCTCAATCCTCAACCCTCAGTCCTCAGTCCTCAAACTTCAATCCTCAACCCTCAGCCCTCATCCTCAATCCTCAATCCTCAATACTCAATCCTCAACCTTCAATCCTCAATCCTCAATCTTCAATAATCAATCCTCAATTCTCAATCCTCAATGCTCAGTCCTCAATCGTCAATACTCAATCCCCAATCCTCAATCTTCAATCCTCAATCATCAATACTCAACCCTCAATCCTCAATCCTCAATCCTCAATCCTCAATCGTCAGTCTTCAATCCTCAATACTCAATCTTCAATCCTCAATCCTCAATCCTCAATCCTCAATCCTCAATCCTCAATCCTCAAACCTCAATCTTCAATCCTCAATACTCAGTCTACAATCTTCAATCCTCAATCCTCAATCCTAAATCCTCATTCTTCAATCCTCAATCCTCAATCCTCAATCCTCAATCTTCAATCCTCAATACTCAATCTTCTATCCTCAAACCTCAATCCTCAATCCTCAATCCTCATTCTTCAATCCTCAACGCCCAATACTCAATCTTCAGTCCTCAATCCTGAATCCTCAATCCTCAAACCTCAATCCTCAACCGTCAGTCCTCGTCCTCAATCCTAAACCCTCAATCCTCAATCCTCTATCTTCAATCCTCAATACTCAGTATTCAATCCTCAATCCTCAATCCTCAATCCTTAATCTTCAATCCTCAATCCTCAATCCTCAATCCTCAATCCTCATTCTTCAATCCTCAATACCCAATCCTCAATCTTCAATCCTCAATCCTCAATCCTCAATTCTCAATCCTCAATCCTCAATCTTCAATCCTCAATCCTCAATCCTCAAACCTCAATCCTGAGTACTCAAACCACAATACACAATCTTCAATCCTCAATACTCAACCTTCCATCCTCAATCCTCAATACTCAATCCTCAATCCTCAATCCTTAATCCTCAGACCCCAATCCTCAATATTCAATCCTCAATCCTCAATCCTCAATCCTCAATCCTCAATCCTCAGTCCTCAACCCTCAGTAATCAACACTCGATCCTCAATCCTCAATCCTCAATCCTCGATCGTCAGTCTTCAATCCTCAATACTCAATATTCAATCCTCAATCCTCAATCCTCAATCCTCAATCCTCAAACCTCAATCTTCAATCCTCAATACTCAGTCTACAATCTTCCATCCTCAATCCTCATTCCTAAATCCTCATTCTTAAATCCTCAATACCCAATCCTCAATCTTCAATCCTCAATCCTCAATCCGCAATTATCAATCTTCAATCCTCAATCCTCAGACCACAAACATCAATATTCAACCCTCAGTCCTCGTCCTCAATCCACAAACCTCAATCCTAAAACCTCAATCTTCAATCATCAATACTCAATCGTCAATCCTCAATCTTCAATCCTCAATCCTCGATCCTCAATCCTCAATCTTCAATCCTCAATACTCAATCTTCTATCCTCAATCCTCAATCCTCAATTCTCAATCCTCATTCTTCAATCCTCAACACCCAATCCTCAATCTTCAGTCCTCAATCCTCAATCCTCAATCCTCAATTCTCAATCCTGAATCCTCAATCCTGAGACCTCAAACATCAATACTAAACCCTCTGTCCTCGTCCTCAATCCACAACCCTCAATCCTCGATCCTCAATATTCAATCATCAATATTCAATCTTCAATCCTCAATCCTCAATCCTCAATCCTCAATACTCAATCCTCAATCCTCAGTGTTCAATCCTCAATACCCAATCCTCAATCTTCAATCCTCAATCCTCAATCCTCAACACTCAGTCCCCAATCCTCAATCTTCAATCCTCAATCCTCAATCCTCAATCCTCAATCCTCAATCCTCAATGTTCAATCCTCAATACCCAATCCTCAATCTTCAATCCTCAATCCTCAGTCCTCAATCCTCATTCTCAACCCTCGATCCTCAGTCCTCAGTCCTCAAACCTCAATTCTGAATCCTCAATCCTGCATCCTCAATCTTCAACCCTCAGTCCTCGACAATCAGGTGTCAATCCTCAATCGCCAATAGAATATCCTCAACTCACAGTTTTCAATACTCAATACTCAATCTGCAATCTTCAAATCTCTATCCACAAACAGCAATTCGCATCACTCAACCCTGAACGCTCAGTCCTCAATGTTCAATTCTCAATCCTCAATTCTCAATCTTCAATCCTCAGTACTGAATCTTCAATCCTCAATCCTCAATCCTCAATCCTCAATCCGCAATCCTCAATCCTCAGTAATCAATCCTCAATCTTCAATACTCAATCGTCAATCCTCAGTCCTCAATCCTCAATCCTCAATCCTCAATCCTCAATTCTCAATCCTGAATCCTCAATCCTGAGACCTCAAACATCAATACTAAACCCTCTGTCCTCGTCCTCAATCCACAACCCTCAATCGTCGATCCTCAATATTCAATCATCAATATTCAATCTTCAATCCTCAATCCTCAATCCTCAATCCTCAATCCTCATTCTTCAATCCTCAATACCCAATCCTCAATCTTCAATCCTCAATCCTCAATCCTCAATTCTCAATCCTCAATCCTCAATCTTCAATCCTCAATCCTCAATCCTCAAACCTCAATCCTGAGTACTCAAACCACAATACACAATCTTCAATCCTCAATACCCAACCTTCCATCCTCAATCCTCAATACTCAATCCTCAATCCTCAATCCTTAATCCTCAGACCCCAATCCCCAATATTCAATCCTCAATCCTCAATCCTCAATCCTCAATCCTCAATCCTCAGTCCTCAACCCTCAGTAATCAACACTCGATCCTCAATCCTCAATCCTCAATCCTCGATCGTCAGTCTTCAATCCTCAATACTCAATATTCAATCCTCAATCCTCAATCCTCAATCCTCAATCCTCAAACCTCAATCTTCAATCCTCAATACTCAGTCTACAATCTTCCATCCTCAATCCTCATTCCTAAATCCTCATTCTTAAATCCTCAATACCCAATCCTCAATCTTCAATCCTCAATCCTCAATCCGCAATTATCAATCTTCAATCCTCAATCCTCAGACCACAAACATCAATATTCAACCCTCAGTCCTCGTCCTCAATCCACAAACCTCAATCCTAAAACCTCAATCTTCAATCATCAATACTCAATCGTCAATCCTCAATCTTCAATCCTCAATCCTCAATCCTCAATCCTCAATCTTCAATCCTCAATACTCAATCTTCTATGCTCAATCCTCAATCCTCAATTCTCAATCCTCATTCTTCAATCCTCAACACCCAATCCTCAATCTTCAGTCCTCAATCCTCAATCCTCAATCCTCAATTCTCAATCCTGAATCCTCAATCCTGAGACCTCAAACATCAATACTAAACCCTCTGTCCTCGTCCTCAATCCACAACCCTCAATCCTCGATCCTCAATATTCAATCATCAATATTCAATCTTCAATCCTCAATCCTCAATCCTCAATCCTCAATACTCAATCCTCAATCCTCAATGTTCAATCCTCAATACCCAATCCTCAATCTTCAATCCTCAATCCTCAATCCTCAACACTCAGTCCCCAATCCTCAATCTTCAATCCTCAATCCTCAATCCTCAATCCTCAATCCTCAATCCTCAATGTTCAATCCTCAATACCCAATCCTCAATCTTCAATCCTCAATCCTCAGTCCTCAATCCTCATTCTCAACCCTCGATCCTCAGTCCTCAGTCCTCAAACCTCAATTCTGAATCCTCAATCCTGCATCCTCAATCTTCAGCCCTCAGTCCTCGACAATCAGGTGTCAATCCTCAATCGCCAATAGAATATCCTCAACTCACAGTTTTCAATACTCAATACTCAATCTGCAATCTTCAAATCTATATCCACAAACAGCAATTCGCATCACTCAACCCTGAACGCTCAGTCCTCAATGTTCAATTCTCAATCCTCAATTCTCAATCTTCAATCCTCAGTACTGAATCTTCAATCCTCAATCCTCAATCCTCAATCCTCAATCCGCAATCCTCAATCCTCAGTAATCAATCCTCAATCTTCAATACTCAATCGTCAATCCTCAGTCCTCAATCCTCAATCCTCAATCCTCAATCCACAATCCTCAATCCTCAATCCTCATTCTTCAATCCTCAATACCCAATCCTCAATCTTCAATCCTCAACCCTCAATCCTCAATTCCCAATCCTCAACCCTCAGTCCTCAGTCCTCAAACTTCAATCCTCAACCCTCAGCCCTCATCCTCAATCCTCAATCCTCAATACTCAATCCTCAACCTTCAATCCTCAATACTCAATCTTCAATAATCAATCCTCAATTCTCAATCCTCAATGCTCAGTCCTCAATCGTCAATACTCAATCCCCAATCCACAATCTTCAATCCTCAATCCTCAATACTCAACCCTCAATCCTCAATCCTCAATCCTCAATCCTCAATCGTCAGTCTTCAATCCTCAATACTCAATCTTCAATCCTCAATCCTCAATCCTCAATCCTCAATCCTCAATCCTCAATCCTCAAACCTCAATCTTCAATCCTCAATACTCAGTCTACAATCTTCAATCCTCAATCCTCAATCCTAAATCCTCATTCTTCAATCCTCAATCCTCAATCCTCAATCCTCAATCTTCAATCCTCAATACTCAATCTTCTATTCTCAAACCTCAATCCTCAATCCTCAATCCTCATTCTTCAATCCTCAACGCCCAATACTCAATCTTCAGTCCTCAATCCTCAATCCTCAATCCTCAATTCTCAATCCTGAATCCTCAATCCTCAGACCTCAAACATCAATACTAAACCGTCTGTCCTCGTCCTCAATCCACAACCCTCAATCCTCGATCCTCAATATTCAATCATCAATATTCAATCTTCAATCCTCAATCCTCAACACTCAGTCCCCAATCCTCAATCTTCAATCCTCAATCCTCAATCCTCAATCCTCAATCCTCAATCCTCGTCCTTCAATCCTCAATACCCAATCCGCAATCTTCAATCCTCAATCCTCAATCCTCAATTCTCAACCCTCGATCCTCAGTCCTCAGTCCTCAAACCTCAATTCTGAATCCTCAATCGTGCATCCTCAATCTTCAGCCCTCAGTCCTCAACAATCAGTTGTCAATCCTCAATCCCCAATAGAATATCCTCAATTCACAGATTTCAATACTCAATACTCAATCTGCAATCTTCAAATCTCTATCCACAAACATCAATTCTCATCACTCAACCCTGAACGCTCTGTCCTCAATGTTCAATCCTCAATCCTCAATTCTCAATCTTCAATCCTCAATACTCAATCCTCAATACTCAATCTTCAATCCTCGATCCTCAATCCTCAATCCTCAATCCTCAATCCTCAATCCTCAATTCTTAATCCTCAATCCTTAGTCCTCAGTCCTCAAACCTCAATCCTCAACCCTCAGCCCTCATCCTCAATCCTCAATCCTCAATCCTCAATCCTCAATCCTCAATCTTTAATCCTCAATACTCAATCTTCAATAATCAATCCTCAATCCTCAATACTCAATCCTCAATCCTCAATCTTCAATCCTCAACCTTTAACCCTCAATCCTCAATCCTCAATCCTAAATCCTCAATCCTCAACCTTCAAACCTCAATACTCAACTTCAATCCTCAATCCTCAATCCTCAATCCTCAATCCTCAACCCTCAATCTTCAATCCTCAATACTCAATCTTCAATCCTCAATCCTCAAACCTCAATCCTCAATCGTCATTCTTCAATCCTCAACACCCAATCCTCAATCTTCAATCCTCAATCCTCAGTCCTCAATTCTCAATCCTCAAGCCTCAATCTTCAGACCTCAAACATCAATACTCAACCCTCAGTCCTCGTACTCAATTCTCAATCCTCAATCCTCAATCCTCAATACTCAATCTTCAATCCTCAATAATCAATCTCCAATCCTAGATCCTCAATCCCCAATCCTCAATCCTTAATCCTCAATCTTCAATCCTCAATCCCCAGTCCTCAATCTTCAATCCTCAATGCTCAATCATCAATCCTCAATCCTCAGTCCTCAATCCTGAATCCTCAATCCTCAAACCTCAATCCTCAACCGTCAGTCCTCGTCCTCAATCCTAAACCCTCAATCCTCAATCCTCTATCTTCAATCCTCAATACTCAGTATTCAATCCTCAATCCTCAATCCTCAATCCTCAATCTTCAATCCTCAATCCTCAATCCTCAATCCTCAATCCTCATTCTTCAATCCTCAATACCCAATCCTCAATCTTCAATCCTCAATCCTCAATCCTCAATTCTCAATCCTCAATCCTCAATCTTCAATCCTCAATCCTCAATCCTCAAACCTCAATCCTGAGTACTCAAACCACAATACACAATCTTCAATCCTCAATACTCAACCTTCCATCCTCAATCCTCAATACTCAATCCTCAATCCTCAATCCTTAATCCTCAGACCCCAATCCTCAATATTCAATCCTCAATCCTCAATCCTCAATCCTCAATCCTCAATCCTCAGTCCTCAACCCTCAGTAATCAACACTCGATCCTCAATCCTCAATCCTCAATCCTCGATCGTCAGTCTTCAATCCTCAATACTCAATATTCAATCCTCAATCCTCAATCCTCAATCCTCAATCCTCAAACCTCAATCTTCAATCCTCAATACTCAGTCTACAATCTTCCATCCTCAATCCTCATTCCTAAATCCTCATTCTTAAATCCTCAATACAGAATCCTCAATCTTCAATCCTCAATCCTCAATCCGCAATTATCAATCTTCAATCCTCAATCCTCAGACCACAAACATCAATATTCAACCCTCAGTCCTCGTCCTCAATCCACAAACCTCAATCCTAAAACCTCAATCTTCAATTATCAATACTCAATCGTCAATCCTCAATCTTCAATCCTCAATCCTCAATCCTCAATCCTCAATCTTCAATCCTCTATACTCAATCTTCTATCCTCAATCCTCAATCCTCAATTCTCAATCCTCATTCTTCAATCCTCAACACCCAATCCTCAATCTTCAGTCCTCAATCCTCAATCCTAAATCCTCAATTCTCAATCCTGAATCCTCAATCCTCAGACCTCAAACATCAATACTAAACCCTCTGTCCTCGTCCTCAATCCACAACCCTCAATGCTCGATCCTCAATATTCAATCATCAATATTCAATCTTCAATCCTCAATCCCCAATCCTCAATACTCAATCCTCAATCCTCAATGTTCAATCCTCAATACCCAATCCTCAATCTTCAATCCTCAATCCTCAATCCTCAACACTCAGTCCCCAATCCTCAATCTTCAATCCTCAATCCTCAATCCTCAATCCTCAATCCTCAATCCTCGTTCTTCAATCCTCAATACCCAATCCTCAATCTTCAATCCTCAATCCTCAATCCTCAATTCTCAACCCTCGATCCTCAGTCCTCAGTCCTCAAACCTCAATTCTGAATCCTCAATCGTGCATCCTCAATCTTCAGCCCTCAGTCCTCAACAATCAGTTGTCAATCCTCAATCCCCAATAGAATATCATCAATTCACAGATTTCAATACTCAATACTCAATCTGCAATCTTCAAATCTCTATCCACAAACATCAATTCTCATCACTCAACCCTGAACGCTCTATCCTCAATGTTCAATCCTCAATCCTCACTTCTCAATCTTCAATCCTCAATACTGAATCTTCAATCCTCAATCCTCAATCCTCAATCCTCACTCCTGAATCCACAATCCTCAATCCTCAATCTTCAATCCTCAATCCTCATTCTTCAATCCTCAATACTCAATCCTCAATCTTCAATCCTCAATCCTCAATCCTCAATCCTCAATCCTCAATCCTCAATCCTCAATCCTCAATCCTCATTCTTCAATCCTCAATACCCAATCCTCAATCTTCAATCCTCAATCCTCAATCCTCAATTCTCAATCCTCAATGCTCAATCCTCAATCGTCAATACTCAATCCCCAATCCTCAATCTTCAATCCTCAAACCTCAATCCTCAACCCTCAATCCTCAATCCTCAATCCTCAATCCTCAATCGACAGTCTTCAATCCTCAATACTCAATCTTCAATCCTCAATCCTCAATCCTCAATCCTCAATCCTCAATCCTCAATACTCAAACCTCAATCTTCAATCCTCAATACTCAGTCTACAATCTTCAATCCTCAATCCTCAATCCTAAATCCTCATTCTTCAATCCTCAGTCCTCAATCCTCAATCCTCAATCTTCAATCCTCAATACTCAATCCTCAACACTCAGTCCCCAATCCTCAATCTTCAATCCTCAATCCTCAATCCTCAATCCTCAATCCTCAATCCTCGTTCTTCAATCCTCAATACCCAATCCTCAATCTTCAATCCTCAATCCTCAATCCTCAATTCTCAACCCTCGATCCTCAGGCCTCAGTCCTCAAACCTCAATTCTGAATCCTCAATCGTGCATCCTCAATCTTCAGCCCTCAGTCCTCAACAATCAGTTGTCAATCCTCAATCCCCAATAGAATATCCTCAATTCACAGATTTCAATACTCAATACTCAATCTGCAATCTTCAAATCTCTATCCACAAACATCAATTCTCATCACTCAACCCTGAACGCTCTGTCCTCAATGTTCAATCCTCAATCCTCAATTCTCAATCTTCAATCCTCAATACTGAATCTTCAATCCTCAATCCTCAATCCTCAATCCTCAATCCTCACTCCTCAATCCACAATCCTCAATCCTCAATCTTCAATCCTGAATCCTCATTCTTCAATACTCAATACTCAGTCCTCAATCTTCAATCCTCAATCCTCAATCCTCAATCCTCAATCCTCAATCCTCAATCCTCAATCCTCATTCTTCAATCCTCAATACCCAATCCTCAATCTTCAATCCTCAATCCTCAATCCTCAATTCTCAATCCTCAATCCTCAGACCTCAGTCCTCAAACTTCAATCCTCAACCCTGAGCCCTCATCCTCAATCCTCAATCCTCAATACTCAATCCTCAACCTTCAATCCTCAATACTCAATCTTCAATAATCAATCTTCAATTCTCAATCCTCAATGCTCAATCCTCAATCGTCAATACTCAATCCTCAATCCTCAAACCTCAATCTTCAATCCTCAATACTCAGTCTACAATCTTCCATCCTCAATCCTCATTCCTAAATCCTCATTCTTAAATCCTCAATACCCAATCCTCAATCTTCAATCCTCAATCCTCAATCCGCAATTATCAATCTTCAATCCTCAATCCTCTGACCACAAACATCAATATTCAACCCTCAGTCCTCGTCCTCAATCCACAAACCTCAATCCTAAAACCTCAATCTTCAATCATCAATACTCAATCGTCAATCCTCAATCTTCAATCCTCAATCCTCAATCCTCAATCCTCAATCTTCAATCCTCAATACTCAATCTTCTATCCTCAATCCTCAATCCTCAATTCTCAATCCTCATTCTTCAATCCTCAACACCCAATCCTCAATCTTCAGTGCTCAATCCTCAATCCTAAATCCTCAATTCTCAATCCTGAATCCTCAATCCTCAGACCTCAAACATCAATACTAAACCCTCTGTCCTCGTCCTCAATCCACAACCCTCAATGCTCGATCCTCAATATTCAATCATCAATATTCAATCTTCAATCCTCAATCCCCAATCCTCAATACTCAATCCTCAATCCTCAATGTTCAATCCTCAATACCCAATCCTCAATCTTCAATCCTCAATCCTCAATCCTCAACACTCAGTCCCCAATCCTCAATCTTCAATCCTCAATCCTCAATCCTCAATCCTCAATCCTCAATCCTCGTTCTTCAATCCTCAATACCCAATCCTCAATCTTCAATCCTCAATCCTCAATCCTCAATTCTCAACCCTCGATCCTCAGTCCTCAGTCCTCAAACCTCAATTCTGAATCCTCAATCGTGCATCCTCAATCTTCAGCCCTCAGTCCTCAACAATCAGTTGTCAATCCTCAATCCCCAATAGAATATCCTCAATTCACAGATTTCAATACTCAATACTCAATCTGCAATCTTCAAATCTCTATCCACAAACATCAATTCTCATCACTCAACCCTGAACGCTCTATCCTCAATGTTCAATCCTCAATCCTCACTTCTCAATCTTCAATCCTCAATACTGAATCTTCAATCCTCAATCCTCAATCCTCAATCCTCACTCCTCAATCCACAATCCTCAATCCTCAATCTTCAATCCTCAATCCTCATTCTTCAATCCTCAATACTCAATCCTCAATCTTCAATCCTCAATCCTCAATCCTCAATCCTCAATCCTCAATCCTCAATCCTCAATCCTCAATCCTCATTCTTCAATCCTCAATACCCAATCCTCAATCTTCAATCCTCAATCCTCAATCCTCAATTCTCAATCCTCAATGCTCAATCCTCAATCGTCAATACTCAATCCCCAATCCTCAATCTTCAATCCTCAAACCTCAATCCTCAACCCTCAATCCTCAATCCTCAATCCTCAATCCTCAATCGTCAGTCTTCAATCCTCAATACTCAATCTTCAATCCTCAATCCTCAATCCTCAATCCTCAATCCTCAATCCTCAATACTCAAACCTCAATCTTCAATCCTCAATACTCAGTCTACAATCTTCAATCCTCAATCCTCAATCCTAAATCCTCATTCTTCAATCCTCAGTCCTCAATCCTCAAACCTCAATCTTCAATCCTCAATACTCAATCCTCAACACTCAGTCCCCAATCCTCAATCTTCAATCCTCAATCCTCAATCCTCAATCCTCAATCCTCAATCCTCGTTCTTCAATCCTCAATACCCAATCCTCAATCTTCAATCCTCAATCTTCAATCCTCAATTCTCAACCCTCGATCCTCAGGCCTCAGTCCTCAAACCTCAATTCTGAATCCTCAATCGTGCATCCTCAATCTTCAGCCCTCAGTCCTCAACAATCAGTTGTCAATCCTCAATCCCCAATAGAATATCCTCAATTCACAGATTTCAATACTCAATACTCAATCTGCAATCTTCAAATCTCTATCCACAAACATCAATTCTCATCACTCAACCCTGAACGCTCTGTCCTCAATGTTCAATCCTCAATCCTCAATTCTCAATCTTCAATCCTCAATACTGAATCTTCAATCCTCAATCCTCAATCCTCAATCCTCAATCCTCACTCCTCAATCCACAATCCTCAATCCTCAATCTTCAATCCTGAATCCTCATTCTTCAATCCTCAATACTCAGTCCTCAATCTTCACTCCTCAATCCTCAATCCTCAATCCTCAATACTCAAACCTCAATCTTCAATCCTCAATACTCAGTCTACAATCTTCAATCCTCAATCCTCAATCCTAAATCCTCATTCTTCAATCCTCAGTCCTCAATCCTCAATCCTCAATCTTCAATCCTCAATACTCAATCCTCAACACTCAGTCCCCAATCCTCAATCTTCAATCCTCAATCCTCAATCCTCAATCCTCAATCCTCAATCCTCGTTATTCAATCCTCAATACCCAATCCTCAGTCTTCAATCCTCAATCCTCAATCCTCAATTCTCAACCCTCGATCCTCAGGCCTCAGTCCTCAAACCTCAATTCTGAATCCTCAATCGTGCATCCTCAATCTTCAGCCCTCAGTCCTCAACAATCAGTTGTCAATCCTCAATCCCCAATAGAATATCCTCATTTCACAGATTTCAATACTCAATACTCAATCTGCAATCTTCAAATCTCTATCCACAAACATCAATTCTCATCACTCAACCCTGAACGCTCTGTCCTCAATGTTCAATCCTCAATCCTCAATTCTCAATCTTCAATCCTCAATACTGAATCTTCAATCCTCAATCCTCAATCCTCAATCCTCAATCCTCACTCTTCAATCCACAATCCTCAATCCTCAATCTTCAATCCTGAATCCTCATTCTTCAATACTCAATACTCAGTCCTCAATCTTCAATCCTCAATCCTCAATCCTGAATCCTCAATCCTCAATCCTCAATCCTCAATCCTCATTCTTCAATCCTCAATACCCAATCCTCAATCTTCAATCCTCAATCCTCAATCCTCAATTCTCAATCCTCAATCCTCAGACCTCAGTCCTCAAACTTCAATCCTCAACCTTGAGCCCTCATCCTCAATCCTCAATCCTCAATACTCAATCCTCAACCTTCAATCCTCAATACTCAATCTTCAATAATCAATCTTCAATTCTCAATCCTCAATGCTCAATCCTCAATCGTCAATACTCAATCCTCAATCCTCAAACCTCAATCTTCAATCCTCAATACTCAGTCTACAATCTTCCATCCTCAATCCTCATTCCTAAATCCTCATTCTTAAATCCTCAATACCCAATCCTCAATCTTCAATCCTCAATCCTCAATCCGCAATTATCAATCTTCAATCCTCAATCCTCAGACCACAAACATCAATATTCAACCCTCAGTCCTCGTCCTCAATCCACAAACCTCAATCCTAAAACCTCAATCTTCAATCATCAATACTCAATCGTCAATCCTCAATCTTCAATCCTCAATCCTCAATCCTCAATCCTCAATCTTCAATCCTCAATACTCAATCTTCTATCCTCAATCCTCAATCCTCAATTCTCAATCCTCATTCTTCAATCCTCAACACCCAATCCTCAATCTTCAGTCCTCAATCCTCAATCCTAAATCCTCAATTCTCAATCCTGAATCCTCAATCCTCAGACCTCAAACATCAATACTAAACCCTCTGTCCTCGTCCTCAATCCACAACCCTCAATGCTCGATCCTCAATATTCAATCATCAATATTCAATCTTCAATCCTCAATCCCCAATCCTCAATACTCAATCCTCAATCCTCAATGTTCAATCCTCAATACCCAATCCTCAATCTTCAATCCTCAATCCTCAATCCTCAACACTCAGTCCCCAATCCTCAATCTTCAATCCTCAATCCTCAATCCTCAATCCTCAATCCTCAATCCTCGTTCTTCAATCCTCAATACCCAATCCTCAATCTTCAATCCTCAATCCTCAATCCTCAATTCTCAACCCTCGATCCTCAGTCCTCAGTCCTCAAACCTCAATTCTGAATCCTCAATCGTGCATCCTCAATCTTCAGCCCTCAGTCCTCAACAATCAGTTGTCAATCCTCAATCCCCAATAGAATATCCTCAATTCACAGATTTCAATACTCAATACTCAATCTGCAATCTTCAAATCTCTATCCACAAACATCAATTCTCATCACTCAACCCTGAACGCTCTATCCTCAATGTTCAATCCTCAATCCTCACTTCTCAATCTTCAATCCTCAATACTGAATCTTCAATCCTCAATCCTCAATCCTCAATCCTCACTCCTCAATCCACAATCCTCAATCCTCAATCTTCAATCCTCAATCCTCATTCTTCAATCCTCAATACTCAATCCTCAATCTTCAATCCTCAATCCTCAATCCTCAATCCTCAATCCTCAATCCTCAATCCTCAATCCTCAATCCTCATTCTTCAATCCTCAATACCCAATCCTCAATCTTCAATCCTCAATCCTCAATCCTCAATTCTCAATCCTCAATGCTCAATCCTCAATCGTCAATACTCAATCCCCAATCCTCAATCTTCAATCCTCAAACCTCAATCCTCAACCCTCAATCCTCAATCCTCAATCCTCAATCCTCAATCGTCAGTCTTCAATCCTCAATACTCAATCTTCAATCCTCAATCCTCAATCCTCAATCCTCAATCCTCAATCCTCAATACTCAAACCTCAATCTTCAATCCTCAATACTCAGTCTACAATCTTCAATCCTCAATCCTCAATCCT
This sequence comes from Calliopsis andreniformis, assembly GCF_051401765.1. Taxonomy (NCBI): domain Eukaryota; kingdom Metazoa; phylum Arthropoda; class Insecta; order Hymenoptera; family Andrenidae; genus Calliopsis; species Calliopsis andreniformis. Next base: position 3,842,508 of record NW_027480440.1, read on the forward strand.
AAATCCTCATTCTTCAATCCTCAGTCCTCAATCCTCAATCCTCAATCTTCAATCCTCAATACTCAATCCTCAACACTCAGTCCCCAATCCTCAATCTTCAATCCTCAATCCTCAATCCTCAATCCTCAATCCTCAATCCTCGTTCTTCAATCCTCAATACCCAATCCTCAATCTTCAATCCTCAATCCTCAATCCTCAATTCTCAAACCTCGATCCTCAGGCCTCAGTCCTCGAACCTCAATTCTGAATCCTCAATCGTGCATCCTCAATCTTCAGCCCTCAGTCCTCAACAATCAGTTGTCAATCCTCAATCCCCAATAGAATATCCTCAATTCACAGATTTCAATACTCAATACTCAATCTGCAATCTTCAAATCTCTATCCACAAACATCAATTCTCATCACTCAACCCTGAACGCTCTGTCCTCAATGTTCAATCCTCAATCCTCAATTCTCAATCTTCAATCCTCAATACTGAATCTTCAATCCTCAATCCTCAATCCTCAATCCTCAAGCCTCACTCCTCAATCCACAATCCTCAATCCTCAATCTTCAATCCTGAATCCTCATTCTTCAATCCTCAATACTCAGTCCTCAATCTTCAATCCTCAATCCTCAATCCTCAATCCTCAATCCTCAATCCTCAATCCTCAATCCTCATTCTTCAATCCTCAATACCCAATCCTCAATCTTCAATCCTCAATCCTCAATCCTCAATTCTCAATCCTCAATCCTCAGACCTCAGTCCTCAAACTTCAATCCTCAACCCTCAATACTCAATCCTCAACCTTCAATCCTCAATACTCAATCTTCAATAATCAATCTTCAATTCTCAATCCTCAATGCTCAATCCTCAATCGTCAATACTCAATCCCCAATCCTCAATCTTCAATCCTCAATCCTCAATCTTCAACCCTCAATCCTCATTCCTCAATCCTCAATCCTCAATCGTCAGTCTTCAATCCTCAATACTCAAACTTCAATCCTCAATCCTCAATCCTCAATCCTCAATCCTCAATCCTCAATCCTCAAACCTCAATCTTCAATCCTCAATACTCAGTCTACAATCTTCAATCCTCAATCCTCAATCCTAAATCCTCATTCTTCAATCCTCAATCCTCAATTCTCAATCCTCAATTCTCAATCCTGAATCCTCAATCCTCAGACCTCAAACATCAATACAAAACCCTCTGTCCTCGTCCTCAATCCACAACCCTCAATCCTCGATCCTCAATATTCAATCATCAATATTCAATCTTCAATCCTCAATCCTCAATCCTCAATCCTCAATACTCAATCCTCAATCCTCAATGTTCAATCCTCAATACCCAATCCTCAATCTTCAATCCTCAATCCTCAATCCTCAACACTCAGTCCCCAATCCTCAATCTTCAATCCTCAATCCTCAATCCTCAATCCTCGATCCTCAATTCTCAATCCTGAATCCTCAATCCTCAGACCTCAAACATGAATACTAAACCCTCTGTCCTCGTTCTCAATCCACAAACCTCAATCCTCGATCCTCAATATTCAATCATCAATATTCAATCTTCAATCCTCAATCCTCAATCCTCAATACTCAATCCTCAATCCTCAATTTTCAATCCTCAATACCCAATCCTCAATCTTCAATCCTCAATCCTCAATCCTCAACACTCAGTCCCCAATCCTCAATCTTCAATCCTCAATCCTCAATCCTCAATCCTCAATCCTCAATCCTCATTCTTCAATCCTCAATACCCAATCCTCAATCTTCAATCCTCAATCCTCAATCCTCAATTCTCAACCCTCGATCCTCAGGCCTCAGTCCTCAAACCTCAATTCTGAATCCTCAATCGTGCATCCTCAATCTTCAGCCCTCAGTCCTCAACAATCAGTTGTCAATCCTCAATCCCCAATAGAATATCCTCAATTCACAGATTTCAATACTCAATACTCAATCTGCAATCTTCAAATCTCTATCCACAAACAGCAATTCTCATCACTCAACCCTGAACGCTCAGGCCTCAATGTTCAATCCTCAATCCTCAATTCTCAATCCTCAATCCTCAATCCTCAATCCTCAGTCCTCAAACCTCAATCCTGAATCCTCAATCCTGAATCCTCAATCTTCAGCCCTCAGTCCTCAACAATCAGTTGTCAATCCTCAATCCTCAATATAATATCCTCAATTCACAGGTCTCAATACTCAATACTCAACCTGCAATCTTCAAATCTCTATCCACAAACATCAATTCTCATCACTCAACCCTCAACACTCAGTCCCCAATCCTCAATCTTCAATCCTCAATCCTCAATCCACAATTCTCAATCCTCAATCTTCAATCCTCAATACTCAATCCTCAATCCTCAATCCTCAATCCTCAATCCTCGGTCCTCAGTCCTCAATCCTCATTCTTCAATCCTCAATACCCAATCCACAATTTTCAATCCTCAATCCTCAATCCTCAATTCTCAACCCTCAATCCTCAGTCCTCAGTCCTCGAACATCAATTCTGAATCCTCAACCCTGCATCCTCAATCTTCAGCCCTCAGTCCTGAACAATCTGTTGTCAATCCACAATCCCCAATAGAATATCCTCAATTCACAGTTTTCAATACTCAATACTCAATCTGCAATCTTCAAATCTCTATCCACAAACATCAATTCTCATCACTCAACCCTGAACGCTCTGTCCTCAATGTTCAATACTCAATCCTCAATTCTCAATCTTCAATCCTCAATACTGAATCTTCAATCCTCAATCCTCAATCCTCAATCCTCACTCCTCAATCCACAATCCTCAATCCTCAATCTTCAATCCTCAATCCTCATTCTTCAATCCTCAATACTCAATCCTCAATCTTCAATCCTCAATCCTCAATCCTCAATCCTCAATCCTCAATCCTCAATCCTCAATCCTCATTCTTCAATCCTCAATACCCAATCCTCAATCTTCAATCCTCAACCCTCAATCCTCAATTCTCAATCCTCAACCCTCAGTCCTCAGTCCTCAAACTTCAATCCTCAACCCTCAGCCCTCATCCTCAATCCTCAATCCTCAATACTCAATCCTCAACCTTCAATCCTCAATACTCAATCTTCAATAATCAATCCTCAATTCTCAATCCTCAATGCTCAATCCTCAATCGTCAATACTCAATCCCCAATCCTCAATCTTCAATACTCAATCCTCAATCCTCAACCCTCAATCCTCAATCCTCAATCCTCAATCCTCAATCGTCAGTCTTCAATCCTCAATACTCAATCTTCAATCCTCAATACTCAATCCTCAATCCTCAATCCTCAAACCTCAGTCTTCAATCCTCAATACTCAGTCTACAATCTTCAATCCTCAATCCTCATTCCTAAATCCTCATTCTTCAATCCTCAATACCCAATCCTCAATCTTCAATCCTCAATCCTCAATCCGCAACTCTCAATCCTCAATCCTCAATCCTCAGACCACAAACATCAATATTCAACCCTCAGTCCTCGTCCTCAATCCACAAACCTCAATCCTCAATACTCAATCTTCAATCATCAATACTCAATCGTCAATCCTCAATCTTCAATCCTCAATCCTCAATCCTCAATCCTCAATCTTCAATCCTCAATACTCAATCTTCTATCCTCAATCCTCAATCCTCAATCCTCAATCCTCATTCTTCAATCCTCAACACCCAATCCTCAATCTTCAGTCCTCAATCCTCAATCCTCAATCCTCAATTCTCAATCCTGAATCCTCAATCCTGAGACCTCAAACATCAATACTAAACCCTCTGTCCTCGTCCTCAATCCACAACCCTCAATCCTCGGTCCTCAATATTCAATCATCAATATTCAATCTTCAATCCTCAATCCTCAATCCTCAATCCTCAATACTCAATCCTCAATCCTCAATGTTCAATCCTCAATACCCAATCCTCAATCTTCAATCCTCAATCCTCATTCCTCAACACTCAGTCCCCAATCCTCAATCTTCAATCCTCAATCCTCAATCCTCAATCCTCGATCCTCAATTCTCAATCCTGAATCCTCAATCCTCAGACCTCAAACATGAATACTAAACCCTCTGTCCTCGTCCTCAATCCACAAACCTCAATCCTCGATCCTCAATATTCAATCATCAATATTCAATCTTCAATCCTCAATCCTCAGCCCTCAATACTCAATCCTCAATCCTCAATTTTCAATCCTCAATACCCAATCCTCAATCTTCAATCCTCAATCCTCAATCCTCAACACTCAGTCCCCAATCCTCAATCTTCAATCCTCAATCCTCAATCCTCAATCCTCAATCCTCAATCCTCGTTCTTCAATCCTCAATACCCAATCCTCAATCTTCAATCCTCAATCCTCAATCATCAATTCTCAACCCTCGATCCTCAGGCCTCAGTCCTCAAACCTCAATTCTGAATCCTCAATAGTGCATCCTCAATCTTCAGCCCTCAGTCCTCAACAATCAGTTGTCAATCCTCAATCCCCAATAGAATATCCTCAATTCACAGATTTCAATACTCAATACTCAATCTGCAATCTTCAAATCTCTATCCACAAACATCAATTCTCATCACTCAACCCTGAACGCTCTGTCCTCAATGTTCAATCCTCAATCCTCAATCCTCAATCTTCAATCCTCAATACTGAATCTTCAATCCTCAATCCTCGATCCTCAATCCTCAATCCTCACTCCTCAATCCACAATGCACAATCCTCAATCTTCAATCCTCAATCCTCATTCTTCAATCCTCAATACTCAATCCTCAATCTTCAATCCTCAATCCTCAATCCTCAATCCTCAATCCTCAATCTTCAGTCCTCAATCCTCATTCTTCAATCCTCAGTACCCAATCCTCAATCTTCAATCCTCAATCCTCAATCCTCAATTCTCAATCCTCAATCCTCAGTCCTCAGTACTCAAACTTCAATCCTCAACCCTGAGCTCTCATCCTCAATCCTAAATCCTCAATACTCAATCCTCAACCTTCAATCCTCAATACTCAATCTTCAATAATCAATCCTCAATTCTCAATCCTCAATGCTCAATCCTCAATCGTCAATACTCAATCCCCAATACTCAACCTTCAATCCTCAATCCTCAATCCTCAACCCTCAATCCTCAATCCTCAATCCTCAATCCTCAATCGTCAGTCTTCAATCCTCAATACTCAATCTTCAATCCTCAATCCTCAATCCTCAATCCTCAATCCTCAATCCTCAATCATCAAACCTCAATCTTCAATCCTCAATACTCAGTCTACAATCTTCAATCCTCAATCCTCAATCCTAAATCCTCATTCTTCAATCCTCAATCCTCAATCCTCAATCCTCAATCTTCAATCCTCAATACTCAATCTTCTATCCTCAAACCTCAATCCTCAATCCTCAATCCTCATTCTTCAATCCTCAACGCCCAATACTCAATCTTCAGTCCTCAATCCTCAATCCTCAATCCTCAATTCTCAATCCTGAATCCTCAATCCTCAGACCTCAAACATCAATACTAAACCCTCTGTCCTCGTCCTCAATCCACAACCCTCAATCCTCGATCCTCAATATTCAATCATCAATATTCAATCTTCAATCCTCAATCCTCAATCCTCAACACGCAATCCTCAATCCTCAATGTTCAATCCTCAATACCCAATCCTCAATCTTCAATCCTCAATCCTCAATCCTCAACACTCAGTCCCCAATCCTCAATCTTCAATCCTCAATCCTCAATCCTCAATCCTCAATCCTCAATCCTCGTCCTTCAATCCTCAATACCCAATCCTCAATCTTCAATCCTCAATCCTCAATCCTCAATTCTCAACCCTCGATCCTCAGTCCTCAGTCCTCAAACCTCAATTCTGAATCCTCAATCGTGCATCCTCAATCTTCAGGCCTCAGTCCTCAACAATCAGTTGTCAATCCTCAATCCCCAATAGAATATCCTCAATTCACAGATTTCAATACTCAATACTCAATCTGCAATCTTCAAATCTCTATCCACAAACATCAATTCTCATCACTCAACCCTGAACGCTCTGTCCTCAATGTTCAATCCTCAATCCTCAATTCTCAATCTTCAATATTCAATACTGAATCTTCAATCCTCAATCCTCAATCCTCAATCCTCACTCCTCAATCCACAACCCTCAATCCTCAATCTTCAATCCTCAATCCTCATTCTTCAATCCTCAATACTCAATCCTCAATCTTCAATCCTCAATCCTCAATCCTCAATCCTCAATCCTCAATCCTCAACCCTCAATCCTCATTCTTCAGTCCTCAATACCCAATCCTCAATCTTCAATCCTCAATCCTCAATCCTCAATTCTCAATCCTCAATCCTCAGTCCTCAGTCCTCAAACTTCAATCCTCAACCCTCAGCCCTCATCCTCAATCCTCAATCCTCAATACTCAATCCTCAACCTTCAATCCTCAATACTTAATCCTCAATACTCAATCTTCAATCCTCGATCCTCAATCCTCAATCCTCAATCCTCAATCCTCAATCCTCAAACCTCAACCTTCAATCCTCAATACTCAGTCTACAATCTTCAATCCTCAATCCTCAACCCTAAATCCTCATTCTTCAATCCTCAAAACCCAATCCTCAATTTTCAATCCTCATCCTTCAATCATCAATTCCCAATCCTCAATCTTCAATCCTCAATCCTCAATCCTCAATTCTTAATCATCAATCCTTAGTCCTCAGTCCTCAAACCTCAATCCTCAACCCTCAGCCCTCATCCTCAATCCTCAATCCTCAATCCTCAATCCTCAATCCTCAATCTTTAATCCTCAATACTCAATCTTCAATAATCAATCCTCAATCCTCAATACTCAATCCTCAATCCTCAATCTTCAATCCTCAATCTTTAACCCTCAATCCTCAATCCTCAATCCTAAATCCTCAATCCTCAACCTTCAAACCTCAATACTCAATCTTCAATCCTCAATCCTCAATCCTCAATCCTCAATCCTCAATCCTCAATCTTCAATCCTCAACACTCAATCTTCAATCCTCAATCCTCAAACCTCAATCCTCAATCGTCATTCTTCAATCCTCAACACCCAATCCTCAATCTTCAATCCTCAATCCTCAGTCCTCAATTCTCAATCCTCAATCCTCAATCCTCAGACCTCAAACATCAATACTCAACCCTCAGTCCTCGTACTCCATTCTCAATTCTCAATCCTCAATCCTCAATACTCAATCTTCAATCCTCAATAATCAATCTCCAATCCAAGATCCTCAATCCCCAATCCTCAATCCTTAATCCTCAATCTTCAATCCTCAATCCCCAGTCCTCAATCTTCAATCCTCAATGCTCAATCATCAATCCTCAATCCTCAGTCCTCAATCCTGAATCCTCAATCCTCAAACCTCAATCCTCAACCGTCAGTCCACGTCCTCAATCCTAAACCCTCATTCCTCAATCCTCTATCTTCAATCCTCAATACTCAGTATTCAATCCTCAATCCTCAATCCTCAATCCTCAATCTTCAATCCTCAATCCTCAATCCTCAATCCTCAATCCTCAATCCTCATTCTTCAATCCTCAATCCTCAATCGTCAATCCTCAACCCTCAACCTTCAATCCTCAACCACCAATCGTCAATCCTCAATCCTCAATCGTCAATCCACAAACCTCAACCTTCAATCCTCAATACTCAATCCTCAATATTCAATCCTCAATAGAATAACCTCAATTCTCAGTTTTCAATACTCAGTCCTCAATCTTCAATCGACAGTCCACAATCCTCAATTTTCAACCCTCAATCCTCAATCCCCTGTCCACGACACTCAATCTTCAATCCTCAATCCTCAATAGTCAATCCTCAGTCCTCAACCTACAATCCTCAATCGTCAATCCTCAATCCTCAACAATCAATCCTCTATCCCCAATACTCAATCTTCAAACCTCAGTCCCCAATCCTCAATATTCAATCCTCAATCCTCAATCTTCTATCCTCAAACCTCAATCCTCAATCCGCACTCCTCAATCCTCAATCGTCAATCCACAATCCTCAACCATCAATACTCAATCCTCTATCCTCAACCCTCATTCCTCAGTCCTCAACACTCAATCTTCAGTCCTCAATCCCCAATCTACAATCCTCAATTATCAATCCTAAATCCTCAATCTTCAACCTCAATCCTCAATCTTGAAACATGAATACACAATTCTTAATCTTCAATCCTCAAACCTCAATCGTCAACACTCAATCCTCAACCCTGAGTCCACAATCCTCAATAACCATTCTTCAATCCCTTATCCGCAATCCTCAATCCTCAATCCACAATCCTCCATCCTCAATCCTCCGTCCACAAACCTCAATCCTCAATCCTCAACCATCAATCCTCAATCCTCAATCCTCAACCCTCAGTCCTCAATCCTCAGTCCTCAATCCTCAATCCTCAATCCCCAATCTTCTATCATCAATCATCAATCCTCAATTTTCAATCCTCAACCCTCAATCGTCAACCCTCAGTAATCAACCCTCAATCCTCAATTCTCAATCCTCAATCTTCAGTCCTCAATCCTCAATCCTCAATCCTCAATCCTCAATCCTCAGTTCTCAGTCCTCAAACCTCAATCCTCAACCCTCAGACCTCATCCTCATTCCTCAATTCTCAATCCTCAATCCTCAGTCCTCAGTCCTCAAAGTTCTATCCTCAAACCTCAGCCCTCTTCGTCAATCCTCAATCCTCAATGCTCAATCCTCAGCCTTCAATCCTCAATACTCAATCTTCAATCCTCAATCCTCAGTCCTCAAACCTCAATTCTGAATCCTCAGTCCTGAATCCTCAACGTTCAGCCCTCAGTCCTCAATAATCAGTTGTCAATCCTCAATCCTCAATAGACTATCGTCAATTCTCAGTTTTCAATACTCAATACTCAATCTGCAATCTTCAAATCGCTATCCACAAACATCAATTCTGAATCCTCAATCCTCAATCTTCAATCCTCAATATTTAATCTTCAATCCTCAATTCTCAAACTTCAATCCTCAATACTGAATCTTCAATCCTCAATCCTCAATCCTCAATCCTCAATCTTCAATCCTCAATACACAATCTCAAATCCTCAACCCTCAATCCTCAATCCTTAATCCTCAATCCTCAATCCTCAATCATCAATCCTCAATCTTCAATGCTCAATCCTCAATCCTCAATCCTCAATCTTCAATACTCAACCATCATTAATTCTCAATACTCAATAGAATATCCTGCATTCTCAGGATGCAATACTCAAACATCAATCCTCAACCCTCAGCCCGCATCCTCCATCCTCAATACTCGATCCTCAATCCTCAATCTTCAATCCTCAATACTCAATCTTCAATCCTCAATCCTCAATCCTCAAACCTCAGTCCTCAATACTCAGTCATGAATACTCAATCTTCAATACTCAATCCTCAATCCTCAATCCTCAATCCTCAATCCTCAATCCCCAATCATCATTCCCCAAACCTCAATCCTCAATCCCCAATCCTCAATCCTCATACCCCAAACCTCAATCCTCAATCCTCAATCCTCAATCTTCAATCCTCAATATTTAATCTTCAATCCTCAATCCTCATTCTTCAATCCTCAATACCAAAACCTCAATCTTCAATCCTCAATCCTCAATCCTCAATTCTCAATCCTCAACCCTCAATCCTCAGACCTCAAACATCAATACCCAACCCTCAGTCCTCGTCCTCAATCCACAACCCTCTTTCATCAATCCTCAATCTTCAGCCATCAATATTCAATCTTCAATCCTCAATCCTCAGTCCTCAATCCTCAATCTTCAATCCTGAATCCTCAGTCCTCAATCCTCAATCCTCAATTCTCAATCGTCAATCCTCAATACCCAATCCTCAATTTTCAATCCTCAATCCTCAATCATCAATCCTCTATCTTCAATACTCAATCCTCAATCCCCAATCCTCAATCCTCAATCCACAATCCTCAATCCTCAATCCTCCGTCCACAAACCTCAATCCTCAATCCTCAACCATCAATCCTCAATCCTCAATCCTCAACCCTCAGTCCTCAATCCTCAGTCCTCAATCCTCAATCCTCAATCCCCAATCTTCTATCATCAATCATCAATCCTCAATTTTCAATCCTCAACCCTCAATCCTCAACCCTCAATCGTCAACCCTCAGTAATCAACCCTCAATCCTCAATTCTCAATCCTCAATCTTCAGTCCTCAATCCTCAATCCTCAATCCTCAATCCTCAGTCCTCAGTTCTCAGTCCTCAAACCTCAATCCTCAACCCTCAGACCTCATCCTCATTCCTCAATTCTCAATCCTCAATCCTCAGTCCTCACACCTCAAAGTTCTATCCTCAAACCTCAGCCCTCTTCGTCAATCCTCAATCCTCAATGCTCAATCCTCAGCCTTCAATCCTCAATACTCAATCTTCAATCCTCAATCCTCAGTCCTCAAACCTCAATTCTGAATCCTCAGTCCTGAATCCTCAACCTTCAGCCCTCAGTCCTCAATAATCAGTTGTCAATCCTCAATCCTCAATAGACTATCGTCAATTCTCAGTTTTCAATACTCAATACTCAATCTGCAATCTTCAAATCGCTATCCACAAACATCAATTCTGAATCCTCAATCCTCAATCTTCAATCCTCAATATTTAATCTTCAATCCTCAATTCTCAAACTTCAATCCTCAATACTGAATCTTCAATCCTCAATCCTCAATCCTCAATCCTCAATCTTCAATCCTCAATACACAATCTCAAATCCTCAACCCTCAATCCTCAATCCTTAATTCTCAATCCTCAATCCTCAATCATCAATCCTCAATCTTCAATGCTCAATCCTCAATCCTCAATCCTCAATCCTCAATACTCAACCATCATTAATTCGCAATACTCAATAGAATATCCTGAATTCTCAGGATGCAATACTCAAACATCGATCCTCAACCCTCAGCCCGCATCCTCCATCCTCAATACTCGATCCTCAATCCTCAATCTTCAATCCTCAATACTCAATCTTCAATCCTCAATCCTCAATCCTCAAACCTCAGTCCTCAATACTCAGTCATGAATACTCAATCTTCAATACTCTATCCTCAATCCTCAATCCTCAATCCTCAATCCTCACTCCCCAATCATCATTCCCCAAACCTCAATCCTCAATCCCCAATCCTCAATCCTCATACCCCAAACCTCAATCCTCAATCCTCAATCCTCAATCTTCAATCCTCAATATTTAATCTTCAATCCTCAATCCTCATTCTTCAATCCTCAATACCAAAACCTCAATCTTCAATCCTCAATCCTCAATCCTCAATTCTCAATCCTCAACCCTCAATCCTCAGACCTCAAACATCAATACCCAACCCTCAGTCCTCGTCCTCAATCCACAACCCTCTTTCATCAATCCTCAATCTTCAGCCATCAATATTCAATCTTCAATCCTCAATCCTCAGTCCTCAATGCTCAATCTTCAATCCTCAATCCTCAGTCCTCAATCCTCAATCCTCAATTCTCAATCGTCAATCCTCAATACCCAATCCTCAATTTTCAATCCTCAATCCTCAATCATCAATCCTCTATCTTCAATACTCAATCCTCAATCCCCAATCCTCAATCCTCAATACTCAACCATCAATCCTCAATTCTCAATACTCAATAGAATATCCTGAATTCTCAGGATTCAATACTCAAACCTCAATCCTCAACCCTCAGCTCTCATCCTCCATCCTCAATCCTAAACCCTCAATCCTCAATCCTCTATCTTCAATCCTCAATACTCAGTATTCAATCCTCAATCCTCAATCCTCAATCCTCAATCTTCAATCCTCAATCCTCAATCCTCAATCCTCAATCCTCAATCCTCAGTCCTCAGTCCTCAAACCTCAATCCTCAATCCTCAATCCTCAAAACTCAATCCTGGGTACTCAAACCTCAATACACAATCTTCAATCCTCAATACTCAACCTTCCATCCTCAATCCTCAATACTCAATCCTCAATCCTCAATCCTTAATCCTCAGACCCCAATCCTCAATATTCAATCCTCAATCCTCAATCCTCAATCCTCAAACCTCAATCCTCAATCCTCAACCCTCAGTAATCAACACTCGATCCTCAATCCTCAATCTTCAATCCTCAACACTCAGTCCTCAATTCTCAATCCTCAATTCTCTATCCTCAATCCTCAATCCTCAATCCTCAATCCTCAATCCACAATCCCCAATTGTCAATCCTCAATCCTCAACCATCAATCCTCAATCCTCAATCCCCAATCCTCAATCCTCAATCGTCAATCCTCAACCCTCAACCTTCAATCCTCAACCACCAATCGTCAATCCTCAATCCTCAATCGTCAATCCACAAACCTCAACCTTCAATCCTCAATACTCAATCCTCAATATTCAATCCTCAATAGAATAACCTCAATTCTCAGTTTTCAATACTCAGTCCTCAATCTTCAATCGACAGTCCACAATCCTCAATTTTCAACCCTCAATCCTCAATCCCCTGTCCACGACACTCAATCTTCAATCCTCAATCCTCAATAGTCAATCCTCAGTCCTCAACCTACAATCCTCAATCGTCAATCCTCAATCCTCAACAATCAATCCTCTATCCCCAATACTCAATCTTCAATCCTCAGTCCCCAATCCTCAATATTCAATCCTCAATCCTCAATCTTCTATCCTCAAACCTCAATCCCCAATCATCATTCCCCAAACCTCAATCCTCAATCCTCAATCCTCAATCCTCAATTCTCAATCCTCAACCCTCAATCCTCAGACCTCAAACATCAATACCCAACCCTCAGTCCTCGTCCTCAATCCACAACCCTCTTTCATCAATCCTCAATCTTCAGCCATCAATATTCAATCTTCAATCCTCAATCCTCAGTCCTCAATCCTCAATCTTCAATCCTCAATCCTCAGTCCTCAATCCTCAATCCTCAATTCTCAATCGTCAATCCTCAATACCCAATCCTCAATTTTCAATCCTCAATCCTCAATCATCAATCCTCTATCTTCAATAGTCAATCCTCAATCCCCAATCCTCAATCCTCAATACTCAACCATCAATCCTCAATTCTCAATACTCAATAGAATATCCTGAATTCTCAGGATTCAATACTCAAACCTCAATCCTCAACCCTCAGCTCTCATCCTCCATCCTCAATCCTAAACCCTCAATCCTCAATCCTCTATCTTCAATCCTCAATACTCAGTATTCAATCCTCAATCCTCAATCCTCAATCCTCAATCTTCAATCCTCAATCCTCAATCCTCAATCCTCAATCCTCAATCCTCAGTCCTCAGTCCACAAACCTCAATCCTCAATCCTCAACCATCAATCCTCAATCCTCAATCCTCAACCCTCAGTCCTCAATCCTCAGTCCTCAATCCTCAATCCTCAATCCCCAATCTTCTATCATCAATCATCAATCCTCAATTTTCAATCCTCAACCCTCAATCCTCAACCCTCAATCGTCAACCCTCAGTAATCAACCCTCAATCCTCAATTCTCAATCCTCAATCTTCAGTCCTCAATCCTCAATCCTCAATCCTCAATCCTCAATCCTCAGTTCTCAGTCCTCAAACCTCAATCCTCAACCCTCAGACCTCATCCTCATTCCTCAATTCTCAATCCTCAATCCTCAGTCCTCAGTCCTCAAAGTTCTATCCTCAAACCTCAGCCCTCTTCGTCAATCCTCAATCCTCAATGCTCAATCCTCAGCCTTCAATCCTCAATACTCAATCTTCAATCCTCAATCCTCAGTCCTCAAACCTCAATTCTGAATCCTCAATCCTGAATCCTCAACCTTCAGCCCTCAGTCCTCAATAATCAGTTGTCAATCCTCAATCCTCAATAGACTATCGTCAATTCTCAGTTTTCAATACTCAATACTCAATCTGCAATCTTCAAATCGCTATCCACAAACATCAATTCTGAATCCTCAATCCTCAATCTTCAATCCTCAATATTTAATCTTCAATCCTCAATTCTCAAACTTCAATCCTCAATACTGAATCTTCAATCCTCAATCCTCAATCCTCAATCCTCAATCTTCAATCCTCAATACACAATCTCAAATCCTCAACCCTCAATCCTCAATCCTTAATTCTCAATCCTCAATCCTCAATCATCAATCCTCAATCTTCAATCCTCAATACTCAATCTTCAATCCTCAATCCTCAATCCTCAAACCTCAGTCCTCAATACTCAGTCATGAATACTCAATCTTCAATACTCAATCCTCAATCCTCAATCCTCAATCCTCAATCCTCACTCCCCAATCATCATTCCCCAAACCTCAATCCTCAATCCCCAATCCTCAATCCTCATACCCCAAACCTTAATCCTCAATCCTCTATCCTCAATCTTCAATCCTCAATATTTAATCTTCAATCCTCAATACCAAAACCTCAATCTTCAATCCTCAATCCTCAATCCTCAGTTCTCAATCCTCAACCCTCAATCCTCAGACCTCAAACATCAATACCCAACCCTCAGTCCTCGTCCTCAATCCACAACCCTCAATCATCAATCCTCAATCTTCAGCCATCAATATTCAATCTTCAATCCTCAATCCTCAGTCCTCAATCCTCAATCTTCAATCCTCAATCCTCAGTCCTCAATCCTCAATCCTCAATTCTCAATCGTCAATCCTCAATACCCAATCCTCAATTTTCAATCCTCAATCCTCAATCATCAATCCTCTATCTTCAATACTCAATCCTCAATCCCCAATCCGCAATCCTCAATACTCAACCATCAATCCTCAATTCTCAATACTCAATAGAATATCCTGAATTCTCAGGATTCAATACTCAAACCTCAATCCTCAACCCTCAGCTCTCATCCTCCATCCTCAATCCTCAATCCTCAATACTCAATCTTCAATCCTCAATACTCAATCTTCAATTCTCAATCCTCAATCCTCAATAATCAATACTCAATCCTCAGTCATGAATACCCAATCTTCAATACTCAATCATCAATCCTCAATCCTCAATCCTCAATCCTAAATCCTCAATCCTAATTCCCCAAACGTCTATCCTTAACCCTCAGTCCTCATCCTCAATTCTCAATACACAATCGTCAATCCTCACTCCTCAATCATCAATCCTCAATCTTCAATACTCAATCCTCAATCCTCAATCCTCAATCCTCAATCCTCAATCCTCAAACCTCAGTCCTCAATCCTCAGTCATGAGTACTCAATTTTCAATACTCAATCCTCAATCCTCAATCCTCAATCCTCAAACCTCAATCCTCAATCCTCAATCATCATTCCCCAAACCTCAATACTCAATCCTCAATCCTCAATCTTCAATCCTCAATATTTAATCTTCAATCCTGAATCCTCAATCCTCAATCCTCAATCCTCAATCCTCAATCCTCAATCCTCAATCTTCAATCCTCAATACTCAATCTTCAATCCTCAATCCTCAATCCTCAATCCTCAATCCTCATTCTCCAATCCTCAATACCAAAACCTCAATCTTCAATCCTCAATCCTCAATCCTCAATTCTCAAACCTCAATCCTCAATCCTCAAACCTCAAACATCAATACTCAACCCTCAATCCTCTACCCTCAGCCCGCATCCTCCATCCTCAATACTCGATCCTCAATCCTCAATACTCGATCCTCAATCCTCAATCTTCAATCCTCAATACTCAATCTTCAATCCTCAATCCTCAATCCTCAAACCTCAGTCCTCAATACTCAGTCATGAATACTCAATCTTCAATACTCAATCCTCAATCCTCAATCCTCAATCCTCAATCCTCAATCCTCAATCCTCATTCGTCAATAATCAATACCCAATCCTCAATCTTCAATCCTCAATGCTCAATCCTCAATCCTCAATCATCAATCCTCTATCTTCAATACTCAATCCTCAATCCCCAATCCGCAATCCTCAATACTCAACCATCAATCCTCAATTCTCAATACTCAATAGAATATCCTGAATTCTCAGGATTCAATACTCAAACCTCAATCCTCAACCCTCAGCTCTCATCCTCCATCCTCAATCCTCAATCCTCAATACTCAATCTTCAATCCTCAATACTCAATCTTCAATTCTCAATCCTCAATCCTCAATAATCAATACTCAATCCTCAGTCATGAATACCCAATCTTCAATACTCAATCATCAATCCTCAATCCTCAATCCTCAATCCTAAATCCTCAATCCTAATTCCCCAAACGTCTATCCTTAACCCTCAGTCCTCATCCTCAATTCTCAATACACAATCGTCAATCCTCACTCCTCAATCATCAATCCTCAATCTTCAATACTCAATCCTCAATCCTCAATCCTCAATCCTCAATCCTCAATCCTCAAACCTCAGTCCTCAATCCTCAGTCATGAGTACTCAATTTTCAATACTCAATCCTCAATCCTCAATCCTCAATCCTCAAACCTCAATCCTCAATCCTCAATCATCATTCCCCAAACCTCAATACTCAATCCTCAATCCTCAATCTTCAATCCTCAATATTTAATCTTCAATCCTGAATCCTCAATCCTCAATCCTCAATCCTCAATCCTCAATCCTCAATCCTCAATCTTCAATCCTCAATACTCAATCTTCAATCCTCAATCCTCAATCCTCAATCCTCAATCCTCATTCTCCAATCCTCAATACCAAAACCTCAATCTTCAATCCTCAATCCTCAATCCTCAATTCTCAAACCTCAATCCTCAATCCTCAAACCTCAAACATCAATACTCAACCCTCAATCCTCTACCCTCAGCCCGCATCCTCCATCCTCAATACTCGATCCTCAATCCTCAATACTCGATCCTCAATCCTCAATCTTCAATCCTCAATACTCAATCTTCAATCCTCAATCCTCAATCCTCAAACCTCAGTCCTCAATACTCAGTCATGAATACTCAATCTTCAATACTCAATCCTCAATCCTCAATCCTCAATCCTCAATCCTCAATCCTCAATCCTCATTCGTCAATAATCAATACCCAATCCTCAATCTTCAATCCTCAATGCTCAATCCTCAATTCTCAATCCTCAATCCTCAATCCTCAGACCTCAAACAGCAATACTCAACCCTCAGTCCTCGTCCTCAATACACAACCATCAATACTCAATCGTCAATCTTCAATCTTCAATATTCAATCTTCAGTCCTCAATCCTCAATCCTCGATCCTCAATCCTAAATCCTCACTATTCCAACAGCAATACCCAATACTCAATCTTCAATCCGCAATCCTCAATCATCAATCCTCAATCCTCAATCCTCAACCCTCAATCCTCAGACCTCTAACCTCAAACCTGAATCCCCAATCCTGAATCCTCAATCTTCAGACCTCAGTCCTCAACAATCAGTTGTCAATTCACAATCCTCAATAGAAGATCATCAATTCACAGCTTTCAATACACAATACTCAATCTGCAATCTTCAAATCTCTATCCACAAACATCAATTCTCATCATTCAACCCTCAACACTCAGTCCCCAATCCTCAATCTTCAATCCTCAATCCTCAAACCGCAATCCTCAATACTCACCCTTCAATCCTCAATACTCAATCATCAATCCTCAATCTTCAATCCTCAATCCTCAATCCTCAATCCTCAATCCTCAATCATCAATCTTCAGTCCTCAATACTCAATCTTCAATCCTCAATCCTCAATCCTCAATCCTCAATCCTCAATCCTCAACAGACAACCTTCAATCCTCAATACTCAATCTTCAATCCTCAATCCTCAATCCTCAATCCTCAATCCTCATTCTTCAATCCTCAATACCCAATCCTCAATCTTCTATCCTCAATCCTCAGTCCTCAATCCTCAGTCCTCAATCCTCAATCATCAATCCTCAATATTTAATCTTCAATCCTCAATCCTCATTCTTCAATCCTCGATACCAAAACCTCAATCTTCAATCCTCAATCCTCAATCCTCAATTCTCAATCCTCAATACTCAATCAGCAATCGTCAATCCTCTATCCCCAATCCTCAATCTTCAATCCTCAATCCTCAATCCTCAATCCTCAGTCCTCAGTCTTCAATCCACAATACTCAATCTTCAATCCTCCATCCTCAATCCTCAATCCTCAATCCTCAATCCTCAATCCTCAATCCTCAGACCTCAAACAGCAATACCCAACCCTCAGTCCTCGTCCTCAAAACACAACCATCAATCCTCAATCCTCAATCTTCAATCTTCAATATTCAATCTTCAGTCCTCAATCCTCAATTCTAGATCTTCAATCCTCAATCCTCAATATTCAAACCGCAATACCCAATCCTCAATCTTCAATCCGCAATCCTCAATCATCAATCCTCAATCCTCAATCCTCAATCCTCAATCCTCAGTCCTCAAACCTCAAACCTGAATCCCCAATCCTGAATCCTCATCCTTCAGACCTCAGTCCTCAACAATCAGTTGTCAATTCTCAATCCTCAATAGAAGATCATCAATTCACAGTTTTCAATACTCAATACTCAATCTGCAATCTTCAAATCTCTATCCACAAACATCAATTCTCATCATTCAACCATCAACACTCAGTCCTCAATCCTCAATCTTCAATCCTCAAACCTCAATCCTCAATCCTCGATCCTCAATCTTCAATCCTCAATACTCAATCTTCAAACCAACATCCCGAATCCTCAATCCTCAATCCTCAATCCTCAATCGTCTGGCTTCAATCCTCAATGCTCAACCTTCCATCCTCCATCCTCAATACTCGATCCTCAATCCTCAATCTTCAATCCTCAATACTCAATCTTCAATCCTCAATCCTCAATCCTCAAACCTCAGTCCTCAATACTCAGTCATGAATACTCAATCTTCAATACTCAATCCTCAATCCTCAATCCTCAATCCTCAATCCTCAATCCTCAATCATCATTCCCCAAACCTCAATCCTCAATCCTCAATCCTCAATCCTCATTCCCCAAACCTCAATCCTCAATCCTCAATCCTCAATACCCAATCCTCAATCTTCAATCCTCAATCCTCAATCCTCAATTCTCAATCCTCAATCCTCAGTCCTCAATCTTCAATCCTCAATACTCAATCTTCTGTAATCAATCCTCAATTCTCAATCCTCAATACTCAATCCTCAATCGTCAATCCTCAATCCCCAATCCTCAATCTTCAATACTCAAACCTCAATCCTCAATCCTCAATCTTCAATCCACAATACTCAATGTTCAATCATCAATCCTCAATCCTCAATCCTCAATCCTCAATCTTCAATCCTCAATACTCAGTCTTCAATCCTCAAACCTCAACCTTCAATCCTCAATACTCAGTCTACAATCTTCAATCCTCAATCCTCAATCCTAAATCCTCATTCTTCAATCCTCGAAACCCAATCCTCAATCTTCAATCCTCATCTTTCAATCATCAATTCCCAATCCTCAATCTTCAATCCTCAATCCTAAATCCTCAATTCTTAATCCTCAATCCTTAGTCCTCAGTCCTCAAACCTCAATTCTCAACCCTCAGCCCTCATCCTCAATCCTCAATCCTCAATCCTCAATCCTCAATCTTTAATCCTCAATACTCAATCTTCAATAATCAATCCTCAATCCTCAATACTCAATCCTCAATCCTCAATCTTCAATCCTCAGTCTTTAACTCTCAATCCTCAATCCTCAATCCTCAATCCTCAATCCTCAACCTTCAATCCTCAATACTCAATCTTCAATCCTCAATCCTCAAACCTCAATCCTCAATCGTCATTCTTCAATCCTCAACACCCAATCCTCAATCTTCAATCCTCAATCCTCAGTCCTCAATTCTCAATCCTCAATCCTCAATCCTCAGACCTCAAACATCAATACTCAACCCTCAGTCCTCGTACTCAATTCTCAATTCTCAATCCTCAATCCTCAATACTCAATCTTCAATCCCCAATAATCAATCTCCAATCCTAGATCCTCAATCCCCAATCCTCAATCCTTAATCCTCAATCTTCAATCCTCAATCCCCAGCCCTCAATCTTCAATCCTCAATACCCAATCCTCAATTCTCAATCCTCAAACCTCAGTCCTCAGTTCTCTGACCTGAATCCTCAACCCTCAGCCCTCATCCTCAATCCTCAATCCTCAATCCTCAATCCTCAATCGTCAATCTTCAATCCTCAATCCTCAACACTCAATCGTCAGGCATCAATCCTCAATACTCAATCTTCAATACTCTATCCTCAATCCTCATTCCTCAATGCTCATTCTTCAATCCTCAATACCTAATCCTCAATCTTCAATCCTCAATCCTCAATCCTCAACTCTCAATCCTCAATCCTCAGTCCACAGTCCTCAAACCTCAATCCTCAACCCTCAGCCCTCATCCTCAATCCTCAATCCTCAATCTTCAATCCTCAATCCTCAAGCACCAATAATCAATCCTCAATCCTCAGTCCTCAAACCTCAATCCTGAATCGTCAATCCTGAATCCTCAATCTTCAGACATCAGACCTCAACTGTCAGACGTCAATCCACAATCCTCGATAGAATATCATCAATTCACAGTTTTCAATACTCAATACTCAATCTGCAATCTTCAGACCTCTATCCCCAAACATCAATTCTCATCACTCAACCCTCAACACTCAGTCCCCAATCCTCAATCTTCAATCCTCAATCCTCAATCCGCAATCCTCAATCCTCAATGTTCAATCCACAATACTCAATCTTCAATCCCCAATCCTCAATCCTCAATCCTCAATCCTCAATCCTCAATCGTCAATCTTCAATCCTCAATACTCAATCTTCTGTAATCAATCCTCAATTCTCAATCCTCAATACTCAATCCTCAATCCTCAATCCTCAATCCTCAATCCTCAATCCTCAATCATCAAACCTCAATCTTCAATCCTCAGTCCCAAATCCTCAATCTTCATTACTCAATCCTCAATCCTCATTCTTCAATCCTCAATACCCAATCCTCAATCTTCAATCCTCAATCCTCAATCCTCAATTCTCAATCCTCAACCCTCAGTCCTCAATCTTCAATCCTCAATACTCAATCTTCTGTAATCAATCCTCAATTCTCAATCCTCAATCCTCAATCCTCAGTCCTCAATCCTCAATCCTCGTTCTTCAATCCTCAATACCCAATCCTCAATCTTCAATCCTCAATCTTCTATCCTCAGTCCTCAATCCTCAATCCGCACTCCTCAATCCTCAATCCTCAATCCGCACTCCTCAATCCTCAATCGTCAATCCACAATCCTCAACCATCAATACTCAATCCTCTATCCTCAACCCTCATTCCTCAGTCCTCAACACTCAATCTTCAGTCCTCAATCCCCAATCTACAATCCTCAATTATCAATCCTAAATCCTCAATCTTCAACCTCAATCCTCAATCTTGAAACATGAATACACAATTCTTAATCTTCAATCCTCAAACCTCAATCGTCAACCCTCAATCCTCAACCCTGAGTCCACAATCCTCAATAACCATTCTTCAATCCCTTATCCGCAATCCTCAATCCTCAATCCACAATCCTCAATCCTCAATCCTCCGTCCACAAACCTCAATCCTCAATCCTCAACCATCAATCCTCAATCCTCAATCCTCAATCCTCAACCCTCAGTCCTCAATCCTCAGTCCTCAATCCTCAATCCTCAATCCCCAATCTTCTATCATCAATCATCAATCCTCAATTTTCAATCCTCAACCCTCAATCCTCAACCCTCAATCGTCAACCCTCAGTAATCAACCCTCAATCCTCAATTCTCAATCCTCAATCTTCAGTCCTCAATCCTCAATCCTCAATCCTCAATCCTCAATCCTCAGTTCTCAGTCCTCAAACCTCAATCCTCAACCCTCAGACCTCATCCTCATTCCTCAATTCTCAATCCTCAATCCTCAGTCCTCAGTCCTCAAAGTTCTATCCTCAAACCTCAGCCCTCTTCGTCAATCCTCAATCCTCAATGCTCAATCCTCAGCCTTCAATCCTCAATACTCAATCTTCAATCCTCAATCCTCAGTCCTCAAACCTCAATTCTCAATCCTCAGTCCTGAATCCTCAACCTTCAGCCCTCAGTCCTCAATAATCAGTTGTCAATCCTCAATCCTCAATAGACTATCGTCAATTCTCAGTTTTCAATACTCAATACTCAATCTGCAAACTTCAAATCGCTATCCACAATCATCAATTCTGAATCCTCAATCCTCAATCTTCAATCCTCAATATTTAATCTTCAATCCTCAATTCTCAAACTTCAATCCTCAATACTGAATCTTCAATCCTCAATCCTCAATCCTCAATCCTCAATCTTCAATCCTCAATACACTATCTCAAATCCTCAACCCTCAATCCTCAATCCTTAATCCTCAATCCTCAATCCTCAATCATCAATCCTCAATCTTCAATGCTCAATCCTCAATCCTCAATCCTCAATCCTCAATACTCAACCATCATTAATTCTCAATACTCAATAGAATATCCTGAATTCTCAGGATGCAATACTCAAACATCAATCCTCAACCCTCAGCCCGCATCCTCCATCCTCAATACTCGATCCTCAATCCTCAATCTTCAATCCTCAATACTCAATCTTCAATCCTCAATCCTCAATCCTCAAACCCCAGTCCTCAATACTCAGTCATGAATACTCAATCTTCAATACTCAATCCTCAATCCTCAATCCTCAATCCTCAATCCTCAATCCCCAGTCATCATTCCCCAAACCTCAATCCTCAATCCCCAATCCTCAATCCTCATACCCCAAACCTCAATCCTCAATCCTCAATCCTCAATCTTCAATCCTCAATATTTAATCTTCAATCCTCAATCCTCATTCTTCAATCCTCAATACCAAAACCTCAATCTTCAATCCTCAATCCTCAATCCTCAATTCTCAATCCTCAACCCTCAATCCTCAGACCTCAAACATCAATACCCAACCCTCAGTCCTCGTCCTCAATCCACAACCCTCAATCATCAATCCTCAATCTTCAGCCATCAATATTCAATCTTCAATCCTCAATCCTCAGTCCTCAATCCTCAATCTTCAATCCTCAATCCTCAGTCCTCAATCCTCAATCCTCAATTCTCAATCGTCAATCCTCAATACCCAATCCTCAATTTTCAATCCTCAATCCTCAATCATCAATCCTCTATCTTCAATACTCAATCCTCAATCCCCAATCCTCAATCCTCAATACTCAACCATCAATCCTCAATTCTCAATACTCAATAGAATATCCTGAATTCTCAGGATTCAATACTCAAACCTCATTCCTCAACCCTCAGCTCTCATCCTCCATCCTCAATCCTCAATGCTCAATCCTCAATCTTCAATCCTCAATACTCAATCTTCAATTCTCAATCCTCAATCCTCAATACTCAATCCTCAGTCATGAATACTCAATCTTCAATACTCAATCATCAATCCTCAATCCTCAATCCTCAATCCTAAATCCTCAATCCTAATTCCCCAAACGTCTATCCTTAACCCTCAGTCCTCATCCTCAATTCTCAATACACAATCGTCAATCCTCACTCCTCAATCATCAATCCTCAATCTTCAATACTCAATCCTCAATCCTCAATCCTCAATCCTCAATCCTCAATCCTCAAACCTCAGTACTCAATCCTCAGTCATGAGTACTCAATTTTCAATACTCAATCCTCAATCCTCAATCCTCAATCCTCAAACCTCAATCCTCAATCCTCAATCATCATTCCCCAAACCTCAATACTCAATCCTCAATCCTCAATCTTCAATCCTCAATATTTAATCTTCAATCCTGAATCCTCAATCCTCAATCCTCAATCCTCAATCCTCAATCCTCAATCCTCAATCTTCAATCCTCAATACTCAATCTTCAATCCTCAATCCTCAATCCTCAATCCTCAATCCTCATTCTCCAATCCTCAATACCAAAACCTCAATCTTCAATCCTCAATCCTCAATCCTCAATTCTCAAACCTGAATCCTCAATCCTCACACCTCAAACATCAATACTCAACCCTCAATCCTCAACCCTCAGCCCGCATCCTCCATCCTCAATACTCGATCCTGAATCCTCAATACTCGATCCTCAATCCTCAGTCTTCAATCCTCAATACTCAATCTTCAATCCTCAATCCTCAATCCTCAAACCTCAGTCCTCAATACTCAGTCATGAATACTCAATCTTCAATACTCAATCCTCAATCCTCAATCCTCAATCCTCAATCCTCAATCCTCGTTCTTCAATCCTCAATACCCAATCCTCAATCTTCAATCCTCAATCTTCTATCCTCAGTCCTCAATCCTCAATCCGCACTCCTCAATCCTCTATCGTCAATCCACAATCCTCAGCCATCAATACTCAATCCTCAATCCTCAATCCTCAGTCCTCATTCCTCAGTCCTCAGTCCTCAAAGTTCTATCCTCAAACCTCAGCCCTCTTCGTCAATCCGCAATCCTCAATCCTCAAACCTCAATCTTCAATCCTCAATACTCAGTCTACAATCTTCAATCCTCAATCCTCAATCCTAAATCCTCATTCTTCAATCCTCAATACCCAATCCTCAATCTTCAATCCTCAATCCTCAATCCTCAATTCTCAATCCTCAATCCTCAATCCTCAGACCTCAAACATCAATATTCAACCCTCAGTCCTCGTCCACAATCCACAAACCTCAATCCTCAATCCTCAATTCTCAATCCTCAATCCTCAATCCTCAGACCTCAAACATCAATACTAAACCCTCAGTCCTCAATCCTCAATCTTCAATCCTCAATACTCAATCTTCTATCCTCAATCCTCAATCCTCAATCCTCAATCCTCAATCCTCAATCCTCAGACCTCAAACATCAATATTCAACCATCAGTCCTCGTCCTCAATCCACAACCCTGAATCCTCAATTCTCAATCCTCAATCCTCAATTTTCAAACCTCAATACTCAATCTTCAATCCTCAATCCTCAATCCTCAATCCTCAATCTTCAATCCTCAATACTCAATCTTCTATCCTCAATTCAATCCTCAATCCTCAATCCTCATTCTTCAATCCTCAACACCCAATCCTCAATCTTCAATCCTCAATCCTCAATCCTCAGTCCTCAATTCTCAATCCTCAATCCTCAATCCTCAGACCTCAAACATCAATACTAAACCCTCAGTCCTCGTCCTCAATCCACAACCCTCAATCCTCGATCCTCAGTCTTCAATCGTCAATATTCAGTCTTGAATCCTCAATCCTCAATCCTCAATGCTCAATCCTCAATACTCAATGTTCAATCCTCAATACCCAATCCTCAACCTTCAATCCTCAATCCTCAATCCTCAATCCTTAATCCTCAATCCTCAATCCTCAGTCCTCAAACCTCAATCCTGAATCCTCAATCCTGAATCCTCAATCTTCAGCACTCAGTCCTCAACAATCAGTTGTCAATGCTCAATCCTCAGTAGAATATCCTCAATTCACAGGTCTCAATACTCAATACTCAACCTGCAATCTTCAAATCTCTATCCACAAACATCAATTCTCATCACTCAACCCTCAACACTCAGTCCCCGATCCTCAATCTCCAATCCTCAATCCTCAATCCACAGTTCTCAATCCTCAATCTTCAATCCTCAATACTCAATCTTCAATTCTAAATCCTCAATCCTCGGTCCTCAATCCTCAATCGTCAATCTCAAATCATGAATACTCAACCTTCAATCCTCAATCCTCAGTTCTCAAAACTCAATCCTCAATCCTCAATGTTCAATCCTCAATACCCAATCCTCAATCTTCAATCCTCAATCCTCAATCCTTAATCCTCAATCCTCAATCCTCAATCGTCAGTCCTCAAACCTCAATCCTGAATCCTCAATACTGAATCCTCAATCTTCAGCCCTCAGTCCTCAACAATCAGTTGTCAATCCTCAATCCTCAATATAATATCCTCAATTCACAGGTCTCAATACTCAATACTCAACCTGCAATCTTCAAATCTCTATCCACAAACATCAATTCTCATCACTCAACCCTCAACACTCAGTCCCCAATCCTCAATCTTCAAACCTCAATCCTCAATCCACAATTCTCAATCCTCAATCTTCAATTCTCAATACTCAATCTTCAATCCTCAATCCTCAATCCTCGGTCCTCAATCCTCAATCGTCAATCTCCAATCCTGAATACTCAACCTTCAATCCTGAATCGTCAATCCTCAATCCTCAATCCTCAATCCTCATTCTTCAATCCTCAATACCCAATCCACAATTTTCAATCCTCAATCCTCAATCCTCAATTCTCATCCCTCAATCCTCAATCCTCAATCCTCAATCCTCGATCGTCAGTCTTCAATCCTCAATACTCAATATTCAATCCTCAATCCTCAATCCTCAATCCTCAATCCTCAAACCTCAATCTTCAATCCTCAATACTCAGTCTACAATCTTCTATCCTCAATCCTCATTCCTAAATCCTCATTCTTCAATCCTCAATACCCAATCCTTAATCTTCAATCCTCAATCCTCAATCCTCAATTCTCAATCCTCAATCCTCAGTCCTCAGTCCTCAAACCTCAATCCTCAATCCTCAATCCTCAAACCTCAATCCTGGGTACTCAAACCTCAATACACAATTTTCAATCCTCAATACTCAACCTTCCATCCTCAATCCTCAATACTCAATCCTCAATCCTCAATCCTTAATCCTCAGACCCCAATCCTCAATATTCAATCCTCAATCCTCAATCCTCAATCCTCAAACCTCAATCCTCAATCCTCAACCCTCAGTAATCAACACTCGATCCTCAATCCTCAATCTTCAATCCTCAACACTCAATCCTCAATTCTCAATCCTCAATTCTCTATCCTCAATCCTCAATCCTCAATCCTCAATCCTCAATCCACAATCCCCAATTGTCAATCCTCAATCCTCAACCATCAATCCTCAATCCTCAATCCCCAATCCTCAATCCTCAATCGTCAATCCTCAACCCTCAACCTTCAATCCTCAACCACCAATCGTCAATCCTCAATCCTCAATCGTCAATCCACAAACCTCAACCTTCAATCCTCAATACTCAATCCTCAATATTCAATCCTCAATAGAATAACCTCAATTCTCAGTTTTCAATACTCAGTCCTCAACCTTCAATCGACAGTCCACAATCCTCAATTTTCAACCCTCAATCCTCAATCCCCTGTCCACGACACTCAATCTTCAATCCTCAATCCTCAATCTTCAATCCTCAGTCCCCAATCCTCAATATTCAATCCTCAATCCTCAATCTTCTATCCTCAATCCTCAATCCTCAATCCGCACTCCTCAATCCTCAATCGTCAATCCACAATCCTCAACCATCAATACTCAATCCTCTATCCTCAACCCTCATTCCTCAGTCCTCAACACTCAATCTTCAGTCCTCAATCCCCAATCTACAATCCTCAATTATCAATCCTAAATCCTCAATCTTCAACCTCAATCCTCAATCTTGAAACATGAATACACAATTCTTAATCTTCAATCCTCAAACCTCAATCGTCAACCCTCAATCCTCAACCCTGAGTCCACAATCCTCAATAACCATTCTTCAATCCCTTATCCGCAATCCTCAATCCTCAATCCACAATCCTCAATCCTCAATCCTCCGTCCACAAACCTCAATCCTCAATCCTCAACCATCAATCCTCAATCCTCAATCCTCAACCCTCAGTCCTCAATCCTCAGTCCTCAATCCTCAATCCTCAATCCCCAATCTTCTATCATCAATCATCAATCCTCAATCCTCAATCCTCAATCCTCAATCCTCAGTTCTCAGTCCTCAAACCTCAATCCTCAACCCTCAGACCTCATCCTCATTCCTCAATTCTCAATCCTCAATCCTCAGTCCTCAGTCCTCAAAGTTCTATCCTCAAACCTCAGCCCTCTTCGTCAATCCTCAATCCTCAATGCTCAATCCTCAGCCTTCAATCCTCAATACTCAATCTTCAATCCTCAATCCTCAGTCCTCAAACCTCAATTCTGAATCCTCAGTCCTGAATCCTCAACCTTCAGCCCTCAGTCCTCAATAATCAGTTGTCAATCCTCAATCCTCAATAGACTATCGTCAATTCTCAGTTTTCAATACTCAATACTCAATCTGCAATCTTCAAATCGCTATCCACAATCATCAATTCTGAATCCTCAATCCTCAATCTTCAATCCTCAATATTTAATCTTCAATCCTCAATTCTCAAACTTCAATCCTCAATACTGAATCTTCAATCCTCAATCCTCAATCCTCAATCCTCAATCTTCAATCCTCAATACACAATCTCAAATCCTCAACCCTCAATCCTCAATCCTTAATCCTCAATCCTCAATCCTCAATCATCAATCCTCAATCTTCAATGCTCAATCCTCAATCCTCAATCCTCAATCCTCAATACTCAACCATCATTAATTCTCAATACTCAATAGAATATCCTGAATTCTCAGGATGCAATACTCAAACATCAATCCTCAACCCTCAGCCCGCATCCTCCATCCTCAATACTCGATCCTCAATCCTCAATCTTCAATCCTCAATACTCAATCTTCAATCCTCAATCCTCAATCCTCAAACCCCAGTCCTCAATACTCAGTCATGAATACTCAATCTTCAATACTCAATCCTCAATCCTCAATCCTCAATCCTCAATCCTCAATCCCCAATCATCATTCCCCAAACCTCAATCCTCAATCCCCAATCCTCAATCCTCATACCCCAAACCTCAATCCTCAATCCTCAATCCTCAATTTTCAATCCTCAACCCTCAATCCTCAACCCTCAATCGTCAACCCTCAGTAATCAACCCTCAATCCTCAATTCTCAATCCTCAATCTTCAGTCCTCAATCCTCAATCCTCAATCCTCAATCCTCAATCCTCAGTTCTCAGTCCTCAAACCTCAATCCTCAACCCTCAGACCTCATCCTCATTCCTCAATTCTCAATCCTCAATCCTCAGTCCTCAGTCCTCAAAGTTCTATCCTCAAACCTCAGCCCTCTTCGTCAATCCTCAATCCTCAATGCTCAATCCTCAGCCTTCAATCCTCAATACTCAATCTTCAATCCTCAATCCTCAGTCCTCAAACCTCAATTCTGAATTCTCAGTCCTGAATCCTCAACCTTCAGCCCTCAGTCCTCAATAATCAGTTGTCAATCCTCAATCCTCAATAGACTATCGTCAATTCTCAGTTTTCAATACTCAATACTCAATCTGCAATCTTCAAATCGCTATCCACAATCATCAATTCTGAATCCTCAATCCTCAATCTTCAATCCTCAATATTTAATCTTCAATCCTCAATTCTCAAACTTCAATCCTCAATACTGAATCTTCAATCCTCAATCCTCAATCCTCAATCCTCAATCTTCAATCCTCAATACACAATCTCAAATCCTCAACCCTCAATCCTCAATCCTTAATCCTCAATCCTCAATCCTCAATCATCAATCCTCAATCTTCAATGCTCAATCCTCAATCCTCAATCCTCAATCCTCAATACTCAACCATCATTAATTCTCAATACTCAATAGAATATCCTGAATTCTCAGGATGCAATACTCAAACATCAATCCTCAACCCTCAGCCCGCATCCTCCATCCTCAATACTCGATCCTCAATCCTCAATCTTCAATCCTCAATACTCAATCTTCAATCCTCAATCCTCAATCCTCAAACCCCAGTCCTCAATACTCAGTCATGAATACTCAATCTTCAATACTCAATCCTCAATCCTCAATCCTCAATCCTCAATCCTCAATCCCCAATCATCATTCCCCAAACCTCAATCCTCAATCCCCAATCCTCAATCCTCATACCCCAAACCTCAATCCTCAATCCTCAATCCTCAATCTTCAATCCTCAATATTTAATCTTCAATCCTCAATCCTCATTCTTCAATCCTCAATACCAAAACCTCAATCTTCAATCCTCAATCCTCAATCCTCAATTCTCAATCGTCAACCCTCAATCCTCAGACCTCAAATATCAATACCCAACCCTCAGTCCTCGTCCTCAATCCACAACCCTCAATCATCAATCCTCAATCTTCAGCCATCAATATTCAATCTTCAATCCTCAATCCTCAGTCCTCAATCCTCAATCTTCAATCCTCAATCCTCAGTCCTCAATCCTCAATCCTCAATTCTCAATCGTCAATCCTCAATACCCAATCCTCAATTTTCAATCCTCAATCCTCAATCATCAATCCTCTATCTTCAATACTCAATCCTCAATCCCCAATCCTCAATCCTCAATACTCAACCATCAATCCTCAATTCTCAATACTCAATAGAATATCCTGAATTCTCAGGATTCAATACTCAAACCTCAATCCTCAACCCTCAGCTCTCATCCTCCATCCTCAATCCTCAATGCTCAATCCTCAATCTTCAATCCTCAATACTCAATCTTCAATTCTCAATCCTCAATCCTCAATCCTCAATACTCAATCCTCAGTCATGAATACTCAATCTTCAATACTCAATCATCAATCCTCAATCCTCAATCCTCAATCCTAAATCCTCAATCCTAATTCCCCAAACGTCTATCCTTAACCCTCAGTCCTCATCCTCAATTCTCAATACACAATCGTCAATCCTCACTCCTCAATCATCAATCCTCAATCTTCAATACTCAATCCTCAATCCTCAATCCTCAATCCTCAATCCTCAATCCTCAAACCTCAGTCCTCAATCCTCAGTCATGAGTACTCAATTTTCAATACTCAATCCTCAATCCTCAATCCTCAATCCTCAAACCTCAATCCTCAATCCTCAATCATCATTCCCCAAACCTCAATACTCAATCCTCAATCCTCAATCTTCAATCCTCAATATTTAATCTTCAATCCTGAATCCTCAATCCTCAATCCTCAATCCTCAATCCTCAATCCTCAATCCTCAATCTTCAATCCTCAATACTCAATCTTCAATCCTCAATCCTCAATCCTCAATCCTCAATCCTCATTCTCCAATCCTCAATACCAAAACCTCAATCTTCAATCCTCAATCCTCAATCCTCAATTCTCAAACCTCAATCCTCAATCCTCACACCTCAAACATCAATACTCAACCCTCAATCCTCAACCCTCAGCCCGCATCCTCCATCCTCAATACTCGATCCTCAATCCTCAATACTAGATCCTCAATCCTCAATCTTCAATCCTCAATACTCAATCTTCAATCCTCAATCCTCAATCCTCAAACCTCAGTCCTCAATACTCAGTCATGAATACTCAATCTTCAATACTCAATCCTCAATCCTCAATCCTCAATCCTCAATCCTCAATCCTCAATCCTCATTCGTCAAAAATCAAGACCCAATCCTCAATCTTCAATCCTCAATCCTCAATCCTCAATTCTCAATCCTCAATCCTCAATCCTCAGACTTCAAACAGCATTACTCAACCCTCAGTCCTCGTCCTCAATACACAACCATCAATACTCAATCGTCAATCTTCAATCTTCAATATTCAATCTTCAGTCCTCAATCCTCAATCCTCAATCCTCAATCCTAAATCCTCAATATTCCAACAGCAATACCCATTCCTCAATCTTCAATCCGCAATCCTCAATCATCAATCCTCAATCCTCAATCCTCAATCCTCAATCCTCAGACCTCTAACCTCAAACCTGAATCCCCAATCCTGAATCCTCAATCTTCAGACCTCAGTCCTCAACAATCAGTTGTCAATTCACAATCGTCAATAGAAGATCATCAATTCACAGCTTTCAATACACAATACTCAATCTGCAATCTTCAAATCTCTATCCACAAACATCAATTCTCATCATTCAACCATCAACACTCAGTCCTCAATCCTCAATCTTCAATCCTCAAACCTCAATCCTCAATCCTCGATCCTCAATCTTCAATCCTCAATACTCAATCTTCAAACCAACATCCCGAATCCTCAATCCTCAATCCTCAATCCTCAATCGTCTGGCTTCAATCCTCAATGCTCAACCTTCCATTCTCCATCCTCAATACTCGATCCTCAATCCTCAATCCTCAATCCTCAATCCTCAATCTTCAATCCTCAATACTCAATCTTCAATCCTCAATCCTCAATCCTCAATCCTCAATACTCATTCTCCAATCCTCAATACCAAAACCTCAATCTTCAATCCTCAATCCTCAATCCTCAATTCTCAAACCTCAATCCTCAATCCTCACACCTCAAACATCAATACTCAACCCTCAATCCTCAACCCTCAGCCCGCATCCTCCATCCTCAATACTCGATCCTCAATCCTCAATACTAGATCCTCAATCCTCAATCTTCAATCCTCAATACTCAATCTTCAATCCTCAATCCTCAATCCTCAAACCTCAGTCCTCAATACTCAGTCATGAATACTCAATCTTCAATACTCAATCCTCAATCCTCAATCCTCAATCCTCAATCCTCAATCCTCAATCCTCATTCGTCAAAAATCAATACCCAATCCTCAATCTTCAATCCTCAATCCTCAATCCTCAATTCTCAATCCTCAATCCTCAATCCTCAGACTTCAAACAGCAATACTCAACCCTCAGTCCTCGTCCTCAATACACAACCATCAATACTCAATCGTCAATCTTCAATCTTCAATATTCAATCTTCAGTCCTCAATCCTCAATCCTCAATCCTCAATCCTAAATCCTCAATATTCCAACAGCAATACCCATTCCTCAATCTTCAATCCGCAATCCTCAATCATCAATCCTCAATCCTCAATCCTCAATCCTCAATCCTCAGACCTCTAACCTCAAACCTGAATCCCCAATCCTGAATCCTCAATCTTCAGACCTCAGTCCTCAACAATCAGTTGTCAATTCACAATCGTCAATAGAAGATCATCAATTCACAGCTTTCAATACACAATACTCAATCTGCAATCTTCAAATCTCTATCCACAAACATCAATTCTCATCATTCAACCATCAACACTCAGTCCTCAATCCTCAATCTTCAATCCTCAAACCTCAATCCTCAATCCTCGATCCTCAATCTTCAATCCTCAATACTCAATCTTCAAACCAACATCCCGAATCCTCAATCCTCAATCCTCAATCCTCAATCGTCTGGCTTCAATCCTCAATGCTCAACCTTCCATTCTCCATCCTCAATACTCGATCCTCAATCCTCAATCTTCAATCCTCAATACTCAATCTTCAATCCTCAATCCTCAATCCTCAAACCTCAGTCCTCAATACTCAGTCATGAATACTCAGTCTTCAATACTCAATCCTCAATCCTCAATCCTCAATCCTCAATCCTCAATCCTCAATCATTATTCCCCAAACCTCAATCCTCAATCCTCAATCCTCAATCCTCATTCCCCAAACCTCAATCCTCAATCCTCAATCCTCAATACCCAATCCCCAACCTTCAATCCTCAATCCTCAATCCTCAATTCTCAATCCTCAATCCTCAGTCCTCAATCTTCAATCCTCAATACTCAATCTTCTGTAATCAATCCTCAATTCTCAATCCTCAATACTCAATCCTCAATCGTCAATCCTCAATCCCCAATCCTCAATCTTCAATACTCAAACCTCAATCCTCAATCCTCAATCTTCAATCCACAATACTCAATGTTCAATCATCAATCCTCAATCCTCAATCCTCAATCCTCAATCCTCAATCCTCAATCTTCAATCCTCAATACTCAGTCTTCAATCCTCAAACCTCAACCTTCAATCCTCAATACTCAGTCTACAATCTTCAATCCTCAATCCTCAATCCTAAATCCTCATTCTTCAATCCTCGAAACCCAATCCTCAATCTTCAATCCTCATCCTTCAATCATCAATTCCCAATCCTCAATCTTCAATCCTCAATCCTAAATCCTCAATTCTTAATCCTCAATCCTTAGTCCTCAGTCCTCAAACCTCAATTCTCAACCCTCAGCCCTCATCCTCAATCCTCAATCCTCAATCCTCAATCCTCAATCTTTAATCCTCAATACTCAATCTTCAATAATCAATCCTCAATTCTCAATACTCAATCCTCAATCCTCAATCTTCAATCCTCAGTCTTTAACTCTCAATCCTCAATCCTCAATCCTAAATCCTCAATCCTCAACCTTCAAACCTCAATACTCAATCTTCAATCCTCAATCCTCAATCCTCAATCCTCAATCCTCAATCCTCAATCTTCAATCCTCAATACTCAATCTTCAATCCTCAATCCTCAAACCTCAATCCTCAGTCGTCATTCTTCAATCCTCAACACCCAATCCTCAATCTTCAATCCTCAATCCTCAGTCCTCAATTCTCAATCCTCAATCCTCAATCCTCAGACCTCAAACATCAATACTCAACCCTCAGTCCTCGTACTCAATTCTCAATTCTCAAACCTCAATCCTCAATACTCAATCTTCAATCCTCAATAATCAATCTCCAATCCTAGGTCCTCAATCCCCAATCCTCAATCCTTAATCCTCAATCTTCAATCCTCAATCCCCAGCCCTCAATCTTCAATCCTCAATACCCAATCCTCAATTCTCAATCCTCAAACCTCAGTCCTCAGTTCTCTGACCTGAATCCTCAACCCTCAGCCCTCATCCTCAATCCTCAATCCTCAATCCTCAATCCTCAATCGTCAATCTTCAATCCTCAATCCTCAACACTCAATCGTCAGGCATCAATCCTCAATACTCAATCTTCAATACTCTATCCTCAATCCTCATTCCTCAATGCTCATTCTTCAATCCTCAATACCTAATCCTCAATCTTCAATCCTCAATCCTCAATCCTCAACTCTCAATCCTCAATCCTCAGTCCACAGTCCTCAAACCTCAATCCTCAACCCTCAGCCCTCATCCTCAATCCTCAATCCTCAATCTTCAATCCTCAATCCTCAAGCCTCAATAATCAATCCTCAATCCTCAGTCCTCAAACCTCAATCCTGAATCGTCAATCCTGAATCCTCAATCTTCAGACATCAGACCTCAACTGTCAGACGTCAATCCACAATCCTCGATAGAATATCATCAATTCACAGTTTTCAATACTCAATACTCAATCTGCAATCTTCAGACCTCTATCCCCAAACATCAATTCTCATCACTCAACCCTCAACACTCAGTCCCCAATCCTCAATCTTCAATCCTCAATCCTCAATCCGCAATCCTCAATCCTCATTCTTCAATCCTCAACACCCAATCCTCAATCTTCAATCCTCAATCCCCAATCCTCAATCCTCAATTCTCAATCCTCAATCCTCAATCCTCAGACCTCAAACATCAATACTAAACCCTCAGTCCTCGTCCTCAATCCACAACCCTCAATCCTCGATCCTCAGTCTTCAATCGTCAATATTCAGTCTTGAATCCTCAATCCTCAATCCTCAATACTCAATCCTCAATACTCAATGTTCAATCCTCAATACCCAATCCTCAACCTTCAATCCTCAATCCTCAATCCTCAATCCTTAATCCTCAATCCTCAATCCTCAGTCCTCAAACCTCAATCCTGAATCCTCAATCCTGAATCCTCAATCTTCAGCACTCAGTCCTCAACAATCAGTTGTCAATGCTCAATCCTCAGTAGAATATCCTCAATTCACAGGTCTCAATACTCAATACTCAACCTGCAATCTTCAAATCTCTATCCACAAACATCAATTCTCATCACTCAACCCTCAACACTCAGTCCCCAATCCTCAATCTCCAATCCTCAATCCTCAATCCACAGTTCTCAATCCTCAATCTTCAATCCTCAATACTCAATCTTCAATTCTAAATCCTCAATCCTCGGTCCTCAATCCTCAATCGTCAATCTCAAATCATGAATACTCAACCTTCAATCCTCAATCCTCAGTTCTCAAAACTCAATCCTCAATCCTCAATGTTCAATCCTCAATACCCAATCCTCAATCTTCAATCCTCAATCCTCAATCCTCAATCCTCAATCCTCAATCCTCAATCGTCAGTCCTCAAACCTCAATCCTGAATCCTCAATACTGAATCCTCAATCTTCAGCCCTCAGTCCTCAACAATCAGTTGTCAATCCTCAATCCTCAATATAATATCCTCAATTCACAGGTCTCAATACTCAATACTCAACCTGCAATCTTCAAATCTCTATCCACAAACATCAATTCTCATCACTCAACCCTCAACACTCAGTCCCCAATCCTCAATCTTCAAACCTCAATCCTCAATCCACAATTCTCAATCCTCAATCTTCAATTCTCAATACTCAATCTTCAATCCTCAATCCTCAATCCTCGGTCCTCAATCCTCAATCGTCAATCTCCAATCCTGAATACTCAACCTTCAATCCTGAATCGTCAATCCTCAATCCTCAATCCTCAATCCTCATTCTTCAATCCTCAATACCCAATCCACAATTTTCAATCCTCAATCCTCAATCCTCAATTCTCATCCCTCAATCCTCAATCCTCAATCCTCAATCCTCGATCGTCAGTCTTCAATCCTCAATACTCAATATTCAATCCTCAATCCTCAATCCTCAATCCTCAATCCTCAAACCTCAATCTTCAATCCTCAATACTCAGTCTACAATCTTCTATCCTCAATCCTCATTCCTAAATCCTCATTCTTCAATCCTCAATACCCAATCCTTAATCTTCAATCCTCAATCCTCAATCCTCAATTCTCAATCCTCAATCCTCAGTCCTCAGTCCTCAAACCTCAATCCTCAATCCTCAATCCTCAAACCTCAATCCTGGGTACTCAAACCTCAATACACAATCTTCAATCCTCAATACTCAACCTTCCATCCTCAATCCTCAATACTCAATCCTCAATCCTCAATCCTTAATCCTCAGACCCCAATCCTCAATATTCAATCCTCAATCCTCAATCCTCAATCCTCAAACCTCAATCCTCAATCCTCAACCCTCAGTAATCAACACTCGATCCTCAATCCTCAATCTTCAATCCTCAACACTCAATCCTCAATTCTCAATCCTCAATTCTCTATCCTCAATCCTCAATCCTCAATCCTCAATCCTCAATCCACAATCCCCAATTGTCAATCCTCAATCCTCAACCATCAATCCTCAATCCTCAATCCCCAATCCTCAATCCTCAATCGTCAATCCTCAACCCTCAACCTTCAATCCTCAACCACCAATCGTCAATCCTCAATCCTCAATCGTCAATCCACAAACCTCAACCTTCAATCCTCAATACTCAATCCTCAATATTCAATCCTCAATAGAATAACCTCAATTCTCAGTTTTCAATACTCAGTCCTCAACCTTCAATCGACAGTCCACAATCCTCAATTTTCAACCCTCATTCCTCAATCCCCTGTCCACGACACTCAATCTTCAATCCTCAATCCTCAATCTTCAATCCTCAGTCCCCAATCCTCAATATTCAATCCTCAATCCTGAATCTTCTATCCTCAATCCTCAATCCTCAATCCGCACTCCTCAATCCTCAATCGTCAATCCACAATCCTCAACCATCAATACTCAATACTCTATCCTCAACCCTCATTCCTCAGTCCTCAACACTCAATCTTCAGTCCTCAATCCCCAATCTACAATCCTCAATTATCAATCCTAAATCCTCAATCTTCAACCTCAATCCTCAATCTTGAAACATGAATACACAATTCTTAATCTTCAATCCTCAAACCTCAATCGTCAACCCTCAATCCTCAACCCTGAGTCCACAATCCTCAATAACCATTCTTCAATCCCTTATCCGCAATCCTCAATCCTCAATCCACAATCCTCAATCCTCAATCCTCCGTCCACAAACCTCAATCCTCAATCCTCAACCATCAATCCTCAATCCTCAATCCTCAACCCTCAGTCCTCAATCCTCAGTCCTCAATCCTCAATCCTCAATCCCCAATCTTCTATCATCAATCATCAATCCTCAATTTTCAATCCTCAACCCTCAATCCTCAACCCTCAATCGTCAACCCTCAGTAATCAACCCTCAATCCTCAATTCTCAATCCTCAATCTTCAGTCCTCAATCCTCAATCCTCAATCCTCAATCCTCAATCCTCAGTTCTCAGTCCTCAAACCTCAATCCTCAACCCTCAGACCTCATCCTCATTCCTCAATTCTCAATCCTCAATCCTCAGTCCTCAGTCCTCAAAGTTCTATCCTCAAACCTCAGCCCTCTTCGTCAATCCTCAATCCTCAATGCTCAATCCTCAGCCTTCAATCCTCAATACTCAATCTTCAATCCTCAATCCTCAGTCCTCAAACCTCAATTCTGAATCCTCAGTCCTGAATCCTCAACCTTCAGCCCTCAGTCCTCAATAATCAGTTGTCAATCCTCAATCCTCAATAGACTATCGTCAATTCTCAGTTTTCAATACTCAATACTCAATCTGCAATCTTCAAATCGCTATCCACAATCATCAATTCTGAATCCTCAATCCTCAATCTTCAATCCTCAATATTTAATCTTCAATCCTCAATTCTCAAACTTCAATCCTCAATACTGAATCTTCAATCCTCAATCCTCAATCCTCAATCCTCAATCTTCAATCCTCAATACACAATCTCAAATCCTCAACCCTCAATCCTCAATCCTTAATCCTCAATCCTCAATCATCAATCCTCAATCTTCAATGCTCAATCCTCAATCCTCAATCCTCAATCCTCAATACTCAACCATCATTAATTCTCAATACTCAATAGAATATCCTGAATTCTCAGGATGCAATACTCAAACATCAATCCTCAACCCTCAGCCCGCATCCTCCATCCTCAATACTCGATCCTCAATCCTCAATCTTCAATCCTCAATACTCAATCTTCAATCCTCAATCCTCAATCCTCAAACCCCAGTCCTCAATACTCAGTCATGAATACTCAATCTTCAATACTCAATCCTCAATCCTCAATCCTCAATCCTCAATCCTCAATCCCCAATCATTATTCCCCAAACCTCAATCCTCAATCCCCAATCCTCAATCTTCAATACTCAATCCTCAATCCTCAATCCTCAATCTTCAATCCACAATACTCAATGTTCAATCATCAATCCTCAATCCTCAATCCTCAGTCCTCAAACCTCAAACCTGAATCCCCAATCCTGAATCCTCATCCTTCAGACCTCAGTCCTCAACAATCAGTTGTCAATTCTCAATCCTCAATAGAAGATCATCAATTCACAGTTTTCAATACTCAATACTCAATCTGCAATCTTCAAATCTCTATCCACAAACATCAATTCTCATCATTCAACCATCAACACTCAGTCCTCAATCTTCAATCTTCAATCCTCAAACCTCAATCCTCAATCCTCGATCCTCAATCTTCAATCCTCAATACTCAATCTTCAAACCAACATCCCGAATCCTCAATCCTCAATCCTCAATCCTCAATCGTCTGGCTTCAATCCTCAATGCTCAACCTTCCATCCTCCATCCTCAATACTCAATCCTCAATCCTCAACCTTCAATCCTCAATACTCAATCTTCAATCCTCAATCCTCAATCCTCAAACCTCAGTCCTCAATACTCAGTCATGAATACTCAATCTTCAATACTCAATCCTCAATCCTCAATCCTCAATCCTCAATCCTCAATCCTCAATCATCATTCCCCAAACCTCAATCCTCAATCCTCAATCCTCAATCCTCATTCCCCAAACCTCAATCCTCAATCCTCAATCCTCAATACCCAATCCTCAATCTTCAATCCTCAATCCTCAATCCTCAATTCTCAATCCTCAATCTTCAATCCTCAATCCTCAATCCTCAATTCTCAATCCTCAATCCTCAGTCCTCAATCTTCAATCCTCAATACTCAATCTTCTGTAATCAATCCTCAATTCTCAATCCTCAATACTCAATCCTCAATCGTCAATCCTCAATCCCCAATCCTCAATCTTCAATACTCAATCCTCAATCCTCAATCCTCAATCTTCAATCCACAATACTCAATGTTCAATCATCAATCCTCAATCCTCAATCCTCAATCCTCAATCCTCAATACTCAATCCTCAATCATCATTCCCCAAACCTCAATCCTCAATCCCCAATCCTCAATCCTCATACCCCAAACCTCAATCCTCAATCCTCAATCCTCAATCTTCAATCCTCAATATTTAATCTTCAATCCTCAATCCTCATTCTTCAATCCTCAATACCAAAACCTCAATCTTCAATCCTCAATCCTCAATCCTCAATTCTCAATCCTCAACCCTCAATCCTCAGACCTCAGACATCAATACCCAACCCTCAGTCCTCGTCCTCAATCCACAACCCTCAATCATCAATCCTCAATCTTCAGCCATCAATATTCAATCTTCAATCCTCAATCCTCAGTCCTCAATCCTCAATCTTCAATCCTCAATCCTCAATCCTCAGTCCTCAATCCTCAATCCTCAATTCTCAATCGTCAATCCTCAATACCCAATCCTCAATTTTCAATCCTCAATCCTCAATCATCAATCCTCTATCTTCAATACTCAATCCTCAATCCCCAATCCTCAATCCTCAATACTCAACCATCAATCCTCAATTCTCAATACTCAATAGAATATCCTGAATTCTCAGGATTCAATACTCAAACCTCAATCCTCAACCCTCAGCTCTCATCCTCCATCCTCAATCCTCAATGCTCAATCCTCAATCTTCAATCCTCAATACTCAATCTTCAATTCTCAATCCTCAATCCTCAATCCTCAATACTCAATCCTCAGTCATGAATACTCAATCTTCAATACTCAATCATCAATCCTCAATCCTCAATCCTCAATCCTAAATCCTCAATCCTAATTCCCCAAACGTCTATCCTTAACCCTCAGTCCTCATCCTCAATTCTCAATACACAATCGTCAATACTCACTCCTCAATCCTCAATCCTCAATCCTCAATCCTCAATCCTCAATCCTCAAACCTCAGTCCTCAATCCTCAGTCATGAGTACTCAATTTTCAATACTCAATCCTCAATCCTCAATCTTCAATCCTCAATCTTTAACCCTCAATCCTCAATCCTCAATCCTAAATCCTCAATCCTCAACCTTCAAACCTCAATACTCAATCTTCAATCCTCAATCCTCAATCCTCAATCCTCAATCCTCAATCCTCAGTTCTCAGTCCTCAAACCTCAATCCTCAACCCTCAGACCTCATCCTCATTCCTCAATTCTCAATCCTCAATCCTCAGTCCTCAGTCCTCAAAGTTCTATCCTCAAACCTCAGCCCTCTTCGTCAATCCTCAATCCTCAATGCTCAATCCTCAGCCTTCAATCCTCAATACTCAATCTTCAATCCTCAATCCTCAGTCCTCAAACCTCAATTCTGAATCCTCAGTCCTGAATCCTCAACCTTCAGCCCTCAGTCCTCAATAATCAGTTGTCAATCCTCAATCCTCAATAGACTATCGTCAATTCTCAGTTTTCAATACTCAATACTCAATCTGCAATCTTCAAATCGCTATCCACAATCATCAATTCTGAATCCTCAATCCTCAATCTTCAATCCTCAATATTTAATCTTCAATCCTCAATTCTCAAACTTCAATCCTCAATACTGAATCTTCAATCCTCAATCCTCAATCCTCAATCCTCAATCTTCAATCCTCAATACACAATCTCAAATCCTCAACACTCAATCCTCAATCCTTAATCCTCAATCCTCAATCCTCAATCATCAATCCTCAATCTTCAATGCTCAATCCTCAATCCTCAATCCTCAATCCTCAATACTCAACCATCATTAATTCTCAATACTCAATAGAATATCCTGAATTCTCAGGATGCAATACTCAAACATCAATCCTCAACCCTCAGCCCGCATCCTCCATCCTCAATACTCGATCCTCAATCCTCAATCTTCAATCCTCAATACTCAATCTTCAATCCTCAATCCTCAATCCTCAAACCCCAGTCCTCAATACTCAGTCATGAATACTCAATCTTCAATACTCAATCCTCAATCCTCAATCCTCAATCCTCAATCCTCAATCCCCAATCATCATTCCCCAAACCTCAATCCTCAATCCCCAATCCTCAATCCTCATACCCCAAACCTCAATCCTCAATCCTCAATCCTCAATCTTCAATCCTCAATATTTAATCTTCAATCCTCAATCCTCATTCTTCAATCCTCAATACCAAAACCTCAATCTTCAATCCTCAATCCTCAATCCTCAATTCTCAATCCTCAACCCTCAATCCTCAGACCTCAAACATCAATACCCAACCCTCAGTCCTCGTCCTCAATCCACAACCCTCAATCATCAATCCTCAATCTTCAGCCATCAATATTCAATCTTCAATCCTCAATCCTCAGTCCTCAATCCTCAATCTTCAATCCTCAATCCTCAGTCCTCAATCCTCAATCCTCAATTCTCAATCGTCAATCCTCAATACCCAATCCTCAATTTCCAATCCTCAATCCTCAATCATCAATCCTCTATCTTCAATACTCAATCCTCAATCCCCAATCCTCAATCCTCAATTCTCAACCATCAATCCTCAATTCTCAATACTCAATAGAATATCCTGAATTCTCAGGATTCAATACTCAAACCTCAATCCTCAAGCCTCAGCTCTCATCCTCCATCCTCAATCCTCGATGCTCAATCCTCAATCTTCAATCCTCAATACTCAATCTTCAATTCTCAATCCTCAATCCTCAATCCTCAATACTCAATCCTCAGTCATGAATACTCAATCTTCAATACTCAATCATCAATCCTCAATCCTCAATCCTCAATCCTAAATCCTCAATCCTAATTCCCCAAACGTCTATCCTTAACCCTCAGTCCTCATCCTCAATTCTCAATACACAATCGTCAATCCTCACTCCTCAATCATCAATCCTCAATCTTCAATACTCAATCCTCAATCCTCAATCCTCAATCCTCAATCCTCAATCCTCAAACCTCAGTCCTCAATCCTCAGTCATGAGTACTCAATTTTCAATACTCAATCCTCAATCCTCAATCCTCAATCCTCAAACCTCAATCCTCAATCCTCAATCATCATTCCCCAAACCTCAATACTCAATCCTCAATCCTCAATCTTCAATCCTCAATATTTATCTTCAATCCTGAATCCTCAATCCTCAATCCTCAGTCCTCAATCCTCAATCCTCAATCCTCAATCTTCAATCCTCAATACTCAATCTTCAATCCTCAATCCTCAATCCTCAATCCTCAATCCTCATTCTCCAATCCTCAATACCAAAACCTCAATCTTCAATCCTCAATCCTCAATCCTCAATTCTCAAACCTCAATCCTCAATCCTCACACCTCAAACATCAATACTCAACCCTCAATCCTCAACCCTCAGCCCGCATCCTCCATCCTCAATACTCGATCCTCAATCGTCAATACTCAATCCCCAATCCTCAATCTTCAATCCTCAATCCTCAATCCTCAACCCTCAATCCTCGATCCTCAATCCTC
Organism: Calliopsis andreniformis; assembly: GCF_051401765.1. Lineage (NCBI taxonomy): Eukaryota > Metazoa > Arthropoda > Insecta > Hymenoptera > Andrenidae > Calliopsis > Calliopsis andreniformis. The sequence continues at coordinate 3,885,780 of NW_027480440.1, forward strand.
AATCCTCAATCGTCAGTCTTCAATCCTCAAACTTCAATCCTCAATACTCAGTCTACAATCTTCAATCCTCAATCCTCAATCCTAAATCCTCATTCTTCAATCCTCAAAACCCAATCCTCAATCTTCAATCCTCATCCTTCAATCGTCAATTCCCAATCCTCAATCTTCACTCCTCAATCCTCAATCCTCAATTCTTAATCCTCAATCCTTAGTCCTCAGCCCTCAAACCTCAATCCTCAACCCTCAGCCCTCATCCTCAATCCTCAACCCTCAATCCTCAATCCTCAATCTTTAATCCTCAAGACTCAATCTTCAATAATCAATCCTCAATCCTCAATACTCAATCCTCAATCCTCAATCTTCAATCCTCAATCTTTAACCCTCAATCCTCAATCCTCAATCCTAAATCCTCAATCCTCAACCTTCAAACCTCAATACTCAATCTTCAATCCTCAATCCTCAATCCTCAATCCTCAATCCTCAATCCTCAATCTTCAATCCTCAACACTCAATCTTCAATCCTCAATCCTCAAACCTCAATCCTCAATCGTCATTCTTCAATCCTCAACACCCAATCCTCAATCTTCAATCCTCAATCCTCAGTCCTCAATTCTCAATCCTCAATCCTCAATCCTCAGACCTCAAACATCAATACTCAACCCTCAGTCCTCGTACTCAATTCTCAATTCTCAATCCTGAATCCTCAATACTCAATCTTCAATCCTCAATAATCAATCTCCAATCCTAGATCCACAATCCCCAATCCTCAATCCTTAATCCTCAATCTTCAATCCTCAATCCCCAGTCCTCAATCTTCAATCCTCAATGCTCAATCATCAATCCTCAATCCTCAGTCCTCAATCCTGAATCCTCAATCCTCAAACCTCAATCCTCAACCTTCAGTCCTCGTCCTCAATCCTAAACCCTCAATCCTCAATCCTCTATCTTCAATCCTCAATACTCAGTAGTCAATCCTCAATCCTCAATCCTCAATCCTCAATCTTCAATCCTCAATCCTCAATCCTCAATCCTCAATCCTCAATCCTCATTCCTCAATCCTCAATACCCAATCCTCAATCTTCAATCCTCAATCCTCAATCCTCAATTCTCAATCCTCAATCCTCAGTCCTCAGTCCTCAAACCTCAATCCTCAATCCTCAATCCTCAAACCTCAATCCTGGGTACTCAAACCTCAATACACAATCTTCTATACTCAATACTCAACCTTCCATCCTCAATCCTCAATACTCAATCCTCAATCCTCAATCCTTAATCCTCAGACCCCAATCCTCAATATTCAAACCTCAATCCTCAATCCTCAATCCTCAAACCTCAATCCTCAATCCTCAACCCTCAGTAATCAACACTCGATCCTCAATCCTCAATCTTCAATCCTCAACACTCAATCCTCAATTCTCAATCCTCAATTCTCTATCCTCAATCCTCAATCCTCAATCCTCAATCCTCAATCCACAATCCCCAATTGTCAATCCTCAATCCTCAACCATCAATCCTCAATCCTCAATCCCCAATCCTCAATCCTCAATCGTCAATCCTCAACCCTCAACCTTCAATCCTCAACCACCAATCGTCAATCCTCAATCCTCAATCGTCAATCCACAAACCTCAACCTTCAATCCTCAATACTCAATCCTCAATATTCAATCCTCAATAGAGTAACCTCAATTCTCAGTTTTCAATACTCAGTCCTCAATCTTCAATCGACAGTCCACAATCCTCAATTTTCAACCCTCAATCCTCAATCCCCTGTCCACGACACTCAATCTTCAATCCTCAATCCTCAATAGTCAATCCTCAGTCCTCAACCTACAATCCTCAATCGTCAATCCTCAATCCTCAACCATCAATCCTCTATCTTCAATCCTCAGTCCCCAATCCTCAATATTCAATCCTCAATCCTCAATCTTCTATCCTCAATCCTCAATCCTCAATCCGCACTCCTCAATCCTCAATCGTCAATCCACAATCCTCAACCATCAATACTCAATCCTCTATCCTCAACCCTCATTCCTCAGTCCTCAACACTCAATCTTCAGTCCTCAATCCCCAATCTACAATCCTCAATTATCCATCCTAATTCCTCAATCTTCAACCTCAATCCTCAATCTTGAAACATGAATACACAATTCTTAATCTTCAATCCTCAAACCTCAATCGTCAACCCTCAATCCTCAACCCTGAGTCCACAATCCTCAATAACCATTCTTCAATCCCTTATCCGCAATCCTCAATCCTCAATCCACAATCCTGAATCCTCAATCCTCCGTCCACAAACCTCAATCCTCAATCCTCAACCATCAATCCTCAATCCTCAGTCCACAGTCCTCAAACCTCAATCCTCAACCCTCAGCCCTCATCCTCAATCCTCAATCCTCAATCTTCAATCCTCAATCCTCAAGCCTTAATAATCAATCCTCAATCCTCAGTCCTCAAACCTCAATCCTGAATCGTCAATCCTGAATCCTCAATCTTCAGACATCAGACCTCAACTGTCAGACGTCAATCCACAATCCTCGATAGAATATCATCAATTCACAGTTTTCAATACTCAATACTCAATCTGCAATCTTCAGACCTCTATCCCCAAACATCAATTCTCATCACTCAACCCTCAACACTCAGTCCCCAATCCTCAATCTTCAATCCTCAATCCTCAATCCGCAATCCTCAATCCTCAATGTTCAATCCACAATACTCAATCTTCAATCCTCAATCCTCAATCCTCAATCCTCAATCCTTAATCCTCAACCCTCAATCCTCAATACTCAACCATCAATCCTCAATTCTCAATACTCAATAGAATATCCTGAATTCTCAGGATTCAATACTCAAACCTCAATCCTCAACCCTCAGCTCTCATCCTCCATCCTCAATCCTCAATCCTCAATCCTCAATCTTCAATCCTCAATACTCAATCTTCAATTCTCAATCCTCAATCCTCAATCCTCATAACTCAATCCTCAGTCATGAATACTCAATCTTCAATACTCAATCCTCAATCCTCAATCCTCAATCCTCAAACCTCAATCCTCAATCCTCAATCATCATTCCCCAAACCTCAATACTCAATCCTCAATCCTCAATCTTCAATCCTCAATATTTAATCTTCAATCCTGAATCCTCAATCCTCAATCCTCAATCCTCAATCCTCAATCTTCAATCCTCAATACTCAATCTTCAATCCTCAATCCTCAATCCTCAATCCTCAATCCTCATTCTCCAATCCTCAATACCAAAACCTCAATCTTCAATCCTCAACCCTCAATCCTCAATTCTCAAACCTCAATCCTCAATCCTCACACCTCAAACATCAATACTCAACCCTCAATCCTCAACCCTCAGCCCGCATCCTCCATCCTCAATACTCGATCCTCAATCCTCAATACTCGATCCTCAATCCTCAATCTTCAATCCTCAATACTCAATCTTCAATCCTCAATCCTCAATCCTCAAACCTCAGTCCTCAATACTCAGTCATGAATACTCAATCTTCAATACTCAATCCTCAATCCTCAATCCTCAATCCTCAATCCTCAATCCTCAATCCTCATTCTTCAATCCTCAACACCCAATCCTCAATCTTCAATCCTCAATCCTCAATCCTCAATCCTCAATTCTCAATCCTCAATCCTCAATCCTCAGACCTCAAACATCAATACTAAACCCTCAGTCCTCGTCCTCAATCCACAACCCTCAATCCTCGATCCTCAGTCTTCAATCGTCAATATTCAATCTTCAATCCTCAATCCTCAATCCTCAATACTCAATCCTCTATACTCAATGTTCAATCCTCAATACCCAATCCTCAACCTTCAATCCTCAATCCTCAATCCTCAATCCTTAATCCTCAATCCTCAATCCTCAGTCCTCAAACCTCAATCCTGAATCCTCAATCCTGAATCCTCAATCTTCAGCCCTCAGTCCTCAACAATCAGTTGTCAATCCTCAATCCTCAGTAGAATATCCTCAATTCACAGGTCTCAATACTCAATACTCAACCTGCAATCTTCAAATCTCTATCCACAAACATCAATTCTCATCACTCAACCCTCAACACTCAGTCCCCAATCCTCAATCTTCAATCCTCAATCCTCAACCCTCAGCCCTCATCCTCAATCCTCAATCCTCAATCTTCAATCCTCAATCCTCAAGCCTTAATAATCAATCCTCAATCCTCAGTCCTCAAACCTCAATCCTGAATCGTCAATCCTGAATCCTCAATCTTCAGACATCAGACCTCAACTGTCAGACGTCAATCCACAATCCTCGATAGAATATCATCAATTCACAGTTTTCAATACTCAATACTCAATCTGCAATCTTCAGACCTCTATCCCCAAACATCAATTCTCATCACTCAACCCTCAACACTCAGTCCCCAATCCTCAATCTTCAATCCTCAATCCTCAATCCGCAATCCTCAATCCTCAATGTTCAATCCACAATACTCAATCTTCAATCCTCAATCCTCAATCCTCAATCCTCAATCCTTAATCCTCAACCCTCAATCCTCAATACTCAACCATCAATCCTCAATTCTCAATACTCAATAGAATATCCTGAATTCTCAGGATTCAATACTCAAACCTCAATCCTCAACCCTCAGCTCTCATCCTCCATCCTCAATCCTCAATCCTCAATCCTCAATCTTCAATCCTCAATACTCAATCTTCAATTCTCAATCCTCAATCCTCAATCCTCATAACTCAATCCTCAGTCATGAATACTCAATCTTCAATACTCAATCCTCAATCCTCAATCCTCAATCCTCAAACCTCAATCCTCAATCCTCAATCATCATTCCCCAAACCTCAATACTCAATCCTCAATCCTCAATCTTCAATCCTCAATATTTAATCTTCAATCCTGAATCCTCAATCCTCAATCCTCAATCCTCAATCCTCAATCTTCAATCCTCAATACCAAAACCTCAATCTTCAATCCTCAATCCTCAATCCTCAATCCTCATTCTCCAATCCTCAATACCAAAACCTCAATCTTCAATCCTCAATCCTCAATCCTCAATTCTCAAACCTCAATCCTCAATCCTCACACCTCAAACATCAATACTCAACCCTCAATCCTCAACCCTCAGCCCGCATCCTCCATCCTCAATACTCGATCCTCAATCCTCAATACTCGATCCTCAATCCTCAATCTTCAATCCTCAATACTCAATCTTCAATCCTCAATCCTCAATCCTCAAACCTCAGTCCTCAATACTCAGTCATGAATACTCAATCTTCAATACTCAATCCTCAATCCTCAATCCTCAATCCTCAATCCTCAATCCTCAATCCTCATTCTTCAATCCTCAACACCCAATCCTCAATCTTCAATCCTCAATCCTCAATCCTCAATCCTCAATTCTCAATCCTCAATCCTCAATCCTCAGACCTCAAACATCAATACTAAACCCTCAGTCCTCGTCCTCAATCCACAACCCTCAATCCTCGATCCTCAGTCTTCAATCGTCAATATTCAATCTTCAATCCTCAATCCTCAATCCTCAATACTCAATCCTCTATACTCAATGTTCAATCCTCAATACCCAATCCTCAACCTTCAATCCTCAATCCTCAATCCTCAATCCTTAATCCTCAATCCTCAATCCTCAGTCCTCAAACCTCAATCCTGAATCCTCAATCCTGAATCCTCAATCTTCAGCCCTCAGTCCTCAACAATCAGTTGTCAATCCTCAATCCTCAGTAGAATATCCTCAATTCACAGGTCTCAATACTCAATACTCAACCTGCAATCTTCAAATCTCTATCCACAAACATCAATTCTCATCACTCAACCCTCAACACTCAGTCCCCAATCCTCAATCTTCAATCCTCAATCCTCAATCCACAGTTCTCAATCCTCAATCTTCAATCCTCAATACTCAATCTTCAATTCTAAATCCTCAATCCTCGGTCCTCAATCCTCAATCGTCAATCTCCAATCATGAATACTCAACCTTCAATCCTCAATCCTCAGTTCTCAAAACTCAATCCTCAATCCTCAATGTTCAATCCTCAATACCCAATGCTCAATCTTCAATCCACAATCCTCAATTCTCAATCCTCAATCCTCAATCCTCAATCGTCAGTCCTCAAACCTCAATCCTGAATCCTCAATACTGAATCCTCAATCTTCAGCCCTCAGTCCTCAACAATCAGTTTTCAATCCTCAATCCTCAATATAATATCCTCAATTCACAGGTCTCAATACTCAATACTCAACCTGCAATCTTCAAATCTCTATCCACAAACATCAATTCTCATCACTCAACCCTCAACACTCAGTCCCCAAACCTCAATCTTCAAACCTCAATCCTCAATCCACAATTCTCAATCCTCAATCTTCAAGTCTCAATACTCAATCTTCAATCCTCAATCCTCAATCCTCGGTCCTCAATCCTCAATCCTCAATCTCCAATCCTGAATACTCAACCTTCAATCCTGAATCGTCAATCCTCAATCCTCAATCCTCAATCCTCATTCTTCAATCCTCAATACCCAATCCACGATTTTCAATCCTCAATCCTCAATCCTCAATTCTCAACCCTCAATCCTCAATCCTCAATCCTCAATCCTCGATCGTCAGTCTTCAATCCTCAATACTCAATATTCAATCCTCAATCCTCAATCCTCAATCCTCAATCCTCAAACCTCAATCTTCAATCCTCAATACTCAGTCTACAATCTTCTATCCTCAATCCTCATTCCTAAATCCTCATTCTTCAATCCTCAATACCCAATCCTCCATCTTCAATCCTCAATCCTCAATCCGCAACTATCAATCTTCAATCCTCAATCCTCAGACCACAAACATCAATATTCAACCCTCAGTCCTCGTCCTCAATCCAAAAACCTCAATCCTAAAACCTCAATCTTCAATCATCAATACTCAATCGTCAATCCTCAATCTTCAATCCTCAATCCTCAATCCTCAATCCTCAATCTTCAATCCTCAATACTCAATCTTCTATCCTCAATCCTCAATCCTCAATTCTCAATCCTCATTCTTCAATCCTCAACACCCAATCCTCAATCTTCAGTCCTCAATCGTCAATCCTCAATCCTCAATTCTCAATCCTGAATCCTCAATCCTCAGACCTCAAACATCAATACTAAACCCTCTGTCCTCGTCCTCAATCCACAACCCTCAATCCTCGATCCTCAATATTCAATCATCAATATTCAATCTTCAATCCTCAATCCCCAATCCTCAATACTCAATCCTCAATCCTCAATGTTCAATCCTCAATACCCAATCCTCAATCTTCAATCCTCAATCCTCAATCCTCAACACTCAGTCCCCAATCCTCAATCTTCAATCCTCAATCCTCAATCCTCAATCCTCAATCCTCAATCCTCGTTCTTCAATCCTCAATACCCAATCCTCAATCTTCAATCCTCAATCCTCAATCCTCAGTTCTCAACCCTCGATCCTCAGTCCTCAGTCCTCAAACCTCAATTCTGAATCCTCAATCGTGCATCCTCAATCTTCAGCCCTCAGTCCTCAACAATCAGTTGTCAATCCTCAATTCCCAATAGAATATCCTCAATTCACAGATTTCAATACTCAATACTCAATCTGCAATCTTCAAATCTCTATCCACAAACATCAATTCTCATCACTCAACCCTGAACGCTCTATCCTCAATGTTCAATCCTCAATCCTCACTTCTCAATCTTCAATCCTCAATACTGAATCTTCAATCCTCAATCCTCAATCCTCAATCCTCACTCCTCAATCCACCATCCTCAATCCTCAATCATCAATCCTCAATCCTCATTCTTCAATCCTCAATACTCAATCCTCAATCTTCAATCCTCAATCCTCAAACCTCAATCCTCAATCCTCAATCCTCAATCCTCAATCCTCATTCTTCAATCCTCAATACCCAATCCTCAATCTTCAATCCTCAATCCTCAATCCTCAATCCTCAATGCTCAATCCTCAATCGTCAATACTCAATCCCCAATCCTCAATCTTCAATCCTCAATCCTCAATCCTCAACCCTCAATCCTCAATCCTCAATCCTCAATCCTCAATCGTCAGTCTTCAATCCTCAAACTTCAATCCTCAATACTCAGTCTACAATCTTCAATCCTCAATCCTCAATCCTAAATCCTCATTCTTCAATCCTCAAAACCCAATCCTCAATCTTCAATCCTCATCCTTCAATCGTCAATTCCCAATCCTCAATCTTCACTCCTCAATCCTCAATCCTCAATTCTTAATCCTCAATCCTTAGTCCTCAGCCCTCAAACCTCAATCCTCAACCCTCAGCCCTCATCCTCAATCCTCAACCCTCAATCCTCAATCCTCAATCTTTAATCCTCAAGACTCAATCTTCAATAATCAATCCTCAATCCTCAATACTCAATCCTCAATCCTCAATCTTCAATCCTCAATCTTTAACCCTCAATCCTCAATCCTCAATCCTAAATCCTCAATCCTCAACCTTCAAACCTCAATACTCAATCTTCAATCCTCAATCCTCAATCCTCAATCCTCAATCCTCAATCCTCAATCTTCAATCCTCAACACTCAATCTTCAATCCTCAATCCTCAAACCTCAATCCTCAATCGTCATTCTTCAATCCTCAACACCCAATCCTCAATCTTCAATCCTCAATCCTCAGTCCTCAATTCTCAATCCTCAATCCTCAATCCTCAGACCTCAAACATCAATACTCAACCCTCAGTCCTCGTACTCAATTCTCAATTCTCAATACGCAATCCTCAATACTCAATCTTCAAACCTCAATAATCAATCTCCAATCCTAGATCCACAATCCCCAATCCTCAATCCTTAATCCTCAATCTTCAATCCTCAATCCCCAGTCCTCAATCTTCAATCCTCAATGCTCAATCATCAATCCTCAATCCTCAGTCCTCAATCCTGAATCCTCAATCCTCAAACCTCAATCCTCAACCTTCAGTCCTCGTCCTCAATCCTAAACCCTCAATCCTCAATCCTCTATCTTCAATCCTCAATACTCAGTATTCAATCCTCAATCCTCAATCCTCAATCCTCAATCTTCAATCCTCAATCCTCAATCCTCAATCCTCAATCCTCAATCCTCATTCCTCAATCCTCAATACCCAATCCTCAATCTTCAATCCTCAATCCTCAATCCTCAATTCTCAATCCTCAATCCTCAGTCCTCAGTCCTCAAACCTCAATCCTCAATCCTCAATCCTCAAACCTCAATCCTGGGTACTCAAACCTCAATACCCAATCTTCTATACTCAATACTCAACCTTCCATCCTCAATCCTCAATACTCAATCCTCAATCCTCAATCCTTAATCCTCAGACCCCAATCCTCAATATTCAATCCTCAATCCTCAATCCTCAATCCTCAAACCTCAATCCTCAATCCTCAACCCTCAGTAATCAACACTCGATCCTCAATCCTCAATCTTCAATCCTCAACACTCAATCCTCAATTCTCAATCCTCAATTCTCTATCCTCAATCCTCAATCCTCAATCCTCAATCCTCAATCCACAATCCCCAATTGTCAATCCTCAATCCTCAACCATCAATCCTCAATCCTCAATCCCCAATCCTCAATCCTCAATCGTCAATCCTCAACCCTCAACCTTCAATCCTCAACCACCAATCGTCAATCCTCAATCCTCAATCGTCAATCCACAAACCTCAACCTTCAATCCTCAATACTCAATCCTCAATATTCAATCCTCAATAGAATAACCTCAATTCTCAGTTTTCAATACTCAGTCCTCAATCTTCAATCGACAGTCCACAATCTTCAATTTTCAACGCTCAATCCTCAATCCCCTGTCCACGACACTCAATCTTCAATCCTCAATCCTCAATAGTCAATCCTCAGTCCTCAACCTACAATCCTCAATCGTCAATCCTCAATCCTCAACCATCAATCCTCTATCCCCAATACTCAATCTTCAATCCTCAGTCCCCAATCCTCAATATTCAATCCTCAATCCTCAATCTTCTATCCTCAATCCTCAATCCTCAATCCGCACTCCTCAATCCTCAATCGTCAATCCACAATCCTCAACCATTAATACTCAATCCTCTATCCTCAACCCTCATTCCTCAGTCCTCAACACTCAATCTTCAGTCCTCAATCCCCAATCTACAATCCTCAATTATCAATCCTAAATCCTCAATCTTCAACCTCAATCCTCAATCTTGAAACATGAATACACAATTCTTAATCTTCAATCCTCAAACCTCAATCGTCAACCCTCAATCCTCAACCCTGAGTCCACAATCCTCAATAACCATTCTTCAATCCCTTATCCGCAATCCTCAATCCTCAATCCACAATCCTCAATCCTCAATCCTCCGTCCACAAACCTCAATCCTCAATCCTCAACCATCAATCCTCAATCCTCAATCCTCAACACTCAGTCCTCAATCCTCAGTCCTCAATCCTCAATCCTCAATCCCCAATCTTCTATCATCAATCATCAATCCTCAATTTTCAATCCTCAACCCTCAATCCTCAAACCTCAATCGTCAACACTCAGTAATCAACCCTCAATCCTCAATTCTCAATCCTCAATGTTCAGTCCTCAATCCTCAATCCTCAATCCTCAATCCTCAGTCCTCAGTTCTCAGTCCTCAAACCTCAATCCTCAACCCTCAGACCTCATCCTCATTCCTCAATTCTCAATCCTCAATCCTCAGTCCTCAGTCCTCAAAGTTCTATCCTCAAACCTCAGCCCTCTTCGTCAATCCTCAATCCACAATGCTCAATCCTCAGCCTTCAATCCTCAATACTCAATCTTCAATCCTCAATCCTCAGTCCTCAAACCTCAATTCTGAATCCTCTGTCCTGAATCCTCAACCTTCAGCCCTCAGTCCTCAATAATCAGTTGTCAATCCTCAATCCTCAATAGACTATCGTCAATTCTCAGTTTTCAATACTCAATACTCAATCTGCAATCTTCAAATCGCTATCCACAAACATCAATTCTGAATCCTCAATCCTCAATCTTCAATCCTCAATATTTAATCTTCAATCCTCAATTCTCAAACTTCAATCCTCAATACTGAATCTTCAATCCTCAATACTCGATCCTCAATCCTCAATCTTCAATCCTCAATACTCAATCTTCAATCCTCAATCCTCAATCCTCAAACCTCAGTCCTCAATACTCAGTCATGAATACTCAATCTTCAATACTCAATCCTCAATCCTCAATCCTCAATCCTCAATCCTCAATCCCCAATCATCATTCCCCAAACCTCAATCCTCAATCCCCAATCCTCAATCCTCATACCCCAAACTTCAATCCTCAATCCTCAATCCTCAATCTTCAATCCTCAATATTTAATCTTCAATCCTCAATCCTCATTCTTCAATCCTCAATACCAAAACCTCAATCTTCAATCCTCAATCCTCAATCCTCTATTCTCAATCCTCAACCCTCAATCCTCAGACCTCAAACATCAATACCCAACCCTCAGTCCTCGTCCTCAATCCACAACCCTCAATCATCAATCCTCAATCTTCAGCCATCAATATTCAATCTTCAATCCTCAATCCTCAGTCCTCAATCCTCAATCTTCAATCCTCAATCCTCAGTCCTCAATCCTCAATCCTCAATTCTCAATCGTCAATCCTCAATACTCAATCTTCAATTCTAAATCCTCAATCCTCGGTCCTCAATCCTCAATCGTCAATCTCCAATCATGAATACTCAACCTTCAATCCTCAATCCTCAGTTCTCAAAACTCAATCCTCAATCCTCAATGTTCAATCCTCAATACCCAATGCTCAATCTTCAATCCTCAATCCTCAATTCTCAATCCTCAATCCTCAATCCTCAATCGTCAGTCCTCAAACCTCAATCCTGAATCCTCAATACTGAATCCTCAATCTTCAGCCCTCAGTCCTCAACAATCAGTTGTCAATCCTCAATCCTCAATATAATATCCTCAATTCACAGGTCTCAATACTCAATACTCAACCTGCAATCTTCAAATCTCTATCCACAAACATCAATTCTCATCACTCAACCCTCAACACTCAGTCCCCAAACCTCAATCTTCAAACCTCAATCCTCAATCCACAATTCTCAATCCTCAATCTTCAAGTCTCAATACTCAATCTTCAATCCTCAATCCTCAATCCTCGGTCCTCAATCCTCAATCGTCAATCTCCAATCCTGAATACTCAACCTTCAATCCTGAATCGTCAATCCTCAATCCTCAATCCTCAATCCTCATTCTTCAATCCTCAATACCCAATCCACGATTTTCAATCCTCAATCCTCAATCCTCAATTCTCAACCCTCAATCCTCAATCCTCAATCCTCAATCCTCGATCGTCAGTCTTCAATCCTCAATACTCAATATTCAATCCTCAATCCTCAATCCTCAATCCTCAATCCTCAAACCTCAATCTTCAATCCTCAATACTCAGTCTACAATCTTCTATCCTCAATCCTCATTCCTAAATCCTCATTCTTCAATCCTCAATACCCAATCCTCCATCTTCAATCCTCAATCCTCAATCCGCAATTATCAATCTTCAATCCTCAATCCTCAGACCACAAACATCAATATTCAACCCTCAGTCCTCGTCCTCAATCCAAAAACCTCAATCCTAAAACCTCAATCTTCAATCATCAATACTCAATCGTCAATCCTCAATCTTCAATCCTCAATCCTCAATCCTCAATCCTCAATCTTCAATCCTCAATACTCAATCTTCTATCCTCAATCCTCAATCCTCAATTCTCAATCCTCATTCTTCAATCCTCAACACCCAATCCTCAATCTTCAGTCCTCAATCGTCAATCCTCAATCCTCAATTCTCAATCCTGAATCCTCAATCCTCAGACCTCAAACATCAATACTAAACCCTCTGTCCTCGTCCTCAATCCACAACCCTCAATCCTCGATCCTCAATATTCAATCATCAATATTCAATCTTCAATCCTCAATCCCCAATCCTCAATACTCAATCCTCAATCCTCAATGTTCAATCCTCAATACCCAATCCTCAATCTTCAATCCTCAATCCTCAATCCTCAACACTCAGTCCCCAATCCTCAATCTTCAATCCTCAATCCTCAATCCTCAATCCTCAATCCTCAATCCTCGTTCTTCAATCCTCAATACCCAATCCTCAATCTTCAATCCTCAATCCTCAATCCTCAGTTCTCAACCCTCGATCCTCAGTCCTCAGTCCTCAAACCTCAATTCTGAATCCTCAATCGTGCATCCTCAATCTTCAGCCCTCAGTCCTCAACAATCAGTTGTCAATCCTCAATTCCCAATAGAATATCCTCAATTCACAGATTTCAATACTCAATACTCAATCTGCAATCTTCAAATCTCTATCCACAAACATCAATTCTCATCACTCAACCCTGAACGCTCTATCCTCAATGTTCAATCCTCAATCCTCACTTCTCAATCTTCAATCCTCAATACTGAATCTTCAATCCTCAATCCTCAATCCTCAATCCTCACTCCTCAATCCACAATCCTCAATCCTCAATCATCAATCCTCAATCCTCATTCTTCAATCCTCAATACTCAATCCTCAATCTTCAATCCTCAATCCTCAAACCTCAATCCTCAATCCTCAATCCTCAATCCTCAATCCTCATTCTTCAATCCTCAATACCCAATCCTCAATCTTCAATCCTCAATCCTCAATCCTCAATCCTCAATGCTCAATCCTCAATCGTCAATACTCAATCCCCAATCCTCAATCTTCAATCCTCAATCCTCAATCCTCAACCCTCAATCCTCAATCCTCAATCCTCAATCCTCAATCGTCAGTCTTCAATCCTCAAACTTCAATCCTCAATACTCAGTCTACAATCTTCAATCCTCAATCCTCAATCCTAAATCCTCATTCTTCAATCCTCAAAACCCAATCCTCAATCTTCAATCCTCATCCTTCAATCGTCAAATCCCAATCCTCAATCTTCACTCCTCAATCCTCAATCCTCAATTCTTAATCCTCAATCCTTAGTCCTCAGCCCTCAAACCTCAATCCTCAACCCTCAGCCCTCATCCTCAATCCTCAACCCTCAATCCTCAATCCTCAATCTTTAATCCTCAAGACTCAATCTTCAATAATCAATCCTCAATCCTCAATACTCAATCCTCAATCCTCAATCTTCAATCCTCAATCTTTAACCCTCAATCCTCAATCCTCAATCCTAAATCCTCAATCCTCAACCTTCAAACCTCAATACTCAATCTTCAATCCTCAATCCTCAATCCTCAATCCTCAATCCTCAATCCTCAATCTTCAATCCTCAACACTCAATCTTCAATCCTCAATCCTCAAACCTCAATCCTCAATCGTCATTCTTCAATCCTCAACACCCAATCCTCAATCTTCAATCCTCAATCCTCAGTCCTCAATTCTCAATCCTCAATCCTCAATCCTCAGACCTCAAACATCAATACTCAACCCTCAGTCCTCGTACTCAATTCTCAATTCTCAATACTCAATCCTCAATACTCAATCTTCAAACCTCAATAATCAATCTCCAATCCTAGATCCACAATCCCCAATCCTCAATCCTTAATCCTCAATCTTCAATCCTCAATCCCCAGTCCTCAATCTTCAATCCTCAATGCTCAATCATCAATCCTCAATCCTCAGTCCTCAATCCTGAATCCTCAATCCTCAAACCTCAATCCTCAACCTTCAGTCCTCGTCCTCAATCCTAAACCCTCAATCCTCAATCCTCTATCTTCAATCCTCAATACTCAGTATTCAATCCTCAATCCTCAATCCTCAATCCTCAATCTTCAATCCTCAATCCTCAATCCTCAATCCTCAATCCTCAATCCTCATTCCTCAATCCTCAATACCCAATCCTCAATCTTCAATCCTCAATCCTCAATCCTCAATTCTCAATCCTCAATCCTCAGTCCTCAGTCCTCAAACCTCAATCCTCAATCCTCAATCCTCAAACCTCAATCCTGGGTACTCAAACCTCAATACACAATCTTCTATACTCAATACTCAACCTTCCATCCTCAATCCACAATCCCCAATTGTCAATCCTCAATCCTCAACCATCAATCCTCAATCCTCAATCCCCAATCCTCAATCCTCAATCGTCAATCCTCAACCCTCAACCTTCAATCCTCAACCACCAATCGTCAATCCTCAATCCTCAATCGTCAATCCACAAACCTCAACCTTCAATCCTCAATACTCAATCCTCAATATTCAATCCTCAATAGAATAACCTCAATTCTCAGTTTTCAATACTCAGTCCTCAATCTTCAATCGACAGTCCACAATCTTCAATTTTCAACGCTCAATCCTCAATCCCCTGTCCACGACACTCAATCTTCAATCCTCAATCCTCAATAGTCAATCCTCAGTCCTCAACCTACAATCCTCAATCGTCAATCCTCAATCCTCAACCATCAATCCTCTATCCCCAATACTCAATCTTCAATCCTCAGTCCCCAATCCTCAATATTCAATCCTCAATCCTCAATCTTCTATCCTCAATCCTCAATCCTCAATCCGCACTCCTCAATCCTCAATCGTCAATCCACAATCCTCAACCATTAATACTCAATCCTCTATCCTCAACCCTCATTCCTCAGTCCTCAACACTCAATCTTCAGTCCTCAATCCCCAATCTACAATCCTCAATTATCAATCCTAAATCCTCAATCTTCAACCTCAATCCTCAATCTTGAAACATGAATACACAATTCTTAATCTTCAATCCTCAAACCTCAATCGTCAACCCTCAATCCTCAACCCTGAGTCCACAATCCTCAATAACCATTCTTCAATCCCTTATCCGCAATCCTCAATCCTCAATCCACAATCCTCAATCCTCAATCCTCCGTCCACAAACCTCAATCCTCAATCCTCAACCATCAATCCTCAATCCTCAATCCTCAACACTCAGTCCTCAATCCTCAGTCCTCAATCCTCAATCCTCAATCCCCAATCTTCTATCATCAATCATCAATCCTCAATTTTCAATCCTCAACCCTCAATCCTCAAACCTCAATCGTCAACACTCAGTAATCAACCCTCAATCCTCAATTCTCAATCCTCAATGTTCAGTCCTCAATCCTCAATCCTCAATCCTCAATCCTCAGTCCTCAGTTCTCAGTCCTCAAACCTCAATCCTCAACCCTCAGACCTCATCCTCATTCCTCAATTCTCAATCCTCAATCCTCAGTCCTCAGTCCTCAAAGTTCTATCCTCAAACCTCAGCCCTCTTCGTCAATCCTCAATCCACAATGCTCAATCCTCAGCCTTCAATCCTCAATACTCAATCTTCAATCCTCAATCCTCAGTCCTCAAACCTCAATTCTGAATCCTCAGTCCTGAATCCTCAACCTTCAGCCCTCAGTCCTCAATAATCAGTTGTCAATCCTCAATCCTCAATAGACTATCGTCAATTCTCAGTTTTCAATACTCAATACTCAATCTGCAATCTTCAAATCGCTATCCACAAACATCAATTCTGAATCCTCAATCCTCAATCTTCAATCCTCAATATTTAATCTTCAATCCTCAATTCTCAAACTTCAATCCTCAATACTGAATCTTCAATCCTCAATACTCGATCCTCAATCCTCAATCTTCAATCCTCAATACTCAATCTTCAATCCTCAATCCTCAATCCTCAAACCTCAGTCCTCAATACTCAGTCATGAATACTCAATCTTCAATACTCAATCCTCAATCCTCAATCCTCAATCCTCAATCCTCAATCCCCAATCATCATTCCCCAAACCTCAATCCTCAATCCCCAATCCTCAATCCTCATACCCCAAACCTCAATCCTCAATCCTCAATCCTCAATCTTCAATCCTCAATATTTAATCTTCAATCCTCAATCCTCATTCTTCAATCCTCAATACCAAAACCTCAATCTTCAATCCTCAATCCTCAATCCTCTATTCTCAATCCTCAACCCTCAATCCTCAGACCTCAAACATCAATACCCAACCCTCAGTCCTCGTCCTCAATCCACAACCCTCAATCATCAATCCTCAATCTTCAGCCATCAATATTCAATCTTCAATCCTCAATCCTCAGTCCTCAATCCTCAATCTTCAATCCTCAATCCTCAGTCCTCAATCCTCAATCCTCAATTCTCAATCGTCAATCCTCAATACCCAATCCTCAATTTTCAATCCTCAATCCTCAATCATCAATCCTCTATCTTCAATACTCAATCCTCAATCCCCAATCCTCAATCCTCAATACTCAACCATCAATCCTCAATTCTCAATACTCAATAGAATATCCTGAATTCTCAGGATTCAATACTCAAACCTCAATCCTCAACCCTCAGCTCTCATCCTCCATCCTCAATCCTCAATCCTCAATCCTCAATCTTCAATCCTCAATACTCAATCTTCAATTCTCAATCCTCAATCCTCAATCCTCAATACTCAATCCTCAGTCATGAATACTCAATCTTCAATACTCAATCATCAATCCTCAATCCTCAATCCTCAATCCTAAATCCTCAATCCTAATTCCCCAAACGTCTATCCTTAACCCTCAGTCCTCATCCTCAATACTCAATACACAATCGTCAATCCTCACTCCTCAATCATCAATCCTCAATCTTCAATACTCAATCCTCAATCCTCAATCCTCAATCCTCAATCCTCAATCCTCAAACCTCAGTCCTCAATCCTCAGTCATGAGTACTCAATTTTCAATACTCAATCCTCAATCCTCAATCCTCAATCCTCAAACCTCAATCCTCAATCCTCAATCATCATTCCCCAAACCTCAATACTCAATCCTCAATCCTCAATCTTCAATCCTCAATATTTAATCTTCAATCCTGAATCCTCAATCCTCAATCCTCAATCCTCAATCCTCAATCTTCAATCCTTTAATACTCAATCTTCAATCCTCAATCCTCAATCCTCAATCCTCAATCCTCATTCTCCAATCCTCAATACCAAAACCTCAATCTTCAATCCTCAATCCTCAATCCTCAATTCTCAAACCTCAATCCTCAATCCTCACACCTCAAACATCAATACTCAACCCTCAATCCTCAATACTCGATCCTCAATCCTCAATCTTCAATCCTCAATACTCAATCTTCAATCCTCAATCCTCAATCCTCAAACCTCAGTCCTCAATACTCAGACATGAATACTCAATCTTCAATACTCAATCCTCAATCCTCAATCCTCAATCCTCAATCCTCAATCCTCAATCCTCATTCGTCAATAATCAATACCCAATCCTCAATCTTCAATCCTCAATCCTCAATCCTCAATTCTCAATCCTCAATCCTCAATCCTCAGACCTCAAACAGCAATACTCAACCCTCAGTCCTCGTCCTCAATACACAACCATCAATACTCAATCGTCAATCTTCAATCTTCAATATTCAATCTTCAGTCCTCAATCCTCAATCCTCGATCCTCAATCCTAAATCCTCAATATTCCAACAGCAATACCCAATCCTCAATCTTCAATCCGCAATCCTCAATCATCAATCCTCAATCCTCAATCCTCAATCCTCAATCCTCAGACCTCTAACCTCAAACCTGAATCCCCAATCCTGAATCCTCAATCTTCAGACCTCAGTCCTCAACAATCAGTTGTCAATTCACAATCCTCAATAGAAGATCATCAATTCACAGCTTTCAATACACAATACTCAATCTGCAATCTTCAAATCTCTATCCACAAACATCAATTCTCATCATTCAACCCTCAACACTCAGTCCCCAATCCTCAATCTTCAATCCTCAATCCTCAAACCGCAATCCTCAATACTCACCCTTCAATCCTCAATACTCAATCATCAATCCTCAATCTTCAATCCTCAATCCTCAATCCTCAATCCTCAATCATCAATCTTCAGTCCTCAATACTCAATCTTCAAACCTCAATCCTCAATCCTCAATCCTCAATCCTCAATCCTCAACAGACAACCTTCAATCCTCAATACTCAATCTTCAATCCTCAATCCTCAATCCTCAATCCTCAATCCTCATTCTTCAATCCTCAATACCCAATCCTCAATCTTCAATCCTCAATCCTCAATCCTCAATCCTCAGTCCTCAATCCTCAATCATCAATCCTCAATATTTAATCTTCAATCCTCAATCCTCATTCTTCAATCCTCGATACCACAACCTCAATCTTCAATCCTCAATCCTCAATCCTCAATTCTCAATCCTCAACCCTCAATCCTCAGACCTCAAACATCAATACCCAACCCTCAGTCCTCGTCCTCAATCCACAACCCTCAATCATCAATCCTCAATCTTCAG
The DNA here is from genome assembly GCF_051401765.1 of Calliopsis andreniformis. Taxonomy (NCBI): domain Eukaryota; kingdom Metazoa; phylum Arthropoda; class Insecta; order Hymenoptera; family Andrenidae; genus Calliopsis; species Calliopsis andreniformis. The sequence goes on from NW_027480440.1 coordinate 3,905,069, forward strand.
CCATCAATATTCAATCTTCAATCCTCAATCCTCAGTCCTCAATTCTCAATCTTCAATCCTCAATCCTCAGTCCTCAATCCTCAATCCTCAATTCTCAATCGTCAATCCTCAATACCCAATACTCAATTTTCAATCCTCAATCCTCAATCATCAATCCTCTATCTTCAATACTCAATCCTCAATCCCCAATCCTCAATCCTCAATACTCAACCATCAATCCTCAATTCTCAATACTCAATAGAATATCCTGAATTCTCAGGATTCAATACTCAAACCTCAATCCTCAACCCTCAGCTCTCATCCTCCATCCTCAATCCTCAATCCTCAATCCTCAATCTTCAATCCTCAATACTCAATCTTCAATTCTCAATCCTCAATCCTCAATCCTCATAACTCAATCCTCAGTCATGAATACTCAATCTTCAATACTCAATCATCAATCCTCAATCCTCAATCCTCAATCCTAAATCCTCAATCCTAATTCCCCAAACCTCTATCCTTCACCCTCAGTCCTCATCCTCAATTCTCAATACACAATCGTCAATCCTCACTCCTCAATCATCAATCCTCAATCTTCAATACTCAATCCTCAATCCTCAATCCTCAATCCTCAATCCTCAATCCTCAAACCTCAGTCCTCAATCCTCAGTCATGAGTACTCAATCTTCAATACTCAATCCTCAATCCTCAATCCTCAATCCTCAAACCTCAGTCCTCAATCCTCAATCATCATTCCCCAAACCTCAATACTCAATCCTCAATCCTCAATCTTCAATCCTCAATATTTAATCTTCAATCCTGAATCCTCAATCCTCAATCCTCAATCCTCAATCCTCAATCCTCAATCCTCAATCTTCAATCCTCAATACTCAATCTTCAATTCTCAATCCTCAATCCTCAATCCTCAATCCTCATTCTCCAATCCTCAATACCAAAACCTCAATCTTCAATCCTCAATCCTCAATCCTCAATTCTCAAACCTCAATCCTCAATCCTCACACCTCAAACATCAATACTCAACCCTCAATCCTCAACCCTCAGCCCGCATCCTCCATCCTCAATACTCGATCCTCAATCCTCAATACTCGATCCTCAATCCTCAATCTTCAGTCCTCAATACTCAATCTTCAATCCTCAATCCTCAATCCTCAAACCTCAGTCCTCAATACTCAGTCATGAATACTCAATCTTCAATACTCAATCCTCAATCCTCAATCCTCAATCCTCATTCGTCAATAATCAATACCCAATCCTCAATCTTCAATCCTCAATCCTCAATCCTCAACTCTCAATCCTCAATCCTCAATCCTCAGACCTCAAACAGCAATACTCAACCCTCAGTCCTCGTCCTCAATACACAACCATCAATACTCAATCGTCAAACTTCAATCTTCAATATTCAATCTTCAGTGCTCAATCCTCAATCCTCGATCCTCAATCCTAAATCCTCAATATTCAAACAGCAATACCCAATCCTCAATCTTCAATCCGCAATCCTCAATCATCAATCCTCAATCCTCAATACTCAATCCTCAATCCTCAGACCTCAAACCTCAAACCTGAATCCCCAATCCTGAAACCTCAATCTTCAGACCTCAGTCCTCAACAATCAGTTGTCAATTCACAATCCTCAATAGAAGATCATCAATTCACAGCTTTCAATACACAATACTCAATCTGCAATCTTCAAATCTCTATCCACAAACATCAATTCTCATCATTCAACCCTCAACACTCAGTCCCCAATCCTCAATCTTCAATCCTCAATCCTCAAACCGCAATCCTCAATACTCAACCTTCAATCCTCAATACTCAATCATCAATCCTCAATCTTCAATCCTCAGTCCTCAGTCCTCAAACCTCAATTCTGAACCCTCAATCCTGAATCCTCAATCTTCAGCCCTCAGTCCACAACAATCTGTTGTTAATCCTCAGTCCTCAATAGAATATCCTCAATTCACAGTTTTCATTACTCAATACTCAATCTGCAATCTTCAAATCTCTATCCACAAACATCAATTCTCATCACTCAACCCTCAACACTCAGTCCCCAATCCTCAATATTCAATCCTCAATTCTCAATCTTCAATCCTACAATCCTCAACCTTCAATCCTCAATACTCAGTCTTCAATGCTCAATCCTCAATCCTCAATCCTCAATCCTCAATATTCAACACACAACCCTCAACCATCAATCCTCAATACTCAACCATCAATCCTCAGTTCTCAATACTCAATAGAATGTCCTGAATTCTCATGATTCAATACTCAATCATCAATATTCAATAATCAAATCTCAATCCTCAAACATCAATACTCAACACTGAATCCTCAATACTCAGTCCTCTCTCTTCAATCCTCCATCCTCAATCCTCAATCCTCAAGCGTCAATCCTCAATACTCAATACTCAGCCCTCAATTCTCAGTCCTCAAACCTCAATCCGGAATCCTCAATCCTGAATCCTCAATCCTCAATCCTCAATCCCCAATCTTCAATCCTCAATACTCAATCACCAATCGTCAATCCTCAATCCTCAATCCTCAATCATCAATCCTCAATCATCAATCCTCAATCTTCAATACTCAATCCTCAATCCTCAATCCTCAATCCTCAATACTCAACCATCAATCCTCAATTCCCAATACTCAATAGAGTATCCTGAATTCTCAGGATTCTATACTCAAACCTCAATCCTCAACCCTCAGTAATCAACCCTCAATCCTCAATTCTCAATCCTCAATCTTCAGTCCTCAATCCTCAATCCTCAATCCTCAATCCTCAATCCTCAGTTTTCAGTCCTCAAACCTCAATCCTCAACCCTCAGACCTCATCCTCATTCCTCAATTCTCAATCCTCAATCCTCAGTCCTCAGTCCTCAAAGTTCTATCCTCAAACCTCAGCCCTCTTCGTCAATCCTCAATCCTCAATACTCAATACTCAGCCTTCAATCCTCAATACTCAATCTTCAATCCTCAATCCTCAGTCCTCAAACCTCAATCCTCAATACTCAACCATCATTAATTCTAAATACTCAATAGAATATCCTGAATTCTCAGGATGCAATACTCAAACATCAGTCCTCAACCCTCAGCCCGCATCCTCCATCCTCAATACTCGATCCTCAATCCTCAATCTTCAATCCTCAATACTCAATCTTCAATCCTCAATGCTCAACCCTCAAACCTCAGTCCTCAATACTCAGTCATGAATACTCAATCTTCAATACTCAATCCTCAATCCTCAATCCTCAATCCTCAATCCTCAATCCTCAATCATCATTCCCCAAACCTCAATCCTCAATCCCCAATCCTCAATCCTCATACCCCAAACCTCAATCCTCAATCCTCAATCCTCAATCTTCAATCCTCAATATTTAATCTTCAATCCTCAATCCTCATTCTTCAATCCTCAATACCAAAACCTCAATCTTCAATCCTCAATCCTCAATCCTCAATTCTCAATCCTCAACCCTCAATCATCAATCCTCAATCTTCAGCCATCAATATTCAATCTTCATTCCTCAATCCTCAGTCCTCAATCCTCAATCTTCAATCCTCAATCCTCAGTCCTCAATCCTCAATCCTCAATTCTCAATCGTCAATCCTCAATACCCAATCCTCAATTTTCAATCCTCAATCCTCAATCATCAATCCTCTATCTTCAATACTCAATCCTCAATCCCCAATCCTCAATCCTCAATACTCAACCATCAATCCTCAATTCTCAATACTCAATAGAATATCCTGAATTCTCAGGATTCAATACTCAAACCTCAATCCTCAACCCTCAGCTCTCATCCTCCATCCTCAATCCTCAATCCTCAATCCTCAATCTTCAATCCTCAATACTCAATCTTCAATTCTCAATCCTCAATCCTCAATCCTCATAACTCAATCCTCAGTCATGAATACTCAATCTTCAATACTCAATCATCAATCCTCAATCCTCAATCCTCAATCCTAAATCCTCAATCCTAATTCCCCAAACCTCTATCCTTAACCCTCAGTCCTCATCCTCAATTCTCAATACACAATCGTCAATCCTCACTCCTCAATCATCAATCCTCAATCTTCAATACTCAATCCTCAATCCTCAATCCTCAATCCTCAATCCTCAATCCTCAAACCTCAGTCCTCAATCCTCAGTCATGAGTACTCAATCTTCAATACTCAATCCTCAATCCTCAATCCTCAATCCTCAAACCTCAATCCTCAATCCTCAATCATCATTCCCCAAACCTCAATACTCAATCCTCAATCCTCAATCTTCAATCCTCAATATTTAATCTTCAATCCTGAATCCTCAATCCTCAATCCTCAATCCTCAATCCTCAATCCTCAATCTTCAATCCTCAATACTCAATCTTCAATCCTCAATCCTCAATCCCCAATCCTCAATCCTCATTCTCCAATCCTCAATACCAAAACCTCAATCTTCAATCCTTAATCCTCAATCCTCAATTCTCAAACCTCAATCCCCAATCCTCACACCTCAAACATCAATACTCAGCCCTCAATCCTCAACCCTCAGCCCGCATCCTCCATCCTCAATACTCGATCCTGAATCCTCAATACTCGATCCTCAATCCTCAATCTTCAATCCTCAATACTCAATCTTCAATCCTCAATCCTCAATCCTCAAACCTCAGTCCTCAATACTCAGTCATGAATACTCAATCTTCAATACTCAATCCTCAATCCTCAATCCTCAATCCTCAATCCTCAATCGTCAATCCTCAATACTCAATCTTCAATCCTCAATCCTCAGTCCTCAATCCTCAATCCTCATTCTCCAATCCTCAATACCAAAACCTCAATCTTCAATCCTCAATCCTCAATCCTCAATCCTCACACCTCAAACATCAATACTCAACCCTCAATCCTCGTCCTCAAACCACAACCCTCAGTCCTCAATCCTCAATCCTCAATCCTCAATCCTCAATCCTCAATCCTCAATCTTCAATCCTCAATACTCAATCTTCAATCCTCAATCCTCAATCCTCAATCCTCAATCCCCATTCTCCAATCCTCAATACCAAAACCTCAATCTTCAATCCTCAATCCTCAATCCTCAATTCTCAAACCTCAATCCTCAATCCTCACACCACAAACATCAATACTCAACCCTCAATCCTCAACCCTCAGCCCGCATCCTCCATCCTCAATACTCGATCTTCAATCCTCAATACTCGATCCTCAATCCTCAATCTTCAATCCTCAATCCTCAATCCTCAATCCTCAATCCTCAGTCTTCAATCCACAATACTCAATCTTCAATCCTCAATCCTCAATCCTCAATCCTCAATCCTCAATCCTCAATCCTCAATCCTCACACCTCAAACATCAATACTCAACCCTCAATCCTCAACCCTCAGCCCGCATCCTCCATCCTCAATACTCGATCCTCAATCCTCAATACTCGATCCTCAATCCTCAATCTTCAATCCTCAATACTCAATCTTCAATCCTCAATCCTCAATCCTCAAACCTCAGTCCTCAATACTCAGTCATGAATACTCAATCTTCAATACTCAATCCTCAATCCTCAATCCTCAATCCTCAATCCTCAATCCTCAATCCTCATTCGTCAATAATCAATACCCAATCCTCAATCTTCAATCCTCAATTCTCAATCCTCAATTCTCAATCCTCAATCCTCAATCCTCAGACCTCAAACAGCAATACTCAACCCTCAGTCCTCGTCCTCAATACACAACCATCATTACTCAATCGTCAATCTTCAATCTTCAATATTCAATCTTCAGTCCTCAATCCTCAATCCTCGATCCTCAATCCTAAATCCTCAATATTCAAACAGCAATACCCAATTTTCAATCTTCAATCCGCAATCCTCAATCATCAATCCTCAATCTTCAATACTCAATCCTCAATCCTCAATCCTTAATCCTCAATACTCAACCATCAATCCTCAATTCCCAATACTCAATAGAGTATCCTGAATTCTCAGGATTCTATACTCAAACCTCAATCCTCAACCCTCAGTAATCAACCCTCAATCCTCAATTCTCAATCCTCAATCTTCAGTCCTCAATCCTCAATCCTCAATCCTCAATCCTCAATCCTCAGTTCTCAGTCCTCAAACCTCAATCCTCAACCCTCAGACCTCATCCTCATTCCTCAATTCTCAATCCTCAATCCTCAGTCCTCAGTCCTCAAAGTTCTATCCTCAAACCTCAGCCCTCTTCGTCAATCCTCAATCCTCAATACTCAATCCTCAGCCTTCAATCCTCAATACTCAATCTTCAATCCTCAATCCTCAGTCCTCAAACCTCAATTCTGAATCCTCAGTCCTGAATCCTCAACCTTCAGCCCTCAGTCCTCAATAATCAGTTCTCAATCCTGAATCCTCAATAGAATATCGTCAATTCTCAGTTTTCAATACTCAATACTCAATCTGCAATCTTCAAATCGCTATCCACAAACATCAATTCTGAATCCTCAATCCTCAATCTTCAATCCTCAATATTTAATCTTCAATCCTCAATTCTCAAACTTCAATCCTCAATACTGAATCTTCAATCCTCAATCCTCTATCCTCAATCCTCAATCTTCAATCCTCAATACACAATCTCAAATCCTCAACCCTCAATCCTCAATCCTTAATCCTCAATCCTCAATCCTCAATCATCAATCCTCAATCTTCAATGCACAATCCTCAATCCTCAATCCTCAATCTTCAATACTCAACCATCATTAATTCTCAATACTCAATAGAATATCCTGAATTCTCAGGATGCAATACTCAAACATCAATCCTCAACACACAGCCCGCATCCTCCATCCTCAATACTCGATCCTCAATCCTCAATCTTCAATCCTCAATACTCAATCTTCAATCCTCAATCCTCAATACTCAAACCTCAGTCCTCAATACTCCGTCATGAATACTCAATCTTCAATACTCAATCCTCAATCCTCAATCCTCAATCCTCAATCCTCAATCCTCAATCCTCAATCCTCAATCATCATTCCCCAAACCTCAATCCTCAATCCCCAATCCTCAATCCTCATACCCCAAACCTCAATCCTCAATCCTCAATCCTCAATCTTCAATCCTCAATATTTAATCTTCAATCCTCAATCCTCATTCTTCAATCCTCAATACCAAAACCTCAATCTTCAATCCACAATCCTCAATCCTCAATTCTCAATCCTCAACCCTCAATCCTCAGACCTCAAACATCAATACCCAACCCTCAGTCCTCGTCCTCAATCCACAACCCTCAATCATCAATCCTCAATCTTCAGCCATCAATATTCAATCTTCAATCCTCAATCCTCAGTCCTCAATCCTCAATCTTCAATCCTCAATCCTCAGTCCTCAATCCTCAATCCTCAATTCTCAATCGTCAATCCTCAATACCCAATCCTCAATTTTCAATCCTCAATCCCCAATCATCAATCTTCTATCTTCAATACTCAATCCTCAATCCCCAATCCTCAATCCTCAATACTCAACCATCAATCCTCAATTCTCAATACTCAATAGAATATCCTGAATTCTCAGGATTCAATACTCAAACCTCAATCCTCAACCCTCAGCTCTCATCCTCCATCCTCAATCCTCAATCCTCAATCCTCAATCTTCAATCCTCAATACTCAATCTTCAATTCTCAATCCTCAATCCTCAATCCTCATAACTCAATCCTCAGTCATGAATACTCAACCTTCAATACTCAATCATCAATCCTCAATCCTCAATCCTCAATCCTAAATCCTCAATCCTAATTCCCCAAACCTCTATCCTTAACCCTCAGTCCTCATCCTCAATTCTCAATACACAATCGTCAATCCTCACTCCTCAATCATCAATCCTCAATCTTCAATACTCAATCCTCAATCCTCAATCCTCAATCCTCAATCGTCAAACCTCAGTCCTCAATCCTCAGTCATGAGTACTCAATCATCAATACTCAATCCTCAATCCTCAATCCTCAATCTTCAAACCTCAATACTCAATCCTCAATCATCATTCTCCAAACCTCAATACTCAATCCTCAATCCTCAATCTTCAATCCTCAATATTTAATCTTCAATCCTGAATCCTCAATCCTCAATCCTCAATCCTCAATCATCAATCCTCAATCTTCAATCCTCAATACTCAATCTTCAATCCTCAATCCTCAATCCTCAATACTCAGTCATGAATACTCAATCTTCAATACTCAATCCTCAATCCTCAATCCTCAATCCGCAATCGTCAATCCTCAATACTCAATCTTCAATCCTCAATCCTCAGTCCTCAATCCTCAATCCTCATTCTCCAATCCTCAATACCAAAACCTCAATCTTCAATCCTGAATCCTCAATCCTCAATTCTCAAACCTCAATCCTCAATCCTCACACCTCAAACATCAATACTCAACCCTCAATCCTCGTCCTCAAACCACAACCCTCAATCCTCAATCCTCAATCCTCAATCCTCAATCCTCAATCCTCAATCCTCAATCCTCAATCTTCAATCCTCAATACTCAATCTTCAATCCTCAATCCTCAATCCTCAATCCTCAATCCTCATTCTCCAATCCTCGATACCCAAACCTCAATCTTCAATCCTCAATCCTCAATCCTCAATTCTCAAACCTCAATCCTCAATCCTCACACCTCAAACATCAATACTCAACCCTCAATCCTCAACCCTCAGCCCGCATCCTGCATCCTCAATACTCGATCCTCAATCCTCAATACTCGATCCTCAATCCTCAATCTTCAATCCTCAATCCTCAATCCTCAATCCTCAATCCTCAGTCTTCAATCCACAATACTCAATCTTCAATCCTCAATCCTCAATCCTCAATCCTCAATCCTCAATCTTCAATCCTCAATACTCAGTCTTGAATCCTCAATCCTCAATCCTCAATACTCATTCCTCATTCTTCAATCCTCAATACCCAATCCTCAATCTTCAATCCTCAATCCTCAATCCTCAATTCTCAATCCTCAATCCTCAATCCTCAATCCTCAAACCTCAATCCTCAATCCTCAATCATCATTCCCCAAACCTCAATACTCAATCCTCAATCCTCAATCTTCAATCCTCAATATTTAATCTTCAATCCTGAATCCTCAATCCTCAATCCTCAATCCTCAATCCTCAATCCTCAATCCTCAATCTTCAATCCTCAATACTCAATCTTCAATCCTCAATCCTCAATCCTCAATCCTCAATCCTCAATCCTCAATCCTCATTCTCCAATCCTCAATACCAAAACCTCAATCTTCAATCCTCAATCCTCAATCCTCAATTCTCAAAACTCAATCCTCAATCCTCACACCTCAAACATCAATACTCAACCCTCAATCCTCAACCCTCAGCCCGCATCCTCCATCCTCAATACTCGATCCTCAATCCTCAATACTCGATCCTCAATCCTCAATCTTCAATCCTCAATACTCAATCTTCAATCCTCAATCCTCAATCCTCAAACCTCAGTCCTCAATACTCAGTCATGAATACTCAATCTTCAATACTCAATCCTCAATCCTCAATCCTCAATCCTCAATCCTCAATCCTCATTCGTCAATAATCAATACCCAATCCTCAATCTTCAATCCTCAATCCTCAATCCTCAATTCTCAATCCTCAATCCTCAATCCTCAGACCTCAAACAGCAATACTCAACCCTCAGTCCTCGTCCTCAATACACAACCATCAATACTCAATCGTCAATCTTCAATCTTCAATATTCAATCTTCAGTGCTCAATCCTCAATCCTCGATCCTCAATCCTAAATCCTCAATATTCAAACAGCAATACCCAATCCTCAATCTTCAATCCGCAATCCTCAAACATCAATCCTCAATCCTCAATCCTCAATCCTCAGACCTCAAACCTCAAACCTGAATCCCCAATCCTGAATCCTCAATCTTCAGACCTCAGTCCTCAACAATCAGTTGTCAATTCACAATCCTCAATAGAAGATCATCAATTCACAGCTTTCAATACACAATACTCAATCTGCAATCTTCAAATCTCTGTCCACAAACATCAATTCTCATCACTCAACCCTCAACACTCAGTCCCCAATCCTCAATATTCAATCCTCAATTCTCAATCTTCAATCCTACAATCCTCAACCTTCAATCCTCAATACTCAGTCTTCAATGCTCTATCCTCAATCCTCAATCCTCAATCCTCAATATTCAACACACAACCCTCAACCATCAATCCTCAATACTCAACCATCAATCCTCAGTTCTCAATACTCAATAGAATGTCCTGAATTCTCATGATTCAATACTCAATCATCAATATTCAATAATCAAATCTCAATCCTCAAACATCAATACTCAACACTGAATCCTCAATACTCAGTCCTCTCTCTTCAATCCTCCATCCTCAATCCTCAATCCTCAAGCGTCAATCCTCAATACTCAATACTCAGCCCTCAATTCTCAGTCCTCAAACCTCAATCCGGAATCCTCAATCCTGAATCCTCAATCCTCAATCCTCAATCCCCAATCTTCAATCCTCAATACTCAATCACCAATCCTCAATCCTCAATCCTCAATCCTCAATCATCAATCCTCAATCATCAATCCTCAATCTTCAATACACAATCCTCAATCCTCAATCCTCAATCCTCAATACTCAACCATCAATCGTCAATTCCCAATACTCAATAGAGCATCCTGAATTCTCGGGATTCTATACTCAAACCTCAATCCTCAACCCTCAGTAATCAACCCTCAATCCTCAATTCTCAATCCTCAATCTTCAGTCCTCAATCCTCAATCCTCAATCCTCAATCCTCAATCCTCAGTTCTCAGTCCTCAAACCTCAATCCTCAACCCTCAGACCTCATCCTCATTCCTCAATTCTCAATCCTCAATCCTCAATCCTCAGTCCTCAGTCCTCAAAGTTCTATCCTCAAACCTCAGCCCTCTTCGTCAATCCTCAATCCTCAATACTCAATCCTCAGCCTTCAATCCTCAATACTCAATCTTCAATCCTCAATCCTCAGTCCTCAAACCTCAATTCTGAATCCTCAGTCCTGAATCCTCAACCTTCAGCCCTCAGTCCTCAATAATCAGTTGTCAATCCTCAATCCTCAATAGAATATCGTCAATTCTCAGTTTTCAATACTCAATACTCAATCTGCAATCTTCAAATCGCTATCCACAAACATCAATTCTGAATCCTCAATCCTCAATCTTCAATCCTCAATATTTAATCTTCAATCCTCAATTCTCAAACTTCAATCCTCAATACTGAATCTTCAATCCTCAATCCTCAATCCTCAATCCTCAATCTTCAATCCTCAATACACAATCTCAAATCCTCAACCCTCAATCCTCAATCCTTAGTCCTCAATCCTCAATCCTCAATCATCAATCCTCAATCTTCAATGCTCAATCCTCAATCCTCAATCCTCAATCCTCAATACTCAACCATCATTAATTCTCAATACTCAATAGAATATCCTGAATTCTCAGGATGCAATACTCAAACATCAATCCTCAACCCTCAGCCCGCATCCTCCATCCTCAATACTCGATCCTCAACCCTCAATCTTCAATCCTCAATACTCAATCTTCAATCCTCAATCCTCAATCCTCAAACCTCAGTCCTCAATACTCAGTCATGAATACTCAATCTTCAATACTCAATCCTCAATCCTCAATCCTCAATCCTCAATCCTCAATCCTCAATCATCATTCCCCAAACCTCAATCCTCAATCCCCAATCCTCAATCCTCACACCCCAAACCTCAATCCTGAATCCTCAATCCTCAATCTTCAATCCTCAATATTTAATGTTCAATCCTCAATCCTCATTCTTCAATCCTCAATACCAAAACCTCAATCTTCAATCCTCAATCCTCAATCCACAATTCTCAATCCTCAACCCTCAATCCTCAGACCTCAAACATCAATACCCAACCCTCAGTCCTCGTCCTCAATCCACAACCCTCAATCATCAATCCTCAATCTTCAGCCATCAATGTTCAATCTTCAATCCTCAATCCTCAGTCCTCAATCCTCAATCTTCAATCCTCAATCCTCAGTCCTCAATCCTCAATCCTCAATTCTCAATCGTCAATCCTCAATACCCAATCCTCAATTTTCAATCCTCAATCCTCAATCATCAATCCTCTATCTTCAATACTCAATCCTCAATCCCCAATCCTCAATCCTCAATACTCAACCATCAATACTCAATTCTCAATACTCAATAGAATATCCTGAATTCTCAGGATTCACTACTCAAACCTCAATCCTCAACCCTCAGCTCTCATCCTCCATCCTCAATCCTCAATCCTCAATCCTCAATCTTCAATCCTCAATACTCAATCTTCAATTCTCAATCCTCAATCCTCAATCCTCATAACTCAATCCTCAGTCATGAATACTCAATCTTCAATACTCAATCATCAATCCTCAATCCTCAATCCTCAATCCTAAATCCTCAATCCTAATTCCCCAAACCTCTATCCTTAACCCTCAGTCCTCATCCTCAATTCTCAATACACAATCGTCAATCCTCACTCCTCAATCATCAATCCTCAATCTTCAATACTCAATCCTCAATCCTCAATCCTCAATCCTCAATCCTCAATCCTCAAACCTCAGTCCTCAATCCTCAGTCATGAGTACTCAATCTTCAATACTCAATCCTCAATCCTCAATCCTCAATCCTCAAACCTCAATCCTCAATCCTCAATCATCATTCCCCAAACCTCAATACTCAATCCTCAATCCTCAATCTTCAATCCTTAATATTTAATCTTGAATCCTGAATCCTCAATCCTCAATCCTCAGTCCTCAATCCTCAATCCTCAATCTTCAATCCTCAATACTCAATCTTCAATCCTCAATCCTCAATCCTCAATCCTCAATCCTCATTCTCCAATCCTCAATACCAAAACCTCAATCTTCAATCCTCAATCCTCAATCCTCAATTCTCAAACCTCAATCCTCAATCCTCACACCTCAAACATCAATACCCGACCCTCAACCCTCAACCCTCAGCCCGCATCCTCCATCCTCAATACTCGATCCTCAATCCTCAATACTCGATCCTCAATCCTCAATCTTCAATCCTCAATACTCAATCTTCAATCCTCAATCCTCAATCCTCAAACATCAGTCCTCAATACTCAGTCATGAATACTCAATCTTCAATACTCAATCCTCAATCCTCAATCCTCAATCCTCAATCCTCAATCCTCAATCCTCATTCGTCAATAATCAATACCCAATCCTCAATCTTCAATCCTCAATCCTCAATCCTCAATTCTCAATCCTCAATCCTCAATCCTCAGACCTCAAACAGCAATACTCAACCCTCAGTCCTCGTCCTCAATACACAACCATCAATACTCAATCGTCAATCTTCAATCTTCAATATTCAATCTTCAGTCCTCAATCCTCAATCCGCGATCCTCAATCCTAAATCCTCAATATACAAACAGCAATACCCAATCCTCAATCTTCAATCCGCAATCCTCAATCATCAATCCTCAATCTTCAATACTCAATCCTCAATCCTCAATCCTCAATCCTCAATACTCAACCATCAATCCTCAATTCCCAATACTCAATAGAGTATCCTGAATTCTCAGGATTCTATACTCAAACCTCAATCCTCAACCCTCAGTAATCAACCCTCAATCTTCAATTCTCAATCCTCAATCTTCAGTCCTCAATCCTCAATCCTCAATCCTCAATCCTCAATCCTCAGTTCTCAGTCCTCAAACCTCAATCCTCAACCCTCAGACCTCATCCTCATTCCTCAATTCTCAATCCTCAATCCTCAGTCCTCAGTCCTCAAAGTTCTATCCTCAAACCTCAGCCCTCTTCGTCAATCCTCAATCCTCAATACTCAATCCTCAGCCTTCAATCCTCAATACTGAATCTTCAATCCTCAGTCCTCAGTCCTCAAACCTCAATTCTGAATCCTCAGTCCTGAATCCTCAACCTTCAGCCCTCAGTCCTCAATAATCAGTTGTCAATCCTGAATCCTCAATAGAATATCGTCAATTCTCAGTTTTCAATACTCAATACTCAATCTGCAATCTTCAAATCGCTATCCACAAACATCAATTCTGAATCCTCAATCCTCAATCTTCAATCCTCAATATTTAATCTTCAATCCTCAATTCTCAAACTTCAATCCTCAATACTGAATCTTCAATCCTCAATCCTCAATCCTCAATCCTCAATCTTCAATCCTCAATACACAATCTCAAATCCTCAACCCTCAATCCTCAATACTTAATCCTCAATCCTCAATCCTCAATCATCAATCCTCAATCTTCAATGCTCAATCCTCAATCCTCAATCCTCAATCCTCAATACTCAACCATCATTAATTCTCAATACTCAATAGAATATCCTGAATTCTCAGGATGCAATACGCAAACATCAATCCTCAACCCTCAGCCCGCATCCTCCATCCTGAATACTCGATCCTCAATCCTCAATCTTCAATCCTCAATACTCAATCTTCAATCCTCAATCCTCAATCCTCAAACCTCAGTCCTCAATACTCAGTCATGAATTCTCAATCTTCAATACTCAATCCTCAATCCTCAATCCTCAATCCTCAATCCTCAATCCTCAATCATCATTCCCCAAACCTCAATCCTCAATCCCCAATCCTCAATCCTCATACCCCAAACCTCAATCCTCAATCCTCAATCCTCAATCTTCAATCCTCAATATTTAATCTTCAATCCTCAATCCTCATTCTTCAATCCTCAATACCAAAACCTCAATCTTCAATCCTCAATACTCAATCTTCAATCCTCAATCCTCAATCCTCAATCCTCAATCCTCATTCTCCAATCCTCAATACCAAAACCTCAATCTTCAATCCTCAATCCTCAATCCTCAATTCTCAAACCTCAATCCCCAATCCTCACACCTCAAACATCAATACTCAACCCTCAATCCTCAACCCTCAGCCCGCATCCTCCATCCTCAATACTCGATCCTCAATCCTCAATACTCGATCCTCAATCCTCAATCTTCAATCCTCAATACTCAATCTTCAATCCTCAATCCTCAATCCTCAAACCTCAGTCCTCAATACTCAGTCATGAATACTCAATCTTCAATACTCAATCCTCAATCCTCAATCCTCAATCCTCAATCCTCAATCCTCAATCTTCAATCCTCAATACTCAATCTTCAATCCTCAATCCTCAATCCTCAATCCTCAATCCTCATTCTCCAATCCTCAATACCAAAACCTCAATCTTCAATCCTCAATCCTCAATCCTCAATTCTCAAACCTCAATCCTCAATCCTCACACCTCAAACATCAATACCCAACCCTCAACCCTCAACCCTCAGCCCGCATCCTCCATCCTCAATACTCGATCCTCAATCCTCAATACTCGATCCTCAATCCTCAATCTTCAATCCTCAATACTCAATCTTCAATCCTCAATCCTCAATCCTCAAACATCAGTCCTCAATACTCAGTCATGAATACTCAATCTTCAATACTCAATCCTCAATCCTCAATCCTCAATCCTCAATCCTCAATCCTCAATCCTCATTCGTCAATAATCAATACCCAATCCTCAATCTTCAATCCTCAATCCTCAATCCTCAATTCTCAATCCTCAATCCTCAATCCTCAGACCTCAAACAGCAATACTCAACCCTCAGTCCTCGTCCTCAATACACAACCATCAATACTCAATCGTCAATCTTCAATCTTCAATATTCAATCTTCAGTCCTCAATCCTCAATCCGCGATCCTCAATCCTAAATCCTCAATATACAAACAGCAATACCCAATCCTCAATCTTCAATCCGCAATCCTCAATCATCAATCCTCAATCTTCAATACTCAATCCTCAATCCTCAATCCTCAATCCTCAATACTCAACCATCAATCCTCAATTCCCAATACTCAATAGAGTATCCTGAATTCTCAGGATTCTATACTCAAACCTCAATCCTCAACCCTCAGTAATCAACCCTCAATCTTCAATTCTCAATCCTCAATCTTCAGTCCTCAATCCTCAATCCTCAATCCTCAATCCTCAATCCTCAGTTCTCAGTCCTCAAACCTCAATCCTCAACCCTCAGACCTCATCCTCATTCCTCAATTCTCAATCCTCAATCCTCAGTCCTCAGTCCTCAAAGTTCTATCCTCAAACCTCAGCCCTCTTCGTCAATCCTCAATCCTCAATACTCAATCCTCAGCCTTCAATCCTCAATACTGAATCTTCAATCCTCAGTCCTCAGTCCTCAAACCTCAATTCTGAATCCTCAGTCCTGAATCCTCAACCTTCAGCCCTCAGTCCTCAATAATCAGTTGTCAATCCTGAATCCTCAATAGAATATCGTCAATTCTCAGTTTTCAATACTCAATACTCAATCTGCAATCTTCAAATCGCTATCCACAAACATCAATTCTGAATCCTCAATCCTCAATCTTCAATCCTCAATATTTAATCTTCAATCCTCAATTCTCAAACTTCAATCCTCAATACTGAATCTTCAATCCTCAATCCTCAATCCTCAATCCTCAATCTTCAATCCTCAATACACAATCTCAAATCCTCAACCCTCAATCCTCAATACTTAATCCTCAATCCTCAATCCTCAATCATCAATCCTCAATCTTCAATGCTCAATCCTCAATCCTCAATCCTCAATCCTCAATACTCAACCATCATTAATTCTCAATACTCAATAGAATATCCTGAATTCTCAGGATGCAATACGCAAACATCAATCCTCAACCCTCAGCCCGCATACTCCATCCTGAATACTCGATCCTCAATCCTCAATCTTCAATCCTCAATACTCAATCTTCAATCCTCAATCCTCAATCCTCAAACCTCAGTCCTCAATACTCAGTCATGAATTCTCAATCTTCAATACTCAATCCTCAATCCTCAATCCTCAATCCTCAATCCTCAATCCTCAATCATCATTCCCCAAACCTCAATCCTCAATCCCCAATCCTCAATCCTCATACCCCAAACCTCAATCCTCAATCCTCAATCCTCAATCTTCAATCCTCAATATTTAATCTTCAATCCTCAATCCTCATTCTTCAATCCTCAATACCAAAACCTCAATCTTCAATCCTCAATACTCAATCTTCAATCCTCAATCCTCAATCCTCAATCCTCAATCCTCATTCTCCAATCCTCAATACCAAAACCTCAATCTTCAATCCTCAATCCTCAATCCTCAATTCTCAAACCTCAATCCCCAATCCTCACACCTCAAACATCAATACTCAACCCTCAATCCTCAACCCTCAGCCCGCATCCTCCATCCTCAATAATCGATCCTCAATCCTCAATACTCGATCCTCAATCCTCAATCTTCAATCCTCAATACTCAATCTTCAATCCTCAATCCTCAATCCTCAAACCTCAGTCCTCAATACTCAGTCATGAATACTCAATCTTCAATACTCAATCCTCAATCCTCAATCCTCAATCCTCAATCCTCAATCCTCAATCCTCATTCGTCAATAATCAATACCCAATCCTCAATCTTCAATCCTCAATCCTCAATCCTCAATTCTCAATCCTCAATCCTCAATCCTCAGACCTCAAACAGCAATACTCAACCCTCAGTCCTCGTCCTCAATACACAACCATCAATACTCAATCGTCAATCTTCAATCTTCAATATTCAATCTGCAGTGCTCAATCCTCAATCCTCGATCCTCAATCCTAAATCCTCAATATTCAAACAGCAATACCCAATCCTCAATCTTCAATCCGCAATCCTCAATCATCAATCCTCAATCCTCAATCCTCAATCCTCAATCCTCAGACCTCAAACCTCAAACCTGAATCCCCAATCCTGAATCCTCAATCTTCAGACCTCAGTCCTCAACAATCAGTTGTCAATTCACAATCCTCAATAGAAGATCATCAATTCACAGCTTTCAATACACAATACTCAATCTGCAATCTTCAAATCTCTATCCACAAACATCAATTCTCATCATTCAACCCTCAACACTCAGTCCCCAATCCTCAATCTTCAATCCTCAATCCTCAAACCGCAATCCTCAATACTCAACCTTCAATCCTCAATACTCAATCATCAATCCTCAATCTTCAATCCTCAGTCCTCAGTCCTCAAACCTCAATTCTGAATCCTCAATCCTGAATTCTCAATCTTCAGCCCTCAGTCCACAACAATCTGTTGTTAATCCTGAGTCCTCAATAGAATATCCTCAATTCACAGTTTTCATTACTCAATACTCAATCTGCAATCTTCAAATCTCTATCCACAAACATCAATTCTCATCACTCAACCCTCAACACTCAGTCCCCAATCCTCAATATTCAATCCTCAATTCTCAATCTTCAACCCTACAATCCTCAACCTTCAATCCTCAATACTCAGTCTTCAATGCTCAATCCTCAATCCTCAATCCTCAATCCTCAATATTCAACACACAACCCTCAACCATCAATCCTCAATACTCAACCATCAATCCTCAGTTCTCAATACTCAATAGAATGTCCTGAATTCTCATGATTCAATACTCAATCATCAATATTCAATAATCAAATCTCAATCCTCAAACATCAATACTCAACACTGATTCCTCAATACTCAGTCCTCTCTCTTCAATCCTCCATCCTCAATCCTCAATCCTCAAGCGTCAATCCTCAATACTCAATACTCAGCCCTCAATTCTCAGTCCTCAAACCTCAATCCGGAATCCTCAATCCTGAATCCTCAATCCTCAATCCTCAATCCCCAATCTTCAATCCTCAATACTCAATCACCAATCGTCAATCCTCAATCCTCAATCCTCAATCATCAATCCTCAATCATCAATCCTCAATCTTCAATACTCAATCCTCAATCCTCAATCCTCAATCCTCAATACTCAACCATCAATCCTCAATTCCCAATACTCAATAGAGTATCCTGAATTCTCAGGATTCTATACTCAAACCTCAATCCTCAACCCTCAGTAATCAACCCTCAATCCTCAATTCTCAATCCTCAATCTTCAGCCCTCAATCCTCAATCCTCAATCCTCAATCCTCAATCCTCAGTTTTCAGTCCTCAAACCTCAATCCTCAACCCTCAGACCTCATCCTCATTCCTCAATTCTCAATCCTCAATCCTCAGTCCTCAGTCCTCAAAGTTCTATCCTCAAACCTCAGCCATCTTCGTCAATCCTCAATCCTCAATACTCAATCCTCAGCCTTCAATCCTCAATACTCAATCTTCAATCCTCAATCCTCAGTCCTCAAACCTCAATTCTGAATCCTCAGTCCTGAATCCTCAACCTTCAGCCCTCAGTCCTCAATAATCAGTTGTCAATCCTCAATCCTCAATAGAATATCGTCAATTCTCAGTTTTCAATACTCAATACTCAATCTGCAATCTTCAAATCGCTATCCACAAACATCAATTCTGAATCCTCAATCCTCAATCTTCAATCCTCAATATTTAATCTTCAATCCTCAATACTCAATCTTCAATCCTCAATGCTCAATCCTCAAACCTCAGTCCTCAATACTCAGTCATGAATACTCAATCTTCAATCCTCAATCCTCAATCCTCAATCCTCAATCCTCAATCCTCAATCCTCAATCATCATTCCCCAAACCTCAATCCTCAATCCCCAATCCTCAATCCTCATACCCCAAACCTCAATCCTCAATCCTCAATCCTCAATCTTCAATCCTCAATATTTAATCTTCAATCCTCAATCCTCGTTCTTCAATCCTCAATACCAAAACCTCAATCTTCAATCCTCAATCCTCAATCCTCAATTCTCAATCCTCAACCCTCAATCCTCAGACCTCAAACATCAATACCCAACCCTCAGTCCTCGTCCTCAATCCACAACCCTCAATCATCAATCCTCAATCTTCAGCCATCAATATTCAATCTTCAATCCTCAATCCTCAGTCCTCAATCGTCAATCTTCAATCCTCAATCCTCAGTCCTCAATCCTCAATCCTCAATTCTCAATCGTCAATCCTCAATACCCAATCCTCAATTTTCAATCCTCAATCCTCAATCATCAATACTCTATCTTCAATACTCAATCCTCAATCCCCAATCCTCAATCCTGAATACTCAACCATCAATTCTCAATTCTCAATACTCAATAGAATATCCTGAATTCTCAGGATTCAATACTCAAACCTCAATCCTCAACCCTCAGCTCTCATCCTCCATCCTCAATCCTCAATCCTCAATCCTCAATCTTCAATCCTCAATACTCAATCTTCAATTCTCAATCCTCAATCCTCAATCCTCATAACTCAATCCTCAGTCATGAATACTCAATCTTCAATACTCAATCATCAATCCTCAATCCTCAATCCTCAATCCTAAATCCTCAATCCTAATTCCCCAAACCTCTATCCTTAACCCTCAGTCCTCATCCTCAATTCTCAATACACAATCGTCAACCCTCACTCCTCAATCATCAATCCTCAATCTTCAATACTCAATCCTCAATCCTCAATCCTCAATCCTCAATCCTCAATCCTCAAACCTCAGTCCTCAATCCTCAGTCATGAGTACTCAATCTTCAATACTCAATCCTCAATCCTCAATCCTCAATCCTCAAACCTCAATCCTCAATCCTCAATCATCATTCCCCAAACCTCAATACTCAATCCTCAATCCTCAATCTTCAATCCTGAATATTTAATCTTCAATCCTGAATCCTCAGTCCTCAATCCACAATCCTCAATCCTCAATCCTCAATCTTCAATCCTCAATACTCAATCTTCAATCCTCAATCCTCAGTCCTCAATCCTCAATCCTCATTCTCCAATCCTCAATACCAAAACCTCAATCTTCAATACTCAATCCTCAATCCTCAATTCTCAAACCTCAATCCCCAATCCTCACACCTCAAACATCAATACTCAACCCTCAATCCTCAACCGTCAGCCCGCATCCTCCATCCTCAATACTCGATCCTCAATCCTCAATACTCGATCCTCAATCCTCAATCTTCAATCCTCAATACTCAATCTTCAATCCTCAATCCTCAATCCTCAAACCTCAGTCCTCAATACTCAGTCATGAATACTCAATCTTCAATACTCAATCCTCAATCCTCAATCCTCAATCCTCAATCCTCAATCGTCAATCCTCAATACTCAATCTTCAATCCTCAATCCTCAGTCCTCAATCCTCAATCCTCATTCTCCAATCCTCAATACCAAAACCTCAATCTTCAATCCTCAATCCTCAATCCTCAATTCTCAAACCTCAATCCTCAATCCTCACACCTCAAACATCAATACTCAACCCTCAATCCTCGTCCTCAAACCACAACCCTCAGTCCTCAATCCTCAATCCTCAATCCTCAATCCTCAATCCTCAATCCTCAATCTTCAATCCTCAATACTCAATCTTCAATCCTCAATCCTCAATCCTCAATCCTCAATCCTCATTCTCCAATCCTCAATACCAAAACCTCAATCTTCAATCCTCAATCCTCAATCCTCAATTCTCAAACCTCTATCCTCAATCCTCACACCTCAAACATCAATACTCAACCCCCAATCCTCAACCCTCAGCCCGCATCCTCCATCCTAAATACTCGATCCTCAATCCTCAATACTCGATCCTCAATCCTCAATCTTCAATCCCCAATCCTCAATCCTCAATCCTCAATCCTCAGTCTTCAATCCACAATACTCAATCTTCAATCCTCAATCCTCAATCCTCAATCCTCAATTCTCAAACCTCAATCCTCAATCCTCACACCTCAAACATCAATACCCAACCCTCAATCCTCAACCCTCAGCCCGCATACTCCATCCTCAATACTCGATCCTCAATCCTCAATACTCGATCCTCAATCCTCAATCTTCAATCCTCAATACTCAATCTTCAATCCTCAATCCTCAATCCTCAAACCTCAGTCCTCAATACTCAGTCATGAATACTCAATCTTCAATACTCAATCCTCAATCCTCAATCCTCAATCCTCAATCCTCAATCCTCAATCCTCATTCGTCAATAATCAATACCCAATCCTCAATCTTCAAGCCTCAATCCTCAATCCTCAATTCTCAATCCTCAATCCTCAATCCTCAGACATCAAACAGCAATACTCAACCCTCAGTCCTCGTCCTCAATACACAACCATCAATACTCAATCGTCAATCTTCAATCTTCAATATTCAATCTTCAGTCCTCAATCCTCAATCCTCGATCCTCAATCATAAATCCTCAATATTCAAACAGCAATACCCAATCCTCAATCTTCAATCCGCAATCCTCAATCATCAATCCTCAATCTTCAATACTCAATCCTCAATCCTCAATCCTCAATCCTCAATACTCAACCATCAATCCTCAATTCCCAATACTCAATAGAGTATCCTGAATTCTCAGGATTCTATACCCAAACCTCAATCCTCAACCCTCAGTAATCAACCCTCAATCCTCAATTCTCAATCCTCAATCTTCAGTCCTCAAACCTCAATCCTCAATCCTCAATCCTCAATCCTCAGTTCTCAGTCCTCAAACCTCAATCCTCAACCCTCAGACCTCATCCTCATTCCTCAATTCTCAATCCTCAATCCTCAGTCCTCAGTCCTCAAAGTTCTATCCTCAAACCTCAGCCCTCTTCGTCAATCCTCAATCCTCAATACTCAATCCTCAGCCTTCAATCCTCAATACTCAATCTTCAATCCTCAATCCTCAGTCCTCAAACCTCAATTCTGAATCCTCAGTCCTGAATCCTCAACCTTCAGCCCTCAGTCCTCAATAATCAGTTGTCAATCCTGAATCCTCAATAGAATATCGTCAATTCTCAGTTTTCAATACTCAATACTCAATCTGCAATCTTCAAATCGCTATCCACAAACATCAATTCTGAATCCTCAATCCTCAATCTTCAATCCTCAATATTTAATCTTCAATCCTCAATTCTCAAACTTCAATCCTCAATACTGAATCTTCAATCCTCAATCCTCAATCCTCAATCCTCAATCTTCAATCCTCAATACACAATCTCAAATCCTCAACCCTCAATCCTCAATACTTAATCCTCAATCCTCAATCCTCAATCATCAATCCTCAATCTTCAATGCTCAATCCTCAATCCTCAATCCTCAATCCTCAATACTCAACCATCATTAATTCTCAATACTCAATAGAATATCCTGAATTCTCAGGATGCAATACTCAAACATCAATCCTCAACCCTCAGCCCGCATCCTCCATCCTGAATACTCGATCCTCAATCCTCAATCTTCAATCCTCAATACTCAATCTTCAATCCTCAATCCCCAATCCTCAATCCTCATACCCCAAACCTCAATCCTCAATCCTCAATCCTCAATCTTCAATCCTCAATCCTCAATCCTCAATCCTCAATCCTCATTCTCCAATCCTCAATACCAAAACCTCAATCTTCAATCCTCAATCCTCAATCCTCAATTCTCAAACCTCAATCCCCAATCCTCACACCTCAAACATCAATACTCAACCCTCAATCCTTAACCCTCAGCCCGCATCCTCCATCCTCAATACTCGATCCTCAATCCTCAATACTCGATCCTCAATCCTCAATCTTCAATCCTCAATACTCAATCTTCAATCCTCAATCCTCAATCCTCAAACCTCAGTCCTCAATACTCAGTCATGAATACTCAATCTTCAATACTCAATCCTCAATCCTCAATCCTCAATCCTCAATCCTCAATCCTCAATCCTCAATCCTCATTCGTCAATAATCAATACCCAAACCTCAATCTTCAATCCTCAATCCTCAATCCTCAATTCTCAATCCTCAATCCTCAATCCTCAGACCTCAAACAGCAATACTCAACCCTCAGTCCTCGTCCTCAATACACAACCATCAATACTCAATCGTCAATCTTCAATCTTCAATATTCAATCTGCAGTGCTCAATCCTCAATCCTCGATCCTCAATCCTAAATCCTCAATATTCAAACAGCAATACCCAATCCTCAATCTTCAATCCGCAATCCTCAATCATCAATCCTCAATCCTCAATCCTCAATCCTCAGACCTCAAACCTCAAACCTGAATCCCCAATCCTGAATCCTCAATCTTCAGACCTCAGTCCTCAACAATCAGTTGTTAATCCTGAGTCCTCAATAGAATATCCTCAATTCACAGTTTTCATTACTCAATACTCAATCTGCAATCTTCAAATCTCTATCCACAAACATCAATTCTCATCACTCAACCCTCAACACTCAGTCCCCAATCCTCAATATTCAATCCTCAATTCTCAATCTTCAATCCTACAATCCTCAACCTTCAATCCTCAATACTCGGTCTTCAATGCTCAATCCTCAATCCTCAATCCTCAATCCTCAATATTCAACACACAACCCTCAACCATCAATCCTCAATACTCAACCATCAATCCTCAGTTCTCAATACTCAATAGGATGTCCTGAATTCTCATGATTCAATACTCAATCATCAATATTCAATAATCAAATCTCAATCCTCAAACATCAATACTCAACACTGATTCCTCAATACTCAGTCCTCTCTCTTCAATCCTCCATCCTCAATCCTCAATCCTCAAGCGTCAATCCTCAATACTCAATACTCAGCCCTCAATTCTCAGTCCTCAAACCTAAATCCGGAATCCTCAATCCTGAATCCTCAATCCTCAATCCTCAATCCCCAATCTTCAATCCTCAATACTCAATCACCAATCGTCAATCCTCAATCCTCAATCCTCAATCATCAATCCTCAATCATCAATCCTCAATCTTCAATACTCAATCCTCAATCCTCAATCCTCAATACTCAATACTCAACCATCAATCCTCAATTCCCAATACTCAATAGAGTATCCTGAATTCTCAGGATTCTATACTCAAACCTCAATCCTCAACCCTCAGTAATCAACCCTCAATCCTCAATTCTCAATCCTCAATCTTCAGCCCTCAATCCTCAATCCTCAATCCTCAATCCTCAATCCTCAGTTTTCAGTCCTCAAACCCCAATCCTCAACCCTCAGACCTCATCCTCATTCCTCAATTCTCAATCCTCAATCCTCAGTCCTCAGTCCTCAAAGTTCTATCCTCAAACCTCAGCCCTCTTCGTCAATCCTCAATCCTCAATACTCAATCCTCAGCCTTCAATCCTCAATACTCAATCTTCAATCCTCAATCCTCAGTCCTCAAACCTCAATTCTGAATCCTCAGTCCTGAATCCTCAACCTTCAGCCCTCAGTCCTCAATAATCAGTTGTCAATCCTCAATCCTCGATAGAATATCGTCAATTCTCAGTTTTCAATACTCAATACTCAATCTGCAATCTTCAAATCGCTATCCACAAACATCAATTCCGAATCCTCAATCCTCAATCTTCAATCCTCAATATTTAATCTTCAATCCTCAATTCTCAAACTTCAATCCTCAATACTGAATCTTCAATACTCAATCCTCAATCCTCAATCCTCAATCTTCAATCCTCAATACACAATCTCAAATCCTCAACCCTCAATCCTCAATCCTTAATCCTCAATCCTCAATCCTCAATCATCAATCCTCAATCTTCAATGCTCAATCCTCAATCTTCAATCCTCAATCCTCAGTCCTCAATCCTCAATCTTCAATCCTCAATCCTCAGTCCTCAAACCTCAATCCTCAATTCTCAATCGTCAATCCTCAATACCCAATCCTCAATTTTCAATCCTCAATCCCCAATCATCAATCCTCAATTTTCAATCCTCAATCCTCAATCCTCAATCCTCAGTCCTCAATCCTCAGTCCTCAATCTTCAATCCTCAATACTCAATCTTCTGTAATCAATCCTCAATTCTCAATCCTCAATACTCAATCCTCAATCGTCAATCCTCAATCCCCAATCCTCAATCTGCAATCCTCAATGCTCAATCCTCAATCCTCAATCTTCAATCCACAATACTCAATGTTCAATCATCAATCCTCAATCCTCAATCCTCAATCCTCAATCCTCAATCCTCAATCCTCAATCTTCAATCATCAATACTCAGTCTTCAATCCTCAATCCTCAATCCTCAATCCTCAATCCTCATTCGTCAATAATCAATACCCAATCCTCAATCTTCAATCCTCAATCCTCAATCCTCAATCCTCAATTCTCAATCCTCAATCCTCAATCCTCAGACCTCAAACAGCAATACTCAACCCTCAGTCCTCGTCCTCAATACACAACCATCAATACTCAATCGTCAATCTTCAATCTTCAATATTCAATCTTCAGTCCTCAATCCTCAATCCTCGATCCTCAATCCTAAATCCTCAATATTCAAACAGTAATACCCAATCCTCAATCTTCAATCCGCAATCCTCAATCATCAATCCTCAATCCTCAATCCTCAATCCTCAATCCTCAATCCTCAATCCTCAGTCCTCAAACCTCAAACCTGAATCCCCAATCCTGAATCCTCAATTTTCAGACCTCAGTCCTCAACAATCAGTTGTCAATTCACAATCCTCAATAGAAGATCATCAATTCACAGTTTTCAATACTCAACCCCATTCTTCAATCTTCAAATCTCAATCCACAAACATCAATTCTTATCACTCAACCATCAACACTCAGTCCTCAATCTTCAATCCTCAATCCCCAATCCTCAATCTTCAATCCTCAATCCTCAATCACCAATCCTCAACCTCAATTATCAACACACAACCCTCAACCATCAATCCTCAATACTCAACCATCAATCCTCAATTCTCAATACTCAATAGAATGTCCTGAATTCTCATGGTTTGATACTCATCCACAAAATTCAATAATCAAACCTCAGTCCTCAAACATCAATTCTCAACACTCTATCCTCAATACTCAGTCCTCTCTCTTCAATCCTCTATCCTCAATCCTCAATCCTCAAGCGTCAATCCTCAATCCTCAATCCTCAACCATCAATCCTCAGTCCTCAAACTTCAATCCGGGGTCCTTAATCCTGAATCCTCAACCTTCAGCCGACGGTCCCCAACAATTAATTGTCAATCCACAATCCTCAATAGAATATCCTCAATTCATAGTTCTCAATACTCAATCCCCATTCTACAATCTTCAAATCTCAATCCACAAACATCAATTGTCGTCACTCAACCCGCAACACTCAGGCCCCAATCCTCAATATTCAATCCTCAATCCTCAATCCTCAATCCACAATCCTCAACCTTCGATCCTCAATACTCACTCTTCAATGCTCATTCCTCAATCCTCAATCCTCAACACTCAATCCTCAATCCTCAATCCTCAGACCTCAAACATCAATACTCAACCCTCACTCCTCGTCCTCAATCCACAACCCTCAATCCTCAATCCTCAGTCCTCAATCCTCAATCCTCAATCCTCAAACCTCAATCCTCAACCGTCAGTCCTCGTTCTCAATCCTCAAATATCAACCCTCAATCCTTAATCTTCAATCATCAATAATCAATCTTCAATTCTCAATCCTCAATCCTCAATCCTCATAACTCAATCCTCAGTCATGAATACTCAATCTTCAATACTCAATCATCAATCCTCAATCCTCAATCCTCAATCCTAAATCCTCAATCCTAATTCCCCAAACCTCTATCCTTAACCCTCAGTCCTCATCCTCAATTCTCAGTACACAATCGTCAATCCTCACTCCTCAATCATCAATCCTCAATCTTCAATACTCAATCCTCAATCCTCAATCCTCAATCCTCAATCCTCAATCCTCAAACCTCAGTCCTCAATCCTCAGTCATGAGTACTCAATCTTCAATACTCAATCCTCAATCCTCAATCCTCAATCCTCAAACCTCAATCCTCAATCCTCAATCATCATTCCCCAAACCTCAATACTCAATCCTCAATCCTCAATCTTCAATCCTCAATATTTAATCTTCAATACTGAATCCTCAGTCCTCAATCCACAATCCTCAATCCTCAATCCTCAATCTTCAATCCTCAATACTTAATCTTCAATCCTCAATCCTCAATCCTCAATCCTCAATCCTCATTCTCCAATCCTCAATACCAAAACCTCAATCTTCAATCCTCAATCCTCAATCCTCAATTCTCAAACCTCAATCCCCAATCCTCACACCTCAAACATCAATACTCAACCCTCAATCCTCAACCGTCAGCCCGCATCCTCCATCCTCAATACTCGATCCTCAATCCTCAATACTCGATCCTCAATCCTCAATCTTCAATCCTCAATACTCAATCTTCAATCCTCAATCCTCAATCCTCAAACCTCAGTCCTCAATACTCAGTCATGAATACTCAATCTTCAATACTCAATCCTCAATCCTCAATCCTCAATCCTCAATCTTCAATCCTCAATACTCAATCTTCAATCCTCAATCCTCAATCCTCAATCCTCAATCCTCATTCTCCAATCCTCAATTCCAAAACCTCAATCTTCAATCCTCAATCCTCAATCCTCAATTCTCAAACCTCAATCCTCTATCCTCACACCTCAAACATCAATACTCAACCCTCAATCCTCAACCCTCAGCCCGCATCCTCCATCCTCAATACTCGATCCTCAATCCTCAATACTCGATCCTCAATCCTCAATCTTCAATCCTCAATACTCAATCTTCAATCCTCAATCCTCAATCCTCAAACCTCAGTCCTCAATACTCAGTCATGAATACTCAATCTTCAATACTCAATCCTCAATCCTCAATCCTCAATCCTCAATCCTCAATCCTCAACCCTCAATCCTCATTCGTCAATAATCAATACCCAATCCTCAATCTTCAATCCTCAATCCTCAATCCTCAATTCTCAATCCTCAATCCTCAATCCTCAGACCTCAAACAGCAATACTCAACCCTCAGTCCTCGTCCTCAATACACAACCATCAATACTCCATCGTCAATCTTCAATCTTCAATATTCAATCTTCAGTGCTCAATCCTCAATCCTCGATCCTCAATCCTAAATCCTCAATATTCAAACAGCAATACCCAATCCTCAATCTTCAATCCGCAATCCTCAATCATCAATCCTCAATCCTCAATCCTCAATCCTCAATCCTCAGACCTCAAACCTCAAACCTGAATCCCCAATCCTGAATCCTCAATCTTCAGACCTCAGTCCTCAACAATCAGTTGTCAATTCACAATCCTCAATAGAAGATCATCAATTCACAGCTTTCAATACACAATACTCAATCTGCAATCTTCAAATCTCTATCCACAAACATCAATTCTCATCACTCAACCCTCAACACTCAGTCCCCAATCCTCAATATTCAATCCTCAATTCTCAATCTTCAATCCTACAATCCTCAACCTTCAATCCTCAATACTCAGTCTTCAATGCTCAATCCTGAATCCTCAATCCTCAATCCTCAATCCCCAATCTTCAATCCTCAATACTCAATCACCAATCCTCAATCCTCAATCCTCAATCCTCAATCATCAATCCTCAATCATCAATCCTCAATCTTCAATACTCAATCCTCAATCCTCAATCCTCAATCCTCAATACTCAACCATCAATCCTCAATTCCCAATACTCAATAGACTACCCTGAATTCTCAGGATTCTATACTCAAACCTCAATCCTCAACCCTCAGTAATCAACCCTCAATCCTCAATTCTCAATCCTCAATCTTCAGTCCTCAATCCTCAATCCTCAATCCTCAATCCTCAATCCTCAGTTTTCAGTCCTCAAACCTCAATCCTCAACCCTCAGACCTCATCCTCATTCCTCAATTCTCAATCCTCAATCCTCAGTCCTCAGTCCTCAAAGTTCTATCCTCAAACCTCAGCCCTCTTCGTCAATCCTCAATCCTCAATACTCAATCCTCAGCCTTCAATCCTCAATACTCAATCTTCAATCCTCAATCCTCAGTCCTCAAACCTCAATTCTGAATCCTCAGTCCTGAATCCTCAACCTTCAGCCCTCAGTCCTCAATAATCAGTTGTCAATCCTCAATCCTCGATAGAATATCGTCAATTCTCAGTTTTCAATACTCAATACTCAATCTGCAATCTTCAAATCGCTATCCACAAACATCAATTCTGAATCCTCAATCCTCAATCTTC
This sequence comes from Calliopsis andreniformis, assembly GCF_051401765.1. Classification (NCBI taxonomy): domain Eukaryota; kingdom Metazoa; phylum Arthropoda; class Insecta; order Hymenoptera; family Andrenidae; genus Calliopsis; species Calliopsis andreniformis. Next base: position 3,935,055 of record NW_027480440.1, read on the forward strand.
AATCCTCAATATTTAATCTTCAATCCTCAATTCTCAAACTTCAATCCTCAATACTGAATCTTCAATACTCAATCCTCAATCCTCAATCCTCAATCTTCAATCCTCAATACACAATCTCAAATCCTCAACCCTCAATCCTCAATCCTTAATCCTCAATCCTCAATCCTCAATCATCAATCCTCAATCTTCAATGCTCAATCCTCAATCTTCAATCCTCAATCCTCAGTCCTCAATCCTCAATCTTCAATCCTCAATCCTCAGTCCTCAAACCTCAATCCTCAATTCTCAATCGTCAATCCTCAATACCCAATCCTCAATTTTCAATCCTCAATCCCCAATCATCAATCCTCAATTTTCAATCCTCAATCCTCAATCCTCAATCCTCAGTCCTCAATCCTCAGTCCTCAATCTTCAATCCTCAATACTCAATCTTCTGTAATCAATCCTCAATTCTCAATCCTCAATACTCAATCCTCAATCGTCAATCCTCAATCCCCAATCCTCAATCTGCAATCCTCAATGCTCAATCCTCAATCCTCAATCTTCAATCCACAATACTCAATGTTCAATCATCAATCCTCAATCCTCAATCCTCAATCCTCAATCCTCAATCCTCAATCCTCAATCTTCAATCATCAATACTCAGTCTTCAATCCTCAATCCTCAATCCTCAATCCTCAATCCTCATTCGTCAATAATCAATACCCAATCCTCAATCTTCAATCCTCAATCCTCAATCCTCAATCCTCAATTCTCAATCCTCAATCCTCAATCCTCAGACCTCAAACAGCAATACTCAACCCTCAGTCCTCGTCCTCAATACACAACCATCAATACTCAATCGTCAATCTTCAATCTTCAATATTCAATCTTCAGTCCTCAATCCTCAATCCTCGATCCTCAATCCTAAATCCTCAATATTCAAACAGCAATACCCAATCCTCAATCTTCAATCCGCAATCCTCAATCATCAATCCTCAATCCTCAATCCTCAATCCTCAATCCTCAATCCTCAATCCTCAGTCCTCAAACCTCAAACCTGAATCCCCAATCCTGAATCCTCAATTTTCAGACCTCAGTCCTCAACAATCAGTTGTCAATTCACAATCCTCAATAGAAGATCATCAATTCACAGTTTTCAATACTCAACCCCATTCTTCAATCTTCAAATCTCAATCCACAAACATCAATTCTTATCACTCAACCATCAACACTCAGTCCTCAATCTTCAATCCTCAATCCCCAATCCTCAATCTTCAATCCTCAATCCTCAATCACCAATCCTCAACCTCAATTATCAACACACAACCCTCAACCATCAATCCTCAATACTCAACCATCAATCCTCAATTCTCAATACTCAATAGAATGTCCTGAATTCTCATGGTTTGATACTCATCCACAAAATTCAATAATCAAACCTCAGTCCTCAAACATCAATTCTCAACACTCTATCCTCAATACTCAGTCCTCTCTCTTCAATCCTCTATCCTCAATCCTCAATCCTCAAGCGTCAATCCTCAATCCTCAATCCTCAACCATCAATCCTCAGTCCTCAAACTTCAATCCGGGTTCCTTAATCCTGAATCCTCAACCTTCAGCCGACGGTCCCCAACAATTAATTGTCAATCCACAATCCTCAATAGAATATCCTCAATTCATAGTTCTCAATACTCAATCCCCATTCTACAATCTTCAAATCTCAATCCACAAACATCAATTGTCGTCACTCAACCCGCAACACTCAGGCCCCAATCCTCAATATTCAATCCTCAATCCTCAATCCTCAATCCACAATCCTCAACCTTCGATCCTCAATACTCACTCTTCAATGCTCATTCCTCAATCCTCAATCCTCAACACTCAATCCTCAATCCTCAATCCTCAGACCTCAAACATCAATACTCAACCCTCACTCCTCGTCCTCAATCCACAACCCTCAATCCTCAATCCTCAGTCCTCAATCCTCAATCCTCAATCCTCAAACCTCAATCCTCAACCGTCAGTCCTCGTTCTCAATCCTCAAATATCAACCCTCAATCCTTAATCTTCAATCATCAATAATCAATCTTCAATTCTCAATCCTCAACCCTCAATCCTCAATCCTCAATCCTCAATATTCAACACACAACCGTCAACCATCAATCATCAATACTCAACCATCAATACTCAATTCTCAATACTCAATAGAATATCCTGAATTCTCATGGTTCAATACTCAATCCACAAAATTCAATAATGAAATCTCAATACTCAAACATCAATTCTCAACACACAATCCTCAATACTGAGTCCTCTCTGTTCAATCCTCCATCCTCAATCCTCAATCCTCAAGCGTCAATCCTCAATCCTCAATCCTCAACCCTCAATCCTCAGTCCTCTAACTTCAATCCGGAATCCTCAATCCTGAATCCTCAATCTTCACCCGTCAGTCGTCAGCAATCAATTGTCAATCATCAATCCTCAATAGAATATCCTCAATTCACAGCTTTCAATACTCAATCCCCATTCTTCAATCGTCAAATCTCAATCCACAAACATCAATTCTCATCACTCAACCCACAACACTCAGTCCTCAATCTTCAATCTTCAATCCTCAATCCTCAATCTTCAATCCTCAATACTCAATCTTCAATCCACAATCCTCAATCCTCATTTCTCAATCCTCAATCCTCAGTCCTCAGTCCTCAAACCTCAATCCTCTACCCTCATCCCTCATCCTCAATCCTCAATCGACAATCCGCAATCCTCAATCTTCAATCCTCAATCCTCAATCCTCAATCCTCAATCCAGAATCCTCAGTCCTCAAACCTCAATCCAGAATCCTCAATCCTGAATCCTCAATCTTCAGCCCTCAGTCCACAACAATCCGTTGTTAATCCTCAATCCTCAATAGAATATCCTCAATTCACAGTTTTCAATACTCAACACTCAATCTGCAATCTTCAAATCTCTATCCACAAACATCAATTTTCATCACTCAACCCTCAACACTCAGTCCTCAATTTTCAATCCTCAATCCTCAATTCTCAATCTTCAATCCTCAATACTGAATCTTCATTCCTCAATCCTCAATCCTCAATCCTCAATTCTCAATCCTCAATCCTCAATCCTCAATCTTCAACCCTCAATCCTCAATCCTCAATTCTCAATCCTCAATCCTCAGTCCTCAGTCCTCTAACCTGAATCCTCAACCCTCAGCCCTCATCCTCAATCCTCAATCCTTAATCCTCAATCCTCAATTCTCAATCCTCAATCCACAATCCTCAACCTTCAATCCGCAATACTCAGTCTTCAATGCTCAATCCTCAATCCTCAATCCTCAACCTTCGATCCTCAATACTCACTCTTCAATGCTCATTCCTCAATCCTCAATCCTCAATACTCAATCCTCAATCCTCAATCCTCAGACCTCAAACATCAATACTCAACCCTCAGTCCTCGTCCTCAATCCACAACCCTCAATCCTCAATCCTCAGTCCTCAATCCTCAGTCCTCAGTCCTCTAACCTGAATCCTCAATCCTCAATCCTCAACCTTCGATCCTCAATACTCACTCTTCAATGCTCATTCCTCAATCCTCAATCTACAATCCTCAACCTTCAATCCGCAATTCCCAATACTCAATAGAGTATCCTGAATTCTCAGGATTCTATACTCAAACCTCAATCCTCAACACTCAGCCCTCATTCTCAATCCTCTATCGACAATCCTCAAACCTCAATCCTCAACCGTCAGTCCTCAAGCGTCAAACCTCAATCCTCGATCCTCAACCCTCAATCCTCAGTCTTGAAACCTCAATCCCGAATCCTCAATCCTGAATCCTCAATCGTCAGCCCTCAGTCCTCAAAAATCAATTTTCAATCCTCAATCGTCAATAGAATATCCTCAATTCACAGTTTTCAATACTCAACCCCATTCTTCAATCTTCATATCTCAATCCACAAACATCAATTCTTATCACTCAACCATCAACACTCAGTCCTCAATCTTCAATCCTCAATCCCCAATCCCCAATCTTCAATCCTCAATCCTCAATCACCAATCCTCAACCTCAATTATCAACACACAACCCTCAACCATCAATCCTCAATACTCAACCATCAATCCTCAATTCTCAATACTCAATAGAATGTCCTGAATTCTCATGGTTTAATACTCATCCACAAAATTCAATAATCAAACCTCAGTCCTCAAACATCAATTCTCAACACTCTATCCTCAATACTCAGTCCTCTCTCTTCAATCCTCTATCCTCAATCCTCAATCCTCAAGCGTCAATCCTCGATCCTCAATCCTCAACCATCAATCCTCAGTCCTCAAACTTCAATCCGGGGTCCTTAATCCTGAATCCTCAACCTTCAGCCGACGGTCCCCAACAATTAATTGTCAATCCACAATCCTCAATAGAATATCCTCAATTCATAGTTCTCAATACTCAATCCCCATTCTACAATCTTCAAATCTCAATCCACAAACATCAATTGTCGTCACTCAACCCGCAACACTCAGGCCCCAATCCTCAATATTCAATCCTCAATCCTCAATCCTCAATCCACAATCCTCAACCTTCGATCCTCAATACTCACTCTTCAATGCTCATTCCTCAATCCTCAATCCTCAATACTCAATCCTCAATCCTCAATCCTCAGACCTCAAACATCAATACTCAACCCTCAGTCCTCGTCCTCAATCCACAACCCTCAATCCTCAATCCTCAGTCCTCAATCCTCAATCCTCAATCCTCAAACCTCAATCCTCAACCGTCAGTCCTCGTCCTCAATCCTCAAATATCAACCCTCAATCCTTAATCTTCAATCATCAATAATCAATCTTCAATTCTCAATCCTCAACCCTCAATCCTCAATCCTCAATCCTCAATATTCAACACACAACCGTCAACCATCAATCATCAATACTCAACCATCAATACTCAATTCTCAATACTCAATAGAATATCCTGAATTCTCATGGTTCAATACTCAATCCACAAAATTCAATAATCAAATCTCAATACTCAAACATCAATTCTCAACACACAATCCTCAATACTCAGTCCTCTCTGTTCAATCCTCCATCCTCAATCCTCAATCCTCAAGCGTCAAACCTCAATCCTCAATCCTCAACCCTCAATCCTCAGTCCTCAAACTTCAATCCGGAATCCTCAATCCTGAATCCTCAATCTTCACCCGTCAGTCGTCAGCAATCAATTGTCAATCATCAGTCCTCAATAGAATATCCTCAATTCACAGCTTTCAATACTCAATCCCCATTCTTCAATCGTCAAATCTCAATCCACAAACATCAATTCTCATCACTCAACCCACAACACTCAGTCCTCAATCTTCAATCTTCAATCCTCAATCCTCAATCTTCAATCCTCAATACTCAATCTTCAATCCTCAATCCTCAATCCTCATTTCTCAATCCTCAATCCTCAGTCCTCAGTCCTCAAACCTCAATCCTCTACCCTCATCCCTCATCCTCAATCCTCAGTCGACAATCCGCAATCCTCAATCTTCAATCCTCAATCCTCAATCCTCAATACTCAATCCTCAATCCTCAGTCCTCAAACCTCAATCCTGAATCCTCAATCCTGAATCCTCAATCTTCAGCCCTCAGTCCACAACAATCCGTTGTTAATCCTCAATCCTCAATAGAATATCCTCAATTCACAGTTTTCAATACTCAACACTCAATCTGCAATCTTCAAATCTCTATCCACAAACATCAATTTTCATCACTCAACCCTCAACACTCAGTCCTCAATTTTCAATCCTCAATCCTCAATTCTCAATCTTCAATCCTCGATACTGAATCTTCAATCCTCAATCCTCAATCCTCAATCCTCAATTCTCAATCCTCAATCCTCAATCCTCAATCTTCAATCCTCAATCCTCAATCCTCAATTCTCAATCCTCAATCCTCAGTCCTCAGTCCTCTAACCTGAATCCTCAACCCTCAGCCCTCATCCTCAATCCTCAATCCTTAATCCTCAATCCTCAATTCTCAATCCTCAATCCACAATCCTCAACCTTCAATCCGCAATACTCAGTCTTCAATGCTCAATCCTCAATACTCAATCCTCAATACTCAATCCTCAATCGTCAATCTTCAGTCCTCAATCCTCAATTCTCAATCCTCAATCCTCAATCCTCAGACCTCAAACAGCAATACTCAACCCTCAGTCCTCGTCCTCAATACACAACCATCAATACTCAATCGTCAATCTTCAATCTTCAATATTCAATCTTCAGTCATCAATCCTCAATCCTCGATCCCCAATCCTAAATCCTCAATATTCAAACAGCAATACCCAATCCTCAATCTTCAATCCGCAATCCTCAATCATCAATCCTCAATCCTCAATCCTCAATCCTCAATCCTCAGACCTCAAACCTCAAACCTGAATCCCCAATCCTGAATCCTCAATCTTCAGACCTCAGTCCTCAACAATCAGTTGTCAATTCACAATCCTCAATAGAAGATCATCAATTCACAGTTTTCAATACACAATACTCAATCTGCAATCTTCAAATCTCTATCCACAAACATCAATTCTCATCATTCAGCCCTCAACACTCAGTCCCCAATCCTCAATCTTCAATCCTCAACCCTCAAACCGCAATCCTCAATACTCAACCTTCAATACTCAATACTCAATCATCAATGCTCAAACTTCAATCCTCAATCCTCAATCCTCAATCCTCAATCCTCAATCATCAATCTTCAATCCTCAATACTCAATCTTCAATCCTCAATCCTCAATCCTCAATCCTCAATACTCAATCCTCAATCCTCCACAGACAACCTTCAATCCTCAATACTCAATCTTCAATCCTCAATCCTCAATCCTCAATCCTCAATCCTCATTCTTCAATCCTCAATACCCAATCCTCAATCTTCAATCCTCAATCCTCAATCCTCAATCCTCAGTCCTCAATCCTCAATCCTCAATGCTCACTCCTCATTCTTCAATCCTCAATACCCAATCCTCAATCTTCAATCCTCAATCCTCAATCCTCAATTCTCAATCCTCAATCCTCAATCGTCAGAACTCAAACATCAATACTCAACCCTGAGTCCTCGTCCTCAATCCACAACCCTCAATCCTCAATCCTCAATCTTCAATCCTCAATCCATAATCCTCAATCCTCAATCCTCAATCCTCAGTCCTCAATTCTCAATCCTCAATCCTCAGTCCTCAGGCCTCTAACCTGAATCCTCAACCCTCAGCCCTCATCCTCAATCCTCAATTCTCAATCCTTAATCCTCAGTCTTCAATCCTCAATACTCAATCTTCAATCCTCAGTCCTCAGTCCTCAAACCTCAATTCTGAATCCTCAATCCTGAATCCTCAATCTTCAGCCCTCAGTCCACAACGATCTGTTGTTAATCCTCAGTCCTCAATAGAATATCCTTAATTCACAGTTTTCATTACTCAATACTCAATCTGCAATCTTCAAATCTCTATCCACAAACATCAATTCTCATCACTCAACCCTCAACACTCAGTCCCCAATCCTCAATATTCAATCCTCAATTCTCAACCCTCAATCCTACAATCCTCAACCTTCAATCCTCAATACTCAGTCTTCAATGCTCAATCCTCAATCCTCAATCCTCAATCCTCAATATTCAACACAAAACCCTCAACCATCAATCCTCAATACTCAACCATCAATCCTCAGTTCTCAATACTCAATAGAATGTCCTGAATTCTCATGATTCAATACTCAATCATCAATATTCAATAATCAAATCTCAATCCTCGAACATCAATACTCAACACTGAATCCTCAATACTCAGTCCTCTCTCTTCAATCCTCCATCCTCAATCCCCAATCCTCAAGCGTCAATCCTCAATACTCAATACTCAGCCCTCAATTCTCAGTCCTCAAACCTCAATCCGGAATCCTCAATCCTGAATCCTCAATCCTCAATCCTCAATCCCCAATCTTCAATCCTCAATACTCAATCACCAATCCCCAATCCTCAATCCTCAATCCTCAATCATCAATCCTCAATCATCAATCCTCAATCTTCAATACTCAATCCTCAATCCTCAATCCTCAATCCTCAATCCTCAATACTCAACCATCAATCCTCAATTCCCAATACTCAATAGAGTATCCTGAATTCTCAGGATTCTATACTCAAACCTCAATCCTCAACCCTCAGCCCTCATTCTCAATCCTCTATCCACAATCCTCAAACCTCAATCCTCAACCGTCAGTCCTCAAGCGTCAATCCTCAATCCTCAATCCTCAACCCTCAATCCTCAATCCTCAATTCTCAAACCTCAATACTCAATCCTCAATCGTGAATCCTCAATCCCCAATCCTCAATCTTCAATCCTCAATCCTCAATCACCAATCCTCAACCTCAATTATCAACACACAACCCTCAACCATCAATCCTCAATACTCCACCATCAATCCTCAATTCTCAATACTCAATAGAATGTCCTGAATTCTCATGGTTTAATACTCATCCACAAAATTCAATAATCAAACCTCAGTCCTCAAACATCAATTCTCAACACTCTATACTCAATACTCAGTCCTCTCTCTTCAATCCTCCATCCTCAATCCTCAATCCTCAAGCGTCAATCCTCAATCCTCAATCCTCAACCATCAATCCTCAGTCCTCAAACTTCAATCCGGAGTCCTCAATCCTGAATCCTCAACCTTCAGCCGACGGTCCCCAACAATTAACTGTCAATCCACAACCCTCAATAGAATATCCTCAATTCATAGTTCTCAATACTCAATCCCCATTCTACAATCTTCAAATCTCAATCCACAAACATCAATTATCGTCACTCAACCCGCAACACTCAGGCCCCAATACTCAATATTCAATCCTCAATCCTCAATCCTCAATCCACAATCCTCAACCTTCGATTCTCAATGCTCACTCTTCGATGCTCATTCCTCAATCCTCAATCCTCAATACTCAATCCTCAATCCTCAATCCTCAGACCTCAGACATCAATACTCAACCCTCAGTCCTCGTCCTCAATCCACAACCCTCAATCCTCAATCCTCAGTCCTCAATCCTCAATCCTCAATCCTCAAACCTCATTACTCAACCGTCAGTCCTCGTCCTCAATCCTCAAATATCAACCCTCAATCCTTAATCTTCAATCATCAATACTCAATCTTCAATTCTCAATCCTCAATCCTCAATCCTCAATCCTCAATCCTCAATATTTAACACACAACCGTCAACCATCAATCCTCAATACTCAACCATCAATACTCAATTCTCAATACTCAATAGAGTATCCTGAATTCTCATGGTTCAATACTCAATCCACAAAATTCAATAATCAAATCTCAATACTCAAACATCAATTTTCAACACTCAATCCTCAATACTCAGTCCTCTCTGTTCAATCCTCCATCCTCAATCCTCAGTCCTCAAGCGTCAATCCTCAATCCTCAATCCTCAACCCTCAATCCTCAGTCCTCAAATTTCAATCCGGAATCCTCAATCCTGATTCCTCAATCTTCACCCGTCAGTCCTCAGCAATCAATTGTCAATCATCAATCCTCAATAGAATATCCTCAATTCACAGCTTTCAATACTCAATCCCCATTCTTCAATCGTCAAATCTCAATCCACAAACATCAATTCTCATCACTCAACCCACAACACTCAGTCCTCAATCTTCAATCTTCAATCCTCAATCCTCAATCTTCAATCCTCAATACTCAATCTTCAATCCTCAATCCTCAATCCTCAATCCTCAATCCTCAATCCTCAATTCTCAATCCTCAATCCACAATCCTCAACCTTCAATCCTCAATACTCAGTCTTCAATGCTCAATCCTCAATCCTCAATCCTCAATACTCAATCCTCAACCGTCAATCTTCAATCCTCAATACTCAATCTTCAATCCTCAATCCTCAATCCTCAATCCTCAATCCTCAATCCTCAATCGTCAATCTTCAATCCTCAATCCTCAACCCTCAATCGTCAGGCATCAATTCTCAATACTCAATCTTCAATCCTCTATCCTCAATCCTCATTCCTCAATGCTCATTCTTCAATCCTCAATACCTAATCCTCAATCTTCAATCCTCAATCCTCAATCCTCAACTCTCAATCCTCAATCCTCAGTCCTCAGTCCTCAAACCTCAATCCTCAACCCTCAGCCCTCATGCTCAATCCTCAATCCTCAATCTTCAATCCTCAATCCTCAACCCTCAACCCTCAGTAATCAATCCTCAATCCTCAGTCCTCAAACCTCAATCCTGAATCCTGAATCCTGAATCCACAATCTTCAGACATCAGACCTCAACTGTCAGACGTCAATCCACAATCCTCGATAGAATATCATCAATTCACAGTTTTCAATACTCAATACTCAATCTGCAATCTTCAGACCTCTATCCCCAAACATCAATTCTCATCACTCAACCCTCAACACTCAGTCCCCAATCCTCAATCTTCAATCCTCAATCCTCAATCCGCAATCCTCAATCCTCAATGTTCAATCCACAATACTCAATCTTCAATCCTCAATCCTCAATCCTCAATCCTCAATCCTCAATCCTCAATCGTCAATCTTCAATCCTCAATACTCAATCTTCTGTAATCAATCCTCAATTCTCAATCCTCAATACTCAATCCTCAATCCTCAATCCTCAATCCTCAATCCTCAATCCTGAATTCTCAATCCTCAATCCTCAATCCCCAATCTTCAATCCTCAATACTCAATCACCAATCCTCAATCCTCAATCCTCAATCCTCAATCATCAATCCTCAATCATCAATCCTCAATCTTCAATACTCAATCCTCAATCCTCAATCCTCAATCCTCAATACTCAACCATCAATCCTCAATCCTCAATCCTCAATCCCCATCTTCAATCCTCAATACTCAATCTGCAATCCTCAATCCTCAGTCCTCACTCCTCAATACTCATTCTTCAATCCTCAATACCGAATCCTCAATCTTTAATCCTAAATCGTCAATCCTCAATTCTCAATCATCAAACCTCAATCCTCAGACTTCAAACATCAATACTCAACCCTCAGTCCTCGTCCTCAATCGACAACCCTCAATCCTCAATCCTCAATCTTCAATCATTAATATTCAATCTTCAATCCTCAATCCTCAATCCTCAATCCTCAACCCTCAATCCTCAATGTTCAATCCTCAATACCCAATCCTCAATCTTCAATCCTCAATCCTCAATCCTCAAGCCTCAATCCTCAATCCTCAATCCTCAATCCTCAGTCCTCAAACCTCAGTCCTGAATCCTCAATCCTGAATCCTCAATCTTCAGCCCTCAGTCCTCAACAATCAGTTGTGAATCCTCAATCCTCAATAGAATATCCTCAATTCACAGGTTTCAATACTCAATACTCAACCTGCAATCTTCAAATCTCTATCCACAAACATCAATTCTCATCACTCAACACTCAACACTCAGTCCCCAATCCTCAATCTTCAAACCTCAATCCTCAATCCTCAATCCTCAATCCTCAATCTTCAATCCTCTATACTCAATCCTCAATCCTCAATCCTCAGTCCTCAAACCTCAATACTGAATCGTCAATCCTGAATCCTCAATCTTCAGCCCTCAGTCCACAACGATCTGTTGTTAATCCTCAGTCCTCAATAGAATATCCTCAATTCACAGTTTTCATTACTCAATACTCAATCTGCAATCTTCAAATCTCTATCCACAAACATCAATTCTCATCACTCAACCCTCAACACTCAGTCCCCAATCCTCAATATTCAATCCTCAATTCTCAACCCTCAATCCTACAATCCTCAACCTTCAATCCTCAATACTCAGTCTTCAATGCTCAATCCTCAATCCTCAATCCTCAATCCTCAATATTCAACACACAACCCTCAACCATCAATCCTCAATACTCAACCATCAATCCTCAGTTCTCAATACTCAATAGAATGTCCTGAATTCTCATGATTCAATACTCAATCGTCAATATTCAATAATCAAATCTCAATCCTCAAACATCAATACTCAACACTGAACCCTCAATACTCAGTCCTCTCTCTTCAATCCTCCATCCTCAATCCCCAATCCTCAAGCGTCAATCCTCAATACTCAATACTCAGCCCTCAATTCTCAGTCCTCAAACCTCAATCCGGAATCCTCAATCCTGAATCCTCAATCCTCAATCCTCAATCCCCAATCTTCAATCCTCAATACTGAATCACCAATCCTCAATCCTCAATCCTCAATCCTCAATCATCAATCCTCAATCATCAATCCTCAATCTTCAATACTCAATCCTCAATCCTCAATCCTCAATCCTCAATACTCAACCATCAATCCTCAATTCCCAATACTCAATAGAGTATCCTGAATTCTCAGGATTCTATACTCAAACCTCAATCCTCAACCCTCAGCCCTCATTCTCAATCCTCTATCCACAATCCTCAAACCTCAATCCTCAACCGTCAGTCCTCAAGCGTCAATCCTCAATCCTCAATCCTCAACCCTCAATCCCCAGTCTTGAAACCTCAATCCCGAATCCTCAATCCTGAATCCTCAATCTTCAGCCCTCAGTCCTCAAAAATCAATTTTCCATCCTCAATCGTCAATAGAATATCCTCAATTCACAGTTTTCAATACTCAACCCCATTCTTCAATCTTCAAATCTCAATCCACAAACATCAATTCTTATCACTCAACCATCAACACTCAGTCCTCAATCTTCAATCCTCAATCCTCAATCCTCAGTCTTCAATCCTCAATACTCAATCCTCAATCCTCAATCCTCAATTCTCAAACCTCAATACTCAATCCTCAATCGTGAATCCTCAATCCCCAATCCTCAATCTTCAATCCTCAATCCTCAATCACCAATCCTCAACCTCAATTATCAACACACAACCCTCAACCATCAATCCTCAATACTCAACCATCAATCCTCAATTCTCAATACTCAATAGAATGTCCTGAATTCTCATGGTTTAATACTCATCCACAAAATTCAATAATCAAACCTCAGTCCTCAAACATCAATTCTCAACACTCTATCCTCAATACTCAGTCCTCTCTCTTCAATCCTCCATCCTCAATCCTCAATCCTCAATCCTCAATCCTAAATCCTCAATCCTAATTCCCCAAACGTCTATCCTTAACCCTCAGTCCTCATCCTCAATTCTCAATACACAATCGTCAATCCTCACTCCTCAATCATCAATCCTCAATCTTCAATACTCAATCCTCAATCCTCAATCCTCAATCCTCAATCCTCAATCCTCAAACCTCAGTCCTCAATCCTCAGTCATGAGTACTCAATTTTCAATACTCAATCCTCAATCCTCAATCCTCAATCCTCAAACCTCAATCCTCAATCCTCAATCATCATTCCCCAAACCTCAATACTCAATCCTCAATCCTCAATCTTCAATCCTCAATATTTAATCTTCAATCCTGAATCCTCAATCCTCAATCCTCAATCCTCAATCCTCAATCCTCAATCCTCACACCTCAAACATCAATACTCAACCCTCAATCCTCAACCCTCAGCCCGCATCCTCCATCCTCAATACTCGATCCTCAATCCTCAATACTCGATCCTCAATCCTCAATCTTCAATCCTCAATACTCAATACTCAATCTTCAATCCTCAATCCTCAATCCTCAAACCTCAGTCCTCAATACTCAGACATGAATACTCAATCTTCAATACTCAATCCTCAATCCTCAATCCTCAATCCTCAATCCTCAATCCTCAATCCTCATTCGTCAATAATCAATACCCAATCCTCAATCTTCAATCCTCAATCCTCAATCCTCAATTCTGAATCCTCAATCCTCAATCCTCAGACCTCAAACAGCAATACTCAACCCTCAGTCCTCGTCCTCAATACACAACCATCAATACTCAATCGTCAATCTTCAATTTTCAATATTCAATCTTCTGTCCTCAATCCTCAATCCTCGATCCTCAATCCTAAATCCTCAATATTCCAACAGCAATACCCAATCCTCAATCTTCAATCCGCAATCCTCAATCATCAATCCTCAATCCTCAATCCTCAATCCTCAATCCTCAGACCTCTAACCTCAAACCTGAATCCCCAATCCTGAATCCTCAATCTTCAGACCTCAGTCCTCAACAATCAGTTGTCAATTCACAATCCTCAATAGAAGATCATCAATTCACAGCTTTCAATACCCAATACTCAATCTGCAATCTTCAAATCTCTATCCACAAACATCAATTCTCATCATTCAACCCTCAACACTCAGTCCCCAATCCTCAATCTTCAATCCTCAATCCTCAAACCGCAATCCTCAATACTCACCCTTCAATCCTCAATACTCAATCATCAATCCTCAATCTTCAATCCTCAATCCTCAATCCTCAATCCTCAATCCTCAATCATCAATCTTCAGTCCTCAATACTCAATCTTCAATCCTCAATCCTCAATCCTCAATCCTCAATCCTCAATCCTCAACAGACAACCTTCAATCCTCAATACTCAATCTTCAATCCTCAATCCTCAATCCTCAATCCTCAATCCTCATTCTTCAATCCTCAATACCCAATCCTCAATCTTCAATCCTCAATCCTCAATCCTCAATCCTCAATCCTCAATCCTCAATCCTCAATCCTCAATACCCAATCCTCAATCTTCAATCCTCAATCCTCAATCCTCAATTCTCAATCCTCAATCCTCAGTCCTCAATCTTCAATCCTCAATACTCAATCTTCTGTAATCAATCCTCAATTCTCAATCCTCAATACTCAATCCTCAATCGTCAATCCTCAATCCCCAATCCTCAATCTTCAATACTCAAACCTCAATCCTCGATCCTCAATCTTCAATCCACAATACTCAATGTTCAATCATCAATCGTCAATCCTCAATCCTCAATCCTCAATCCTCAATCCTCAATCTTCAATCCTCAATACTCAGTCTTCAATCCTCAAACCTCAACCTTCAATCCTCAATACTCAGTCTACAATCTCCAATCCTCAATCCTCAATCCTAAATCCTCATTCTTCAATCCTCGAAACCCAATCCTCAATCTTCAATCCTCATCCTTCAATCATCAATTCCCAATCCTCAATCTTCAATCCTCAATCCTAAATCCTCAATTCTTAATCCTCAATCCTTAGTCCTCAGTCCTCAATCCTCAATTCTCAACCCTCAGCCCTCATGCTCAATCCTCAATCCTCAATCCTCAATCCTCAATCTTTAATCCTCAATACTCAATCTTCAATAATCAATCCTCAATCCTCAATACTCAATCCTCAATCCTCAATCTTCAATCCTCAGTCTTTAACTCTCAATCCTCAATCCTCAATCCTAAATCCTCAATCCTCAACCTTCAAACCTCAATACTCAATCTTCAATCCTCAATCCTCAATCCTCAATCCTCAATCCTCAATCCTCAATCTTCAATCCTCAATACTCAATCTTCAATCCTCAATCCTCAAACCTCAATCCTCAATCGTCATTCTTCAATCCTCAACACCCAATCCTCAATCTTCAATCCTCAATCCTCAGTCCTCAATTCTCAATCCTCAATCCTCAATCCTCAGACCTCAAACATCAATACTCAACCCTCAGTCCTCGTACTCAATTCTCAATTCTCAATCCTCAATCCTCAATACTCAATCTTCAATCCACAATAATCAATCTCCAATCCTAGATCCTCAATCCCCAATCCTCAATCCTTAATCCTCAATCTTCAATCCTCAATCCCCAGCCCTCAATCTTCAATCCTCAATACCCAATCCTCAATTCTCAATCCTCAAACCTCAGTCCTCAGTTCTCTGACCTGAATCCTCAACCCTCAGCCCTCATCCTCAATCCTCAATCCTCAATCCTCAATCCTCAATCGTCAATCTTCAATCCTCAATCCTCAACACTCAATCGTCAGGCATCAATCCTCAATACTCAATCTTCAATACTCTATCCTCAATCCTCATTCCTCAATGCTCATTCTTCAATCCTCAATACCTAATCCTCAATCTTCAATCCTCAATCCTCAATCCTCAACTCTCAATCCTCAATCCTCAGTCCACAGTCCTCAAACCTCAATCCTCAACCCTCAGCCCTCATCCTCAATCCTCAATCCTCAATCTTCAATCCTCAATCCTCAAGCCTCAATAATCAATCCTCAATCCTCAGTCCTCAAACCTCAATCCTGAATCGTCAATCCTGAATCCTCAATCTTCAGACATCAGACCTCAACTGTCAGACGTCAATCCACAATCCTCGATAGAATATCATCAATTCACAGTTTTCAATACTCAATACTCAATCTGCAATCTTCAGACCTCTATCCCCAAACATCAATTCTCATCACTCAACCCTCAACACTCAGTCCCCAATCCTCAATCTTCAATCCTCAATCCTCAATCCGCAATCCTCAATCCTCAATGTTCAATCCACAATACTCAATCTTCAATCCTCAATCCTCAATCCTCAATTCTCAATCCTCAATCCTCAATCGTCAATCTTCAATCCTCAATACTCAATCTTCTGTAATCAATCCTCAATTCTCAATCCTCAATACTCAATCCTCAATCCTCAATCCTCAATCCTCAATCCTCAATCCTCAATCCTCAATCATCAAACCTCAATCTTCAATCCTCAGTCCCAAATCCTCAATCTTCATTACTCAATCCTCAATCCTCATTCTTCAATCCTCAATACCCAATCCTCAATCTTCAATCCTCAATCCTCAATCCTCAATTCTCAATCCTCAATCCTCAGTCCTAAATCTTCAATCCTCAATACTCAACCTTCTGTAATCAATCCTCAATTCTCAATCCTCAATACTCAATCCTCAATCGTCAATCCTCAATCCCCAATCCTCAATCTTCAATACTCAATCCTCAATCCTCAATCCTCAATCTTCAATCCACAATACTCAATGTTCAATCATCAATCCTCAATCCTCAATCCTCAATCCTCAATCCTCAATCCTCAATCCTCAATACTCAATCCTCAATCATCATTCCCCAAACCTCAATCCTCAATCCCCAATCCTCAATCCTCATACCCCAAACCTCAATCCTCAATCCTGAATCCTCAATCTTCAATCCTCAATATTTAATCTTCAATCCTCAATCCTCATTCTTCAATCCTCAATACCAAAACCTCAATCTTCAATCCTCAATCCTCAATCCTCAATTCTCAATCCTCAACCCTCAATCCTCAAACCTCAAACATCAATACCCAACCCTCAGTCCTCGTCCTCAATCCACAACCCTCAATCATCAATCCTCAATCTTCAGCCATCAACATTCAATCTTCAATCCTCAATCCTCAGTCCTCAATCCTCAATCTTCAATCCTCAATCCTCAGTCCTCAATCCTCAATCCTCAATTCTCAATCGTCAATCCTCAATACCCAATCCTCAATTTTCAATCCTCAATCCTCAATCATCAATCCTCTATCTTCAATACTCAATCCTCAATCCCCAATCCTCAATCCTCAATACTCAACCATCAATCCTCAATTCTCAATACTCAATAGAATATCCTGAATTCTCAGGATTCAATACTCAAACCTCAATCCTCAACCCTCAGCTCTCATCCTCCATCCTCAATCCTCAATCC
The DNA here is from genome assembly GCF_051401765.1 of Calliopsis andreniformis. Lineage (NCBI taxonomy): Eukaryota > Metazoa > Arthropoda > Insecta > Hymenoptera > Andrenidae > Calliopsis > Calliopsis andreniformis. The sequence goes on from NW_027480440.1 coordinate 3,952,640, forward strand.
TCAATCCTCAATCTTCAATCCTCAATACTCAATCTTCAATTCTCAATCCTCAATCCTCAATCCTCATAACTCAATCATCAGTCATGAATACTCAATCTTCAATACTCAATCATCAATCCTCAATCCTCAATCCTCAATCCTAAATCCTCAATCCTAATTCCCCAAACCTCTATCCTTAACCCTCAGTCCTCATCCTCAATTCTCAATACACAATCGTCAATCCTCACTCCTCAATCATCAATCCTCAATCTTCAATACTCAATCCTCAATCCTCAATCCTCAATCCTCAATCCTCAATCCTCAAACCTCAGTCCTCAATCCTCAGTCATGAGTACTCAATCTTCAATGCTCAATCCTCAATCCTCAATCCTCAATCCTCAAACCTCAATCCTCAATCCTCAATCATCATTCCCCAAACCTCAATACTCAATCCTCAATCCTCAATCTTCAATCCTCAATATTTAATCTTCAATCCTGAATCCTCAATCCTCAATCCTCAATCCTCAATCCTCAATCCTCAATCTTCAATCCTCAATACTCAATCTTCAATCCTCAATCCTCAATCCTCAATCCTCAATCCTCAATCCCCAATCCTCAATCCTCATACCCCAAACCTCAATCCTCAATCCTCAATCCTCAATCTTCAATCCTCAATACACAATCTCAAATCCTCAACCCTCAATCCTCAATACTTAATCCTCAATCCTCAATCCTCAATCATCAATCCTCAATCTTCAATGCTCAATCCACAATCCTCAATCCTCAATCCTCAATACTCAACCATCATTAATTCTCAATACTCAATAGAATATCCTGAATTCTCAGGATGCAATACTCAAACATCAATCGTCAACCCTCAGCCCGCATCCTCCATCCTGAATACTCGATCCTCAATCCTCAATCTTCAATCCTCAATACTCAATCTTCAATCCTCAATCCTCAATCCTCAAACCTCAGTCCTCAATACTCAGTCATGAATTCTCAATCTTCAATACTCAATCCTCAATCCTCAATCCTCAATCCTCAATCCTCAATCCTCAATCATCATTCCCCAAACCTCAATCCTCAATCCCCAATCCTCAATCCTCATACCCCAAACCTCAATCCTCAATCCTCAATCCTCAATCTTCAATCCTCAATATTTAATCTTCAATCCTCAATCCTCATTCTTCAATCCTCAATACCAAAACCTCAATCTTCAATCCTCAATCCTCAATCCTCAATTCTCAATCCTCAACCCTCAATCCTCAGACCTCAAACATCAATACCCAACCCTCAGTCCTCGTCCTCAATCCACAACCCTCAATCATCAATCCTCAATCTTCAGCCATCAATATTCAATCTTCAATCCTCAATCCTCAGTCCTCAATTCTCAATCTTCAATCCTCAATCCTCAGTCCTCAATCCTCAATCCTCAATTCTCAATCGTCAATCCTCAATACCCAATCCTCAATTTTCAATCCTCAATCCTCAATCATCAATCCTCTATCTTCAATACTCAATCCTCAATCCCCAATCCTCAATCCTCAATACTCAACCATCAATCCTCAATTCTCAATACTCAATAGAATATCCTGAATTCTCAGGATTCAATACTCAAACCTCAATCCTCAACCCTCAGCTCTCATCCTCCATCCTCAATCCTCAATCCTCAATCCTCAATCTTCAATCCTCAATACTGAATCTTCATTCCTCAATCCTCAATCCTCAATCCTCATAACTCAATCCTCAGTCATGAATACTCAATCTTCAATACTCAATCATCAATCCTCAATCCTCAATCCTCAATCCTAAATCCTCAATCCTAATTCCCCAAACCTCTATCCTTCACCCTCAGTCCTCATCCTCAATTCTCAATACACAATCGTCAATCCTCACTCCTCAATCATCAATCCTCAATCTTCAATACTCAATCCTCAATCCTCAATCCTCAATCCTCAATCCTCAATCCTCAAACCTCAGTCCTCAATCCTCAGTCATGAGTACTCAATCTTCAATACTCAATCCTCAATCCTCAATCCTCAATCCTCAAACCTCAGTCCTCAATCCTCAATCATCATTCCCCAAACCTCAATACTCAATCCTCAATCCTCAATCTTCAATCCTCAATATTTAATCTTCAATCCTGAATCCTCAATCCTCAATCCTCAATCCTCAATCCTCAATCCTCAATCCCCAATCCTCACACCTCAAACATCAATACTCAACCCTCAATCCTCAACCCTCAGCCCGCATCCTCCATCCTCAATACTCGATCCTCAATCCTCAATACTCGATCCTCAATCCTCAATCTTCAATCCTCAATACTCATTCTTCAATCCTCAATCCTCAATCCTCAAACCTCAGTCCTCAATACTCAGTCATGAATACTCAATCTTCAATACTCAATCCTCAATCCTCAATCCTCATAACTCAATCCTCAGTCATGAATACTCAACCTTCAATACTCAATCATCAATCCTCAATCCTCAATCCTCAATCCTAAATCCTCAATCCTAATTCCCCAAACCTCTATCCTTAACCCTCAGTCCTCATCCTCAATTCTCAATACACAATCGTCAATCCTCACTCCTCAATCATCAATCCTCAATCTTCAATACTCAATCCTCAATCCTCAATCCTCAATCCTCAATCCTCAATCCTCAAACCTCAGTCCTCAATCCTCAGTCATGAGTACTCAATCTTCAATACTCAATCCTCAATCCTCAATCCTCAATCCTCAAACCTCAATCCTCAATCCTCAATCATCATTCCCCAAACCTCAATACTCAATCCTCAATCCTCAATCTTCAATCCTCAATATTTAATCTTCAATCCTGAATCCTCAATCCTCAATCCTCAATCCTCAATCCTCAATCCTCAATCTTCAATCCTCAATACTCAATCTTCAATCCTCAATCCTCAATCCTCAATCCTCAATCCTCATTCTCCAATCCTCAATACCAAAACCTCAATCTTCAATCCTCAATCCTCAATCCTCAATTCTCAAACCTCAATCCCCAATCCTCACACCTCAAACATCAATACTCAACCCTCAATCCTCAACCCTCAGCCCGCATCCTCCATCCTCAATACTCGATCCTCAATCCTCAATACTCGATCCTCAATCCTCAATCTTCAATCCTCAATACTCAATCTTCAATCCTCAATCCTCAATCCTCAAACCTCAGTCCTCAATACTCAGTCATGAATACTCAATCCTCAATACTCAATCCTCAATCCTCAATCCTCAATCCTCAATCCTCAATCGTCAATCCTCAATACTCAATCTTCAATCCTCAATCCTCAGTCCTCAATCCTCAATCCTCATTCTCCAATCCTCAATACCAAAACCTCAATCTTCAATCCTCAATCCTCAATCCTCAATTCTCAAACCTCAATCCTCAATCCTCACACCTCAAACATCAATACTCAACCCTCAATCCTCGTCCTCAAACCACAACCCTCAGTCCTCAATCCTCAATCCTCAATCCTCAATCCTCAATCCTCAATCCTCAATCTTCAATCCTCAATACTCAATCTTCAATCCTCAATCCTCAATCCTCAATCCTCAATCCTCATTCTCCAATCCTCAATACCAAAACCTCAATCTTCAATCCTCAATCCTCAATCCTCAATTCTCAAACCTCAATCCTCAATCCTCACACCTCAAACATCAATACTCAACCCTCAATCCTCAACCCTCAGCCCGCATCCTCCATCCTCAATACTCGATCCTCAATCCTCAATACTCGATCCTCAATCCTCAATCTTCAATCCTCAATCCTCAATCCTCAATCCTCAATCCTCAGTCTTCAATCCACAATACTCAATCTTCAATCCTCAATCCTCAATCCTCAATCCTCAATCCTCAATCCTCAATCCTCAATCCTCACACCTCAAACATCAATACTCAACCCTCAATCCTCAACCCTCAGCCCGCATCCTCCATCCTCAATACTCGATCCTCAATCCTCAATCTTCAATCCTCAATACTCAATCTTCAATCCTCAATCCACAATCCTCAAACCTCAGTCCCCAATACTCAGTCATGAATACTCAATCTTCAATACTCAATCCTCAATCCTCAATCGTCAATCCTCAATCCTCAATCCTCAATCATCATTCCCCAAACTTCAATCCTCAATCCCCAATCCTCAATCCTCATACCCCAAACCTCAATCCTCAATCCTCAATCCTCAATCTTCAATCCTCAATATTTAATCTTCAATCCTCAATCCTCATTCTTCAATCCTCAATACCAAAACCTCAATCTTCAATCCTCAATCCTCAATCCTCAATTCTCAATCCTCAACCCTCAATCCTCAGACCTCAAACATCAATACCCAACCCTCAGTCCTCGTCCTCAATCCACAACCCTCAATCATCAATCCTCAATCTTCAGCCATCAATATTCAATCTTCAATCCACAATCCTCAGTCCTCAATCCTCAATCTTCAATCCTCAATCCTCAGTACTCAATCCTCAATCCTCAATTCTCAATCGTCAATCCTCAATACCCAATCCTCAATTTTCAATCCTCAATCCTCAATCATCAATCCTCTATCTTCAATACTCAATCCTCAATCCCCAATCCTCAATCCTCAATACTCAACCATCAATCCTCAATTCTCAATACTCAATAGAATATCCTGAATTCTCAGGATTCAATACTCAAAGCTCAATCCTCAACCCTCAGCTCTCATCCTCCATCCTCAATCCTCAATCCTCAATCCTCAATCTTCAATCCTCAATACTCAATCTTAAATTCTCAATCCTCAATCCTCAAACCTCAGTCCTCAATACTCAGTCATGAATACTCAATCTTCAATACTCAATCCTCAATCCTCAATCCTCAATCCTCAATCCTCAATCCCCAATCATCATTCCCCAAACCTCAATCCTCAATCCCCAATCCTCAATCCTCATACACCAAACCTCAATCCTCAATCCTCAATCCTCAATCTTCAATCCTCAATATTTAATCTTCAATCCTCAATCCTCATTCTTCAATCCTCAATACCAAAACCTCAATCTTCAATCCTCAATCCTCAATCCTCAATTCTCAATCCTCAATTCTCAATCGTCAATCCTCAATACCCAATCCTCAATTTTCAATCCTCAATCCTCAATCATCAATCCTCTACCTTCAATACTCAATCCTCAATCCCCAATCCTCAATCCTCAATACTCAACCATCAATCCTCAATTCTCAATACTCAATAGAATATCCTGAATTCTCAGGATTCAATACTCAAACCTCAATCCTCAACCCTCAGCTCTCATCCTCCATCCTCAATCCTCAATCCTCAATCCTCAATCTTCAATCCTCATTACTCAATCTTCAATTCTCAATCCTCAATCCTCAATCCTCAATACTCAATCCTCAGTCATGAATACTCAATCTTCAATACTCAATCATCAATCCTCAATCCTCAATCCTCAATCCTAAATCCTCAATCCTAATTCCCCAAACGTCTATCCTTAACCCTCAGTCCTCATCCTCAATTCTCAATACACAATCGTCAATCCTCACTCCTCAATCATCAATCCTCAATCTTCAATACTCAATCCTCAATCCTCAATCCTCAATCCTCAATCCTCAATCCTCAAACCTCAGTCCTCAATCCTCAGTCATGAGTACTCAATTTTCAATACTCAATCCTCAATCCTCAATCCTCAATCCTCAATCCTCAATTCTCAATCCTTAATCCTCAGTCTTCAATCTTCAATACTCAATCTTCAATCCTCAGTCCTCAGTCCTCAAACCTCAATTCTGAATCCTCAATCCTGAATCCTCAATCTTCAGCCCTCACTCCACAACAATCTGTTGTTAATCCTCAGTCCTCAATAGAATATCCTCAATTCACAGTTTTCATTACTCAATACTCAATCTGCAATCTTCAAATCTCTATCCACAAACATCAATTCTCATCACTCAACCCTCAACACTCAGTCCCCAATCCTCAATATTCAATCCTCAATTCTCAATCTTCAATCCTACAATCCTCAACCTTCAATCCTCAATACTCAGTCTTCAATGCTCAATCCTCAATCCTCAATCCTCAATCCTCAATATTCAACACACAACCCTCAACCATCAATCCTCAATACTCAACCATCAATCCTCAGTTCTCAATACTCAATAGAATGTCCTGAATTCTCATGATTCAATACTCAATCGTCAATATTCAATAATCAAATCTCAATCCTCAAACATCAATACTCAACACTGAATCCTCAATACTCAGTCCTCTATCTTCAATCCTCCATCCTCAATCCTCAATCCTCAAGCGTCAATCCTCAATACTCAATACTCAGCCCTCAATTCTCAGTCCTCAAACCTCAATCCGGAATCCTCAATCCTGAATCCTCAATCCTCAATCCTCAATCCCCAATCTTCAATCCTCAATACTCAATCACCAATCCTCAATCCTCAATCCTCAATCCTCAATCATCAATCCTCAATCATCAATCCTCAATCTTCAATACACAATCCTCAATCCTCAATCCTCAATCCTCAATACTCAACCATCAATCCTCAATTCCCAATACTCAATAGAGTATCCTGAATTCTCAGGATTCTATACTCAAACCTCAATCCTCAACCCTCAGTAATCAACCCTCAATCCTCAATCCTCAACCCTCAGCCCGCATCCTCCATCCTCAATACTCGATCCTCAATCCTCAATACTCGATCCTCAATCCTCAATCTTCAATCCTCAATACTCAATCTTCAATCCTCAATCCTCAATCCTCAAACCTCAGTCCTCAATACTCAGTCATGAATACTCAATCTTCAATACTCAATCCTCAATCCTCAATCCTCAATCCTCAATCCTCAATCGTCAATCCTCAATACTCAATCTTCAATCCTCAATCCTCAGTCCTCAATCCTCAATCCTCATTCTCCAATCCTCAATACCAAAACCTCAATCTTCAATCCTCAATCCTCAATCCTCAATTCTCAAACCTCAATCCTCAATCCTCACACCTCAAACATCAATACTCAACCCTCAATCCTCGTCCTCAAACCACAACCCTCAGTCCTCAATCCTCAATCCTCAATCCTCAATCCTCAATCCTCAATCCTCAATCTTCAATCCTCAATACTCAATCTTCAATCCTCAATCCTCAATCCTCAATCCTCAATCCTCATTCTCCAATCCTCAATACCAAAACCTCAATCTTCAATCCTCAATCCTCAATCCTCAATTCTCAAACCTCAATCCTCAATCCTCACACCTCAAACATCAATACTCAACCCTCAATCCTCAACCCTCAGCCCGCATCCTCCATCCTCAATACTCGATCCTCAATCCTCAATACTCGATCCTCAATCCTCAATCTTCAATCCTCAATCCTCAATCCTCAATCCTCAATCCTCAGTCTTCAATCCACAATACTCAATCTTCAATCCTCAATCCTCAATCCTCAATCCTCAATCCTCAATCCTCAATCCTCAATCCTCACACCTCAAACATCAATACTCAACCCTCAATCCTCAACCCTCAGCCCGCATCCTCCATCCTCAATACTCGATCCTCAATCCTCAATCTTCAATCCTCAATACTCAATCTTCAATCCTCAATCCACAATCCTCAAACCTCAGTCCCCAATACTCAGTCATGAATACTCAATCTTCAATACTCAATCCTCAATCCTCAATCGTCAATCCTCAATCCTCAATCCTCAATCATCATTCCCCAAACTTCAATCCTCAATCCCCAATCCTCAATCCTCATACCCCAAACCTCAATCCTCAATCCTCAATCCTCAATCTTCAATCCTCAATATTTAATCTTCAATCCTCAATCCTCATTCTTCAATCCTCAATACCAAAACCTCAATCTTCAATCCTCAATCCTCAATCCTCAATTCTCAATCCTCAACCCTCAATCCTCAGACCTCAAACATCAATACCCAACCCTCAGTCCTCGTCCTCAATCCACAACCCTCAATCATCAATCCTCAATCTTCAGCCATCAATATTCAATCTTCAATCCACAATCCTCAGTCCTCAATCCTCAATCTTCAATCCTCAATCCTCAGTACTCAATCCTCAATCCTCAATTCTCAATCGTCAATCCTCAATACCCAATCCTCAATTTTCAATCCTCAATCCTCAATCATCAATCCTCTATCTTCAATACTCAATCCTCAATCCCCAATCCTCAATCCTCAATACTCAACCATCAATCCTCAATTCTCAATACTCAATAGAATATCCTGAATTCTCAGGATTCAATACTCAAAGCTCAATCCTCAACCCTCAGCTCTCATCCTCCATCCTCAATCCTCAATCCTCAATCCTCAATCTTCAATCCTCAATACTCAATCTTCAATTCTCAATCCTCAATCCTCAAACCTCAGTCCTCAATACTCAGTCATGAATACTCAATCTTCAATACTCAATCCTCAATCCTCAATCCTCAATCCTCAATCCTCAATCCCCAATCATCATTCCCCAAACCTCAATCCTCAATCCCCAATCCTCAATCCTCATACACCAAACCTCAATCCTCAATCCTCAATCCTCAATCTTCAATCCTCAATATTTAATCTTCAATCCTCAATCCTCATTCTTCAATCCTCAATACCAAAACCTCAATCTTCAATCCTCAATCCTCAATCCTCAATTCTCAATCCTCAATTCTCAATCGTCAATCCTCAATACCCAATCCTCAATTTTCAATCCTCAATCCTCAATCATCAATCCTCTACCTTCAATACTCAATCCTCAATCCCCAATCCTCAATCCTCAATACTCAACCATCAATCCTCAATTCTCAATACTCAATAGAATATCCTGAATTCTCAGGATTCAATACTCAAACCTCAATCCTCAACCCTCAGCTCTCATCCTCCATCCTCAATCCTCAATCCTCAATCCTCAATCTTCAATCCTCATTACTCAATCTTCAATTCTCAATCCTCAATCCTCAATCCTCAATACTCAATCCTCAGTCATGAATACTCAATCTTCAATACTCAATCATCAATCCTCAATCCTCAATCCTCAATCCTAAATCCTCAATCCTAATTCCCCAAACGTCTATCCTTAACCCTCAGTCCTCATCCTCAATTCTCAATACACAATCGTCAATCCTCACTCCTCAATCATCAATCCTCAATCTTCAATACTCAATCCTCAATCCTCAATCCTCAATCCTCAATCCTCAATCCTCAAACCTCAGTCCTCAATCCTCAGTCATGAGTACTCAATTTTCAATTCTCAATCCTCAATCCTCAATCCTCAATCCTCAATCCTCAATTCTCAATCCTTAATCCTCAGTCTTCAATCTTCAATACTCAATCTTCAATCCTCAGTCCTCAGTCCTCAAACCTCAATTCTGAATCCTCAATCCTGAATCCTCAATCTTCAGCCCTCACTCCACAACAATCTGTTGTTAATCCTCAGTCCTCAATAGAATATCCTCAATTCACAGTTTTCATTACTCAATACTCAATCTGCAATCTTCAAATCTCTATCCACAAACATCAATTCTCATCACTCAACCCTCAACACTCAGTCCCCAATCCTCAATATTCAATCCTCAATTCTCAATCTTCAATCCTACAATCCTCAACCTTCAATCCTCAATACTCAGTCTTCAATGCTCAATCCTCAATCCTCAATCCTCAATCCTCAATATTCAACACACAACCCTCAACCATCAATCCTCAATACTCAACCATCAATCCTCAGTTCTCAATACTCAATAGAATGTCCTGAATTCTCATGATTCAATACTCAATCATCAATATTCAATAATCAAATCTCAATCCTCAAACATCAATACTCAACACTGAATCCTCAATACTCAGTCCTCTATCTTCAATCCTCCATCCTCAATCCTCAATCCTCAAGCGTCAATCCTCAATACTCAATACTCAGCCCTCAATTCTCAGTCCTCAAACCTCAATCCGGAATCCTCAATCCTGAATCCTCAATCCTCAATCCTCAATCCCCAATCTTCAATCCTCAATACTCAATCACCAATCCTCAATCCTCAATCCTCAATCCTCAATCATCAATCCTCAATCATCAATCCTCAATCTTCAATACACAATCCTCAATCCTCAATCCTCAATCCTCAATACTCAACCATCAATCCTCAATTCCCAATACTCAATAGAGTATCCTGAATTCTCAGGATTCTATACTCAAACCTCAATCCTCAACCCTCAGTAATCAACCCTCAATCCTCAATTCTCAATCCTCAATCTTCAGTCCTCAATCCTCAATCCTCAATCCTCAATCCTCAATCCTCAGTTCTCAGTCCTCAAACCTCAATCCTCAACCCTCAGACCTCATCCTCATTCCTCAATTCTCAATCCTCAATCCTCAATCCTCAGTCCTCAGTCCTCAAAGTTCTATCCTCACACCTCAGCCCTCTTCGTCAATCCTCAATCCTCAATACTCAATCCTCAGCCTTCAATCCTCAATACTCAATCTTCAATCCTCAATCCTCAGTCCTCAAACCTCAATTCTGAATCCTCAGTCCTGAATCCTCAACCTTCAGCCCTCAGTCCTCAATAATCAGTTGTCAATCCTCAATCCTCAATAGAATATCGTCAATTCTCAGTTTTCAATACTCAATACTCAATCTGCAATCTTCAAATCGCTATCCACAAACATCAATTCTGAATCCTCAATCCTCAATCTTCAATCCTCAATATTTAATCTTCAATCCTCAATTCTCAAACTTCAATCCTCAATACTGAATCTTCAATCCTCAATCCTCAATCCTCAATCCTCAATCTTCAATCCTCAATACACAATCTCAAATCCTCAACCCTCAATCCTCAATCCTTAATCCTCAATCCTCAATCCTCAATCATCAATCCTCAATCTTCAATGCTCAATCCTCAATCCTCATTCCTCAATCCTCAATACTCAACCATCATTAATTCTCAATACTCAATAGAATATCCTGAATTCTCAGGATGCAATACTCAAACATCAATCCTCAACCCTCAGCCCGCATTCTCCATCCTCAATACTCGATCCTCAACCCTCAATCTTCAATCCTCAATACTCAATCTTCAATCCTCAATCTTCAATCCTCAATACTCAATCTTAAATTCTCAATCCTCAATCCTCAAACCTCAGTCCTCAATACTCAGTCATGAATACTCAATCTTCAATACTCAATCCTCAATCCTCAATCCTCAATCCTCAATCCTCAATCCCCAATCATCATTCCCCAAACCTCAATCCTCAATCCCCAATCCTCAATCCTCATACACCAAACCTCAATCCTCAATCCTCAATCCTCAATCTTCAATCCTCAATATTTAATCTTCAATCCTCAATCCTCATTCTTCAATCCTCAATACCAAAACCTCAATCTTCAATCCTCAATCCTCAATCCTCAATTCTCAATCCTCAATTCTCAATCGTCAATCCTCAATACCCAATCCTCAATTTTCAATCCTCATTCCTCAATCATCAATCCTCTACCTTCAATACTCAATCCTCAATCCCCAATCCTCAATCCTCAATACTCAACCATCAATCCTCAATTCTCAATACTCAATAGAATATCCTGAATTCTCAGGATTCAATACTCAAACCTCAATCCTCAACCCTCAGCTCTCATCCTCCATCCTCAATCCTCAATCCTCAATCCTCAATCTTCAATCCTCATTACTCAATCTTCAATTCTCAATCCTCAATCCTCAATCCTCAATACTCAATCCTCAGTCATGAATACTCAATCTTCAATACTCAATCATCAATCCTCAATCCTCAATCCTCAATCCTAAATCCTCAATCCTAATTCCCCAAACGTCTATCCTTAACCCTCAGTCCTCATCCTCAATTCTCAATACACAATCGTCAATCCTCACTCCTCAATCATCAATCCTCAATCTTCAATACTCAATCCTCAATCCTCAATCCTCAATCCTCAATCCTCAATCCTCAAACCTCAGTCCTCAATCCTCAGTCATGAGTACTCAATTTTCAATACTCAATCCTCAATCCTCAATCCTCAATCCTCAATCCTCAATTCTCAATCCTTAATCCTCAGTCTTCAATCTTCAATACTCAATCTTCAATCCTCAGTCCTCAGTCCTCAAACCTCAATTCTGAATCCTCAATCCTGAATCCTCAATCTTCAGCCCTCACTCCACAACAATCTGTTGTTAATCCTCAGTCCTCAATAGAATATCCTCAATTCACAGTTTTCATTACTCAATACTCAATCTGCAATCTTCAAATCTCTATCCACAAACATCAATTCTCATCACTCAACCCTCAACACTCAGTCCCCAATCCTCAATATTCAATCCTCAATTCTCAATCTTCAATCCTACAATCCTCAACCTTCAATCCTCAATACTCAGTCTTCAATGCTCAATCCTCAATCCTCAATCCTCAATCCTCAATATTCAACACACAACCCTCAACCATCAATCCTCAATACTCAACCATCAATCCTCAGTTCTCAATACTCAATAGAATGTCCTGAATTCTCATGATTCAATACTCAATCATCAATATTCAATAATCAAATCTCAATCATCAAACATCAATACTCAACACTGAATCCTCAATACTCAGTCCTCTATCTTCAATCCTCCATCCTCAATCCTCAATCCTCAAGCGTCAATCCTCAATACTCAATACTCAGCCCTCAATTCTCAGTCCTCAAACCTCAATCCGGAATCCTCAATCCTGAATCCTCAATCCTCAATCCTCAATCCCCAATCTTCAATCCTCAATACTCAATCACCAATCCTCAATCCTCAATCCTCAATCCTCAATCATCAATCCTCAATCATCAATCCTCAATCTTCAATACACAATCCTCAATCCTCAATCCTCAATCCTCAATACTCAACCATCAATCCTCAATTCCCAATACTCAATAGAGTATCCTGAATTCTCAGGATTCTATACTCAAACCTCAATCCTCAACCCTCAGTAATCAACCCTCAATCCTCAATCCTCAACCCTCAGCCCGCATCCTCCATCCTCAATACTCGATCCTCAATCCTCAATACTCGATCCTCAATCCTCAATCTTCAATCCTCAATACTCAATCTTCAATCCTCAATCCTCAATCCTCAAACCTCAGTCCTCAATACTCAGTCATGAATACTCAATCTTCAATACTCAATCTTCAATCCTCAATCCTCAATCCTCAATCCTCAATCGTCAATCCTCAATACTCAATCTTCAATCCTCAATCCTCAGTCCTCAATCCTCAATCCTCATTCTCCAATCCTCAATACCAAAACCTCAATCTTCAATCCTCAATCCTCAATCCTCAATTCTCAAACCTCAATCCTCAATCCTCACACCTCAAACATCAATACTCAACCCTCAATCCTCGTCCTCAAACCACAACCCTCAGTCCTCAATCCTCAATCCTCAATCCTCAATCCTCAATCCTCAATCCTCAATCTTCAATCCTCAATACTCAATCTTCAATCCTCAATCCTCAATCCTCAATCCTCAATCCTCATTCTCCAATCCTCAATACCAAAACCTCAATCTTCAATCCTCAATCCTCAATCCTCAATTCTCAAACCTCAATCCTCAATCCTCACACCTCAAACATCAATACTCAACCCTCAATCCTCAACCCTCAGCCCGCATCCTCCATCCTCAATACTCGATCCTCAATCCTCAATACTCGATCCTCAATCCTCAATCTTCAATCCTCAATCCTCAATCCTCAATCCTCAATCCTCAGTCTTCAATCCACAATACTCAATCTTCAATCCTCAATCCTCAATCCTCAATCCTCAATCCTCAATCCTCAATCCTCAATCCTCACACCTCAAACATCAATACTCAACCCTCAATCCTCAACCCTCAGCCCGCATCCTCCATCCTCAATACTCGATCCTCAATCCTCAATCTTCAATCCTCAATACTCAATCTTCAATCCTCAATCCACAATCCTCAAACCTCAGTCCCCAATACTCAGTCATGAATACTCAATCTTCAATACTCAATCCTCAATCCTCAATCGTCAATCCTCAATCCTCAATCCTCAATCATCATTCCCCAAACTTCAATCCTCAATCCCCAATCCTCAATCCTCATACCCCAAACCTCAATCCTCAATCCTCAATCCTCAATCTTCAATCCTCAATATTTAATCTTCAATCCTCAATCCTCATTCTTCAATCCTCAATACCAAAACCTCAATCTTCAATCCTCAATCCTCAATCCTCAATTCTCAATCCTCAACCCTCAATCCTCAGACCTCAAACATCAATACCCAACCCTCAGTCCTCGTCCTCAATCCACAACCCTCAATCATCAATCCTCAATCTTCAGCCATCAATATTCAATCTTCAATCCACAATCCTCAGTCCTCAATCCTCAATCTTCAATCCTCAATCCTCAGTACTCAATCCTCAATCCTCAATTCTCAATCGTCAATCCTCAATACCCAATCCTCAATTTTCAATCCTCAATCCTCAATCATCAATCCTCTATCTTCAATACTCAATCCTCAATCCCCAATCCTCAATCCTCAATACTCAACCATCAATCCTCAATTCTCAATACTCAATAGAATATCCTGAATTCTCAGGGTTCAATACTCAAAGCTCAATCCTCAACCCTCAGCTCTCATCCTCCATCCTCAATCCTCAATCCTCAATCCTCAATCTTCAATCCTCAATACTCAATCTTCAATTCTCAATCCTCAATCCTCAAACCTCAGTCCTCAATACTCAGTCATGAATACTCAATCTTCAATACTCAATCCTCAATCCTCAATCCTCAATCCTCAATCCTCAATCCCCAATCATCATTCCCCAAACCTCAATCCTCAATCCCCAATCCTCAATCCTCATACACCAAACCTCAATCCTCAATCCTCAATCCTCAATCTTCAATCCTCAATATTTAATCTTCAATCCTCAATCCTCATTCTTCAATCCTCAATACCAAAACCTCAATCTTCAATCCTCAATCCTCAATCCTCAATTCTCAATCCTCAATTCTCAATCGTCAATCCTCAATACCCAATCCTCAATTTTCAATCCTCAATCCTCAATCATCAATCCTCTACCTTCAATACTCAATCCTCAATCCCCAATCCTCAATCCTCAATACTCAACCATCAATCCTCAATTCTCAATACTCAATAGAATATCCTGAATTCTCAGGATTCAATACTCAAACCTCAATCCTCAACCCTCAGCTCTCATCCTCCATCCTCAATCCTCAATCTTCAATCCTCATTACTCAATCTTCAATTCTCAATCCTCAATCCTCAATCCTCAATACTCAATCCTCAGTCATGAATACTCAATCTTCAATACTCAATCATCAATCCTCAATCCTCAATCCTCAATCCTAAATCCTCAATCCTAATTCCCCAAACGTCTATCCTTAACCCTCAGTCCTCATCCTCAATTCTCAATACACAATCGTCAATCCTCACTCCTCAATCATCAATCCTCAATCTTCAATACTCAATCCTCAATCCTCAATCCTCAATCCTCAATCCTCAATCCTCAAACCTCAGTCCTCAATCCTCAGTCATGAGTACTCAATTTTCAATTCTCAATCCTCAATCCTCAATCCTCAATCCTCAATCCTCAATTCTCAATCCTTAATCCTCAGTCTTCAATCTTCAATACTCAATCTTCAATCCTCAGTCCTCAGTCCTCAAACCTCAATTCTGAATCCTCAATCCTGAATCCTCAATCTTCAGCCCTCACTCCACAACAATCTGTTGTTAATCCTCAGTCCTCAATAGAATATCCTCAATTCACAGTTTTCATTACTCAATACTCAATCTGCAATCTTCAAATCTCTATCCACAAACATCAATTCTCATCACTCAACCCTCAACACTCAGTCCCCAATCCTCAATATTCAATCCTCAATTCTCAATCTTCAATCCTACAATCCTCAACCTTCAATCCTCAATACTCAGTCTTCAATGCTCAATCCTCAATCCTCAATCCTCAATCCTCAATATTCAACACACAACCCTCAACCATCAATCCTCAATACTCAACCATCAATCCTCAGTTCTCAATACTCAATAGAATGTCCTGAATTCTCATGATTCAATACTCAATCATCAATATTCAATAATCAAATCTCAATCCTCAAACATCAATACTCAACACTGAATCCTCAATACTCAGTCCTCTATCTTCAATCCTCCATCCTCAATCCTCAATCCTCAAGCGTCAATCCTCAATACTCAATACTCAGCCCTCAATTCTCAGTCCTCAAACCTCAATCCGGAATCCTCAATCCTGAATCCTCAATCCTCAATCCTCAATCCCCAATCTTCAATCCTCAATACTCAATCACCAATCCTCAATCCTCAATCCTCAATCCTCAATCATCAATCCTCAATCATCAATCCTCAATCTTCAATACACAATCCTCAATCCTCAATCCTCAATCCTCAATACTCAACCATCAATCCTCAATTCCCAATACTCAATAGAGTATCCTGAATTCTCAGGATTCTATACTCAAACCTCAATCCTCAACCCTCAGTAATCAACCCTCAATCCTCAATTCTCAATCCTCAATCTTCAGTCCTCAATCCTCAATCCTCAATCCTCAATCCTCAATCCTCAGTTCTCAGTCCTCAAACCTCAATCCTCAACCCTCAGACCTCATCCTCATTCCTCAATTCTCAATCCTCAATCCTCAATCCTCAGTCCTCAGTCCTCAAAGTTCTATCCTCACACCTCAGCCCTCTTCGTCAATCCTCAATCCTCAATACTCAATCCTCAGCCTTCAATCCTCAATACTCAATCTTCAATCCTCAATCCTCAGTCCTCAAACCTCAATTCTGAATCCTCAGTCCTGAATCCTCAACCTTCAGCCCTCAGTCCTCAATAATCAGTTGTCAATCCTCAATCCTCAATAGAATATCGTCAATTCTCAGTTTTCAATACTCAATACTCAATCTGCAATCTTCAAATCGCTATCCACAAACATCAATTCTGAATCCTCAATCCTCAATCTTCAATCCTCAATATTTAATCTTCAATCCTCAATCCTCAATCCTCAATCCTCAATCTTCAATCCTCAATACACAATCTCAAATCCTCAACCCTCAATCCTCAATCCTTAATCCTCAATCCTCAATCCTCAATCATCAATCCTCAATCTTCAATGCTCAATCCTCAATCCTCATTCCTCAATCCTCAATACTCAACCATCATTAATTCTCAATACTCAATAGAATATCCTGAATTCTCAGGATGCAATACTCAAACATCAATCCTCAACCCTCAGCCCGCATCCTCCATCCTCAATACTCGATCCTCAACCCTCAATCTTCAATCCTCAATACTCAATCTTCAATCCTCAATCCTCAATCCTCAAACCTCAGTCCTCAATACTCAGTCATGAATACTCAATCTTCAATACTCAATCCTCAATCCTCAATCCTCAATCCTCAATCCTCAATCCTCAATCATCATTCCCCAAACCTCAATCCTCAATCCCCAATCCTCAATCCTCACACCCCAAACCTCAATCCTGAATCCTCAATCCTCAATCTTCAATCCTCAATATTTAATCTTCAATCCTCAATCCTCATTCTTCAATCCTCAATACCAAAACCTCAATCTTCAATCCTCAATCCTCAATCCACAATTCTCAATCCTCAATCCTCAATCCTCAATCCTCAATCCTCAAACCTCAATCCTCAGTCCTCAATCCTCAATCTTCAATTCTCAATCCTCAGTCCTCAATCCTCAATCCTCAATTCTCAATCGTCAATCCTCAATACCCAATCCTCAATTTTCAATCCTCAATCCTCAATCATCAATCCTCTATCTTCAATACTCAATCCTCAATCCCCAATCCTCAATCCTCAATACTCAACCATCAATCCTCAATTCTCAATACTCAATAGAATATCCTGAATTCTCAGGATTCACTACTCAAACCTCAATCCTCAACCCTCAGCTCTCATCCTCCATCCTCAATCCTCAATCCTCAATCCTCAATCTTCAATCCTCAATACTCAATCTTCAATTCTCAATCCTCAATCCTCAATCCTCATAACTCAATCCTCAGTCATGAATACTCAATCTTCAATACTCAATCATCAATCCTCAATCCTCAATCCTCAATCCTAAATCCTCAATCCTAATTCCCCAAACCTCTATCCTTAACCCTCAGTCCTCATCCTCAATTCTCAATACACAATCGTCAATCCTCACTCCTCAATCATCATTGCTCAATCTTCAATACTCAATCCTCAATCCTCAATCCTCAATCCTCAATCCTCAATCCTCAAACCTCAGTCCTCAATCCTCAGTCATGAGTACTCAATCGTCAATACTCAATCCTCAATCCTCAATCCTCAATCCTCAAACCTCAATCCTCAATCCTCAATCATCATTCCCCAAACCTCAATACTCAATCCTCAATCCTCAATCTTCAATCCTCAATATTTAATCTTCAATCCTGAATCCTCAATCCTCAATCCTCAATCCTCAATCCTCAATCCTCAATCTTCAATCCTCAATACTCAATCTTCTATCCTCAATCCTCAATCCTCAATCCTCAATCCTCATTCTCCAATCCTCAATACCAAAACCTCAATCTTCAATCCTCAATCCTCAATCCTCAATTCTCAAACCTCAATCCTCAATCCTCACACCTCAAACATCAATACCCAACCCTCAATCCTCAACCCTCAGCCCGCATCCTCCATCCTCAATACTCGATCCTCAATCCTCAATACTCGATCCTCAATCCTCAATCTTCAATCCTCAATACTCAATCTTCAATCCTCAATCCTCAATCCTCAAACCTCAGTCCTCAATACTCAGTCATGAATACTCAATCTTCAATACTCAATCCTCAATCCTCAATCCTCAATCCTCAATCCTCATTCGTCAATAATCAATACCCAATCCTCAATCTTCAATCCTCAATCCTCAATCCTCAATTCTCAATCCTCAATCCTCAATCCTCAGACCTCAAACAGCAATACTCAACCCTCAGTCCTCGTCCTCAATACACAACCATCAATACTCAATCGTCAATCTTCAATCTTCAATATTCAATCTTCAGTCCTCAATCCTCAATCCTCGATCCTCAATCCTAAATCCTCAATATTCAAACAGCAATACCCAATCCTCAATCTTCAATCCGCAATCCTCAATCATCAATCCTCAATCTTCAATACTCAATCCTCAATCCTCAATCCTCAATCCTCAATACTCAACCATCAATCCTCAATTCCCAATACTCAATAGAGTATCCTGAATTCTCAGGATTCTATACTCAAACCTCAATCCTCAACCCTCAGTAATCAACCCTCAATCCCCAATTCTCAATCCTCAATCTTCAGTCCTCAATCCTCAATCCTCAATCCTCAATCCTCAATCCTCAGTTCTCAGTCCTCAAACCTCAATCCTCAACCCTCAGACCTCATCCTCATTCCTCAATTCTCAATCCTCAATCCTCAGTCCTCAGTCCTCAAAGTTCTATCCTCAAACCTCAGCCCTCTTCGTCAATCCTCAATCCTCAATACTCAATCCTCAGCCTTCAATCCTCAATACTCAATCTTCAATCCTCGATCCTCAGTCCTCAAACCTCAATTCTGAATCCTCAGTCCTGAATCCTCAACCTTCAGCCCTCAGTCCTCAATAATCAGTTGTCAATCCTGAATCCTCAATAGAATATCGTCAATTCTCAGTTTTCAATACTCAATACTCAATCTGCAATCTTCAAATCGCTATCCACAAACATCAATTCTGAATCCTCAATCCTCAATCTTCAATCCTCAATATTTAATCTTCAATCCCCAATTCTCAAACTTCAATTCTCAATACTGAATCTTCAATCCTCAATCCTCAATCCTCAATCCTCAATCTTCAATCCTCAATACACAATCTCAAATCCTCAACCCTCAATCCTCAATCCTTAATCCTCAATCCTCAATCCTCAATCATCAATCCTCAATCTTCAATGCTCAATCCTCAATCCTCAATCCTCAATCCTCAATACTCAACCATCATTAATTCTCAATACTCAATAGAATATCCTGAATTCTCAGGATGCAATACTCAAACATCAATCCTCAACCCTCAGCCCGCATCCTCCATCCTCAATACTCGATCCTCAACCCTCAATCTTCAATCCTCAATACTCAATCTTCAATCCTCAATCCTCAACCCTCAAACCTCAAAACTCAATACTCAGTCATGAATACTCAATCTTCAATACTCAATCCTCAATCCTCAATCCTCAATCCTCAATCCTCAATCCTCAATCCTCAATCATCATTCCCCAAACCTCAATCCTCAATCCCCAATCCTCAATCCTCACACCCCAAACCTCAATCCTGAATCCTCAATCCTCAATCTTCAATCCTCAATATTTAATCTTCAATCCTCAATCCTCATTCTTCAATCCTCAATCCTCAATCCACAATTCTCAATCCTCAACCCTCAATCCTCAGACCTCAAACATCAATACTCAACCCTCAGTCCTCGTCCTCAATCCACAACCCTCAATCATCAATCCTCAATCTTCAGCCATCAATATTCAATCTTCAATCCTCAATCCTCAGTCCTCAATCCTCAATCTTCAATCCTCAATCCTCAGTCCTCAATCCTCAATCCTCAATTCTCAATCGTCAATCCTCAATACCCAATCCTCAATTTTCAATCCTCAATCCTCAATCATCAATCCTCTATCTTCAATACTCAATCCTCAATCCCCAATCCTCAATCCTCAATACTCAACCATCAATCCTCAATTCTCAATACTCAATAGAATATCCTGAATTCTCAGGATTCACTACTCAAACCTCAATCCTCAACCCTCAGCTCTCATCCTCCATCCTCAATCCTCAATCCTCAATCCTCAATCTTCAATCCTCAATACTCAATCTTCAATTCTCAATCCTCAATCCTCAATCCTCATAACTCAATCCTCAGTCATGAATACTCAATCTTCAATACTCAATCATCAATCCTCAATCCTCAATCCTCAATCCTAAATCCTCAATCCTAATTCCCCAAACCTCTATCCTTAACCCTCAGTCCTCATCCTCAATTCTCAATACACAATCGTCAATCCTCACTCCTCAATCAGCAATCCTCAATGTTCAATACTCAATCCTCAATCCTCAGTCCTCAATCCTCAATCCTCAATCCTCAAACCTCAGTCCTCAATCCTCAGTCATGAGTACTCAATCTTCAATACTCAATCCTCAATCCTCAATCCTCAATCCTCAAATCTCAATCCTCAATCCTCAATCATCATTCCCCAAACCTCAATACTCAATCCTCAATCCTCAATCTTCAATCCTCAATATTTAATCTTCAATCCTGAATCCTCAATCCTCAATCCTCAGTCCTCAATCCTCAATCCTCAATCTTCAATCCTCAATACTCAATCTTCAATCCTCAATCCTCAATCCTCAATCCTCAATCCTCATTCTCCAATCCTCAATACCAAAACCTCAATCTTCAATCCTCAATCCTCAATCCTCAATTCTCAAACCTCAATCCTCAATCCTCACACCTCAAACATCAATACCCAACCCTCAATCCTCAACCCTCAGCCCGCATCCTCCATCCTAAATACTCGATCCTCAATCCTCAATACTCGATCCTCAATCCTCAATCTTCAATCCTCAATACTCAATCTTCAATCCTCAATCCTCAATCCTCAAACCTCAGTCCTCAATACTCAGTCATGAATACTCAATCTTCAATACTCAATCCTCAATCCTCAATCCTCAATCCTCAATCCTCAATCCTCAATCCTCATTCGTCAATAATCAATACCCAATCCTCAATCTTCAATCCTCAATCCTCAATCCTCAATTCTCAATCCTCAATCCTCAATCCTCAGACCTCAAACAGCAATACTCAACCCTCAGTCCTCGTCCTCAATACACAACCATCAATACTCAATCGTCAATCTTCAATCTTCAATATTCAATCTTCAGTCCTCAATCCTCAATCCTCGATCCTCAATCCTAAATCCTCAATATACAAACAGCAATACCCAATCCTCAATCTTCAATCCGCAATCCTCAATCATCAATCCTCAATCTTCAATACTCAATCCTCAATCCTCAATCCTCAATCCTCAATACTCAACCATCAATCCTCAATTCCCAATACTCAATAGAGTATCCTGAATTCTCAGGATTCTATACTCAAACCTCAATCCTCAACCCTCAGTAATCAACCCTCAATCCTCAATTCTCAATCCTCAATCTTCAGTCCTCAATCCTCAATCCTCAATCCTCAATCCTCAATCCTCAGTTCTCAGTCCTCAAACCTCAATCCTCAACCCTCAGACCTCATCCTCATTCCTCAATTCTCAATCCTCAATCCTCAGTCCTCAGTCCTCAAAGTTCTATCCTCAAACCTCAGCCCTCTTCGTCAATCCTCAATCCTCAATACTCAATCCTCAGCCTTCAATCCTCAATACTGAATCTTCAATCCTCAATCCTCAGTCCTCAAACCTCAATTCTGAATCCTCAGTCCTGAATCCTCAACCTTCAGCACTCAGTCCTCAATAATCAGTTGTCAATCCTAAATCCTCAATAGAATATCGTCAATTCTCAGTTTTCAATACTCAATACTCAATCTGCAATCCTCAATATTTAATCTTCAATCCTCAATTCTCAAACTTCAATCCTCAATACTGAATCTTCAATCCTCAATCCTCAATCCTCAATCCTCAATCTTCAATCCTCAATCCTCAATCCTCAATTCTCAATCCTCAATCCTCAATCCTCAGACCTCAAACAGCAATACTCAACCCTCAGTCCTCGTCCTCAATACACAACCATCAATACTCAATCGTCAATCTTCAATCTTCAATATTCAATCTTCAGTCCTCAATCCTCAATCCTCGATCCTCAATCCTAAATCCTCAATATTCCAACAGCAATACCCAATCCTCAATCTTCAATCCGCAATCCTCAATCATCAATCCTCAATCCTCAATCCTCAGTCCTCAATTCTCAATCCTCAATCCTCAGTCCTCTGTCCTCTAACCTGAATCCTCAACCCTCAGCCCTCATCCTCAATCCTCAATTCTCAATCCTTAATCCTCAGTCTTCAGTCCTCAATACTCAATCTTCAATCCTCAGTCCTCAGTCCTCAAACCTCAATTCTGAATCCTCAATCCTGAATCCTCAATCTTCAGCCCTCAGTCCACAACAATCTGTTGTTAATCCTCAGTCCTCAATAGAATATCCTCAATTCACAGTTTTCATTACTCAATACTCAATCTGCAATCTTCAAATCTCTATCCACAAACATCAATTCTCATCACTCAACCCTCAACACTCAGTCCCCAATCCTCAATATTCAATCCTCAATTCTCAATCTTCAATCCTACAATCCTCAACCTTCAATCCTCAATACTCAGTCTTCAATGCTCAATCCTCAATCCTCAATCCTCAATCCTCAATATTCAACACACAACCCTCAACCATCAATCCTCAATACTCAACCATCAATCCTCAGTTCTCAATACTCAATAGAATGTCCTGAATTCTCATGATTCAATACTCAATCATCAATATTCAATAATCAAATCTCAATCCTCAAACATCAATACTCAACACTGATTCCTCAATACTCAGTCCTCTCTCTTCAATCCTCCATCCTCAATCCTCAATCCTAAAGCGTCAATCCTCACTACTCAATACTCAGCCCTCAATTCTCAGTCCTCAAACCTCAATCCGGAATCCTCAATCCTGAATCCTCAATCCTCAATCCTCAATCCCCAATCTTCAATCCTCAATACTCAATCACCAATCGTCAATCCTCAATCCTCAATCCTCAATCATCAATCCTCAATCATCAATCCTCAATCTTCAATACTCAATCCTCAATCCTCAATCCTCAATCCTCAATACTCAACCATCAATCCTCAATTCCCAATACTCAATAGAGTATCCTGAATTCTCAGGATTCTATACTCAAACCTCAATCCTCAACCCTCAGTAATCAACCCTCAATCCTCAATTCTCAATCCTCAATCTTCAGCCCTCAATCCTCAATCCTCAATCCTCAATCCTCAATCCTCAGTTTTCAGTCCTCAAACCTCAATCCTCAACCCTCAGACCTCATCCTCATTCCTCAATTCTCAATCCTCAATCCTCAGTCCTCAGTCCTCAAAGTTCTATCCTCAAACCTCAGCCCTCTTCGTCAATCCTCAATCCTCAATACTCAATCCTCAGCCTTCAATCCTCAATACTCAATCTTCAATCCTCAATCCTCAGTCCTCAAACCTCAATTCTGAATCCTCAGTCCTGAATCCTCAACCTTCAGCCCTCAGTCCTCAATAATCAGTTGTCAATCCTCAATCCTCAATAGAATATCGTCAATTCTCAGTTTTCAATACTCAATACTCAATCTGCAATCTTCAAATCGCTATCCACAAACATCAATTCTGAATCCTCAATCCTCAATCTTCAATCCTCAATATTTAATCTTCAATCCTCAATACTCAATCTTCAATCCTCAATGCTCAATCCTCAAACCTCAGTCCTCAATACTCAGTCATGAATACTCAATCTTCAATCCTCAATCCTCAATCCTCAATCCTCAATCCTCAATCCTCAATCCTCAATCATCATTCCCCAAACCTCAATCCTCAATCCCCAATCATCAATCCTCATACCCCAAACCTCAATCCTCAATCCTCAATCCTCAATCTTCAATCCTCAATATTTAATCTTCAATCCTCAATCCTCGTTCTTCAATCCTCAATACCAAAACCTCAATCTTCAATCCTCAATCCTCAATCCTCAATTCTCAATCCTCAACCCTCAATCCTCAGACCTCACACATCAATACCCAACCCTCAGCCCTCGTCCTCAATCCACAACCCTCAATCATCAATCCTCAATCTTCAGCCATCAATATTCAATCTTCAATCCTCAATCCTCAGTCCTCAATCCTCAATCTTCAATCCTCAATCCTCAGTCCTCAATCCTCAATCCTCAATTCTCAATCGTCAATCCTCAATACCCAATCCTCAATTTTCAATCCTCAATCCTCAATCATCAATCCTCTATCTTCAATACTCAATCCTCAATCCCCAATCCTCAATCCTCAATACTCAACCATCAATCCTCAATTCTCAATACTCAATAGAATATCCTGAATTCTCAGGATTCAATACTCAAACCTCAATCCTCAACCCTCAGCTCTCATCCTCCATCCTCAATCCTCAATCCTCAATCCTCAATCTTCAATCCTCAATACTCAATCTTCAATTCTCAATCCTCAATCCTCAATCCTCATAACTCAATCCTCAGTCATGAATACTCAATCTTCAATACTCAATCATCAATCCTCAATCCTCAATCCTCAATCCTAAATCCTCAATCCTAATTCCCCAAACCTCTATCCTTAACCCTCAGTCCTCATCCTCAATTCTCAATACACAATCGTCAATCCTCACTCCTCAATCATCAATCCTCAATCTTCAATACTCAATCCTCAATCCTCAATCCTCAATCCTCAATCCTCAATCCTCAAACCTCAGTCCTCAATCCTCAGTCATGAGTACTCAATCTTCAATACTCAATCCTCAATCCTCAATCCTCAATCCTCAAACCTCAATCCTCAATCCTCAATCATCATTCCCCAAACCTCAATACTCAATCCTCAATCCTCAATCTTCAATCCTCAATATTTAATCTTCAATCCTGAATCCTCAGTCCTCAATCCACAATCCTCAATCCTCAATCCTCAATCATCAATCCTCAATACTCAATCTTCAATCCTCAATCCTCAATCCTCAATCCTCAATCCTCATTCTCCAATCCTCAATACCAAAACCTCAATCTTCAATCCTCAATCCTCAATCCTCAATTCTCAAACCTCAATCCCCAATCCTCACACCTCAAACATCAATACTCAACCCTCAATCCTCAACCATCAGCCCGCATCCTCCATCCTCAATACTCGATCCTCAATCCTCAATACTCGATCCTCAATCCTCAATCTTCAATCCTCAATACTCAATCTTCAATCCTCAATCCTCAATCCTCAAACCTCAGTCCTCAATACTCAGTCATGAATACTCAATCTTCAATACTCAATCCTCAGTCCTCAATCCTCAATCCTCATTCTCCAATCCTCAATACCAAAACCTCAATCTTCAATCCTCAATCCTCAATCCTCAATTCTCAAACCTCAATCCTCAATCCTCACACCTCAAACATCAATACTCAACCCTCAATCCTCGTCCTCAAACCACAACCCTCAGTCCTCAATCCTCAATACTCAATCCTCAATCCTCAATCCTCAATCCTCAATCTTCAATCCTCAATACTCAATCTTCAATCCTCAATCCTCAGTCCTCAATCCTCAATCCTCATTCTCCAATCCTCAATACCAAAACCTCAATCTTCAATCCTCAATCCTCAATCCTCAATTCTCAAACCTCAATCCTCAATCCTCACACCTCAAACATCAATACTCAACCCCCAATCCTCAACCCTCAGCCCGCATCCTCCATCCTCAATACTCGATCCTCAATCCTCAATACTCGATCCTCAATCCTCAATCTTCAATCCTCAATCCTCAATCCTCAATCCTCAATCCTCAGTCTTCAATCCACAATACTCAATCTTCAATCCTCAATCCTCAATCCTCAATCCTCAATCCTCAATCCTCAATCCTCAATCCTCACACCTCAAACATCAATACTCAACCCTCAATCCTCAACCCTCAGCCCGCATCCTCCATCCTCAATACTCGATCCTCAATCCTCAATACTCTATCCTCAATCCTCAATCTTCAATCCTCAATACTCAATCTTCAATCCTCAATCCTCAATCCTCAAACCTCAGTCCTCAATACTCAGTCATGAATACTCAATCTTCAATACTCAATCCTCAATCCTCAATCCTCAATCCTCAATCCTCAATCCTCAATCCTCATTCGTCAATAATCAATACCCAATCCTCAATCTTCAATCCTCAATCCTCAATCCTCAATTCTCAATCCTCAATCCTCAATCCTCAGACCTCAAACAGCAATACTCAACCCTCAGTCCTCGTCCTCAATACACAACCATCATTACTCAATCGTCAATCTTCAATCTTCAATATTCAATCTTCAGTCCTCAATCCTGAATCCTCGATCCTCAATCCTAAATCCTCAATATTCAAACAGCAATACCCAATCCTCAATCTTCAATCCGCAATCCTCAATCATCAATCCTCAATCTTCAATACTCAATCCTCAATCCTCAATCCTCAATCCTCAATACTCAACCATCAATCCTCAATTCCCAATACTCAATAGAGTATCCTGAATTCTCAGGATTCTATACTCAAACCTCAATCCTCAACCCTCAGTAATCAACCCTCAATCCTCAATTCTCAATCCTCAATCTTCAGTCCTCAATCCTCAATCCTCAATCCTCAATCCTCAATCATCAGTTCTCAGTCCTCAAACCTCAATCCTCAACCCTCAAACCTCATCCTCATTCCTCAATTCTCAATCCTCAATCCTCAGTCCTCAGTCCTCAAAGTTCTATCCTCAAACCTCAGCCCTCTTCGTCAATCCTCAATCCTCAATACTCAATCCTCAGCCTTCAATCCTCAATACTCAATCTTCAATCCTCAATCCTCAGTCCTCAAACCTCAATTCTGAATCCTCAGTCCTGAATCCTCAACCTTCAGCCCTCAGTCCTCAATAATCAGTTGTCAATCCTGAATCCTCAATAGAATATCGTCATTTCTCAGTTTTCAATACTCAATACTCAATCTGCAATCTTCAAATCGCTATCCACAAACATCAATTCTGAATCCTCAATCCTCAATCTTCAATCCTCAATATTTAATCTTCAATCCTCAATTCTCAAACTTCAATCCTCAATACTGAATCTTCAATCCTCAATCCTCAATCCTCAATCCTCAATCTTCAATCCTCAATACACAATCTCAAATCCTCAACCCGCAATCCTCAATCTTCAATGCACAATCCTCAATCCTCAATCCTCAATCCTCAATACTCAACCATCATTAATTCTCAATTCTCAATAGAATATCCTGAATTCTCAGGATGCAATACTCAAACATCAATCCTCAACACTCAGCCCGCATCCTCCATCCTCAATACTCGATCCTCAATCCTCAATCTTCAATCCTCAATACTCAATCTTCAATCCTCAATCCTCAGTCCTCAAACCTCAGTCCTCAATACTCAGTCATGAATACTCAATCTTCAATACTCAATCCTCAATCCTCAATCCTCAATCCTCAATCCTCAATCCTCAATCATCATTCCCCAAACCTCAATCCTCAATCCCCAATCCTCAATCCTCATACCCCAAACCTCAATCCTCAATCCTCAATCCTCAATCTTCAATCCTCAATATTTAATCTTCAATCCTCAATCCTCATTCTTCAATCCTCAATACCAAAACCTCAATCTTCTATCCACAATCCTCAATCCTCAATTCTCAATCCTCAACCCTCAATCCTCAGACCTCAAACATCAATACCCAACCCTCAGTCCTCGTCCTCAATCCACAACCCTCAATCATCAATCCTCAATCTTCAGCCATCAATATTCAATCTTCAATCCTCAATCCTCAGTCCTCAATCCTCAATCTTCAATCCTCAATCCTCAGTCCTCAATCCTCAATCCTCAATTCTCAATCGTCAATCCTCAATACCCAATCCTCAATTTTCAATCCTCAATCCCCAATCATCAATCCTCTATCTTCAATACTCAATCCTCAATATCCAATCCTCAATCCTCAATACTCAACCATCAATCCTCAATTCTCAATACTCAATAGAATATCCTGAATTCTCAGGATTCAATACTCAAACCTCAATCCTCAACCCTCAGCTCTCATCCTCCATCCTCAATCCTCAATCCTCAATCCTCAATCTTCAATCCTCAATACTCAATCTTCAATTCTCAATCCTCAATCCTCAATCCTCATAACTCAATCCTCAGTCATGAATACTCAATCTTCAATACTCAATCATCAATCCTCAATCCTCAATCCTCAATCCTAAATCCTCAATCCTAATTCCCCAAACCTCTATCCTTAACCCTCAGTGCTCATCCTCAATTCTCAATACACAATCGTCAATCCTCACTCCTCAATCATCAATCCTCAATCTTCAATACTCAATCCTCAATCCTCAATCCTCAATCCTCAATCCTCAATCTTCAATCCTCAATACTCAATCTTCAATCCTCAATCCTCAGTCCTCAATCCTCAATCCTCATTCTCCAATCCTCAATACCAAAACCTCAATCTTCAATCCTCAATCCTCAATCCTCAATTCTCAAACCTCAATCCTCAATCCTCACACCTCAAACATCAATACTCAACCCCCAATCCTCAACCCTCAGCCCGCATCCTCCATCCTCAATACTCGATCCTCAATCCTCAATACTCGATCCTCAATCCTCAATCTTCAATCCTCAATCCTCAATCCTCAATCCTCAATCCTCAGTCTTCAATCCACAATACTCAATCTTCAATCCTCAATCCTCAATCCTCAATCCTCAATCCTCAATCCTCAATCCTCAATCCTCACACCTCAAACATCAATACTCAACCCTCAATCCTCAACCCTCAGCCCGCATCCTCCATCCTCAATACTCGATCCTCAATCCTCAATACTCTATCCTCAATCCTCAATCTTCAATCCTCAATACTCAATCTTCAATCCTCAATCCTCAATCCTCAAACCTCAGTCCTCAATACTCAGTCATGAATACTCAATCTTCAATACTCAAACCTCAATCCTCAATCCTCAATCCTCAATCCTCAATCCTCAATCCTCATTCGTCAATAATCAATACCCAATCCTCAATCTTCAATCCTCAATCCTCAATCCTCAATTCTCAATCCTCAATCCTCAATCCTCAGACCTCAAACAGCAATACTCAACCCTCAGTCCTCGTCCTCAATACACAACCATCATTACTCAATCGTCAATCTTCAATCTTCAATATTCAATCTTCAGTCCTCAATCCTGAATCCTCGATCCTCAATCCTAAATCCTCAATATTCAAACAGCAATACCCAATCCTCAATCTTCAATCCGCAATCCTCAATCATCAATCCTCAATCTTCAATACTCAATCCTCAATCCTCAATCCTCAATCCTCAATACTCAACCATCAATCCTCAATTCCCAATACTCAATAGAGTATCCTGAATTCTCAGGATTCTATACTCAAACCTCAATCCTCAACCCTCAGTAATCAACCCTCAATCCTCAATTCTCAATCCTCAATCTTCAGTCCTCAATCCTCAATCCTCAATCCTCAATCCTCAATCATCAGTTCTCAGTCCTCAAACCTCAATCCTCAACCCTCAAACCTCATCCTCATTCCTCAATTCTCAATCCTCAATCCTCAGTCCTCAGTCCTCAAAGTTCTATCCTCAAACCTCAGCCCTCTTCGTCAATCCTCAATCCTCAATACTCAATCCTCAGCCTTCAATCCTCAATACTCAATCTTCAATCCTCAATCCTCAGTCCTCAAACCTCAATTCTGAATCCTCAGTCCTGAATCCTCAACCTTCAGCCCTCAGTCCTCAATAATCAGTTGTCAATCCTGAATCCTCAATAGAATATCGTCATTTCTCAGTTTTCAATACTCAATACTCAATCTGCAATCTTCAAATCGCTATCCACAAACATCAATTCTGAATCCTCAATCCTCAATCTTCAATCCTCAATATTTAATCTTCAATCCTCAATTCTCAAACTTCAATCCTCAATACTGAATCTTCAATCCTCAATCCTCAATCCTCAATCCTCAATCTTCAATCCTCAATACACAATCTCAAATCCTCAACCCGCAATCCTCAATCTTCAATGCACAATCCTCAATCCTCAATCCTCAATCCTCAATACTCAACCATCATTAATTCTCAATTCTCAATAGAATATCCTGAATTCTCAGGATGCAATACTCAAACATCAATCCTCAACACTCAGCCCGCATCCTCCATCCTCAATACTCGATCCTCAATCCTCAATCTTCAATCCTCAATACTCAATCTTCAATCCTCAATCCTCAGTCCTCAAACCTCAGTCCTCAATACTCAGTCATGAATACTCAATCTTCAATACTCAATCCTCAATCCTCAATCCTCAATCCTCAATCCTCAATCCTCAATCATCATTCCCCAAACCTCAATCCTCAATCCCCAATCCTCAATCCTCATACCCCAAACCTCAATCCTCAATCCTCAATCCTCAATCTTCAATCCTCAATATTTAATCTTCAATCCTCAATCCTCATTCTTCAATCCTCAATACCAAAACCTCAATCTTCTATCCACAATTCTCAATCCTCAATTCTCAATCCTCAACCCTCAATCCTCAGACCTCAAACATCAATACCCAACCCTCAGTCCTCGTCCTCAATCCACAACCCTCAATCATCAATCCTCAATCTTCAGCCATCAATATTCAATCTTCAATCCTCAATCCTCAGTCCTCAATCCTCAATCTTCAATCCTCAATCCTCAGTCCTCAATCCTCAATCCTCAATTCTCAATCGTCAATCCTCAATACCCAATCCTCAATTTTCAATCCTCAATCCCCAATCATCAATCCTCTATCTTCAATACTCAATCCTCAATATCCAATCCTCAATCCTCAATACTCAACCATCAATCCTCAATTCTCAATACTCAATAGAATATCCTGAATTCTCAGGATTCAATACTCAAACCTCAATCCTCAACCCTCAGCTCTCATCCTCCATCCTCAATCCTCAATCCTCAATCCTCAATCTTCAATCCTCAATACTCAATCTTCAATTCTCAATCCTCAATCCTCAATCCTCATAACTCAATCCTCAGTCATGAATACTCAATCTTCAATACTCAATCATCAATCCTCAATCCTCAATCCTCAATCCTAAATCCTCAATCCTAATTCCCCAAACCTCTATCCTTAACCCTCAGTGCTCATCCTCAATTCTCAATACACAATCGTCAATCCTCACTCCTCAATCATCAATCCTCAATCTTCAATACTCAATCCTCAATCCTCAATCCTCAATCCTCAATCCTCAATCCTCAAACCTCAGTCCTCAATCCTCAGTCATGAGTACTCAATCTTCAATACTCAATCCTCAATCCTCAATCCTCAATCCTCAAACCTCAATCCTCAATCCCCAATCATCATTCCCCAAAACCTCAATACTCAATCCTCAATCCTCAATCTTCAATCCTCAATATTTAATCTTCAATCCTGAATCCTCAATCCTCAATCCTCAATCCTCAATCCTCAATCCTCAATCCTCAATCTTCAATCCTCAATACTCAATCTTCAATCCTCAATCCTCAATCCTCAATCCTCAATCCTCATTCTCCAATCCTCAATACCAAAACCTCAATCTTCAATCCTCAATCCTCAATCCTCAATTCTCAAACCTCAATCCTCTATCCTCACACCTCAAACATCAATACTCAACCCTCAATCCTCAACCCTCAGCCCGCATCCTCCATCCTCAATACTCGATCCTCAATCCTCAATACTGGATCCTCAATCCTCAATCTTCAATCCTCAATACTCAATCTTCAATCCTCAATCCTCAATCCTCAAACCTCAGTCCTCAATACTCAGTCATGAATACTCAATCTTCAATACTCAATCCTCAATCCTCAATCCTCAATCCTCAATCCTCAATCCTCAACCCTCAATCCTCATTCGTCAATAATCAATACCCAATCCTCAATCTTCAATCCTCAATCCTCAATCCTCAATTCTCAATCCTCAATCCTCAATCCTCAGACCTCAAACAGCAATACTCAACCCTCAGTCCTCGTCCTCAATACACAACCATCAATACTCAATCGTCAATCTTCAATCTTCAATATTCAATCTTCAGTGCTCAATCCTCAATCCTCGATCCTCAATCCTAAATCCTCAATATTCAAACAGCAATACCCAATCCTCAATCTTCAATCCGCAATCCTCAATCATCAATCCTCAATCCTCAATCCTCAATCCTCAATCCTCAGACCTCAAACCTCAAACCTGAATCCCCAATCCTGAATCCTCAATCTTCAGACCTCAGTCCTCAACAATCAGTTGTCAATTCACAATCCTCAATAGAAGATCATCAATTCACAGCTTTCAATACACAATACTCAATCTGCAATCTTCAAATCTCTATCCACAAACATCAATTCTCATCACTCAACCCTCAACACTCAGTCCCCAATCCTCAATATTCAATCCTCAATTCTCAATCTTCAATCCTACAATCCTCAACCTTCAATCCTCAATACTCAGTCTTCAATGCTCAATCCTCAATCCTCAATCCTCAATCCTCAATATTCAACACACAACCCTCAACCATCAATCCTCAATACTCAACCATCAATCCTCAGTTCTCAATACTCAATAGAATGTCCTGAATTCTCATGATTCAATACTCAATCATCAATATTCAATAATCAAATCTCAATCCTCAAACATCAATACTCAACACTGAATCCTCAATACTCAGTCCTCTCTCTTCAATCCTCCATCCACAATCCTCAATCCTCAAGCGTCAATCCTCAATACTCAATACTCAGCCCTCAATTCTCAGTCCTCAAACCTCAATCCGGAATCCTCAATCCTGAATCCTCAATCCTCAATC
The DNA here is from genome assembly GCF_051401765.1 of Calliopsis andreniformis. Classification (NCBI taxonomy): domain Eukaryota; kingdom Metazoa; phylum Arthropoda; class Insecta; order Hymenoptera; family Andrenidae; genus Calliopsis; species Calliopsis andreniformis. The sequence goes on from NW_027480440.1 coordinate 3,986,231, forward strand.
CTCAATCCCCAATCTTCAATCCTCAATACTCAATCACCAATCCTCAATCCTCAATCCTCAATCCTCAATCATCAATCCTCAATCATCAATCCTCAATCTTCAATACTCAATCCTCAATCCTCAATCCTCAATCCTCAATACTCAACCATCAATCCTCAATTCCCAATACTCAATAGAGTATCCTGAATTCTCAGGATTCTATACTCAAACCTCAATCCTCAACCCTCAGTAATCAACCCTCAATCCTCAATTCTCAATCCTCAATCTTCAGTCCTCAATCCTCAATCCTCAATCCTCAATCCTCAATCCTCAGTTTTCAGTCCTCAAACCTCAATCCTCAACCCTCAGACCTCATCCTCATTCCTCAATTCTCAATCCTCAATCCTCAGTCCTCAGTCCTCAAAGTTCTATCCTCAAACCTCAGCCCTCTTCGTCAATCCTCAATCCTCAATACTCAATCCTCAGCCTTCAATCCTCAATACTCAATCTTCAATCCTCAATCCTCAGTCCTCAAACCTCAATTCTGAATCCTCAGTCCTGAATCCTCAACCTTCAGCCCTCAGTCCTCAATAATCAGTTGTCAATCCTCAATCCTCAATAGAATATCGTCAATTCTCAGTTTTCAATACTCAATACTCAATCTGCAATCTTCAAATCGCTATCCACAAACATCAATTCTGAATCCTCAATCCTCAATCTTCAATCCTCAATATTTAATCTTCAATCCTCAATTCTCAAACTTCAATCCTCAATACTGAATCTTCAATCCTCAATCCTCAATCCTCAATCCTCAATCTTCAATCCTCAATACACAATCTCAAATCCTCAACCCTCAATCCTCAATCCTTAATCCTCAATCCTCAATCCTCAATCATCAATCCTCAATCTTCAATGCTCAATCCTCAATCTTCAATCCTCAATCCTCAGTCCTCAAACCTCAATCTTCAATCCTCAATCCTCAGTCCTCAATCCTCAATCCTCAATTCTCAATCGTCAATCCTCAATACCCAATCATCAATTTTCAATCCTCAATCCCCAATCATCAATCCTCAATTTTCAATCCTCAATCCTCAATCCTCAATCCTCAATCCTCAATCCTCAGTCCTCAATCTTCAATCCTCAATACTCAATCTTCTGTAATCAATCCTCAATTCTCAATCCTCAATACTCAATCCTCAATCGTCAATCCTCAATCCCCAATCCTCAATCTGCAATCCTCAATGCTCAATCCTCAATCCTCAATCTTCAATCCACAATACTCAATGTTCAATCATCAATCCTCAATCCTCAATCCTCAATCCTCAATCCTCAATCCTCAATCTTCAATCATCAATACTCAGTCTTCAATACTCAATCCTCAATCCTCAATCCTCAATCCTCATTCGTCAATAATCAATACCCAATCCTCAATCTTCAATCCTCAATCCTCAATCCTCAATCCTCAATTCTCAATCCTCAATCCTCAATCCTCAGACCTCAAACAGCAATACTCAACCCTCAGTCCTCGTCCTCAATACACAACCATCAATACTCAATCGTCAATCTTCAATCTTCAATATTCAATCTTCAGTCCTCAATCCTCAATCCTCGATCCTCAATCCTAAATCCTCAATATTCAAACAGCAATACCCAATCCTCAATCTTCAATCCGCAATCCTCAATCATCAATCCTCAATCCTCAATCCTCAATCCTCAATCCTCAATCCTCAATCCTCAGTCCTCAAACCTCAAACCTGAATCCCCAATCCTGAATCCTCAATTTTCAGACCTCAGTCCTCAACAATCAGTTGTCAATTCACAATCCTCAATAGAAGATCATCAATTCACAGTTTTCAATACTCAACCCCATTCTTCAATCTTCAAATCTCAATCCACAAACATCAATTCTTATCACTCAACCATCAACACTCAGTCCTCAATCTTCAATCCTCAATCCCCAAACCTCAATCTTCAATCCTCAATCCTCAATCACCAATCCTCAACCTCAATTATCAACACACAGCCCTCAACCATCAATCCTCAATACTCAACCATCAATCCTCAATTCTCAATACTCAATAGAATGTCCTGAATTCTCATGGTTTAATACTCATCCACAAAATTCAATAATCAAACCTCAGTCCTCAAACATCAATTCTCAACACTCTATGCTCAATACTCAGTCCTCTCTCTTCAATCCTCTATCCTCAATCCTCAATCCTCAAGCGTCAATCCTCAATCCTCAATCCTCAACCATCAATCCTCAGTCCTCAAACTTCAATCCGGGGTCCTTAATCCTGAATCCTCAACCTTCAGCCGACGGTCCCCAACAATTAATTGTCAATCCACAATCCTCAATAGAATATCCTCAATTCATAGTTCTCAATACTCAATCCCCATTCTACAATCTTCAAATCTCAATCCACAAACATCAATTGTCGTCACTCAACCCGCAACACTCAGGCCCCAATCCTCAATATTCAATCCTCAATCCTCAATCCTCAATCCACAATCCTCAACCTTCGATCCTCAATACTCACTCTTCAATGCTCATTCCTCAATCCTCAATCCTCAACACTCAATCCTCAATCCTCAATCCTCAGACCTCAAACATCAATACTCAACCCTCAGTCCTCGTCCTCAATCCACAACCCTCAATCCTCAATCCTCAGTCCTCAATCCTCAATCCTCAATCCTCAAACCTCAATCCTCAACCGTCAGTCCTCGTTCTCAATCCTCAAATATCAACCCTCAATCCTTAATCTTCAATCATCAATAATCAATCTTCAATTCTCAATCCTCAACCCTCAATCCTCAATCCTCAATCCTCAGTATTCAACACACAACCGTCAACCATCAATCATCAATACTCAACCATCAATACTCAATTCTCAATACTCAATAGAATATCCTGAATTCTCATGGTTCAATACTCAATCCACAAAATTCAATAATGAAATCTCAATACTCAAACATCAATTCTCAACACACAATCCTCAATACTCAGTCCTCTCTGTTCAATCCTCCATCCTCAATCCTCAATCCTCAAGCGTCAATCCTCAATCCTCAATCCTCAACCCTCAATCCTCAGTCCTCAAACTTCAATCCGGAATCCTCAATCCTGAATCCTCAATCTTCACCCGTCAGTCGTCAGCAATCAATTGTCAATCATCAATCCTCATTAGAATATCCTCAATTCACAGCTTTCAATACTCAATCCCCATTCTTCAATCGTCAAATCTCAATCCACAAACATCAATTCTCATCACTCAACCCACAACACTCAGTCTTCAATCTTCAATCTTCAATCCTAAATCCTCAATCTTCAATCCTCAATACTCAATCTTCAATCCTCAATCCTCAATCCTCATTTCTCAATCCTCAATCCTCAGTCCTCAGTCCTCAAACCTCAATCCTCTACCCTCATCCCTCATCCTCAATCCTCAATCGAAAATCCGCAATCCTCAATCTTCAATCCTCAATCCTCAATCCTCAATCCTCAATCCTCAATCCTCAGTCCTCAAACCTCAATCCTGAATCCTCAATCCTGAATCCTCAATCTTCAGCCCTCAGTCCACAACAATCCGTTGTTAATCCTCAATCCTCAATAGAATATCCTCAATTCACAGTTTTCAATACTCAACACTCAATCTGCAATCTTCAAATCTCTATCCACAAACATCAATTTTCATCACTCAACCCTCAACACTCAGTCCTCAATTTTCAATCCTCAATCCTCAATTCTCAATCTTCAATCCTCGATACTGAATCTTCAATCCTCAATCCTCAATCCTCAATCCTCAATTCTCAATCCTCAATCCTCAATCCTCAATCTTCAATCCTCAATCCTCAATCCTCAATTCTCAATCCTCAATCCTCAGTCCTCAGTCCTCTAACCTGAATCCTCAACCCTCAGCCCTCATCCTCAATCCTCAATCCTTAATCCTCAATCCTCAATTCTCAATCCTCAATACACAATCCTCAACCTTCAATCCGCAATACTCAGTCTTCAATGCTCAAACCTCAATACTCAATCCTCAATACTCAATCCTCAATCGTCAATCTTCAGTCCTCAATCCTCAATTCTCAATCCTCAATCCTCAATCCTCAGACCTCAAACAGCAATACTCAACCCTCAGTCCTCGTCCTCAATACACAACCATCAATACTCAATCGTCAATCTTCAATCTTCAATATTCAATCTTCAGTCATCAATCCTCAATCCTCGATCCCCAATCCTAAATCCTCAATATTCAAACAGCAATACCCAATCCTCAATCTTCAATCCGCAATCCTCAATCATCAATCCTCAATCCTCAATCCTCAATCCTCAATCCTCAGACCTCAAACCTCAAACCTGAATCCCCAATCCTGAATCCTCAATCTTCAGACCTCAGTCCTCAACAATCAGTTGTCAATTCACAATCCTCAATAGAAGATCATCAATTCACAGTTTTCAATACACAATACTCAATCTGCAATCTTCAAATCTCTATCCACAAACATCAATTCTCATCATTCAACCCTCAACACTCAGTCCCCAATCCTCAATCTTCAATCCTCAACCCTCAAACCGCAATCCTCAATACTCAACCTTCAATACTCAATACTCAATCATCAATGCTCAAACTTCAATCCTCAATCCTCAATCCTCAATCCTCAATCCTCAATCATCAATCTTCAATCCTCAATACTCAATCTTCAATCCTCAATCCTCAATCCTCAATCCTCAATACTCAATCCTCAATCCTCAACAGACAACCTTCAATCCTCAATACTCAATCTTCAATCCTCAATCCTCAATCCTCAATCCTCAATCCTCATTCTTCAATCCTCAATACCCAATCCTCAATCTTCAATCCTCAATCCTCAATCCTCAATCCTCAGTCCTCAATCCTCAATCCTCAATGCTCACTCCTCATTCTTCAATCCTCAATACCCAATCCTCAATCTTCAATCCTCAATCCTCAATCCTCAATTCTCAATCCTCAATCCTCAATCGTCAGAACTCAAACATCAATACTCAACCCTGAGTCCTCGTCCTCAATCCACAACCCTCAATCCTCAATCCTCAATCTTCAATCCTCAATCCATAATCCTCAATCCTCAATCCTCAATCCTCAGTCCTCAATTCTCAATCCTCAATCCTCAGTCCTCAGGCCTCTAACCTGAATCCTCAACCCTCAGCCCTCATCCTCAATCCTCAATTCTCAATCCTTAATTCTCAGTCTTCAATCCTCAATACTCAATCTTCAATCCTCAGTCCTCAGTCCTCAAACCTCAATTCTGAATCCTCAATCCTGAATCCTCAATCTTCAGCCCTCAGTCCACAACGATCTGTTGTTAATCCTCAGTCCTCAATAGAATATCCTTAATTCACAGTTTTCATTCCTCAATACTCAATCTGCAATCTTCAAATCTCTATCCACAAACATAAATTCTCATCACTCAACCCTCAACACTCAGTCCCCAATCCTCAATATTCAATCCTCAATTCTCAACCCTCAATCCTACAATCCTCAAACCTGATTCCTCAATCTTCAATCCTCAATACCGAATCCTCAATCTTCAATCCTCAATCCTCAATCCTGAATTCTCAATCCTCAAACCTCAATTCACAGACTTCAAACATCAATACTCAACCCTCAGTCCTCGACCTCAATCGACAACCCTCAATCCTCAATCCTCAATTTTCAATCATTAATAATCAATCTTCAATCCTCAATCCTCGATCCTCAATCCTCAACCCTCAATCCTCAATGGTCAGTCCTCAATACCGAATCCTCAATCTTCAATCCTCAATCCTCAATCTTCAATCCTCAATCTTAATCACCAATCCTCAATACTCAATCTTCAATCCTCAATCCTCAATCCTCAATCCTCAATCCTCAATCTTCAATTCTCAATACTCAATCTTCAATCCTCAATCCTCAATCCTCAATCCTCAGTCCTCAATCTTCAATCCTCAATACACAATCTTCTGTAATCAATCCTCAATTCTCAATTCTCAAAACTCAATCCTCAATCGTCAATCCTCAATCCCCAATCCTCAATCTTCTATCCTCAATCCTCAATCCTCAATTCTCAATCCTCAATCCTCAACCCTCAGCCCTCATCCTCAATCCTCAATCCTCAATCTTCAATCCTCAATCCTCAACCCTCAACCCTCAGTAATCAATCCTCAATCCTCAGTCCTCAAACCTCAATCCTGAATCCTGAATCCTGAATCCTCAATCTTCAGACATCAGACCTCAACTGTCAGACGTCAATCCACAATCCTCGATAGAATATCATCAATTCACAGTTTTCAATACTCAATACTCAATCTGCAATCTTCAGACCTCTATCCCCAAACATCAATTCTCATCACTCAACCCTCAACACTCAGTCCCCAATCCTCAATCTTCAATCCTCAATCCTCAATCCGCAATCCTCAATCCTCAATGTTCAATCCACAATACTCAATCGTCAATCCTCAATCCTCAATCCTCAATCCTCAATCCTCAATCCTCAATCGTCAATCTTCAATCCTCAATACTCAATCTTCTGTAATCAATCCTCAATTCTCAATCCTCAATACTCAATCCTCAATCCTCAATCCTCAATCCTCAATCCTCAATCCTCAATCATCAAACCTCAATCTTCAATCCTCAGTCCCAAATCCTCAATCTTCATAACTCAATCCTCAATCCTCATTCTTCAATACTCAATACCCAATCCTCAATATTCAATCCTCAATCCTCAATCCTCAATTCTCAATCCTCAATCCTCAGTCCTCAATCTTCAATCCTCAATACTCAATCTTCTGTAATCAATCCTCAATTCTCAATCCTCAATACTCAATCCTCAATCGTCAATCCTCAATCGCCAATCCGCAATCTTCAATCCTCAGTCCCGAATCCTCAATCTTCATTACTCAATCCTCAATCCTCATTCTTCAATACTCAATACCCAATCCTCAATCTTCAATCCTCAATCCTCAATCCTCAATTCTCAATCCTCAATCCTCAATCCTCAGACCTCAAACAGCAATACTCAACCCTCAGTCCTCGTCCTCAATACACAACCATCAATACTCAATCGTCAAACTTCAATCTTCAATATTCAATCTTCAGTTCTCAATCCTCAATCCTCGATCCTCAATCCTAAATCCTCAATATTCAAACAGCAATACCCAATCCTCAATCTTCAATCCGCAATCCTCAATCATCAATCCTCAATCCTCAATCCTCAATCCTCAATCCTCAGACCTCAAACCTCAGACCTGAATCCCCAATCCTGAATCCTCAATCTTCAGACCTCAGTCCTCAACAATCAGTTGTCAATTCACAATCCTCAATAGAAGATCATCAATTCACAGTTCTCAATACACAATACTCAATCCTCAATCCTCAATCCTCAATCCTCAATCCTCAATCCAAAATCTTCAATCCTCAATACTCAATCTGCAATCCTCAATCCTCAGTCCTCACTCCTCAATACTCATTCTTCAATCCTCAATACCGAATCCTCAATCTTCAATCCTCAATCCTCAATCCTCAATTCTCAATCCTCAAACCTCAATCCTCAGACTTCAAACATAATACAGAATCCTCAGTCCTCGTCCTCAATAGACAAGCCTCAATCCTCAATCCTCAATCTTCAATAATTAATAAACAATCTTCAATCCTCAATTCTCGATCCTCAATCCTCAACCCACAATCCTCAATGTTCAGTCCTCAATACCGAATCCTCAATCTTCAATCCTCAATCCTCAATCTTCAATCCTCAATCTTAATCTCCAAACCTCAATACTCAAACTTCAATCCTCAATCCTCAATCCTCAATCCTCAATCCTCAATCTTCAATACTCAATACTCAATCTTCAATCCTCAATCCTCAATCCTCAATCCTCAATCCTCAATCCCCAATCTTCAATCCTCAATACTCAATCTGCAATCCTCAATCCTCAGTCCTCACTCCTCAATACTCATTCTTCAATCCTCAATACCGAATCCTCAATCTTTAATCCTAAATCGTCAATCCTCAATTCTCAATCATCAAACCTCAATCCTCAGACTTCAAACATCAATACTCAACCCTCAGTCCTCGTCCTCAATCGACAACCCTCAATCCTCAATCCTCAATCTTCAATCATTAATATTCAATCTTCAAACCTCAATCCTCAATCCTCAATCCTCAACCCTCAATCCTCAATGTTCAATCCTCAATACCCAATCCTCAATCTTCAATCCTCAATCCTCAATCCTCAAGCCTCAATCCTCAATCCTCAATCCTCAATCCTCAGTCCTCAAACCTCAGTCCTGAATCCTCAATCCTGAATCCTCAGTCTTCAGCCCTCAGTCCTCAACAATCAGTTGTGAATCCTCAATCCTCAATAGAATATCCTCAATTCACAGGTTTCAATACTCAATACTCAACCTGCAATCTTCAAATCTCTATCCACAAACATCAATTCTCATCACTCAACACTCAACACTCAGTCCCCAATCCTCAATCTTCAAACCTCAATCCTCAATCCTCAATCCTCAATCCTCAATCTTCAATCCTCTATACTCAATCCTCAATCCTCAATCCTCAGTCCTCAAACCTCAATACTGAATCGTCAATCCTGAATCCTCAATCTTCAGCCCTCAGTCCACAACGATCTGTTGTTAATCCTCAGTCCTCAATAGAATATCCTCAATTCACAGTTTTCATTACTCAATACTCAATCTGCAATCTTCAAATCTCTATCCACAAACATCAATTCTCATCACTCAACCCTCAACACTCAGTCCCCAATCCTCAATAATCAATCCTCAATTCTCAATCCTCTATCCTACAATCCTCAACCTTCAATCCTCAATACTCAGTCTTCAATGCTCAATCCTCAATCCTCAATCCTCAATACTCAATCCTCAACCGTCAATCTTCAATCCTCAATACTCAATCTTCAATCCTCAATCCTCAATCCTCATTCTTCAATCCTCAATACCCAATCCTCAATCCTCAATACTCAATCCTCAATCCTCAATTCTCAATCCTCAATCCTCAGTCCTCAGCCCTCTAACATGAATCCTCAACCCTCAGCCCTCATCCTAAATCCTCAATCCTCAATCCTCAATCCTCTATCTTCAATCCTCAATACTCAATCTTCAATCCTCAATCCTCAGTCCTCAGACCTCAATTCTGAATCCTCAATCCTGAATCCTCATTCTTCAGCCCTCAGTCCTCAACAACCAGTTGTCAATTCACAAACCTCAATAGAAGATCATCAATTCACAGTTTTCAATACACAATACTCAATCTGCAATCTTCAAATCTCTATCCACAAACATCAATTATCATCATTCAACCCTCAACACTCAGTCCGCAATCCTCAATCTTCAATACTCAATCCTCAATTCTCAATCTTCAATCCTCAATACTGAATCTTCAATCCTCAATCCTCAATCCTCAATCCTCAATTCTCAATCCTCAATCCTCAGTCCTCAATCTTCAATCCTCAATACTCAATCTTCTGTAATCAATCCTCAATTCTCAATCCTCAATACTCAATCCTCAATCGTCAATCCTCAATCCCCAATCCTCAATCTTCAATCCTCAATCCTCAATCCTCAATCCTCAATCCTCAGTCTTCAATCCACAATACTCAATCTTCAATCCTCAATCCTCAATCCTCAATCCTCAATTCTCAATCCTCAATCCTCAATCTTCAATCCTCAATACTCAGTCTTCAATCCTCAATCCTCAATCCTCAATCCTCAATCCTCATTCGTCAATAATCAATACCCAATCCTCAATCTTCAATCCTCAATCCTCAATCCTCAATTCTCAATCCTCAATCCTCAATCCTCAGACCCCAAGCAGCAATACTCAACCCTCAGTCCTCGTCCTCAATACACAACCATCAATACTCAATCGTCAATCTTCAATCTTCAATATTCAATCTTCAGTCCTCAATCCTCAATCCTCGATCCTCAAACCTAAATCCACAATATTCAAACAGCAATACCCAATCCTCAATCTTCAATCCGCAATCCTTCATCGTCAATCCTCAATCCTCAATCCTCAATCCTCAATCCTCAGTCCTCAAACCTCAAACCTGAATCCCCAACCCTGAATCCTCAATCTTCAGACCTCAGTCCTCAACAATCAGTTGTCAAATCACAATCCTCAATAGAAGATCATCAATTCACAGTTTTCAATACACAATACTCAACCTGCAATCTTCAAATCTCTATCCACAAACATCAATTCCCATCATTCAACCCTCAACACTCAGTCCCCAATCCTCAATCTTCAATCCTCAATCCTCAAACCGCAATCCTCAATACTCAATCTTCAATCCTCAATTCCCAATCCTCAATCTTCATTCCTCAATCCTCAATCCTCAATCCTCAATCCTCAATCCTCAATCTTCAATCCTCAATACTCAATCTTCAATCCTCAATCCTCAGTCCTCAATCTTCAAACCTCAATGCTCAATTCTCAATCCTCAATCCTCAGTCCTCAATCCTCAATCCTCAATCCTCAAACCTGAATCCTCAATCCTCAATACTCAATCTTCAATGCTCAATCCTCAGTCCTCAATCTTCATTCCTCAATGCACAATACTCAATCCTCAATACTCAGTCCTCAATCCTCAATCCTCAATCCTCAAACCTCAATCCTCAATCCTCAAACCTGATTCCTCAATCTTCAATCCTCAATACCGAATCCTCAATCTTCAATCCTCAATCCTCAATCCTGAATTCTCAATCCTCAAACCTCAATTCACAGACTTCAAACATCAATACTCAACCCTCAGTCCTCGACCTCAATCGACAACACTCAATCCTCAATCCTCAATTTTCAATCATTAATAATCAATCTTCAATCCTCAATCCTCGATCCTCAATCCTCAACCCTCAATCCTCAATGTTCAGTCCTCAATACCGAATCCTCAAACTTCAATCCTCAATACTCAATCTTCAATCCTCAATCTTAATCACCAATCCTCAATACTCAATCTTCAATCCTCAATCCTCAATCCTCAATCCTCAATCCTCAATCTTCAATTCTCAATACTCAATCTTCAATCCTCAATCCTCAATCCTCAATCCTCAGTCCTCAATCTTCAATCCTCAATACTCAATCTTCTGTAATCAATCCTCAATTCTCAATTCTCAAAACTCAATCCTCAATCGTCAATCCTCAATCCCCAATCCTCAATCTTCTATCCTCAATCCTCAATCCTCAATCCTCAATACTCAATCTTCAATCCACAATACTCAATCTTCAATCCTCAATCCTCAATCCTCAATCCTCAATCCTCAATCCTCAATCCTCAATCTTCAATCCTCAATACTCAGTCTTCAATCCTCAATCCTCAATCCTCAATCCTCAATCCTCATTCGTCAATAATCAATACCCAATCCTCAATCTTCAATCCTCAATCCTCATTCCTCAATTCTCAATCCTCAATCCTCAATCCTCAGACCTCAAACAGCAATACTCAACCCTCAGTCCTCGTTCTCAATACACAACCATCAATACTCAATCGTCAATCTTCAATCTTCAATATTCAATCTTCAGTCCTCAATCCTCAATCCTCGATCATCAATCCTAAATCCTCAATATTCAAACAGCAATACCCAATCCTCAGTCTTCAATCCGCAATCCTCAATCATCAATCCTCAATCCTCAATCCTCAATCCTCAATCCTCAGTCCTCAAACCTCAAACCTGAATCCCCAACCCTGAATCCTCAATCTTCAGACCTCAGTCCTCAACAATCAGTTGTCAATTCACAATCCTCAATAGAAGATCATCAATTCACAGTTTCCAATACACAATACTGAATCTGCAATCTTCAAATCTCTATCCACAAACATCAATACTCATCATTCAACCCTCAACACTCAGTCCGCAATCCTCAATCTTCAATACTCAATCCTCAATCCTCAATCCTCGATCCACAATCTTCAATCCTCAATACTCAATCTTCAATCCTCGATCCTCAATCCTCAATCCTCAATCCTCAATCCTCAATCCTCAATCCTACAATCCTCAACCTTCAATCCTCAATACTCAGTCTTCAATCCTACAATCCTCAACCTTCAATCCTCAATACTCAGTCTTCAATGCTCAATCCTCAATCCTCAATCCTCAATCGTCAATCCTCAATCCTCAATCCTCAAGCCTCAATCCTCAACCCTCAATCCTCAATCCTCAGTCCTCAAACCTCAAACCTGAATCCCCAACCCTGAATCCTCAATCTTCAGACCTTAGTCCTCAACAATCAGTTGTCAATTCACAATCCTCAATAGAAGATCATCATTTCACAGTTTTCAATACTCAATACTCCAACTGCAATCATCAAATCTCTATCCACAAACATCAATTCTCATCACTCAACACTCAACACTCAGTCCCCAATCCTCAATCTTCAATCCTCAATCCTCAAACCGCAATCCTCAATACTCAATCTTCAATCCTCAATTCCCAATCCTCAGTCTTCATTCCTCAATCCTCAATCCTCAATTCTCAATCCTCAATCCTACAATCCTCAAACTTCAATCCTCAATACTCAGTCTTCAATCCTACAATCCTCAACATTCAATTCTCAATACTCAGTCTTCAATGCTCAATCCTCAATCCTCAATCCTCAATCCTCAATCCTCAATTCTCAATCCTCAATCCACAATCCTCAACCTTCAATCCTCAATACTCAGTCTTCAATGCTCAATCCTCAATCCTCAATCCTCAATACTCAATCCTCAACCGTCAATCTTCAATCCTCAATACTCAATCTTCAATCCTCAATCTTCAATCCTCAATACTCAGTCTTCAAACCTCAATCCTCAATCCTCAATCCTCAATCCTCATTCGTCAATAATCAATACTCAATCCTCAATCTTCAATCCTCAATCCTCAATCCTCAATTCTCAATCCTCAATCCTCAATCCTCAGACCTCAAACAGCAATACTCAACCCTCAGTCCTCGTCCTCAATACACAACCATCAATACTCAATCGTCAATCTTCAACCTTCAATATTCAATCTTCAGTTCCCAATCCTCAATCCTCGATCCTCAATCCTAGATCCTCAATATTCAAACAGCAATACCCAATCCTCAATCTTCAATCCGCAATCCTCAGTCATCAATCCTCAATCCTCAATCCTCAATCCTCAATCCTCAGTCCTCAAACCTCAGACCTGAATCCCCAATCCTGAATCCTCAATCTTCAGACCTCAGTCCTCAACAATCAGTTGTCAATTCACAATCCTCAATAGAACATCATCAATTCACAGTTTTCAATACACAATACTCAATCCTCAATCCTCAATCCTCAATCGTCAATCCAAAATCTTCAATCCTCAATACTCAATCTGCAATCCTCAATCCTCAGTCCTCACTCCTCAATACTCATTCTTCAATCCTCAATACCGAATCCTCAATCTTCAATCCTCAATCCTCAATCCTCAATTCTCAATCCTCAAACCTCAATCCTCAGACTTCAAACATAATACTGAATCCTCAGTCCTCGTCCTCAATCGACAACCCTCAATCCTCAATCCTCAATCTTCAATAATTAATAAACAATCTTCAATCCTCAATTCTCGATCCTCAATCCTCAACCCTCAATCCTCAATGTTCAGTCCTCAATACCGAATCCTCAATCTTCAATCCTCAATCCTCAATCTTCAATCCTCAATCTTAATCTCCAAACCTCAATACTCAAACTTCAATCCTCAATCCTCAATCCTCAATCCTCAATCCTCAATCTTCAATCCTCAATACTCAATCTTCAATCCTCAATCCTCAATCCTCAATCCTCAATCCTCAATCCCCAATCTTCAATCCTCAATACTCAATCTGCAATCCTCAATCCTCAGTCCTCACTCCTCAATACTCATTCTTCAATCCTCAATACCGAATCCTCAATCTTCAATCCTAAATCCTCAATCCTCAATTATCAATCATCAAACCTCAATCCTCAGACTTCAAGCATCAATACTCAACCCTCAGTCCTCGTCCTCAATCGACAACCCTCAATCCTCAATCCTCAATCTTCAATCATTAATAATCAATCTTCAATCCTCAATCCTCAATCCTCAATCCTCAACCCTCAATCCTCAATTTTCAATCCTCAATACCCAATCCTCAATCTTCAATCCTCAATCCTCAATCCTCAAGCCTCAATCCTCAATCCTCAATCCTCAATCCTCAGTCCTCAAACCTCAGTCCTGAATCCTCAATCCTGAATCCTCAATCTTCAGCCCTCAGTCCTCAACAATCAGTTGTGAATCCTCAATCCTCAATAGAATATCCTCAATTCACAGGTTTCAATACTCAATACTCAACCTGCAATCTTCAAATCTCTGTCCACAAACATCAATTCTCATCACTCAACACTCAACACTCAGTCCCCAATCCTCAATCTTCAAACCTCAATCCTCAATCCTCAATCCTCAATCCTCAATCTTCAATCCTCAATACTCAATCCTCAATCCTCAATCCTCAGTCCTCAAACCTCAATACTGAATCGTCAATCCTGAATCCTCAATCTTCAGCCCTCAGTCCTCAGCTATCAGTTGTGAATCCTCAATCCGCAATAGAATATCCTCAATTCACAGGTTTCAATACTGAATACTCAACCTGCAATCCTCAAATCTCCATCCACAAACATCAATTCTCATCACTCAACCCTCAACAGTCAGTCCCCAATCCTCAATATTCAAACCTCAATCCTCAATCCTCCATCCTCAATCCTCAATCTTCAATCCTCAATACTCAACCTTCAATCCTCAATCCTCAATCCACGGTCCTCAATCCTCAATCGTCAATCTCCAATCCTGAATACTCAATCTTAAATCCTCAATCCTCAATCCTCAATCCTCAATCCTTAATCCTCATTCTTCAATCCTCAATACCCAATCCTCAATCTTAAATCCTCAATTATCAATCCTCAATTCGCGACACTCAATCCTAAGTCCTCAGTCCTCAAACCTCAATCCTGAATCCTCAATCCTGCATCCTCAATCTTCAGCCCTCAGTCCTCAACAATCAGTTGTCAATCCTCAATCCCCAATAGAATATCCTCAATTCACAGTTTTCAATAGTCAATACTCAATCTGCAATCTTCAAATCTCTATCCACAAACATCAACTCTCATCACTCAACCCTGAACCCTCAGCCCTCATTCTCAATCCTCAATCCACAATCGTCAAACCTAAATCCTCAACCGTCAGTCCTCGTCCTCAATCCTCAACACTCAATCCTCAATCCTCCCATCTTCAATCACCAATACTCAATCGTCAATCCTCAATCGTCAATCCTCAATGCTCAATCCTCAATCCTCAATATTCAATCATCAATCCTCAATTCTCAACACTCAATATAATATCCTGACTTCTCATGGTTCAATACTCAATCCACAATATTCAGTAATCAAATATCAATCCTCAAACATCAATACTCAACACTCAATCCTCAACAATCATTCCCCTCTCCTCAATCCTCCATCCTCAGTCCTCAAACCTCAAACCTGTATCCTCAATCGTGAATCCTCAATCTTCAGTCCTCAGTCCTCAACAATCAGTCGTCAATTCTCAATCCTCAATAGAATATCATCAATTCACAGTTTTCAATACTCAATACTCAATCTGCAATCTTCAAATCTCTATCCACAAACATCAATTCTCATCATTCAACCCTCATCACTCAGTCCCCAATCCTCAATCTTCAATCCTCAATCCTCAATCCTCAATCCTCGATCGTCAATCTTCAATCCTCAATACTCAATCTTCAATCCTCCATCCTCATTCCTCAATCCTCAATCCTCAATCCTCAATCGCCAGGCTTCAATCCTCAATACTCAACCTTCATTCCTCAATCCTCAATCCTCATTCCTCAATCCTCATTCTTCAATCCTCAATACCCAATCCTCAATCTTCAATCCTCAATCCTCAATCCTCAACTCTCAATCCTCAATCCTCAATCCTCAGTCCTCAGTCCTCAAACCTCAATCCTCAACCCTCAGCCCTCATCCTCAATCCTCAACACTCGGCCCTCATCCTCAATCTTCATTCTTCAATCCTCAATCCTCAAGCCTCAATCCTCAATCCTCAATCCTCAGTCCTCGAACCTCAATCCTGAATCGTCAATCCTGAATCATCAATCTTCAGACCTCAGACCTCAACAGTCAGACGTCAATACTCAATCCTCAATAGAATATCATCAATTCACAGTTTTCAATACTCAATACTCAATCTGCAATCTTCAAATCTCTATCCACAAACATCAGTTCTCATCACTGAACCCTCAACACTCAGTCCCCAATCCTCAATCTTCAACCCTCAATCCTCAATCCTCAATCCTCAATCCTCAATCTTCAATCCTCAATACTCAATCCTCAATCCTCAATCCTCAGTCCTCAAACCTCAATACTGAATCGTCAATCCTGAATCCTCAATCTTCAGCCCTCAGTCCTCAGCTATCAGTTGTGAATCCTCAATCCTCAATAGAATATCCTCAATTCACAGGTTTCAATACTCAATACTCAACCTGCAATCCTCAAATCTCCATCCACAAACATCAATTCTCATCACTCAACCCTCAACAGTCAGTCCCCAATCCTCAATATTCAAACCTCAATCCTCAATCCTCCATCCTCAATCCTCAATCTTCAATCCTCAATACTCAACCTTCAATCCTCAATCCTCAACCCACGGTCCTCAATCCTCAATCGTCAATCTCCAATCCTGAATACTCAATCTTAAATCCTCAATCCTCAATCCTCAATCCTCAATCCTTAATCCTCATTCTTCAATCCTCAATACCCAATCCTCAATCTTAAATCCTCAATTATCAATCCTCAATTCGCGACACTCAATCCTAAGTCCTCAGTCCTCAAACCTCAATCCTGATTCCTCAATCCTGCATCCTCAATCTTCAGCCCTCAGTCCTTAACAATCAGTTGTCAATCCTCAATCCCCAATAGAATATCCTCAATTCACAGTTTTCAATAGTCAATACTCAATCTGCAATCTTCAAATCTCTATCCACAAACATCAACTCTCATCACTCAACTCTGAACCCTCAGCCCTCATTCTCAATCCTCAATCCACAATCGTCAAACCTAAATCCTCAACCGTCAGTCCCCGTCCTCAATCCTCAACACTCAATCCTCAATCCTCCCATCTTCAATCATCAATACTCAACACTCAATCCTCAACCATCAATCCTCAATACTCAATCATCAATCCTCAATTCTCAACACTCAATATAATATCCTGACTTCTCATGGTTCAATACTCAATCCAAAATATTCAGTAATCAAATATCAATCCTCAAACATCAATACTCAACACTCAATCCTCAACAATCATTCCCCTCTCCTCAATCCTCCATCCTCAGTCCTCAAACCTCAAACCTGTATCCTCAATCGTGAATCCTCAATCTTCAGTCCTCAGTCCTCAACAATCAGTCGTCAATTCTCAATCCTCAATAGAATATCATCAATTCACAGTTTTCAATACTCAATACTCAATCTGCAATCTTCAAATCTCTACCCACAAACATCAATTCTCATCATCCAACCCTCATCACTCAGTCCCCAATCCTCAATCTTCAATCCTCAAACCTCAATCCTCAATCCTCGATCGTCAATCTTCAATCCTCAATACTCAATCTTCAATCCTCCATCCTCATTCCTCAATCCTCAATCCTCAATCCTCAATCGCCAGGCTTCAATCCTCAATACTCAACCTTCATTCCTCAATCCTCAATCCTCATTCCTCAATCCTCATTCTTCAATCCTCAATACCCAATCCTCAATCTTCAATCCTCAATCCTCAATCCTCAACTCTCAATCCTCAATCCTCAATCCTCAGTCCTCAGTCCTCAAACCTCAATCCTCAACCCTCAGCCCTCATCCTCAATCCTCAACCCTCGGCCCTCATCCTCAATCCTCAATCCTCAATCTTCATTCTTCAATCCTCAATCCTCAAGCCTCAATCCTCAATCCTCAATCCTCAGTCCTCGAACCTCAATCCTGAATCGTCAATACTGAATCATCAATCTTCAGACCTCAGACCTCAACAGTCAGACGTCAATACTCAATCCTCAATAGAATATCATCAATTCACAGTTTTCAATACTCAATACTCAATCTGCAATCTTCAAATCTCTATCCACAAACATCAGTTCTCATCACTGAACCCTCAACACTCAGTCCCCAATCCTCAATCTTCAATCCTCAATCCTCAATCCTCAATCCTCAATCCTCAATCTTCAATCCTCAATACTCAATCTTCAATCCTCAATCCTCAATCCACAATCCTCAATCCTCACTCTTCAATCCACAATACCCAATCCTCAATCTTCAATCCTCAATCCTCAATCCTCAATTCTCAATCCTCAATCCTCAGTCCTCAGTCCTCAAACCTCAATCCTCAACACTCAGCCCTCATCCTCAATCCTCAATCGACAATCCGCAATCCTCAATCCTCAATCCTCAATCCTCAATCCTCAATCCTCAGTCCTCAATCTTCAAACCTCAATGCTCAATTCTCAATCCTCAATCCTCAGTCCTCAATCCTCAATCCTCAATCCTCAAACCTGAATCCTCAATCCTCAATACTCAATCTTCAATGCTCAATCCTCAATACTCAGTCTTCAATGCTCAATCCTCAATCCTCAATCCTCAATACTCAATCCTCAATCGTCAATCTTCAGTCCTCAATACACAACCTTCAATCCTCATTCTTCAATCCTCAATACCCAATCCTCAATCTTCAATCCTCAATCCTCAATCCTCAATTCTCAATCCTCAATCCTCAGTCCTCAATCTTCAATCCTCAATACTCAATCTTCTGTAATCAATCCTCAATTCTCAATCCTCAATACTCAATCCTCAATCGTCAATCCTCAATCCCCAATCCTCAATCTTCAATCCTCAATCCTCAATCCTCAATCCTCAATCCTCAATCCTCAATCTTCAATCCTCAATACTCAATCTTCAATCCTCAATCCTCAGTCCTCAATCTTCAAACCTCAATGCTCAATTCTCAATCCTCAATCCTCAGTCCTCAATCCTCAATCCTCAATCCTCAAACCTGAATCCTCAATCCTCAATACTCAATCTTCAATGCTCAATCCTCAGTCCTCAATCTTCATTCCTCAATGCACAATACTCAATCCTCAATACTCAGTCCTCAATCCTCAATCCTCAATCCTCAAACCTCAATCCTCAGTCCTCAAACCTGATTCCTCAATCTTCAATCCTCAATACCGAATCCTCAATCTTCAATCCTCAATCCTCAATCCTGAATTCTCAATCCTCAAACCTCAATTCACAGACTTCAAACATCAATACTCAACCCTCAGTCCTCGACCTCAATCGACAACACTCAATCCTCAATCCTCAATTTTCAATCATTAATAATCAATCTTCAATCCTCAATCCTCGATCCTCAATCCTCAACCCTCAATCCTCAATGTTCAGTCCTCAATACCGAATCCTCAAACTTCAATCCTCAATACTCAATCTTCAATCCTCAATCTTAATCACCAATCCTCAATACTCAATCTTCAATCCTCAATCCTCAATCCTCAATCCTCAATCCTCAATCTTCAATTCTCAATACTCAATCTTCAATCCTCAATCCTCAATCCTCAATCCTCAGTCCTCAATCTTCAATCCTCAATACTCAATCTTCTGTAATCAATCCTCAATTCTCAATTCTCAAAACTCAATCCTCAATCGTCAATCCTCAATCCCCAATCCTCAATCTTCTATCCTCAATCCTCAATCCTCAATCCTCAATACTCAATCTTCAATCCACAATACTCAATCTTCAATCCTCAATCCTCAATCCTCAATCCTCAATCCTCAATCCTCAATCCTCAATCTTCAATCCTCAATACTCAGTCTTCAATCCTCAATCCTCAATCCTCAATCCTCAATCCTCATTCGTCAATAATCAATACCCAATCCTCAATCTTCAATCCTCAATCCTCAATCCTCAATTCTCAATCCTCAATCCTCAATCCTCAGACCTCAAACAGCAATACTCAACCCTCAGTCCTCGTTCTCAATACACAACCATCAATACTCAATCGTCAATCTTCAATCTTCAATATTCAATCTTCAGTCCTCAATCCTCAATCCTCGATCATCAATCCTAAATCCTCAATATTCAAACAGCAATACCCAATCCTCAGTCTTCAATCCGCAATCCTCAATCATCAATCCTCAATCCTCAATCCTCAATCCTCAATCCTCAGTCCTCAAACCTCAAACCTGAATCCCCAACCCTGAATCCTCAATCTTCAGACCTCAGTCCTCAACAATCAGTTGTCAATTCACAATCCTCAATAGAAGATCATCAATTCACAGTTTCCAATACACAATACTGAATCTGCAATCTTCAAATCTCTATCCACAAACATCAATACTCATCATTCAACCCTCAACACTCAGTCCGCAATCCTCAATCTTCAATACTCAATCCTCAATCCTCAATCCTCGATCCACAATCTTCAATCCTCAATACTCAATCTTCAATCCTCGATCCTCAATCCTCAATCCTCAATCCTCAATCCTCAATCCTCAATCCTACAATCCTCAACCTTCAATCCTCAATACTCAGTCTTCAATCCTACAATCCTCAACCTTCAATCCTCAATACTCAGTCTTCAATGCTCAATCCTCAATCCTCAATCCTCAATCGTCAATCCTCAATCCTCAATCCTCAAGCCTCAATCCTCAACCCTCAATCCTCAATCCTCAGTCCTCAAACCTCAAACCTGAATCCCCAACCCTGAATCCTCAATCTTCAGACCTTAGTCCTCAACAATCAGTTGTCAATTCACAATCCTCAATAGAAGATCATCATTTCACAGTTTTCAATACTCAATACTCCAACTGCAATCATCAAATCTCTATCCACAAACATCAATTCTCATCACTCAACACTCAACACTCAGTCCCCAATCCTCAATCTTCAATCCTCAATCCTCAAACCGCAATCCTCAATACTCAATCTTCAATCCTCAATTCCCAATCCTCAGTCTTCATTCCTCAATCCTCAATCCTCAATTCTCAATCCTCAATCCTACAATCCTCAACCTTCAATCCTCAATACTCAGTCTTCAATCCTACAATCCTCAACCTTCAATCCTCAATACTCAGTCTTCAATGCTCAATCCTCAATCCTCAATCCTCAATCCTCAATCCTCAATTCTCAATCCTCAATCCACAATCCTCAACCTTCAATCCTCAATACTCAGTCTTCAATGCTCAATCCTCAATCCTCAATCCTCAATACTCAATCCTCAACCGTCAATCTTCAATCCTCAATACTCAATCTTCAATCCTCAATCTTCAATCCTCAATACTCAGTCTTCAAACCTCAATCCTCAATCCTCAATCCTCAATCCTCATTCGTCAATAATCAATACTCAATCCTCAATCTTCAATCCTCAATCCTCAATCCTCAATTCTCAATCCTCAATCCTCAATCCTCAGACCTCAAACAGCAATACTCAACCCTCAGTCCTCGTCCTCAATACACAACCATCAATACTCAATCGTCAATCTTCAACCTTCAATATTCAATCTTCAGTTCCCAATCCTCAATCCTCGATCCTCAATCCTAGATCCTCAATATTCAAACAGCAATACCCAATCCTCAATCTTCAATCCGCAATCCTCAATCATCAATCCTCAATCCTCAATCCTCAATCCTCAATCCTCAGTCCTCAAACCTCAGACCTGAATCCCCAATCCTGAATCCTCAATCTTCAGACCTCAGTCCTCAACAATCAGTTGTCAATTCACAATCCTCAATAGAACATCATCAATTCACAGTTTTCAATACACAATACTCAATCCTCAATCCTCAATCCTCAATCGTCAATCCAAAATCTTCAATCCTCAATACTCAATCTGCAATCCTCAATCCTCAGTCCTCACTCCTCAATACTCATTCTTCAATCCTCAATACCGAATCCTCAATCTTCAATCCTCAATCCTCAATCCTCAATTCTCAATCCTCAAACCTCAATCCTCAGACTTCAAACATAATACTGAATCCTCAGTCCTCGTCCTCAATCGACAACCCTCAATCCTCAATCCTCAATCTTCAATAATTAATAAACAATCTTCAATCCTCAATTCTCGATCCTCAATCCTCAACCCTCAATCCTCAATGTTCAGTCCTCAATACCGAATCCTCAATCTTCAATCCTCAATCCTCAATCTTCAATCCTCAATCTTAATCTCCAAACCTCAATACTCAAACTTCAATCCTCAATCCTCAATCCTCAATCCTCAATCCTCAATCTTCAATCCTCAATACTCAATCTTCAATCCTCAATCCTCAATCCTCAATCCTCAATCCTCAATCCCCAATCTTCAATCCTCAATACTCAATCTGCAATCCTCAATCCTCAGTCCTCACTCCTCAATACTCATTCTTCAATCCTCAATACCGAATCCTCAATCTTCAATCCTAAATCCTCAATCCTCAATTATCAATCATCAAACCTCAATCCTCAGACTTCAAGCATCAATACTCAACCCTCAGTCCTCGTCCTCAATCGACAACCCTCAATCCTCAATCCTCAATCTTCAATCATTAATAATCAATCTTCAATCCTCAATCCTCAATCCTCAATCCTCAACCCTCAATCCTCAATTTTCAATCCTCAATACCCAATCCTCAATCTTCAATCCTCAATCCTCAATCCTCAAGCCTCAATCCTCAATCCTCAATCCTCAATCCTCAGTCCTCAAACCTCAGTCCTGAATCCTCAATCCTGAATCCTCAATCTTCAGCCCTCAGTCCTCAACAATCAGTTGTGAATCCTCAATCCTCAATAGAATATCCTCAATTCACAGGTTTCAATACTCAATACTCAACCTGCAATCTTCAAATCTCTGTCCACAAACATCAATTCTCATCACTCAACACTCAACACTCAGTCCCCAATCCTCAATCTTCAAACCTCAATCCTCAATCCTCAATCCTCAATCCTCAATCTTCAATCCTCAATACTCAATCCTCAATCCTCAATCCTCAGTCCTCAAACCTCAATACTGAATCGTCAATCCTGAATCCTCAATCTTCAGCCCTCAGTCCTCAGCTATCAGTTGTGAATCCTCAATCCTCAATAGAATATCCTCAATTCACAGGTTTCAATACTCAATACTCAACCTGCAATCCTCAAATCTCCATCCACAAACATCAATTCTCATCACTCAACCCTCAACAGTCAGTCCCCAATCCTCAATATTCAAACCTCAATCCTCAATCCTCCATCCTCAATCCTCAATCTTCAATCCTCAATACTCAACCTTCAATCCTCAATCCTCAATCCACGGTCCTCAATCCTCAATCGTCAATCTCCAATCCTGAATACTCAATCTTAAATCCTCAATCCTCAATCCTCAATCCTCAATCCTTAATCCTCATTCTTCAATCCTCAATACCCAATCCTCAATCTTAAATCCTCAATTATCAATCCTCAATTCGCGACACTCAATCCTAAGTCCTCAGTCCTCAAACCTCAATCCTGAATCCTCAATCCTGCATCCTCAATCTTCAGCCCTCAGTCCTCAACAATCAGTTGTCAATCCTCAATCCCCAATAGAATATCCTCAATTCACAGTTTTCAATAGTCAATACTCAATCTGCAATCTTCAAATCTCTATCCACAAACATCAACTCTCATCACTCAACCCTGAACCCTCAGCCCTCATTCTCAATCCTCAATCCACAATCGTCAAACCTAAATCCTCAACCGTCAGTCCTCGTCCTCAATCCTCAACACTCAATCCTCAATCCTCCCATCTTCAATCACCAATACTCAATCGTCAATCCTCAATCGTCAATCCTCAATGCTCAATCCTCAATCCTCAATATTCAATCATCAATCCTCAATTCTCAACACTCAATATAATATCCTGACTTCTCATGGTTCAATACTCAATCCACAATATTCAGTAATCAAATATCAATCCTCAAACATCAATACTCAACACTCAATCCTCAACAATCATTCCCCTCTCCTCAATCCTCCATCCTCAGTCCTCAAACCTCAAACCTGTATCCTCAATCGTGAATCCTCAATCTTCAGTCCTCAGTCCTCAACAATCAGTCGTCAATTCTCAATCCTCAATAGAATATCATCAATTCACAGTTTTCAATACTCAATACTCAATCTGCAATCTTCAAATCTCTATCCACAAACATCAATTCTCATCATTCAACCCTCATCACTCAGTCCCCAATCCTCAATCTTCAATCCTCAATCCTCAATCCTCAATCCTCGATCGTCAATCTTCAATCCTCAATACTCAATCTTCAATCCTCCATCCTCATTCCTCAATCCTCAATCCTCAATCCTCAATCGCCAGGCTTCAATCCTCAATACTCAACCTTCATTCCTCAATCCTCAATCCTCATTCCTCAATCCTCATTCTTCAATCCTCAATACCCAATCCTCAATCTTCAATCCTCAATCCTCAATCCTCAACTCTCAATCCTCAATCCTCAATCCTCAGTCCTCAGTCCTCAAACCTCAATCCTCAACCCTCAGCCCTCATCCTCAATCCTCAACCCTCGGCCCTCATCCTCAATCTTCATTCTTCAATCCTCAATCCTCAAGCCTCAATCCTCAATCCTCAATCCTCAGTCCTCGAACCTCAATCCTGAATCGTCAATCCTGAATCATCAATCTTCAGACCTCAGACCTCAACAGTCAGACGTCAATACTCAATCCTCAATAGAATATCATCAATTCACAGTTTTCAATACTCAATACTCAATCTGCAATCTTCAAATCTCTATCCACAAACATCAGTTCTCATCACTGAACCCTCAACACTCAGTCCCCAATCCTCAATCTTCAACCCTCAATCCTCAATCCTCAATCCTCAATCCTCAATCTTCAATCCTCAATACTCAATCCTCAATCCTCAATCCTCAGTCCTCAAACCTCAATACTGAATCGTCAATCCTGAATCCTCAATCTTCAGCCCTCAGTCCTCAGCTATCAGTTGTGAATCCTCAATCCTCAATAGAATATCCTCAATTCACAGGTTTCAATACTCAATACTCAACCTGCAATCCTCAAATCTCCATCCACAAACATCAATTCTCATCACTCAACCCTCAACAGTCAGTCCCCAATCCTCAATATTCAAACCTCAATCCTCAATCCTCCATCCTCAATCCTCAATCTTCAATCCTCAATACTCAACCTTCAATCCTCAATCCTCAACCCACGGTCCTCAATCCTCAATCGTCAATCTCCAATCCTGAATACTCAATCTTAAATCCTCAATCCTCAATCCTCAATCCTCAATCCTTAATCCTCATTCTTCAATCCTCAATACCCAATCCTCAATCTTAAATCCTCAATTATCAATCCTCAATTCGCGACACTCAATCCTAAGTCCTCAGTCCTCAAACCTCAATCCTGATTCCTCAATCCTGCATCCTCAATCTTCAGCCCTCAGTCCTCAACAATCAGTTGTCAATCCTCAATCCCCAATAGAATATCCTCAATTCACAGTTTTCAATAGTCAATACTCAATCTGCAATCTTCAAATCTCTATCCACAAACATCAACTCTCATCACTCAACTCTGAACCCTCAGCCCTCATTCTCAATCCTCAATCCACAATCGTCAAACCTAAATCCTCAACCGTCAGTCCTCGTCCTCAATCCTCAACACTCAATCCTCAATCCTCCCATCTTCAATCACCAATACTCAATCGTCAATCCTCAATCGTCAATCCTCAATGCTCAATCCTCAATCCTCAATATTCAACACTCAACACTCAACCATCAATCCTCAGTACTCAATCCTCAATCCTCAATCCTCAATACTCAACCATCAATCCTCAATCCACAAAAGTCAATAGAATATCCTTAATTATCAGGATTCTATACTCATACCTCAACCCTCAACCCACAGCCCTCATTCTCAATCCTCAATCCACAATCCTCAAACCTAAATACTCAACCGTCAGTCCCCGTCCTCAATCCTCAACACTCAATCCTCAATCCTCCCATCTTCAATCATCAATACTCAACACTCAATCCTCAACCATCAATCCTCAATACTCAATCATCAATCCTCAATTCTCAACACTCAATATAATATCCTGACTTCTCATGGTTCAATACTCAATCCAAAATATTCAGTAATCAAATATCAATCCTCAAACATCAATACTCAACACTCAATCCTCAACAATCATTCCCCTCTCCTCAATCCTCCATCCTCAGTCCTCAAACCTCAAACCTGTATCCTCAATCGTGAATCCTCAATCTTCAGTCCTCAGTCCTCAACAATCAGTCGTCAATTCTCAATCCTCAATAGAATATCATCAATTCACAGTTTTCAATACTCAATACTCAATCTGCAATCTTCAAATCTCTACCCACAAACATCAATTCTCATCATCCAACCCTCATCACTCAGTCCCCAATCCTCAATCTTCAATCCTCAAACCTCGATCCTCAATCCTCGATCGTCAATCTTCAATCCTCAATACTCAATCTTCAATCCTCCATCCTCATTCCTCAATCCTCAATCCTCAATCCTCAATCGCCAGGCTTCAATCCTCAATACTCAACCTTCATTCCTCAATCCTCAATCCTCATTCCTCAATCCTCATTCTTCAATCCTCAATACCCAATCCTCAATCTTCAATCCTCAATCCTCAATCCTCAACTCTCAATCCTCAATCCTCAATCCTCAGTCCTCAGTCCTCAAACCTCAATCCTCAACCCTCAGCCCTCATCCTCAATCCTCAACCCTCGGCCCTCATCCTCAATCCTCAATCCTCAATCTTCATTCTTCAATCCTCAATCCTCAAGCCTCAATCCTCAATCCTCAATCCTCAGTCCTCGAACCTCAATCCTGAATCGTCAATACTGAATCATCAATCTTCAGACCTCAGACCTCAACAGTCAGACGTCAATACTCAATCCTCAATAGAATATCATCAATTCACAGTTTTCAATACTCAATACTCAATCTGCAATCTTCAAATCTCTATCCACAAACATCAGTTCTCATCACTGAACCCTCAACACTCAGTCCCCAATCCTCAATCTTCAATCCTCAATCCTCAATCCTCAATCCTCAATCCTCAATCTTCAATCCTCAATACTCAATCTTCAATCCTCAATCCTCAATCCACAATCCTCAATCCTCACTCTTCAATCCACAATACCCAATCCTCAATCTTCAATCCTCAATCCTCAATCCTCAATTCTCAATCCTCAATCCTCAGTCCTCAGTCCTCAAACCTCAATCCTCAACACTCAGCCCTCATCCACAATCCTCAATCGACAATCCGCAATCCTCAATCCTCAATCCTCAATCCTCAATCCTCAATCCTCAATCCTCAATCCTCAATCCTTAATCCTCAATCTTCAATCCTCAATCCTGAACCCTCGATCCTCAACCCTCCATCCTCAATAAAATATCCCCAATTCTGAGTTTTCAATACTCAATTAGCAACCTTCATACCTCAATCTACAGACAACAATTCTGGACCCACAATCCTCAACCCTCAGTCCTCAATCTTCAATCCTCAGTCCTCAATCCTCAATCCTCAATCCTCAATCCTCAATCCTCAATCCTCAATCCTCAGTCCTCAAACCACAGTCCTCAATCATCAATCCTCAGTTCATAACCCTTAATCCTCAATCTTCAATCCTGAATCTTCAATACTCAACATTCAATCCTCAATCCTCAATCCCCAATATTCAATGCGCAATCCTCAATTATCAAACCACTATCCTCAACCCGCAGTCCTCAATCCTCAATCCCCAATCCTCAATTCTCAATCCTCAATTCTCAAACCTCAATCCTCAATCCTCAATACTCAATCTTCAATCCTCAATCCTCAGTCCTCAATCTTCAATCCTCAATGCTCAATCCTCAACACTCAATCCTCAGTCCTCAATCCTCAATCCTCAATCCTCAAACCTCAATCCTCAATCCTCAAACCTCAATCCTCAATCTTCAATCCTCAATACTCAATCTTCAATCCTCAATCCTCAATCCTCAATCCTCAATCCTCAATCCTCAATCCCCAATCTTCAATCCTCAATATTCAATCTGCAGTCCTCAATCCTCAGTCCTCACTACTCAATCCTCATTCTTCAATCCTCAATACCGAATCCTCAATCTTCAATCCTCAATCCTCATTCCTCAATCCTCAATCCTCTATCCTCAATCGTCAGTCTTCAATCCTCAGTGCTCAACCTTTAATCCTCAATACTCAATCCTCAATCTTCAATCCTCATCCTTCAATCCTCAATACCCAATCCTCAATCTTCAATCCTCAATCCTCAATCCTCATTTCTCAATCCTCAATCCTCAGTCCTCAGACCTCAAACCTCAATCCTCTACTCTCATCCCTCATCCTCAATCCTCAATCGACAATCCGCAATCCTCAATCTTCAATCCTCAATCCTCAACCTTCAATCCTCAATCTTAATCTCCGATCCTCAATACTCAAACTTCAATCCTCAATCCTCAATCCTCAATCCTCAATCCTCAATCTTCAATCCTCAATACTCAATCTTCAATCCTCAATCCTCAATCCTCAATCCTCAATCCTCAATCCCCAATCTTCAATCCTCAATACTCAATCTGCAATCCTCAATCCTCAGTCCTCACTCCTCAATCCTCAATACCGAATCCTCAATCTTCAATCCTAAATCATCAATCCTCAACTCTCAATCCTCAATCCTCAATCCTCAGACTTCAAACATCAATACTCAACCCTCAGTCCTCGTCCTCAATCGACAACCCTCAATCCTCAATCCTCAATCCTCAACCCTCAATCCTCAATGTTCAATCCTCAATACCCAATCCTCAATCTTCAATCCTCAATCCTCAATCCTCAATCCTCAATCCTCAATCCTCAATCCTCAATCCTCAGTCCTCAAACCTCGGTCCTGAATCCTCAATCCTGAATCCTCAATCTTCAGCCCTCAGTCCTCAACAATCAGTTGTGAATCCTCAATCCTCAATAGAATATCCTCAATTCACAGGTTTCAATACTCAATACTCAACCTGCAATCTTCAAATCTCTATCGACAAACATCAATTCTCATCACTCAACACTCAACACTCAGTCCCCAATCCTCAAACCTCAATCCTCAATACTCAATCCTCAATCCTCAATCTTCAATCCTCAATACTCAATCCTCAATCCTCAATCCTCAGTCCTCAAACCTCAATCCTGAATCCTCAATCCTGAGTCCTCAATCTTCAGCCCTCAGTCCTCAACTATCAGTTGTGAATCCTCAATCCTCAATAGAATATCCTCAGTTCACAGTTTTCAATACTCAACACTCAATCTGCAATCTTCAAATCTCTATCCACAAACATCAATTTTCATCACTCAACCCTCAACACTCAGTCCTCAATTTTCAATCCTCAATCCTCAATTCTCAATCTTCAATCCTCAATACTGAATCTTCAATCCTCAATCCTCAATCCTCAATCCTCAATTCTCAATCCTCAATCCTCAGTCCTCAATCTTCAATCCTCAATACTCAATCTTCTGTAATCAATCCTCAATTCTCAATTCTCAATACTCAATCCTCAATCGTCAATCCTCAATCCCCAATCCTCAATCTTCTATCCTGAGTCCTCAATCCTCAATCCTCAATACTCAATCTTCAATCCACAATACTCAATCTTCAATCCTCAATCCTCAATCCTCAATCCTCAATCCTCAATCCTCAATCCTCAATCTTCAATCCTCAACACTCAGTCTTCAATCCTCAATCCTCAATCCTCAATCCTCAATCCTCATTCGTCAATAATCAATACCCAATCCTCAATCTTCAATCCTCAATCCTCAATCCTCAATTCTCAATCCTCAATCCTCAATCCTCAGACCTCAAACAGCAATAGTCAACCCTCAGTCCTCGTCCTCAATACACAACCATCAATACTCAATCGTCAATCTTCAATCTTCAATATTCAATCTTCAGTGCTCAATCCTCAATCCTCGATCCTCAATCCTAAATCCTCAATATTCAAACAGCAATACCCAATCCTCAATCTTCAATCCGCAATCCTCAATCATCAATCCTCAATCCTCAATCCTCAATCCTCAATCCTCAGTCCTCAAACCTCAAACCTGAATCCCCAATCCTGAATCCTCAATCTTCAGACCTCAGTCCTCAACAATCAGTTGTCAATTCACAATCCTCAATAGAAGATCATCAATTCACAGCTTTCAATACACAATACTCAATCTGCAATCTTCAAATCTCTATCCACAAACATCAATTCTCATCACTCAACCCTCAACACTCAGTCCCCAATCCTCAATATTCAATCCTCAATTCTCAATCTTCAATCCTACAATCCTCAACCTTCAATCCTCAATACTCAGTCTTCAATGCTCAATCCTCAATCCTCAATCCTCAATCCTCAATATTCAACACACAACCCTCAACCATCAATCCTCAATACTCAACCATCAATCCTCAGTTCTCAATACTCAATAGAATGTCCTGAATTCTCATGATTCAATACTCAATCATCAATATTCAATAATCAAATCTCAATCCTCAAACATCAATACTCAACACTGAATCCTCAATACTCAGTCCTCTCTCTTCAATCCTCCATCCACAATCCTCAATCCTCAAGCGTCAATCCTCAATACTCAATACTCAGCCCTCAATTCTCAGTCCTCAAACCTCAATCCGGAATCCTCAATCCTGAATCCTCAATCCTCAATCCTCAATCCCCAATCTTCAATCCTCAATACTCAATCACCAATCCTCAATCCTCAATCCTCAATCCTCAATCATCAATCCTCAATCATCAATCCTCAATCTTCAATACTCAATCCTCAATCCTCAATCCTCAATCCTCAATACTCAACCATCAATCCTCAATTCCCAATACTCAATAGAGTATCCTGAATTCTCAGGATTCTATACTCAAACCTCAATCCTCAACCCTCAGTAATCAACCCTCAATCCTCAATTCTCAATCCTCAATCCTCAGTCCTCAGTCCTCAAAGTTCTATCCTCAAACCTCAGCCCTCTTCGTCAATCCTCAATCCTCAATACTCAATCCTCAGCCTTCAATCCTCAATACTCAATCTTCAATCCTCAATCCTCAGTCCTCAAACCTCAATTCTGAATCCTCAGTCCTGAATCCTCAACCTTCAGCCCTCAGTCCTCAATAATCAGTTGTCAATCCTCAATCCTCAATAGAATATCGTCAATTCTCAGTTTCAATACTCAATACTCAATCTGCAATCTTCAAATCGCTATCCACAAACATCAATTCTGAATCCTCAATCCTCAATCTTCAATCCTCAATATTTAATCTTCAATCCTCAATTCTCAAACTTCAATCCTCAATACTGAATCTTCAATCCTCAATCCTCAATCCTCAATCCTCAATCTTCAATCCTCAATACACAATCTCAAATCCTCAACCCTCAATCCTCAATCCTTAATCCTCAATCCTCAATCCTCAATCATCAATCCTCAATCTTCAATGCTCAATCCTCAATCTTCAATCCTCAATACTCAGTCCCCAATCCTCAATCTTCAATCCTCAATCCTCAGTCCTCAATCCTCAATCCTCAATTCTCAATCGTCAATCCTCAATACCCAATCCTCAATTTTCAATCCTCAATCCCCAATCATCAATCCTCAATTTTCAATCCTCAATCCTCAATCCTCAATCCTCAATCCTCAATCCTCAGTCCTCAATCTTCAATCCTCAATACTCAATCTTCTGTAATCAATCCTCAATTCTCAATCCTCAATACTCAATCCTCAATCCTCAATCCTCAATCCCCAATCCTCAATCAGCAATCCTCAATGCTCAATCCTCAATCCTCAATCTTCAATCCACAATACTCAATGTTCAATCATCAATCCTCAATCCTCAATCCTCAATCCTCAATCCTCAATCCTCAATCCTCAATCTTCAATCATCAATCCTCAATCCTCAATTCTCAATCCTCAATCCTCAATCCTCAGACCTCAAACAGCAATACTCAACCCTCAGTCCTCGTCCTCAATACACAACCATCAATACTCAATCGTCAATCTTCAATCTTCAATATTCAATCTTCAGTCCTCAATCCTCAATCCTCGATCCTCAATCCTAAATCCTCAATATTCAAACAGCAATACCCAATCCTCAATCTTCAATCCGCAATCCTCAATCATCAATCCTCAATTATCAATCCTCAATCCTCAATCCTCAATCCTCAATCCTCAGTCCTCAAACCTCAAACCTGAATCCCCAATCCTGAATCCTCAATTTTCAGACCTCAGTCCTCAACAATCAGTTGTCAATTCACAATCCTCAATAGAAGATCATCAATTCACAGTTTTCAATACTCAACCCCATTCTTCAATCTTCAAATCTCAATCCACAAACATCAATTCTTATCACTCAACCATCAACACTCAGTCCTCAATCTTCAATCCTCAATCCCCAATCCTCAATCTTCAATCCTCAATCCTCAATCACCAATCCTCAACCTCAATTATCAACACACAACCCTCAACCATCAATCCTCAATACTCAACCATCAATCCTCAATTCTCAATACTCAATAGAATGTCCTGAATTCTCATGGTTTAATACTCATCCACAAAATTCAATAATCAAACCTCAGTCCTCAAACATCAATTCTCAACACTCTATCCTCAATACTCAGTCCTCTCTCTTCAATCCTCTATCCTCAATCCTCAATCCTCAAGCGTCAATCCTCAATCCTCAATCCTCAACCATCAATCCTCAGTCCTCAAACTTCAATCCGGGGTCCTTAATCCTGAATCCTCAACCTTCAGCCGACGGTTCCCAACAATTAATTGTCAATCCACAATCCTCAATAGAATATCCTCAATTCATAGTTCTCAATACTCAATCCCCATTCTACAATCTTCAAATCTCAATCCACAAACATCAATTGTCGTCACTCAACCCGCAACACTCAGGCCCCAATCCTCAATATTCAATCCTCAATCCTCAATCCTCAATCCACAATACTCAACCTTCGATCCTCAATACTCACTCTTCAATGCTCATTCCTCAATCCTCAATCCTCAACACTCAATCCTCAATCCTCAATCCTCAGACCTCAAACATCAATACTCAACCCTCAGTCCTCGTCCTCAATCCTCAGTCCTCAGTCCTCTAACCTGAATCCTCAACCCTCAGCCCTCATCCTCAATCCTCAATCCTTAATCCTCAATCCTCAATTCTCAATCCTCAATCCACAATCCTCAACCTTCAATCCGCAATACTCAGTCTTCAATGCTCAATCCTCAATACTCAATCCTCAATACTCAATCCTCAATCGTCAATCTTCAGTCCTCAATCCTCAATTCTCAATCCTCAATCCTCAATCCTCAGACCTCAAACAGCAATACTCAACCCTCAGTCCTCGTCCTCAATACACAACCATCAATACTCAATCGTCAATCTTCAATCTTCAATATTCAATCTTCAGTCATCAATCCTCAATCCTCGATCCCCAATCCTAAATCCTCAATATTCAAACAGCAATACCCAATCCTCAATCTTCAATCCGCAATCCTCAATCATCAATCCTCAATCCTCAATCCTCAATCCTCAATCCTCAGACCTCAAACCTCAAACCTGAATCCCCAATCCTGAATCCTCAATCTTCAGACCTCAGTCCTCAACAATCAGTTGTCAATTCACAATCCTCAATAGAAGATCATCAATTCACAGTTTTCAATACACAATACTCAATCTGCAATCTTCAAATCTCTATCCACAAACATCAATTCTCATCATTCAACCCTCAACACTCAGTCCCCAATCCTCAATCTTCAATCCTCAACCCTCAAACCGCAATCCTCAAT
The DNA here is from genome assembly GCF_051401765.1 of Calliopsis andreniformis. Classification (NCBI taxonomy): domain Eukaryota; kingdom Metazoa; phylum Arthropoda; class Insecta; order Hymenoptera; family Andrenidae; genus Calliopsis; species Calliopsis andreniformis. The sequence continues at coordinate 4,020,103 of NW_027480440.1, forward strand.
ACTCAACCTTCAATACTCAATACTCAATCATCAATGCTCAATCCTCAATATTCAACACACAACCCTCAACCATCAATCCTCAATACTCAACCATCAATCCTCAGTTCTCAATACTCAATAGAATGTCCTGAATTCTCATGATTCAATACTCAATCATCAATATTCAATAATCAAATCTCAATCCTCAAACATCAATACTCAACACTGAATCCTCAATACTCAGTCCTCTCTCTTCAATCCTCCATCCACAATCCTCAATCCTCAAGCGTCAATCCTCAATACTCAATACTCAGCCCTCAATTCTCAGTCCTCAAACCTCAATCCGGAATCCTCAATCCTGAATCCTCAATCCTCAATCCTCAATCCCCAATCTTCAATCCTCAATACTCAATCACCAATCCTCAATCCTCAATCCTCAATCCTCAATCATCAATCCTCAATCATCAATCCTCAATCTTCAATACTCAATCCTCAATCCTCAATCCTCAATCCTCAATACTCAACCATCAATCCTCAATTCCCAATACTCAATAGAGTATCCTGAATTCTCAGGATTCTATACTCAAACCTCAATCCTCAACCCTCAGTAATCAACCCTCAATCCTCAATTCTCAATCCTCAATCCTCAGTCCTCAGTCCTCAAAGTTCTATCCTCAAACCTCAGCCCTCTTCGTCAATCCTCAATCCTCAATACTCAATCCTCAGCCTTCAATCCTCAATACTCAATCTTCAATCCTCAATCCTCAGTCCTCAAACCTCAATTCTGAATCCTCAGTCCTGAATCCTCAACCTTCAGCCCTCAGTCCTCAATAATCAGTTGTCAATCCTCAATCCTCAATAGAATATCGTCAATTCTCAGTTTCAATACTCAATACTCAATCTGCAATCTTCAAATCGCTATCCACAAACATCAATTCTGAATCCTCAATCCTCAATCTTCAATCCTCAATATTTAATCTTCAATCCTCAATTCTCAAACTTCAATCCTCAATACTGAATCTTCAATCCTCAATCCTCAATCCTCAATCCTCAATCTTCAATCCTCAATACACAATCTCAAATCCTCAACCCTCAATCCTCAATCCTTAATCCTCAATCCTCAATCCTCAATCATCAATCCTCAATCTTCAATGCTCAATCCTCAATCTTCAATCCTCAATACTCAGTCCCCAATCCTCAATCTTCAATCCTCAATCCTCAGTCCTCAATCCTCAATCCTCAATTCTCAATCGTCAATCCTCAATACCCAATCCTCAATTTTCAATCCTCAATCCCCAATCATCAATCCTCAATTTTCAATCCTCAATCCTCAATCCTCAATCCTCAATCCTCAATCCTCAGTCCTCAATCTTCAATCCTCAATACTCAATCTTCTGTAATCAATCCTCAATTCTCAATCCTCAATACTCAATCCTCAATCCTCAATCCTCAATCCCCAATCCTCAATCAGCAATCCTCAATGCTCAATCCTCAATCCTCAATCTTCAATCCACAATACTCAATGTTCAATCATCAATCCTCAATCCTCAATCCTCAATCCTCAATCCTCAATCCTCAATCCTCAATCTTCAATCATCAATCCTCAATCCTCAATTCTCAATCCTCAATCCTCAATCCTCAGACCTCAAACAGCAATACTCAACCCTCAGTCCTCGTCCTCAATACACAACCATCAATACTCAATCGTCAATCTTCAATCTTCAATATTCAATCTTCAGTCCTCAATCCTCAATCCTCGATCCTCAATCCTAAATCCTCAATATTCAAACAGCAATACCCAATCCTCAATCTTCAATCCGCAATCCTCAATCATCAATCCTCAATTATCAATCCTCAATCCTCAATCCTCAATCCTCAATCCTCAGTCCTCAAACCTCAAACCTGAATCCCCAATCCTGAATCCTCAATTTTCAGACCTCAGTCCTCAACAATCAGTTGTCAATTCACAATCCTCAATAGAAGATCATCAATTCACAGTTTTCAATACTCAACCCCATTCTTCAATCTTCAAATCTCAATCCACAAACATCAATTCTTATCACTCAACCATCAACACTCAGTCCTCAATCTTCAATCCTCAATCCCCAATCCTCAATCTTCAATCCTCAATCCTCAATCACCAATCCTCAACCTCAATTATCAACACACAACCCTCAACCATCAATCCTCAATACTCAACCATCAATCCTCAATTCTCAATACTCAATAGAATGTCCTGAATTCTCATGGTTTAATACTCATCCACAAAATTCAATAATCAAACCTCAGTCCTCAAACATCAATTCTCAACACTCTATCCTCAATACTCAGTCCTCTCTCTTCAATCCTCTATCCTCAATCCTCAATCCTCAAGCGTCAATCCTCAATCCTCAATCCTCAACCATCAATCCTCAGTCCTCAAACTTCAATCCGGGGTCCTTAATCCTGAATCCTCAACCTTCAGCCGACGGTTCCCAACAATTAATTGTCAATCCACAATCCTCAATAGAATATCCTCAATTCATAGTTCTCAATACTCAATCCCCATTCTACAATCTTCAAATCTCAATCCACAAACATCAATTGTCGTCACTCAACCCGCAACACTCAGGCCCCAATCCTCAATATTCAATCCTCAATCCTCAATCCTCAATCCACAATACTCAACCTTCGATCCTCAATACTCACTCTTCAATGCTCATTCCTCAATCCTCAATCCTCAACACTCAATCCTCAATCCTCAATCCTCAGACCTCAAACATCAATACTCAACCCTCAGTCCTCGTCCTCAATCCTCAGTCCTCAGTCCTCTAACCTGAATCCTCAACCCTCAGCCCTCATCCTCAATCCTCAATCCTTAATCCTCAATCCTCAATTCTCAATCCTCAATCCACAATCCTCAACCTTCAATCCGCAATACTCAGTCTTCAATGCTCAATCCTCAATACTCAATCCTCAATACTCAATCCTCAATCGTCAATCTTCAGTCCTCAATCCTCAATTCTCAATCCTCAATCCTCAATCCTCAGACCTCAAACAGCAATACTCAACCCTCAGTCCTCGTCCTCAATACACAACCATCAATACTCAATCGTCAATCTTCAATCTTCAATATTCAATCTTCAGTCATCAATCCTCAATCCTCGATCCCCAATCCTAAATCCTCAATATTCAAACAGCAATACCCAATCCTCAATCTTCAATCCGCAATCCTCAATCATCAATCCTCAATCCTCAATCCTCAATCCTCAATCCTCAGACCTCAAACCTCAAACCTGAATCCCCAATCCTGAATCCTCAATCTTCAGACCTCAGTCCTCAACAATCAGTTGTCAATTCACAATCCTCAATAGAAGATCATCAATTCACAGTTTTCAATACACAATACTCAATCTGCAATCTTCAAATCTCTATCCACAAACATCAATTCTCATCATTCAACCCTCAACACTCAGTCCCCAATCCTCAATCTTCAATCCTCAACCCTCAAACCGCAATCCTCAATACTCAACCTTCAATACTCAATACTCAATCATCAATGCTCAAACTTCAATCCTCAATCCTCAATCCTCAATCCTCAATCCTCAATCATCAATCTTCAATCCTCAATACTCAATCTTCAATCCTCAATCCTCAATCCGCAATCCTCAATACTCAATCCTCAATCCTCAACAGACAACCTTCAATCCTCAATACTCAATCTTCAATCCTCAATCCTCAATCCTCAATCCTCAATCCTCATTCTTCAATCCTCAATACCCAATCCTCAATCTTCAATCCTCAATCCTCAATCCTCAATCCTCAGTCCTCAATCCTCAATCCTCAATGCTCACTCCTCATTCTTCAATCCTCAATACCCAATCCTCAATCTTCAATCCTCAATCCTCAATCCTCAATTCTCAATCCTCAATCCTCATTCGTCAGAACTCAAACATCAATACTCAACCCTGAGTCCTCGTCCTCAATCCACAACCCTCAATCCTCAATCCTCAATCTTCAATCCTCAATCCATAATCCTCAATCCTCAATCCTCAATCCTCAGTCCTCAATTCTCAATCCTCAATCCTCAGTCCTCAGGCCTCTAACCTGAATCCTCAACCCTCAGCCCTCATCCTCAATCCTCAATTCTCAATCCTTAATCCTCAGTCTTCAATCCTCAATACTCAATCTTCAATCCTCAGTCCTCAGTCCTCAAACCTCAATTCTGAATCCTCAATCCTGAATCCTCAATCTTCAGCCCTCAGTCCACAACGATCTGTTGTTAATCCTCAGTCCTCAATAGAATATCCTTAATTCACAGTTTTCATTACTCAATACTCAATCTGCAATCTTCAAATCTCTATCCACAAACATCAATTCTCATCACTCAACCCTCAACACTCAGTCCCCAATCCTCAATATTCAATCCTCAATTCTCAACCCTCAATCCTACAATCCTCAACCTTCAATCCTCAATACTCAGTCTTCAATGCTCAATCCTCAATCCTCAATCCTCAATCCTCAATATTCAACACACAACCCTCAACCATCAATCCTCAATACTCAACCATCAATCCTCAGTTCTCAATACTCAATAGAATGTCCTGAATTCTCATGATTCAATACTCAATCATCAATATTCAATAATCAAATCTCAATCCTCGAACATCAATACTCAACACTGAATCCTCAATACTCAGTCCTCTCTCTTCAATCCTCCATCCTCAATCCCCAATCCTCAAGCGTCAATCCTCAATACTCAATACTCAGCCCTCAATTCTCAGTCCTCAAACCTCAATCCGGAATCCTCAATCCTGAATCCTCAATCCTCAATCCTCAATCCCCAATCTTCAATCCTCAATACTCAATCACCAATCCTCAATCCTCAATCCTCAATCCTCAATCATCAATCCTCAATCATCAATCCTCAATCTTCAATACTCAATCCTCAATCCTCAATCCTCAATCCTCAATACTCAACCATCAATCCTCAATTCCCAATACTCAATAGAGTATCCTGAATTCTCAGGATTCTATACTCAAACCTCAATCCTCAACCCTCAGCCCTCATTCTCAATCCTCTATCCACAATCCTCAAATCTCAATCCTCAACCGTCAGTCCTCAAGCGTCAATCCTCAATCCTCAATCCTCAACCCTCAATCCTCAGTCTTGAAACCTCAATCCCGAATCCTCAATCCTGAATCCTCAATCTTCAGCCCTCAGTCCTCAAAAATCAATTTTCAATCCTCAATCGTCAATAGAATATCCTCAATTCACAGTTTTCAATACTCAACCCCATTCTTCAATCTTCAAATCTCAATCCACAAACATCAATTCTTATCACTCAACCATCAACACTCAGTCCTCAATCTTCAATCCTCAATCCTCAATCCTCAGTCTTCAATTCTCAACACTCTATCCTCAATACTCAGTCCTCTCTCTTCAATCCTCCATCCTCAATCCTCAATCCTCAAGCGTCAATCCTCAATCCTCAATCCTCAACCATCAATCCGCAGTCCTCAAACTTCAATCCGGAGTCCTCAATCCTGAATCCTCAACCTTCAGCCGACGGTCCCCAACAATTAACTGTCAATCCACAACCCTCAATAGAATATCCTCAATTCATAGTTCTCAATACTCAATCCCCATTCTACAATCTTCAAATCTCAATCCACAAACATCAATTATCGTCACTCAACCCGCAACACTCAGGCCCCAATACTCAATATTCAATCCTCAATCCTCAATCCTCAATCCACAATCCTCAACCTTCGATTCTCAATGCTCACTCTTCGATGCTCATTCCTCAATCCTCAATCCTCAATACTCAATCCTCAATCCTCAATCCTCAGACCTCAGACATCAATACTCAACCCTCAGTCCTCGTCCTCAATCCACAACCCTCAATCCTCAATCCTCAGTCCTCAATCCTCAATCCTCAATCCTCAATACTCAATCTTCTGTAATCAATCCTCAATTCTCAATCCTCAATACTCAATCCTCAATCCTCAATCCTCAATCCCCAATCCTCAATCAGCAATCCTCAATGCTCAATCCTCAATCCTCAATCTTCAATCCACAATACTCAATGTTCAATCATCAATCCTCAATCCTCAATCCTCAATCCTCAATCCTCAATCCTCAATCCTCAATCTTCAATCATCAATCCTCAATCCTCAATTCTCAATCCTCAATCCTCAATCCTCAGACCTCAAACAGCAATACTCAACCCTCAGTCCTCGTCCTCAATACACAACCATCAATACTCAATCGTCAATCTTCAATCTTCAATATTCAATCTTCAGTCCTCAATCCTCAATCCTCGATCCTCAATCCTAAATCCTCAATATTCAAACAGCAATACCCAATCCTCAATCTTCAATCCGCAATCCTCAATCATCAATCCTCAATTATCAATCCTCAATCCTCAATCCTCAATCCTCAATCCTCAGTCCTCAAACCTCAAACCTGAATCCCCAATCCTGAATCCTCAATTTTCAGACCTCAGTCCTCAACAATCAGTTGTCAATTCACAATCCTCAATAGAAGATCATCAATTCACAGTTTTCAATACTCAACCCCATTCTTCAATCTTCAAATCTCAATCCACAAACATCAATTCTTATCACTCAACCATCAACACTCAGTCCTCAATCTTCAATCCTCAATCCCCAATCCTCAATCTTCAATCCTCAATCCTCAATCACCAATCCTCAACCTCAATTATCAACACACAACCCTCAACCATCAATCCTCAATACTCAACCATCAATCCTCAATTCTCAATACTCAATAGAATGTCCTGAATTCTCATGGTTTAATACTCATCCACAAAATTCAATAATCAAACCTCAGTCCTCAAACATCAATTCTCAACACTCTATCCTCAATACTCAGTCCTCTCTCTTCAATCCTCTATCCTCAATCCTCAATCCTCAAGCGTCAATCCTCAATCCTCAATCCTCAACCATCAATCCTCAGTCCTCAAACTTCAATCCGGGGTCCTTAATCCTGAATCCTCAACCTTCAGCCGACGGTTCCCAACAATTAATTGTCAATCCACAATCCTCAATAGAATATCCTCAATTCATAGTTCTCAATACTCAATCCCCATTCTACAATCTTCAAATCTCAATCCACAAACATCAATTGTCGTCACTCAACCCGCAACACTCAGGCCCCAATCCTCAATATTCAATCCTCAATCCTCAATCCTCAATCCACAATACTCAACCTTCGATCCTCAATACTCACTCTTCAATGCTCATTCCTCAATCCTCAATCCTCAACACTCAATCCTCAATCCTCAATCCTCAGACCTCAAACATCAATACTCAACCCTCAGTCCTCGTCCTCAATCCTCAGTCCTCAGTCCTCTAACCTGAATCCTCAACCCTCAGCCCTCATCCTCAATCCTCAATCCTTAATCCTCAATCCTCAATTCTCAATCCTCAATCCACAATCCTCAACCTTCAATCCGCAATACTCAGTCTTCAATGCTCAATCCTCAATACTCAATCCTCAATACTCAATCCTCAATCGTCAATCTTCAGTCCTCAATCCTCAATTCTCAATCCTCAATCCTCAATCCTCAGACCTCAAACAGCAATACTCAACCCTCAGTCCTCGTCCTCAATACACAACCATCAATACTCAATCGTCAATCTTCAATCTTCAATATTCAATCTTCAGTCATCAATCCTCAATCCTCGATCCCCAATCCTAAATCCTCAATATTCAAACAGCAATACCCAATCCTCAATCTTCAATCCGCAATCCTCAATCATCAATCCTCAATCCTCAATCCTCAATCCTCAATCCTCAGACCTCAAACCTCAAACCTGAATCCCCAATCCTGAATCCTCAATCTTCAGACCTCAGTCCTCAACAATCAGTTGTCAATTCACAATCCTCAATAGAAGATCATCAATTCACAGTTTTCAATACACAATACTCAATCTGCAATCTTCAAATCTCTATCCACAAACATCAATTCTCATCATTCAACCCTCAACACTCAGTCCCCAATCCTCAATCTTCAATCCTCAACCCTCAAACCGCAATCCTCAATACTCAACCTTCAATACTCAATACTCAATCATCAATGCTCAATCCTCAATATTCAACACACAACCCTCAACCATCAATCCTCAATACTCAACCATCAATCCTCAGTTCTCAATACTCAATAGAATGTCCTGAATTCTCATGATTCAATACTCAATCATCAATATTCAATAATCAAATCTCAATCCTCAAACATCAATACTCAACACTGAATCCTCAATACTCAGTCCTCTCTCTTCAATCCTCCATCCACAATCCTCAATCCTCAAGCGTCAATCCTCAATACTCAATACTCAGCCCTCAATTCTCAGTCCTCAAACCTCAATCCGGAATCCTCAATCCTGAATCCTCAATCCTCAATCCTCAATCCCCAATCTTCAATCCTCAATACTCAATCACCAATCCTCAATCCTCAATCCTCAATCCTCAATCATCAATCCTCAATCATCAATCCTCAATCTTCAATACTCAATCCTCAATCCTCAATCCTCAATCCTCAATACTCAACCATCAATCCTCAATTCCCAATACTCAATAGAGTATCCTGAATTCTCAGGATTCTATACTCAAACCTCAATCCTCAACCCTCAGTAATCAACCCTCAATCCTCAATTCTCAATCCTCAATCCTCAGTCCTCAGTCCTCAAAGTTCTATCCTCAAACCTCAGCCCTCTTCGTCAATCCTCAATCCTCAATACTCAATCCTCAGCCTTCAATCCTCAATACTCAATCTTCAATCCTCAATCCTCAGTCCTCAAACCTCAATTCTGAATCCTCAGTCCTGAATCCTCAACCTTCAGCCCTCAGTCCTCAATAATCAGTTGTCAATCCTCAATCCTCAATAGAATATCGTCAATTCTCAGTTTCAATACTCAATACTCAATCTGCAATCTTCAAATCGCTATCCACAAACATCAATTCTGAATCCTCAATCCTCAATCTTCAATCCTCAATATTTAATCTTCAATCCTCAATTCTCAAACTTCAATCCTCAATACTGAATCTTCAATCCTCAATCCTCAATCCTCAATCCTCAATCTTCAATCCTCAATACACAATCTCAAATCCTCAACCCTCAATCCTCAATCCTTAATCCTCAATCCTCAATCCTCAATCATCAATCCTCAATCTTCAATGCTCAATCCTCAATCTTCAATCCTCAATACTCAGTCCCCAATCCTCAATCTTCAATCCTCAATCCTCAGTCCTCAATCCTCAATCCTCAATTCTCAATCGTCAATCCTCAATACCCAATCCTCAATTTTCAATCCTCAATCCCCAATCATCAATCCTCAATTTTCAATCCTCAATCCTCAATCCTCAATCCTCAATCCTCAATCCTCAGTCCTCAATCTTCAATCCTCAATACTCAATCTTCTGTAATCAATCCTCAATTCTCAATCCTCAATACTCAATCCTCAATCCTCAATCCTCAATCCCCAATCCTCAATCAGCAATCCTCAATGCTCAATCCTCAATCCTCAATCTTCAATCCACAATACTCAATGTTCAATCATCAATCCTCAATCCTCAATCCTCAATCCTCAATCCTCAATCCTCAATCCTCAATCTTCAATCATCAATCCTCAATCCTCAATTCTCAATCCTCAATCCTCAATCCTCAGACCTCAAACAGCAATACTCAACCCTCAGTCCTCGTCCTCAATACACAACCATCAATACTCAATCGTCAATCTTCAATCTTCAATATTCAATCTTCAGTCCTCAATCCTCAATCCTCGATCCTCAATCCTAAATCCTCAATATTCAAACAGCAATACCCAATCCTCAATCTTCAATCCGCAATCCTCAATCATCAATCCTCAATTATCAATCCTCAATCCTCAATCCTCAATCCTCAATCCTCAGTCCTCAAACCTCAAACCTGAATCCCCAATCCTGAATCCTCAATTTTCAGACCTCAGTCCTCAACAATCAGTTGTCAATTCACAATCCTCAATAGAAGATCATCAATTCACAGTTTTCAATACTCAACCCCATTCTTCAATCTTCAAATCTCAATCCACAAACATCAATTCTTATCACTCAACCATCAACACTCAGTCCTCAATCTTCAATCCTCAATCCCCAATCCTCAATCTTCAATCCTCAATCCTCAATCACCAATCCTCAACCTCAATTATCAACACACAACCCTCAACCATCAATCCTCAATACTCAACCATCAATCCTCAATTCTCAATACTCAATAGAATGTCCTGAATTCTCATGGTTTAATACTCATCCACAAAATTCAATAATCAAACCTCAGTCCTCAAACATCAATTCTCAACACTCTATCCTCAATACTCAGTCCTCTCTCTTCAATCCTCTATCCTCAATCCTCAATCCTCAAGCGTCAATCCTCAATCCTCAATCCTCAACCATCAATCCTCAGTCCTCAAACTTCAATCCGGGGTCCTTAATCCTGAATCCTCAACCTTCAGCCGACGGTTCCCAACAATTAATTGTCAATCCACAATCCTCAATAGAATATCCTCAATTCATAGTTCTCAATACTCAATCCCCATTCTACAATCTTCAAATCTCAATCCACAAACATCAATTGTCGTCACTCAACCCGCAACACTCAGGCCCCAATCCTCAATATTCAATCCTCAATCCTCAATCCTCAATCCACAATACTCAACCTTCGATCCTCAATACTCACTCTTCAATGCTCATTCCTCAATCCTCAATCCTCAACACTCAATCCTCAATCCTCAATCCTCAGACCTCAAACATCAATACTCAACCCTCAGTCCTCGTCCTCAATCCTCAGTCCTCAGTCCTCTAACCTGAATCCTCAACCCTCAGCCCTCATCCTCAATCCTCAATCCTTAATCCTCAATCCTCAATTCTCAATCCTCAATCCACAATCCTCAACCTTCAATCCGCAATACTCAGTCTTCAATGCTCAATCCTCAATACTCAATCCTCAATACTCAATCCTCAATCGTCAATCTTCAGTCCTCAATCCTCAATTCTCAATCCTCAATCCTCAATCCTCAGACCTCAAACAGCAATACTCAACCCTCAGTCCTCGTCCTCAATACACAACCATCAATACTCAATCGTCAATCTTCAATCTTCAATATTCAATCTTCAGTCATCAATCCTCAATCCTCGATCCCCAATCCTAAATCCTCAATATTCAAACAGCAATACCCAATCCTCAATCTTCAATCCGCAATCCTCAATCATCAATCCTCAATCCTCAATCCTCAATCCTCAATCCTCAGACCTCAAACCTCAAACCTGAATCCCCAATCCTGAATCCTCAATCTTCAGACCTCAGTCCTCAACAATCAGTTGTCAATTCACAATCCTCAATAGAAGATCATCAATTCACAGTTTTCAATACACAATACTCAATCTGCAATCTTCAAATCTCTATCCACAAACATCAATTCTCATCATTCAACCCTCAACACTCAGTCCCCAATCCTCAATCTTCAATCCTCAACCCTCAAACCGCAATCCTCAATACTCAACCTTCAATACTCAATACTCAATCATCAATGCTCAAACTTCAATCCTCAATCCTCAATCCTCAATCCTCAATCCTCAATCATCAATCTTCAATCCTCAATACTCAATCTTCAATCCTCAATCCTCAATCCGCAATCCTCAATACTCAATCCTCAATCCTCAACAGACAACCTTCAATCCTCAATACTCAATCTTCAATCCTCAATCCTCAATCCTCAATCCTCAATCCTCATTCTTCAATCCTCAATACCCAATCCTCAATCTTCAATCCTCAATCCTCAATCCTCAATCCTCAGTCCTCAATCCTCAATCCTCAATGCTCACTCCTCATTCTTCAATCCTCAATACCCAATCCTCAATCTTCAATCCTCAATCCTCAATCCTCAATTCTCAATCCTCAATCCTCATTCGTCAGAACTCAAACATCAATACTCAACCCTGAGTCCTCGTCCTCAATCCACAACCCTCAATCCTCAATCCTCAATCTTCAATCCTCAATCCATAATCCTCAATCCTCAATCCTCAATCCTCAGTCCTCAATTCTCAATCCTCAATCCTCAGTCCTCAGGCCTCTAACCTGAATCCTCAACCCTCAGCCCTCATCCTCAATCCTCAATTCTCAATCCTTAATCCTCAGTCTTCAATCCTCAATACTCAATCTTCAATCCTCAGTCCTCAGTCCTCAAACCTCAATTCTGAATCCTCAATCCTGAATCCTCAATCTTCAGCCCTCAGTCCACAACGATCTGTTGTTAATCCTCAGTCCTCAATAGAATATCCTTAATTCACAGTTTTCATTACTCAATACTCAATCTGCAATCTTCAAATCTCTATCCACAAACATCAATTCTCATCACTCAACCCTCAACACTCAGTCCCCAATCCTCAATATTCAATCCTCAATTCTCAACCCTCAATCCTACAATCCTCAACCTTCAATCCTCAATACTCAGTCTTCAATGCTCAATCCTCAATCCTCAATCCTCAATCCTCAATATTCAACACACAACCCTCAACCATCAATCCTCAATACTCAACCATCAATCCTCAGTTCTCAATACTCAATAGAATGTCCTGAATTCTCATGATTCAATACTCAATCATCAATATTCAATAATCAAATCTCAATCCTCGAACATCAATACTCAACACTGAATCCTCAATACTCAGTCCTCTCTCTTCAATCCTCCATCCTCAATCCCCAATCCTCAAGCGTCAATCCTCAATACTCAATACTCAGCCCTCAATTCTCAGTCCTCAAACCTCAATCCGGAATCCTCAATCCTGAATCCTCAATCCTCAATCCTCAATCCCCAATCTTCAATCCTCAATACTCAATCACCAATCCTCAATCCTCAATCCTCAATCCTCAATCATCAATCCTCAATCATCAATCCTCAATCTTCAATACTCAATCCTCAATCCTCAATCCTCAATCCTCAATACTCAACCATCAATCCTCAATTCCCAATACTCAATAGAGTATCCTGAATTCTCAGGATTCTATACTCAAACCTCAATCCTCAACCCTCAGCCCTCATTCTCAATCCTCTATCCACAATCCTCAAATCTCAATCCTCAACCGTCAGTCCTCAAGCGTCAATCCTCAATCCTCAATCCTCAACCCTCAATCCTCAGTCTTGAAACCTCAATCCCGAATCCTCAATCCTGAATCCTCAATCTTCAGCCCTCAGTCCTCAAAAATCAATTTTCAATCCTCAATCGTCAATAGAATATCCTCAATTCACAGTTTTCAATACTCAACCCCATTCTTCAATCTTCAAATCTCAATCCACAAACATCAATTCTTATCACTCAACCATCAACACTCAGTCCTCAATCTTCAATCCTCAATCCTCAATCCTCAGTCTTCAATTCTCAACACTCTATCCTCAATACTCAGTCCTCTCTCTTCAATCCTCCATCCTCAATCCTCAATCCTCAAGCGTCAATCCTCAATCCTCAATCCTCAACCATCAATCCGCAGTCCTCAAACTTCAATCCGGAGTCCTCAATCCTGAATCCTCAACCTTCAGCCGACGGTCCCCAACAATTAACTGTCAATCCACAACCCTCAATAGAATATCCTCAATTCATAGTTCTCAATACTCAATCCCCATTCTACAATCTTCAAATCTCAATCCACAAACATCAATTATCGTCACTCAACCCGCAACACTCAGGCCCCAATACTCAATATTCAATCCTCAATCCTCAATCCTCAATCCACAATCCTCAACCTTCGATTCTCAATGCTCACTCTTCGATGCTCATTCCTCAATCCTCAATCCTCAATACTCAATCCTCAATCCTCAATCCTCAGACCTCAGACATCAATACTCAACCCTCAGTCCTCGTCCTCAATCCACAACCCTCAATCCTCAATCCTCAGTCCTCAATCCTCAATCCTCAATCCTCAAACCTCAATACTCAACCGTCAGTCCTCGTCCTCAATCCTCAAATATCAACCGTCAATCCTTAATCTTCAATCATCAATACTCAATCTTCAATTCTCAATCCTCAATCCTCAATCCTCAATCCTCAATCCTCAATATTTAACACACAACCGTCAACCATCAATCCTCAATACTCAACCATCAATACTCAATTCTCAATACTCAATAGAGTATCCTGAATTCTCATGGTTCAATACTCAATCCACAAAATTCAATAATCAAATCTCAATACTCAAACATCAATTCTCAACACTCAATCCTCAATACTCAGTCCTCTCTGTTCAATCCTCCATCCTCAATCCTCAATCCTCAAGCGTCAATCCTCAATCCTCAATCCTCAACCCTCAATCCTCAGTCCTCAAATTTCAATCCGGAATCCTCAATCCTGATTCCTCAATCTACACCCGTCAGTCCTCAGCAATCAATTGTCAATCATCAATCCTCAATAGAATATCCTCAATTCACAGCTTTCAATACTCAATCCCCATTCTTCAATCGTCAAATCTCAATCCACAAACATCAATTCTCATCACTCAACCCACAACACTCAGTCCTCAATCTTCAATCTTCAATCCTCAATCCTCAATCTTCAATCCTCAATACTCAATCTTCAATCCTCAATCCTCAACTCTCAATCCTCAATACTCAATCCTCAAACCTCAATCCTCAATCCTCAGTCCCCAATCCTCATTCTTCAATCCTCAATACCCAATCCTCAATCTTCAATCCTCAATGCTCAATCCTCAATTCTCAATCCTCAATCCTCAATCCTCAGACATCAAACGTCAATACTCAACCCTCAGTCCTCGTCCTCAATCCACAACACTCAATCCTCAATCCTCAGTCCTCAATGCTCACTCCTCATTCTTGAATCCTCAATACCCAATCCTCAATCTTCAATCCTTAATCCTCAATCCTCAATTCTCAATCCTCAATCCTCAATCCTCAGAACTCAAACATCAATACTCAACCCTGAGTCCTCGTCCTCAATCCACAACCCTCAATCCTCAATCCTCAATCTACAATCCTCAATCCACAATCCTCAATCCTCCATCCTCAATCCTCAGTCCTCAATTCTCAATCCTCAATCCTCAGTCCTCAGTCCCCTAACCTGAATCCTCAACCCTCAGCCCTCATCCTCAATCCTCAATTCTCAGTCCTCAATCCTCAGTCTTCAATCCTCAATACTCAATCTTCAATCCTCAGTCCTCAGTCCTCAAACCTCAATTCTGAATCCTCAATCCTGAATCCTCAATCTTCAGCCCTCAGTCCACAACAATCCGTTGTTAATCCTCAGTCCTCAATAGAATATCCTCAATTCACAGTTTTCATTACTCAATACTCAATCTGCAATCTTCAAATCTCTATCCACAAACATCAATTCTCATCACTCAACCCTCAACACTCAGTCCCCAATCCTCAATATTCAATCCTCAATTCTCAATCCTCTATCCTACAATCCTCAACCTTCAATCCTCAATACTCAGTCTTCAATGCTCAATCCTCAATCCTCAATCCTCAATACTCAATCCTCAACCGTCAATCTTCAATCCTCAATACTCAATCTTCAATCCTCAATCCTCAATCCTCATTCTTCAATCCTCAATACCCAATCCTCAATCCTCAATACTCAATCCTCAATCCTCAATTCTCAATCCTCAATCCTCAGTCCTCAGTCCTCTAACCTGAATCCTCAACCCTCAGCCCTCATCCTAAATCCTCAATCCTCAATCCTCAATCCTCTATCTTCAATCCTCAATACTCAATCTTCAATCCTCAATCCTCAGTCCTCAGACCTCAATTCTGAATCCTCAATCCTGAATCCTCATTCTTCAGCCTTCAGTCCTCAACAACCAGTTGTCAATTCACAATCCTCAATAGAAGATCATCAATTCACAGTTTTCAATACACAATACTCAATCTGCAATCTTCAAATCTCTATCCACAAACATCAATTATCATCATTCAACCCTCAACACTCAGTCCGCAATCCTCAATCTTCAATACTCAATCCTCAATTCTCAATCTTCAATCCTCAATACTGAATCTTCAATCCTCAATCCTCAATCCTCAATCCTCAATTCTCAATCCTCAATCCTCAGTCCTCAATCTTCAATCCTCAATACTCAATCTTCTGTAATCAATCCTCAATTCTCAATCCTCAATACTCAATCCTCAATCGTCAATCCTCAATCCCCAATCCTCAATCTTCAATCCTCAATCCACAATCCTCAATCCTCAATCCTCAATCTTCAATCCACAATACTCAATCTTCAATCCTCAATCCTCAATCCTCAATCCTCAATCCTCAATCCTCAATCCTCAATCCTCAATCCTCAATCTTCAATCCTCAATACTCAGTCTTCAATCCTCAATCCTCAATCCTCAATCCTCAATCCTCATTCGTCAATAATCAATACCCAATCCTCAATCTTCAATCCTCAATCCTCAATCCTCAATTCTCAATCCTCAATCCTCAATCCTCAGACCTCAAGCAGCAATACTCAACCCTCAGTCCTCGTCCTCAATACACAACCATCAATACTCAATCGTCAATCTTCAATCTTCAATATTCAATCTTCAGTCCTCAATCCTCAATCCTCGATCCTCAAACCTAAATCCTCAATATTCAAACAGCAATACCCAATCCTCAATCTTCAATCCGCAATCCTCAATCATCAATCCTCAATCCTCAATCCTCAATCCTCAATCCTCAGTCCTCAAACCTCAAACCTGAATCACCAACCCTGAATCCTCAATCTTCAGACCTCAGTCCTCAACAATCAGTTGTCAAATCACAATCCTCAATAGAAGATCATCAATTCACAGTTTTCAATACACAATACTCAATCTGCAATCTTCAAATCTCTATCCACAAACATCAGTTCTCATCATTCAACCCTCAACACTCAGTCCCCAATCCTCAATCTTCAATCCTCAATCCTCAAACCGCAATCCTCAATACTCAATCTTCAATCCTCAATTCCCAATCCTCAATCTTCATTCCTCAATCCTCAACCCTCAATTCTCAATCCTCAATCCTACAATCCTCAACCTTCAATCCTCAATACTCAGTCTTCAATCCTACAATCCTCAACCTTCAATCCTCAATACTCAGTCTTCAATGCTCAATCCTCAATCCTCAATCCTCAATGCTCAATCCTCAATTCTCAATCCTCAATCCACAATCCTCAACCTTCAATCCTCAATACTCAGTCTTCAATGCTCAATCCTCAATCCTCAATCCTCAATACTCAATCCTCAACCGTCAATCTTCAATCCTCAATACTCAATCTTCAATCCTCAATCCTCAATCCTCATTCCTCAATCCTCAATACCCAATCCTCAATCTTCAACACTCAATCCTCAATCCTCAATTCTCAATCCTCAATCCTCAGTGCTCAGTCCTCTAACCTGAATCCTCAACCCTCAGCCCTCATCCTCAATCCTCAATCCTCAATCCTCAATCCTCAATCCTCAATTCTCAATCCTCAATCCACAATCCTCAACCTTCAATCCTCAATACTCAGTCTTCAATGCTCAATCCTCAATCCTCAATCCTCAATACTCAATCCTCAATCGTCAATCTTCAGTCCTCAATACACAACCTTCAATCCTCATTCTTCAATCCTCAATACCCAATCCTCAATCTTCAATCCTCAATCCTCAATCCTCAATTCTCAATCCTCAATCCTCAGTCCTCAATCTTCAATCCTCAATACTCAATCTTCTGTAATCAATCCTCAATTCTCAATCCTCAATACTCAATCCTCAATCGTCAATCCTCAATCCCCAATCCTCAATCTTCAATCCTCAATCCTCAATCCTCAATCCTCAATCCTCAATCCTCAATCTTCAATCCTCAATACTCAATCTTCAATCCTCAATCCTCAGTCCTCAATCTTCAAACCTCAATGCTCAATTCTCAATCCTCAATCCTCAGTCCTCAATCCTCAATCCTCAATCCTCAAACCTGAATCCTCAATCCTCAATACTCAATCTTCAATGCTCAATCCTCAGTCCTCAATCTTCATTCCTCAATGCACAATCCTCAATCCTCAATACTCAGTCCTCAATCCTCAATCCTCAATCCTCAAACCTCAATCCTCAATCCTCAAACCTGATTCCTCAATCTTCAATCCTCGATACCGAATCCTCAATCTTCAATCCTCAATCCTCAATCCTGAATTCTCAATCCTCAAACCTCAATTCACAGACTTCAAACATCAATACTCAACCCTCAGTCCTCGACCTCAATCGACAACCCTCAATCCTCAATCCTCAATTTTCAATCATTAATAATCAATCTTCAATCCTCAATCCTCGATCCTCAATCCTCAACCCTCAATCCTCAATGGTCAGTCCTCAATACCGAATCCTCAAACTTCAATCCTCAATCCTCAATCTTCAATCCTCAATCTTAATCACCAATCCTCAATACTCAATCTTCAATCCTCAATCCTCAATCCTCAATCCTCAATCCTCAATCTTCAATTCTCAATACTCAATCTTCAATCCTCAATCCTCAATCCTCAATCCTCAGTCCTCAATCTTCAATCCTCAATACTCAATCTTCTGTAATCAATCCTCAATTCTCAATTCTCAAAACTCAATCCTCAATCCTCAATCCTCAATACTCAATCTTCAATCCACAATACTCAATCTTCAATCCTCAATCCTCAATCCTCAATCCTCAATCCTCAATCCTCAATCCTCAATCTTCAATCCTCAATACTCAGTCTTCAATCCTCAATCCTCAATCCTCAATCCTCAATCCTCATTCGTCAATAATCAATACCCAATCCTCAATCTTCAATCCTCAATCCTCAATCCTCAATTCTCAATCCTCAATCCTCAATCCTCAGACCTCAAACAGCAATACTCAACCCTCAGTCCTCGTTCTCAATACACAACCATCAATACTCAATCGTCAACCTTCAATCTTCAATATTCAATCTTCAGTCCTCAATCCTCAATCCTCGATCATCAATCCTAAATCCTCAATATTCAAACAGCAATACCCAATCCTCAGTCTTCAATCCGCAATCCTCAATCATCAATCCTCAATCCTCAATCCTCAATCCTCAATCCTCAGTCCTCAAACCTCAAACCTGAATCCCCAACCCTGAATCCTCAATATTCAGACCTCAGTCCTCAACAATCAGTTGTCAATTCACAATCCTCAATAGAAGATCATCAATTCACAGTTTCCAATACACAATACTGAATCTGCAATCTTCAAATCTCTATCCACAAACATCAATACTCATCATTCAACCCTCAACACTCAGTCCGCAATCCTCAATCTTCAATACTCAATCCTCAATCCTCAATCCTCGATCCACAATCTTCAATCCTCAATACGCAATCTTCAATCCTCGATCCTCAATCCTCAATCCTCAATCCTCAATCCTCAATCCTCAATCCTACAATCCTCAACCTTCAATCCTCAATACTCAGTCTTCAATCCTACAATCCTCAACCTTCAATCCTCAATACTCAGTCTTCAATGCTCAATCCTCAATCCTCAATCCTCAATCGTCAATCCTCAATCCTCAATCCTCAAGCCTCAATCCTCAATCCTCAATCCTCAATCCTCAGTCCTCAAACCTCAAACCTGAATCCCCAACCCTGAATCCTCAATCTTCAGACCTCAGTCCTCAACAATCAGTTGTCAATTCACAATCCTCAATAGAAGATCATCAATTCACAGTTTTCAATACTCAATACTCAAACTGCAATCATCAAATCTCTATCCACAAACATCAATTCTCATCACTCAACACTCAACACTCAGTCCCCAATCCTCAATCTTCAATCCTCAATCCTCAAACCGCAATCCTCAATACTCAATCTTCAATCCTCAATTCCCAATCCTCAGTCTCCATTCCTCAATCCTCAATCCTCAATTCTCAATCCTCAATCCTACAATCCTCAACCTTCAATCCTCAATACTCAGTCTTCAATCCTACAATCCTCAACCTTCAATCCTCAATACTCAGTCTTCAATGCTCAATCCTCAATCCTCAATCCTCAATCCTCAATCCTCAATTCTCAATCCTCAATCCACAATCCTCAACCTTCAATCCTCAATACTCAGTCTTCAATGCTCAATCCTCAATCCTCAATCCTCAATACTCAATCCTCAACCGTCAATCTTCAATCCTCAATACTCAATCTTCAATCCTCAATCCTCAATCCTCATTCCTCAATCCTCAATACCCAATCCTCAATCTTCAACACTCAATCCTCAATCCTCAATTCTCAATCCTCAATCCTCAGTCCTCAGTCCTCTAACCTGAATCCTCAACCCTCAGCCCTCATCCTCAATCCTCAATCCTCAATCCTCAATCCTCAATTCTCAATCCTCAATCCACAATCCTCAACCTTCAATCCTCAATACTCAGTCTTCAATGCTCAATCCTCAATCCTCAATCCTCAATACTCAATCCTCAATCGTCAATCTTCAGTCCTCAATACACAACCTTCAATCCTCATTCTTCAATCCTCAATACCCAATCCTCAATCTTCAATCCTCAATCCTCAATCCTCAATTCGCAATCCTCAATCCTCAGTCCTCAATCTTCAATCCTCAATACTCAATCTTCTGTAATCAATCCTCAATTCTCAATCCTCAATACTCAATCCTCAATCGTCAATCCTCAATCCCCAATCCTCAATCATCAATCCTCAATCCTCAATCCTCAATCCTCAATCCTCAATCCTCAATCTTCAATCCTCAATACTCAATCTTCAATCCTCAATCCTCAGTCCTCAATCTTCAAACCTCAATGCTCAATTCTCAATCCTCAATCCTCAGTCCTCAATCCTCAATCCTCAATCCTCAAACCTGAATCCTCAATCCTCAATACTCAATCTTCAATGCTCAATCCTCAGTCCTCAATCTTCATTCCTCAATGCACAATCCTCAATCCTCAATACTCAGTCCTCAATCCTCAATCCTCAATCCTCAAACCTCAATCCTCAATCCTCAAACCTGATTCCTCAATCTTCAATCCTCAATACCGAATCCTCAATCTTCAATCCTCAATCCTCAATCCTGAATTCTCAATCCTCAAACCTCAATTCACAGACTTCAAACATCAATACTCAACCCTCAGTCCTCGACCTCAATCGACAACCCTCAATCCTCAATCCTCAATTTTCCATCATTAATAATCAATCTTCAATCCTCAATCCTCGATCCTCAATCCTCAACCCTCAATCCTCAATGGTCAGTCCTCAATACCGAATCCTCAAACTTCAATCCTCAATCCTCAATCTTCAATCCTCAATCTTAATCACCAATCCTCAATACTCAATCTTCAATCCTCAATCCTCAATCCTCAATCCTCAATCCTCAATCTTCAATTCTCAATACTCAATCTTCAATCCTCAATCCTCAATCCTCAATCCTCAGTCCTCAATCTTCAATCCTCAATACTCAATCTTCTGTAATCAATCCTCAATTCTCAATTCTCAAAACTCAATCCTCAATCGTCAATCCTCAATCCCCAATCCTCAATCTTCTATCCTCAATCCTCAATCCTCAATCCTCAATACTCAATCTTCAATCCACAATACTCAATCTTCAATCCTCAATCCTCAATCCTCAATCCTCAATCCTCAATCCTCAATCCTCAATCTTCAATCCTCAATACTCAGTCTTCAATCCTCAATCCTCAATCCTCAATCCTCAATCCTCATTCGTCAATAATCAATACCCAATCCTCAATCTTCAATCCTCAATCCTCAATCCTCAATTCTCAATCCTCAATCCTCAATCCTCAGACCTCAAACAGCAATACTCAACCCTCAGTCCTCGTTCTCAATACACAACCATCAATACTCAATCGTCAACCTTCAATCTTCAATATTCAATCTTCAGTCCTCAATCCTCAATCCTCGATCATCAATCCTAAATCCTCAATATTCAAACAGCAATACCCAATCCTCAGTCTTCAATCCGCAATCCTCAATCATCAATCCTCAATCCTCAATCCTCAATCCTCAATCCTCAGTCCTCAAACCTCAAACCTGAATCCCCAACCCTGAATCCTCAATCTTCAGACCTCAGTCCTCAACAATCAGTTGTCAATTCACAATCCTCAATAGAAGATCATCAATTCACAGTTTCCAATACACAATACTGAATCTGCAATCTTCAAATCTCTATCCACAAACATCAATACTCATCATTCAACCCTCAACACTCAGTCCGCAATCCTCAATCTTCAATACTCAATCCTCAATCCTCAATCCTCGATCCACAATCTTCAATCCTCAATACTCAATCTTCAATCCTCGATCCTCAATCCTCAATCCTCAATCCTCAATCCTCAATCCTCAATCCTACAATCCTCAACCTTCAATCCTCAATACTCAGTCTTCAATCCTACAATCCTCAACCTTCAATCCTCAATACTCAGTCTTCAATGCTCAATCCTCAATCCTCAATCCTCAATCGTCAATCCTCAATCCTCAATCCTCAAGCCTCAATCCTCAATCCTCAATCCTCAATCCTCAGTCCTCAAACCTCAAACCTGAATCCCCAACCCTGAATCCTCAATCTTCAGACCTCAGTCCTCAACAATCAGTTGTCAATTCACAATCCTCAATTGAAGATCATCAATTCACAGTTTTCAATACTCAATACTCAAACTGCAATCATCAAATCTCTATCCACAAACATCAATTCTCATCACTCAACACTCAACACTCAGTCCCCAATCCTCAATCTTCAATCCTCAATCCTCAAACCGCAATCCTCAATACTCAATCTTCAATCCTCAATTCCCAATCCTCAGTCTTCATTCCTCAATCCTCAATCCTCAATTCTCAATCCTCAATCCTACAATCCTCAACCTTCAATCCTCAATACTCAGTCTTCAATCCTACAATCCTCAACCTTCAATCCTCAATACTCAGTCTTCAATGCTCTATCCTCAATCCTCAATCCTCAATCCTCAATCCTCAATTCTCAATCCTCAATCCACAATCCTCAACCTTCAATCCTCAATACTCAGTCTTCAATGCTCAATCCTCAATCCTCAATCCTCAATACTCAATCCTCAACCGTCAATCTTCAATCCTCAATACTCAATCTTCAATCCTCAATCCTCAATCCTCAATCCTCAATCCTCAATCCTCAATCGTCAATCTTCAATCCTCAATCCTCAACCCTCAATCGTCAGGCATCAATTCTCAATACTCAATCTTCAATCCTCTATCCTCAATCCTCATTCCTCAATGCTCATTCTTCAATCCTCAATACCTAATCCTCAATCTTCAATCCTCAATCCTCAATCCTCAACTCTCAATCCTCAATCCTCAGTCCTCAGTCCTCAAACCTCAATCCTCAACCCTCAGCCCTCATCCTCAATCCTCAATCCTCAATCTTCAATCCTCAATCCTCAACCCTCAACCCTCAGTAATCAATCCTCAATCCTCAGTACTCAAACCTCAATCCTGAATCCTGAATCCTGAATCCTCAATCTTCAGACATCAGACCTCAACTGTCAGACGTCAATCCACAATCCTCGATAGAATATCATCAATTCACAGTTTTCAATACTCAATACTCAATCTGCAATCTTCAGACCTCTATCCCCAAACATCAATTCTCATCACTCAACCCTCAACACTCAGTCCCCAATCCTCAATCTTCAATCCTCAATCCTCAATCCGCAATCCTCAATCCTCAATGTTCAATCCACAATACTCAATCTTCAATCCTCAATCCTCAATCCTCAATCCTCAATCCTCAATCCTCAATCGTCAATCTTCAATCCTCAATACTCAATCTTCTGTAATCAATCCTCAATTCTCAATCCTCAATACTCAA
Source organism: Calliopsis andreniformis (assembly GCF_051401765.1). Classification (NCBI taxonomy): domain Eukaryota; kingdom Metazoa; phylum Arthropoda; class Insecta; order Hymenoptera; family Andrenidae; genus Calliopsis; species Calliopsis andreniformis. The sequence goes on from NW_027480440.1 coordinate 4,043,921, forward strand.
TCCTCAATCCTCAATCCTCAATCCTCAATCCTCAATCCTCAATCATCAAACCTCAATCTTCAATCCTCAGTCCCAAATCCTCAATCTTCATAACTCAATCCTCAATCCTCATTCTTCAATACTCAATACCCAATCCTCAATATTCAATCCTCAATCCTCAATCCTCAATTCTCAATCCTCAATCCTCAGTCCTCAATCTTCAATCCTCAATACTCAATCTTCTGTAATCAATCCTCAATTCTCAATCCTCAATACTCAATCCTCAATCGTCAATCCTCAATCGCCAATCCGCAATCTTCAATCCTCAGTCCCGAATCCTCAATCTTCATTACTCAATCCTCAATCCTCATTCTTCAATACTCAATACCCAATCCTCAATCTTCAATCCTCAATCCTCAATCCTCAATTCTCAATCCTCAATCCTCAATCCTCAGACCTCAAACAGCAATACTCAACCCTCAGTCCTCGTCCTCAATACACAACCATCAATACTCAATCGTCAAACTTCAATCTTCAATATTCAATCTTCAGTTCTCAATCCTCAATCCTCGATCCTCAATCCTAAATCCTCAATATTCAAACAGCAATACCCAATCCTCAATCTTCAATCCGCAATCCTCAATCATCAATCCTCAATCCTCAATCCTCAATCCTCAATCCTCAGACCTCAAACCTCAGACCTGAATCCCCAATCCTGAATCCTCAATCTTCAGACCTCAGTCCTCAACAATCAGTTGTCAATTCACAATCCTCAATAGAAGATCATCAATTCACAGTTCTCAATACACAATACTCAATCCTCAATCCTCAATCCTCAATCCTCAATCCAAAATCTTCAATCCTCAATACTCAATCTGCAATCCTCAATCCTCAGTCCTCACTCCTCAATACTCATTCTTCAATCCTCAATACCGAATCCTCAATCTTCAATCCTCAATCCTCAATCCTCAATTCTCAATCCTCAAACCTCAATCCTCAGACTTCAAACATAATACTGAATCCTCAGTCCTCGTCCTCAATCGACAACCCTCAATCCTCAATCCTCAATCTTCAATAATTAATAAACAATCTTCAATCCTCAATTCTCGATCCTCAATCCTCAACCCACAATCCTCAATGTTCAGTCCTCAATACCGAACCCTCAATCTTCAATCCTCAATCCTCAATCTTCAATCCTCAATCTTAATCTCCAAACCTCAATACTCAAACTTCAATCCTCAATCCTCAATCCTCAATCCTCAATCCTCAATCTTCAATCCTCAATACTCAATCTTCAATCCTCAATCCTCAATCCTCAATCCTCAATCCTCAATCCCCAATCTTCAATCCTCAATACTCAATCTGCAATCCTCAATCCTCAGTCCTCACTCCTCAATACTCATTCTTCAATCCTCAATACCCAATCCTCAATCTTCAATCCTCAATCCTCAATCCTCAATTCTCAATCCTCAATCCTCAGTCCTCAATCTTCAATCCTCAATACTCAATCTTCTGTAATCAATCCTCAATTCTCAATCCTCAATACTCAATCCTCAATCGTCAATCCTCAATCCCCAATCCTCAATCTTCAATCCTCAATCCTCAATCCTCAATCCTCAATCCTCAATCCTCAATCTTCAATCCTCAATACTCAATCTTCAATCCTCAATCCTCAGTCCTCAATCTTCAAACCTCAATGCTCAATTCTCAATCCTCAATCCTCAGTCCTCAATCCTCAATCCTCAATCCTCAAACCTGAATCCTCAATCCTCAATACTCAATCTTCAATGCTCAATCCTCAGTCCTCAATCTTCATTCCTCAATGCACAATCCTCAATCCTCAATACTCAGTCCTCAATCCTCAATCCTCAATCCTCAAACCTCAATCCTCAATCCTCAAACCTGATTCCTCAATCTTCAATCCTCAATACCGAATCCTCAATCTTCAATCCTCAATCCTCAATCCTGAATTCTCAATCCTCAAACCTCAATTCACAGACTTCAAACATCAATACTCAACCCTCAGTCCTCGACCTCAATCGACAACCCTCAATCCTCAATCCTCAATTTTCAATCATTAATAATCAATCTTCAATCCTCAATCCTCGATCCTCAATCCTCAACCCTCAATCCTCAATGGTCAGTCCTCAATACCGAATCCTCAAACTTCAATCCTCAATCCTCAATCTTCAATCCTCAATCTTAATCACCAATCCTCAATACTCAATCTTCAATCCTCAATTCTCAATCCTCAATCCTCAATCCTCAATCTTCAATTCTCAATACTCAATCTTCAATCCTCAATCCTCAATCCTCAATCCTCAGTCCTCAATCTTCAATCCTCAATACTCAATCTTCTGTAATCAATCCTCAATTCTCAATTCTCAAAACTCAATCCTCAATCGTCAATCCTCAATCCCCAATCCTCAATCTTCTATCCTCAATCCTCAATCCTCAATCCTCAATACTCAATCTTCAATCCACAATACTCAATCTTCAATCCTCAATCCTCAATCCTCAATCCTCAATCCTCAATCCTCAATCCTCAATCCTCAATCTTCAATCCTCAATACTCAGTCTTCAATCCTCAATCCTCAATCCTCAATCCTCAATCCTCATTCGTCAATAATCAATACCCAATCCTCAATCTTCAATCCTCAATCCTCAATCCTCAATTCTCAATCCTCAATCCTCAATCCTCAGACCTCAAACAGCAATACTAAACCCTCAGTCCTCGTTCTCAATACACAACCATCAATACTCAATCGTCAACCTTCAATCTTCAATATTCAACCTTCAGTCCTCAATCCTCAATCCTCGATCATCAATCCTAAATCCTCAATATTCAAACAGCAATACCCAATCCTCAGTCTTCAATCCGCAATCCTCAATCATCAATCCTCAATCCTCAATCCTCAATCCTCAATCCTCAGTCCTCAAACCTCAAACCTGAATCCCCAACCCTGAATCCTCAATCTTCAGACCTCAGTCCTCAACAATCAGTTGTCAATTCACAATCCTCAATAGAAGATCATCAATTCACAGTTTCCAATACACAATACTGAATCTGCAATCTTCAAATCTCTATCCACAAACATCAATACTCATCATTCAACCCTCAACACTCAGTCCGCAATCCTCAATCTTCAATACTCAATCCTCAATCCTCAATCCTCGATCCACAATATTCAATCCTCAATACTCAATCTTCAATCCTCGATCCTCAATCCTCAATCCTCAATCCTCAATCCTCAATCCTCAATCCTACAATCCTCAACCTTCAATCCTCAATACTCAGTCTTCAATCCTACAATCCTCAACCTTCAATCCTCAATACTCAGTCTTCAATGCTCAATCCTCAATCCTCAATCCTCAATCGTCAATCCTCAATCCTCAATCCTCAAGCCTCAATCCTCAATCCTCAATCCTCAATCCTCAGTCCTCAAACCTCAAACCTGAATCCCCAACCCTGAATCCTCAATCTTCAGACCTCAGTCCTCAACAATCAGGTGTCAATTCACAATCCTTAATAGAAGATCATCAATTCACAGTTTTCAATACTCAATACTCAAACTGCAATCATCAAATCTCTATCCACAAACATCAATTCTCATCACTCAACACTCAACACTCAGTCCCCAATCCTCAATCTTCAATCCTCAATACTCAAACCGCAATCCTCAATACTCAATCTTCAATCCTCAATTCCCAATCCTCAGTCTTCATTCCTCAATCCTCAATCCTCAATTCTCAATCCTCAATCCTACAATCCTCAACCTTCAATCCTCAATACTCAGTCTTCAATCCTACAATCCTCAACCTTCAATCCTCAATACTCAGTCTTCAATGCTCAATCCTCAATCCTCAATCCTCAATCCTCAATCCTGAATTCTCAATCCTCAATCCACAATCCTCAACCTTCAATCCTCAATACTCAGTCTTCAATGCTCAATCCTCAATCCTCAATCCTCAATACTCAATCCTCAACCGTCAATCTTCAATCCTCAATACTCAATCTTCAATCCTCAATCCTCAATCCTCATTCCTCAATCCTCAATACCCAATCCTCAATCTTCAACACTCAATCCTCAATCCTCAATTCTCAATCCTCAATCCTCAGTCCTCAGTCCTCTAACCTGAATCCTCAACCCTCAGCCCTCATCCTCAATCCTCAATCCTCAATCCTCAATCCTCAATTCTCAATCCTCAATCCACAATCCTCAACCTTCAGTCCTCAATACTCAGTCTTCAATGCTCAATCCTCAATCCTCAATCCTCAATACTCAATCCTCAATCGTCAATCTTCAGTCCTCAATACACAACCTTCAATCCTCATTCTTCAATCCTCAATACCCAATCCTCAATCTTCAATCCTCAATCCTCAATCCTCAATTCTCAATCCTCAATCCTCAGTCCTCATCTTCAATCCTCAATACTCAATCTTCTGTAATCAATCCTCAATTCTCAATCCTCAATACTCAATCCTCAATCGTCAATCCTCAATCCCCAATCCTCAATCTTCAATCCTCAATCCTCAATGGTCAGTCCTCAATACCGAATCCTCAAACTTCAATCCTCAATCCTCAATCTTCAATCCTCAATCTTAATCACCAATCCTCAATACTCAATCTTCAATCCTCAATCCTCAATCCTCAATCCTCAATCCTCAATCTTCAATTCTCAATACTCAATCTTCAATCCTCAATCCTCAATCCTCAATCCTCAGTCCTCAATCTTCAATCCTCAATACTCAATCTTCTGTAATCAATCCTCAATTCTCAATTCTCAAAACTCAATCCTCAATCGTCAATCCTCAATCCCCAATCCTCAATCTTCTATCCTCAATCCTCAATCCTCAATCCTCAATACTCAATCTTCAATTCACAATACTCAATCTTCAATCCTCAATCCTCAATCCTCAATCCTCAATCCTCAATCCTCAATCCTCAATCTTCAATCCTCAATACTCAGTCTTCAATCCTCAATCCTCAATCCTCAATCCTCAATCCTCATTCGTCAATAATCAATACCCAATCCTCAATCTTCAATCCTCAATCCTCAATCCTCAATTCTCAATCCTCAATCCTCAATCCTCAGACCTCAAACAGCAATACTCAACCCTCAGTCCTCGTTCTCAATACACAACCATCAATACTCAATCGTCAACCTTCAATCTTCAATATTCAATCTTCAGTCCTCAATCCTCAATCCTCGATCATCAATCCTAAATCCTCAATATTCAAACAGCAATACCCAATCCTCAGTCTTCAATCCGCAATCCTCAATCATCAATCCTCAATCCTCAATCCTCAATCCTCAATCCTCAGTCCTCAAACCTCAAACCTGAATCCCCAACCCTGAATCCTCAATCTTCAGACCTCAGTCCTCAACAATCAGTTGTCAATTCACAATCCTCAATAGAAGATCATCAATTCACAGTTTCCAATACACAATACTGAATCTGCAATCTTCAAATCTCTATCCACAAACATCAATACTCATCATTCAACCCTCAACACTCAGTCCGCAATCCTCAATCTTCAATACTCAATCCTCAATCCTCAATCCTCGATCCACAATCTTCAATCCTCAATACTCAATCTTCAATCCTCGATCCTCAATCCTCAATCCTCAATCCTCAATCCTCAATCCTCAATCCTACAATCCTCAACCTTCAATCCTCAATACTCAGTCTTCAATCCTACAATCCTCAACCTTCAATCCTCAATACTCAGTCTTCAATGCTCAATCCTCAATCCTCAATCCTCAATCGTCAATCCTCAATCCTCAATCCTCAAGCCTCAATCCTCAATCCTCAATCCTCAATCCTCAATCCTCAGTCCTCAAACCTCAAACCTGAATCCCCAACCCTGAATCCTCAATCTTCAGACCTCAGTCCTCAACAATCAGTTGTCAATTCACAATCCTCAATAGAAGATCATCAATTCACAGTTTTCAATACTCAATACTCAAACTGCAATCATCAAATCTCTATCCACAAACATCAATTCTCATCACTCAACACTCAACACTCAGTCCCCAATCCTCAATCTTCAATCCTCAATCCTCAAACCGCAATCCTCAATACTCAATCTTCTATCCTCAATTCCCAATCCTCAGTCTTCATTCCTCAATCCTCAATCCTCAATTCTCAATCCTCAATCCTACAATCCTCAACCTTCAATCCTCAATACTCAGTCTTCAATCCTACAATCCTCAACCTTCAATCCTCAATACTCAGTCTTCAATGCTCAATCCTCAATCCTCAATCCTCAATCCTCAATCCTCAATTCTCAATCCTCAATCCACAATCCTCAACCTTCAATCCTCAATACTCAGTCTTCAATGCTCAATCCTCAATCCTCAATCCTCAATACTCAATCCTCAACCGTCAATCTTCAATCCTCAATACTCAATCTTCAATCCTCAATCCTCAATCCTCAATCCTCAATCCTCAATCCTCAATCCTCAATCGTCAATCTTCAATCCTCAATCCTCAACCCTCAATCGTCAGGCATCAATTCTCAATACTCAATCTTCAATCCTCTATCCTCAATCCTCATTCCTCAATGCTCATTCTTCAATCCTCAATACCTAATCCTCAATCTTCAATCCTCAATCCTCAATCCTCAACTCTCAATCCTCAATCCTCAGTCCTCAGTCCTCAAACCTCAATCCTCAACCCTCAGCCCTCATCCTCAATCCTCAATCCTCAATCTTCAATCCTCAATCCTCAACCCTCAACCCTCAGTAATCAATCCTCAATCCTCAGTCCTCAAACCTCAATCCTGAATCCTGAATCCTGAATCCTCAATCTTCAGACATCAGACCTCAACTGTCAGACGTCAATCCACAATCCTCGATAGAATATCATCAATTCACAGTTTTCAATACTCAATACTCAATCTGCAATCTTCAGACCTCTATCCCCAAACATCAATTCTCATCACTCAACCCTCAACACTCAGTCCCCAATCCTCAATCTTCAATCCTCAATCCTCAATCCGCAATCCTCAATCCTCAATGTTCAATCCACAATACTCAATCTTCAATCCTCAATCCTCAATCCTCAATCCTCAATCCTCAATCCTCAATCGTCAATCTTCAATCCTCAATACTCAATCTTCTGTAATCAATCATCAATTCTCAATCCTCAATACTCAATCCTCAATCCTCAATCCTCAATCCTCAATCCTCAATCCTCAATCATCAAACCTCAATCTTCAATCCTCAGTCCCAAATCCTCAATCTTCATAACTCAATCCTCAATCCTCATTCTTCAATACTCAATACCCAATCCTCAATATTCAATCCTCAATCCTCAATCCTCAATTCTCAATCCTCAATCCTCAGTCCTCAATCTTCAATCCTCAATACTCAATCTTCTGTAATCAATCCTCAATTCTCAATCCTCAATACTCAATCCTCAATCGTCAATCCTCAATCGCCAATCCGCAATCTTCAATCCTCAGTCCCGAATCCTCAATCTTCATTACTCAATCCTCAATCCTCAATTCTCAATCCTCAATCCTCAATCCTCAGACCTCAAACAGCATTACTCAACCCTCAGTCCTCGTCCTCAATACACAACCATCAATACTCAATCGTCAAACTTCAATCTTCAATATTCAATCTTCAGTTCTCAATCCTCAATCCTCGATCCTCAATCCTAAATCCTCAATATTCAAACAGCAATACCCAATCCTCAATCTTCAATCCGCAATCCTCAATCATCAATCCTCAATCCTCAATCCTCAATCCTCAATCCTCAGACCTCAAACCTCAGACCTGAATCCCCAATCCTGAATCCTCAATCTTCAGACCTCAGTCCTCAACAATCAGTTGTCAATTCACAATCCTCAATAGAAGATCATCAATTCACAGTTCTCAATACACAATACTCAATCCTCAATCCTCAATCCTCAATCCTCAATCCAAAATCTTCAATCCTCAATACTCAATCTGCAATCCTCAATCCTCAGTCCTCACTCCTCAATACTCATTCTTCAATCCTCAATACCGAATCCTCAATCTTCAATCCTCAATCCTCAATCCTCAATTCTCAATCCTCAAACCTCAGTCCTCAGACTTCAAACATAATACTGAATCCTCAGTCCTCGTCCTCAATCGACAACCCTCAATCCTCAATCCTCAATCTTCAATAATTAATAAACAATCTTCAATCCTCAATTCTCGATCCTCAATCCTCAACCCACAATCCTCAATGTTCAGTCCTCAATACCGAATCCTCAATCTTCAATCCTCAATCCTCAATCTTCAATCCTCAATCTTAATCTCCAAACCTCAATACTCAAACTTCAATCCTCAATCCTCAATCCTCAATCCTCAATCCTCAATCTTCAATCCTCAATACTCAATCTTCAATCCTCAGTCCTCAATCCTCAATCCTCAATCCTCAATCCCCAATCTTCAATCCTCAATACTCAATCTGCAATCCTCAATCCTCAGTCCTCACTCCTCAATACTCATTCTTCAATCCTCAATACCGAATCCTCAATCTTTAATCCTAAATCGTCAATCCTCAATTCTCAATCATCAAACCTCAATCCTCAGACTTCAAACATCAATACTCAACCCTCAGTCCTCGTCCTCAATCGACAACCCTCAATCCTCAATCCTCAATCTTCAATCATTAATATTCAATCTTCAATCCTCAATCCTCAATCCTCAATCCTCAACCCTCAATCCTCAATGTTCAATCCTCAATACCCAATCCTCAATCTTCAATCCTCAATCCTCAATCCTCAAGCCTCAATCCTCAATCCTCAATCCTCAATCCTCAGTCCTCAAACCTCAGTCCTGAATCCTCAATCCTGAATCCTCAATCTTCAGCACTCAGTCCTCAACAATCAGTTGTGAATCCTCAATCCTCAATAGAATATCCTCAATTCACAGGTTTCAATACTCAATACTCAACCTGCAATCTTCAAATCTCTATCCACAAACATCAATTCTCATCACTCAACACTCAACACTCAGTCCCCCATCCTCAATCTTCAAACCTCAATCCTCAATCCTCAATCCTCAATCCTCAATCTTCAATCCTCTATACACAATCCTCAATCCTCAATCCTCAGTCCTCAAACCTCAATACTGAATCGTCAATCCTGAATCCTCAATCTTCAGCCCTCAGTCCACAACGATCTGTTGTTAATCCTCAGTCCTCAATAGAATATCCTCAATTCACAGTTTTCATTACTCAATACTCAATCTGCAATCTTCAAATCTCTATCCACAAACATCAATTCTCGTCACTCAACCCTCAACACTCAGTCCCCAATCCTCAATATTCAATCCTCAATTCTCAACCCTCAATCCTACAATCCTCAACCTTCAATCCTCAATACTCAGTCTTCAATGCTCAATCCTCAATCCTCAATCCTCAATCCTCAATATTCAACACAAAACCCTCAACCATCAATCCTCAATACTCAACCATCAATCCTCAGTTCTCAATACTCAATAGAATGTCCTGAATTCTCATGATTCAATACTCAATCGTCAATATTCAATAATCAAATCTCAATCCTCAGACATCAATACTCAACACTGAATCCTCAATACTCAGTCCTCTCTCTTCAATCCTCCATCCTCAATCCCCAATCCTCAAGCGTCAATCCTCAATACTCAATCTTCAATCCTCAGTCCTCAGTCCTCAAACCTCAATTCTGAATCCTCAATCCTGAATCCTCAATCTTCAGCCCTCAGTCGACAACAATCCGTTGTTAATCCTCAGTCCTCAATAGAATATCCTCAATTCACAGTTTTCATTACTCAATACTCAATCTGCAATCTTCAAATCTCTATCCACAAACATCAATTCTCATCACTCAACCCTCAACACTCAGTCCCCAATCCTCAATATTCAATCCTCAATTCTCAATCCTCTATCCTACAATCCTCAACTTTCAATCCTCAATACTCAGTCTTCAATGCTCAATCCTCAATCCTCAATCCTCAATACTCAATCCTCAACCGTCAATCTTCAATCCTCAATACTCAATCTTCAATCCTCAATCCTCAATCCTCATTCTTCAATCCTCAATACCCAATCCTCAATCCTCAATACTCAATCCTCAACCTTCAATCCTCAATACTCAGTCTTCAATCCTACAATCCTCAACCTTCAATCCTCAATACTCAGTCTTCAATGCTCAATCCTCAATCCTCAATCCTCAATCCTCAATCCTCAATTCTCAATCCTCAATCCACAATCCTCAACCTTCAATCCTCAATACTCAGTCTTCAATGCTCAATCCTCAATCCTCAATCCTCAATACTCAATCCTCAACCGTCAATCTTCAATCCTCAATACTCAATCTTCAATCCTCAATCCTCAATCCTCATTCCTCAATCCTCAATACCCAATCCTCAATCTTCAACACTCAATCCTCAATCCTCAATTCTCAATCCTCAATCCTCAGTCCTCAGTCCTCTAACCTGAATCCTCAACCCTCAGCCCTCATCCTCAATCCTCAATCCTCAATCCTCAATCCTCAATTCTCAATCCTCAATCCTCAATTCTCAATCCTCAATCCACAATCCTCAACCTTCAATCCTCAATACTCAGTCTTCAATGCTCAATCCTCAATCCTCAATCCTCAATACTCAATCCTCAATCGTCAATCTTCAGTCCTCAATACACAACCTTCAATCCTCATTCTTCAATCCTCAATACCCAATCCTCAATCTTCAATCCTCAATCCTCAATCCTCAATTCGCAATCCTCAATCCTCAGTCCTCAATCTTCAATCCTCAATACTCAATCTTCTGTAATCAATCCTCAATTCTCAATCCTCAATACTCAATCCTCAATCGTCAATCCTCAATCCCCAATCCTCAATCATCAATCCTCAATCCTCAATCCTCAATCCTCAATCTTCAAACCTCAATGCTCAATTCTCAATCCTCAATCCTCAGTCCTCAATCCTCAATCCTCAATCCTCAAACCTGAATCCTCAATCCTCAATACTCAATCTTCAATGCTCAATCCTCAGTCCTCAATCTTCATTCCTCAATGCACAATCCTCAATCCTCAATACTCAGTCCTCAATCCTCAATCCTCAATCCTCAAACCTCAATCCTCAATCCTCAAACCTGATTCCTCAATCTTCAATCCTCAATACCGAATCCTCAATCTTCAATCCTCAATCCTCAATCCTGAATTCTCAATCCTCAAACCTCAATTCACAGACTTCAAACATCAATACTCAACCCTCAGTCCTCGACCTCAATCGACAACCCTCAATCCTCAATCCTCAATTTTCCATCATTAATAATCAATCTTCAATCCTCAATCCTCGATCCTCAATCCTCAACCCTCAATCCTCAATGGTCAGTCCTCAATACCGAATCCTCAAACTTCAATCCTCAATCCTCAATCTTCAATCCTCAATCTTAATCACCAATCCTCAATACTCAATCTTCAATCCTCAATCCTCAATCCTCAATCCTCAATCCTCAATCTTCAATTCTCAATACTCAATCTTCAATCCTCAATCCTCAATCCTCAATCCTCAGTCCTCAATCTTCAATCCTCAATACTCAATCTTCTGTAATCAATCCTCAATTCTCAATTCTCAAAACTCAATCCTCAATCGTCAATCCTCAATCCCCAATCCTCAATCTTCTATCCTCAATCCTCAATCCTCAATCCTCAATACTCAATCTTCAATCCACAATACTCAATCTTCAATCCTCAATCCTCAATCCTCAATCCTCAATCCTCAATCCTCAATCCTCAATCTTCAATCCTCAATACTCAGTCTTCAATCCTCAATCCTCAATCCTCAATCCTCAATCCTCATTCGTCAATAATCAATACCCAATCCTCAATCTTCAATCCTCAATCCTCAATCCTCAATTCTCAATCCTCAATCCTCAATCCTCAGACCTCAAACAGCATTACTCAACCCTCAGTCCTCGTCCTCAATACACAACCATCAATACTCAATCGTCAAACTTCAATCTTCAATATTCAATCTTCAGTTCTCAATCCTCAATCCTCGATCCTCAATCCTAAATCCTCAATATTCAAACAGCAATACCCAATCCTCAATCTTCAATCCGCAATCCTCAATCATCAATCCTCAATCCTCAATCCTCAATCCTCAATCCTCAGACCTCAAACCTCAGACCTGAATCCCCAATCCTGAATCCTCAATCTTCAGACCTCAGTCCTCAACAATCAGTTGTCAATTCACAATCCTCAATAGAAGATCATCAATTCACAGTTCTCAATACACAATACTCAATCCTCAATCCTCAATCCTCAATCCTCAATCCAAAATCTTCAATCCTCAATACTCAATCTGCAATCCTCAATCCTCAGTCCTCACTCCTCAATACTCATTCTTCAATCCTCAATACCGAATCCTCAATCTTCAATCCTCAATCCTCAATCCTCAATTCTCAATCCTCAAACCTCAGTCCTCAGACTTCAAACATAATACTGAATCCTCAGTCCTCGTCCTCAATCGACAACCCTCAATCCTCAATCCTCAATCTTCAATAATTAATAAACAATCTTCAATCCTCAATTCTTGATCCTCAATCCTCAACCCACAATCCTCAATGTTCAGTCCTCAATACCGAATCCTCAATCTTCAATCCTCAATCCTCAATCTTCAATCCTCAATCTTAATCTCCAAACCTCAATACTCAAACTTCAATCCTCAATCCTCAATCCTCAATCCTCAATCCTCAATCTTCAATCCTCAATACTCAATCTTCAATCCTCAGTCCTCAATCCTCAATCCTCAATCCTCAATCCCCAATCTTCAATCCTCAATACTCAATCTGCAATCCTCAATCCTCAGTCCTCACTCCTCAATACTCATTCTTCAATCCTCAATACCGAATCCTCAATCTTTAATCCTAAATCGTCAATCCTCAATTCTCAATCATCAAACCTCAATCCTCAGACTTCAAACATCAATACTCAACCCTCAGTCCTCGTCCTCAATCGACAACCCTCAATCCTCAATCCTCAATCTTCAATCATTAATATTCAATCTTCAATCCTCAATCCTCAATCCTCAATCCTCAACCCTCAATCCTCAATGTTCAATCCTCAATACCCAATCCTCAATCTTCAATCCTCAATCCTCAATCCTCAAGCCTCAATCCTCAATCCTCAATCCTCAATCCTCAGTCCTCAAACCTCAGTCCTGAATCCTCAATCCTGAATCCTCAATCTTCAGCACTCAGTCCTCAACAATCAGTTGTGAATCCTCAATCCTCAATAGAATATCCTCAATTCACAGGTTTCAATACTCAATACTCAACCTGCAATCTTCAAATCTCTATCCACAAACATCAATTCTCATCACTCAACACTCAACACTCAGTCCCCCATCCTCAATCTTCAAACCTCAATCCTCAATCCTCAATCCTCAATCCTCAATCTTCAATCCTCTATACACAATCCTCAATCCTCAATCCTCAGTCCTCAAACCTCAATACTGAATCGTCAATCCTGAATCCTCAATCTTCAGCCCTCAGTCCACAACGATCTGTTGTTAATCCTCAGTCCTCAATAGAATATCCTCAATTCACAGTTTTCATTACTCAATACTCAATCTGCAATCTTCAAATCTCTATCCACAAACATCAATTCTCATCACTCAACCCTCAACACTCAGTCCCCAATCCTCAATATTCAATCCTCAATTCTCAACCCTCAATCCTACAATCCTCAACCTTCAATCCTCAATACTCAGTCTTCAATGCTCAATCCTCAATCCTCAATCCTCAATCCTCAATATTCAACACAAAACCCTCAACCATCAATCCTCAATACTCAACCATCAATCCTCAGTTCTCAATACTCAATAGAATGTCCTGAATTCTCATGATCAATACTCAATCGTCAATATTCAATAATCAAATCTCAATCCTCAAACATCAATACTCAACACTGAATCCTCAATACTCAGTCCTCTCTCTTCAATCCTCCATCCTCAATCCCCAATCCTCAAGCGTCAATCCTCAATACTCAATCTTCAATCCTCAGTCCTCAGTCCTCAAACCTCAATTCTGAATCCTCAATCCTGAATCCTCAATCTTCAGCCCTCAGTCGACAACAATCCGTTGTTAATCCTCAGTCCTCAATAGAATATCCTCAATTCACAGTTTTCATTACTCAATACTCAATCTGCAATCTTCAAATCTCTATCCACAAACATCAATTCTCATCACTCAACCCTCAACACTCAGTCCCCAATCCTCAATATTCAATCCTCAATTCTCAATCCTCTATCCTACAATCCTCAACTTTCAATCCTCAATACTCAGTCTTCAATGCTCAATCCTCAATCCTCAATCCTCAATACTCAATCCTCAACCGTCAATCTTCAATCCTCAATACTCAATCTTCAATCCTCAATCCTCAATCCTCATTCTTCAATCCTCAATACCCAATCCTCAATCCTCAATACTCAATCCTCAACCTTCAATCCTCAATACTCAGTCTTCAATCCTACAATCCTCAACCTTCAATCCTCAATACTCAGTCTTCAATGCTCAATCCTCAATCCTCAATCCTCAATCCTCAATCCTCAATTCTCAATCCTCAATCCACAATCCTCAACCTTCAATCCTCAATACTCAGTCTTCAATGCTCAATCCTCAATCCTCAATCCTCAATACTCAATCCTCAACCGTCAATCTTCAATCCTCAATACTCAATCTTCAATCCTCAATCCTCAATCCTCATTCCTCAATCCTCAATACCCAATCCTCAATCTTCAACACTCAATCCTCAATCCTCAATTCTCAATCCTCAATCCTCAGTCCTCAGTCCTCTAACCTGAATCCTCAACCCTCAGCCCTCATCCTCAATCCTCAATCCTCAATCCTCAATCCTCAATTCTCAATCCTCAATCCTCAATTCTCAATCCTCAATCCACAATCCTCAACCTTCAATCCTCAATACTCAGTCTTCAATGCTCAATCCTCAATCCTCAATCCTCAATACTCAATCCTCAATCGTCAATCTTCAGTCCTCAATACACAACCTTCAATCCTCATTCTTCAATCCTCAATACCCAATCCTCAATCTTCAATCCTCAATCCTCAATCCTCAATTCGCAATCCTCAATCCTCAGTCCTCAATCTTCAATCCTCAATACTCAATCTTCTGTAATCAATCCTCAATTCTCAATCCTCAATACTCAATCCTCAATCGTCAATCCTCAATCCCCAATCCTCAATCATCAATCCTCAATCCTCAATCCTCAATCCTCAATCTTCAAACCTCAATGCTCAATTCTCAATCCTCAATCCTCAGTCCTCAATCCTCAATCCTCAATCCTCAAACCTGAATCCTCAATCCTCAATACTCAATCTTCAATGCTCAATCCTCAGTCCTCAATCTTCATTCCTCAATGCACAATCCTCAATCCTCAATACTCAGTCCTCAATCCTCAATCCTCAATCCTCAAACCTCAATCCTCAATCCTCAAACCTGATTCCTCAATCTTCAATCCTCAATACCGAATCCTCAATCTTCAATCCTCAATCCTCAATCCTGAATTCTCAATCCTCAAACCTCAATTCACAGACTTCAAACATCAATACTCAACCCTCAGTCCTCGACCTCAATCGACAACCCTCAATCCTCAATCCTCAATTTTCCATCATTAATAATCAATCTTCAATCCTCAATCCTCGATCCTCAATCCTCAACCCTCAATCCTCAATGGTCAGTCCTCAATACCGAATCCTCAAACTTCAATCCTCAATCCTCAATCTTCAATCCTCAATCTTAATCACCAATCCTCAATACTCAATCTTCAATCCTCAATCCTCAATCCTCAATCCTCAATCCTCAATCTTCAATTCTCAATACTCAATCTTCAATCCTCAATCCTCAATCCTCAATCCTCAGTCCTCAATCTTCAATCCTCAATACTCAATCTTCTGTAATCAATCCTCAATTCTCAATTCTCAAAACTCAATCCTCAATCGTCAATCCTCAATCCCCAATCCTCAATCTTCTATCCTCAATCCTCAATCCTCAATCCTCAATACTCAATCTTCAATCCACAATACTCAATCTTCAATCCTCAATCCTCAATCCTCAATCCTCAATCCTCAATCCTCAATCCTCAATCTTCAATCCTCAATACTCAGTCTTCAATCCTCAATCCTCAATCCTCAATCCTCAATCCTCATTCGTCAATAATCAATACCCAATCCTCAATCTTCAATCCTCAATCCTCAATCCTCAATTCTCAATCCTCAATCCTCAATCCTCAGACCTCAAACAGCATTACTCAACCCTCAGTCCTCGTCCTCAATACACAACCATCAATACTCAATCGTCAAACTTCAATCTTCAATATTCAATCTTCAGTTCTCAATCCTCAATCCTCGATCCTCAATCCTAAATCCTCAATATTCAAACAGCAATACCCAATCCTCAATCTTCAATCCGCAATCCTCAATCATCAATCCTCAATCCTCAATCCTCAATCCTCAATCCTCAGACATCAAACCTCAGACCTGAATCCCCAATCCTGAATCCTCAATCTTCAGACCTCAGTCCTCAACAATCAGTTGTCAATTCACAATCCTCAATAGAAGATCATCAATTCACAGTTCTCAATACACAATACTCAATCCTCAATCCTCAATCCTCAATCCTCAATCCAAAATCTTCAATCCTCAATACTCAATCTGCAATCCTCAATCCTCAGTCCTCACTCCTCAATACTCATTCTTCAATCCTCAATACCGAATCCTCAATCTTCAATCCTCAATCCTCAATCCTCAATTCTCAATCCTCAAACCTCAGTCCTCAGACTTCAAACATAATACTGAATCCTCAGTCCTCGTCCTCAATCGACAACCCTCAATCCTCAATCCTCAATCTTCAATAATTAATAAACAATCTTCAATCCTCAATTCTTGATCCTCAATCCTCAACCCACAATCCTCAATGTTCAGTCCTCAATACCGAATCCTCAATCTTCAATCCTCAATCCTCAATCTTCAATCCTCAATCTTAATCTCCAAACCTCAATACTCAAACTTCAATCCTCAATCCTCAATCCTCAATCCTCAATCCTCAATCTTCAATCCTCAATACTCAATCTTCAATCCTCAGTCCTCAATCCTCAATCCTCAATCCTCAATCCCCAATCTTCAATCCTCAATACTCAATCTGCAATCCTCAATCCTCAGTCCTCACTCCTCAATACTCATTCTTCAATCCTCAATACCGAATCCTCAATCTTTAATCCTAAATCGTCAATCCTCAATTCTCAATCATCAAACCTCAATCCTCAGACTTCAAACATCAATACTCAACCCTCAGTCCTCGTCCTCAATCGACAACCCTCAATCCTCAATCCTCAATCTTCAATCATTAATATTCAATCTTCAATCCTCAATCCTCAATCCTCAATCCTCAACCCTCAATCCTCAATGTACAATCCTCAATACCCAATCCTCAATCTTCAATCCTCAATCCTCAATCCTCAAGCCTCAATCCTCAATCCTCAATCCTCAATCCTCAGTCCTCAAACCTCAGTCCTGAATCCTCAATCCTGAATCCTCAATCTTCAGCACTCAGTCCTCAACAATCAGTTGTGAATCCTCAATCCTCAATAGAATATCCTCAATTCACAGGTTTCAATACTCAATACTCAACCTGCAATCTTCAAATCTCTATCCACAAACATCAATTCTCATCACTCAACACTCAACACTCAGTCCCCCATCCTCAATCTTCAAACCTCAATCCTCAATCCTCAATCCTCAATCCTCAATCTTCAATCCTCTATACACAATCCTCAATCCTCAATCCTCAGTCCTCAAACCTCAATACTGAATCGTCAATCCTGAATCCTCAATCTTCAGCCCTCAGTCCACAACGATCTGTTGTTAATCCTCAGTCCTCAATAGAATATCCTCAATTCACAGTTTTCATTACTCAATACTCAATCTGCAATCTTCAAATCTCTATCCACAAACATCAATTCTCATCACTCAACCCTCAACACTCAGTCCCCAATCCTCAATATTCAATCCTCAATTCTCAACCCTCAATCCTACAATCCTCAACCTTCAATCCTCAATACTCAGTCTTCAATGCTCAATCCTCAATCCTCAATCCTCAATCCTCAATATTCAACACACAACCCTCAACCATAAATCCTCAATACTCAACCATCAATCCTCAGTTCTCAATACTCAATAGAATGTCCTGAATTCTCATGATTCAATACTCAATCGTCAATATTCAATAATCAAATCTCAATCCTCAAACATCAATACTCAACACTGAATCCTCAATACTCAGTCCTCTCTCTTCAATCCTCCATCCTCAATCCCCAATCCTCAAGCGTCAATCCTCAATACTCAATCTTCAATCCTCAGTCCTCAGTCCTCAAACCTCAATTCTGAATCCTCAATCCTGAATCCTCAATCTTCAGCCCTCAGTCGACAACAATCCGTTGTTAATCCTCAGTCCTCAATAGAATATCCTCAATTCACAGTTTTCATTACTCAATACTCAATCTGCAATCTTCAAATCTCTATCCACAAACATCAATTCTCATCACTCAACCCTCAACACTCAGTCCCCAATCCTCAATATTCAATCCTCAATTCTCAATCCTCTATCCTACAATCCTCAACTTTCAATCCTCAATACTCAGTCTTCAATCCTACAATCCTCAACCTTCAATCCTCAATACTCAGTCTTCAATGCTCAATCCTCAATCCTCAATCCTCAATCCTCAATCCTCAATTCTCAATCCTCAATCCACAATCCTCAACCTTCAATCCTCAATACTCAGTCTTCAATGCTCAATCCTCAATCCTCAGTCCTCAATACTCAATCCTCAACCGTCAATCTTCAATCCTCAATACTCAATCTTCAATCCTCAATCCTCAATCCTCATTCCTCAATCCTCAATACCCAATCCTCAATCTTCAACACTCAATCCTCAATCCTCAATTCTCAATCCTCAATCCTCAGTCCTCAGTCCTCTAACCTGAATCCTCAACCCTCAGCCCTCATCCTCAATCCTCAATCCTCAATCCTCAATCCTCAATTCTCAATCCTCAATCCTCAATTCTCAATCCTCAATCCACAATCCTCAACCTTCAATCCTCAATACTCAGTCTTCAATGCTCAATCCTCAATCCTCAATCCTCAATACTCAATCCTCAATCGTCAATCTTCAGTCCTCAATACACAACCTTCAATCCTCATTCTTCAATCCTCAATACCCAATCCTCAATCTTCAATCCTCAATCCTCAATCCTCAATTCGCAATCCTCAATCCTCAGTCCTCAATCTTCAATCCTCAATACTCAATCTTCTGTAATCAATCCTCAATTCTCAATCCTCAATACTCAATCCTCAATCGTCAATCCTCAATCCCCAATCCTCAATCATCAATCCTCAATCCTCAATCCTCAATCCTCAATCCTCAATCCTCAATCTTCAATCCTCAATACTCAATCTTCAATCCTCAATCCTCAGTCCTCAATCTTCAAACCTCAATGCTCAATTCTCAATCCTCAATCCTCAGTCCTCAATCCTCAATCCTCAATCCTCAAACCTGAATCCTCAATCCTCAATACTCAATCTTCAATGCTCAATCCTCAGTCCTCAATCTTCATTCCTCAATGCACAATCCTCAATCCTCAATACTCAGTCCTCAATCCTCAATCCTCAATCCTCAAACCTCAATCCTCAATCCTCAAACCTGATTCCTCAATCTTCAATCCTCAATACCGAATCCTCAATCTTCAATCCTCAATCCTCAATCCTGAATTCTCAATCCTCAAACCTCAATTCACAGACTTCAAACATCAATACTCAACCCTCAGTCCTCGACCTCAATCGACAACCCTCAATCCTCAATCCTCAATTTTCCATCATTAATAATCAATCTTCAATCCTCAATCCTCGATCCTCAATCCTCAACCCTCAATCCTCAATGGTCAGTCCTCAATACCGAATCCTCAAACTTCAATCCTCAATCCTCAATCTTCAATCCTCAATCTTAATCACCAATCCTCAATACTCAATCTTCAATCCTCAATCCTCAATCCTCAATCCTCAATCCTCAATCTTCAATTCTCAATACTCAATCTTCAATCCTCAATCCTCAATCCTCAATCCTCAGTCCTCAATCTTCAATCCTCAATACTCAATCTTCTGTAATCAATCCTCAATTCTCAATTCTCAAAACTCAATCCTCAATCGTCAATCCTCAATCCCCAATCCTCAATCTTCTATCCTCAATCCTCAATCCTCAATCCTCAATACTCAATCTTCAATCCACAATACTCAATCTTCAATCCTCAATCCTCAATCCTCAATCCTCAATCCTCAATCCTCAATCCTCAATCTTCAATCCTCAATACTCAGTCTTCAATCCTCAATCCTCAATCCTCAATCCTCAATCCTCATTCGTCAATAATCAATACCCAATCCTCAATCTTCAATCCTCAATCCTCAATCCTCAATTCTCAATCCTCAATCCTCAATCCTCAGACCTCAAACAGCATTACTCAACCCTCAGTCCTCGTCCTCAATACACAACCATCAATACTCAATCGTCAAACTTCAATCTTCAATATTCAATCTTCAGTTCTCAATCCTCAATCCTCGATCCTCAATCCTAAATCCTCAATATTCAAACAGCAATACCCAATCCTCAATCTTCAATCCGCAATCCTCAATCATCAATCCTCAATCCTCAATCCTCAATCCTCAATCCTCAGACCTCAAACCTCAGACCTGAATCCCCAATCCTGAATCCTCAATCTTCAGACCTCAGTCCTCAACAATCAGTTGTCAATTCACAATCCTCAATAGAAGATCATCAATTCACAGTTCTCAATACACAATACTCAATCCTCAATCCTCAATCCTCAATCCTCAATCCAAAATCTTCAATCCTCAATACTCAATCTGCAATCCTCAATCCTCAGTCCTCACTCCTCAATACTCATTCTTCAATCCTCAATACCGAATCCTCAATCTTCAATCCTCAATCCTCAATCCTCAATCCTCAATCCAAAATCTTCAATCCTCAATACTCAATCTGCAATCCTCAATCCTCAGTCCTCACTCCTCAATACTCATTCTTCAATCCTCAATACCGAATCCTCAATCTTCAATCCTCAATCCTCAATCCTCAATTCTCAATCCTCAAACCTCAGTCCTCAGACTTCAAACATAATACTGAATCCTCAGTCCTCGTCCTCAATCGACAACCCTCAATCCTCAATCCTCAATCTTCAATAATTAATAAACAATCTTCAATCCTCAATTCTTGATCCTCAATCCTCAACCCACAATCCTCAATGTTCAGTCCTCAATACCGAATCCTCAATCTTCAATCCTCAATCCTCAATCTTCAATCCTCAATCTTAATCTCCAAACCTCAATACTCAAACTTCAATCCTCAATCCTCAATCCTCAATCCTCAATCCTCAATCTTCAATCCTCAATACTCAATCTTCAATCCTCAGTCCTCAATCCTCAATCCTCAATCCTCAATCCCCAATCTTCAATCCTCAATACTCAATCTGCAATCCTCAATCCTCAGTCCTCACTCCTCAATACTCATTCTTCAATCCTCAATACCGAATCCTCAATCTTTAATCCTAAATCGTCAATCCTCAATTCTCAATCATCAAACCTCAATCCTCAGACTTCAAACATCAATACTCAACCCTCAGTCCTCGTCCTCAATCGACAACCCTCAATCCTCAATCCTCAATCTTCAATCATTAATATTCAATCTTCAATCCTCAATCCTCAATCCTCAATCCTCAACCCTCAATCCTCAATGTTCAATCCTCAATACCCAATCCTCAATCTTCAATCCTCAATCCTCAATCCTCAAGCCTCAATCCTCAATCCTCAATCCTCAATCCTCAGTCCTCAAACCTCAGTCCTGAATCCTCAATCCTGAATCCTCAATCTTCAGCACTCAGTCCTCAACAATCAGTTGTGAATCCTCAATCCTCAATAGAATATCCTCAATTCACAGGTTTCAATACTCAATACTCAACCTGCAATCTTCAAATCTCTATCCACAAACATCAATTCTCATCACTCAACACTCAACACTCAGTCCCCCATCCTCAATCTTCAAACCTCAATCCTCAATCCTCAATCCTCAATCCTCAATCTTCAATCCTCTATACACAATCCTCAATCCTCAATCCTCAGTCCTCAAACCTCAATACTGAATCGTCAATCCTGAATCCTCAATCTTCAGCCCTCAGTCCACAACGATCTGTTGTTAATCCTCAGTCCTCAATAGAATATCCTCAATTCACAGTTTTCATTACTCAATACTCAATCTGCAATCTTCAAATCTCTATCCACAAACATCAATTCTCATCACTCAACCCTCAACACTCAGTCCCCAATCCTCAATATTCAATCCTCAATTCTCAACCCTCAATCCTACAATCCTCAACCTTCAATCCTCAATACTCAGTCTTCAATGCTCAATCCTCAATCCTCAATCCTCAATCCTCAATATTCAACACACAACCCTCAACCATCAATCCTCAATACTCAACCATCAATCCTCAGTTCTCAATACTCAATAGAATGTCCTGAATTCTCATGATTCAATACTCAATCGTCAATATTCAATAGTCAAATCTCAATCCTCAAACATCAATACTCAACACTGAATCCTCAATACTCAGTCCTCTCTCTTCAATCCTCCATCCTCAATCCCCAATCCTCAAGCGTCAATCCTCAATACTCAATCTTCAATCCTCAGTCCTCAGTCCTCAAACCTCAATTCTGAATCCTCAATCCTGAATCCTCAATCTTCAGCCCTCAGTCGACAACAATCCGTTGTTAATCCTCAGTCCTCAATAGAATATCCTCAATTCACAGTTTTCATTACTCAATACTCAATCTGCAATCTTCAAATCTCTATCCACAAACATCAATTCTCATCACTCAACCCTCAACACTCAGTCCCCAATCCTCAATATTCAATCCTCAATTCTCAATCCTCTATCCTACAATCCTCAACTTTCAATCCTCAATACTCAGTCTTCAATGCTCAATCCTCAATCCTCAATCCTCAATACTCAATCCTCAACCGTCAATCTTCAATCCTCAATACTCAATCTTCAATCCTCAATCCTCAATCCTCATTCTTCAATCCTCAATACCCAATCCTCAATCCTCAATACTCAATCCTCAACCTTCAATCCTCAATACTCAGTCTTCAATCCTACAATCCTCAACCTTCAATCCTCAATACTCAGTCTTCAATGCTCAATCCTCAATCCTCAATCCTCAATCCTCAATCCTCAATTCTCAATCCTCAATCCACAATCCTCAACCTTCAATCCTCAATACTCAGTCTTCAATGCTCAATCCTCAATCCTCAATCCTCAATACTCAATCCTCAACCGTCAATCTTCAATCCTCAATACTCAATCTTCAATCCTCAATCCTCAATCCTCATTCCTCAATCCTCAATACCCAATCCTCAATCTTCAACACTCAATCCTCAATCCTCAATTCTCAATCCTCAATCCTCAGTCCTCAGTCCTCTAACCTGAATCCTCAACCCTCAGCCCTCATCCTCAATCCTCAATCCTCAATCCTCAATCCTCAATTCTCAATCCTCAATCCTCAATTCTCAATCCTCAATCCACAATCCTCAACCTTCAATCCTCAATACTCAGTCTTCAATGCTCAATCCTCAATCCTCAATCCTCAATACTCAATCCTCAATCGTCAATCTTCAGTCCTCAATACACAACCTTCAATCCTCATTCTTCAATCCTCAATACCCAATCCTCAATCTTCAATCCTCAATCCTCAATCCTCAATTCGCAATCCTCAATCCTCAGTCCTCAATCTTCAATCCTCAATACTCAATCTTCTGTAATCAATCCTCAATTCTCAATCCTCAATACTCAATCCTCAATCGTCAATCCTCAATCCCCAATCCTCAATCATCAATCCTCAATCCTCAATCCTCAATCCTCAATCCTCAATCCTCAATCTTCAATCCTCAATACTCAATCTTCAATCCTCAATCCTCAGTCCTCAATCTTCTATCCTCAATCCTCAATCCTCAATCCTCAATACTCAATCTTCAATCCACAATACTCAATCTTCAATCCTCAATCCTCAATCCTCAATCCTCAATCCTCAATCCTCAATCCTCAATCTTCAATCCTCAATACTCAGTCTTCAATCCTCAATCCTCAATCCTCAATCCTCAATCCTCATTCGTCAATAATCAATACCCAATCCTCAATCTTCAATCCTCAATCCTCAATCCTCAATTCTCAATCCTCAATCCTCAATCCTCAGACCTCAAACAGCATTACTCAACCCTCAGTCCTCGTCCTCAATACACAACCATCAATACTCAATCGTCAAACTTCAATCTTCAATATTCAATCTTCAGTTCTCAATCCTCAATCCTCGATCCTCAATCCTAAATCCTCAATATTCAAACAGCAATACCCAATCCTCAATCTTCAATCCGCAATCCTCAATCATCAATCCTCAATCCTCAATCCTCAATCCTCAATCCTCAGACCTCAAACCTCAGACCTGAATCCCCAATCCTGAATCCTCAATCTTCAGACCTCAGTCCTCAACAATCAGTTGTCAATTCACAATCCTCAATAGAAGATCATCAATTCACAGTTCTCAATACACAATACTCAATCCTCAATCCTCAATCCTCAATCCTCAATCCAAAATCTTCAATCCTCAATACTCAATCTGCAATCCTCAATCCTCAGTCCTCACTCCTCAATACTCATTCTTCAATCCTCAATACCGAATCCTCAATCTTCAATCCTCAATCCTCAATCCTCAATTCTCAATCCTCAAACCTCAGTCCTCAGACTTCAAACATAATACTGAATCCTCAGTCCTCGTCCTCAATCGACAACCCTCAATCCTCAATCCTCAATCTTCAATAATTAATAAACAATCTTCAATCCTCAATTCTTGATCCTCAATCCTCAACCCACAATCCTCAATGTTCAGTCCTCAATACCGAATCCTCAATCTTCAATCCTCAATCCTCAATCTTCAATCCTCAATCTTAATCTCCAAACCTCAATACTCAAACTTCAATCCTCAATCCTCAATCCTCAATCCTCAATCCTCAATCTTCAATCCTCAATACTCAATCTTCAATCCTCAGTCCTCAATCCTCAATCCTCAATCCTCAATCCCCAATCTTCAATCCTCAATACTCAATCTGCAATCCTCAATCCTCAGTCCTCACTCCTCAATACTCATTCTTCAATCCTCAATACCGAATCCTCAATCTTTAATCCTAAATCGTCAATCCTCAATTCTCAATCATCAAACCTCAATCCTCAGACTTCAAACATCAATACTCAACCCTCAGTCCTCGTCCTCAATCGACAACCCTCAATCCTCAATCCTCAATCTTCAATCATTAATATTCAATCTTCAATCCTCAATCCTCAATCCTCAATCCTCAACCCTCAATCCTCAATGTTCAATCCTCAATACCCAATCCTCAATCTTCAATCCTCAATCCTCAATCCTCAAGCCTCAATCCTCAATCCTCAATCCTCAATCCTCAGTCCTCAAACCTCAGTCCTGAATCCTCAATCCTGAATCCTCAATCTTCAGCACTCAGTCCTCAACAATCAGTTGTGAATCCTCAATCCTCAATAGAATATCCTCAATTCACAGGTTTCAATACTCAATACTCAACCTGCAATCTTCAAATCTCTATCCACAAACATCAATTCTCATCACTCAACACTCAACACTCAGTCCCCCATCCTCAATCTTCAAACCTCAATCCTCAATCCTCAATCCTCAATCCTCAATCTTCAATCCTCTATACACAATCCTCAATCCTCAATCCTCAGTCCTCAAACCTCAATACTGAATCGTCAATCCTGAATCCTCAATCTTCAGCCCTCAGTCCACAACGATCTGTTGTTAATCCTCAGTCCTCAATAGAATATCCTCAATTCACAGTTTTCATTACTCAATACTCAATCTGCAATCTTCAAATCTCTATCCACAAACATCAATTCTCATCACTCAACCCTCAACACTCAGTCCCCAATCCTCAATATTCAATCCTCAATTCTCAACCCTCAATCCTACAATCCTCAACCTTCAATCCTCAATACTCAGTCTTCAATGCTCAATCCTCAATCCTCAATCCTCAATCCTCAATATTCAACACACAACCCTCAACCATCAATCCTCAATACTCAACCATCAATCCTCAGTTCTCAATACTCAATAGAATGTCCTGAATTCTCATGATTCAATACTCAATCGTCAATATTCAATAGTCAAATCTCAATCCTCAAACATCAATACTCAACACTGAATCCTCAATACTCAGTCCTCTCTCTTCAATCCTCCATCCTCAATCCCCAATCCTCAAGCGTCAATCCTCAATACTCAATCTTCAATCCTCAGTCCTCAGTCCTCAAACCTCAATTCTGAATCCTCAATCCTGAATCCTCAATCTTCAGCCCTCAGTCGACAACAATCCGTTGTTAATCCTCAGTCCTCAATAGAATATCCTCAATTCACAGTTTTCATTACTCAATACTCAATCTGCAATCTTCAAATCTCTATCCACAAACATCAATTCTCATCACTCAACCCTCAACACTCAGTCCCCAATCCTCAATATTCAATCCTCAATTCTCAATCCTCTATCCTACAATCCTCAACTTTCAATCCTCAATACTCAGTCTTCAATGCTCAATCCTCAATCCTCAATCCTCAATACTCAATCCTCAACCGTCAATCTTCAATCCTCAATACTCAATCTTCAATCCTCAATCCTCAATCCTCATTCTTCAATCCTCAATACCCAATCCTCAATCCTCAATACTCAATCCTCAACCTTCAATCCTCAATACTCAGTCTTCAATCCTACAATCCTCAACCTTCAATCCTCAATACTCAGTCTTCAATGCTCAATCCTCAATCCTCAATCCTCAATCCTCAATCCTCAATTCTCAATCCTCAATCCACAATCCTCAACCTTCAATCCTCAATACTCAGTCTTCAATGCTCAATCCTCAATCCTCAATCCTCAATACTCAATCCTCAACCGTCAATCTTCAATCCTCAATACTCAATCTTCAATCCTCAATCCTCAATCCTCATTCCTCAATCCTCAATACCCAATCCTCAATCTTCAACACTCAATCCTCAATCCTCAATTCTCAATCCTCAATCCTCAGTCCTCAGTCCTCTAACCTGAATCCTCAACCCTCAGCCCTCATCCTCAATCCTCAATCCTCAATCCTCAATCCTCAATTCTCAATCCTCAATCCTCAATTCTCAATCCTCAATCCACAATCCTCAACCTTCAATCCTCAATACTCAGTCTTCAATGCTCAATCCTCAATCCTCAATCCTCAATACTCAATCCTCAATCGTCAATCTTCAGTCCTCAATACACAACCTTCAATCCTCATTCTTCAATCCTCAATACCCAATCCTCAATCTTCAATCCTCAATCCTCAATCCTCAATTCGCAATCCTCAATCCTCAGTCCTCAATCTTCAATCCTCAATACTCAATCTTCTGTAATCAATCCTCAATTCTCAATCCTCAATACTCAATCCTCAATCGTCAATCCTCAATCCCCAATCCTCAATCATCAATCCTCAATCCTCAATCCTCAATCCTCAATCCTCAATCCTCAATCTTCAATCCTCAATACTCAATCTTCAATCCTCAATCCTCAGTCCTCAATCTTCAAACCTCAATGCTCAATTCTCAATCCTCAATCCTCAGTCCTCAATCCTCAATCCTCAATCCTCAAACCTGAATCCTCAATCCTCAATACTCAATCTTCAATGCTCAATCCTCAGTCCTCAATCTTCATTCCTCAATGCACAATCCTCAATCCTCAATACTCAGTCCTCAATCCTCAATCCTCAATCCTCAAACCTCAATCCTCAATCCTCAAACCTGATTCCTCAATCTTCAATCCTCAATACCGAATCCTCAATCTTCAATCCTCAATCCTCAATCCTGAATTCTCAATCCTCAAACCTCAATTCACAGACTTCAAACATCAATACTCAACCCTCAGTCCTCGACCTCAATCGACAACCCTCAATCCTCAATCCTCAATTTTCCATCATTAATAATCAATCTTCAATCCTCAATCCTCGATCCTCAATCCTCAACCCTCAATCCTCAATGGTCAGTCCTCAATACCGAATCCTCAAACTTCAATCCTCAATCCTCAATCTTCAATCCTCAATCTTAATCACCAATCCTCAATACTCAATCTTCAATCCTCAATCCTCAATCCTCAATCCTCAGTCCTCAATCTTCAATTCTCAATACTCAATCTTCAATCCTCAATCCTCAATCCTCAATCCTCAGTCCTCAATCTTCAATCCTCAATACTCAATCTTCTGTAATCAATCCTCAATTCTCAATTCTCAAAACTCAATCCTCAATCGTCAATCCTCAATCCCCAATCCTCAATCTTCTATCCTCAATCCTCAATCCTCAATCCTCAATACTCAATCTTCAATCCACAATACTCAATCTTCAATCCTCAATCCTCAATCCTCAATCCTCAATCCTCAATCCTCAATCCTCAATCTTCAATCCTCAATACTCAGTCTTCAATCCTCAATCCTCAATCCTCAATCCTCAATCCTCATTCGTCAATAATCAATACCCAATCCTCAATCTTCAATCCTCAATCCTCAATCCTCAATTCTCAATCCTCAATCCTCAATCCTCAGACCTCAAACAGCAATACTCAACCCTCAGTCCTCGTTCTCAATACACAACCATCAATACTCAATCGTCAACCTTCAATCTTCAATATTCAATCTTCAGTCCTCAATCCTCAATCCTCGATCATCAATCCTAAATCCTCAATATTCAAACAGCAATACCCAATCCTCAGTCTTCAATCCGCAATCCTCAATCATCAATCCTCAATCCTCAATCCTCAATCCTCAATCCTCAGTCCTCAAACCTCAAACCTGAATCCCCAACCCTGAATCCTCAATCTTCAGACCTCAGTCCTCAACAATCAGTTGTCAATTCACAATCCTCAATAGAAGATCATCAATTCACAGTTTCCAATACACAATACTGAATCTGCAATCTTCAAATCTCTATCCACAAACATCAATACTCATCATTCAACCCTCAACACTCAGGCCGCAATCCTCAATCTTCAATACTCAATCCTCAATCCTCAATCCTCGATCCACAATCTTCAATCCTCAATACTCAATCTTCAATCCTCGATCCTCAATCCTCAATCCTCAATCCTCAATCCTCAATCCTCAATCCTACAATCCTCAACCTTCAATCCTCAATACTCAGTCTTCAATCCTGCAATCCTCAACCTTCAATCCTCAATACTCAGTCTTCAATGCTCAATCCTCAATCCTCAATCCTCAATCGTCAATCCTCAATCCTCAATCCTCAAGCCTCAATCCTCAATCCTCAATCCTCAATCCTCAGTCCTCAAACCTCAAACCTGAATCCCCAACCCTGAATCCTCAATCTTCAGACCTCAGTCCTCAACAATCAGTTGTCAATTCACAATCCTCAATAGAAGATCATCAATTCACAGTTTTCAATACTCAATACTCAAACTGCAATCATCAAATCTCTATCCACAAACATCAATTCTCATCACTCAACACTCAACACTCAGTCCCCAATCCTCAATCTTCAATCCTCAATCCTCAAACCGCAATCCTCAATACTCAATCTTCAATCCTCAATTCCCAATCCTCAGTCTTCATTCCTCAATCCTCAATCCTCAATTCTCAATCCTCAATCCTACAATCCTCAACCTTCAATCCTCAATACTCAGTCTTCAATCCTACAATCCTCAACCTTCAATCCTCAATACTCAGTCTTCAATGCTCAATCCTCAATCCTCAATCCTCAATCCTCAATCCTCAATTCTCAATCCTCAATCCACAATCCTCAACCTTCAATCCTCAATACTCAGTCTTCAATGCTCAATCCTCAATCCTCAATCCTCAATACTCAATCCTCAACCGTCAATCTTCAATCCTCAATACTCAATCTTCAATCCTCAATCCTCAATCCTCAATCCTCAATCCTCAATCCTCAATCGTCAATCTTCAATCCTCAATCCTCAACCCTCAATCGTCAGGCATCAATTCTCAATACTCAATCTTCAATCCTCTATCCTCAATCCTCATTCCTCAATGCTCATTCTTCAATCCTCAATACCTAATCCTCAATCTTCAATCCTCAATCCTCAATCCTCAACTCTCAATCCTCAATCCTCAGTCCTCAGTCCTCAAACCTCAATCCTCAACCCTCAGCCCTCATCCTCAATCCTCAATCCTCAATCTTCAATCCTCAATCCTCAACCCTCAACCCTCAGTAATCAATCCTCAATCCTCAGTCCTCAAACCTCAATCCTGAATCCTGAATCCTGAATCCTCAATCTTCAGACATCAGACCTCAACTGTCAGACGTCAATCCACAATCCTCGATAGAATATCATCAATTCACAGTTTTCAATACTCAATACTCAATCTGCAATCTTCAGACCTCTATCCCCAAACATCAATTCTCATCACTCAACCCTCAACACTCAGTCCCCAATCCTCAATCTTCAATCCTCAATCCTCAATCCGCAATCCTCAATCCTCAATGTTCAATCCACAATACTCAATCTTCAATCGTCAATCCTCAATCCTCAATCCTCAATCCTCAATCCTCAATCGTCAATCTTCAATCCTCAATACTCAATCTTCTGTAATCAATCCTCAATTCTCAATCCTCAATACTCAATCCTCAATCCTCAATCCTCAATCCTCAATCCTCAATCCTCAATCATCAAACCTCAATCTTCAATCCTCAGTCCCAAATCCTCAATCTTCATAACTCAATCCTCAATCCTCATTCTTCAATACTCAATACCCAATCCTCAATATTCAATCCTCAATCCTCAATCCTCAATTCTCAATCCTCAATCCTCAGTCCTCAATCTTCAATCCTCAATACTCAATCTTCTGTAATCAATCCTCAATTCTCAATCCTCAATACTCAATCCTCAATCGTCAATCCTCAATCGCCAATCCGCAATCTTCAATCCTCAGTCCCGAATCCTCAATCTTCATTACTCAATCCTCAATCCTCATTCTTCAATACTCAATACCCAATCCTCAATCTTCAATCCTCAATCCTCAATCCTCAATTCTCAATCCTCAATCCTCAATCCTCAGACCTCAAACAGCAATACTCAACCCTCAGTCCTCGTCCTCAATACACAACCATCAATACTCAATCGTCAAACTTCAATCTTCAATATTCAATCTTCAGTTCTCAATCCTGAATCCTCGATCCTCAATCCTAAATCCTCAATATTCAAACAGCAATACCCAATCCTCAATCTTCAATCCGCAATCCTCAATCATCAATCCTCAATCCTCAATCCTCAATCCTCAATCCTCAGACCTCAAACCTCAGACCTGAATCCCCAATCCTGAATCCTCAATCTTCAGACCTCAGTCCTCAACAATCAGTTGTCAATTCACAATCCTCAATAGAAGATCATCAATTCACAGTTCTCAATACACAATACTCAATCCTCAATCCTCAATCCTCAATCCTCAATCCAAAATCTTCAATCCTCAATACTCAATCTGCAATCCTCAATCCTCAGTCCTCACTCCTCAATACTCATTCTTCAATCCTCAATACCGAATCCTCAATCTTCAATCCTCAATCCTCAATCCTCAATTCTCAATCCTCAAACCTCAATCCTCAGACTTCAAACATAATACTGAATCCTCAGTCCTCGTCCTCAATCGACAACCCTCAATCCTCAATCCTCAATCTTCAATAATTAATAAACAATCTTCAATCCTCAATTCTCGATCCTCAATCCTCAACCCACAATCCTCAATGTTCAGTCCTCAATACCGAACCCTCAATCTTCAATCCTCAATCCTCAATCTTCAATCCTCAATCTTAATCTCCAAACCTCAATACTCAAACTTCAATCCTCAATCCTCAATCCTCAATCCTCAATCCTCAATCTTCAATCCTCAATACTCAATCTTCAATCCTCAATCCTCAATCCTCAATCCTCAATCCTCAATCCCCAATCTTCAATCCTCAATACTCAATCTGCAATCCTCAATCCTCAGTCCTCACTCCTCAATACTCATTCTTCAATCCTCAATACCCAATCCTCAATCTTCAATCCTCAATCCTCAATCCTCAATTCTCAATCCTCAATCCTCAGTCCTCAATCTTCAATCCTCAATACGCAATCTTCTGTAATCAATCCTCAATTCTCAATCCTCAATACTCAATCCTCAATCGTCAATCCTCAATCCCCAATCCTCAATCTTCAATCCTCAATCCTCAATCCTCAATCCTCAATCCTCAATCCTCAATCTTCAATCCTCAATACTCAATCTTCAATCCTCAATCCTCAGTCCTCAATCTTCAAACCTCAATGCTCAATTCTCAATCCTCAATCCTCAGTCCTCAATCCTCAATCCTCAATCCTCAAACCTGAATCCTCAATCCTCAATACTCAATCTTCAATGCTCAATCCTCAGTCCTCAATCTTCATTCCTCAATGCACAATCCTCAATCCTCAATACTCAGTCCTCAATCCTCAATCCTCAATCCTCAAACCTCAATCCTCAATCCTCAAACCTGATTCCTCAATCTTCAATCCTCAATACCGAATCCTCAATCTTCAATCCTCAATCCTCAATCTTCAATCCTCAATCTTAATCTCCAAACCTCAATACTCAAACTTCAATCCTCAATCCTCAATCCTCAATCCTCAATCCTCAATCTTCAATCCTCAATACTCAATCTTCAACCCTCAGTCCTCAATCCTCAATCCTCAATCCTCAATCCCCAATCTTCAATCCTCAATACTCAATCTGCAATCCTCAATCCTCAGTCCTCACTCCTCAATACTCATTCTTCAATCCTCAATACCGAATCCTCAATCTTTAATCCTAAATCGTCAATCCTCAATTCTCAATCATCAAACCTCAATCCTCAGACTTCAAACATCAATACTCAACCCTCAGTCCTCGTCCTCAATCGACAACCCTCAATCCTCAATCCTCAATCTTCAATCATTAATATTCAATCTTCAATCCTCAATCCTCAATCCTCAATCCTCAACCCTCAATCCTCAATGTTCAATCCTCAATACCCAATCCTCAATCTTCAATCCTCAATCCTCAATCCTCAAGCCTCAATCCTCAATCCTCAATCCTCAATCCTCAGTCCTCAAACCTCAGTCCTGAATCCTCAATCCTGAATCCTCAATCTTCAGCACTCAGTCCTCAACAATCAGTTGTGAATCCTCAATCCTCAATAGAATATCCTCAATTCACAGGTTTCAATACTCAATACTCAACCTGCAATCTTCAAATCTCTATCCACAAACATCAATTCTCATCACTCAACACTCAACACTCAGTCCCCCATCCTCAATCTTCAAACCTCAATCCTCAATCCTCAATCCTCAATCCTCAATCTTCAATCCTCTATACACAATCCTCAATCCTCAATCCTCAGTCCTCAAACCTCAATACTGAATCGTCAATCCTGAATCCTCAATCTTCAGCCCTCAGTCCACAACGATCTGTTGTTAATCCTCAGTCCTCAATAGAATATCCTCAATTCACAGTTTTCATTACTCAATACTCAATCTGCAATCTTCAAATCTCTATCCACAAACATCAATTCTCATCACTCAACCCTCAACACTCAGTCCCCAATCCTCAATATTCAATCCTCAATTCTCAACCCTCAATCCTACAATCCTCAACCTTCAATCCTCAATACTCAGTCTTCAATGCTCAATCCTCAATCCTCAATCCTCAATCCTCAATATTCAACACACAACCCTCAACCATCAATCCTCAATACTCAACCATCAATCCTCAGTTCTCAATACTCAATAGAATGTCCTGAATTCTCATGATTCAATACTCAATCGTCAATATTCAATAATCAAATCTCAATCCTCAAACATCAATACTCAACACTGAATCCTCAATACTCAGTCCTCTCTCTTCAATTCTCCATCCTCAATCCCCAATCCTCAAGCGTCAATCCTCAATACTCAATCTTCAATCCTCAGTCCTCAGTCCTCAAACCTCAATTCTGAATCCTCAATCCTGAATCCTCAATCTTCAGCCCTCAGTCCACAACAATCCGTTGTTAATCCTCAGTCCTCAATAGAATATCCTCAATTCACAGTTTTCATTACTCAATACTCAATCTGCAATCTTCAAATCTCTATCCACAAACATCAATTCTCATCACTCAACCCTCAACACTCAGTCCCCAATCCTCAATATTCAATCCTCAATTCTCAATCCTCTATCCTACAATCCTCAACTTTCAATCCTCAATACTCAGTCTTCAATGCTCAATCCTCAATCCTCAATCCTCAATACTCAATCCTCAACCGTCAATCTTCAATCCTCAATACTCAATCTTCAATCCTCAATCCTCAATCCTCATTCTTCAATCCTCAATACCCAATCCTCAATCCTCAATACTCAATCCTCAACCTTCAATCCTCAATACTCAGTCTTCAATCCTACAATCCTCATCCTTCAATCCTCAATACTCAGTCTTCAATGCTCAATCCTCAATCCTCAATCCTCAATCCTCAATCCTCAATTCTCAATCCTCAATCCACAATCCTCAACCTTCAATCCTCAATACTCAGTCTTCAATGCTCAATCCTCAATCCTCAATCCTCAATACTCAATCCTCAACCGTCAATCTTCAATCCTCAATACTCAATCTTCAATCCTCAATCCTCAATCCTCATTCCTCAATCCTCAATACCCAATCCTCAATCTTCAACACTCAATCCTCAATCCTCAATTCTCAATCCTCAATCCTCAGTCCTCAGTCCTCTAACCTGAATCCTCAACCCTCAGCCCTCATCCTCAATCCTCAATCCTCAATCCTCAATCCTCAATTCTCAATCCTCAATCCACAATCCTCAACCTTCAATCCTCAATACTCAGTCTTCAATGCTCAATCCTCAATCCTCAATCCTCAATACTCAATCCTCAATCGTCAATCTTCAGTCCTCAATACACAACCTTCAATCCTCATTCTTCAATCCTCAATACCCAATCCTCAATCTTCAATCCTCAATCCTCAATCCTCAATTCGCAACCCTCAATCCTCAGTCCTCAATCTTCAATCCTCAATACTCAATCTTCTGTAATCAATCCTCAATTCTCAATCCTCAATACTCAATCCTCAATCGTCAATCCTCAATCCCCAATCCTCAATCATCAATCCTCAATCCTCAATCCTCAATCCTCAATCCTCAATCCTCAATCTTCAATCCTCAATACTCAATCTTCAATCCTCAATCCTCAGTCCTCAATCTTCAAACCTCAATGCTCAATTCTCAATTCTCAATCCTCAGTCCTCAATCCTCAATCCTCAATCCTCAAACCTGAATCCTCAATCCTCAATACTCAATCTTCAATGCTCAATCCTCAGTCCTCAATCTTCATTCCTCAATGCACAATCCTCAATCCTCAATACTCAGTCCTCAATCCTCAATCCTCAATCCTCAAACCTCAATCCTCAATCCTCAAACCTGATTCCTCAATCTTCAATCCTCAATACCGAATCCTCAATCTTCAATCCTCAATCCTCAATCCTGAATTCTCAATCCTCAAACCTCAATTCACAGACTTCAAACATCAATACTCAACCCTCAGTCCTCGACCTCAATCGACAACCCTCAATCCTCAATCCTCAATTTTCCATCATTAATAATCAATCTTCAATCCTCAATCCTCGATCCTCAATCCTCAACCCTCAATCCTCAATGGTCAGTCCTCAATACCGAATCCTCAAACTTCAATCCTCAATCCTCAATCTTCAATCCTCAATCTTAATCACCAATCCTCAATACTCAATCTTCAATCCTCAATCCTCAATCCTCAATCCTCAATCCTCAATCTTCAATTCTCAATACTCAATCTTCAATCCTCAATCCTCAATCCTCAATCCTCAGTCCTCAATCTTCAATCCTCAATACTCAATCTTCTGTAATCAATCCTCAATTCTCAATTCTCAAAACTCAATCCTCAATCGTCAATCCTCAATCCCCAATCCTCAATCTTCTATCCTCAATCCTCAATCCTCAATCCTCAATACTCAATCTTCAATCCACAATACTCAATCTTCAATCCTCAATCCTCAATCCTCAATCCTCAATCCTCAATCCTCAATCTTCAATCCTCAATACTCAGTCTTCAATCCTCAATCCTCAATCCTCAATCCTCAATCCTCATTCGTCAATAATCAATACCCAATCCTCAATCTTCAATCCTCAATCCTCAATCTTCAATCCTCAATACTCAATCTTCAACCCTCAGTCCTCAATCCTCAATCCTCAATCCTCAATCCCCAATCTTCAATCCTCAATACTCAATCTGCAATCCTCAATCCTCAGTCCTCACTCCTCAATACTCATTCTTCAATCCTCAATACCGAATCCTCAATCTTTAATCCTAAATCGTCAATCCTCAATTCTCAATCATCAAACCTCAATCCTCAGACTTCAAACATCAATACTCAACCCTCAGTCCTCGTCCTCAATCGACAACCCTCAATCCTCAATCCTCAATCTTCAATCATTAATATTCAATCTTCAATCCTCAATCCTCAATCCTCAATCCTCAACCCTCAATCCTCAATGTTCAATCCTCAATACCCAATCCTCAATCTTCAATCCTCAATCCTCAATCCTCAAGCCTCAATCCTCAATCCTCAATCCTCAATCCTCAGTCCTCAAACCTCAGTCCTGAATCCTCAATCCTGAATCCTCAATCTTCAGCACTCAGTCCTCAACAATCAGTTGTGAATCCTCAATCCTCAATAGAATATCCTCAATTCACAGGTTTCAATACTCAATACTCAACCTGCAATCTTCAAATCTCTATCCACAAACATCAATTCTCATCACTCAACACTCAACACTCAGTCCCCCATCCTCAATCTTCAAACCTCAATCCTCAATCCTCAATCCTCAATCCTCAATCTTCAATCCTCTATACACAATCCTCAATCCTCAATCCTCAGTCCTCAAACCTCAATACTGAATCGTCAATCCTGAATCCTCAATCTTCAGCCCTCAGTCCACAACGATCTGTTGTTAATCCTCAGTCCTCAATAGAATATCCTCAATTCACAGTTTTCATTACTCAATACTCAATCTGCAATCTTCAAATCTCTATCCACAAACATCAATTCTCATCACTCAACCCTCAACACTCAGTCCCCAATCCTCAATATTCAATCCTCAATTCTCAACCCTCAATCCTACAATCCTCAACCTTCAATCCTCAATACTCAGTCTTCAATGCTCAATCCTCAATCCTCAATCCTCAATCCTCAATATTCAACACACAACCCTCAACCATCAATCCTCAATACTCAACCATCAATCCTCAGTTCTCAATACTCAATAGAATGTCCTGAATTCTCATGATTCAATACTCAATCGTCAATATTCAATAATCAAATCTCAATCCTCAAACATCAATACTCAACACTGAATCCTCAATACTCAGTCCTCTCTCTTCAATCCTCCATCCTCAATCCCCAATCCTCAAGCGTCAATCCTCAATACTCAATCTTCAATCCTCAGTCCTCAGTCCTCAAACCTCAATTCTGAATCCTCAATCCTGAATCCTCAATCTTCAGCCCTCAGTCCACAACAATCCGTTGTTAATCCTCAGTCCTCAATAGAATATCCTCAATTCACAGTTTTCATTACTCAATACTCAATCTGCAATCTTCAAATCTCTATCCACAAACATCAATTCTCATCACTCAACCCTCAACACTCAGTCCCCAATCCTCAATATTCAATCCTCAATTCTCAATCCTCTATCCTACAATCCTCAACTTTCAATCCTCAATACTCAGTCTTCAATGCTCAATCCTCAATCCTCAATCCTCAATACTCAATCCTCAACCGTCAATCTTCAATCCTCAATACTCAATCTTCAATCCTCAATCCTCAATCCTCATTCTTCAATCCTCAATACCCAATCCTCAATCCTCAATACTCAATCCTCAACCTTCAATCCTCAATACTCAGTCTTCAATCCTACAATCCTCATCCTTCAATCCTCAATACTCAGTCTTCAATGCTCAATCCTCAATCCTCAATCCTCAATCCTCAATCCTCAATTCTCAATCCTCAATCCACAATCCTCAACCTTCAATCCTCAATACTCAGTCTTCAATGCTCAATCCTCAATCCTCAATCCTCAATACTCAATCCTCAACCGTCAATCTTCAATCCTCAATACTCAATCTTCAATCCTCAATCCTCAATCCTCATTCCTCAATCCTCAATACCCAATCCTCAATCTTCAACACTCAATCCTCAATCCTCAATTCTCAATCCTCAATCCTCAGTCCTCAGTCCTCTAACCTGAATCCTCAACCCTCAGCCCTCATCCTCAATCCTCAATCCTCAATCCTCAATCCTCAATTCTCAATCCTCAATCCACAATCCTCAACCTTCAATCCTCAATACTCAGTCTTCAATGCTCAATCCTCAATCCTCAATCCTCAATACTCAATCCTCAATCGTCAATCTTCAGTCCTCAATACACAACCTTCAATCCTCATTCTTCAATCCTCAATACCCAATCCTCAATCTTCAATCCTCAATCCTCAATCCTCAATTCGCAATCCTCAATCCTCAGTCCTCAATCTTCAATCCTCAATACTCAATCTTCTGTAATCAATCCTCAATTCTCAATCCTCAATACTCAATCCTCAATCGTCAATCCTCAATCCCCAATCCTCAATCATCAATCCTCAATCCTCAATCCTCAATCCTCAATCCTCAATCCTCAATCTTCAATCCTCAATACTCAATCTTCAATCCTCAATCCTCAGTCCTCAATCTTCAAACCTCAATGCTCAATTCTCAATCCTCAATCCTCAGTCCTCAATCCTCAATCCTCAATCCTCAAACCTGAATCCTCAATCCTCAATACTCAATCTTCAATGCTCAATCCTCAGTCCTCAATCTTCATTCCTCAATGCACAATCCTCAATCCTCAATACTCAGTCCTCAATCCTCAATCCTCAATCCTCAAACCTCAATCCTCAATCCTCAAACCTGATTCCTCAATCTTCAATCCTCAATACCGAATCCTCAATCTTCAATCCTCAATCCTCAATCCTGAATTCTCAATCCTCAAACCTCAATTCACAGACTTCAAACATCAATACTCAACCCTCAGTCCTCGACCTCAATCGACAACCCTCAATCCTCAATCCTCAATTTTCCATCATTAATAATCAATCTTCAATCCTCAATGCTCGATCCTCAATCCTCAACCCTCAATCCTCAATGGTCAGTCCTCAATACCGAATCCTCAAACTTCAATCCTCAATCCTCAATCTTCAATCCTCAATCTTAATCACCAATCCTCAATACTCAATCTTCAATCCTCAATCCTCAATCCTCAATCCTCAATCCTCAATCTTCAATTCTCAATACTCAATCTTCAATCCTCAATCCTCAATCCTCAATCCTCAGTCCTCAATCTTCAATCCTCAATACTCAATCTTCTGTAATCAATCCTCAATTCTCAATTCTCAAAACTCAATCCTCAATCGTCAATCCTCAATCCCCAATCCTCAATCTTCTATCCTCAATCCTCAATCCTCAATCCTCAATACTCAATCTTCAATCCACAATACTCAATCTTCAATCCTCAATCCTCAATCCTCAATCCTCAATCCTCAATCCTCAATCCTCAATCTTCAATCCTCAATACTCAGTCTTCAATCCTCAATCCTCAATCCTCAATCCTCAATCCTCATTCGTCAATAATCAATACCCAATCCTCAATCTTCAATCCTCAATCCTCAATCCTCAATTCTCAATCCTCAATCCTCAATCCTCAGACCTCAAACAGCAATACTCAACCCTCAGTCCTCGTTCTCAATACACAACCATCAATACTCAATCGTCAACCTTCAATCTTCAATATTCAACCTTCAGTCCTCAATCCTCAATCCTCGATCATCAATCCTAAATCCTCAATATTCAAACAGCAATACCCAATCCTCAGTCTTCAATCCGCAATCCTCAATCATCAATCCTCAATCCTCAATCCTCAATCCTCAATCCTCAGTCCTCAAACCTCAAACCTGAATCCCCAACCCTGAATCCTCAATCTTCAGACCTCAGTCCTCAACAATCAGTTGTCAATTCACAATCCTCAATAGAAGATCATCAATTCACAGTTTCCAATACACAATACTGAATCTGCAATCTTCAAATCTCTATCCACAAACATCAATACTCATCATTCAACCCTCAACACTCAGTCCGCAATCCTCAATCTTCAATACTCAATCCTCAATCCTCAATCCTCGATCCACAATCTTCAATCCTCAATACTCAATCTTCAATCCTCGATCCTCAATCCTCAATCCTCAATCCTCAATCCTCAATCCTCAATCCTACAATCCTCAACCTTCAATCCTCAATACTCAGTCTTCAATCCTGCAATCCTCAACCTTCAATCCTCAATACTCAGTCTTCAATGCTCAATCCTCAATCCTCAATCCTCAATCGTCAATCCTCAATCCTCAATCCTCAAGCCTCAATCCTCAATCCTCAATCCTCAATCCTCAGTCCTCAAACCTCAAACCTGAATCCCCAACCCTGAATCCTCAATCTTCAGACCTCAGTCCTCAACAATCAGTTGTCAATTCACAATCCTCAATAGAAGATCATCAATTCACAGTTTTCAATACTCAATACTCAAACTGCAATCATCAAATCTCTATCCACAAACATCAATTCTCATCACTCAACACTCAACACTCAGTCCCCAATCCTCAATCTTCAATCCTCAATCCTCAAACCGCAATCCTCAATACTCAATCTTCAATCCTCAATTCCCAATCCTCAGTCTTCATTCCTCAATCCTCAATCCTCAATTCTCAATCCTCAATCCTACAATCCTCAACCTTCAATCCTCAATACTCAGTCTTCAATCCTACAATCCTCAACCTTCAATCCTCAATACTCAGTCTTCAATGCTCAATCCTCAATCCTCAATCCTCAATCCTCAATCCTCAATTCTCAATCCTCAATCCACAATCCTCAACCTTCAATCCTCAATACTCAGTCTTCAATGCTCAATCCTCAATCCTCAATCCTCAATACTCAATCCTCAACCGTCAATCTTCAATCCTCAATACTCAATCTTCAATCCTCAATCCTCAATCCTCAATCCTCAATCCTCAATCCTCAATCGTCAATCTTCAATCCTCAATCCTCAACCCTCAATCGTCAGGCATCAATTCTCAATACTCAATCTTCAATCCTCTATCCTCAATCCTCATTCCTCAATGCTCATTCTTCAATCCTCAATACCTAATCCTCAATCTTCAATCCTCAATCCTCAATCCTCAACTCTCAATCCTCAATCCTCAGTCCTCAGTCCTCAAACCTCAATCCTCAACCCTCAGCCCTCATCCTCAATCCTCAATCCTCAATCTTCAATCCTCAATCCTCAACCCTCAACCCTCAGTAATCAATCCTCAATCCTCAGTCCTCAAACCTCAATCCTGAATCCTGAATCCTGAATCCTCAATCTTCAGACATCAGACCTCAACTGTCAGACGTCAATCCACAATCCTCGATAGAATATCATCAATTCACAGTTTTCAATACTCAATACTCAATCTGCAATCTTCAGACCTCTATCCCCAAACATCAATTCTCATCACTCAACCCTCAACACTCAGTCCCCAATCCTCAATCTTCAATCCTCAATCCTCAATCCGCAATCCTCAATCCTCAATGTTCAATCCACAATACTCAATCTTCAATCCTCAATCCTCAATCCTCAATCCTCAATCCTCAATCCTCAATCGTCAATCTTCAATACTCAATACTCAATCTTCTGTAATCAATCCTCAATTCTCAATCCTCAATACTCAATCCTCAATCCTCAATCCTCAATCCTCAATCCTCAATCCTCAATCATCAAACCTCAATCTTCAATCCTCAGTCCCAAATCCTCAATCTTCATAACTCAATCCTCAATCCTCATTCTTCAATACTCAATACCCAATCCTCAATATTCAATCCTCAATCCTCAATCCTCAATTCTCAATCCTCAATCCTCAGTCCTCAATCTTCAATCCTCAATACTCAATCTTCTGTAATCAATCCTCAATTCTCAATCCTCAATACTCAATCCTCAATCGTCAATCCTCAATCGCCAATCCGCAATCTTCAATCCTCAGTCCCGAATCCTCAATCTTCATTACTCAATCCTCAATCCTCATTCTTCAATACTCAATACCCAATCCTCAATCTTCAATCCTCAATCCTCAATCCTCAATTCTCAATCCTCAATCCTCAATCCTCAGACCTCAAACAGCAATACTCAACCCTCAGTCCTCGTCCTCAATACACAACCATCAATACTCAATCGTCAAACTTCAATCTTCAATATTCAATCTTCAGTTCTCAATCCTCAATCCTCGATCCTCAATCCTAAATCCTCAATATTCAAACAGCAATACCCAGTCCTCAATCTTCAATCCGCAATCCTCAATCATCAGTCCTCAATCCTCAATCCTCAATCCTCAATCCTCAGACCTCAAACCTCAGACCTGAATCCCCAATCCTGAATCCTCAATCTTCAGACCTCAGTCCTCAACAATCAGTTGTCAATTCACAATCCTCAATAGAAGATCATCAATTCACAGTTCTCAATACACAATACTCAATCCTCAATCCTCAATCCTCAATCCTCAATCCAAAATCTTCAATCCTCAATACTCAATCTGCAATCCTCAATCCTCAGTCCTCACTCCTCAATACTCATTCTTCAATCCTCAATACCGAATCCTCAATCTTCAATCCTCAATCCTCAATCCTCAATTCTCAATCCTCAAACCTCAATCCTCAGACTTCAAACATAATACTGAATCCTCAGTCCTCGTCCTCAATCGACAACCCTCAATCCTCAATCCT
Source organism: Calliopsis andreniformis (assembly GCF_051401765.1). Classification (NCBI taxonomy): domain Eukaryota; kingdom Metazoa; phylum Arthropoda; class Insecta; order Hymenoptera; family Andrenidae; genus Calliopsis; species Calliopsis andreniformis. Next base: position 4,087,018 of record NW_027480440.1, read on the forward strand.
CAATCTTCAATAATTAATAAACAATCTTCAATCCTCAATTCTCGATCCTCAATCCTCAACCCACAATCCTCAATGTTCAGTCCTCAATACCGAATCCTCAATCTTCAATCCTCAATCCTCAACCTTCAATCCTCAATCTTAATCTCCAAACCTCAATACTCAAACTTCAATCCTCAATCCTCAATCCTCAATCCTCAATCCTCAATCTTCAATCCTCAATACTCAATCTTCAATCCTCAATCCTCAATCCTCAATCCTCAATCCTCAATCCCCAATCTTCAATCCTCAATACTCAATCCTCAATCCTCAATCTTCAATCCTCAATACTCAATCTTCAATCCTCAATCCTCAGTCCTCAATCTTCAAACCTCAATGCTCAATTCTCAATCCTCAATCCTCAATTCTCAATCCTCAATCCTCAGTCCTCAATCTTCAATCCTCAATACTCAATCTTCTGTAATCAATCCTCAATTCTCAATCCTCAATACTCAATCCTCAATCGTCAATCCTCAATCCCCAATCCTCAATCTTCAATCCTCAATCCTCAATCCTCAATCCTCAATCCTCAATCCTCAATCTTCAATCCTCAATACTCAATCTTCAATCCTCAATCCTCAGTCCTCAATCTTCAAACCTCAATGCTCAATTCTCAATCCTCAATCCTCAGTCCTCAATCCTCAATCCTCAATCCTCAAACCTGAATCCTCAATCCTCAATACTCAATCTTCAATGCTCAATCCTCAGTCCGCAATCTTCATTCCTCAATGCACAATCCTCAATCCTCAATACTCAGTCCTCAATCCTCAATCCTCAATCCTCAAACCTCAATCCTCAATCCTCAAACCTGATTCCTCAATCTTCAATCCTCAATACCGAATCCTCAATCTTCAATCCTCAATCCTCAATCCTGAATTCTCAATCCTCAAACCTCAATTCACAGACTTCAAACATCAATACTCAACCCTCAGTCCTCGACCTCAATCGACAACCCTCAATCCTCAATCCTCAATTTTCAATCATTAATAATCAATCTTCAATCCTCAATCCTCGATCCTCAATCCTCAACCCTCAATCCTCAATGGTCAGTCCTCAATACCGAATCCTCAAACTTCAATCCTCAATCCTCAATCTTCAATCCTCAATCTTAATCACCAATCCTCAATACTCAATCTTCAATCCTCAATCCTCAATCCTCAATCCTCAATCCTCAATCTTCAATTCTCAATACTCAATCTTCAATCCTCAATCCTCAGTCCTCAATCCTCAGTCCTCAATCTTCAATCCTCAATACTCAATCTTCTGTAATCAATCCTCAATTCTCAATTCTCAAAACTCAATCCTCAATCGTCAATCCTCAATCCCCAATCCTCAATCTTCTATCCTCAATCCTCAATCCTCAATCCTCAATACTCAATCTTCAATCCACAATACTCAATCTTCAATCCTCAATCCTCAATCCTCAATCCTCAATCCTCAATCCTCAATCCTCAATCTTCAATCCTCAATACTCAGTCTTCAATCCTCAATCCTCAATCCTCAATCCTCAATCCTCATTCGTCAATAATCAATACCCAATCCTCAATCTTCAATCCTCAATCCTCAATCCTCAATTCTCAATCCTCAATCCTCAGTCCTCAGACCTCAAACAGCAATACTCAACCCTCAGTCCTCGTTCTCAATACACAACCATCAATACTCAATCGTCAACCTTCAATCTTCAATATTCAATCTTCAGTCCTCAATCCTCAATCCTCGATCATAAATCCTAAATCCTCAATATTCAAACAGCAATACCCAATCCTCAGTCTTCAATCCGCAATCCTCAATCCTCAATCCTCAATACTCAATCCTCAACCGTCAATCTTCAATCCTCAATACTCAATCTTCAATCCTCAATCCTCAATCCTCATTCTTCAATCCTCAATACCCAATCCTCAATCCTCAATACTCAATCCTCAACCTTCAATCCTCAATACTCAGTCTTCAATCCTACAATCCTCATCCTTCAATCCTCAATACTCAGTCTTCAATGCTCAATCCTCAATCCTCAATCCTCAATCCTCAATCCTCAATTCTCAATCCTCAATCCACAATCCTCAACCTTCAATCCTCAATACTCAGTCTTCAATGCTCAATCCTCAATCCTCAATCCTCAATACTCAATCCTCAACCGTCAATCTTCAATCCTCAATACTCAATCTTCAATCCTCAATCCTCAATCCTCATTCCTCAATCCTCAATACCCAATCCTCAATCTTCAACACTCAATCCTCAATCCTCAATTCTCAATCCTCAATCCTCAGTCCTCAGTCCTCTAACCTGAATCCTCAACCCTCAGCCCTCATCCTCAATCCTCAATCCTCAATCCTCAATCCTCAATTCTCAATCCTCAATCCACAATCCTCAACCTTCAATCCTCAATACTCAGTCTTCAATGCTCAATCCTCAATCCTCAATCCTCAATACTCAATCCTCAATCGTCAATCTTCAGTCCTCAATACACAACCTTCAATCCTCATTCTTCAATCCTCAATACCCAATCCTCAATCTTCAATCCTCAATCCTCAATCCTCAATTCGCAACCCTCAATCCTCAGTCCTCAATCTTCAATCCTCAATACTCAATCTTCTGTAATCAATCCTCAATTCTCAATCCTCAATACTCAATCCTCAATCGTCAATCCTCAATCCCCAATCCTCAATCATCAATCCTCAATCCTCAATCCTCAATCCTCAATCCTCAATCCTCAATCTTCAATCCTCAATACTCAATCTTCAATCCTCAATCCTCAGTCCTCAATCTTCAAACCTCAATGCTCAATTCTCAATCCTCAATCCTCAGTCCTCAATCCTCAATCCTCAATCCTCAAACCTGAATCCTCAATCCTCAATACTCAATCTTCAATGCTCAATCCTCAGTCCTCAATCTTCATTCCTCAATGCACAATCCTCAATCCTCAATACTCAGTCCTCAATCCTCAATCCTCAATCCTCAAACCTCAATCCTCAATCCTCAAACCTGATTCCTCAATCTTCAATCCTCAATACCGAATCCTCAATCTTCAATCCTCAATCCTCAATCCTGAATTCTCAATCCTCAAACCTCAATTCACAGACTTCAAACATCAATACTCAACCCTCAGTCCTCGACCTCAATCGACAACCCTCAATCCTCAATCCTCAATTTTCCATCATTAATAATCAATCTTCAATCCTCAATCCTCGATCCTCAATCCTCAACCCTCAATCCTCAATGGTCAGTCCTCAATACCGAATCCTCAAACTTCAATCCTCAATCCTCAATCTTCAATCCTCAATCTTAATCACCAATCCTCAATACTCAATCTTCAATCCTCAATCCTCAATCCTCAATCCTCAATCCTCAATCTTCAATTCTCAATACTCAATCTTCAATCCTCAATCCTCAATCCTCAATCCTCAGTCCTCAATCTTCAATCCTCAATACTCAATCTTCTGTAATCAATCCTCAATTCTCAATTCTCAAAACTCAATCCTCAATCGTCAATCCTCAATCCCCAATCCTCAATCTTCTATCCTCAATCCTCAATCCTCAATCCTCAATACTCAATCTTCAATCCACAATACTCAATCTTCAATCCTCAATCCTCAATCCTCAATCCTCAATCCTCAATCCTCAATCTTCAATCCTCAATACTCAGTCTTCAATCCTCAATCCTCAATCCTCAATCCTCAATCCTCATTCGTCAATAATCAATACCCAATCCTCAATCTTCAATCCTCAATCCTCAATCTTCAATCCTCAATACTCAATCTTCAACCCTCAGTCCTCAATCCTCAATCCTCAATCCTCAATCCCCAATCTTCAATCCTCAATACTCAATCTGCAATCCTCAATCCTCAGTCCTCACTCCTCAATACTCATTCTTCAATCCTCAATACCGAATCCTCAATCTTTAATCCTAAATCGTCAATCCTCAATTCTCAATCATCAAACCTCAATCCTCAGACTTCAAACATCAATACTCAACCCTCAGTCCTCGTCCTCAATCGACAACCCTCAATCCTCAATCCTCAATCTTCAATCATTAATATTCAATCTTCAATCCTCAATCCTCAATCCTCAATCCTCAACCCTCAATCCTCAATGTTCAATCCTCAATACCCAATCCTCAATCTTCAATCCTCAATCCTCAATCCTCAAGCCTCAATCCTCAATCCTCAATCCTCAATCCTCAGTCCTCAAACCTCAGTCCTGAATCCTCAATCCTGAATCCTCAATCTTCAGCACTCAGTCCTCAACAATCAGTTGTGAATCCTCAATCCTCAATAGAATATCCTCAATTCACAGGTTTCAATACTCAATACTCAACCTGCAATCTTCAAATCTCTATCCACAAACATCAATTCTCATCACTCAACACTCAACACTCAGTCCCCCATCCTCAATCTTCAAACCTCAATCCTCAATCCTCAATCCTCAATCCTCAATCTTCAATCCTCTATACACAATCCTCAATCCTCAATCCTCAGTCCTCAAACCTCAATACTGAATCGTCAATCCTGAATCCTCAATCTTCAGCCCTCAGTCCACAACGATCTGTTGTTAATCCTCAGTCCTCAATAGAATATCCTCAATTCACAGTTTTCATTACTCAATACTCAATCTGCAATCTTCAAATCTCTATCCACAAACATCAATTCTCATCACTCAACCCTCAACACTCAGTCCCCAATCCTCAATATTCAATCCTCAATTCTCAACCCTCAATCCTACAATCCTCAACCTTCAATCCTCAATACTCAGTCTTCAATGCTCAATCCTCAATCCTCAATCCTCAATCCTCAATATTCAACACACAACCCTCAACCATCAATCCTCAATACTCAACCATCAATCCTCAGTTCTCAATACTCAATAGAATGTCCTGAATTCTCATGATTCAATACTCAATCGTCAATATTCAATAATCAAATCTCAATCCTCAAACATCAATACTCAACACTGAATCCTCAATACTCAGTCCTCTCTCTTCAATCCTCCATCCTCAATCCCCAATCCTCAAGCGTCAATCCTCAATACTCAATCTTCAATCCTCAGTCCTCAGTCCTCAAACCTCAATTCTGAATCCTCAATCCTGAATCCTCAATCTTCAGCCCTCAGTCCACAACAATCCGTTGTTAATCCTCAGTCCTCAATAGAATATCCTCAATTCACAGTTTTCATTACTCAATACTCAATCTGCAATCTTCAAATCTCTATCCACAAACATCAATTCTCATCACTCAACCCTCAACACTCAGTCCCCAATCCTCAATATTCAATCCTCAATTCTCAATCCTCTATCCTACAATCCTCAACTTTCAATCCTCAATACTCAGTCTTCAATGCTCAATCCTCAATCCTCAATCCTCAATACTCAATCCTCAACCGTCAATCTTCAATCCTCAATACTCAATCTTCAATCCTCAATCCTCAATCCTCATTCTTCAATCCTCAATACCCAATCCTCAATCCTCAATACTCAATCCTCAACCTTCAATCCTCAATACTCAGTCTTCAATCCTACAATCCTCATCCTTCAATCCTCAATACTCAGTCTTCAATGCTCAATCCTCAATCCTCAATCCTCAATCCTCAATCCTCAATTCTCAATCCTCAATCCACAATCCTCAACCTTCAATCCTCAATACTCAGTCTTCAATGCTCAATCCTCAATCCTCAATCCTCAATACTCAATCCTCAACCGTCAATCTTCAATCCTCAATACTCAATCTTCAATCCTCAATCCTCAATCCTCATTCCTCAATCCTCAATACCCAATCCTCAATCTTCAACACTCAATCCTCAATCCTCAATTCTCAATCCTCAATCCTCAGTCCTCAGTCCTCTAACCTGAATCCTCAACCCTCAGCCCTCATCCTCAATCCTCAATCCTCAATCCTCAATCCTCAATTCTCAATCCTCAATCCACAATCCTCAACCTTCAATCCTCAATACTCAGTCTTCAATGCTCAATCCTCAATCCTCAATCCTCAATACTCAATCCTCAATCGTCAATCTTCAGTCCTCAATACACAACCTTCAATCCTCATTCTTCAATCCTCAATACCCAATCCTCAATCTTCAATCCTCAATCCTCAATCCTCAATTCGCAATCCTCAATCCTCAGTCCTCAATCTTCAATCCTCAATACTCAATCTTCTGTAATCAATCCTCAATTCTCAATCCTCAATACTCAATCCTCAATCGTCAATCCTCAATCCCCAATCCTCAATCATCAATCCTCAATCCTCAATCCTCAATCCTCAATCCTCAATCCTCAATCTTCAATCCTCAATACTCAATCTTCAATCCTCAATCCTCAGTCCTCAATCTTCAAACCTCAATGCTCAATTCTCAATCCTCAATCCTCAGTCCTCAATCCTCAATCCTCAATCCTCAAACCTGAATCCTCAATCCTCAATACTCAATCTTCAATGCTCAATCCTCAGTCCTCAATCTTCATTCCTCAATGCACAATCCTCAATCCTCAATACTCAGTCCTCAATCCTCAATCCTCAATCCTCAAACCTCAATCCTCAATCCTCAAACCTGATTCCTCAATCTTCAATCCTCAATACCGAATCCTCAATCTTCAATCCTCAATCCTCAATCCTGAATTCTCAATCCTCAAACCTCAATTCACAGACTTCAAACATCAATACTCAACCCTCAGTCCTCGACCTCAATCGACAACCCTCAATCCTCAATCCTCAATTTTCCATCATTAATAATCAATCTTCAATCCTCAATCCTCGATCCTCAATCCTCAACCCTCAATCCTCAATGGTCAGTCCTCAATACCGAATCCTCAAACTTCAATCCTCAATCCTCAATCTTCAATCCTCAATCTTAATCACCAATCCTCAATACTCAATCTTCAATCCTCAATCCTCAATCCTCAATCCTCAATCCTCAATCTTCAATTCTCAATACTCAATCTTCAATCCTCAATCCTCAATCCTCAATCCTCAGTCCTCAATCTTCAATCCTCAATACTCAATCTTCTGTAATCAATCCTCAATTCTCAATTCTCAAAACTCAATCCTCAATCGTCAATCCTCAATCCCCAATCCTCAATCTTCTATCCTCAATCCTCAATCCTCAATCCCCAATACTCAATCTTCAATCCACAATACTCAATCTTCAATCCTCAATCCTCAATCCTCAATCCTCAATCCTCAATCCTCAATCCTCAATCTTCAATCCTCAATACTCTGTCTTCAATCCTCAATCCTCAATCCTCAATCCTCAATCCTCATTCGTCAATAATCAATACCCAATCCTCAATCTTCAATCCTCAATCCTCAATCCTCAATTCTCAATCCTCAATCCTCAATCCTCAGACCTCAAACAGCAATACTCAACCCTCAGTCCTCGTTCTCAATACACAACCATCAATACTCAATCGTCAACCTTCAATCTTCAATATTCAACCTTCAGTCCTCAATCCTCAATCCTCGATCATCAATCCTAAATCCTCAATATTCAAACAGCAATACCCAATCCTCAGTCTTCAATCCGCAATCCTCAATCATCAATCCTCAATCCTCAATCCTCAATCCTCAATCCTCAGTCCTCAAACCTCAAACCTGAATCCCCAACCCTGAATCCTCAATCTTCAGACCTCAGTCCTCAACAATCAGTTGTCAATTCACAATCCTCAATAGAAGATCATCAATTCACAGTTTCCAATACACAATACTGAATCTGCAATCTTCAAATCTCTATCCACAAACATCAATACTCATCATTCAACCCTCAACACTCAGTCCGCAATCCTCAATCTTCAATACTCAATCCTCAATCCTCAATCCTCGATCCACAATCTTCAATCCTCAATACTCAATCTTCAATCCTCGATCCTCAATCCTCAATCCTCAATCCTCAATCCTCAATCCTCAATCCTACAATCCTCAACCTTCAATCCTCAATACTCAGTCTTCAATCCTGCAATCCTCAACCTTCAATCCTCAATACTCAGTCTTCAATGCTCAATCCTCAATCCTCAATCCTCAATCGTCAATCCTCAATCCTCAATCCTCAAGCCTCAATCCTCAATCCTCAATCCTCAATCCTCAGTCCTCAAACCTCAAACCTGAATCCCCAACCCTGAATCCTCAATCTTCAGACCTCAGTCCTCAACAATCAGTTGTCAATTCACAATCCTCAATAGAAGATCATCAATTCACAGTTTTCAATACTCAATACTCAAACTGCAATCATCAAATCTCTATCCACAAACATCAATTCTCATCACTCAACACTCAACACTCAGTCCCCAATCCTCAATCTTCAATCCTCAATCCTCAAACCGCAATCCTCAATACTCAATCTTCAATCCTCAATTCCCAATCCTCAGTCTTCATTCCTCAATCCTCAATCCTCAATTCTCAATCCTCAATCCTACAATCCTCAACCTTCAATCCTCAATACTCAGTCTTCAATCCTACAATCCTCAACCTTCAATCCTCAATACTCAGTCTTCAATGCTCAATCCTCAATCCTCAATCCTCAATCCTCAATCCTCAATTCTCAATCCTCAATCCACAATCCTCAACCTTCAATCCTCAATACTCAGTCTTCAATGCTCAATCCTCAATCCTCAATCCTCAATACTCAATCCTCAACCGTCAATCTTCAATCCTCAATACTCAATCTTCAATCCTCAATCCTCAATCCTCAATCCTCAATCCTCAATCCTCAATCGTCAATCTTCAATCCTCAATCCTCAACCCTCAATCGTCAGGCATCAATTCTCAATACTCAATCTTCAATCCTCTATCCTCAATCCTCATTCCTCAATGCTCATTCTTCAATCCTCAATACCTAATCCTCAATCTTCAATCCTCAATCCTCAATCCTCAACTCTCAATCCTCAATCCTCAGTCCTCAGTCCTCAAACCTCAATCCTCAACCCTCAGCCCTCATCCTCAATCCTCAATCCTCAATCTTCAATCCTCAATCCTCAACCCTCAACCCTCAGTAATCAATCCTCAATCCTCAGTCCTCAAACCTCAATCCTGAATCCTGAATCCTGAATCCTCAATCTTCAGACATCAGACCTCAACTGTCAGACGTCAATCCACAATCCTCGATAGAATATCATCAATTCACAGTTTTCAATACTCAATACTCAATCTGCAATCTTCAGACCTCTATCCCCAAACATCAATTCTCATCACTCAACCCTCAACACTCAGTCCCCAATCCTCAATCTTCAATCCTCAATCCTCAATCCGCAATCCTCAATCCTCAATGTTCAATCCACAATACTCAATCTTCAATCCTCAATCCTCAATCCTCAATCCTCAATCCTCAATCCTCAATCGTCAATCTTCAATCCTCAATACTCAATCTTCTGTAATCAATCCTCAATTCTCAATCCTCAATACTCAATCCTCAATCCTCAATCCTCAATCCTCAATCCTCAATCCTCAATCATCAAACCTCAATCTTCAATCCTCAGTCCCAAATCCTCAATCTTCATAACTCAATCCTCAATCCTCATTCTTCAATACTCAATACCCAATCCTCAATATTCAATCCTCAATCCTCAATCCTCAATTCTCAATCCTCAATCCTCAGTCCTCAATCTTCAATCCTCAATACTCAATCTTCTGTAATCAATCCTCAATTCTCAATCCTCAATACTCAATCCTCAATCGTCAATCCTCAATCGCCAATCCGCAATCTTCAATCCTCAGTCCCGAATCCTCAATCTTCATTACTCAATCCTCAATCCTCATTCTTCAATACTCAATACCCAATCCTCAATCTTCAATCCTCAATCCTCAATCCTCAATTCTCAATCCTCAATCCTCAATCCTCAGACCTCAAACAGCAATACTCAACCCTCAGTCCTCGTCCTCAATACACAACCATCAATACTCAATCGTCAAACTTCAATCTTCAATATTCAATCTTCAGTTCTCAATCCTCAATCCTCGATCCTCAATCCTAAATCCTCAATATTCAAACAGCAATACCCAGTCCTCAATCTTCAATCCGCAATCCTCAATCATCAGTCCTCAATCCTCAATCCTCAATCCTCAATCCTCAGACCTCAAACCTCAGACCTGAATCCCCAATCCTGAATCCTCAATCTTCAGACCTCAGTCCTCAACAATCAGTTGTCAATTCACAATCCTCAATAGAAGATCATCAATTCACAGTTCTCAATACACAATACTCAATCCTCAATCCTCAATCCTCAATCCTCAATCCAAAATCTTCAATCCTCAATACTCAATCTGCAATCCTCAATCCTCAGTCCTCACTCCTCAATACTCATTCTTCAATCCTCAATACCGAATCCTCAATCTTCAATCCTCAATCCTCAACCTTCAATCCTCAATCTTAATCTCCAAACCTCAATACTCAAACTTCAATCCTCAATCCTCAATCCTCAATCCTCAATCCTCAATCTTCAATCCTCAATACTCAATCTTCAATCCTCAATCCTCAATCCTCAATCCTCAATCCTCAATCCCCAATCTTCAATCCTCAATACTCAATCCTCAATCCTCAATCTTCAATCCTCAATACTCAATCTTCAATCCTCAATCCTCAGTCCTCAATCTTCAAACCTCAATGCTCAATTCTCAATCCTCAATCCTCAATTCTCAATCCTCAATCCTCAGTCCTCAATCTTCAATCCTCAATACTCAATCTTCTGTAATCAATCCTCAATTCTCAATCCTCAATACTCAATCCTCAATCGTCAATCCTCAATCCCCAATCCTCAATCTTCAATCCTCAATCCTCAATCCTCAATCCTCAATCCTCAATCCTCAATCTTCAATCCTCAATACTCAATCTTCAATCCTCAATCCTCAGTCCTCAATCTTCAAACCTCAATGCTCAATTCTCAATCCTCAATCCTCAGTCCTCAATCCTCAATCCTCAATCCTCAAACCTGAATCCTCAATCCTCAATACTCAATCTTCAATGCTCAATCCTCAGTCCTCAATCTTCATTCCTCAATGCACAATCCTCAATCCTCAATACTCAGTCCTCAATCCTCAATCCTCAATCCTCAAACCTCAATCCTCAATCCTCAAACCTGATTCCTCAATCTTCAATCCTCAATACCGAATCCTCAATCTTCAATCCTCAATCCTCAATCCTGAATTCTCAATCCTCAAACCTCAATTCACAGACTTCAAACATCAATACTCAACCCTCAGTCCTCGACCTCAATCGACAACCCTCAATCCTCAATCCTCAATTTTCAATCATTAATAATCAATCTTCAATCCTCAATCCTCGATCCTCAATCCTCAACCCTCAATCCTCAATGGTCAGTCCTCAATACCGAATCCTCAAACTTCAATCCTCAATCCTCAATCTTCAATCCTCAATCTTAATCACCAATCCTCAATACTCAATCTTCAATCCTCAATCCTCAATCCTCAATCCTCAATCCTCAATCTTCAATTCTCAATACTCAATCTTCAATCCTCAATCCTCAGTCCTCAATCCTCAGTCCTCAATCTTCAATCCTCAATACTCAATCTTCTGTAATCAATCCTCAATTCTCAATTCTCAAAACTCAATCCTCAATCGTCAATCCTCAATCCCCAATCCTCAATCTTCTATCCTCAATCCTCAATCCTCAATCCTCAATACTCAATCTTCAATCCACAATACTCAATCTTCAATCCTCAATCCTCAATCCTCAATCCTCAATCCTCAATCCTCAATCCTCAATCTTCAATCCTCAATACTCAGTCTTCAATCCTCAATCCTCAATCCTCAATCCTCAATCCTCATTCGTCAATAATCAATACCCAATCCTCAATCTTCAATCCTCAATCCTCAATCCTCAATTCTCAATCCTCAATCCTCAGTCCTCAGACCTCAAACAGCAATACTCAACCCTCAGTCCTCGTTCTCAATACACAACCATCAATACTCAATCGTCAACCTTCAATCTTCAATATTCAATCTTCAGTCCTCAATCCTCAATCCTCGATCATAAATCCTAAATCCTCAATATTCAAACAGCAATACCCAATCCTCAGTCTTCAATCCGCAATCCTCAATCATCAATCCTCAATCCTCAATCCTCAATCCTCAATCCTCAGTCCTCAAACCTCAAACCTGAATCCCCAACCCTGAATCCTCAATCTTCAGACCTCAGTCCTCAACAATCAGTTGTCAATTCACAATCCTCAATAGAAGATCATCAATTCACAGTTTCCAATACACAATACTGAATCTGCAATCTTCAAATCTCTATCCACAAACATCAATACTCATCATTCAACCCTCAACACTCAGTCCGCAATCCTCAATCTTCAATACTCAATCCTCAATCCTCAATCCTCGATCCACAATCTTCAATCCTCAATACTCAATCTTCAATCCTCGATCCTCAATCCTCAATCCTCAATCCTCAATCCTCAATCCTCAATCCTACAATCCTCAACCTTCAATCCTCAATACTCAGTCTTCAATCCTACAATCCTCAACCTTCAATCCTCAATACTCAGTCTTCAATGCTCAATCCTCAATCCTCAATCCTCAATCGTCAATCCTCAATCCTCAATCCTCAAGCCTCAATCCTCAATCCTCAATCCTCAATCCTCAGTCCTCAAACCTCAAACCTGAATCCCCAACCCTGAATCCTCAATCTTCAGACCTCAGTCCTCAACAATCAGTTGTCAATTCACAATCCTCAATAGAAGATCATCAATTCACAGTTTTCAATACTCAATACTCAAACTGCAATCATCAAATCTCTATCCACAAACATCAATTCTCATCACTCAACACTCAACACTCAGTCCCCACTCCTCAATCTTCAATCCTCAATCCTCAAACCGCAATCCTCAATACTCAATCTTCAATCCTCAATTCCCAATCCTCAGTCTTCATTCCTCAATCCTCAATCCTCAATTCTCAATCCTCAATCCTACAATCCTCAACCTTCAATCCTCAATACTCAGTCTTCAATCCTACAATCCTCAACCTTCAATCCTCAATACTCAGTCTTCAATGCTCAATCCTCAATCCTCAATCCTCAATCCTCAATCCTCAATTCTCAATCCTCAATCCACAATCCTCAACCTTCAATCCTCAATACTCAGTCTTCAATGCTCAATCCTCAATCCTCAATCCTCAATACTCAATCCTCAACCGTCAATCTTCAATCCTCAATACTCAATCTTCAATCCTCAATCCTCAATCCTCATTCCTCAATCCTCAATACCCAATCCTCAATCTTCAACACTCAATCCTCAATCCTCAATTCTCAATCCTCAATCCTCAGTCCTCAGTCCTCTAACCTGAATCCTCAACCCTCAGCCCTCATCCTCAATACTCAATCCTCAATCCTCAATCCTCAATTCTCAATCCTCAATCCACAATCCTCAACCTTCAATCCTCAATACTCAGTCTTCAATGCTCAATCCTCAATCCTCAATCCTCAATACTCAATCCTCAATCGTCAATCTTCAGTCCTCAATACACAACCTTCAATCCTCATTCTTCAATCCTCAATACCCAATCCTCAATCTTCAATCCTCAATCCTCAATCCTCAATTCTCAATCCTCAATCCTCAGTCCTCAATCTTCAATCCTCAATACTCAACCTTCTGTAATCAATCCTCAATTCTCAATCCTCAATACTCAATCCTCAATCGTCAATCCTCAATCCCCAATCCTCAATCTTCAATCCTCAATCCTCAATGGTCAGTCCTCAATACCGAATCCTCAAACTTCAATCCTCAATCCTCAATCTTCAATCCTCAATCTTAATCACCAATCCTCAATACTCAATCTTCAATCCTCAATCCTCAATCCTCAATCCTCAATCCTCAATCTTCAATTCTCAATACTCAATCTTCAATCCTCAATCCTCAATCCTCAATCCTCAGTCCTCAATCTTCAATCCTCAATACTCAATCTTCTGTAATCAATCCTCAATTCTCAATTCTCAAAACTCAATCCTCAATCGTCAATCCTCAATCCCCAATCCTCAATCTTCTATCCTCAATCCTCAATCCTCAATCCTCAATACTCAATCTTCAATCCACAATACTCAATCTTCAATCCTCAATCCTCAATCCTCAATCCTCAATCCTCAATCCTCAATCCTCAATCTTCAATCCTCAATACTCAGTCTTCAATCCTCAATCCTCAATCCTCAATCCTCAATCCTCATTCGTCAATAATCAATACCCAATCCTCAATCTTCAATCCTCAATCCTCAATCCTCAATTCTCAATCCTCAATCCTCAATCCTCAGACCTCAAACAGCAATACTCAACCCTCAGTCCTCGTTCTCAATACACAACCATCAATACTCAATCGTCAACCTTCAATCTTCAATATTCAATCTTCAGTCCTCAATCCTCAATCCTCGATCATAAATCCTAAATCCTCAATATTCAAACAGCAATACCCAATCCTCAGTCTTCAATCCGCAATCCTCAATCATCAATCCTCAATCCTCAATCCTCAATCCCCAATCCTCAGTCCTCAAACCTCAAACCTGAATCCCCAACCCTGAATCCTCAATCTTCAGACCTCAGTCCTCAACAATCAGTTGTCAATTCACAATCCTCAATAGAAGATCATCAATTCACAGTTTCCAATACACAATACTGAATCTGCAATCTTCAAATCTCTATCCACAAACATCAATACTCATCATTCAACCCTCAACACTCAGTCCGCAATCCTCAATCTTCAATACTCAATCCTCAATCCTCAATCCTCGATCCACAATCTTCAATCCTCAATACTCAATCTTCAATCCTCGATCCTCAATCCTCAATCCTCAATCCTCAATCCTCAATCCTCAATCCTACAATCCTCAACCTTCAATCCTCAATACTCAGTCTTCAATCCTACAATCCTCAACCTTCAATCCTCAATACTCAGTCTTCAATGCTCAATCCTCAATCCTCAATCCTCAATCGTCAATCCTCAATCCTCAATCCTCAAGCCTCAATCCTCAATCCTCAATCCTCAATCCTCAGTCCTCAAACCTCAAACCTGAATCCCCAACCCTGAATCCTCAATCTTCAGACCTCAGTCCTCAACAATCAGTTGTCAATTCACAATCCTCAATAGAAGATCATCAATTCACAGTTTTCAATACTCAATACTCAAACTGCAATCATCAAATCTCTATCCACAAACATCAATTCTCATCACTCAACACTCAACACTCAGTCCCCACTCCTCAATCTTCAATCCTCAATCCTCAAACCGCAATCCTCAATACTCAATCTTCAATCCTCAATTCCCAATCCTCAGTCTTCATTCCTCAATCCTCAATCCTCAATTCTCAATCCTCAATCCTACAATCCTCAACCTTCAATCCTCAATGCTCAGTCTTCAATCCTACAATCCTCAACCTTCAATCCTCAATACTCAGTCTTCAATGCTCAATCCTCAATCCTCAATCCTCAATCCTCAATCCTCAATTCTCAATCCTCAATCCACAATCCTCAACCTTCAATCCTCAATACTCAGTCTTCAATGCTCAATCCTCAATCCTCAATCCTCAATACTCAATCCTCAACCGTCAATCTTCAATCCTCAATACTCAATCTTCAATCCTCAATCCTCAATCCTCATTCCTCAATCCTCAATACCCAATCCTCAATCTTCAACACTCAATCCTCAATCCTCAATTCTCAATCCTCAATCCTCAGTCCTCAGTCCTCTAACCTGAATCCTCAACCCTCAGCCCTCATCCTCAATCCTCAATCCTCAATCCTCAATCCTCAATTCTCAATCCTCAATCCACAATCCTCAACCTTCAATCCTCAATACTCAGTCTTCAATGCTCAATCCTCAATCCTCAATCCTCAATACTCAATCCTCAATCGTCAATCTTCAGTCCTCAATACACAACCTTCAATCCTCATTCTTCAATCCTCAATACCCAATCCTCAATCTTCAATCCTCAATCCTCAATCCTCAATTCTCAATCCTCAATCCTCAGTCCTCAATCTTCAATCCTCAATACTCAATCTTCTGTAATCAATCCTCAATTCTCAATCCTCAATACTCAATCCTCAATCGTCAATCCTCAATCCCCAATCCTCAATCTTCAATCCTCAATCCTCAATGGTCAGTCCTCAATACCGAATCCTCAAACTTCAATCCTCAATCCTCAATCTTCAATCCTCAATCTTAATCACCAATCCTCAATACTCAATCTTCAATCCTCAATCCTCAATCCTCAATCCTCAATCCTCAATCTTCAATTCTCAATACTCAATCTTCAATCCTCAATCCTCAATCCTCAATCCTCAGTCCTCAATCTTCAATCCTCAATACTCAATCTTCTGTAATCAATCCTCAATTCTCAATTCTCAAAACTCAATCCTCAATCGTCAATCCTCAATCCCCAATCCTCAATCTTCTATCCTCAATCCTCAATCCTCAATCCTCAATACTCAATCTTCAATCCACAATACTCAATCTTCAATCCTCAATCCTCAATCCTCAATCCTCAATCCTCAATCCTCAATCCTCAATCTTCAATCCTCAATACTCAGTCTTCAATCCTCAATCCTCAATCCTCAATCCTCAATCCTCATTCGTCAATAATCAATACCCAATCCTCAATCTTCAATCCTCAATCCTCAATCCTCAATTCTCAATCCTCAATCCTCAATCCTCAGACCTCAAACAGCAATACTCAACCCTCAGTCCTCGTTCTCAATACACAACCATCAATACTCAATCGTCAACCTTCAATCTTCAATATTCAATCTTCAGTCCTCAATCCTCAATCCTCGATCATCAATCCTAAATCCTCAATATTCAAACAGCAATACCCAATCCTCAGTCTTCAATCCGCAATCCTCAATCATCAATCCTCAATCCTCAATCCTCAATCCTCAATCCTCAGTCCTCAAACCTCAAACCTGAATCCCCAACCCTGAATCCTCAATCTTCAGACCTCAGTCCTCAACAATCAGTTGTCAATTCACAATCCTCAATAGAAGATCATCAATTCACAGTTTCCAATACACAATACTGAATCTGCAATCTTCAAATCTCTATCCACAAACATCAATACTCATCATTCAACCCTCAACACTCAGTCCGCAATCCTCAATCTTCAATACTCAATCCTCAATCCTCAATCCTCGATCCACAATCTTCAATCCTCAATACTCAATCTTCAATCCTCGATCCTCAATCCTCAATCCTCAATCCTCAATCCTCAATCCTCAATCCTACAATCCTCAACCTTCAATCCTCAATACTCAGTCTTCAATCCTACAATCCTCAACCTTCAATCCTCAATACTCAGTCTTCAATGCTCAATCCTCAATCCTCAATCCTCAATCGTCAATCCTCAATCCTCAATCCTCAAGCCTCAATCCTCAATCCTCAATCCTCAATCCTCAGTCCTCAAACCTCAAACCTGAATCCCCAACCCTGAATCCTCAATCTTCAGACCTCAGTCCTCAACAATCAGTTGTCAATTCACAATCCTCAATAGAAGATCATCAATTCACAGTTTTCAATACTCAATACTCAAACTGCAATCATCAAATCTCTATCCACAAACATCAATTCTCATCACTCAACACTCAACACTCAGTCCCCAATCCTCAATCTTCAATCCTCAATCCTCAAACCGCAATCCTCAATACTCAATCTTCAATCCTCAATTCCCAATCCTCAGTCTTCATTCCTCAATCCTCAATCCTCAATTCTCAATCCTCAATCCTACAATCCTCAACCTTCAATCCTCAATACTCAGTCTTCAATCCTACAATCCTCAACCTTCAATCCTCAATACTCAGTCTTCAATGCTCAATCCTCAATCCTCAATCCTCAATCCTCAATCCTCAATTCTCAATCCTCAATCCACAATCCTCAACCTTCAATCCTCAATACTCAGTCTTCAATGCTCAATCCTCAATCCTCAATCCTCAATACTCAATCCTCAACCGTCAATCTTCAATCCTCAATACTCAATCTT
The DNA here is from genome assembly GCF_051401765.1 of Calliopsis andreniformis. Classification (NCBI taxonomy): domain Eukaryota; kingdom Metazoa; phylum Arthropoda; class Insecta; order Hymenoptera; family Andrenidae; genus Calliopsis; species Calliopsis andreniformis. The sequence continues at coordinate 4,105,004 of NW_027480440.1, forward strand.
CAATCCTCAATCCTCAATCCTCAATCCTCAATCCTCAATCCTCAATCCTCAATCGTCAATCTTCAATCCTCAATCCTCAACCCTCAATCGTCAGGCATCAATTCTCAATACTCAATCTTCAATCCTCTATCCTCAATCCTCATTCCTCAATGCTCATTCTTCAATCCTCAATACCTAATCCTCAATCTTCAATCCTCAATCCTCAATCCTCAACTCTCAATCCTCAATCCTCAGTCCTCAGTCCTCAAACCTCAATCCTCAACCCTCAGCCCTCATCCTCAATCCTCAATCCTCAATCTTCAATCCTCAATCCTCAACCCTCAACCCTCAGTAATCAATCCTCAATCCTCAGTCCTCAAACCTCAATCCTGAATCCTGAATCCTGAATCCTCAATCTTCAGACATCAGACCTCAACTGTCAGACGTCAATCCACAATCCTCGATAGAATATCATCAATTCACAGTTTTCAATACTCAATACTCAATCTGCAATCTTCAGACCTCTATCCCCAAACATCAATTCTCATCACTCAACCCTCAACACTCAGTCCCCAATCCTCAATCTTCAATCCTCAATCCTCAATCCGCAATCCTCAATCCTCAATGTTCAATCCACAATACTCAATCTTCAATCCTCAATCCTCAATCCTCAATCCTCAATCCTCAATCCTCAATCGTCAATCTTCAATCCTCAATACTCAATCTTCTGTAATCAATCATCAATTCTCAATCCTCAATACTCAATCCTCAATCCTCAATCCTCAATCCTCAATCCTCAATCCTCAATCATCAAACCTCAATCTTCAATCCTCAGTCCCAAATCCTCAATCTTCATAACTCAATCCTCAATCCTCATTCTTCAATACTCAATACCCAATCCTCAATATTCAATCCTCAATCCTCAATCCTCAATTCTCAATCCTCAATCCTCAGTCCTCAATCTTCAATCCTCAATACTCAATCTTCTGTAATCAATCCTCAATTCTCAATCCTCAATACTCAATCCTCAATCGTCAATCCTCAATCGCCAATCCGCAATCTTCAATCCTCAGTCCCGAATCCTCAATCTTCATTACTCAATCCTCAATCCTCAATTCTCAATCCTCAATCCTCAATCCTCAGACCTCAAACAGCAATACTCAACCCTCAGTCCTCGTCCTCAATACACAACCATCAATACTCAATCGTCAAACTTCAATCTTCAATATTCAATCTTCAGTTCTCAATCCTCAATCCTCGATCCTCAATCCTAAATCCTCAATATTCAAACAGCAATACCCAATCCTCAATCTTCAATCCGCAATCCTCAATCATCAATCCTCAATCCTCAATCCTCAATCCTCAATCCTCAGACCTCAAACCTCAGACCTGAATCCCCAATCCTGAATCCTCAATCTTCAGACCTCAGTCCTCAACAATCAGTTGTCAATTCACAATCCTCAATAGAAGATCATCAATTCACAGTTCTCAATACACAATACTCAATCCTCAATCCTCAATCCTCAATCCTCAATCCAAAATCTTCAATCCTCAATACTCAATCTGCAATCCTCAATCCTCAGTCCTCACTCCTCAATACTCATTCTTCAATCCTCAATACCGAATCCTCAATCTTCAATCCTCAATCCTCAATCCTCAATTCTCAATCCTCAAACCTCAGTCCTCAGACTTCAAACATAATACTGAATCCTCAGTCCTCGTCCTCAATCGACAACCCTCAATCCTCAATCCTCAATCTTCAATAATTAATAAACAATCTTCAATCCTCAATTCTCGATCCTCAATCCTCAACCCACAATCCTCAATGTTCAGTCCTCAATACCGAATCCTCAATCTTCAATCCTCAATCCTCAATCTTCAATCCTCAATCTTAATCTCCAAACCTCAATACTCAAACTTCAATCCTCAATCCTCAATCCTCAATCCTCAATCCTCAATCTTCAATCCTCAATACTCAATCTTCAATCCTCAGTCCTCAATCCTCAATCCTCAATCCTCAATCCCCAATCTTCAATCCTCAATACTCAATCTGCAATCCTCAATCCTCAGTCCTCACTCCTCAATACTCATTCTTCAATCCTCAATACCGAATCCTCAATCTTTAATCCTAAATCGTCAATCCTCAATTCTCAATCATCAAACCTCAATCCTCAATCCTCAATCCTCAATCCTCAATCTTCAATCCTCTATACACAATCCTCAATCCTCAATCCTCAGTCCTCAAACCTCAATACTGAATCGTCAATCCTGAATCCTCAATCTTCAGCCCTCAGTCCACAACGATCTGTTGTTAATCCTCAGTCCTCAATAGAATATCCTCAATTCACAGTTTTCATTACTCAATACTCAATCTGCAATCTTCAAATCTCTATCCACAGACATCAATTCTCATCACTCAACCCTCAACACTCAGTCCCCAATCCTCAATATTCAATCCTCAATTCTCAACCCTCAATCCTACAATCCTCAACCTTCAATCCTCAATACTCAGTCTTCAATGCTCAATCCTCAATCCTCAATCCTCAATCCTCAATATTCAACACACAACCCTCAACCATCAATCCTCAATACTCAACCATCAATCCTCAGTTCTCAATACTCAATAGAATGTCCTGAATTCTCATGATTCAATACTCAATCGTCAATATTCAATAATCAAATCTCAATCCTCAAACATCAATACTCAACACTGAATCCTCAATACTCAGTCCTCTCTCTTCAATCCTCCATCCTCAATCCCCAATCCTCAAGCGTCAATCCTCAATACTCAATCTTCAATCCTCAGTCCTCAGTCCTCAAACCTCAATTCTGAATCCTCAATCCTGAATCCTCAATCTTCAGCCCTCAGTCCACAACAATCCGTTGTTAATCCTCAGTCCTCAATAGAATATCCTCAATTCACAGTTTTCATTACTCAATACTCAATCTGCAATCTTCAAATCTCTATCCACAAACATCAATTCTCATCACTCAACCCTCAACACTCAGTCCCCAATCCTCAATATTCAATCCTCAATTCTCAATCCTCTATCCTACAATCCTCAACTTTCAATCCTCAATACTCAGTCTTCAATGCTCAATCCTCAATCCTCAATCCTCAATACTCAATCCTCAACCGTCAATCTTCAATCCTCAATACTCAATCTTCAATCCTCAATCCTCAATCCTCATTCTTCAATCCTCAATACCCAATCCTCAATCCTCAATACTCAATCCTCAATCCTCAATTCTCAATCCTCAATCCTCAGTCCTCAGTCCTCTAACCTGAATCCTCAACCCTCAGCCCTCATCCTAAATCCTCAATCCTCAATCCTCAATCCTCTATCTTCAATCCTCAATACTCAATCTTCAATCCTCAATCCTCAGTCCTCAGACCTCAATTCTGAATCCTCAATCCTGAATCCTCATTCTTCAGCCCTCAGTCCTCAACAACCAGTTGTCAATTCACAAACCTCAATAGAAGATCATCAATTCACAGTTTTCAATACACAATACTCAATCTGCAATCTTCAAATCTCTATCCACAAACATCAATTATCATCATTCAACCCTCAACACTCAGTCCGCAATCCTCAATCTTCAATACTCAATCCTCAATTCTCAATCTTCAACCCTCAATACTGAATCTTCAATCCTCAATCCTCAATCCTCAATCCTCAATTCTCAATCCTCAATCCTCAGTCCTCAATCTTCAATCCTCAATACTCAATCTTCTGTAATCAATCCTCAATTCTCAATCCTCAATACTCAATCCTCAATCGTCAATCCTCAATCCCCAATCCTCAATCTTCAATCCTCAATCCTCAATCCTCAATCCTCAATCCTCAATCTTCAATCCACAATACTCAATCTTCAATCCACAATCCTCAATCCTCAATCCTCAATCCTCAATCCTCAATCCTCAATCTTCAATCCTCAATACTCAGTCTTCAATCCTCAATCCTCAATCCTCAATCCTCAATCCTCATTCGTCAATAATCAATACCCAATCCTCAATCTTCAATCCTCAATCCTCAATCCTCAATTCTCAATTCTCAATCCTCAATCCTCAGACCCCAAGCAGCAATACTCAACCCTCAGTCCTCGTCCTCAATACACAACCATCAATACTCAATCGTCAATCTTCAATCTTCAATATTCAATCTTCAGTCCTCAATCCTCAATCCTCGATCCTCAAACCTAAATCCTCAATATTCAAACAGCAATACCCAATCCTCAATCTTCAATCCGCAATCCTTCATCATCAATCCTCAATCCTCAATCCTCAATCCTCAATCCTCAGTCCTCAAACCTCAAACCTGAATCCCCAACCCTGAATCCTCAATCTTCAGACCTCAGTCCTCAACAATCAGTTGTCAAATCACAATCCTCAATAGAAGATCATCAATTCACAGTTTTCAATACACAATACTCAACCTGCAATCTTCAAATCTCTATCCACAAACATCAATTCCCATCATTCAACCCTCAACACTCAGTCCCCAATCCTCAATCTTCAATCCTCAATCCTCAAACCGCAATCCTCAATACTCAATCTTCAATCCTCAATTCCCAATCCTCAATCTTCATTCCTCAATCCTCAATCCTCAATTCTCAATCCTCAATCCTACAATCCTCAACCTTCAATCCTCAATACTCAGTCTTCAATCCTACAATCCCCAACCTTCAATCCTCAATACTCAGTCTTCAATGCTCAATCCTCAATCCTCAATCCTCAATCCTCAATCCTCAATTCTCAATCCTCAATCCACGATCCTCAACCTTCAATCCTCAATACTCAGTCTTCAATGCTCAATCCTCAATCCTCAATCCTCAATACTCAATCCTCAACCGTCAATCTTCAATCCTCAATACTCAATCTTCAATCCTCAATCCTCAATCCTCATTCCTCAATCCTCAATACCCAATCCTCAATCTTCAATACTCAATCCTCAATACTCAATTCTCAATCCTCAATCCTCAGTCCTCAGTCCTCTAACCTGAATCATCAACCCTCAGCCCTCATCCTCAATCCTCAATCCTCAATCCTCAATCCTCAATTCTCAATCCTCAATCCACAATCCTCAACCTTCAATCCTCAATACTCAGTCTTCAATGCTCAATCCTCAATCCTCAATCCTCAATACTCAATCCTCAATCGTCAATCTTCAGTCCTCAATACACAACCTTCAATCCTCATTCTTCAATCCTCAATACCCAATCCTCAATCTTCAATCCTCAATCCTCAATCCTCAATTCTCAATCCTCAATCCTCAGTCCTCAATCTTCAATCCTCAATACTCAATCTTCTGTAATCAATCCTCAATTCTCAATCCTCAATACTCAATCCTCAATCGTCAATCCTCAATCCCCAATCCTCAATCTTCAATCCTCAATCCTCAATCCTCAATCCTCAATCCTCAATCCTCAATCTTCAATCCTCAATACTCAATCTTCAATCCTCAATCCTCAGTCCTCAATCTTCAAACCTCAATGCTCAATTCTCAATCCTCAATCCTCAGTCCTCAATCCTCAATCCTCAATCCTCAAACCTGAATCCTCAATCCTCAATACTCAATCTTCAATGCTCAATCCTCAGTCCTCAATCTTCATTCCTCAATGCACAATCCTCAATCCTCAATACTCAGTCCTCAATCCTCAATCCTCAATCCTCAAACCTCAATCCTCCATCCTCAAACCTGATTCCTCAATCTTCAATCCTCAATACCGAATCCTCAATCTTCAATCCTCAATCCTCAATCCTGAATTCTCAATCCTCAAACCTCAATTCACAGACTTCAAACATCAATACTCAACCCTCAGTCCTCGACCTCAATCGACAACACTCAATCCTCAATCCTCAATTTTCAATCATTAATAATCAATCTTCAATCCTCAATCCTCGATCCTCAATCCTCAACCCTCAATCCTCAATGTTCAGTCCTCAATACCGAATCCTCAAACTTCAATCCTCAATCCTCAATCTTCAATCCTCAATCTTAATCACCAATCCTCAATACTCAATCTTCAATCCTGAATCCTCAATCCTCAATCCTCAATCCTCAATCTTCAATTCTCAATACTCAATCTTCAATCCTCAATCCTCAATCCTCAATCCTCACTCCTCAATCTTCAATCCTCAATACTCAATCTTCTGTAATCAATCCTCAATTCTCAATTCTCAAAACTCAATCCTCAATCGTCAATCCTCAATCCCCAATCCTCAATCTTCTATCCTCAATCCTCAATCCTCAATCCTCAATACTCAATCTTCAATCCACAATACTCAATCTTCAATCCTCAATCCTCAATCCTCAATCCTCAATCCTCAATCCTCAATCCTCAATCTTCAATCCTCAATACTCAGTCTTCAATCCTCAATCCTCAATCCTCAATCCTCAATCCTCATTCGTCAATAATCAATACCCAATCCTCAATCTTCAATCCTCAATCCTCAATCCTCAATTCTCAATCCTCAATCCTCAATCCTCAGACCTCAAGCAGCAATACTCAACCCTCAGTCCTCGTCCTCAATACACAACCATCAATACTCAATCGTCAATCTTCAATCTTCAATATTCAATCTTCAGTCCTCAATCCTCAATCCTCGATCCTCAAACCTAAATCCTCAATATTCAAACAGCAATACCCAATCCTCAATCTTCATTCCGCAATCCTCAATCATCAATCCTCAATCCTCAATCCTCAATCCTCAATCCTCAGTCCTCAAACCTCAAACCTGAATCCCCAACCCTGAATCCTCAATCTTCAGACCTCAGTCCTCAACAATCAGTTGTCAAATCACAATCCTCAATAGAAGATCATCAATTCACAGTTTTCAATACACAATACTCAATCTGCAATCTTCAAATCTCTATCCACAGACATCAGTTCTCATCATTCAACCCTCAACACTCAGTCCCCAATCCTCAATCTTCAATCCTCAATCCTCAAACCGCAATTCTCAATACTCAATCTTCAATCCTCAATTCCCAATCCTCAATCTTCATTCCTCAATCCTCAATCCTCAATTCTCAATCCTCAATCCTACAATCCTCAACCTTCAATCCTCAATACTCAGTCTTCAATCCTACAATCCTCAACCTTCAATCCTCAATACTCAGTCTTCAATGCTCAATCCTCAATCCTCAATCCTCAATGCTCAATCCTCAATTCTCAATCCTCAATCCACAATCCTCAACCTTCAATCCTCAATACTCAGTCTTCAATGCTCAATCCTCAATCCTCAATCCTCAATACTCAATCCTCAATCCTCAATTCTCAATACTCAATCCTCAGTCCTCAGACCTCTAACCTGAATCCTCAACCCTCAGCCCTCATCCTAAATCCTCAATCCTCAATCCTCAATCCTCTATCTTCAATCCTCAATACTCAATCTTCAATCCTCAATCCTCAGTCCTCAGACCTCAATTCTGAATCCTCAATCCTGAATCCTCATTCTTCAGCCCTCAGTCCTCAACAACCAGTTGTCAATTCACAATCCTCAATAGAAGATCATCAATTCACAGTTTTCAATACACAATACTCAATCTGCAATCTTCAAATCTCTATCCACAAACATCAATTATCATCATTCAACCCTCAACACTCAGTCCGCAATCCTCAATCTTCAATACTCAATCCTCAATTCTCAATCTTCAATCCTCAATACTGAATCTTCAATCCTCAATCCTCAATCCTCAATCCTCAATTCTCAATCCTCAATCCTCAGTCCTCAATCTTCAATCCTCAATACTCAATCTTCTGTAATCAATCCTCAATTATCAATCCTCAATACTCAATCCTCAATCGTCAATCCTCAATCCCCAATCCTCAATCTTCAATCCTCAATCCTCAATCCTCAATCCTCAATCCTCAATCTTCAATCCACAATACTCAATCTTCAATCCTCAATAGTCAATCCTCAATCCTCAATCCTCAATCCTCAATCCTCAATCTTCAATCCTCAATACTCAGTCTTCAATCCTCAATCCTCAATCCTCAATCCTCAATCCTCAATCCTCATTCGTCAATAATCAATACCCAATCCTCAATCTTCAATCCTCAATCCTCAATCCTCAATTCTCAATCCTCAATCCTCAATCCTCAGACCTCAAGCAGCAATACTCAACCCTCAGTCCTCGTCCTCAATACACAACCATCAATACTCAATCGTCAATCTTCAATCTTCAATATTCAATCTTCAGTCCTCAATCCTCAATCCTCGATCCTCAAACCTAAATCCTCAATATTCAAACAGCAATACCCAATCCTCAATCTTCAATCCGCAATCCTCAATCATCAATCCTCAATCCTCAATCCTCAATCCTCAATCCTCAGTCCTCAAACCTCAAACCTGAATCCCCAACCCTGAATCCTCAATCTTCAGACCTCAGTCCTCAACAATCAGTTGTCAAATCACAATCCTCAATAGAAGATCATCAATTCACAGTTTTCAATACACAATACTCAATCTGCAATCTTCATATCTCTATCCACAAACATCAGTTCTCATCATTCAACCCTCAACACTCAGTCCCCAATCCTCAATCTTCAATCCTCAATCCTCAAACCGCAATCCTCAATACTCAATCTTCAATCCTCAATTCCCAATCCTCAATCTTCATTCCTCAATCGAAAATCCTCAATTCTCAATCCTCAATCCTACAATCCTCAACCTTCAATCCTCAATACTCAGTCTTCAATCCTACAATCCTCAACCTTCAATCCTCAATACTCAGTCTTCAATGCTCAATCCTCAATCCTCAATCCTCAATGCTCAATCCTCAATTCTCAATCCTCAATCCACAATCCTCAACCTTCAATCCTCAATACTCAGTCTTCAATGCTCAATCCTCAATCCTCAATCCTCAATACTCAATCCTCAATCCTCAATTCTCAATCCTCAATCCTCAGTCCTCTGTCCTCTAACCTGAATCCTCAACCCTCAGCCCTCATCCTAAATCCTCAATCCTCAATCCTCAATCCTCTATCTTCAATCCTCAATACTCAATCTTCAATCCTCAATCCTCAGTCCTCAGACCTCAATTCTGAATCCTCAATCCTGAATCCTCATTCTTCAGCCCTCAGTCCTCAACAACCAGTTGTCAATTCACAATCCTCAATAGAAGATCATCAATTCACAGTTTTCAATACACAATACTCAATCTGCAATCTTCAAATCTCTATCCACAAACATCAATTATCATCATTCAACCCTCAACACTCAGTCCGCAATCCTCAATCTTCAATACTCAATCCTCAATTCTCAATCTTCAATCCTCAATACTGAATCTTCAATCCTCAATCCTCAATCCTCAATCCTCATTCGTCAGTAATCAATACCCAATCCTCAATCTTCAATCCTCAATCCTCAATCCTCAATTCTCAATCCTCAATCCTCAATCCTCAGACCTCAAGCAGCAATACTCAACCCTCAGTCCTCGTCCTCAATACACAACCATCAATACTCAATCGTCAATCTTCAATCTTCAATATTCAATCTTCAGTCCTCAATCCTCAATCCTCGATCCTCAAACCTAAATCCTCAATATTCAAACAGCAATACCCAATCCTCAATCTTCAATCCGCAATCCTCAATCATCAATCCTCAATCCTCAATCCTCAATCCTCAATCCTCAGTCCTCAAACCTCAAACCTGAATCCCCAACCCTGAATCCTCAATCTTCAGACCTCAGTCCTCAACAATCAGTTGTCAAATCACAATCCTCAATAGAAGATCATCAATTCACAGTTTTCAATACACAATACTCAATCTGCAATCTTCAAATCTCTATCCACAAACATCAGTTCTCATCATTCAACCCTCAACACTCAGTCCCCAATCCTCAATCTTCAATCCTCAATCCTCAAACCGCAATCCTCAATACTCAATCTTCAATCCTCAATTCCCAATCCTCAATCTTCATTCCTCAATCCTCAATCCTCAATTCTCAATCCTCAATCCTACAATCCTCAACCTTCAATCCTCAATACTCAGTCTTCAATCCTACAATCCTCAACCTTCAATCCTCAATACTCAGTCTTCAATGCTCAATCCTCAATCCTCAATGCTCAATCCTCAATTCTCAATCCTCAATCCACAATCCTCAACCTTCAATCCTCAATACTCAGTCTTCAATGCTCAATCCTCAATCCTCAATCCTCAATACTCAATCCTCAACCGTCAATCTTCAATCCTCAATACTCAATCTTCAATCCTCAATCCTCAATCCTCATTCCTCAATCCTCAATACCCAATCCTCAATCTTCAACACTCAATTCTCAATCCTCAATCCTCAGTCCTCAATCTTCAATCCTCAATACTCAATCTTCTGTAATCAATCCTCAATTCTCAATCCTCAATACTCAATCCTCAATCGTCAATCCTCAATCCCCAATCCTCAATCTTCAATCCTCAATCCTCAATCCTCAATCCTCAATCCTCAATCCTCAATCTTCAATCCTCCATACTCAACCTTCAATCCTCAATCCTCAGTCCTCAATCTTCAAACCTCAATGCTCAATTCTCAATCCTCAATTCTCAATCCTCAATCCTCAATCCTCAGACCTCAAGCAGCAATACTCAACCCTCAGTCCTCGTCCTCAATACACAACCATCAATACTCAATCGTCAATCTTCAATCTTCAATATTCAATCTTCAGTCCTCAATCCTCAATCCTCGATCCTCAAACCTAAATCCTCAATATTCAAACAGCAATACCCAATCCTCAACCTTCAATCCGCAATCCTCAATCATCAATCCTCAATCCTCAATCCTCAATCCTCAATCCTCAGTCCTCAAACCTCAAACCTGAATCCCCAACCCTGAATCCTCAATCTTCAGACCTCAGTCCTCAACAATCAGTTGTCAAATCACAATCCTCAATAGAAGATCATCAATTCACAGTTTTCAATACACAATACTCAATCTGCAATCTTCAAATCTCTATCCACAAACATCAGTTCTCATCATTCAACCCTCAACACTCAGTCCCCAATCCTCAATCTTCAATCCTCAATCCTCAAACCGCAATCCTCAATACTCAATCTTCAATCCTCAATTCCCAATCCTCAATCTTCATTCCTCAATCCTCAATCCTCAATTCTCAATCCTCAATCCCACAATCCTCAACCTTCAATCCTCAATACTCAGTCTTCAATCCTACAATCCTCAACCTTCAATCCTCAATACTCAGTCTTCAATGCTCAATCCTCAATCCTCAATCCTCAATGCTCAATCCTCAATTCTCAATGCTCAATCCACAATCCTCAACCTTCAATCCTCAATACTCAGTCTTCAATGCTCAATCCTCAATCCTCAATCCTCAATACTCAATCCTCAACCGTCAATCTTCAATCCTCAATACTCAATCTTCAATCCTCAATCCTCAATCCTCATTCCTCAATCCTCAATACCCAATCCTCAATCTTCAACACTCAATTCTCAATCCTCAATCCTCAGTCCTCAATCTTCAATCCTCAATACTCAATCTTCTGTAATCAATCCTCAATTCTCAATCCTCAATACTCAATCCTCAATCGTCAATCCTCAATCCCCAATCCTCAATCTTCAATCCTCAATCCTCAATCCTCAATCCTCAATCCTCAATCCTCAATCTTCAATCCTCCATACTCAATCTTCAATCCTCAATCCTCAGTCCTCAATCTTCAAACCTCAATGCTCAATTCTCAATCCTCAATTCTCAATCCTCAATCATCAATCCTCAGACCTCAAGCAGCAATACTCAACCCTCAGTCCTCGTCCTCAATACACAACCATCAATACTCAATCGTCAATCTTCAATCTTCAATATTCAATCTTCAGTCCTCAATCCTCAATCCTCGATCCTCAAACCTAAATCCTCAATATTCAAACAGCAATACCCAATCCTCAATCTTCAATCCGCAATCCTCAATCATCAATCCTCAATCCTCAATCCTCAATCCTCAATCCTCAGTCCTCAAACCTCAAACCTGAATCCCCAACCCTGAATCCTCAATCTTCAGACCTCAGTCCTCAACAATCAGTTGTCAAATCACAATCCTCAATAGAAGATCATCAATTCACAGTTTTCAATACACAATACTCAATCTGCAATCTTCAAATCTCTATCCACAAACATCAGTTCTCATCATTCAACCCTCAACACTCAGTCCCCAATCCTCAATCTTCAATCCTCAATCCTCAAACCGCAATCCTCAATACTCAATCTTCAATCCTCAATTCCCAATCCTCAATCTTCATTCCTCAATCCTCAATCCTCAATTCTCAATCCTCAATCCTACAATCCTCAACCTTCAATCCTCAATACTCAGTCTTCAATCCTACAATCCTCAACCTTCAATCCTCAATACTCAGTCTTCAATGCTCAATCCTCAATCCTCAATCCTCAATGCTCAATCCTCAATTCTCAATGCTCAATCCACAATCCTCAACCTTCAATCCTCAATACTCAGTCTTCAATGCTCAATCCTCAATCCTCAATTCTCAATACTCAATCCTCAACCGTCAATCTTCAATCCTCAATACTCAATCTTCAATCCTCAATCCTCAATCCTCATTCCTCAATCCTCAATACCCAATCCTCAATCTTCAACACTCAATCCTCAATCCTCAATTCTCAATCCTCAATCCTCAGTCCTCAGTCCTCTAACCTGAATCCTCAACCCTCAGCCCTCATCCTCAATCCTCAATCCTCAATCCTCAATCCTCAATTCTCAATCCTCAATCCACAATCCTCAACCTTCAATCCTCAATACTCAGTCTTCAATGCTCAATCCTCAATCCTCAATCCTCAATACTCAATCCTCAATCGTCAATCTTCAGTCCTCAATACACAACCTTCAATCCTCATTCTTCAATCCTCAATACCCAATCCTCAATCTTAAATCCTCAATCCTCAATCCTCAATTCTCAATCCTCAATCCTCAGTCCTCAATCTTCAATCCTCAGTACTCAATCTTCTGTAATCAATCCTCAATTCTCAATCCTCAATACTCAATCCTCAATCGTCAATCCTCAATCCCCAATCCTCAATCTTCAATCCTCAATCCTCAATCCTCAATCCTCAATCCTCAATCCTCAATCTTCAATCCTCAATACTCAATCTTCAATCCTCAATCCTCAGTCCTAAATCTTCAAACCTCAATGCTCAATTCTCAATCCTCAATCCTCAGTCCTCAATCCTCAATCCTCAATCCTCAAACCTGAATCCTCAATCCTCAATACTCAATCTTCAATGCTCAATCCTCAGTCCTCAATCTTCATTCCTCAATGCACAATCCTCAATCCTCAATACTTAGTCCTCAATCCTCAATCCTCAATCCTCAAACCTCAATCCTCAATCCTCAAACCTGATTCCTCAATCTTCAATCCTCAATACCGAATCCTCAATCTTCAATCCTCAATCCTCAATCCTGAATTCTCAATCCTCAAACCTCAATTCACAGACTTCAAACATCAATACTCAACCCTCAGTCCTCGACCTCAATCGACAACCCTCAATCCTCAATCCTCAATTTTCAATCATTAATAATCAATCTTCAATCCTCAATCCTCGATCCTCAATCCTCAACCCTCAATCCTCAATGTTCAGTCCTCAATACCGAATCCTCAAACTTCAATCCTCAATCCTCAATCTTCAATCCTCAATCTTAATCACCAATCCTCAATACTCAATCTTCAATCCTCAATCCTCAATCCTCAATCCTCAATCCTCAATCTTCAATTCTCAATACTCAATCTTCAATCCTCAATCCTCAATCCTCAATCCTCAGTCCTCAATCTTCAATCCTCAATACTCAATCTTCTGTAATCAATCCTCAATTCTCAATTCTCAAAACTCAATCCTCAATCGTCAATCCTCAATCCCCAATCCTCAATCTTCTATCCTCAATCCTCAATCCTCAATCCTCAATACTCAATCTTCAATCCACAATACTCAATCATCAATCCTCAATCCTCAATCCTCAATCCTCAATCCTCAATCCTCAATCCTCAATCTTCAATCCTCAATACTCAGTCTTCAATCCTCAATCCTCAATCCTCAATCCTCAATCCTCATTCGTCAATAATCAATACCCAATCCTCAATCTTCAATCCTCAATCCTCAATCCTCAATTCTCAATCCTCAATCCTCAATCCTCAGACCTCAAACAGCAATACTCAACCCTCAGTCCTCGTTCTCAATACACAACCATCAATACTCAATCGTCAATCTTCAATCTTCAATATTCAATCTTCAGTCCTCAATCCTCAATCCTCGATCATCAATCCTAAATCCTCAATATTCAAACAGCAATACCCAATCCTCAGTCTTCAATCCGCAATCCTCAATCATCAATCCTCAATCCTCAATCCTCAATCCTCAATCCTCAGTCCTCAAACCTCAAACCTGAATCCCCAACCCTGAATCCTCAATCTTCAGACCTCAGTCCCAAACAATCAGTTGTCAATTCACAATCCTCAATAGAAGATCATCAATTCACAGTTTCCAATACACAATACTGAATCTGCAATCTTCAAATCTCTATCCACAAACATCAATACTCATCATTCAACCCTCAACACTCAGTCCGCAATCCTCAATCTTCAATACTCAATCCTCAATCCTCAAACCTGATTCCTCAATCTTCAATCCTCAATACTCAATCTTCAATCCTCGATCCTCAATCCTCAATCCTGAATTCTCAATCCTCAAACCTCAATTCACAGACTTCAAACATCAATACTCAACCCTCAGTCCTCGACCTCAATCGACAACCCTCAATCCTCAATCCTCAATTTTCAATCATTAATAATCAATCTTCAATCCTCAATCCTCGATCCTCAATCCTCAACCCTCAATCCTCAATGTTCAGTCCTCAAGACCGAATCCTCAAACTTCAATCCTCAATCCTCAATCTTCAATCCTCAATCTTAATCACCAATCCTCAATACTCAATCTTCAATCCTGAATCCTCAATCCTCAATCCTCAATCCTCAATCTTCAATTCTCAATACTCAATCTTCAATCCTCAATCCTCAATCCTCAATCCTCAGTCCTCAATCTTCAATCCTCAATACTCAATCTTCTGTAATCAATCCTCAATTCTCAATTCTCAAAACTCAATCCTCAATCGTCAATCCTCAATCCCCAATCCTCAATCTTCTATCCTCAATCCTCAATCCTCAATCCTCAATACTCAATCTTCAATCCACAATACTCAATCTTCAATCCTCAATCCTCAATCCTCAATCCTCAATCCTCAATCCTCAATCCTCAATCTTCAATCCTCAATACTCAGTCTTCAATCCTCAATTCTCAATCCTCAATCCTCAATCCTCAGACCTCAAACAGCAATACTCAACCCTCAGTCCTCGTTCTCAATACACAACCATCAATACTCAATCGTCAATCTTTAATCTTCAATATTCAATCTTCAGTCCTCAATCCTCAATCCTCGATCATCAATCCTAAATCCTCAATATTCAAACAGCAATACCCAATCCTCAGTCTTCAATCCACAATCCTCAATCATCAATCCTCAATCCTCAATCCTCAATCCTCAATCCTCAGTCCTCAAACCTCAAACCTGAATCCCCAACCCTGAATCCTCAATCTTCAGACCTCAGTCCTCAACAATCAGTTGTCAATTCACAATCCTCAATAGAAGATCATCAATTCACAGTTTTCAATACACAATACTCAATCTGCAATCTTCAAATCTCTATCCACAAACATCAGTTCTCATCATTCAACCCTCAACACTCAGTCCCCAATCCTCAATCTTCAATCCTCAATCCTCAAACCGCAATCCTCAATACTCAATCTTCAATCCTCAATTCCCAATCCTCAATCTTCATTCCTCAATCCTCAATCCTCAATTCTCAATCCTCAATCCTACAATCCTCAACCTTCAATCCTCAATACTCAGTCTTCAATCCTACAATCCTCAACCTTCAATCCTCAATACTCAGTCTTCAATGCTCAATCCTCAATCCTCAATGCTCAATCCTCAATTCTCAATCCTCAATCCACAATCCTCAACCTTCAATCCTCAATACTCAGTCTTCAATGCTCAATCCTCAATCCTCAATCCTCAATACTCAATCCTCAATCCTCAATTCTCAATCCTCAATCCTCAGTCCTCAGACCTCTAACCTGAATCCTCAACCCTCAGCCCTCATCCTAAATCCTCAATCCTCAATCCTCAATCCTCTATCTTCAATCCTCAATACTCAATCTTCAATCCTCAATCCTCAGTCCTCAGACCTCAATTCTGAATCCTCAATCCTGAATCCTCATTCTTCAGCCCTCAGTCCTCAACAACCAGTTGTCAATTCACAATCCTCAATAGAAGATCATCAATTCACAGTTTTCAATACACAATACTCAATCTGCAATCTTCAAATCTCTATCCACAAACATCAATTATCATCATTCAACCCTCAACACTCAGTCCGCAATCCTCAATCTTCAATACTCAATCCTCAATTCTCAATCTTCAATCCTCAATACTGAATCTTCAATCCTCAATCCTCAATCCTCAATCCTCAATTCTCAATCCTCAATCCTCAGTCCTCAACCTTCAATCCTCAATACTCAATCTTCTGTAATCAATCCTCCATTATCAATCCTCAATACTCAATCCTCAATCGTCAATCCTCAATCCCCAATCCTCAATCTTCAATCCTCAATCCTCAATCCTCAATCCTCAATCCTCAATCTTCAATCCACAATACTCAATCTTCAATCCTCAATCCTCAATCCTCAATCCTCAATCCTCAATCCTCAATCCTCAATCTTCAATCCTCAATACTCAGTCTTCAATCCTCAATCCTCAATCCTCAATCCTCAATCCTCAATCCTCATTCGTCAATAATCAATACCCAATCCTCAATCTTCAATCCTCAATCCTCAATCCTCAATTCTCAATCCTCAATCCTCAATCCTCAGACCTCAAGCAGCAATACTCAACCCTCAGTCCTCGTCCTCAATACACAACCATCAATACTCAATCGTCAATCTTCAATCTTCAATATTCAATCTTCAGTCCTCAATCCTCAATCCTCGATCCTCAAACCTAAATCCTCAATATTCAAACAGCAATACCCAATCCTCAATCTTCAATCCGCAATCCTCAATCATCAATCCTCAATCCTCAATCCTCAATCCTCAATCCTCAGTCCTCAAACCTCAAACCTGAATCCCCAACCCTGAATCCTCAATCTTCAGACCTCAGTCCTCAACAATCAGTTGTCAAATCACAATCCTCAATAGAAGATCATCAATTCACAGTTTTCAATACACAATACTCAATCTGCAATCTTCAAATCTCTATCCACAAACATCAGTTCTCATCATTCAACCCTCAACACTCAGTCCCCAATCCTCAATCTTCAATCCTCAATCCTCAAACCGCAATCCTCAATACTCAATCTTCAATCCTCAATTCCCAATCCTCAATCTTCATTCCTCAATCCTCAATCCTCAATTCTCAATCCTCAATCCTACAATCCTCAACCTTCAATCCTCAATACTCAGTCTTCAATCCTACAATCCTCAACCTTCAATCCTCAATACTCAGTCTTCAATGCTCAATCCTCAATCCTCAATGCTCAATCCTCAATTCTCAATCCTCAATCCACAATCCTCAACCTTCAATCCTCAATACTCAGTCTTCAATGCTCAATCCACAATCCTCAATCCTCAATACTCAATCCTCAACCGTCAATCTTCAATCCTCAATACTCAATCTTCAATCCTCAATCCTCAATCCTCATTCCTCAATCCTCAATACCCAATCCTCAATCTTCAACACTCAATTCTCAATCCTCAATCCTCAGTCCTCAATCTTCAATCCTCAATACTCAATCTTCTGTAATCAATCCTCAATTCTCAATCCTCAATACTCAATCCTCAATCGTCAATCCTCAATCCCCAATCCTCAATCTTCAATCCTCAATCCTCAATCCTCAATCCTCAATCCTCAATCCTCAATCTTCAATCCTCCATACTCAATCTTCAATCCTCAATCCTCAGTCCTCAATCTTCAAACCTCAATGCTCAATTCTCAATCCTCAATTCTCAATCCTCAATCCTCAATCCTCAGACCTCAAGCAGCAATACTCAACCCTCAGTCCTCGTCCTCAATACACAACCATCAATACTCAATCGTCAATCTTCAATCTTCAATATTCAATCTTCAGTTCTCAATCCTCAATCCTCGATCCTCAAACCTAAATCCTCAATATTCAAACAGCAATACCCAATCCTCAATCTTCAATCCGCAATCCTCAATCATCAATCCTCAATCCTCAATCCTCAATCCTCAATCCTCAGTCCTCAAACCTCAAACCTGAATCCCCAACCCTGAATCCTCAATCTTCAGACCTCAGTCCTCAACAATCAGTTGTCAAATCACAATCCTCAATAGAAGATCATCAATTCACAGTTTTCAATACACAATACTCAATCTGCAATCTTCAAATCTCTATCCACAAACATCAGTTCTCATCATTCAACCCTCAACACTCAGTCCCCAATCCTCAATCTTCAATCCTCAATCCTCAAACCGCAATCCTCAATACTCAATCTTCAATCCTCAATTCCCAATCCTCAATCTTCATTCCTCAATCCTCAATCCTCAATTCTCAATCCTCAATCCTACAATCCTCAACCTTCAATCCTCAATACTCAGTCTTCAATCCTACAATCCTCAACCTTCAATCCTCAATACTCAGTCTTCAATGCTCAATCCTCAATCCTCAATCCTCAATGCTCAATCCTCAATTCTCAATGCTCAATCCACAATCCTCAACCTTCAATCCTCAATACTCAGTCTTCAATGCTCAATCCTCAATCCTCAATCCTCAATACTCAATCCTCAACCGTCAATCTTCAATCCTCAATACTCAATCTTCAATCCTCAATCCTCAATCCTCATTCCTCAATCCTCAATACCCAATCCTCAATCTTCAACACTCAATCCTCAATCCTCAATTCTCAATCCTCAATCCTCAGTCCTCAGTCCTCTAACCTGAATCCTCAACCCTCAGCCCTCATCCTCAATCCTCAATCCTCAATCCTCAATCCTCAATTCTCAATCCTCAATCCACAATCCTCAACCTTCAATCCTCAATACTCAGTCTTCAATGCTCAATCCTCAATCCTCAATCCTCAATACTCAATCCTCAATCGTCAATCTTCAGTCCTCAATACACAACCTTCAATCCTCATTCTTCAATCCTCAATACCCAATCCTCAATCTTCAATCCTCAATCCTCAATCCTCAATTCTGAATCCTCAATCCTCAGTCCTCAATCTTCAATCCTCAATACTCAATCTTCTGTAATAAATCCTCAATTCTCAATCCTCAATACTCAATCCTCAATCGTCAATCCTCAATCCCCAATCCTCAATCTTCAATCCTCAATCCTCAATCCTCAATCCTCAATCCTCAATCCTCAATCTTCAATCCTCAATACTCAATCTTCAATCCTCAATCCTCAGTCCTCAATCTTCAAACCTCAATGCTCAATTCTCAATCCTCAATCCTCAGTCCTCAATCCTCAATCCTCAATCCTCAAACCTGAATCCTCAATCCTCAATACTCAATCTTCAATGCTCAATCCTCAGTCCTCAATCTTCATTCCTCAATGCACAATCCTCAATCCTCAATACTTAGTCCTCAATCCTCAATCCTCAATCCTCAAACCTCAATCCTCAATCCTCAAACCTGATTCCTCAATCTTCAATCCTCAATACCGAATCCTCGATCTTCAATCCTCAATCCTCAATCCTGAATTCTCAATCCTCAAACCTCAATTCGCAGACTTCAAACATCAATACTCAACCCTCAGTCCTCGAACTCAATCGACAACCCTCAATCCTCAATCCTCAATTTTCAATCATTAATAATCAATCTTCAATCCTCAATCCTCGATCCTCAATCCTCAACCCTCAATCCTCAATGTTCAGTCCTCAATACCGAATCCTCAAACTTCAATCCTCAATCCTCAATCTTCAATCCTCAATCTTAATCACCAATCCTCAATACTCAATCTTCAATCCTCAATCCTCAATCCTCAATCCTCAATCCTCAATCTTCAATTCTCAATACTCAATCTTCAATCCTCAATCCTCAATCCTCAATCCTCAGTCCTCAATCTTCAATCCTCAATACTCAATCTTCTGTAATCAATCCTCAATTCTCAATTCTCAAAACTCAATCCTCAATCGTCAATCCTCAATCCCCAATCCTCAATCTTCTATCCTCAATCCTCAATCCTCAATCCTCAATACTCAATCTTCAATCCACAATACTCAATCTTCAATCCTCAATCCTCAATCCTCAATCCTCAATCCTCAATCCTCAATCCTCAATCTTCAATCCTCAATACTCAGTCTTCAATCCTCAATCCTCAATCCTCAATCCTCAATCCTCATTCGTCAATAATCAATACCCAATCCTCAATCTTCAATCCTCAATCCTCAATCCTCAATTCTCAATCCTCAATCCTCAATCCTCAGACCTCAAACAGCAATACTCAACCCTCAGTCCTCGTTCTCAATACACAACCATCAATACTCAATCGTCAATCTTCAATCTTGAATATTCAATCTTCAGTCCTCAATCCTCAATCCTCGATCATCAATCCTAAATCCTCAATATTCAAACAGCAATACCCAATCCTCAGTCTTCAATCCGCAATCCTCAATCATCAATCCTCAATCCTCAATCCTCAATCCTCAATCCTCAGTCCTCAAACCTCAAACCTGAATCCCCAACCCTGAATCCTCAATCTTCAGACCTCAGTCCTCAACAATCAGTTGTCAATTCACAATCCTCAATAGAAGATCATCAATTCACAGTTTCCAATACACAATACTGAATCTGCAATCTTCAAATCTCTATCCACAAACATCAATACTCATCATTCAACCCTCAACACTCAGTCCGCAATCCTCAATCTTCAATACTCAATCCTCAATCCTCAAACCTGATTCCTCAATCTTCAATCCTCAATACTCAATCTTCAATCCTCGATCCTCAATCCTCAATCCTGAATTCTCAATCCTGAAACCTCAATTCACAGACTTCAAACATCAATACTCAACCCTCAGTCCTCGACCTCAATCGACAACCCTCAATCCTCAATCCTCAATTTTCAATCATTAATAATCAATCTTCAATCCTCAATCCTCGATCCTCAATCCTCAACCCTCAATCCTCAATGTTCAGTCCTCAAGACCGAATCCTCAAACTTCAATCCTCAATCCTCAATCTTCAATCCTCAATCTTAATCACCAATCCTCAATACTCAATCTTCAATCCTGAATCCTCAATCCTCAATCCTCAATCCTCAATCTTCAATTCTCAATACTCAATCTTCAATCCTCAATCCTCAATCCTGAATCCTCAGTCCTCAATCTTCAATCCTCAATACTCAATCTTCTGTAATCAATCCTCAATTCTCAATTCTCAAAACTCAATCCTCAATCGTCAATCCTCAATCCCCAATCCTCAATCTTCTATCCTCAATCCTCAATCCTCAATCCTCAATACTCAATCTTCAATCCACAATACTCAATCTTCAATCCTCAATCCTCAATCCTCAATCCTCAATCCTCAATCCTCAATCCTCAATCTACAATCCTCAATACGCAGTCTTCAATCCTCAATTCTCAATCCTCAATCCTCAATCCTCAGACCTCAAACAGCAATACTCAACCCTCAGTCCTCGTTCTCAATACACAACCATCAATACTCAATCGTCAATCTTCAATCTTCAATATTCAATCTTCAGTCCTCAATCCTCAATCCTCGATCATCAATCCTAAATCCTCAATATTCAAACAGCAATACCCAATCCTCAGTCTTCAATCCACAATCCTCAATCATCAATCCTCAATCCTCAATCCTCAATCCTCAATCCTCAGTCCTCAAACCTCAAACCTGAATCCCCAACCCTGAATCCTCAATCTTCAGACCTCAGTCCTCAACAATCAGTTGTCAATTCACAATCCTCAATAGAAGATCATCAATTCACAGTTTCCAATACACAATACTGAATCTGCAATCTTCAAATCTCTATCCACAAACATCAATACTCATCATTCAACCATCAACACTCAGTCCGCAATCCTCAATCTTCAATACTCAATCCTCAATCCTCAATCCTCGATCCACAATCTTCAATCCTCAATACTCAATCTTCAATCCTCGATCCTCAATCCTCAATCCTCAATCCTCAATCCTCAATCCTCAATCCTACAATCCTCAACCTGCAATCCTCAATACTCAGTCTTCAATCCTACAATCCTCAACCTTCAATCCTCAATACTCAGTCTTCAATCCTCAATCCTCAATCCTCAATCCTCAATCGTCAATCCTCAATCCTCAATCCTCAAGCCTCAATCCTCAACCCTCAATCCTCAATCCTCAGTCCTCAAACCTCAAACCTGAATCCCCAACCCTGAATCCTCAATCTTCAGACCTCAGTCCTCAACAATCAGTTGTCAATTCACAATCCTCAATAGAAGATCATCAATTCACAGTTTTCAATACTCAATACTCAAACTGCAATCATCAAATCTCTATCCACAAACATCAATTCTCATCACTCAACACTCAACACTCAGTCCCCAATCCTCAATCTTCAATCCTCAATCCTCAAACCGCAATCCTCAATACTCAATCTTCAATCCTCAATTCCCAATCCTCAGTCTTCATTCCTCAATCCTCAATCCTCAATTCTCAATCCTCAATCCTACAATCCTCAACCTTCAATCCTCAATACTCAGTCTTCAATCCTACAATCCTCAACCTTCAATCCTCAATACTCAGTCTTCAATGCTCAATCCTCAATCCTCAATCCTCAATCCTCAATCCTCAATTCTCAATCCTCAATCCACAATCCTCAACCTTCAATCCTCAATACTCAGTCTTCAATGCTCAATCCTCAATCGTCAATCCTCAATACTCAATCCTCAACCGTCAATCTTCAATCCTCAATACTCAATCTTCAATCCTTAATCCTCAATCCTCAATCCTCAATCCTCAATCCTCAATCGTCAATCTTCAATCCTCAATCCTCAACCCTCAATCGTCAGGCATCAATTCTCTATACTCAATCTTCAATCCTCTATCCTCAATCCTCATTCCTCAATGCTCATTCTTCAATCCTCAATACCTAATCCTCAATCTTCAATCCTCAATCCTCAATCCTCAACTCTCAATCCTCAATCCACAGTCCTCAGTCCTCAAACCTCAATCCTCAACCCTCAGCCCTCATCCTCAATCCTCAATCCTCAATCTTCAATCCTCAATCCTCAACCCTCAACCCTCAGTAATCAATCCTCAATCCTCAGTCCTCAAACCTCAATCCTGAATCCTGAATCCTGAATCCTCAATCTTCAGACATCAGACCTCAACTGTCAGACGTCAATCCACAATCCTCGATAGAATATCATCAATTCACAGTTTTCAATACTCAATACTCAATCTGCAATCTTCAGACCTCTATCCCCAAACATCAATTCTCATCACTCAACCCTCAACACTCAGTCCCCAATCCTCAATCTTCAATCCTCAATCCTCAATCCGCAATCCTCAATCCTCAATGTTCAATCCACAATACTCAATCTTCAATCCTCAATCCTCAATCCTCAATCCTCAATCCTCAATCCTCAATCGTCAATCTTCAATCCTCAATACTCAATCTTCTGTAATCAATCCTCAATTCTCAATCCTCAATACTCAATCCTCAATCCTCAATCCTCAATCCTCAATCCTCAATCCTCAATCATCAAACCTCAATCTTCAATCCTCAGTCCCAAATCCTCAATCTTCATAACTCAATCCTCAATCCTCATTCTTCAATACTCAATACCCAATCCTCAATATTCAATCCTCAATCCTCAATCCTCAATTCTCAATCCTCAATCCTCAGTCCTCAATCTTCAATCCTCAATACTCAATCTTCTGTAATCAATCCTCAATTCTCAATCCTCAATACTCAATCCTCAATCGTCAATCCTCAATCGCCAATCCGCAATCTTCAATCCTCAGTCCCGAATCCTCAATCTTCATTACTCAATCCTCAATCCTCATTCTTCAATACTCAATACCCAATCCTCAATCTTCAATCCTCAATCCTCAATCCTCAATTCTCAATCCTCAATCCTCAGTCCTCAATCTTCAATCCTCAATACTCAATCTTCTGTAATCAATCCCCAATTCTCAATCCTCATTACTCAATCCTCAATCGTCAATCCTCAATCCCCAATCCTCAATCTTCAATCCTCAATCCTCAATCCTCAATCCTCAGCCCTCAATGCTCACTCCTCATTCTTGAATCCTCAATACCCAATCCTCAATCTTCAATCCTCAATCCTCAATCCTCAATTCTCAATCCTCAATCCTCAATCCTCAATCCTCAATCCTCAATCCTCAGACCTCAAACAGCAATACTCAACCCTCAGTCCTCGTTCTCAATACACAACCATCAATACTCAATCGTCAATCTTCAATCTTCAATATTCAATCTTCAGTCCTCAATCCTCAATCCTCGATCATCAATCCTAAATCCTCAATATTCAAACAGCAATACCCAATCCTCAGTCTTCAATCCGCAATCCTCAATCATCAATCCTCAATCCTCAATCCTCAATCCTCAATCCTCAGTCCTCAAACCTCAAACCTGAATCCCCAACCCTGAATCCTCAACCTTCAGACCTCAGTCCTCAACAATCAGTTGTCAATTCACAATCCTCAATAGAAGATCATCAATTCACAGTTTCCAATACACAATACTGAATCTGCAATCTTCAAATCTCTATCCACAAACATCAATACTCATCATTCAACCCTCAACACTCAGTCCGCAATCCTCAATCTTCAATACTCAATCCTCAATCCTCAAACCTGATTCCTCAATCTTCAATCCTCAATACTCAATCTTCAATCCTCGATCCTCAATCCTCAATCCTGAATTCTCAATCCTCAAACCTCAATTCACAGACTTCAAACATCAATACTCAACCCTCAGTCCTCGACCTCAATCGACAACCCTCAATCCTCAATCCTCAATTTTCAATCATTAATAATCAATCTTCAATCCTCAATCCTCGATCCTCAATCCTCAACCCTCAATCCTCAATGTTCAGTCCTCAATACCGAATCCTCAAACTTCAATCCTCAATCCTCAATCTTCAATCCTCAATCTTAATCACCAATCCTCAATACTCAATCTTCAATCCTGAATCCTCAATCCTCAATCCTCAATCCTCAATCTTCAATTCTCAATACTCAATCTTCAATCCTCAATCCTCAATCCTCAATCCTCAGTCCTCAATCTTCAATCCTCAATACTCAATCTTCTGTAATCAATCCTCAATTCTCAATTCTCAAAACTCAATCCTCAATCGTCAATCCTCAATCCCCAATCCTCAATCTTCTATCCTCAATCCTCAATCCTCAATCCTCAATACTCAATCTTCAGTCCACAATACTCAATCTTCAATCCTCAATCCTCAATCCTCAATCCTCAATCCTCAATCCTCAATCCTCAATCTTCAATCCTCAATACTCAGTCTTCAATCCTCAATTCTCAATCCTCAATCCTCAATCCTCAGACCTCAAACAGCAATACTCAACCCTCAGTCCTCGTTCTCAATACACAACCATCAATACTCAATCGTCAATCTTCAATCTTCAATATTCAATCTTCAGTCCTCAATCCTCAATCCTCGATCATCAATCCTAAATCCTCAATATTCAAACAGCAATACCCAATCCTCAGTCTTCAATCCGCAATCCTCAATCATCAATCCTCAATCCTCAATCCTCAATCCTCAATCCTCAGTCCTCAAACCTCAAACCTGAATCCCCAACCCTGAATCCTCAATCTTCAGACCTCAGTCCTCAACAATCAGTTGTCAATTCACAATCCTCAATAGAAGATCATCAATTCACAGTTTCCAATACACAATACTGAATCTGCAATCTTCAAATCTCTATCCACAAACATCAATACTCATCATTCAACCATCAACACTCAGTCCGCAATCCTCAATCTTCAATACTCAATCCTCAACCCTCAATCCTCGATCCACAATCTTCAATCCTCAATACTCAATCTTCAATCCTCGATCCTCAATCCTCAATCCTCAACCCTCAATCCTCAATCGTCAGTCCTCAAACCTCAAACCTGAATCCCCAACCCTGAATCCTCAATCTTCAGACCTCAGTCCTCAACAATCAGTTGTCAATTCACAATCCTCAATAGAAGATCATCAATTCACAGTTTTCAATACTCAATACTCAAACTGCAATCATCAAATCTCTATCCACAAACATCAATTCTCATCACTCAACACTCAACACTCAGTCCCCAATCCTCAATCTTCAATCCTCAATCCTCAAACCGCAATCCTCAATACTCAATCTTGAATCCTCAATTCCCAATCCTCAGTCTTCATTCCTCAATCCTCAATCCTCAATTCTCAATCCTCAATCCTACAATCCTCAACCTTCAATCCTCAATACTCAGTCTTCAATCCTACAATCCTCAACCTTCAATCCTCAATACTCAGTCTTCAATGCTCAATCCTCAATCCTCAATCCTCAATCCTCAATCCTCAATTCTCAATCCTCAATCCACAATCCTCAACCTTCAATCCTCAATACTCAGTCTTCAATGCTCAATCCTCAATCCTCGATCCTCAATCCTCAACCCTCAATCCTCAATGTTCAGTCCTCAATACCGAATCCTCAAACTTCAATCCTCAATCCTCAATCTTCAATCCTCAATCTTAATCACCAATCCTCAATACTCAATCTTCAATCCTGAATCCTCAATCCTCAATCCTCAATCCTCAATCTTCAATTCTCAATACTCAATCTTCAATCCTCAATCCTCAATCCTCAATCCTCACTCCTCAATCTTCAATCCTCAATACTCAATCTTCTGTAATCAATCCTCAATTCTCAATTCTCAAAACTCAATCCTCAATCGTCAATCCTCAATCCCCAATCCTCAATCTTCTATCCTCAATCCTCAATCCTCAATCCTCAATACTCAATCTTCAATCCACAATACTCAATCTTCAATCCTCAATCCTCAATCCTCAATCCTCAATCCTCAAACCTCAATCCTCAATCCTCAATCCTCAATTCTCAATCCTCAATCCTCAATCCTCAATCCTCAATCCTCAATCCTCAGACCTCAAACAGCAATACTCAACCCTCAGTCCTCGTTCTCAATACACAACCATCAATACTCAATCGTCAATCTTCAATCTTCAATATTCAATCTTCAGTCCTCAATCCTCAATCCTCGATCATCAATCCTAAATCCTCAATATTCAAACAGCAATACCCAATCCTCAGTCTTCAATCCGCAATCCTCAATCATCAATCCTCAATCCTCAATCCTCAATCCTCAATCCTCAGTCCTCAAACCTCAAACCTGAATCCCCAACCCTGAATCCTCAACCTTCAGACCTCAGTCCTCAACAATCAGTTGTCAATTCACAATCCTCAATAGAAGATCATCAATTCACAGTTTCCAATACACAATACTGAATCTGCAATCTTCAAATCTCTATCCACAAACATCAATACTCATCATTCAACCCTCAACACTCAGTCCGCAATCCTCAATCTTCAATACTCAATCCTCAATCCTCAAACCTGATTCCTCAATCTTCAATCCTCAATACTCAATCTTCAATCCTCGATCCTCAATCCTCAATCCTGAATTCTCAATCCTCAAACCTCAATTCACAGACTTCAAACATCAATACTCAACCCTCAGTCCTCGACCTCAATCGACAACCCTCAATCCTCAATCCTCAATTTTCAATCATTAATAATCAATCTTCAATCCTCAATCCTCGATCCTCAATCCTCAACCCTCAATCCTCAATGTTCAGTCCTCAATACCGAATCCTCAAACTTCAATCCTCAATCCTCAATCTTCAATCCTCAATCTTAATCACCAATCCTCAATACTCAATCTTCAATCCTGAATCCTCAATCCTCAATCCTCAATCCTCAATCTTCAATTCTCAATACTCAATCTTCAATCCTCAATCCTCAATCCTCAATCCTCAGTCCTCAATCTTCAATCCTCAATACTCAATCTTCTGTAATCAATCCTCAATTCTCAATTCTCAAAACTCAATCCTCAATCGTCAATCCTCAATCCCCAATCCTCAATCTTCTATCCTCAATCCTCAATCCTCAATCCTCAATACTCAATCTTCAGTCCACAATACTCAATCTTCAATCCTCAATCCTCAATCCTCAATCCTCAATCCTCAATCCTCAATCCTCAATCTTCAATCCTCAATACTCAGTCTTCAATCCTCAATTCTCAATCCTCAATCCTCAATCCTCAGACCTCTAACAGCAATACTCAACCCTCAGTCCTCGTTCTCAATACACAACCATCAATACTCAATCGTCAATCTTCAATCTTCAATATTCAATCTTCAGTCCTCAATCCTCAATCCTCGATCATCAATCCTAAATCCTCAATATTCAAACAGCAATACCCAATCCTCAGTCTTCAATCCGCAATCCTCAATCATCAATCCTCAATCCTCAATACTCAATCCTCAATCCTCAGTCCTCAAACCTCAAACCTGAATCCCCAACCCTGAATCCTCAATCTTCAGACCTCAGTCCTCAACAATCAGTTGTCAATTCACAATCCTCAATAGAAGATCATCAATTCACAGTTTCCAATACACAATACTGAATCTGCAATCTTCAAATCTCTATCCACAAACATCAATACTCATCATTCAACCATCAACACTCAGTCCGCAATCCTCAATCTTCAATACTCAATCCTCAATCCTCAATCCTCGATCCACAATCTTCAATCCTCAATACTCAATCTTCAATCCTCGATCCTCAATCCTCAATCCTCAACCCTCAATCCTCAATCGTCAGTCCTCAAACCTCAAACCTGAATCCCCAACCCTGAATCCTCAATCTTCAGACCTCAGTCCTCAACAATCAGTTGTCAATTCACAACCCTCAATAGAAGATCATCAATTCACAGTTTTCAATACTCAATACTCAAACTGCAATCATCAAATCTCTATCCACAAACATCAATTCTCATCACTCAACACTCAACACTCAGTCCCCAATCCTCAATCTTCAATCCTCAATCCTCAAACCGCAATCCTCAATACTCAATCTTGAATCCTCAATTCCCAATCCTCAGTCTTCATTCCTCAATCCTCAATCCTCAATTCTCAATCCTCAATCCTACAATCCTCAACCTTCAATCCTCAATACTCAGTCTTCAATCCTACAATCCTCAACCTTCAATCCTCAATACTCAGTCTTCAATGCTCAATCCTCAATCCTCAATCCTCAATCCTCAATCCTCAATTCTCAATCCTCAATCCACAATCCTCAACCTTCAATCCTCAATACTCAGTCTTCAATGCTCAATCCTCAATCCTCAATCCTCAATACTCAATCCTCAACCGTCAATCTTCAATCCTCAATACTCAATCTTCAATCCTTAATCCTCAATCCTCAATCCTCAATCCTCAATCCTCAATCGTCAATCTTCAATCCTCAATCCTCAACCCTCAATCGTCAGGCATCAATTCTCTATACTCAATCTTCAATCCTCTATCCTCAATCCTCATTCCTCAATGCTCATTCTTCAATCCTCAATACCTAATCCTCAATCTTCAATCCTCAATCCTCAATCCTCAACTCTCAATCCTCGATCCACAGTCCTCAGTCCTCAAACCTCAATCCTCAACCCTCAGCCCTCATCCTCAATCCTCAATCCTCAATCTTCAATCCTCAATCCTCAACCCTCAACCCTCAGTAATCAATCCTCAATCCTCAGTCCTCAAACCTCAATCCTGAATCCTGAATCCTGAATCCTCAATCTTCAGACATCAGACCTCAACTGTCAGACGTCAATCCACAATCCTCGATAGAATATCATCAATTCACAGTTTTCAATACTCAATACTCAATCTGCAATCTTCAGACCTCTATCCCCAAACATCAATTCTCATCACTCAACCCTCAACACTCAGTCCCCAATCCTCAATCTTCAATCCTCAATCCTCAATCCGCAATCCTCAATCCTCAATGTTCAATCCACAATACTCAATCTTCAATCCTCAATCCTCAATCCTCAATCCTCAATCCTCAATCCTCAATCGTCAATCTTCAATCCTCAATACTCAATCTTCTGTAATCAATCCTCAATTCTCAATCCTCAATACTCAATCCTCAATCCTCAATCCTCAATCCTCAATCCTCAATCCTCAATCATCAAACCTCAATCTTCAATCCTCAGTCCCAAATCCTCAATCTTCATAACTCAATCCTCAATCCTCATTCTTCAATACTCAATACCCAATCCTCAATATTCAATCCTCAATCCTCAATCCTCAATTCTCAATCCTCAATCCTCAATCCTCAAACCTCAATCCTCAATCCTCAAACCTGATTCCTCAATCTTCAATCCTCAATACCGAATCCTCAATCTTCAATCCTCAATCCTGAATTCTCAATCCTCAAACCTCAATTCACAGACTTCAAACATGAATACTCAACCCTCAGTCCTCGACCTCTATCGACAACCCTCATTCCTCAATCCTCAATTTTCAATCATTAATAATCAATCTTCAATCCTCAATCCTCGATCCTCAATCCTCAACCCTCAATCCTCAATGTTCAGTCCTCAATACCGAATCCTCAAACTTCAATCCTCAATCCTCAATCTTCAATCCTCAATCTTAATCACCAATCCTCAATACTCAATCTTCAATCCTGAATCCTCAATCCTCAATCCTCAATCCTCAATCTTCAATTCTCAATACTCAATCTTCAATCCTCAATCCTCAATCCTCAATCCTCACTCCTCAATCTTCAATCCTCAATACTCAATCTTCTGTAATCAATCCTCAATTCTCAATTCTCAAAACTCAATCCTCAATCGTCAATCCTCAATCCCCAATCCTCAATCTTCTATCCTCAATCCTCAATCCTCAATCCTCAATACTCAATCTTCAATCCACAATACTCAATCTTCAATCCTCAATCCTCAATCCTCAATCCTCAATCCTCAAACCTCAATCCTCAATCTTCAATCCTCAATACTCAGTCTTCAATCCTCAATTCTCAATCCTCAATCCTCAATCCTCAGACCTCAAACAGCAATACTCAACCCTCAGTCCTCGTTCTCAATACACAACCATCAATACTCAATCGTCAATCTTCAATCTTCAATATTCAATCTTCAGTCCTTAATCCTCAATCCTCGATCATCAATCCTAAATCCTCAATATTCAAACAGCAATACCCAATCCTCAGTCTTCAATCCGCAATCCTCAATCATCAATCCTCAATCCTCAATCCTCAATCCTCAATCCTCAGTCCTCAAACCTCAAACCTGAATCCCCAACCCTGAATCCTCAATCTTCAGACCTCAGTCCTCAACAATCAGTTGTCAATTCACAATCCTCAATAGAAGATCATCAATTCACAGTTTCCAATACACAATACTGAATCTGCAATCTTCAAATCTCTATCCACAAACATCAATACTCATCATTCAACCATCAACACTCAGTCCGCAATCCTCAATCTTCAATACTCAATCCTCAATCCTCAATCCTCGATCCACAATCTTCAATCCTCAATACTCAATCTTCAATCCTCGATCCTCAATCCTCAATCCTCAATCCTCAATCCTCAATCCTCAATCCTACAATCCTCAACCTGCAATCCTCAATACTCAGTCTTCAATCCTACAATCCTCAACCTTCAATCCTCAATACTCAGTCTTCAATCCTCAATCCTCAATCCTCAATCCTCAGTCCTCAATCTTCAATCCTCAATACTCAATCTTCTGTAATCAATCCTCAATTCTCAATTCTCAAAACTCAATCCTCAATCGTCAATCCTCAATCCCCAATCCTCAATCTTCTATCCTCAATCCTCAATCCTCAATCCTCAATACTCAATCTTCAGTCCACAATACTCAATCTTCAATCCTCAATCCTCAATCCTCAATCCTCAATCCTCAATCCTCAATCCTCAATCTTCAATCCTCAATACTCAGTCTTCAATCCTCAATTCTCAATCCTCAATCCTCAATCCTCAGACCTCTAACAGCAATACTCAACCCTCAGTCCTCGTTCTCAATACACAACCATCAATACTCAATCGTCAATCTTCAATCTTCAATATTCAATCTTCAGTCCTCAATCCTCAATCCTCGATCATCAATCCTAAATCCTCAATATTCAAACAGCAATACCCAATCCTCAGTCTTCAATCCGCAATCCTCAATCATCAATCCTCAATCCTCAATCCTCAATCCTCAATCCTCAGTCCTCAAACCTCAAACCTGAATCCCCAACCCTGAATCCTCAATCTTCAGACCTCAGTCCTCAACAATCAGTTGTCAATTCACAATCCTCAATAGAAGATCATCAATTCACAGTTTCCAATACACAATACTGAATCTGCAATCTTCAAATCTCTATCCACAAACATCAATACTCATCATTCAACCATCAACACTCAGTCCGCAATCCTCAATCTTCAATACTCAATCCTCAATCCTCAATCCTCGATCCACAATCTTCAATCCTCAATACTCAATCTTCAATCCTCGATCCTCAATCCTCAATCCTCAACCCTCAATCCTCAATCGTCAGTCCTCAAACCTCAAACCTGAATCCCCAACCCTGAATCCTCAATCTTCAGACCTCAGTCCTCAACAATCAGTTGTCAATTCACAACCCTCAATAGAAGATCATCAATTCACAGTTTTCAATACTCAATACTCAAACTGCAATCATCAAATCTCTATCCACAAACATCAATTCTCATCACTCAACACTCAACACTCAGTCCCCAATCCTCAATCTTCAATCCTCAATCCTCAAACCGCAATCCTCAATACTCAATCTTGAATCCTCAATTCCCAATCCTCAGTCTTCATTCCTCAATCCTCAATCCTCAATTCTCAATCCTCAATCCTACAATCCTCAACCTTCAATCCTCAATACTCAGTCTTCAATCCTACAATCCTCAACCTTCAATCCTCAATACTCAGTCTTCAATGCTCAATCCTCAATCCTCAATCCTCAATCCTCAATCCTCAATTCTCAATCCTCAATCCACAATCCTCAACCTTCAATCCTCAATCCTCAACCCTCAATCGTCAGGCATCAATTCTCTATACTCAATCTTCAATCCTCTATCCTCAATCCTCATTCCTCAATGCTCATTCTTCAATCCTCAATACCTAATCCTCAATCTTCAATCCTCAATCCTCAATCCTCAACTCTCAATCCTCGATCCACAGTCCTCAGTCCTCAAACCTCAATCCTCAACCCTCAGCCCTCATCCTCAATCCTCAATCCTCAATCTTCAATCCTCAATCCTCAACCCTCAACCCTCAGTAATCAATCCTCAATCCTCAGTCCTCAAACCTCAATCCTGAATCCTGAATCCTGAATCCTCAATCTTCAGACATCAGACCTCAACTGTCAGACGTCAATCCACAATCCTCGATAGAATATCATCAATTCACAGTTTTCAATACTCAATACTCAATCTGCAATCTTCAGACCTCTATCCCCAAACATCAATTCTCATCACTCAACCCTCAACACTCAGTCCCCAATCCTCAATCTTCAATCCTCAATCCTCAATCCGCAATCCTCAATCCTCAATGTTCAATCCACAATACTCAATCTTCAATCCTCAATCCTCAATCCTCAATCCTCAATCCTCAATCCTCAATCGTCAATCTTCAATCCTCAATACTCAATCTTCTGTAATCAATCCTCAATTCTCAATCCTCAATACTCAATCCTCAATCCTCAATCCTCAATCCTCAATCCTCAATCCTCAATCATCAAACCTCAATCTTCAATCCTCAGTCCCAAATCCTCAATCTTCATAACTCAATCCTCAATCCTCATTCTTCAATACTCAATACCCAATCCTCAATATTCAATCCTCAATCCTCAATCCTCAATTCTCAATCCTCAATCCTCAATCCTCAAACCTCAATCCTCAATCCTCAAACCTGATTCCTCAATCTTCAATCCTCAATACCGAATCCTCAATCTTCAATCCTCAATCCTGAATTCTCAATCCTCAAACCTCAATTCACAGACTTCAAACATGAATACTCAACCCTCAGTCCTCGACCTCTATCGACAACCCTCATTCCTCAATCCTCAATTTTCAATCATTAATAATCAATCTTCAATCCTCAATCCTCGATCCTCAATCCTCAACCCTCAATCCTCAATGTTCAGTCCTCAATACCGAATCCTCAAACTTCAATCCTCAATCCTCAATCTTCAATCCTCAATCTTAATCACCAATCCTCAATACTCAATCTTCAATCCTGAATCCTCAATCCTCAATCCTCAATCCTCAATCTTCAATTCTCAATACTCAATCTTCAATCCTCAATCCTCAATCCTCAATCCTCACTCCTCAATCTTCAATCCTCAATACTCAATCTTCTGTAATCAATCCTCAATTCTCAATTCTCAAAACTCAATCCTCAATCGTCAATCCTCAATCCCCAATCCTCAATCTTCTATCCTCAATCCTCAATCCTCAATCCTCAATACTCAATCTTCAATCCACAATACTCAATCTTCAATCCTCAATCCTCAATCCTCAATCCTCAATCCTCAAACCTCAATCCTCAATCTTCAATCCTCAATACTCAGTCTTCAATCCTCAATTCTCAATCCTCAATCCTCAATCCTCAGACCTCAAACAGCAATACTCAACCCTCAGTCCTCGTTCTCAATACACAACCATCAATACTCAATCGTCAATCTTCAATCTTCAATATTCAATCTTCAGTCCTTAATCCTCAATCCTCGATCATCAATCCTAAATCCTCAATATTCAAACAGCAATACCCAATCCTCAGTCTTCAATCCGCAATCCTCAATCATCAATCCTCAATCCTCAATCCTCAATCCTCAATCCTCAGTCCTCAAACCTCAAACCTGAATCCCCAACCCTGAATCCTCAATCTTCAGACCTCAGTCCTCAACAATCAGTTGTCAATTCACAATCCTCAATAGAAGATCATCAATTCACAGTTTCCAATACACAATACTGAATCTGCAATCTTCAAATCTCTATCCACAAACATCAATACTCATCATTCAACCATCAACACTCAGTCCGCAATCCTCAATCTTCAATACTCAATCCTCAATCCTCAATCCTCGATCCACAATCTTCAATCCTCAATACTCAATCTTCAATCCTCGATCCTCAATCCTCAATCCTCAATCCTCAATCCTCAATCCTCAATCCTACAATCCTCAACCTGCAATCCTCAATACTCAGTCTTCAATCCTACAATCCTCAACCTTCAATCCTCAATACTCAGTCTTCAATCCTCGATCCTCAATCCTCAATCCTCAATCGTCAATCCTCAATCCTCAATCCTCAAGCCTCAATCCTCAACCCTCAATCCTCAATCCTCAGTCCTCAAACCTCAAACCTGAATCCCCAACCCTGAATCCTCAATCTTCAGACCTCAGTCCTCAACAATCAGTTGTCAATTCACAATCCTCAATAGAAGATCATCAATTCACAGTTTTCAATACTCAATACTCAAACTGCAATCATCAAATCTCTATCCACAAACATCAATTCTCATCACTCAACACTCAACACTCAGTCCCCAATCCTCAATCTTCAATCCTCAATCCTCAAACCGCAATCCTCAATACTCAATCTTCAATCCTCAATTCCCAATCCTCAGTCTTCATTCCTCAATCCTCAATCCTCAATTCTCAATCCTCAATCCTACAATCCTCAACCTTCAATCCTCAATACTCAGTCTTCAATCCTACAATCCTCAACCTTCAATCCTCAATACTCAGTCTTCAATGCTCAATCCTCAATCCTCAATCCTCAATCCTCAATCCTCAATTCTCAATACTCAATCCACAATCCTCAACCTTCAATCCTCAATACTCAGTCTTCAATGCTCAATCCTCAATCCTCAATCCTCAATACTCAATCCTCAACCGTCAATCTTCAATCCTCAATACTCAATCTTCAATCCTTAATCCTCAATCCTCAATCCTCAATCCTCAATCCTCAATCGTCAATCTTCAATCCTCAATCCTCAACCCTCAATCGTCAGGCATCAATTCTCTATACTCAATCTTCAATCCTCTATCCTCAATCCTCATTCCTCAATGCTCATTCTTCAATCCTCAATACCTAATCCTCAATCTTCAATCCTCAATCCTCAATCCTCAACTCTCAATCCTCAATCCACAGTCCTCAGTCCTTTTCCTCAATCCTCAACCCTCAGCCCTCATCCTCAATCCTCAATCCTCAATCTTCAATCCTCAATCCTCAACCCTCAACCCTCAGTAATCAATCCTCAATCCTCAGTCCTCAAACCTCAATCCTGAATCCTGAATCCTGAATCCTCAATCTTCAGACATCAGACCTCAACTGTCAGACGTCAATCCACAATCCTCGATAGAATATCATCAATTCACAGTTTTCAATACTCAATACTCAATCTGCAATCTTCAGACCTCTATCCCCAAACATCAATTCTCATCACTCAACCCTCAACACTCAGTCCCCAATCCTCAATCTTCAATCCTCAATCCTCAATCCGCAATCCTCAATCCTCAATGTTCAATCCACAATACTCAATCTTCAATCCTCAATCCTCAATCCTCAATCCTCAATCCTCAATCCTCAATCGTCAATCTTCAATCCTCAATACTCAATCTTCTGTAATCAATCCTCAATTCTCAATCCTCAATACTCAATCCTCAATCCTCAATCCTCAATCCTCAATCCTCAATCCTCAATCATCAAACCTCAATCTTCAATCCTCAGTCCCAAATCCTCAATCTTCATAACTCAATCCTCAATCCTCATTCTTCAATACTCAATACCCAATCCTCAATATTCAATCCTCAATCCTCAATCCTCAATTCTCAATCCTCAATCCTCAGTCCTCAATCTTCAATCCTTAATACTCAATCTTCTGTAATCAATCCTCAATTCTCAATCCTCAATACTCAATCCTCAATCGTCAATCCTCAATCGCCAATCCGCAATCTTCAATCCTCAGTCCCGAATCCTCAATCTTCATTACTCAATCCTCAATCCTCATTCTTCAATACTCAATACCCAATCCTCAATCTTCAATCCTCAATCCTCAATCCTCAATTCTCAATCCTCAATCCTCAGTCCTCAATCTTCAATCCTCAATACTCAATCTTCTGTAATCAATCCCCAATTCTCAATCCTCATTACTCAATCCCCAATCGTCAATCCTCAATCCCCAATCCTCAATCTTCGATCCTCAATCCTCAATCCTCAATCCTCTATCCTCAATCCTCAATCCTCAATCTTCAATCCTCAATACTCAGTCTTCAAACCTCAATCCTCAATCCTCAATCCTCAATCCTCATTCGTCAATAATCAATACCCAATCCTCAATCTTCAATCCTCAATCCTCAATCCTCAATTCTCAATCCTCAATCCTCAATCCTCAGACCTCAAACAGCAATACTCAACCCTCAGTCCTCGTCCTCAATACACAACCATCAATACTCAATCGTCAATCTTCAATCTTCAATATTCAATCTTCAGTTCTCAATCCTCAATCCTCGATCCTCAATCCTAGATCCTCAATATTCAAACAGCA
This sequence comes from Calliopsis andreniformis, assembly GCF_051401765.1. NCBI lineage: Eukaryota > Metazoa > Arthropoda > Insecta > Hymenoptera > Andrenidae > Calliopsis > Calliopsis andreniformis. The sequence continues at coordinate 4,142,716 of NW_027480440.1, forward strand.
ATACCCAATCCTCAATCTTCAATCCGCAATCCTCAATCATCAATCCTCAATCCTCAATCCTCAATCCTCAATCCTCAGACCTCAAACCTCAGACCTGAATCCCCAATCCTGAATCCTCAATCTTCAGACCTCAGTCCTCAACAATCAGTTGTCAATTCACAATCCTCAATAGAAGATCATCAATTCACAGTTTTCAATACACAATACTCAATCCTCAATCCTCAATCCTCAATCCTCAATCCAAAATCTTCAATCCTCAATACTCAATCTGCAATCCTCAATCCTCAATCCCCAATCTTCAATCCTCAATACTCAATCTGCAATCCTCAATCCTCAGTCCTCACTCCTCAATACTCATTCTTCAATCCTCAATACCGAATCCTCAATCTTCAATCCTAAATCCTCAATCCTCAATTCTCAATCATCAAACCTCAATCCTCAGACTTCAAACATCAATACTCAACCCTCAGTCCTCGTCCTCAATCGACAACCCTCAATCCTCAATCCTCAAACTTCAATCATTAATATTCAATCTTCAATCCTCAATCCTCAATCCTCAATCCTCAACCCTCAATCCTCAATTCTCAATCCTCAATACCCAATCCTCAATCTTCAATCCTCAATCCTCAATCCTCAAGCCTCAATCCTCAATCCTCAATCCTCAATCCTCAGTCCTCAATCCTCAATCCTCAATCATCAAACCTCAATCTTCAATCCTCAGTCCCAAATCCTCAACCTTCATTACTCAATCCTCAATCCTCATTCTTCAATACTCAATACCCAATCCTCAATCTTCAATCCTCAATCCTCAATCCTCAATTCTCAATCCTCAATCCTCAGTCCTCAATCTTCAATCCTCAATACTCAATCTTCTGTTATCAATCCTCAATTCTCAATCCTCAATACTCAATCCTCAATCGTCAATACTCAATCCCCAATCCTCAATCTTCAATCCTCAATTCTCAATCCTCAATCCTAAATCCTCAATCCTCAATCCTCAATCTTCAATCCTCAATACTCAGTCTTCAAACCTCAATCCTCAATCCTCAATCCTCAATCCTCATTCGTCAATAATCAATACCCAATCCTCAATCTTCAATCCTCAATCCTCAATCCTCAATTCTCAATACTCAATCCTCAATCCTCAGACCTCAAACAGCAATACTCAACCCTCAGTCCTCGTCCTCAATACACAACCATCAATACTCAATCGTCAATCTTCAATCTTCAATATTCAATCTTCAGTTCTCAATCCTCAATCCTCGATCCTCAATCCTAAATCCTCAATATTCAAACAGCAATACCCAATCCTCAATCTTCAATCCTCAATCCTCAATCCTCAAGCCTCAATCCTCAATCCTCAATCCTCAATCCTCAGTCCTCAAACCTCAAACCTGAATCCCCAACCCTGAATCCTCAATCTTCAGACCTCAGTCCTCAACAATCAGTTGTCAATTCACAATCCTCAATAGAAGATCATCAATTCACAGTTTTCAATACTCAATACTCAAACTGCAATCATCAAATCTCTATCCACAAACATCAATTCTCATCACTCAACACTCAACACTCAGTCCCCAATCCTCAATCTTCAATCCTCAATCCTCAAACCGCAATCCTCAATACTCAATCTTGAATCCTCAATTCCCAATCCTCAGTCTTCATTCCTCAATCCTCAATCCTCAATTCTCAATCCTCAATCCTACAATCCTCAACCTTCAATCCTCAATACTCAGTCTTCAATCCTACAATCCTCAACCTTCAATCCTCAATACTCAGTCTTCAATGCTCAATCCTCAATCCTCAATCCTCAATCCTCAATCCTCAATTCTCAATCCTCAATCCACAATCCTCAACCTTCAATCCTCAATACTCAGTCTTCAATGCTCAATCCTCAATCCTCAATCCTCAATACTCAATCCTCAACCGTCAATCTTCAATCCTCAATACTCAATCTTCAATCCTTAATCCTCAATCCTCAATCCTCAATCCTCAATCCTCAATCGTCAATCTTCAATCCTCAATCCTCAACCCTCAATCGTCAGGCATCAATTCTCTATACTCAATCTTCAATCCTCTATCCTCAATCCTCATTCCTCAATGCTCATTCTTCAATCCTCAATACCTAATCCTCAATCTTCAATCCTCAATCCTCAATCCTCAACTCTCAATCCTCGATCCACAGTCCTCAGTCCTCAAACCTCAATCCTCAACCCTCAGCCCTCATCCTCAATCCTCAATCCTCAATCTTCAATCCTCAATCCTCAACCCTCAACCCTCAGTAATCAATCCTCAATCCTCAGTCCTCAAACCTCAATCCTGAATCCTGAATCCTGAATCCTCAATCTTCAGACATCAGACCTCAACTGTCAGACGTCAATCCACAATCCTCGATAGAATATCATCAATTCACAGTTTTCAATACTCAATACTCAATCTGCAATCTTCAGACCTCTATCCCCAAACATCAATTCTCATCACTCAACCCTCAACACTCAGTCCCCAATCCTCAATCTTCAATCCTCAATCCTCAATCCGCAATCCTCAATCCTCAATGTTCAATCCACAATACTCAATCTTCAATCCTCAATCCTCAATCCTCAATCCTCAATCCTCAATCCTCAATCGTCAATCTTCAATCCTCAATACTCAATCTTCTGTAATCAATCCTCAATTCTCAATCCTCAATACTCAATCCTCAATCCTCAATCCTCAATCCTCAATCCTCAATCCTCAATCATCAAACCTCAATCTTCAATCCTCAGTCCCAAATCCTCAATCTTCATAGCTCAATCCTCAATCCTCATTCTTCAATACTCAATACCCAATCCTCAATATTCAATCCTCAATCCTCAATCCTCAATTCTCAATCCTCAATCCTCAATCCTCAAACCTCAATCCTCAATCCTCAAACCTGATTCCTCAATCTTCAATCCTCAATACCGAATCCTCAATCTTCAATCCTCAATCCTGAATTCTCAATCCTCAAACCTCAATTCACAGACTTCAAACATGAATACTCAACCCTCAGTCCTCGACCTCTATCGACAACCCTCATTCCTCAATCCTCAATTTTCAATCATTAATAATCAATCTTCAATCCTCAATCCTCGATCCTCAATCCTCAACCCTCAATCCTCAATGTTCAGTCCTCAATACCGAATCCTCAAACTTCAATCCTCAATCCTCAATCTTCAATCCTCAATCTTAATCACCAATCCTCAATACTCAATCTTCAATCCTGAATCCTCAATCCTCAATCCTCAATCCTCAATCTTCAATTCTCAATACTCAATCTTCAATCCTCAATCCTCAATCCTCAATCCTCACTCCTCAATCTTCAATCCTCAATACTCAATCTTCTGTAATCAATCCTCAATTCTCAATTCTCAAAACTCAATCCTCAATCGTCAATCCTCAATCCCCAATCCTCAATCTTCTATCCTCAATCCTCAATCCTCAATCCTCAATACTCAATCTTCAATCCACAATACTCAATCTTCAATCCTCAATCCTCAATCCTCAATCCTCAATCCTCAATACCCAATCCTCAATCTTCAATCCTCAATCCTCAATCCTCAAGCCTCAATCCTCAATCCTCAATCCTCAATCCTCAGTCCTCAATCCTCAATCCTCAATCATCAAACCTCAATCTTCAATCCTCAGTCCCAAATCCTCAACCTTCATTACTCAATCCTCAATCCTCATTCTTCAATACTCAATACCCAATCCTCAATCTTCAATCCTCAATCCTCAATCCTCAATTCTCAATCCTCAATCCTCAGTCCTCAATCTTCAATCCTCAATACTCAATCTTCTGTTATCAATCCTCAATTCTCAATCCTCAATACTCAATCCTCAATCGTCAATACTCAATCCCCAATCCTCAATCTTGAATCCTCAATTCTCAATCCTCAATCCTAAATCCTCAATCCTCAATCCTCAATCTTCAATCCTCAATACTCAGTCTTCAAACCTCAATCCTCAATCCTCAATCCTCAATCCTCATTCGTCAATAATCAATACCCAATCCTCAATCTTCAATCCTCAATCCTCAATCCTCAATTCTCAATACTCAATCCTCAATCCTCAGACCTCAAACAGCAATACTCAACCCTCAGTCCTCGTCCTCAATACACAACCATCAATACTCAATCGTCAATCTTCAATCTTCAATATTCAATCTTCAGTTCTCAATCCTCAATCCTCGATCCTCAATCCTAAATCCTCAATATTCAAACAGCAATACCCAATCCTCAATCTTCAATCCTCAATCCTCAATCCTCAAGCCTCAATCCTCAATCCTCAATCCTCAATCCTCAGTCCTCAAACCTCAAACCTGAATCCCCAACCCTGAATCCTCAATCTTCAGACCTCAGTCCTCAACAATCAGTTGTCAATTCACAATCCTCAATAGAAGATCATCAATTCACAGTTTTCAATACTCAATACTCAAACTGCAATCATCAAATCTCTATCCACAAACATCAATTCTCATCACTCAACACTCAACACTCAGTCCCCAATCCTCAATCTTCAATCCTCAATCCTCAAACCGCAATCCTCAATACTCAATCTTGAATCCTCAATTCCCAATCCTCAGTCTTCATTCCTCAATCCTCAATCCTCAATTCTCAATCCTCAATCCTACAATCCTCAACCTTCAATCCTCAATACTCAGTCTTCAATCCTACAATCCTCAACCTTCAATCCTCAATACTCAGTCTTCAATGCTCAATCCTCAATCCTCAATCCTCAATCCTCAATCCTCAATTCTCAATCCTCAATCCACAATCCTCAACCTTCAATCCTCAATACTCAGTCTTCAATGCTCAATCCTCAATCCTCAATCCTCAATACTCAATCCTCAACCGTCAATCTTCAATCCTCAATACTCAATCTTCAATCCTTAATCCTCAATCCTCAATCCTCAATCCTCAATCCTCAATCGTCAATCTTCAATCCTCAATCCTCAACCCTCAATCGTCAGGCATCAATTCTCTATACTCAATCTTCAATCCTCTATCCTCAATCCTCATTCCTCAATGCTCATTCTTCAATCCTCAATACCTAATCCTCAATCTTCAATCCTCAATCCTCAATCCTCAACTCTCAATCCTCGATCCACAGTCCTCAGTCCTCAAACCTCAATCCTCAACCCTCAGCCCTCATCCTCAATCCTCAATCCTCAATCTTCAATCCTCAATCCTCAACCCTCAACCCTCAGTAATCAATCCTCAATCCTCAGTCCTCAAACCTCAATCCTGAATCCTGAATCCTGAATCCTCAATCTTCAGACATCAGACCTCAACTGTCAGACGTCAATCCACAATCCTCGATAGAATATCATCAATTCACAGTTTTCAATACTCAATACTCAATCTGCAATCTTCAGACCTCTATCCCCAAACATCAATTCTCATCACTCAACCCTCAACACTCAGTCCCCAATCCTCAATCTTCAATCCTCAATCCTCAATCCGCAATCCTCAATCCTCAATGTTCAATCCACAATACTCAATCTTCAATCCTCAATCCTCAATCCTCAATCCTCAATCCTCAATCCTCAATCGTCAATCTTCAATCCTCAATACTCAATCTTCTGTAATCAATCCTCAATTCTCAATCCTCAATACTCAATCCTCAATCCTCAATCCTCAATCCTCAATCCTCAATCCTCAATCATCAAACCTCAATCTTCAATCCTCAGTCCCAAATCCTCAATCTTCATAGCTCAATCCTCAATCCTCATTCTTCAATACTCAATACCCAATCCTCAATATTCAATCCTCAATCCTCAATCCTCAATTCTCAATCCTCAATCCTCAATCCTCAAACCTCAATCCTCAATCCTCAAACCTGATTCCTCAATCTTCAATCCTCAATACCGAATCCTCAATCTTCAATCCTCAATCCTGAATTCTCAATCCTCAAACCTCAATTCACAGACTTCAAACATGAATACTCAACCCTCAGTCCTCGACCTCTATCGACAACCCTCATTCCTCAATCCTCAATTTTCAATCATTAATAATCAATCTTCAATCCTCAATCCTCGATCCTCAATCCTCAACCCTCAATCCTCAATGTTCAGTCCTCAATACCGAATCCTCAAACTTCAATCCTCAATCCTCAATCTTCAATCCTCAATCTTAATCACCAATCCTCAATACTCAATCTTCAATCCTGAATCCTCAATCCTCAATCCTCAATCCTCAATCTTCAATTCTCAATACTCAATCTTCAATCCTCAATCCTCAATCCTCAATCCTCACTCCTCAATCTTCAATCCTCAATACTCAATCTTCTGTAATCAATCCTCAATTCTCAATTCTCAAAACTCAATCCTCAATCGTCAATCCTCAATCCCCAATCCTCAATCTTCTATCCTCAATCCTCAATCCTCAATCCTCAATACTCAATCTTCAATCCACAATACTCAATCTTCAATCCTCAATCCTCAATCCTCAATCCTCAATCCTCAAACCTCAATCCTCAATCTTCAATCCTCAATACTCAGTCTTCAATCCTCAATTCTCAATCCTCAATCCTCAATCCTCAGACCTCAAACAGCAATACTCAACCCTCAGTCCTCGTTCTCAATACACAACCATCAATACTCAATCGTCAATCTTCAATCTTCAATATTCAATCTTCAGTCCTTAATCCTCAATCCTCGATCATCAATACTAAATCCTCAATATTCAAACAGCAATACCCAATCCTCAGTCTTCAATCCGCAATCCTCAATCATCAATCCTCAATCCTCAATCCTCAATCCTCAATCCTCAGTCCTCAAACCTCAAACCTGAATCCCCAACCCTGAATCCTCAATCTTCAGACCTCAGTCCTCAACAATCAGTTGTCAATTCACAATCCTCAATAGAAGATCATCAATTCACAGTTTTCAATACACAATACTCAATCCTCAATCCTCAATCCTCAATCCTCAATCCAAAATCTTCAATCCTCAATACTCAATCTGCAATCCTCAATCCTCAGTCCTCACTCCTCAATACTCATTCTTCAATCCTCAATACCGAATCCTCAATCTTCAATCCTCAATCCTCAATCCTCAATTCTCAATCCTCAAACCTCAATCCTCAGACTTCAAACATAATACTGAATCCTCAGTCCTCGTCCTCAATCGACAACCCTCAATCCTCAATCCTCAATCTTCAATAATTAATAAACAATCTTCAATCCTCAATTCTCGATCCTCAATCCTCAACCCTCAATCCTCAATGTTCAGTCCTCAATACCGAATCCTCAATCTTCAATCCTCAATCCTCAATCTTCAATCCTCAATCTTAATCTCCAAACCTCAATACTCAAACTTCAATCCTCAATCCTCAATCCTCAATCCTCAATCCTCAATCTTCAATCCTCAATACTCAATCTTCAATCCTCAATCCTCAATCCTCAATCCTCAATCCTCAATCCCCAATCTTCAATCCTCAATACTCAATCTGCAATCCTCAATCCTCAGTCCTCACTCCTCAATACTCATTCTTCAATCCTCAATACCGAATCCTCAATCTTCAATCCTAAATCCTCAATCCTCAATTCTCAATCATCAAACCTCAATCCTCAGACTTCAAACATCAATACTCAACCCTCAGTCCTCGTCCTCAATCGACAACCCTCAATCCTCAATCCTCAAACTTCAATCATTAATATTCAATCTTCAATCCTCAATCCTCAATCCTCAATCCTCAACCCTCAATCCTCAATTCTCAATCCTCAATACCCAATCCTCAATCTTCAATCCTCAATCCTCAATCCTCAAGCCTCAATCCTCAATCCTCAATCCTCAATCCTCAGTCCTCAATCCTCAATCCTCAATCATCAAACCTCAATCTTCAATCCTCAGTCCCAAATCCTCAACCTTCATTACTCAATCCTCAATCCTCATTCTTCAATACTCAATACCCAATCCTCAATCTTCAATCCTCAATCCTCAATCCTCAATTCTCAATCCTCAATCCTCAGTCCTCAATCTTCAATCCTCAATACTCAATCTTCTGTAATCAATCCTCAATTCTCAATCCTCAATACTCAATCCTCAATCGTCAATCCTCAATCGCCAATCCGCAATCTTCAACCCTCAGTCCCGAATCCTCAAACTTCATTACTCAATCCTCAATCCTCATTCTTCAATACTCAATACCCAATCCTCAATCTTCAATCCTCAATCCTCAATCCTCAATTCTCAATCCTCAATCCTCAGTCCTCAATCTTCAATCCTCAATACTCAATCTTCTGTTATCAATCCTCAATTCTCAATCCTCAATACTCAATCCTCAATCGTCAATACTCAATCCCCAATCCTCAATCTTCAATCCTCAATTCTCAATCCTCAATCCTAAATCCTCAATCCTCAATCCTCAATCTTCAATCCTCAATACTCAGTCTTCAAACCTCAATCCTCAATCCTCAATCCTCAATCCTCATTCGTCAATAATCAATACCCAATCCTCAATCTTCAATCCTCAATCCTCAATCCTCAATTCTCAATACTCAATCCTCAATCCTCAGACCTCAAACAGCAATACTCAACCCTCAGTCCTCGTCCTCAATACACAACCATCAATACTCAATCGTCAATCTTCAATCTTCAATATTCAATCTTCAGTTCTCAATCCTCAATCCTCGATCCTCAATCCTAAATCCTCAATATTCAAACAGCAATACCCAATCCTCAATCTTCAATCCTCAATCCTCAATCCTCAAGCCTCAATCCTCAATCCTCAATCCTCAATCCTCAGTCCTCAAACCTCAAACCTGAATCCCCAACCCTGAATCCTCAATCTTCAGACCTCAGTCCTCAACAATCAGTTGTCAATTCACAATCCTCAATAGAAGATCATCAATTCACAGTTTTCAATACTCAATACTCAAACTGCAATCATCAAATCTCTATCCACAAACATCAATTCTCATCACTCAACACTCAACACTCAGTCCCCAATCCTCAATCTTCAATCCTCAATCCTCAAACCGCAATCCTCAATACTCAATCTTGAATCCTCAATTCCCAATCCTCAGTCTTCATTCCTCAATCCTCAATCCTCAATTCTCAATCCTCAATCCTACAATCCTCAACCTTCAATCCTCAATACTCAGTCTTCAATCCTACAATCCTCAACCTTCAATCCTCAATACTCAGTCTTCAATGCTCAATCCTCAATCCTCAATCCTCAATCCTCAATCCTCAATTCTCAATCCTCAATCCACAATCCTCAACCTTCAATCCTCAATACTCAGTCTTCAATGCTCAATCCTCAATCCTCAATCCTCAATACTCAATCCTCAACCGTCAATCTTCAATCCTCAATACTCAATCTTCAATCCTTAATCCTCAATCCTCAATCCTCAATCCTCAATCCTCAATCGTCAATCTTCAATCCTCAATCCTCAACCCTCAATCGTCAGGCATCAATTCTCTATACTCAATCTTCAATCCTCTATCCTCAATCCTCATTCCTCAATGCTCATTCTTCAATCCTCAATACCTAATCCTCAATCTTCAATCCTCAATCCTCAATCCTCAACTCTCAATCCTCGATCCACAGTCCTCAGTCCTCAGTCCTCAAACCTCAATCCTCAACCCTCAGCCCTCATCCTCAATCCTCAATCCTCAATCTTCAATCCTCAATCCTCAACCCTCAACCCTCAGTAATCAATCCTCAATCCTCAGTCCTCAAACCTCAATCCTGAATCCTGAATCCTGAATCCTCAATCTTCAGACATCAGACCTCAACTGTCAGACGTCAATCCACAATCCTCGATAGAATATCATCAATTCACAGTTTTCAATACTCAATACTCAATCTGCAATCTTCAGACCTCTATCCCCAAACATCAATTCTCATCACTCAACCCTCAACACTCAGTCCCCAATCCTCAATCTTCAATCCTCAATCCTCAATCCGCAATCCTCAATCCTCAATGTTCAATCCACAATACTCAATCTTCAATCCTCAATCCTCAATCCTCAATCCTCAATCCTCAATCCTCAATCGTCAATCTTCAATCCTCAATACTCAATCTTCTGTAATCAATCCTCAATTCTCAATCCTCAATACTCAATCCTCAATCCTCGATCCTCAATCCTCAATCCTCAATCCTCAATCATCAAACCTCAATCTTCAATCCTCAGTCCCAAATCCTCAATCTTCATAACTCAATCCTCAATCCTCATTCTTCAATACTCAATACCCAATCCTCAATATTCAATCCTCAATCCTCAATCCTCAATTCTCAATCCTCAATCCTCAATCCTCAAACCTCAATCCTCAATCCTCAAACCTGATTCCTCAATCTTCAATCCTCAATACCGAATCCTCAATCTTCAATCCTCAATCCTGAATTCTCAATCCTCAAACCTCAATTCACAGACTTCAAACATGAATACTCAACCCTCAGTCCTCGACCTCTATCGACAACCCTCATTCCTCAATCCTCAATTTTCAATCATTAATAATCAATCTTCAATCCTCAATCCTCGATCCTCAATCCTCAACCCTCAATCCTCAATGTTCAGTCCTCAATACCGAATCCTCAAACTTCAATCCTCAATCCTCAATCTTCAATCCTCAATCTTAATCACCAATCCTCAATACTCAATCTTCAATCCTGAATCCTCAATCCTCAATCCTCAATCCTCAATCTTCAATTCTCAATACTCAATCTTCAATCCTCAATCCTCAATCCTCAATCCTCACTCCTCAATCTTCAATCCTCACTACTCAATCTTCTGTAATCAATCCTCAATTCTCAATTCTCAAAACTCAATCCTCAATCGTCAATCCTCAATCCCCAATCCTCAATCTTCTATCCTCAATCCTCAATCCTCAATCCTCAATACTCAATCTTCAATCCACAATACTCAATCTTCAATCCTCAATCCTCAATCCTCAATCCTCAATCCTCAAACCTCAATCCTCAATCTTCAATCCTCAATACTCAGTCTTCAATCCTCAATTCTCAATCCTCAATCCTCAATCCTCAGACCTCAAACAGCAATACTCAACCCTCAGTCCTCGTTCTCAATACACAACCATCAATACTCAATCGTCAATCTTCAATCTTCAATATTCAATCTTCAGTCCTTAATCCTCAATCCTCGATCATCAATCCTAAATCCTCAATATTCAAACAGCAATACCCAATCCTCAGTCTTCAATCCGCAATCCTCAATCATCAATCCTCAATCCTCAATCCTCAATCCTCAATCCTCAGACCTCAAACCTCAAACCTGAATCCCCAACCCTGAATCCTCAATCTTCAGACCTCAGTCCTCAACAATCAGTTGTCAATTCACAATCCTCAATAGAAGATCATCAATTCACAGTTTTCAATACACAATACTCAATCCTCAATCCTCAATCCTCAATCCTCAATCCAAAATCTTCAATCCTCAATACTCAATCAGCAATCCTCAATCCTCAGTCCTCACTCCTCAATACTCATTCTTCAATCCTCAATACCGAATCCTCAATCTTCAATCCTCAATCCTCAATCCTCAATTCTCAATCCTCAAACCTCAATCCTCAGACTTCAAACATAATACTGAATCCTCAGTCCTCGTCCTCAATCGACAACCCTCAATCCTCAATCCTCAATCTTCAATAATTAATAAACAATCTTCAATCCTCAATTCTCGATCCTCAATCCTCAACCCTCAATCCTCAATGTTCAGTCCTCAATACCGAATCCTCAATCTTCAATCCTCAATCCTCAATCTTCAATCCTCAATCTTAATCTCCAAACCTCAATACTCAAACTTCAATCCTCAATCCTCAATCCTCAATCCTCAATCCTCAATCTTCAATCCTCAATACTCAATCTTCAATCCTCAATCCTCAATCCTCAATCCTCAATCCTCAATCCCCAATCTTCAATCCTCAATACTCAATCTGCAATCCTCAATCCTCAGTCCTCACTCCTCAATACTCATTCTTCAATCCTCAATACCGAATCCTCAATCTTCAATCCTAAATCCTCAATCCTCAATTCTCAATCATCAAACCTCAATCCTCAGACTTCAAACATCAATACTCAACCCTCAGTCCTCGTCCTCAATCGACAACCCTCAATCCTCAATCCTCAAACTTCAATCATTAATATTCAATCTTCAATCCTCAATCCTCAATCCTCAATCCTCAACCCTCAATCCTCAATTCTCAATCCTCAATACCCAATCCTCAATCTTCAATCCTCAATCCTCAATCCTCAAGCCTCAATCCTCAATCCTCAATCCTCAATCCTCAGTCCTCAATCCTCAATCCTCAATCATCAAACCTCAATCTTCAATCCTCAGTCCCAAATCCTCAACCTTCATTACTCAATCCTCAATCCTCATTCTTCAATACTCAATACCCAATCCTCAATCTTCAATCCTCAATCCTCAATCCTCAATTCTCAATCCTCAATCCTCAGTCCTCAATCTTCAATCCTCAATACTCAATCTTCTGTAATCAATCCTCAATTCTCAATCCTCAATACTCAATCCTCAATCGTCAATCCTCAATCGCCAATCCGCAATCTTCAACCCTCAGTCCCGAATCCTCAAACTTCATTACTCAATCCTCAATCCTCATTCTTCAATACTCAATACCCAATCCTCAATCTTCAATCCTCAATCCTCAATCCTCAATTCTCAATCCTCAATCCTCAGTCCTCAATCTTCAATCCTCAATACTCAATCTTCTGTTATCAATCCTCAATTCTCAATCCTCAATACTCAATCCTCAATCGTCAATACTCAATCCCCAATCCTCAATCTTCAATCCTCAATTCTCAATCCTCAATCCTAAATCCTCAATCCTCAATCCTCAATCTTCAATCCTCAATACTCAGTCTTCAAACCTCAATCCTCAATCCTCAATCCTCATTCGTCAATAATCAATACCCAATCCTCAATCTTCAATCCTCAATCCTCAATCCTCAATTCTCAATACTCAATCCTCAATCCTCAGACCTCAAACAGCAATACTCAACCCTCAGTCCTCGTCCTCAATACACAACCATCAATACTCAATCGTCAATCTTCAATCTTCAATATTCAATCTTCAGTTCTCAATCCTCAATCCTCGATCCTCAATCCTAAATCCTCAATATTCAAACAGCAATACCCAATCCTCAATCTTCAATCCTCAATCCTCAATCCTCAAGCCTCAATCCTCAATCCTCAATCCTCAATCCTCAGTCCTCAAACCTCAAACCTGAATCCCCAACCCTGAATCCTCAATCTTCAGACCTCAGTCCTCAACAATCAGTTGTCAATTCACAATCCTCAATAGAAGATCATCAATTCACAGTTTTCAATACTAAATACTCAAACTGCAATCATCAAATCTCTATCCACAAACATCAATTCTCATCACTCAACACTCAACACTCAGTCCCCAATCCTCAATCTTCAATCCTCAATCCTCAAACCGCAATCCTCAATACTCAATCTTCAATCCTCAATTCCCAATCCTCAGTCTTCATTCCTCAATCCTCAATCCTCAATTCTCAATCCTCAATCCTACAATCCTCAACCTTCAATCCTCAATACTCAGTCTTCAATCCTACAATCCTCAACCTTCAATCCTCAATACTCAGTCTTCAATGCTCAATCCTCAATCCTCAATCCTCAATCCTCAATCCTCAATTCTCAATCCTCAATCCACAATCCTCAACCATCAATCCTCAATACTCAGTCTTCAATGCTCAATCCTCAATCCTCAATCCTCAATACTCAATCCTCAACCGTCAATCTTCAATCCTCAATACCCAATCCTCAATCTTCAATACTCAATCCTCAATCCTCAATTCTCAATCCTCAATCCTCAGTCCTCAGTCCTCTAACCTGAATCCTCAACCCTCAGACCTCATCCTCAATCCTCAATCCTCAATCCTCATCCTTCAATCCTCAATACCCAATCCTCAATCTTCAATCCCCAATCTTCAATCCTCAATACTCAATCTGCAATCCTCAATCCTCAGTCCTCACTCCTCAATACTCATTCTTCAATCCTCAATACCGAATCCTCAATCTTCAATCCTAAATCCTCAATCCTCAATTCTCAATCATCAAACCTCAATCCTCAGACTTCAAACATCAATACTCAACCCTCAGTCCTCGTCCTCAATCGACAACCCTCAATCCTCAATCCTCAAACTTCAATCATTAATATTCAATCTTCAATCCTCAATCCTCAATCCTCAATCCTCAACCCTCAATCCTCAATTCTCAATCCTCAATACCCAATCCTCAATCTTCAATCCTCAATCCTCAATCCTCAAGCCTCAATCCTCAATCCTCAATCCTCAATCCTCAGTCCTCAATCCTCAATCCTCAATCATCAAACCTCAATCTTCAATCCTCAGTCCCAAATCCTCAACCTTCATTACTCAATCCTCAATCCTCATTCTTCAATACTCAATACCCAATCCTCAATCTTCAATCCTCAATCCTCAATCCTCAATTCTCAATCCTCAATCCTCAGTCCTCAATCTTCAATCCTCAATACTCAATCTTCTGTAATCAATCCTCAATTCTCAATCCTCAATACTCAATCCTCAATCGTCAATCCTCAATCGCCAATCCGCAATCTTCAACCCTCAGTCCCGAATCCTCAAACTTCATTACTCAATCCTCAATCCTCATTCTTCAATACTCAATACCCAATCCTCAATCTTCAATCCTCAATCCTCAATCCTCAATTCTCAATCCTCAATCCTCAGTCCTCAATCTTCAATCCTCAATACTCAATCTTCTGTTATCAATCCTCAATTCTCAATCCTCAATACTCAATCCTCAATCGTCAATACTCAAACCCCAATCCTCAATCTTCAATCCTCAATTCTCAATCCTCAATCCTAAATCCTCAATCCTCAATCCTCAATCTTCAATCCTCAATACTCAGTCTTCAAACCTCAATCCTCAATCCTCAATCCTCATTCGTCAATAATCAATACCCAATCCTCAATCTTCAATCCTCAATCCTCAATCCTCAATTCTCAATACTCAATCCTCAATCCTCAGACCTCAAACAGCAATACTCAACCCTCAGTCCTCGTCCTCAATACACAACCATCAATACTCAATCGTCAATCTTCAATCTTCAATATTCAATCTTCAGTTCTCAATCCTCAATCCTCGATCCTCAATCCTAAATCCTCAATATTCAAACAGCAATACCCAATCCTCAATCTTCAATCCTCAATCCTCAATCCTCAAGCCTCAATCCTCAATCCTCAATCCTCAATCCTCAGTCCTCAAACCTCAAACCTGAATCCCCAACCCTGAATCCTCAATCTTCAGACCTCAGTCCTCAACAATCAGTTGTCAATTCACAATCCTCAATAGAAGATCATCAATTCACAGTTTTCAATACTAAATACTCAAACTGCAATCATCAAATCTCTATCCACAAACATCAATTCTCATCACTCAACACTCAACACTCAGTCCCCAATCCTCAATCTTCAATCCTCAATCCTCAAACCGCAATCCTCAATACTCAATCTTCAATCCTCAATTCCCAATCCTCAGTCTTCATTCCTCAATCCTCAATCCTCAATTCTCAATCCTCAATCCTACAATCCTCAACCTTCAATCCTCAATACTCAGTCTTCAATCCTACAATCCTCAACCTTCAATCCTCAATACTCAGTCTTCAATGCTCAATCCTCAATCCTCAATCCTCAATCCTCAATCCTCAATTCTCAATCCTCAATCCACAATCCTCAACCATCAATCCTCAATACTCAGTCTTCAATGCTCAATCCTCAATCCTCAATCCTCAATACTCAATCCTCAACCGTCAATCTTCAATCCTCAATACCCAATCCTCAATCTTCAATACTCAATCCTCAATCCTCAATTCTCAATCCTCAATCCTCAGTCCTCAGTCCTCTAACCTGAATCCTCAACCCTCAGACCTCATCCTCAATCCTCAATCCTCAATCCTCATCCTTCAATCCTCAATACCCAATCCTCAATCTTCAATCCTCAATCCTCAATCCTCAATTCTCAATCCTCAATCCTCAGTCCTCAGTTCTCTGACCTGAATCCTCAACCCTCAGCCCTCATCCTCAATCCTCAATCCTCAATCCTCAATCCTCAATCGTCAATCTTCAATCCTCAATCCTCAACCCTCAATCGTCAGGCATCAATTCTCAATACTCAATCTTCAATCCTGTATCCTCAATCCTCATTCCTCAATGCTCATTCTTCAATCCTCAATACCTAATCCTCAATCTTCAATCCTCAATCCTCAATCCTCAACTCTCAATCCTCAATCCTCAGTCCTCAGTCCTCAAACCTCAATCCTCAACCCTCAGCCCTCATCCTCAATCCTCAATCCTCAATCTTCAATCCTCAATCCTCAACCCTCAACCCTCAGTAATCAATCCTCAATCCTCAGTCCTCAAACCTCAATCCTGATTCCTGAATCCTGAATCCTCAATCTTCAGACATCAGACCTCAGCTGTCAGACGTCAATCCACAATCCTCGATAGAATATCATCAATTCACAGTTTTCAATACTCAATACTCAATCTGCAATCTTCAGACCTCTATCCCCAAACATCAATTCTCATCACTCAACCCTCAACACTCAGTCCCCAATCCTCAATCTTCAATCCTCAATCCTCAATCCGCAATCCTCAATCCTCAATGTTCGATCCACAATACTCAATCTTCAATCCTCAATCCTCAATCCTCAATCCTCAATCCTCAATCCTCAATCGTCAATCTTCAATCCTCAATACTCAATCTTCTGTAATCAATCCTCAATTCTCAATCCTCAATACTCAATCCTCAATGCTCAATCCTCAATCCTCAATCCTCAATCCTCAATCATCAAACCTCAATCTTCAATCTTCAATCTTCAATATTCAATCTTCAGTTCTCAATCCTCAATCCTCGATCCTCAATCCTAAATCCTCAATATTCAAACAGCAATACCCAATCCTCAATCTTCAATCCTCAATCCTCAATCCTCAAGCCTCAATCCTCAATCCTCAATCCTCAATCCTCAGTCCTCAAACCTCAAACCTGAATCCCCAACCCTGAATCCTCAATCTTCAGACCTCAGTCCTCAACAATCAGTTGTCAATTCACAATCCTCAATAGAAGATCATCAATTCACAGTTTTCAATACTAAATACTCAAACTGCAATCATCAAATCTCTATCCACAAACATCAATTCTCATCACTCAACACTCAACACTCAGTCCCCAATCCTCAATCTTCAATCCTCAATCCTCAAACCGCAATCCTCAATACTCAATCTTCAATCCTCAATTCCCAATCCTCAGTCTTCATTCCTCAATCCTCAATCCTCAATTCTCAATCCTCAATCCTACAATCCTCAACCTTCAATCCTCAATACTCAGTCTTCAATCCTACAATCCTCAACCTTCAATCCTCAATACTCAGTCTTCAATGCTCAATCCTCAATCCTCAATCCTCAATCCTCAATCCTCAATTCTCAATCCTCAATCCACAATCCTCAACCATCAATTCTCAATACTCAGTCTTCAATGCTCAATCCTCAATCCTCAATCCTCAATACTCAATCCTCAACCGTCAATCTTCAATCCTCAATACCCAATCCTCAATCTTCAATACTCAATCCTCAATCCTCAATTCTCAATCCTCAATCCTCAGTCCTCAGTCCTCTAACCTGAATCCTCAACCCTCAGCCCTCATCCTCAATCCTCAATCCTCAATCCTCATCCTTCAATCCTCAATACCCAATCCTCAATCTTCAATCCTCAATCCTCAATCCTCAATTCTCAATCCTCAATCCTCAGTCCTCAGTTCTCTGACCTGAATCCTCAACCCTCAGCCCTCATCCTCAATCCTCAATCCTCAATCCTCAATCCTCAATCGTCAATCTTCAATCCTCAATCCTCAACCCTCAATCGTCAGGCATCAATTCTCAATACTCAATCTTCAATCCTCTATCCTCAATCCTCATTCCTCAATGCTCATTCTTCAATCCTCAATACCTAATCCTCAATCTTCAATCCTCAATCCTCAATCCTCAACTCTCAATCCTCAATCCTCAGTCCTCAGTCCTCAAACCTCAATCCTCAACCCTCAGCCCTCATCCTCAATCCTCAATCCTCAATCTTCAATCCTCAATCCTCAACCCTCAACCCTCAGTAATCAATCCTCAATCCTCAGTCCTCAAACCTCAATCCTGATTCCTGAATCCTGAATCCTCAATCTTCAGACATCAGACCTCAGCTGTCAGACGTCAATCCACAATCCTCGATAGAATATCATCAATTCACAGTTTTCAATACTCAATACTCAATCTGCAATCTTCAGACCTCTATCCCCAAACATCAATTCTCATCACTCAACCCTCAACACTCAGTCCCCAATCCTCAATCTTCAATCCTCAATCCTCAATCCGCAATCCTCAATCCTCAATGTTCGATCCACAATACTCAATCTTCAATCCTCAATCCTCAATCCTCAATCCTCAATCCTCAATCCTCAATCGTCAATCTTCAATCCTCAATACTCAATCTTCTGTAATCAATCCTCAATTCTCAATCCTCAATACTCAATCCTCAATGCTCAATCCTCAATCCTCAATCCTCAATCCTCAATCATCAAACCTCAATCTTCAATCCTCAGTCCCAAATCCTCAATCTTCATTACCCAATCCTCAATCCTCATTCTTCAATACTCAATACCCAATCCTCAATCTTCAATCCTCAATCCTCAATCCTCAATTCTCAATCCTCAATCCTCAGTCCTCAATCTTCAATCCTCAATACTCAATCTTCTGTAATCAATCCTCAATTCTCAATCCTCAATACTCAATCCTCAATCGTCAATCCTCAATCGCCAATCCGCAATCTTCAATCCTCAGTCCCGAATCCTCAATCTTCATTACTCAATCCTCAATCCTCATTCTTCAATACTCAATACCCAATCCTCAATCTTCAATCCTCAATCCTCAATCCTCAATTCTCAATCCTCAATCCTCAGTCCTCAATCTTCAATCCTCAATACTCAATCTTCTGTAATCAATCCTCAATTCTCAATCCTCAATACTCAATCCTCAATCGTCAATCCTCAATCCCCAATCCTCAATCTTCAATCCTCAATCCTCAATCCTCAATCCTCAATCCTCAATCCTCAATCCTCAATCTTCAATCCTCAATACTCAGTCTTCAAACCTCAATTCTCAATCCTCAATCCTCAATCCTCATTCGTCAATAATCAATACCCAATCCTCAATCTTCAATCCTCAATCCTCAATCCTCAATTCTCAATCCTCAATCCTCAATCCTCAGACCTCAAACAGCAATACTCAACCCTCAGTCCTCGTCCTCAATACACAACCATCAATACTCAATCGTCAATCTTCAATCTTCAATATTTAATCTTCAGTTCTCAATCCTCAATCCTCGATCCTCAATCCTAAATCCTCAATATTCAAACAGCAATACCCAACCCTCAATCTTCAATCCGCAATCCTCAATCATCAATCCTCAATCCTCAATCCTCAATCCTCAATCCTCAGACCTCAAACCTCAGACCTGAATCCCCAATCCTGAATCCTCAATCTTCAGACCTCAGTCCTCAACAATCAGTTGTCAATTCACAATCCTCAATAGAAGATCATCAATTCACAGTTTTCAATACTCAATACTCAACCTGCAATCTTCAAATCTCTATCCACAAACATCAATTCTCATCACTCAACGCTCAACACTCAGTCCCCAATCCTCAATCTTCAAACCTCAATCCTCAATCCTCAATCCTCAACCGTCAGTCCTCGTCCTCAATCCTCAACACTCAATCCTCAATCCTCCCATCTTCAATCACCAATACTCAATCGTCAATCCTCAATCGTCAATCCTCAATGCTCAATCCTCAATCCTCAATATTCAACACTCAACACTCAACCATCAATCCTCAATACTCAATCCTCAATCCTCAATCCTCAATACTCAACCATCAATCCTCAATCCTCAAAAGTCAATAGAATATCCTTAATTATCAGGATTCTATACTCATACCTCAACCCTCAACCCACAGCCCTCATTCTCAATCCTCAATCCACAATCCTCAAACCTAAATACTCAACCGTCAGTCCTCGTCCTCAATCCTCAACACTCAATCCTCAATCCTCCCGTCTTCAATCATCAATACTCAACACTCAATCCTCAACCATCAATCCTCAATCCTCAATCCTCAATCCTCAATCTTCAATCCTCAATACTCAATCCTCAATCCTCAATCCTCAGTCCTCAAACCTCAATACTGAATCGTCAATCCTGAATCCTCAATCTTCAGCCCTCAGTCCTCAGCTATCAGTTGTGAATCCTCAATCCTCAATAGAATATCCTCAATTCACAGGTTTCAATACTCAATACTCAACCTGCAATCCTCAAATCTCCATCCACAAACATCAATTCTCATCACTCAACCCTCAACAGTCAGTCCCCAATCCTCATTCTTCATTCCTCAATCCTCAATCCTCAATCCTCGATCGTCAATCTTCAATCCTCAATACTCAATCTTCAATCCTCCATCCTCATTCCTCAATCCTCAATCCTCAATCCTCAATCGCCAGGCTTCAATCCTCAATACTCAACCTTCATTCCTCAATCCTCAATCCTCATTCCTCAATCCTCATTCTTCAATCCTCAATACCCAATCCTCAATCTTCAATCCTCAATCCTCAATCCTCAACTCTCAATCCTCAATCCTCAATCCTCAGTCCTCAGTCCTCAAACCTCAATCCTCAACCCTCAGCCCTCATCCTCAATCCTCAACCCTCAGCCCTCATCCTCAATCCTCAATCCTCAATCTTCATTCTTCAATCCTCAATCCTCAAGCCTCAATCCTCAATCCTCAATCCTCAGTCCTCGAACCTCAATCCTGAATCGTCAATCCTGAATCATCAATCTTCAGACCTCAGACCTCAACAGTCAGACGTCAATACTCAATCCTCAATAGAATATCATCAATTCACAGTTTTCAATACTCAATACTCAATCTGCAATCTTCAAATCTCTATCCACAAACATCAGTTCTCATCACTGAACCCTCAACACTCAGTCCCCAATCCTCAATCTTCAATCCTCAATCCTCAATCCTCAATCCTCAATCCTCAATCTTCAATCCTCAATACTCAATCTTCAATCCTCAATCCTCAATCCACAATCCTCAATCCTCACTCTTCAATCCACAATACCCAATCCTCAATCTTCAATCCTCAATCCTCAGTCCTCAATTCTCAATATTCAATCCTCAGTCCTCAGTCCTCAAACCTCAATCCTCAACACTCAGCCCTCATCCTCAATCCTCAATCGACAATCCGCAATCCTCAATCCTCAATCCTCAATCCTCAATCCTCAATCCTCAATCCTCAATCCTCAATCCTTAATCCTCAATCTTGAATCCTCAATCCTGAACCCTCGATCCTCAACCCTCCATCCTCAATAAAATATCCCCAATTCTCAGTTTTCAATGCTCAATTAGCAACCTTCATACCTCAATCTACAGACAACAATTCTGGACCCACAATCCTCAACCCTCAGTCCTCAATCTTCAATCCTCAGTCCTCAATCCTCAATCCTCAATCCTCAATCCTCAATCCTCAATCCTCAATCCTCAATCCTCAATCCTCAGTCCTCAAACCACAGTCCTCAATCATCAATCCTCAGTTCATAACCCTTAATCCTCAATCTTCAATCCTGAATCTTCAATACTCAACATTCAATCCTCAATCCTCAATCCCCAATATTCAATGCGCAATCCTCAATTATCAAACCACAATCCTCAACCCGCAGTCCTCAATCCTCAATCCCCAATCCTCAATTCTCAATCCTCAATTCTCAAACCTCAATCCTCAATCCTCAATACTCAATCTTCAATCCTCAATCCTCAGTCCTCAATCTTCAATACTCAATGCTCAATCCTCAACACTCAATCCTCAGTCCTCAATCCTCAATCCTCAATCCTCAAACCTCAATCCTCAATCCTCAAACCTCAATCCTCAATCTTCAATCCTCAATACTCAATCTTCAATCCTCAATCCTCAAGCCTCAATCCTCAATCCTCAATCCTCAATCCACAATCCTCAACCTTCAATCCTCAATACTCAGTCTTCAATGCTCAATCCTCAATCCTCAATCCTCAATCCTCAAACCTCAATCCTCAATCCTCAATCCTCAATCCTCAAGCCTCAATCCTCAATCCTCAATCCTCAATCCTCAGTCCTCAATCCTCAATCCTCAATCATCAAACCTCAATCTTCAATCCTCAGTCCCAAATCCTCAACCTTCATTACTCAATCCTCAATCCTCATTCTTCAATACTCAATACCCAATCCTCAATCTTCAATCCTCAATCCTCAATCCTCAATTCTCAATCCTCAATCCTCAGTCCTCAATCTTCAATCCTCAATACTCAATCTTCTGTAATCAATCCTCAATTCTCAATCCTCAATACTCAATCCTCAATCGTCAATCCTCAATCGCCAATCCGCAATCTTCAACCCTCAGTCCCGAATCCTCAAACTTCATTACTCAATCCTCAATCCTCATTCTTCAATACTCAATACCCAATCCTCAATCTTCAATCCTCAATCCTCAATCCTCAATTCTCAATCCTCAATCCTCAGTCCTCAATCTTCAATCCTCAATACTCAATCTTCTGTTATCAATCCTCAGTTCTCAATCCTCAATACTCAATCCTCAATCGTCAATACTCAATCCCCAATCCTCAATCTTCAATCCTCAATTCTCAATCCTCAATCCTAAATCCTCAATCCTCAATCCTCAATCTTCAATCCTCAATACTCAGTCTTCAAACCTCAATCCTCAATCCTCAATCCTCAATCCTCATTCGTCAATAATCAATACCCAATCCTCAATCTTCAATCCTCAATCCTCAATCCTCAATTCTCAATACTCAATCCTCAATCCTCAGACCTCAAACAGCAATACTCAACCCTCAGTCCTCGTCCTCAATACACAACCATCAATACTCAATCGTCAATCTTCAATCTTCAATATTCAATCTTCAGTTCTCAATCCTCAATCCTCGATCCTCAATCCTAAATCCTCAATATTCAAACAGCAATACCCAATCCTCAATCTTCAATCCTCAATCCTCAATCCTCAAGCCTCAATCCTCAATCCTCAATCCTCAATCCTCAGTCCTCAAACCTCAAACCTGAATCCCCAACCCTGAATCCTCAATCTTCAGACCTCAGTCCTCAACAATCAGTTGTCAATTCACAATCCTCAATAGAAGATCATCAATTCACAGTTTTCAATACTAAATACTCAAACTGCAATCATCAAATCTCTATCCACAAACATCAATTCTCATCACTCAACACTCAACACTCAGTCCCCAATCCTCAATCTTCAATCCTCAATCCTCAAACCGCAATCCTCAATACTCAATCTTCAATCCTCAATTCCCAATCCTCAGTCTTCATTCCTCAATCCTCAATCCTCAATTCTCAATCCTCAATCCTACAATCCTCAACCTTCAATCCTCAATACTCAGTCTTCAATCCTACAATCCTCAACCTTCAATCCTCAATACTCAGTCTTCAATGCTCAATCCTCAATCCTCAATCCTCAATCCTCAATCCTCAATTCTCAATCCTCAATCCACAATCCTCAACCATCAATCCTCAATACTCAGTCTTCAATGCTCAATCCTCAATCCTCAATCCTCAATACTCAATCCTCAACCGTCAATCTTCAATCCTCAATACCCAATCCTCAATCTTCAATACTCAATCCTCAATCCTCAATTCTCAATCCTCAATCCTCAGTCCTCAGTCCTCTAACCTGAATCCTCAACCCTCAGACCTCATCCTCAATCCTCAATCCTCAATCCTCATCCTTCAATCCTCAATACCCAATCCTCAATCTTCAATCCTCAATCCTCAATCCTCAATTCTCAATCCTCAATCCTCAGTCCTCAGTTCTCTGACCTGAATCCTCAACCCTCAGCCCTCATCCTCAATCCTCAATCCTCAATCCTCAATCCTCAATCGTCAATCTTCAATCCTCAATCCTCAACCCTCAATCGTCAGGCATCAATTCTCAATACTCAATCTTCAATCCTCTATCCTCAATCCTCATTCCTCAATGCTCATTCTTCAATCCTCAATACCTAATCCTCAATCTTCAATCCTCAATCCTCAATCCTCAACTCTCAATCCTCAATCCTCAGTCCTCAGTCCTCAAACCTCAATCCTCAACCCTCAGCCCTCATCCTCAATCCTCAATCCTCAATCTTCAATCCTCAATCCTCAACCCTCAACCCTCAGTAATCAATCCTCAATCCTCAGTCCTCAAACCTCAATCCTGATTCCTGAATCCTGAATCCTCAATCTTCAGACATCAGACCTCAGCTGTCAGACGTCAATCCACAATCCTCGATAGAATATCATCAATTCACAGTTTTCAATACTCAATACTCAATCTGCAATCTTCAGACCTCTATCCCCAAACATCAATTCTCATCACTCAACCCTCAACACTCAGTCCCCAATCCTCAATCTTCAATCCTCAATCCTCAATCCGCAATCCTCAGTCCTCAATGTTCGATCCACAATACTCAATCTTCAATCCTCAATCCTCAATCCTCAATCCTCAATCCTCAATCCTCAATCGTCAATCTTCAATCCTCAATACTCAATCTTCTGTAATCAATCCTCAATTCTCAATCCTCAATACTCAATCCTCAATGCTCAATCCTCAATCCTCAATCCTCAATACTCAATCATCAAACCTCAATCTTCAATCTTCATTCTTCAATATTCAATCTTCAGTTCTCAATCCTCAATCCTCGATCCTCAATCCTAAATCCTCAATATTCAAACAGCAGTACCCAATCCTCAATCTTCAATCCTCAATCCTCAATCCTCAAGCCTCAATCCTCAATCCTCAATCCTCAATCCTCAGTCCTCAAACCTCAAACCTGAATCCCCAACCCTGAATCCTCAATCTTCAGACCTCAGTCCTCAACAATCAGTTGTCAATTCACAATCCTCAATAGAAGATCATCAATTCACAGTTTTCAATACTAAATACTCAAACTGCAATCATCAAATCTCTATCCACAAACATCAATTCTCATCACTCAACACTCAACACTCAGTCCCCAATCCTCAATCTTCAATCCTCAATCCTCAAACCGCAATCCTCAATACTCAATCTTCAATCCTCAATTCCCAATCCTCAGTCTTCATTCCTCAATCCTCAATCCTCAATTCTCAATCCTCAATCCTACAATCCTCAACCTTCAATCCTCAATACTCAGTCTTCAATCCTACAATCCTCAACCTTCAATCCTCAATACTCAGTCTTCAATGCTCAATCCTCAATCCTCAATCCTCAATCCTCAATCCTCAATTCTCAATCCTCAATCCACAATCCTCAACCATCAATTCTCAATACTCAGTCTTCAATGCTCAATCCTCAATCCTCAATCCTCAATACTCAATCCTCAACCGTCAATCTTCAATCCTCAATACCCAATCCTCAATCTTCAATACTCAATCCTCAATCCTCAATTCTCAATCCTCAATCCTCAGTCCTCAGTCCTCTAACCTGAATCCTCAACCCTCAGCCCTCATCCTCAATCCTCAATCCTCAATCCTCATCCTTCAATCCTCAATACCCAATCCTCAATCTTCAATCCTCAATCCTCAATCCTCAATTCTCAATCCTCAATCCTCAGTCCTCAGTTCTCTGACCTGAATCCTCAACCCTCAGCCCTCATCCTCAATCCTCAATCCTCAATCCTCAATCCTCAATCGTCAATCTTCAATCCTCAATCCTCAACCCTCAATCGTCAGGCATCAATTCTCAATACTCAATCTTCAATCCTCTATCCTCAATCCTCATTCCTCAATGCTCATTCTTCAATCCTCAATACCTAATCCTCAATCTTCAATCCTCAATCCTCAATCCTCAACTCTCAATCCTCAATCCTCAGTCCTCAGTCCTCAAACCTCAATCCTCAACCCTCAGCCCTCATCCTCAATCCTCAATCCTCAATCTTCAATCCTCAATCCTCAACCCTCAACCCTCAGTAATCAATCCTCAATCCTCAGTCCTCAAACCTCAA
This sequence comes from Calliopsis andreniformis, assembly GCF_051401765.1. Lineage (NCBI taxonomy): Eukaryota > Metazoa > Arthropoda > Insecta > Hymenoptera > Andrenidae > Calliopsis > Calliopsis andreniformis. The sequence goes on from NW_027480440.1 coordinate 4,168,854, forward strand.
ACCTGAATCCCCAACCCTGAATCCTCAATCTTCAGACCTCAGTCCTCAACAATCAGTTGTCAATTCACAATCCTCAATAGAAGATCATCAATTCACAGTTTTCAATACTAAATACTCAAACTGCAATCATCAAATCTCTATCCACAAACATCAATTCTCATCACTCAACACTCAACACTCAGTCCCCAATCCTCAATCTTCAATCCTCAATCCTCAAACCGCAATCCTCAATACTCAATCTTCAATCCTCAATTCCCAATCCTCAGTCTTCATTCCTCAATCCTCAATCCTCAATTCTCAATCCTCAATCCTACAATCCTCAACCTTCAATCCTCAATACTCAGTCTTCAATCCTACAATCCTCAACCTTCAATCCTCAATACTCAGTCTTCAATGCTCAATCCTCAATCCTCAATCCTCAATCCTCAATCCTCAATTCTCAATCCTCAATCCACAATCCTCAACCATCAATCCTCAATACTCAGTCTTCAATGCTCAATCCTCAATCCTCAATCCTCAATACTCAATCCTCAACCGTCAATCTTCAATCCTCAATACCCAATCCTCAATCTTCAATACTCAATCCTCAATCCTCAATTCTCAATCCTCAATCCTCAGTCCTCAGTCCTCTAACCTGAATCCTCAACCCTCAGACCTCATCCTCAATCCTCAATCCTCAATCCTCATCCTTCAATCCTCAATACCCAATCCTCAATCTTCAATCCTCAATCCTCAATCCTCAATTCTCAATCCTCAATCCTCAGTCCTCAGTTCTCTGACCTGAATCCTCAACCCTCAGCCCTCATCCTCAATCCTCAATCCTCAATCCTCAATCCTCAATCGTCAATCTTCAATCCTCAATCCTCAACCCTCAATCGTCAGGCATCAATTCTCAATACTCAATCTTCAATCCTCTATCCTCAATCCTCATTCCTCAATGCTCATTCTTCAATCCTCAATACCTAATCCTCAATCTTCAATCCTCAATCCTCAATCCTCAACTCTCAATCCTCAATCCTCAGTCCTCAGTCCTCAAACCTCAATCCTCAACCCTCAGCCCTCATCCTCAATCCTCAATCCTCAATCTTCAATCCTCAATCCTCAACCCTCAACCCTCAGTAATCAATCCTCAATCCTCAGTCCTCAAACCTCAATCCTGATTCCTGAATCCTGAATCCTCAATCTTCAGACATCAGACCTCAGCTGTCAGACGTCAATCCACAATCCTCGATAGAATATCATCAATTCACAGTTTTCAATACTCAATACTCAATCTGCAATCTTCAGACCTCTATCCCCAAACATCAATTCTCATCACTCAACCCTCAACACTCAGTCCCCAATCCTCAATCTTCAATCCTCAATCCTCAATCCGCAATCCTCAATCCTCAATGTTCGATCCACAATACTCAATCTTCAATCCTCAATCCTCAATCCTCAATCCTCAATCCTCAATCCTCAATCGTCAATCTTCAATCCTCAATACTCAATCTTCTGTAATCAATCCTCAATTCTCAATCCTCAATACTCAATCCTCAATGCTCAATCCTCAATCCTCAATCCTCAATCCTCAATCATCAAACCTCAATCTTCAATCTTCAATCTTCAATATTCAATCTTCAGTTCTCAATCCTCAATCCTCGATCCTCAATCCTAAATCCTCAATATTCAAACAGCAATACCCAATCCTCAATCTTCAATCCTCAATCCTCAATCCTCAAGCCTCAATCCTCAATCCTCAATCCTCAATCCTCAGTCCTCAAACCTCAATTCTCAATCCTCAATCCTCAGTCCTCAGTTCTCTGACCTGAATCCTCAACCCTCAGCCCTCATCCTCAATCCTCAATCCTCAATCCTCAATCCTCAATCGTCAATCTTCAATCCTCAATCCTCAACCCTCAATCGTCAGGCATCAATTCTCAATACTCAATCTTCAATCCTCTATCCTCAATCCTCATTCCTCAATGCTCATTCTTCAATCCTCAATACCTAATCCTCAATCTTCAATCCTCAATCCTCAATCCTCAACTCTCAATCCTCAATCCTCAGTCCTCAGTCCTCAAACCTCAATCCTCAACCCTCAGCCCTCATCCTCAATCCTCAATCCTCAATCTTCAATCCTCAATCCTCAACCCTCAACCCTCAGTAATCAATCCTCAATCCTCAGTCCTCAAACCTCAATCCTGATTCCTGAATCCTGAATCCTCAATCTTCAGACATCAGACCTCAGCTGTCAGACGTCAATCCACAATCCTCGATAGAATATCATCAATTCACAGTTTTCAATACTCAATACTCAATCTGCAATCTTCAGACCTCTATCCCCAAACATCAATTCTCATCACTCAACCCTCAACACTCAGTCCCCAATCCTCAATCTTCAATCCTCAATCCTCAATCCGCAATCCTCAATCCTCAATGTTCGATCCACAATACTCAATCTTCAATCCTCAATCCTCAATCCTCAATCCTCAATCCTCAATCCTCAATCGTCAATCTTCAATCCTCAATACTCAATCTTCTGTAATCAATCCTCAATTCTCAATCCTCAATACTCAATCCTCAATGCTCAATCCTCAATCCTCAATCCTCAATCCTCAATCATCAAACCTCAATCTTCAATCTTCAATCTTCAATATTCAATCTTCAGTTCTCAATCCTCAATCCTCGATCCTCAATCCTAAATCCTCAATATTCAAACAGCAATACCCAATCCTCAATCTTCAATCCTCAATCCTCAATCCTCAAGCCTCAATCCTCAATCCTCAATCCTCAATCCTCAGTCCTCAAACCTCAATTCTCAATCCTCAATCCTCAGTCCTCAGTTCTCTGACCTGAATCCTCAACCCTCAGCCCTCATCCTCAATCCTCAATCCTCAATCCTCAATCCTCAATCGTCAATCTTCAATCCTCAATCCTCAACCCTCAATCGTCAGGCATCAATTCTCAATACTCAATCTTCAATCCTCTATCCTCAATCCTCATTCCTCAATGCTCATTCTTCAATCCTCAATACCTAATCCTCAATCTTCAATCCTCAATCCTCAATCCTCAACTCTCAATCCTCAATCCTCAGTCCTCAGTCCTCAAACCTCAATCCTCAACCCTCAGCCCTCATCCTCAATCCTCAATCCTCAATCTTCAATCCTCAATCCTCAACCCTCAACCCTCAGTAATCAATCCTCAATCCTCAGTCCTCAAACCTCAATCCTGATTCCTGAATCCTGAATCCTCAATCTTCAGACATCAGACCTCAGCTGTCAGACGTCAATCCACAATCCTCGATAGAATATCATCAATTCACAGTTTTCAATACTCAATACTCAATCTGCAATCTTCAGACCTCTATCCCCAAACATCAATTCTCATCACTCAACCCTCAACACTCAGTCCCCAATCCTCAATCTTCAATCCTCAATCCTCAATCCGCAATCCTCAATCCTCAATGTTCGATCCACAATACTCAATCTTCAATCCTCAATCCTCAATCCACAATCCTCAATCCTCAATCCTCAATCGTCAATCTTCAATCCTCAATACTCAATCTTCTATAATCAATCCTCAATTCTCAATCCTCAATACTCAATCCTCAATGCTCAATCCTCAATCCTCAATCCTCAATCCTCAATCATCAAACCTCAATCTTCAATCTTCAATCTTCAATATTCAATCTTCAGTTCTCAATCCTCAATCCTCGATCCTCAATCCTAAATCCTCAATATTCAAACAGCAATACCCAATCCTCAATCTTCAATCCTCAATCCTCAATCCCCAAGCCTCAATCCTCAATCCTCAATCCTCAATCCTCAGTCCTCAAACCTCAAACCTGAATCCCCAACCCTGAATCCTCAATCTTCAGACCTCAGTCCTCAACAATCAGTTGTCAATTCACAATCCTCAGTAGAAGATCATCAATTCACAGTTTTCAATACTAAATACTCAAACTGCAATCATCAAATCTCTATCCACAAACATCAATTCTCATCACTCAACACTCAACACTCAGTCCCCAATCCTCAATCTTCAATCCTCAATCCTCAAACCGCAATCCTCAATACTCAATCTTCAATCCTCAATTCCCAATCCTCAGTCTTCATTCCTCAATCCTCAATCCTCAATTCTCAATCCTCAATCCTACAATCCTCAACCTTCAATCCTCAATACTCAGTCTTCAATCCTACAATCCTCAACCTTCAATCCTCAATACTCAGTCTTCAATGCACAATCCTCAATCCTCAATCCTCAATCCTCAATCCTCAATTCTCAATCCTCAATCCACAATCCTCAACCATCAATTCTCAATACTCAGTCTTCAATGCTCAATCCTCAATCCTCAATCCTCAATACTCAATCCTCAACCGTCAATCTTCAATCCTCAATACCCAATCCTCAATCTTCAATACTCAATCCTCAATCCTCAATTCTCAATCCTCAATCCTCAGTCCTCAGTCCTCTAACCTGAATCCTCAACCCTCAGCCCTCATCCTCAATCATCAATCCTCAATCCTCATCCTTCAATCCTCAATACCCAATCCTCAATCTTCAATCCTCAATCCTCAATCCTCAATTCTCAATCCTCAATCCTCAGTCCTCAGTTCTCTGACCTGAATCCTCAACCCTCAGCCCTCATCCTCAATCCTCAATCCTCAATCCTCAATCCTCAATCGTCAATCTTCAATCCTCAATCCTCAACCCTCAATCGTCAGGCATCAATTCTCAATACTCAATCTTCAATCCTCTATCCTCAATCCTCATTCCTCAATGCTCATTCTTCAATCCTCAATACCTAATCCTCAATCTTCAATCCTCAATCCTCAATCCTCAACTCTCAATCCTCAATCCTCAGTCCTCAGTCCTCAAACCTCAATCCTCAACCCTCAGCCCTCATCCTCAATCCTCAATCCTCAATCTTCAATCCTCAATCCTCAACCCTCAACCCTCAGTAATCAATCCTCAATCCTCAGTCCTCAAACCTCAATCCTGATTCCTGAATCCTGAATCCTCAATCTTCAGACATCAGACCTCAGCTGTCAGACGTCAATCCACAATCCTCGATAGAATATCATCAATACACAGTTTTCAATACTCAATACTCAATCTGCAATCTTCAGACCTCTATCCCCAAACATCAATTCTCATCACTCAACCCTCAACACTCAGTCCCCAATCCTCAATCGTCAATCCTCAATCCTCAATCCGCAATCCTCAATCCTCAATGTTCGATCCACAATACTCAATCTTCAATCCTCAATCCTCAATCCTCAATCCTCAATCCTCAATCCTCAATCGTCAATCTTCAATCCTCAATACTCAATCTTCTGTAATCAATCCTCAATTCTCAATCCTCAACACTCAATCCTCAATGCTCAATCCTCAATCCTCAATCCTCAATCCTCAATCATCAAACCTCAATCTTCAATCCTCAGTCCCAAATCCTCAATCTTCATTACCCAATCCTCAATCCTCATTCTTCAATACTCAATACCCAATCCTCAATCTTCAATCCTCAATCCTCAATCCTCAATTCTCAATCCTCAATCCTCAGTCCTCAATCTTCAATCCTCAATACTCAATCTTCTGTAATCAATCCTCAATTCTCAATCCTCAATACTCAATCCTCAATCGTCAATCCTCAATCGCCAATCCGCAATCTTCAATCCTCAGTCCCGAATCCTCAATCTTCATTACTCAATCCTCAATCCTCATTCTTCAATACTCAATACCCAATCCTCAATCTTCAATCCTCAATCCTCAATCCTCAATTCTCAATCCTCAATCCTCAGTCCTCAATCTTCAATCCTCAATACTCAATCTTCTGTAATCAATCCTCAATTCTCAATCCTCAATACTCAATCCTCAATCGTCAATCCTCAATCCCCAATACTCAATCTTCAATCCTCAATCCTCAATCCTCAATCCTCAATCCTCAATCCTCAATCCTCAATCTTCAATCCTCAATACTCAGTCTTCAAACCTCAATTCTCAATCCTCAATCCTCAATCCTCATTCGTCAATAATCAATACCCAATCCTCAATCTTCAATCCTCAATCCTCAATCCTCAATTCTCAATCCTCAATCCTCAATCCTCAGACCTCAAACAGCAATACTCAACCCTCAGTCCTCGTCCTCAATACACAACCATCAATACTCAATCGTCAATCTTCAATCTTCAATATTCAATCTTCAGTTCTCAATCCTCAATCCTCGATCCTCAATCCTAAATCCTCAGACCTCAAACCTCAGACCTGAATCCCCAATCCTGAATCCTCAATCTTCAGACCTCAGTCCTCAACAATCAGTTGTCAATTCACAATCCTCAATAGAAGATCATCAATTCACAGTTTTCAATACACAATACTCAATCTGCAATCTTCAAATCTCTATCCACAAACATCAATTCTCATCATTCAACCCTCAACACTCAGTCCCCAATCCTCAATCTTCAATCCTCAATCCTCAAACCGCAATCCTCAATACTCAACCTTCAATCCTCAATACTCAATCATCAATCCTCAATCTTCAATCCTCAATCCTCAATCCTCAATCCTCAATCCTCAATCATCAATCTTCAATCCTCAATACTCAATCTTCAATCCTCAATCCTCAATCCTCAATCCTCAATCCTCAATCCTCAATCCAAAATCTTCAATTCTCAATACTCAATCTGCAATCCTCAATCCTCAGTCCTCACTCCTCAATACTCATTCTTGAATCCTCAATACCGAATCCTCAATCTTCAATCCTCAATCCTCAATCCTCAATTCTCAATCCTCAAACCTCAATCCTCAGACTTCAAACATAATACTGAATCCTCAGTCCTCGTCCTCAATCGACAACCCTCAATCCTCAATCCTCAATCTTCAATAATTAATAAACAATCTTCAATCCTCAATCCTCGATCCTCAATCCTCAACCCTCAATCCTCAATGTTCAGTCCTCAATACCGAATCCTCAATCTTCAATCCTCAATCCTCAATCTTCAATCCACAATCTTAATCTCCAAACCTCAATACTCAAACTTCAATCCTCAATCCTCAATCCTCAATCCTCAATCCTCAAACTTCAATCCTCAATACTCAATCTTCAATCCTCAATCCTCAATCCTCAATCCTCAATCCTCAATCCCCAATCTTCAATCCTCAATACTCAATCTGCAATCCTCAATCCTCAGACCTCACTCCTCAATCCTCATTCTTCAATCCTCAATACCGAATCCTCAATCTTCAATCCTAAATCCTCTATCCTCAACTCTCAATCCTCAATCCTCAATCCTCAGACTTCAAACATCAATACTCAACCCTCAGTCCTCGTCCTCAATCGACAACCCTCAATCCTCAATCCTCAATCTTCAATCATTAATATTCAATCTTCAATCCTCAATCCTCAATCCTCAATCCTCAACCCTCAATCCTCAATGTTCAATCCTCAATACCCAATCCTCAATCTTCAACCTTCAATCCTCAATACTCAGTCTTCAATGCTCAATCCTCAATCCTCAATCTTCAATCCTCAATACTCAGTCTTCAAACCTCAATCCTCAATCCTCAATCCTCAATCCTCAATCGTCAATCCTCAATCCCCAATCCTCAATCTTCAATCCTCAATCCTCAATCCTCAATCCTCTATCCTCAATCCTCAATCCTCAATCTTCAATCCTCAATACTCAGTCTTCAAACCTCAATCCTCAATCCTCAATCCTCAATCCTCAATCCTCATTCGTCAATAATCAATACCCAATCCTCAATCTTCAATCCTCAATCCTCAATCCTCAATTCTCAATCCTCAATCCTCAATCCTCAGACCTCAAACAGCAATACTCAACCCTCAGTCCTCGTGCTCAATACACAACCATCAATACTCAATCGTCAATCTTCAATCTTCAATATTCAATCTTCAGTTCTCAATCCTCAATCCTCGATCCTCAATCCTAGATCCTCAATATTCAAACAGCAATACCCAATCCCCAATCTTCAATCCGCGATCCTCAATCATCAATCCTCAATCCTCAATCCTCAATCCTCAATCCTCAGACCTCAAACCTCAGACCTGAATCCCCAATCCTGAATCCTCAATCTTCAGACCTCAGTCCTCAACGATCAGTTGTCAATTCACAATCCTCAATAGAAGATCATCAATTCACATTTTTCAATACACAATACTCAATCCTCAATCCTCAATCCTCAATCCTCAATCCAAAATCTTCAATCCTCAATACTCAATCTGCAATCCTCAATCCTCAGTCCTCACTCCTCAATACTCATTCTTCAATCCTCAATACCGAATCCTCAATCTTCAATCCTCAATCCTCAATCCTCAATTCTCAATCCTCAAACCTCAATCCTCAGACTTCAAACATAATACTGAATCCTCAGTCCTCGTCCTCAATCGACAACCCTCAATCCTCAATCCTCAATCTTCAATAATTAATAAACAATCTTCAATCCTCAATTCTCGATCCTCAATCCTCAACCCTCAATCCTCAATGTTCAGTCCTCAATACCGAATCCTCTATCTTCAATCCTCAATCCTCAATCTTCAATCCTCAATCTTAATCTCCAAACCTCACTACTCAAACTTCAATCCTCAATCCTCAATCCTCAATCCTCAATCCTCAATCCTCAATCTTCAATCCTCAATACTCAATCTTCAATCCTCAATCCTCAATCCTCAATCCTCAATCCTCAATCCCCAATCTTCAATCCTCAATACTCAATCTGCAATCCTCAATCCTCAGTCCTCACTCCTCAATACTCATTCTTCAATCCTCAATACCGAATCCTCAATCTTCAATCCTAAATCCTCAATCCTCAATTCTCAATCATCAAACCTCAATCCTCAGACTTCAAACATCAATACTCAACCCTCAGTCCTCGTCCTCAATCGACAACCCTCAATCCTCAATCCTCAATCTTCAATCATTAATATTCAATCTTCAATCCTCAATCCTCAATCCTCAATCCTCAACCCTCAATCCTCAATGTTCAATCCTCAATACCCAATCCTCAATCTTCAATCCTCAATCCTCAATCCTCAAGCCTCAATCATCAATCCTCAATCCTCAATCCTCAGTCCTCAAACCTCAGTCCTGAATCCTCAATCCTGAATTCTCAATCTTCAGCCCTCAGTCCTCAACAATCAGTTGTGAATCCTCAATCCTCAATAGAATATCCTCAATTCACAGGTTTCAATACTCAATACTCAACCTGCAATCTTCAAATCTCTATCCACAAACATCAATTCTCATCACTCAACACTCAACACTCAGTCCCCAATCCTCAATCTTCAAACCTCAATCCTCAATCCTCAATCCTCAATCCTCAATCTTCAATCCTCAATACTCAATCCTCAATCCTCAATCCTCAGTCCTCAAACCTCAATACTGAATCGTCAATCCTGAATCCTCAATCTTCAGCCCTCAGTCCTCAGCTATCAGTTGTGAATCCTCAATCCTCAATAGAATATCCTCAATTCACAGGTTTCAATACTCAATACTCAACCTGCAATCCTCAAATCTCCATCCACAAACATCAATTCTCATCACTCAACCCTCAACAGTCAGTCCCCAATCCTCATTCTTCATTCCTCAATCCTCAATCCTCAATCCTCGATCGTCAATCTTCAATCCTCAATACTCAATCTTCAATCCTCCATCCTCATTCCTCAATCCTCAATCCTCAATCCTCAATCGCCAGGCTTCAATCCTCAATACTCAACCTTCATTCCTCAATCCTCAATCCTCATTCCTCAATCCTCATTCTTCAATCCTCAATACCCAATCCTCAATCTTCAATCCTCAATCCTCAATCCTCAACTCTCAATCCTCAATCCTCAATCCTCAGTCCTCAGTCCTCAAACCTCAATCCTCAACCCTCAGCCCTCATCCTCAATCCTCAACCCTCAGCCCTCATCCTCAATCCTCAATCCTCAATCTTCATTCTTCAATCCTCAATCCTCAAGCCTCAATCCTCAATCCTCAATCCTCAGTCCTCGAACCTCAATCCTGAATCGTCAATCCTGAATCATCAATCTTCAGACCTCAGACCTCAACAGTCAGACGTCAATACTCAATCCTCAATAGAATATCATCAATTCACAGTTTTCAATACTCAATACTCAATCTGCAATCTTCAAATCTCTATCCACAAACATCAGTTCTCATCACTGAACCCTCAACACTCAGTCCCCAATCCTCAATCTTCAATCCTCAATCCTCAATCCTCAATCCTCAATCCTCAATCTTCAATCCTCAATACTCAATCTTCAATCCTCAATCCTCAATCCACAATCCTCAATCCTCACTCTTCAATCCACAATACCCAATCCTCAATCTTCAATCCTCAATCCTCAGTCCTCAATTCTCAATATTCAATCCTCAGTCCTCAGTCCTCAAACCTCAATCCTCAACACTCAGCCCTCATCCTCAATCCTCAATCGACAATCCGCAATCCTCAATCCTCAATCCTCAATCCTCAATCCTCAATCCTCAATCCTCAATCCTCAATCCTTAATCCTCAATCTTGAATCCTCAATCCTGAACCCTCGATCCTCAACCCTCCATCCTCAATAAAATATCCCCAATTCTCAGTTTTCAATGCTCAATTAGCAACCTTCATACCTCAATCTACAGACAACAATTCTGGACCCACAATCCTCAACCCTCAGTCCTCAATCTTCAATCCTCAGTCCTCAATCCTCAATCCTCAATCCTCAATCCTCAATCCTCAATCCTCAATCCTCAATCCTCAATCCTCAGTCCTCAAACCACAGTCCTCAATCATCAATCCTCAGTTCATAACCCTTAATCCTCAATCTTCAATCCTGAATCTTCAATACTCAACATTCAATCCTCAATCCTCAATCCCCAATATTCAATGCGCAATCCTCAATTATCAAACCACAATCCTCAACCCGCAGTCCTCAATCCTCAATCCCCAATCCTCAATTCTCAATCCTCAATTCTCAAACCTCAATCCTCAATCCTCAATACTCAATCTTCAATCCTCAATCCTCAGTCCTCAATCTTCAATACTCAATGCTCAATCCTCAACACTCAATCCTCAGTCCTCAATCCTCAATCCTCAATCCTCAAACCTCAATCCTCAATCCTCAAACCTCAATCCTCAATCTTCAATCCTCAATACTCAATCTTCAATCCTCAATCCTCAAGCCTCAATCCTCAATCCTCAATCCTCAATCCACAATCCTCAACCTTCAATCCTCAATACTCAGTCTTCAATGCTCAATCCTCAATCCTCAATCCTCAATACTCAATCCTCAATCGTCAATCTTCAGTCCTCAATACACAACCTTCAATCCTCATTCTTCAATCCTCAATACCCAATCCTCAATCTTCAATCCTCAATCCTCAATCCTCAATTCTCAATCCTCAATACTCAGTCCTCAATCTTCAATCCTCAATACTCAATCTTCTGTAATCAATCCTCAATTCTCAATCCTCAATACTCAATCCTCAATCGTCAATCCTCAATCCCCAATCCTCAATCTTCAATCCTCAATCCTCAATCCTCAATCCTCAATCCTCAATCCTCAATCTTCAATCCTCAATTCTCAATCCTCAATCCACAATCCTCAACCTTCAATCCTCAATACTCAGTCTTCAATGCTCAATCCTCAATCCTCAATCCTCAATACTCAATCCTCAACCGTCAATCTTCAATCCTCAATACTCAATCTTCAATCCTCAATCCTCAATCCTCAATCCTCAATCCTCAATCCTCAATCGTCAATCTTCAATCCTCAATCCTCAACCCTCAATCGTCAGGCATCAATTCTCAATACTCAATCTTCAGTCCTCTATCCTCAATCCTCATTCCTCAATGCTCATTCTTCAATCCTCAATACCTAATCCTCAATCTTCAATCCTCAATCCTCAATCCTCAACTCTCAATCCTCAATCCTCAGTCCTCAGTCCTCAAACCTCAATCCTCAACCCTCAGCCCTCATCCTCAATCCTCAATCCTCAATCTTCAATCCTCAATCCTCAACCCTCAACCCTCAGTAATCAATCCTCAATCCTCAGTCCTCAAACCTCAATCCTGAATCCTGAATCCTGAATCCTCAATCTTCAGACATCAGACCTCAACTGTCAGACGTCAATCCACAATCCTCGATAGAATATCATCAATTCACAGTTTTCAATACTCAATACTCAATCTGCAATCTTCAGACCTCTATCCCCAAACATCAATCCTCATCAATCAACCCTCAACACTCAGTCCCCAATCCTCAATCTTCAATCCTCAATCCTCAATCCGCAATCCTCAATCCTCAATGTTCAATCCACAATACTCAATCTTCAATCCTCAATCCTCAATCCTCAATCCTCAATCCTCAATCCTCAATCCTCAGTCCTCAATCTTCAATCCTCAATACTCAGTCTTCAATCCTCAATCCTCAATCCTCAATTCTCAATCCTCAATCCTCAGTCCTCAATCTTCAATCCTCAATACTCAATCTTCTGTAATCAATCCTCAATTCTCAATCCTCAATACTCAATCCTCAATCGTCAATCCTCAATCGCCAATCCGCAATCTTCAATCCTCAGTCCCGAATCCTCAATCTTCATTACTCAATCCTCAATCCTCAATCCTCAATCCTCAATCCTCAGTCCTCAATCTTCAATCCTCAATACTCAGTCTTCAATCCTCAATCCTCAATCCTCAATTCTCAATCCTCAATCCTCAGTCCTCAATCTTCAATCCTCAATACTCAATCTTCTGTAATCAATCCTCAATCCTCAATCCTCAATTCTCAATCCTCAATCCTCAGTCCTCAATCTTCAATCCTCAATACTCAATCTTCTGTAATCAATCCCCAATACTCAATCCTCATTACTCAATCCTCAATCGTCAATCCTCAATCCCCAATCCTCAATCTTCAATCCTCAATCCTCAATCCTCAATCCTCTATCCTCAATCCTCAATCCTCAATCTTCAATCCTCAATACTCAGTCTTCAAACCTCAATCCTCAATCCTCAATCCTCAATCCTCAATCCTCATTCGTCAATAATCAATACCCAATCCTCAATCTTCAATCCTCAATCCTCAATCCTCAATTCTCAATCCTCAATCCTCAATCCTCAGACCTCAAACAGCAATACTCAACCCTCAGTCCTCGTCCTCAATACACAACCATCAATACTCAATCGTCAATCTTCAATCTTCAATATTCAATCTTCAGTTCTCAATCCTCAATCCTCGATCCTCAATCCTAGATCCTCAATATTCAAACAGCAATACCCAATCCTCAATCTTCAATCCGCGATCCTCAATCATCAATCCTCAATCCTCAATCCTCAATCCTCAATCCTCAGACCTCAAACCTCAGACCTGAATCCCCAATCCTGAATACTCAATCTTCAGACCTCAGTCCTCAACGATCAGTTGTCAATTCACAATCCTCAATAGAAGATCATCAATTCACAGTTTTCAATACACAATACTCAATCCTCAATCCTCAATCCTCAATCCTCAATCCAAAATCTTCAATCCTCAATACTCAATCTGCAATCCTCAATCCTCAGTCCTCAATACACAACCTTCAATCCTCATTCTTCAATCCTCAATACCCAATCCTCAATCTTCAATCCTCAATCCTCAATCCTCAATTCTCAATCCTCAATCCTCAGTCCTCAATCTTCAATCCTCAATACTCAATCTTCTGTAATCAATCCTCAATTCTCAATCCTCAATACTCAATCCTCAATCGTCAATCCTCAATCCCCAATCCTCAATCTTCAATCCTCAATCCTCAATCCTCAATCCTCAATCCTCAATCCTCAATCTTCAATCCTCAATTCTCAATCCTCAATCCACAATCCTCAACCTTCAATCCTCAATACTCAGTCTTCAATGCTCAATCCTCAATCCTCAATCCTCAATACTCAATCCTCAACCGTCAATCTTCAATCCTCAATACTCAATCTTCAATCCTCAATCCTCAATCCTCAATCCTCAATCCTCAATCCTCAATCGTCAATCTTCAATCCTCAATCCTCAACCCTCAATCGTCAGGCATCAATTCTCAATACTCAATCTTCAGTCCTCTATCCTCAATCCTCATTCCTCAATGCTCATTCTTCAATCCTCAATACCTAATCCTCAATCTTCAATCCTCAATCCTCAATCCTCAACTCTCAATCCTCAATCCTCAGTCCTCAGTCCTCAAACCTCAATCCTCAACCCTCAGCCCTCATCCTCAATCCTCAATCCTCAATCTTCAATCCTCAATCCTCAACCCTCAACCCTCAGTAATCAATCCTCAATCCTCAGTCCTCAAACCTCAATCCTGAATCCTGAATCCTGAATCCTCAATCTTCAGACATCAGACCTCAACTGTCAGACGTCAATCCACAATCCTCGATAGAATATCATCAATTCACAGTTTTCAATACTCAATACTCAATCTGCAATCTTCAGACCTCTATCCCCAAACATCAATCCTCATCAATCAACCCTCAACACTCAGTCCCCAATCCTCAATCTTCAATCCTCAATCCTCAATCCGCAATCCTCAATCCTCAATGTTCAATCCACAATACTCAATCTTCAATCCTCAATCCTCAATCCTCAATCCTCAATCCTCAATCCTCAATCCTCAGTCCTCAATCTTCAATCCTCAATACTCAGTCTTCAATCCTCAATCCTCAATCCTCAATTCTCAATCCTCAATCCTCAGTCCTCAATCTTCAATCCTCAATACTCAATCTTCTGTAATCAATCCTCAATTCTCAATCCTCAATACTCAATCCTCAATCGTCAATCCTCAATCGCCAATCCGCAATCTTCAATCCTCAGTCCCGAATCCTCAATCTTCATTACTCAATCCTCAATCCTCATTCTTCAATACTCAATACCCAATCCTCAATCTTCAATCCTCAATCCTCAATCCTCAATTCTCAATCCTCAATCCTCAGTCCTCAATCTTCAATCCTCAATACTCAATCTTCTGTAATCAATCCCCAATACTCAATCCTCATTACTCAATCCTCAATCGTCAATCCTCAATCCCCAATCCTCAATCTTCAATCCTCAATCCTCAATCCTCAATCCTCTATCCTCAATCCTCAATCCTCAATCTTCAATCCTCAATACTCAGTCTTCAAACCTCAATCCTCAATCCTCAATCCTCAATCCTCAATCCTCATTCGTCAATAATCAATACCCAATCCTCAATCTTCAATCCTCAATCCTCAATCCTCAATTCTCAATCCTCAATCCTCAATCCTCAGACCTCAAACAGCAATACTCAACCCTCAGTCCTCGTCCTCAATACACAACCATCAATACTCAATCGTCAATCTTCAATCTTCAATATTCAATCTTCAGTTCTCAATCCTCAATCCTCGATCCTCAATCCTAGATCCTCAATATTCAAACAGCAATACCCAATCCTCAATCTTCAATCCGCGATCCTCAATCATCAATCCTCAATCCTCAATCCTCAATCCTCAATCCTCAGACCTCAAACCTCAGACCTGAATCCCCAATCCTGAATACTCAATCTTCAGACCTCAGTCCTCAACGATCAGTTGTCAATTCACAATCCTCAATAGAAGATCATCAATTCACAGTTTTCAATACACAATACTCAATCCTCAATCCTCAATCCTCAATCCTCAATCCAAAATCTTCAATCCTCAATACTCAATCTGCAATCCTCAATCCTCAGTCCTCACTCCTCAATACTCATTCTTCAATCCTCAATACCGAATCCTCAATCTTCAATCCTCAATCCTCAATCCTCAATTCTCAATCCTCAAACCTCAATCCTCAGACTTCAAACATAACACTGAATCCTCAGTCCTCGTCCTCAATCGACAACCCTCAATCCTCAATCCTCAATCTTCAATAATTAATAAACAATCTTCAATCCTCAATTCTCGATCCTCAATCCTCAACCCTCAATCCTCAATGATCAGTCCTCAATACCGAATCCTCTATCTTCAATCCTCAATCCTCAATCTTCAATCCTCAATCTTAATCTCCAAACCTCACTACTCAAACTTCAATCCTCAATCCTCAATCCTCAATCCTCAATCCTCAATCTTCAATCCTCAATACTCAATCTTCAATCCTCAATCGTCAATCCTCAATCCTCAATCCTCAATCCCCAATCTTCAATCCTCAATACTCAATCTGCAATCCTCAATCCTCAGTCCTCACTCCTCAATACTCATTCTTCAATCCTCAATACCGAATCCTCAATCTTCAATCCTAAATCCTCAATCCTCAATTCTCAATCATCAAACCTCAATCCTCAGACTTCAAACATCAATACTCAACCCTCAGTCCTCGTCCTCAATCGACAACCCTCAATCCTCAATCCTCAATCTTCAATCATTAATATTCAATCTTCAATCCTCAATCCTCAATCCTCAATCCTCAACCCTCAATCCTCAATGTTCAATCCTCAATACCCAATCCTCAATCTTCAATCCTCAATCCTCAATCCTCAAGCCTCAATCCTCAATCCTCAATCCTCAATCCTCAGTCCTCAAACCTCAGTCCTGAATCCTCAATCCTGAATTCTCAATCTTCAGCCCTCAGTCCTCAACAATCAGTTGTGAATCCTCAATCCTCAATAGAATATCCTCAATTCACAGGTTTCAATACTCAATACTCAACCTGCAATCTTCAAATCTCTATCCACAAACATCAATTCTCATCACTCAACACTCAACACTCAGTCCCCAATCCTCAATCTTCAAACCTCAATCCTCAATCCTCAATCCTCAATCCTCAATCTTCAATCCTCAATACTCAATCCTCAATCCTCAATCCTCAGTCCTCAAACCTCAATACTGAATCGTCAATCCTGAATCCTCAATCTTCAGCCCTCAGTCCTCAGCTATCAGTTGTGAATCCTCAATCCTCAATAGAATATCCTCAATTCACAGGTTTCAATACTCAATACTCAACCTGCAATCCTCAAATCTCCATCCACAAACATCAATTCTCATCACTCAACCCTCAACAGTCAGTCCCCAATCCTCATTCTTCAATCCTCAATCCTCAATCCTCAATCCTCGATCGTCAATCTTCAATCCTCAATACTCAATCTTCAATCCTCCATCCTCATTCCTCAATCCTCAATCCTCAATCCTCAATCGCCAGGCTTCAATCCTCAATACTCAACCTTCATTCCTCAATCCTCAATCCTCATTCCTCAATCCTCATTCTTCAATCCTCAATACCCAATCCTCAATCTTCAATCCTCAATCCTGAATCCTCAACTCTCAATCCTCAATCCTCAATCCTCAGTCCTCAGTCCTCAAACCTCAATCCTCAACCCTCAGCCCTCATCCTCAATCCTCAACCCACAGCCCTCATCCTCAATCCTCAATCCTCAATCTTCATTCTTCAATCCTCAATCCTCAAGCGTCAATCCTCAATCCTCAATCCTCAGTCCTCGAACCTCAATCCTGAATCGTCAATCCTGAATCATCAATCTTCAGACCTCAGACCTCAACAGTCAGACGTCAATACTCAATCCTCAATAGAATATCATCAATTCACAGTTTTCAATACTCAATACTCAATCTGCAATCTTCAAATCTCTATCCACAAACATCAGTTCTCATCACTGAACCCTCAACACTCAGTCCCCAATCCTCAATCTTCAATCCTCAATCCTCAATCCTCAATCCTCAATCCTCAATCTTCAATCCTCAATACTCAATCTTCAATCCTCAATCCTCAATCCACAATCCTCAATCCTCACTCTTCAATCCACAATACCCAATCCTCAATCTTCAATCCTCAATCCTCAGTCCTCAATTCTCAATCCTCAATCCTCAGTCCTCAGTCCTCAAACCTCAATCCTCAACACTCAGCCCTCATCCTCAATCCTCAATCGACAATCCGCAATCCTCAATCCTCAATCCTCAATCCTCAATCCTCAATCCTCAATCCTCAATCCTCAATCCTTAATCCTCAATCTTGAATCCTCAATCCTGGAGCCTCGATCCTCAACCCTCCATCCTCAATAAAATATCCCCAATTCTCAGTTTTCAATGCTCAATTAGCAACCTTCATACCTCAATCTACAGACAACAATTCTGGACCCACAATCCTCAACCCTCAGTCCTCAATCTTCAATCCTCAGTCCTCAATCCTCAATCCTCAATCCTCAATCCTCAATCCTCAATCCTCAATCCTCAATCCTCAATCCTCAGTCCTCAAACCACAGTCCTCAATCATCAATCCTCAGTTCATAACCCTTAATCCTCAATCTTCAATCCTGAATCTTCAATACTCAACATTCAATCCTCAATCCTCAATCCCCAATATTCAATGCGCAATCCTCAATTATCAAACCACAATCCTCAACCCGCAGTCCTCAATCCTCAATCCCCAATCCTCAATTCTCAATCCTCAATTCTCAAACCTCAATCCTCAATCCTCAATACTCAATCTTCAATCCTCAATCCTCAGTCCTCAATCTTCAATACTCAATGCTCAATCCTCAACACTCAATCCTCAGTCCTCAATCCTCAATCCTCAATCCTCAAACCTCAATCCTCAATCCTCAAACCTCAATCCTCAATCTTCAATCCTCAATACTCAATCTTCAATCCTCAATCCTCAAGCCTCAATCCTCAATCCTCAATCCTCAATCCCCAATCTTCAATCCTCAATATTCAATCTGCAGTCCTCAATCCTCAGTCCTCACTACTCAATCCTCATTCTTCAATCCTCAATACCGAATCCTCAATCTTCAATCCTCAATCCTCAATCCTCAATCCTCAATCCTCAATCCTCTATCCTCAATCGTCAGTCTTCAATCCTCAGTGCTCAACCTTTAATCCTCAATACTCAATCCTCAATCTTCAATCCTCATCCTTCAATCCTCAATACCCAATCCTCAATCTTCAATCCTCAATCCTCAATCCTCATTTCTCAATCCTCAATCCTCAGTCCTCAGACCTCAAACCTCAATCCTCTACTCTGATCCCTCATCCTCAATCCTCAATCGACAATCCGCAATCCTCAATCTTCAATCCTCAATCCTCAACCTTCAATCCTCAATCTTAATCTCCGATCCTCAATACTCAAACTTCAATCCTCAATCCTCAATCCTCAATACTCAATCCTCAATCTTCAATCCTCAATACTCAATCTTCAATCCTCAATCCACAATCCTCAATCCTCAATCCTCAATCCCCAATCTTCAATCCTCAATACTCAATCTGCAATCCTCAATCCTCAGTCCTCACTCCTCAATCCTCAATACCGAATCCTCAATCTTCAATCCTAAATCCTCAATCCTCAACTCTCAATCCTCAATCCTCAATCCTCAGACTTCAAACATCAATACTCAACCCTCAGTCCTCGTCCTCAATCGACAACCCTCAATCCTCAATCCTCAATCCTCAACCCTCAATCCTCAATGTTCAATCCTCAATACCCAATCCTCAATCTTCAATCCTCAATCCTCAATCCTCAATCCTCAATCCTCAACCCTCAATCCTCAATCCTCAGTCCTCAAACCTCAGTCCTGAATCCTCAATCCTGAATCCTCAATCTTCAGCCCTCAGTCCTCAACAATCAGTTGTGAATCCTCAATCCTCAATAGAATATCCTCAATTCACAGGTTTCAATACTCAATACTCAACCTGCAATCTTCAAATCTCTATCGACAAACATCAATTCTCATCACTCAACACTCAACACTCAGTCCCCAATCCTCAAACCTCAATCCTCAATACTCAATCCTCAATCCTCAATCTTCAATCCTCAATACTCAATCCTCAATCCTCAATCCTCAGTCCTCAAACCTCAATCCTGAATCCTCAATCTTCAGCCCTCAGTCCACAACAATCCGTTGTTAATCCTCAATCCTCAATAGAATATCCTCAGTTCACAGTTTTCAATACTCAACACTCAATCTGCAATCTTCAAATCTCTATCCACAAACATCAATTTTCATCACTCAACCCTCAACACTCAGTCCTCAATTTTCAATCCTCAATCCTCAATTCTCAATCTTCAATCCTCAATACTGAATCTTCAATCCTCAATCCTCAATCCTCAATCCTCAATTCTCAATCCTCAATCCTCAGTCCTCAATCTTCAATCCTCAATACTCAATCTTCTGTAATCAATCCTCAATTCTCAATTCTCAATACTCAATCCTCAATCGTCAATCCTCAATCCCCAATCCTCAATCTTCTATCCTCAATCCTCAATCCTCAATCCTCAATACTCAATCTTCAATCCACAATACTCAATCTTCAATCCTCAATCCTCAATCCTCAATCCTCAATCCTCAATCCTCAATCCTCAATCTTCAATCCTCAATACTCAGTCTTCAATCCTCAATCCTCAATCCTCAATCCTCATTCGTCAATAATCAATACCCAATCCTCAGTCTTCAATCCTCAATCCTCAATCCTCAATTCTCAATCCTCAATCCTCAATCCTCAGACCTCAAACAGCAATAGTCAACCCTCAGTCCTCGTCCTCAATACACAACCATCAATACTCAATCGTCAATCTTCAATCTTCAATATTCAATCTTCAGTCCTCCATCCTCAATCCTCGATCCTCAATCCTAAATCCTCAATATTCAAACAGCAATACCCAATCCTCAATCTTCAATCCGCAATCCTCAATCATCAATCCTCAATCCTCAATCCTCAATACTCAATCCTCAGTCCTCAAACCTCAAACCTGAATCCCCAACCCTGAATCCTCAATCTTCAGACCTCAGTCCTCAACAATCAGTTGTCAATTCACAATCCTCAATAGAAGATCATCAATTCACAGTTTTCAATACACAATACTCAATCTGCAATCTTCAAATCTCTATCCACAAACATCAATACACATCATTCAACCCTCAACACTCAGTCCGCAATCATCAATCTTCAATCCTCAATCCTCAATCCTCAATCCTCTATCCACAATCTTCAATCCTCAATACTCAATCTTCAATCCTCGGTCCTCAATCCTCAATCCTCAATCCTCAATCCTCAATCGTCAGGCTTCAATCCTCAATACTCAATCTTCAATCCTCAATCCTCAATCCTTATTCCTCAATGCTCATTCTTCAATCCTCAATACCTAATCCTCAATCTTCAATCCCCAATCCTCAATCCTTAACTCTCAATCCTCAATCCTCAGTCCTCAGTCCTCAAACCTCAATCCTCAACCCTCAGCCCTCATCCTCAATCCTCAATCCTCAATCGTCAATCCTCAATCCTCAATCCTCAAGCCTCAATCCTCAATCCTCAATCCTCAATCCTCAGTCCTCAAACCTCAAACCTGAATCCCCAACCCTGAATCCTCAATCTTCAGACCTCAGTCCTCAACAATCAGTTGTCAATTCACAATCCTCAATAGAAGATCATCAATTCACAGTTTTCAATACTCAATACTCAAACAGCAATCTTCAAATCTCTATCCACAAACATCAATTCTCATCACTCAACACTCAACACTCAGTCCCCAATCCTCAATCTTCAATCCTCAATCCTCAAACCGCAATCCTCAATACTCAATCTTCAATCCTCCATTCCCAATCCTCAGTCTTCATTCCTCAATCATCAATCCTCAATTCTCAATCCTCAATCCTACAATCCTCAACCTTCAATCCTCAATACTCAGTCTTCAATCCTACAATCCTCAACCTTCAATCCTCAATACTCAGTCTTCAATGCTCAATCCTCAATCCTCAATCCTCAATCCTCAATCCTCAATCCTCAATTCTCAATCCTCAATCCACAATCCTCAACCTTCAATCCTCAATACTCAGTCTTCAATGCTCAATCCTCAATCCTCAATCCTCAATACTCAATCCTCAACCGTCAATCTTCAATCCTCAATACTCAATCTTCAATCCTCAATCCTCAATCCTCATTCTTCAATCCTCAATACCCAATCCTCAATCTTCAATACTCAATCCTCAATCCTCAATTCTCAACCCTCAGCCCTCATCCTCAATCCTCAATCCTCAATCCTCATCCTTCAATCCTCAATACCCAATCCTCAATCTTCAATCCTCAATCCTCAATCCTCAATTCTCAATCCTCAATCCTCAGTCCTCAGTTCTCTGACCTGAATCCTCAACCCTCAGCCCTCATCCTCAATCCTCAATCCTCAATCCTCAATCCTCAATCGTCAATCTTCAATCCTCAATCCTCAACACTCAATCGTCAGGCATCAATCCTCTATCCTCAATCCTCATTCATCACTGCTCATTCTTCAATCCTCAATACCTAATCCTCAATCTTCAATCCTCAATCCTCAATCCTCAACTCTCAATCCTCAATGCTCAGTCCTCAGTCCTCAAACCTCAACCCTCAACCCTCAGCCCTCATCCTCAATCCTCAATCCTCAATCTTCAATCCTCAATCCTCAACCCTCAACCCTCAGTAATCAATCCTCAATCCTCAGTCCTCAAACCTCAATCCTGAATCCTCAATCCTGAATCCTCAATCTTCAGACATCAGACATCAACTGTCAGACGTCAATCCACAATCCTCGATAGAATATCATCAATTCACAGTTTTCAATACTCAATACTCAATCTGCAATCTTCAGACCTCTATCCCCAAACATCAATTCTCATCACTCAACCCTCAACACTCAGTCCCCAATCCTCAATCTTCAATCCTCAATCCTCAATCCGCAATCCTCAATCCTCAATGTTCAATCCACAATACTCAATCTTCAATCCTCAATCCTCAATCCTCAATCCTCAATCCTCAATCCTCAATCGTCAATCTTCAATCCTCAATACTCAATCTTCTGTAATCAATCCTCAATTCTCAATCCTCAATACTCAATCCTCAATCCTCAATCCTCAATCCTCAATCCTCAATCCTCAATCATCAAACCTCAATCTTCAATCCTCAGTCCCAAATCCTCAATCTTCATTACTCAATCCTCAATCCTCATTCTTCAATACTCAATACCCAATCCTCAATCTTCAATCCTCAGTCCTCAATCCTCAATTCTCAATCCTCAATCCTCAGTCCTCAATCTTCAATCCTCAATACTCAATCTTCTGTAATCAATCCTCAATTCTCAATCCTCAATACTCAATCCTCAATCGTCAATCCTCAATCGCCAATCCGCAATCTTCAACCCTCAGTCCCGAATCCTCAATCTTCATTACTCAATCCTCAATCCTCATTCTTCAATACTCAATACCCAATCCTCAATCTTCAATCCTCAATCCTCAATCCTCAATTCTCAATCCTCAATCCTCAGTCCTCAATCTTCAATCCTCAATACTCAATCTTCTGTTATCAATCCTCAATCCTCAATCCTCAATACTCAATCCTCAATCGTCAATCCTCAATCCCCAATCCTCAATCTTCAATCCTCAATCCTCAATCCTCAATCCTAAATCCTCAATCCTCAATCCTCAATCTTCAATCCTCAATACTCAGTCTTCAAACCTCAATCCTCGATCCTCAATCCTCAATCCTCATTCGTCAATAATCAATACCCAATCCTCAATCTTCAATCCTCAATCCTCAATCCTCAATTCTCAATCCTCAATCCTCAATCCTCAGACCTCAAACAGCAATACTCAACCCTCAGTCCTCGTCCTCAATACACAACCATCAATACTCAAGCGTCAACCTTCAATCTTCAATATTCAATCTTCAGTTCTCAATCCTCAATCCTCGATCCTCAAACCTAAATCCTCAATATTCAAACAGCAATACCCAATCCTCAATCTTCAATCCTCAATCCTCAATCCTCAAGCCTCAATCCTCAATCCTCAATCCTCAATCCTCAGTCCTCAAACCTCAAACCTGAATCCCCAACCCTGAATCCTCAATCTTCAGACCTCAGTCCTCAACAATCAGTTGTCAATTCACAATCCTCAATAGAAGATCATCAATTCACAGTTTTCAATACTAAATACTCAAACTGCAATCATCAAATCTCTATCCACAAACATCAATTCTCATCACTCAACACTCAACACTCAGTCCCCAATCCTCAATCTTCAATCCTCAATCCTCAAACCGCAATCCTCAATACTCAATCTTCAATCCTCAATTCCCAATCCTCAGTCTTCATTCCTCAATCCTCAATCCTCAATTCTCAATCCTCAATCCTACAATCCTCAACCTTCAATCATCAATACTCAGTCTTCAATCCTACAATCCTCAACCTTCAATCCTCAATACTCAGTCTTCAATGCTCAATCCTCAATCCTCAATCCTCAATCCTCAATCCTCAATTCTCAATCCTCAATCCACAATCCTCAACCATCAATCCTCAATACTCAGTCTTCAATGCTCAATCCTCAATCCTCAATCCTCAATACTCAATCCTCAACCGTCAATCTTCAATCCTCAATACCCAATCCTCAATCTTCAATACTCAATCCTCAATCCTCAATTCTCAATCCTCAATCCTCAGTCCTCAGTCCTCTAACCTGAATCCACAACCCTCAGCCCTCATCCTCAATCCTCAATCCTCAATCCTCATCCTTCAATCCTCAATACCCAATCCTCAATCTTCAATCCTCAATCCTCAATCCTCAATTCTCAATCCTCAATCCTCAGTCCTCAGTTCTCTGACCTGAATCCTCAACCCTCAGCCCTCATCCTCAATCCTCAATCCTCAATCCTCAATCCTCAATCGTCAATCTTCAATCCTCAATCCTCAACCCTCAATCGTCAGGCATCAATTCTCAATACTCAATCTTCAATCCTCTATCCTCAATCCTCATTCCTCAACCGTCAGTCCTCGTCCTCAATCCTCAACTCTCAATCCTCAATCCTCCCATCTTGAATCACCAATACTCAATCGTCAATCCTCAATCGTCAATCCTCAATCCTCAATACTCAACCATCAATCCTCAATCCTCAAAAGTCAATAGAATATCCTTAATTATCAGGATTCTATACTCATACCTCAACCCTCAACCCACAGCCCTCATTCTCAATCCTCAATCCACAATCCTCAAACCTAAATACTCAACCGTCAGTCCTCGTCCTCAATCCTCAACACTCAATCCTCAATCCTCCCATCTTCAATCATCAATACTCAACACTCAATCCTCAACCATCAATCCTCAATTCTCAACACTCAATATAATATCCTGACTTCTCATGGTTCAATACTCAATCCACAATATTCAGTAATCAAATATCAATCCTCAAACATCAATACTCAACACTCAATCCTCAACACTCAGTCCCCTCTCCTCAATCCTCCATCCTCAGTCCTCAAACCTCAAACCTGTATCCTCAATCGTGAATCCTCAATCTTCAGTCCTCAGTCCTCAACAATCAGTCGTCAATTCTCAATCCTCAATAGAATATCATCAATTCACAGTTTTCAATACTCAATACTCAATCTGCAATCTTCAAATCTCTATCCACAAACATCAATTCTCATCATTCAACCCTCATCACTCAGTCCCCAATCTTCAATCTTCAATCCTCAATCCTCAATCCTCAATCCTCGATCGTCAATCTTCAATCCTCAATACTCAATCTTCAATCCTCCATCCTCATTCCTCAATCCTCAATCCTCAATCCTCAATCGCCAGGCTTCAATCCTCAATACTCAACCTTCATTCCTCAATCCTCAATCCTCATTCCTCAATCCTCATTCTTCAATCCTCAATACCCAATCCTCAATCTTCAATCCTCAATCCTCAATCCTCAACTCTCAATCCTCAATCCTCAATCCTCAGTCCTCAGTCCTCAAACCTCAATCCTCAACCCTCAGCCCTCATCCTCAATCCTCAGCCCTCAGCCCTCGTCCTCAATCCTCAATCCTCAATCTTCATTCTTCAATCCTCAATCCTCAAGCCTCAATCCTCAATCCTCAATCCTCAGTCCTCGAACCTCAATCCTGAATCGTCAATCCTGAATCATCAATCTTCAGACCTCAGACCTCAACAGTCAGACGTCAATCCTCAATCCTCAATAGAATATCATCAATTCACAGTTTTCAATACTAAATACTCAAACTGCAATCATCAAATCTCTATCCACAAACATCAATTCTCATCACTCAACACTCAACACTCAGTCCCCAATCCTCAATCTTCAATCCTCAATCCTCAAACCGCAATCCTCAATACTCAATCTTCAATCCTCAATTCCCAATCCTCAGTCTTCATTCCTCAATCCTCAATCCTCAATTCTCAATCCTCAATCCTATAATCCTCAATCCTCAATCCTCAATTCTCAATCCTCAACCCACAATCCTCAACCATCAATCCTCAATACTCAGTCTTCAATGCTCAATCCTCAATCCTCAATCCTCAATACTCAATCCTCAACCGTCAATCTTCAATCCTCAATACCCAATCCTCAATCTTCAATACTCAATCCTCAATCCTCAACTCTCAATCCTCAATCCTCCCATCTTCAATCACCAATACTCAATCGTCAATCCTCAATCGTCAATCCTCAATGCTCAATCCTCAATCCTCAATATTCAACACTCAACACTCAACCATCAATCCTCAATACTCAATCCTCAATCCTCAATCCTCAATACTCAACCATCAATCCTCAATCCTCAAAAGTCAATAGAATATCCTTAATTATCAGGATTCTATACTCATACCTCAACCCTCAACCCACAGCCCTCATTCTCAATCCTCAATCCACAATCCTCAAACCTAAATACTCAACCGTCAGTCCTCGTCCTCAATCCTCAACACTCAATCCTCAATCCTCCCATCTTCAATCATCAATACTCAACACTCAATCCTCAACCATCAATCCTCAATACTCAATCATCAATCCTCAATTCTCAACACTCAATATAATATCCTGACTTCTCATGGTTCAATACTCAATCCACAATATTCAGTAATCAAATATCAATCCTCAAACATCAATACTCAACACTCAATCCTCAACACTCAGTCCCCTCTCCTCAATCCTCCATCCTCAGTCCTCAAACCTCAAACCTGTATCCTCAATCGTGAATCCTCAATCTTCAGTCCTCAGTCCTCAACAATCAGTCGTCAATTCTCAATCCTCAATAGAATATCATCAATTCACAGTTTTCAATACTCAATACTCAATCTGCAATCTTCAAATCTCTATCCACAAACATCAATTCTCATCATTCAACCCTCATCACTCAGTCCCCAATCTTCAATCTTCAATCCTCAATCCTCAATCCTCAATCCTCGATCGTCAATCTTCAATCCTCAATACTCAATCTTCAATCCTCCATCCTCATTCCTCAATCCTCAATCCTCAATCCTCAATCGCCAGGCTTCAATCCTCAATACTCAACCTTCATTCCTCAATCCTCAATCCTCATTCCTCAATCCTCATTCTTCAATCCTCAATACCCAATCCTCAATCTTCAATCCTCAATCCTCAATCCTCAACTCTCAATCCTCAATCCTCAATCCTCAGTCCTCAGTCCTCAAACCTCAATCCTCAACCCTCAGCCCTCATCCTCAATCCTCAGCCCTCAGCCCTCGTCCTCAATCCTCAATCCTCAATCTTCATTCTTCAATCCTCAATCCTCAAGCCTCAATCCTCAATCCTCAATCCTCAGTCCTCGAACCTCAATCCTGAATCGTCAATCCTGAATCATCAATCTTCAGACCTCAGACCTCAACAGTCAGACGTCAATCCTCAATCCTCAATAGAATATCATCAATTCACAGTTTTCAATACTCAATACTCAATCTGCAATCTTCAAATCTCTATCCACAAACATCAGTTCTCATCACTGAACCCTCAACACTCAGTCCCCAATCCTCAATCTTCAATCCTCAATCCTCAATCCTCAATCCTCAATCCTCAATCTTCAATCCTCAATACTCAATCTTCAATCCTCAATCCTCAATCCACAATCCTCAATCCTCACTCTTCAATCCACAATACCCAATCCTCAATCTTCAATCCTCAACTCTCAATCCTAAATGCTCAATATTCAAACAGCAATACCCAATCCTCAATCTTCAATCCGCAATCCTCAATCATCAATCCTCAATCCTCAATCCTCAATCCTCAATCCTCAGTCCTCAAACCTCAAACCTGAATCCCCAAACCTGAATCCTCAATCTTCAGACCTCAGTCCTCAACAATCAGTTGTCAATTCACAATCCTCAATAGAAGATCATCAATTCACAGTTTTCAATACACAATACTCAATCTGCAATCTTCAAATCCCTATCCACAAACATCAATACACATCATTCAACCCTCAACACTCAGTCCGCAATCATCAATCTTCAATCCTCAATCCTCAATCCTCAATCCTCTATCCACAATCTTCAATCCTCAATACTCAATCTTCAATCCTCGGTCCTCAATCCTCAATCCTCAATCCTCAATCCTCAATCGTCAGGCTTCAATCCTCAATACTCAATCTTCAATCCTCAATCCTCAATCCTTATTCCTCAATGCTCATTCTTCAATCCTCAATACCTAATCCTCAATCTTCAATCCCCAATCCTCAATCCTTAACTCTCAATCCTCAATCCTCAGTCCTCAGTCCTCAAACCTCAATCCTCAACCCTCAGCCCTCATCCTCAATCCTCAATCCTCAATCGTCAATCCTCAATCCTCAATCCTCAATTCTCAATCCTCAACCCACAATCCTCAACCATCAATCCTCAATACTCAGTCTTCAATGCTCAATCCTCAATCCTCAATCCTCAATACTCAATCCTCAACCGTCAATCTTCAATCCTCAATACCCAATCCTCAATCTTCAATACTCAATCCTCAATCCTCAATTCTCAATCCTCAATCCTCAGTCCTCAGTCCTCTAACCTGAATCCTCAACCCTCAGCCCTCATCCTCAATCCTCAATCCTCAATCCTCATCCTTCAATCCTCAATACCCAATCCTCAATCTTCAATCCTCAATCCTCAATCCTCAATTCTCAATCCTCAATCCTCAGTCCTCAGTTCTCTGACCTGAATCCTCAACCCTCAGCCCTCATCCTCAATCCTCAATCCTCAATCCTCAATCCTCAATCGTCAATCTTCAATCCTCAATCCTCAACCCTCAATCGTCAGGCATGAATTCTCAATACTCAATCTTCAATCCTCTATCCTCAATCCTCATTCCTCAACCGTCAGTCCTCGTCCTCAATCCTCAACTCTCAATCCTCAATCCTCCCATCTTCAATCACCAATACTCAATCGTCAATCCTCAATCGTCAATCCTCAATGCTCAATCCTCAATCCTCAATATTCAACACTCAACACTCAACCATCAATCCTCAATACTCAATCCTCAATCCTCAATCCTCAATACTCAACCATCAATCCTCAATCCTCAAAAGTCAATAGAATATCCTTAATTATCAGGATTCTATACTCATACCTCAACCCTCAACCCACAGCCCTCATTCTCAATCCTCAATCCACAATCCTCAAACCTAAATACTCAACCGTCAGTCCTCGTCCTCAATCCTCAACACTCAATCCTCAATCCTCCCATCTTCAATCATCAATACTCAACACTCAATCCTCAACCATCAATCCTCAATACTCAATCATCAATCCTCAATTCTCAACACTCAATATAATATCCTGACTTCTCATGGTTCAATACTCAATCCACAATATTCAGTAATCAAATATCAATCCTCAAACATCAATACTCAACACTCAATCCTCAACACTCAGTCCCCTCTCCTCAATCCTCCATCCTCAGTCCTCAAACCTCAAACCTGTATCCTCAATCGTGAATCCTCAATCTTCAGTCCTCAGTCCTCAACAATCAGTCGTCAATTCTCAATCCTCAATAGAATATCATCAATTCACAGTTTTCAATACTCAATACTCAATCTGCAATCTTCAAATCTCTATCCACAAACATCAATTCTCATCATTCAACCCTCATCACTCAGTCCCCAATCTTCAATCTTCAATCCTCAATCCTCAATCCTCAATCCTCGATCGTCAATCTTCAATCCTCAATACTCAATCTTCAATCCTCCATCCTCATTCCTCAATCCTCAATCCTCAATCCTCAATCGCCAGGCTTCAATCCTCAATACTCAACCTTCATTCCTCAATCCTCAATCCTCATTCCTCAATCCTCATTCTTCAATCCTCAATACCCAATCCTCAATCTTCAATCCTCAATCCTCAATCCTCAACTCTCAATCCTCAATCCTCAATCCTCAGTCCTCAGTCCTCAAACCTCAATCCTCAACCCTCAGCCCTCATCCTCAATCCTCAGCCCTCAGCCCTCGTCCTCAATCCTCAATCCTCAATCTTCATTCTTCAATCCTCAATCCTCAAGCCTCAATCCTCAATCCTCAATCCTCAGTCCTCGAACCTCAATCCTGAATCGTCAATCCTGAATCATCAATCTTCAGACCTCAGACCTCAACAGTCAGACGTCAATCCTCAATCCTCAATAGAATATCATCAATTCACAGTTTTCAATACTCAATACTCAATCTGCAATCTTCAAATCTCTATCCACAAACATCAGTTCTCATCACTGAACCCTCAACACTCAGTCCCCAATCCTCAATCTTCAATCCTCAATCCTCAATCCTCAATCCTCAATCCTCAATCTTCAATCCTCAATACTCAATCTTCAATCCTCAATCCTCAATCCACAATCCTCAATCCTCACTCTTCAATCCACAATACCCAATCCTCAATCTTCAATCCTCAACTCTCAATCCTAAATGCTCAATATTCAAACAGCAATACCCAATCCTCAATCTTCAATCCGCAATCCTCAATCATCAATCCTCAATCCTCAATCCTCAATCCTCAATCCTCAGTCCTCAAACCTCAAACCTGAATCCCCAACCCTGAATCCTCAATCTTCAGACCTCAGTCCTCAACAATCAGTTGTCAATTCACAATCCTCAATAGAAGATCATCAATTCACAGTTTTCAATACACAATACTCAATCTGCAATCTTCAAATCTCTATCCACAAACATCAATACACATCATTCAACCCTCAACACTCAGTCCGCAATCATCAATCTTCAATCCTCAATCCTCAATCCTCAATCCTCTATCCACAATCTTCAATCCTCAATACTCAATCTTCAATCCTCGGTCCTCAATCCTCAATCCTCAATCCTCAATCCTCAATCGTCAGGCTTCAATCCTCAATACTCAATCTTCAATCCTCAATCCTCAATCCTTATTCCTCAATGCTCATTCTTCAATCCTCAATACCTAATCCTCAATCTTCAATCCCCAATCCTCAATCCTTAACTCTCAATCCTCAATCCTCAGTCCTCAGTCCTCAAACCTCAATCCTCAACCCTCAGCCCTCATCCTCAATCCTCAATCCTCAATCGTCAATCCTCAATCCTCAATCCTCAAGCCTCAATCCTCAATCCTCAATCCTCAATCCTCAGTCCTCAAACCTCAAACCTGAATCCCCAACCCTGAATCCTCAATCTTCAGACGTCAGTCCTCAACAATCAGTTGTCAATTCACAATCCTCAATAGAAGATCATCAATTCACAGTTTTCAATACTCAATACTCAAACAGCAATCTTCAAATCTCTATCCACAAACATCAATTCTCATCACTCAACACTCAACACTCAGTCCCCAATCCTCAATCTTCAATCCTCAATCCTCAAACCGCAATCCTCAATACTCAATCTTCAATCCTCCATTCCCAATCCTCAGTCTTCATTCCTCAATCATCAATCCTCAATTCTCAATCCTCAATCCTACAATCCTCAACCTTCAATCCTCAATACTCAGTCTTCAATCCTACAATCCTCAACCTTCAATCCTCAATACTCAGTCTTCAATGCTCAATCCTCAATCCTCAATCCTCAATCCTCAATCCTCAATCCTCAATTCTCAATCCTCAATCCACAATCCTCAACCTTCAATCCTCAATACTCAGTCTTCAATGCTCAATCCTCAATCCTCAATCCTCAATACTCAATCCTCAACCGTCAATCTTCAATCCTCAATACTCAATCTTCAATCCTCAATCCTCAATCCTCATTCTTCAATCCTCAATACCCAATCCTCAATCTTCAATACTCAATCCTCAATCCTCAATTCTCAATCCTCAATCCTCAGTCCTCAGTCCTCTAACCTGAATCCTCAACCCTCAGCCCTCATCCTCAATCCTCAATCCTCAATCCTCATCCTTCAATCCTCAATACCCAATCCTCAATCTTCAATCCTCAATCCTCAATCCTCAATTCTCAATCCTCAATCCTCAGTCCTCAGTTCTCTGACCTGAATCCTCAACCCTCAGCCCTCATCCTCAATCCTCAATCCTCAATCCTCAATCCTCAATCGTCAATCCTCAATCCTAAATCCTCAATCCTCAATCCTCAATCTTCAATCCTCAATACTCAGTCTTCAAACCTCAATCCTCGATCCTCAATCCTCAATCCTCATTCGTCAATAATCAATACCCAATCCTCAATCTTCAATCCTCAATCCTCAATCCTCAATTCTCAATCCTCAATCCTCAATCCTCAGACCTCAAACAGCAATACTCAACCCTCAGTCCTCGTCCTCAATACACAACCATCAATACTCAAGCGTCAACCGTCAATCTTCAATATTCAATCTTCAGTTCTCAATCCTCAATCCTCGATCCTCAAACCTAAATCCTCAATATTCAAACAGCAATACCCAATCCTCAATCTTCAATCCTCAATCCTCAATCCTCAAGCCTCAATCCTCAATCCTCAATCCTCAATCCTCAGTCCTCAAACCTCAAACCTGAATCCCCAACCCTGAATCCTCAATCTTCAGACCTCAGTCCTCAACAATCAGTTGTCAATTCACAATCCTCAATAGAAGATCATCAATTCACAGTTTTCAATACTAAATACTCAAACTGCAATCATCAAATCTCTATCCACAAACATCAATTCTCATCACTCAACACTCAACACTCAGTCCCCAATCCTCAATCTTCAATCCTCAATCCTCAAACCGCAATCCTCAATACTCAATCTTCAATCCTCAATTCCCAATCCTCAGTCTTCATTCCTCAATCCTCAATCCTCAATTCTCAATCCTCAATCCTACAATCCTCAACCTTCAATCCTCAATACTCAGTCTTCAATCCTACAATCCTCAACCTTCAATCCTCAATACTCAGTCTTCAATGCTCAATCCTCAATCCTCAATCCTCAATCCTCAATCCTCAATTCTCAATCCTCAATCCACAATCCTCAACCATCAATCCTCAATACTCAGTCTTCAATGCTCAATCCTCAATCCTCAATCCTCAATACTCAATCCTCAACCGTCAATCTTCAATCCTCAATACCCAATCCTCAATCTTCAATACTCAATCCTCAATCCTCAATTCTCAATCCTCAATCCTCAGTCCTCAGTCCTCTAACCTGAATCCACAACCCTCAGCCCTCATCCTCAATCCTCAATCCTCAATCCTCATCCTTCAATCCTCAATACCCAATCCTCAATCTTCAATCCTCAATCCTCAATCCTCAATTCTCAATCCTCAATCCTCAGTCCTCAGTTCTCTGACCTGAATCCTCAACCCTCAGCCCTCATCCTCAATCCTCAATCCTCAATCCTCAATCCTCAATCGTCAATCTTCAATCCTCAATCCTCAACCCTCAATCGTCAGGCATCAATTCTCAATACTCAATCTTCAATCCTCTATCCTCAATCCTCATTCCTCAACCGTCAGTCCTCGTCCTCAATCCTCAACTCTCAATCCTCAATCCTCCCATCTTCAATCACCAATACTCAATCGTCAATCCTCAATCGTCAATCCTCAATCCTCAATACTCAACCATCAATCCTCAATCCTCAAAAGTCAATAGAATATCCTTAATTATCAGGATTCTATACTCATACCTCAACCCTCAACCCACAGCCCTCATTCTCAATCCTCAATCCACAATCCTCAAACCTAAATACTCAACCGTCAGTCCTCGTCCTCAATCCTCAACACTCAATCCTCAATCCTCCCATCTTCAATCATCAATACTCAACACTCAATCCTCAACCATCAATCCTCAATACTCAATCATCAATCCTCAATTCTCAACACTCAATATAATATCCTGACTTCTCATGGTTCAATACTCAATCCACAATATTCAGTAATCAAATATCAATCCTCAAACATCAATACTCAACACTCAATCCTCAACACTCAGTCCCCTCTCCTCAATCCTCCATCCTCAGTCCTCAAACCTCAAACCTGTATCCTCAATCGTGAATCCTCAATCTTCAGTCCTCAGTCCTCAACAATCAGTCGTCAATTCTCAATCCTCAATAGAATATCATCAATTCACAGTTTTCAATACTCAATACTCAATCTGCAATCTTCAAATCTCTATCCACAAACATCAATTCTCATCATTCAACCCTCATCACTCAGTCCCCAATCTTCAATCTTCAATCCTCAATCCTCAATCCTCAATCCTCGATCGTCAATCTTCAATCCTCAATACTCAATCTTCAATCCTCCATCCTCATTCCTCAATCCTCAATCCTCAATCCTCAATCGCCAGGCTTCAATCCTCAATACTCAACCTTCATTCCTCAATCCTCAATCCTCATTCCTCAATCCTCATTCTTCAATCCTCAATACCCAATCCTCAATCTTCAATCCTCAATCCTCAATCCTCAACTCTCAATCCTCAATCCTCAATCCTCAGTCCTCAGTCCTCAAACCTCAATCCTCAACCCTCAGCCCTCATCCTCAATCCTCAGCCCTCAGCCCTCGTCCTCAATCCTCAATCCTCAATCTTCATTCTTCAATCCTCAATCCTCAAGCCTCAATCCTCAATCCTCAATCCTCAGTCCTCGAACCTCAATCCTGAATCGTCAATCCTGAATCATCAATCTTCAGACCTCAGACCTCAACAGTCAGACGTCAATCCTCAATCCTCAATAGAATATCATCAATTCACAGTTTTCAATACTAAATACTCAAACTGCAATCATCAAATCTCTATCCACAAACATCAATTCTCATCACTCAACACTCAACACTCAGTCCCCAATCCTCAATCTTCAATCCTCAATCCTCAAACCGCAATCCTCAATACTCAATCTTCAATCCTCAATTCCCAATCCTCAGTCTTCATTCCTCAATCCTCAATCCTCAATTCTCAATCCTCAATCCTATAATCCTCAACCTTCAATCCTCAATACTCAGTCTTCAATCCTACAATCCTCAACCTTCAATCCTCAATACTCAGTCTTCAATGCTCAATCCTCAATCCTCAATCCTCAATCCTCAATCCTCAATTCTCAATCCTCAACCCACAATCCTCAACCATCAATCCTCAATACTCAGTCTTCAATGCTCAATCCTCAATCCTCAATCCTCAATACTCAATCCTCAACCGTCAATCTTCAATCCTCAATACCCAATCCTCAATCTTCAATACTCAATCCTCAATCCTCAATTCTCAATCCTCAATCCTCAGTCCTCAGTCCTCTAACCTGAATCCTCAACCCTCAGCCCTCATCCTCAATCCTCAATCCTCAATCCTCATCCTTCAATCCTCAATACCCAATCCTCAATCTTCAATCCTCAATCCTCAATCCTCAATTCTCAATCCTCAATCCTCAGTCCTCAGTTCTCTGACCTGAATCCTCAACCCTCAGCCCTCATCCTCAATCCTCAATCCTCAATCCTCAATCCTCAATCGTCAATCTTCAATCCTCAATCCTCAACCCTCAATCGTCAGGCATCAATTCTCAATACTCAATCTTCAATCCTCTATCCTCAATCCTCATTCCTCAACCGTCAGTCCTCGTCCTCAATCCTCAACTCTCAATCCTCAATCCTCCCATCTTCAATCACCAATACTCAATCGTCAATCCTCAATCGTCAATCCTCAATGCTCAATCCTCAATCCTCAATATTCAACACTCAACACTCAACCATCAATCCTCAATACTCAATCCTCAATCCTCAATCCTCAATACTCAACCATCAATCCTCAATCCTCAAAAGTCAATAGAATATCCTTAATTATCAGGATTCTATACTCATACCTCAACCCTCAACCCACAGCCCTCATTCTCAATCCTCAATCCACAATCCTCAAACCTAAATACTCAACCGTCAGTCCTCGTCCTCAATCCTCAACACTCAATCCTCAATCCTCCCATCTTCAATCATCAATACTCAACACTCAATCCTCAACCATCAATCCTCAATACTCAATCATCAATCCTCAATTCTCAACACTCAATATAATATCCTGACTTCTCATGGTTCAATACTCAATCCACAATATTCAGTAATCAAATATCAATCCTCAAACATCAATACTCAACACTCAATCCTCAACACTCAGTCCCCTCTCCTCAATCCTCCATCCTCAGTCCTCAAACCTCAAACCTGTATCCTCAATCGTGAATCCTCAATCTTCAGTCCTCAGTCCTCAACAATCAGTCGTCAATTCTCAATCCTCAATAGAATATCATCAATTCACAGTTTTCAATACTCAATACTCAATCTGCAATCTTCAAATCTCTATCCACAAACATCAATTCTCATCATTCAACCCTCATCACTCAGTCCCCAATCTTCAATCTTCAATCCTCAATCCTCAATCCTCAATCCTCGATCGTCAATCTTCAATCCTCAATACTCAATCTTCAATCCTCCATCCTCATTCCTCAATCCTCAATCCTCAATCCTCAATCGCCAGGCTTCAATCCTCAATACTCAACCTTCATTCCTCAATCCTCAATCCTCATTCCTCAATCCTCATTCTTCAATCCTCAATACCCAATCCTCAATCTTCAATCCTCAATCCTCAATCCTCAACTCTCAATCCTCAATCCTCAATCCTCAGTCCTCAGTCCTCAAACCTCAATCCTCAACCCTCAGCCCTCATCCTCAATCCTCAGCCCTCAGCCCTCGTCCTCAATCCTCAATCCTCAATCTTCATTCTTCAATCCTCAATCCTCAAGCCTCAATCCTCAATCCTCAATCCTCAGTCCTCGAACCTCAATCCTGAATCGTCAATCCTGAATCATCAATCTTCAGACCTCAGACCTCAACAGTCAGACGTCAATCCTCAATCCTCAATAGAATATCATCAATTCACAGTTTTCAATACTCAATACTCAATCTGCAATCTTCAAATCTCTATCCACAAACATCAGTTCTCATCACTGAACCCTCAACACTCAGTCCCCAATCTTCAATCTTCAATCCTCAATCCTCAATCCTCAATCCTCGATCGTCAATCTTCAATCCTCAATACTCAATCTTCAATCCTCCATCCTCATTCCTCAATCCTCAATCCTCAATCCTCAATCGCCAGGCTTCAATCCTCAATACTCAACCTTCATTCCTCAATCCTCAATCCTCATTCCTCAATCCTCATTCTTCAATCCTCAATACCCAATCCTCAATCTTCAATCCTCAATCCTCAATCCTCAACTCTCAATCCTCAATCCTCAATCCTCAGTCCTCAGTCCTCAAACCTCAATCCTCAACCCTCAGCCCTCATCCTCAATCCTCAGCCCTCAGCCCTCGTCCTCAATCCTCAATCCTCAATCTTCATTCTTCAATCCTCAATCCTCAAGCCTCAATCCTCAATCCTCAATCCTCAGTCCTCGAACCTCAATCCTGAATCGTCAATCCTGAATCATCAATCTTCAGACCTCAGACCTCAACAGTCAGACGTCAATCCTCAATCCTCAATAGAATATCATCAATTCACAGTTTTCAATACTAAATACTCAAACTGCAATCATCAAATCTCTATCCACAAACATCAATTCTCATCACTCAACACTCAACACTCAGTCCCCAATCCTCAATCTTCAATCCTCAATCCTCAAACCGCAATCCTCAATACTCAATCTTCAATCCTCAATTCCCAATCCTCAGTCTTCATTCCTCAATCCTCAATCCTCAATTCTCAATCCTCAATCCTATAATCCTCAACCTTCAATCCTCAATACTCAGTCTTCAATCCTACAATCCTCAACCTTCAATCCTCAATACTCAGTCTTCAATGCTCAATCCTCAATCCTCAATCCTCAATCCTCAATCCTCAATTCTCAATCCTCAACCCACAATCCTCAACCATCAATCCTCAATACTCAGTCTTCAATGCTCAATCCTCAATCCTCAATCCTCAATACTCAATCCTCAACCGTCAATCTTCAATCCTCAATACCCAATCCTCAATCTTCAATACTCAATCCTCAATCCTCAATTCTCAATCCTCAATCCTCAGTCCTCAGTCCTCTAACCTGAATCCTCAACCCTCAGCCCTCATCCTCAATCCTCAATCCTCAATCCTCATCCTTCAATCCTCAATACCCAATCCTCAATCTTCAATCCTCAATCCTCAATCCTCAATTCTCAATCCTCAATCCTCAGTCCTCAGTTCTCTGACCTGAATCCTCAACCCTCAGCCCTCATCCTCAATCCTCAATCCTCAATCCTCAATCCTCAATCGTCAATCTTCAATCCTCAATCCTCAACCCTCAATCGTCAGGCATCAATTCTCAATACTCAATCTTCAATCCTCTATCCTCAATCCTCATTCCTCAACCGTCAGTCCTCGTCCTCAATCCTCAACTCTCAATCCTCAATCCTCCCATCTTCAATCACCAATACTCAATCGTCAATCCTCAATCGTCAATCCTCAATGCTCAATCCTCAATCCTCAATATTCAACACTCAACACTCAACCATCAATCCTCAATACTCAATCCTCAATCCTCAATCCTCAATACTCAACCATCAATCCTCAATCCTCAAAAGTCAATAGAATATCCTTAATTATCAGGATTCTATACTCATACCTCAACCCTCAACCCACAGCCCTCATTCTCAATCCTCAATCCACAATCCTCAAACCTAAATACTCAACCGTCAGTCCTCGTCCTCAATCCTCAACACTCAATCCTCAATCCTCCCATCTTCAATCATCAATACTCAACACTCAATCCTCAACCATCAATCCTCAATACTCAATCATCAATCCTCAATTCTCAACACTCAATATAATATCCTGACTTCTCATGGTTCAATACTCAATCCACAATATTCAGTAATCAAATATCAATCCTCAAACATCAATACTCAACACTCAATCCTCAACACTCAGTCCCCTCTCCTCAATCCTCCATCCTCAGTCCTCAAACCTCAAACCTGTATCCTCAATCGTGAATCCTCAATCTTCAGTCCTCAGTCCTCAACAATCAGTCGTCAATTCTCAATCCTCAATAGAATATCATCAATTCACAGTTTTCAATACTCAATACTCAATCTGCAATCTTCAAATCTCTATCCACAAACATCAATTCTCATCATTCAACCCTCATCACTCAGTCCCCAATCTTCAATCTTCAATCCTCAATCCTCAATCCTCAATCCTCGATCGTCAATCTTCAATCCTCAATACTCAATCTTCAATCCTCCATCCTCATTCCTCAATCCTCAATCCTCAATCCTCAATCGCCAGGCTTCAATCCTCAATACTCAACCTTCATTCCTCAATCCTCAATCCTCATTCCTCAATCCTCATTCTTCAATCCTCAATACCCAATCCTCAATCTTCAATCCTCAATCCTCAATCCTCAACTCTCAATCCTCAATCCTCAATCCTCAGTCCTCAGTCCTCAAACCTCAATCCTCAACCCTCAGCCCTCATCCTCAATCCTCAGCCCTCAGCCCTCGTCCTCAATCCTCAATCCTCAATCTTCATTCTTCAATCCTCAATCCTCAAGCCTCAATCCTCAATCCTCAATCCTCAGTCCTCGAACCTCAATCCTGAATCGTCAATCCTGAATCATCAATCTTCAGACCTCAGACCTCAACAGTCAGACGTCAATCCTCAATCCTCAATAGAATATCATCAATTCACAGTTTTCAATACTCAATACTCAATCTGCAATCTTCAAATCTCTATCCACAAACATCAGTTCTCATCACTGAACCCTCAACACTCAGTCCCCAATCCTCAATCTTCAATCCTCAATCCTCAATCCTCAATCCTCAATCCTCAATCTTCAATCCTCAATACTCAATCTTCAATCCTCAATCCTCAATCCACAATCCTCAATCCTCACTCTTCAATCCACAATACCCAATCCTCAATCTTCAATCCACAACTCTCAATCCTAAATGCTCAATATTCAAACAGCAATACCCAATCCTCAATCTTCAATCCGCAATCCTCAATCATCAATCCTCAATCCTCAATCCTCAATCCTCAATCCTCAGTCCTCAAACCTCAAACCTGAATCCCCAACCCTGAATCCTCAATCTTCAGACCTCAGTCCTCAACAATCAGTTGTCAATTCACAATCCTCAATAGAAGATCATCAATTCACAGTTTTCAATACACAATACTCAATCTGCAATCTTCAAATCTCTATCCACAAACATCAATACTCATCATTCAACCCTCAACACTCAGTCCGCAATCCTCAATCTTCAATCCTCAATCCTCAATCCTCAATCCTCTATCCTCAATGTTCAATCCACAATACTCAATCTTCAATCCTCAATCCTCAATCCTCAATCCTCAATCCTCAATCCTCAATCGTCAATCTTCAATCCTCAATACTCATTCTTCAATCCTACAATCCTCAACCTTCAATCCTCAATACTCAATCTTCAATCCTCGATCCTCAATCCTCAATCCTCAATCCTCAATCCTCAATCGTCAGGCTTCAATCCTCAATACTCAATCTTCAATCCTCAATCCTCAATCCTTATTCCTCAATGCTCATTCTTCAATCCTCAATACCTAATCCTCAATCTTCAATCCCCAATCCTCAATCCTTAACTCTCAATCCTCAATCCTCAGTCCTCAGTCCTCAAACCTCAATCCTCAACCCTCAGCCCTCATCCTCAATCCTCAATCCTCAATCGTCAATCCTCAATCCTCAATCCTCAAGCCTCAATCCTCAATCCTCAATCCTCAATCCTCAGTCCTCAAACCTCAAACCTGAACCCCAACCCTGAATCCTCAATCTTCAGACCTCAGTCCTCAACAATCAGTTGTCAATTCACAATCCTGAATAGAAGATCATCAATTCACAGCTTTCAATACTCAATACTCAAACTGCAATCTTCAAATCTCTATCCACAAACATCAATTCTCATCACTCAACACTCAACACTCAACACTCAGTCCCCAATCCTCAATCTTCAATCCTCAATCCTCAAACCGCAATCCTCAATACTCAATCTTCAATCCTCAATTCCCAATCCTCAGTCTTCATTCCTCAATCCTCAATCCTCAATTCTCAATCCTCAATCCTACAATCCTCAACCTTCAATCCTCAATACTCAGTCTTCAATCCTACAATCCTCAACCTTCAATCCTCAATACTCAGTCTTCAATGCTCAATCCTCAATCCTCAATCCTCAATCCTCAATCCTCAATCCTCAATTCTCAATCCTCAATCCTCAGTCCTCAGTTCTCTGACCTGAATCCTCAACCCTCAGCCCTCATCCTCAATCCTCAATCCTCAATCCTCAATCCTCAATCGTCAATCTTCAATCCTCAATCTTCAACCCTCAATCGTCAGGCATCAATTCTCAATACTCAATCTTCAATCCTCTATCCTCAATCCTCATTCCTCAATGCTCATTCTTCAATCCTCAATACCTAATCCTCAATCTTCAATCCTCAATCCTCAATCCTCAACTCTCAATCCTCAATCCTCAGTCCTCAGTCCTCAAACCTCAATCCTCAACCCTCAGCCCTCATCCTCAATTCTCAATCCTCAATCTTCAATCCTCAATCCTAAACCCTCAACCCTCAGTAATCAATCCTCAATCCTCAGTCCTCAAACCTCAATCCTGATTCCTGAATCCTGAATCCTCAATCTTCAGACATCAGACCTCAGCTGTCAGACGTCAATCCACAATCCTCGATAGAATATAATCAATTCACAGTTTTCAATACTCAATACTCAATCTGCAATCTTCAGACCTCTATCCCCAAACATCAATTCTCATCACTCAACCCTCAACACTCAGTCCCCAATCCTCAATCTTCAATCCTCAAACCTCAATCCGCAATCCTCAATCCTCAATGTTCAATCCACAATACTCAATCTTCAATCCTCAATCCTCAATCCTCAATCCTCAATCCTCAATCCTCAATCGTCAATCTTCAATCCTCAATACTCAATCTTCTGTAATCAATCCTCAATTCTCAATCCTCAATACTCAATCCTCAATGCTCAATCCTCAATCCTCAATCCTCAATCCTCAATCATCAAACCTCAATCTTCAATCCTCAGTCCCAAATCCTCAATCTTCATTACTCAATCCTCAATCCTCATTCTTCAATACTCAATACCCAATCCTCAATCTTCAATCCTCAATCCTCAATCCTCAATTCTCAATCCTCAATCCTCAGTCCTCAATCTTCAATCCTCAATACTCAATCTTCTGTAATCAATCCTCAATTCTCAATCCTCAATACTCAATCCTCAATCGTCAATCCTCAATCGCCAATCCGCAATCTTCAATCCTCAGTCCCGAATCCTCAATCTTCATTACTCAATCCTCAATCCTCAATCCTCAATCCTCAGACCTCAAACAGCAATACTCAACCCTCAGTCCTCGTCCTCAATACACAACCATCAATACTCAATCGTCAATCTTCAATCTTCAATATTCAATCTTCAGTTCTCAATCCTCAATCCTCGATCCTCAATCCTAAATCCTCAATATTCAAACAGCAATACCCAACCCTCAATCTTCAATCCGCAATCCTCAATCATCAATCCTCAATCCTCAATCCTCAATCCTCAATCCTCAGACCTCAAACCTCAGACCTCAATCCCCAATCCTGAATCCTCAATCTTCAGACCTCAGTCCTCAACAATCAGTTGTCAATTCACAATCCTCAATAGAAGATCATCAATTCACAGTTTTCAATACACAATACTCAATCTGCAATCTTCAAATCTCTATCCACAAACATCAATTCTCATCATTCAACCCTCAACACTCAGTCCCCAATCCTCAATCTTAAATCCTCAATCCTCAAACCGCAATCCTCAATACTCAACCTTCAATCCTCAATACTCAATCATCAATCCTCAATCTTCAATCCTCAATCCTCAATCCTCAATCCTCAATCCTCAATCATCAATCT
Organism: Calliopsis andreniformis; assembly: GCF_051401765.1. Classification (NCBI taxonomy): domain Eukaryota; kingdom Metazoa; phylum Arthropoda; class Insecta; order Hymenoptera; family Andrenidae; genus Calliopsis; species Calliopsis andreniformis. Next base: position 4,211,908 of record NW_027480440.1, read on the forward strand.
TCAATCCTCAATACTCAATCTTCAATCCTCAATCCTCAATCCTCAATCCTCAATCCTCAATCCTCAATCCAAAATCTTCAATCCTCAATACTCAATCTGCAATCCTCAATCCTCAGTCCTCACTCCTCAATACTCATTCTTCAATCCTCAATACCGAATCCTCAATCTTCAATCCTCAATCCTCAATCCTCAATTCTCAATCCTCAAACCTCAATCCTCAGACTTCAAACATAATACTGAATCCTCAGTCCTCGTCCTCAATCGACAACCCTCAATCCTCAATCCTCAATCTTCAATAATTAATAAACAATCTTCAATCCTCAATCCTCGATCCTCAATCCTCAACCCTCAATCCTCAATGTTCAGTCCTCAATACCGAATCCTCAATCTTCAATCCTCAATCCTCAATCTTCAATCCACAATCTTAATCTCCAAACCTCAATACTCAAACTTCAATCCTCAATCCTCAATCCTCAATCCTCAATCCTCAATCTTCAATCCTCAATACTCAATCTTCAATCCTCAATACTCAATCCTCAATCCTCAATCCTCAATCCCCAATCTTCAATCCTCAATACTCAATCTGCAATCCTCAATCCTCAGTCCTCACACCTCAATCCTCATTCTTCAATCCTCAATACCGAATCCTCAATCTTCAATCCTAAATCCTCAATCCTCAACTCTCAATCCTCAATCCTCAATCCTCAGACTTCAAACATCAATACTCAACCCTCAGTCCTCGTCCTCAATCGACAACCCTCAATCCTCAATCCTCAATCTTCAATCATTAATATTCAATCTTCAATCCTCAATCCTCAATCCTCAATCCTCAACCCTCAATCCTCAATGTTCAATCCTCAATACCCAATCCTCAATCTTCAATCCTCAATCCTCAATCCTCAATCCTCAATCCTCAATCCTCAATCCTCAATCCTCAGTCCTCAAACCTCAGTCCTGAATCCTCAATCCTTAATCCTCAATCTTCAGCCCTCAGTCCTCAACAATCAGTTGTGAATCCTCAATCCTCAATTGAATATCCTCAATTCACAGGTTTCAATACTCAATACTCAACCTGCAATCTTCAAATCTCTATCCACAAACATCAATTCTCATCATTCAACCCTCATCACTCAGTCCCCAATCCTCAATCTTCAATCCTCAATCCTCAATCCTCAATCCTCGATCGTCAATCTTCAATCCCCAATACTCAATCTTCAATCCTCCATCCTCATTCCTCAATCCTCAATCCTCAATCCTCAATCGCCAGGCTTCAATCCTCAATACTCAACCTTCATTCCTCAATCCTCAATCCTCATTCCTCAATCCTCATTCTTCAATCCTCAATACCCAATCCTCAATCTTCAATCCTCAATCCTCAATCCTCAACTCTCAATCCTCAATACTCAATCCTCAGTCCTCAGTCCTCAAACCTCAATCCTCAACCCTCAGCCCTCATCCTCAATCCTCAGCCCTCAGCCCTCGTCCTCAATCCTCAATCCTCAATCTTCATTCTTCAATCCTCAATCCTCAAGCCTCAATCCTCAATCCTCAATCCTCAGTCCTCGAACCTCAATCCTGAATCGTCAATCCTGAATCATCAATCTTCAGACCTCAGACCTCAACAGTCAGACGTCAATCCTCAATCCTCAATAGAATATCATCAATTCACAGTTTTCAATACTCAATACTCAATCTGCAATCTTCAAATCTCTATCCACAAACATCAATTCTCATCACTCAACCCTCATCACTCAGTCCTCAATCCTCAATATTCAATCCTCAATCCTCAATCCTCAATCCACAATCCTCAGCCTTCAATCCTCAATACTCAATCTTCAATTCTCATTCCCAATCCTCAATCCTCAGTTCCCGATCCTCTATCGTCAACCTTCATTCCTCAATTCTCAATCTTCAATCCTCAGTCCTCAACCCTCATTCTTCAATCCTCAATACCCAATCCTCAATCTTCAATCCTCAATCCTCAATCCTCAATTCTCAATCCTCAATCCTCAGTCCTCAGCCCTCAAACCTCAATCCTCAACCCTCAGCCCTCATCCTCAATCCTCAATCCTCAATCCTCAATCCTCAATCTTCAATCCTCAATACTCAATATTCAATCCTCAATCCTCAGTCCTCAATCTTCAATCCTCAATGCTCAATCCTCAATCCTCAATCCTCAGTCCTCAATCCTCAATCCTCAATCCTCAAACCTCAATCCTCAATCCTCAATCCTCAATCCTCAATCCTCAATCCTCAATCCTCAATCCTCAATCCTCAATACTCAATCTTCAATCCTCAACACTCAATCCTCAGTCCTCAATCCTCAATCCTCAATCCTCAAACCTCAATCCTCAATCCTCAAACCTCAATCCTCAATCTTCAATCCTCAATACTCAATCTTCAATCCTCAATCCTCAATCCTCGAACCTCAATCCTGAATCCTCAAACCTCAATCCTCAATCTTCAATCCTTAATACTCAATCTTCAATCTTCAATCCTCAATCCTCAATCCTCAGTCCTCAATCTTCAATCCTCAATGCTCAATCCTCAATCCTCAATCCTCAGTCCTCAATCCTCAATCCTCAATCCTCGAACCTCAATCCTGAATCCTCAAACCTCAATCCTCAATCTTCAATCCTCAATACTCAATCTTCAATCCTCAATCCTCAATCCTCAATCCTCAATCCTCAATCCTCAATCCAAAATCTTCAATCCTCAATCCTCGATCCTCAATCCTCAACCCTCAATCCTCAATGTTCAGTCCTCAATACCGAATCCTCAATCTTCAATCCTCAATCCTCAATCTTCAATCCTCAATCTTAATCTCCAATCCTCAATACTCAAACTTCAATCCTCAATCCTCAATCCTCAATCCTCAATCCTCAATCTTCAATCCTCAATACTCCATCTTCAATCCTCAATCCTGAATCCTCAATCCTCAATCCTCAATCCCCAATCTTCAATCCTCAATACTCAATCTGCAATCCTCAATCCTCAGTCCTCACTCCTCAATCCTCAATACCGAATCCTCAATCTTCAATCCTAAATCCTCAATCCTCAACTCTCAATCCTCAATCCTCAATCCTCAGACTTCAAACATCAATACTCAACCCTCAGTCCTCGTCCTCAATCGACAACCCTCAATCCTCAATCCTCAATCCTCAACCCTCAATCCTCAATGTTCAATCCTCAATACCCAATCCTCAATCTTCAATCCTCAATCCTCAATCCTCAATCCTCAATCCTCAATCCTCAATCCTCAGTCCTCAAACCTCAGTCCTGAATCCTCAATCCTGAATCCTCAATCTTCAGCCCTCAGTCCTCAACAATCAGTTGTGAATCCTCAATCCTCAATAGAATATCCTCAATTCACAGGTTTCAATACTCAATACTCAACCTGCAATCTTCAAATCTCTATCGACAAATATCAATTCTCATCACTCAACACTCAACACTCAGTCCCCAATCCTGAATCTTCAAACCTCAATCCTCAATACTCAATTCTCAATCCTCAATCTTCAATCCTCAATACTCAATCCTCAATCCTCAATCCTCAGTCCTCAAACCTCAATCCTGAATCCTCAATCCTGAATCCTCAATCTTCAGCCCTCAGTGCTCAACTATCAGTTGTGAATCCTCAATGCTCAATAGAATATCCTCAATTCACAGGTTTCAATACTCAATACTCAACCTGCAATCTTCAAATCTCTATCCACAAACATCAATCCTCATCACTCAACCCACAACACTCAGTCCCCAATCCTCAATATTCAAACCTCATTTCTCAATCCTCAATCCCCAGTCCTCAGTCCTCAAACCTCAATCCTCTACCCTCATCCCTCATCCTCAATCCTCAATCGACAATCCGCAATCCTCAATCTTCAATCCTCAATCCTCAATCCTCAATCCTCAATCCTCAGTCCTCGAACCTCAATCCTGAATCCTCAATCCTGAATCCTCAATCTTCAGCCCTCAGTCTACAACAGTCCGTTGTTAATCCTCAATCCTCAATAGAATATCCTCAGTTCACAGTTTTCAATACTCAACACTCAATCTGCAATCTTCAAATCTCTATCCACAAACATCAATTTTCATCACTCAACCCTCAACACTCAGTCCTCAATTTTCAATCCTCAATCCTCAATTCTCAATCTTCAATCCTCAATACTGAATCTTCAATCCTCAATCCTCAATCCTCAATCCTCAATTCTCAATCCTCAATCCTCAGTCCTCAATCTTCAATCCTCAATACTCAATCTTCTGTAATCAATCCTCAATTCTCAATTCTCAATACTCAATCCTCAATCGTCAATCCTCAATCCCCAATCCTCAATCTTGTATCCTCAATCCTCAATCCTCAATCCTCAATACTCAATCTTCAGTCCACAATACTCAATCTTCAATCCTCAATCCTCAATCCTCAATCCTCAATCCTCAATCCTCAATCCTCAATCTTCAATCCTCAATACTCAGTCTTCAATCCTCAATCCTCAATCCTCAATCCTCAATCCTCATTCGTCAATAATCAATACCCAATCCTCAATCTGCAATCCTCAATCCTCAATCCTCAATTCTCAATCCTCAATCCTCAATCCTCAGACCTCAAACAGCAATAGTCAACCCTCAGTCCTCGTCCTCAATACACAACCATCAATACTCAATCGTCAATCTTCAATCTTCAATATTCAATCTTCAGTCCTCAATCCTCAATCCTCGATCCTCAATCCTAAATCCTCAATACTCAAACAGCAATACCCAATCCTCAATCTTCAATCCGCAATCCTCAATCATCAATCCTCAATCCTCAATCCTCAATCCTCAATCCTCAGTCCTCAAACCTCAAACCTGAATCCCCAACCCTGAATCCTCAATCTTCTGACCTCAGTCCTCAACAATCAGTTGTCAATTCACAATCCTCAATAGAAGATCATCAATTCACAGTTTTCAATACACAATACTCAATCTGCAATCTTCAAATCTCTATCCACAAACATCAATACTCATCATTCAACCCTCAACACTCAGTCCGCAATCCTCAATCTTCAATCCTCAATCCTCAATCCTCAATCCTCTATACACAGTCTTCAATCCTCAATACTCAATCTTCAATCCTCGATCCTCAATCCTCAATCCTCAATCCTCAATCCTCAATCCTCAGTCCTCAGTCCTCAAACCTCAATCCTCAACCCTCAGCCCTCATCCTCAATCCTCAATCCTCAATCGTCAATCCTCAATCCTCAATCCTCAAGCCTCAATCCTCAATCCTCAATCCTCAATCCTCAGTCCTCAAACCTCAAACCTGAATCCCCAACCCTGAATCCTCAATCTTCAGACCTCTGTGCTCAACAATCAGTTGTCAATTCACAATCCTCAATAGAAGATCATCAATTCACAGTTTTCAATACTCAATACTCAAACTGCAATCTTCAAATCTCTATCCACAAACATCAATTCTCATCACTCAACACTCAACACTCAGTCCCCAATCCTCAATCTTCAATCCTCTATCCTCAAACCGCAATCCTCAATACTCAATCTTCAATCCTCAATTCCCAATCCTCAGACTTCATTCCTCAATCCTCAATCCTCAATTCTCAATCCTCAATCCTACAATCCTCAACCTTCAATCCTCAATACTCAGTCTTCAATCCTACAATCCTCAACCTTCAATCCTCAATACTCAGTCTTCAATGCTCAATCCTCAATCCTCAATCCTCAATCCTCAATCCTCAATTCTCAATACTCAATCCACAATCCTCAACCTTCAATCCTCAATACTCAGTCTTCAATGCTCAATCCTCAATCCTCAATCCTCAATACTCAATCCTCAACCGTCAATCTTCAATCCTCAATACACAATCTTCAATCCTCAATCCTCAATCCTCAGTCCTCAATCTTCAATCCTCAATGCTCAATCCTCAATCCTCAATCCTCAGTCCTCAATCCTCAATCCTCAATCCTCGAACCTCAATCCTGAATCCTCAAACCTCAGTCCTCAATCTTCAATCCTCAATACTCAATCTTCAATCCTCAATCCTCAATCCTCAATCCTCAATCCTCAATCCTCAATCCAAAATCTTCAATCCTCAATCCTCGATCCTCAATCCTCAACCCTCAATCCTCAATGTTCAGTCCTCAATACCGAATCCTCAATCTTCAATCCTCAATCCTCAATCTTCAATCCTCAATCTTAATCTCCAATCCTCAATACTCAAACTTCAATCCTCAATCCTCAATCCTCAATCCTCAATCCTCAATCTTCAATCCTCAATACTCCATCTTCAATCCTCAATCCTCAATCCTCAATCCTCAATCCTCAATCCCCAATCTTCAATCCTCAATACTCAATCTGCAATCCTCAATCCTCAGTCCTCACTCCTCAATCCTCAATACCGAATCCTCAATCTTCAATCCTAAATCCTCAATCCTCAACTCTCAATCCTCAATCCTCAATCCTCAGACTTCAAACATCAATACTCAACCCTCAGTCCTCGTCCTCAATCGACAACCCTCAATCCTCAATCCTCAATCCTCAACCCTCAATCCTCAATGTTCAGTCCTCAAACCTCAGTCCTGAATCCTCAATCCTGAATCCTCAATCTTCAGCCCTCAGTCCTCAACAATCAGTTGTGAATCCTCAATCCTCAATAGAATATCCTCAATTCACAGGTTTCAATACTCAATACTCAACCTGCAATCTTCAAATCTCTATCGACAAATATCAATTCTCATCACTCAACACTCAACACTCAGTCCCAATCCTCAATCTTCAAACCTCAATCCTCAATACCCAATTCTCAATCCTCAATCTTCAATCCTCAATACTCAATCCTCAATCCTCAATCCTCAGTCCTCAAACCTCAATCCTGAATCCTCAATCCTGAATCCTCAATCTTCAGCCCTCAGTCCTCAACTATCAGTTGTGAATCCTCAATGCTCAATAGAATATCCTCAATTCACAGGTTTCAATACTCAATACTCAACCTGCAATCTTCAAATCTCTATCCACAAACATCAATCCTCATCACTCAACCCTCAACACTCAGTCCCCAATCCTCAATATTCAAACCTCATTTCTCAATCCTCAATCCCCAGTCCTCAGTCCTCAAACCTCAATCCTCTACCCTCATCCCTCATCCTCAATCCTCAATCGACAATCCGCAATCCTCAATCTTCAATCCTCAATCCTCAATCCTCAATCCTCAATCCTCAGTCCTCGAACCTCAATCCTGAATCCTCAATCCTGAATCCTCAATCTTCAGCCCTCAGTCTACAACAGTCCGTTGTTAATCCTCAATCCTCAATAGAATATCCTCAGTTCACAGTTTTCAATACTCAACACTCAATCTGCAATCTTCAAATCTCTATCCACAAACATCAATTTTCACCACTCAACCCTCAACACTCAGTCCTCAATTTTCAATCCTCAATCCTCAATTCTCAATCTTCAATCCTCAATACTGAATCTTCAATCCTCAATCCTCAATCCTCAATCCTCAATTCTCAATCCTCAATCCTCAGGCCTCAATCTTCAATCCTCAATACTCAATCTTCTGTGATCAATCCTCAATTCTCAATTCTCAATACTCAATCCTCAATCGTCAATCCTCAATCCCCAATCCTCAATCTTCTATCCTCAATCCTCAATCCTCAATCCTCAATACTCAATCTTCAATCCACAATACTCAATCTTCAATCCTCAATCCTCAATCCTCAATCCTCAATCCTCAATCCTCAATCCTCAATCTTCAATCCTCAATACTCAGTCTTCAATCCTCAATCCTCAATCCTCAATCCTCAATCCTCAATCCTCAATCCTCAATCCCCAATCTTCAATCCTCAATACTCAATCTGCAATCGTCAATCTTCAATCCTCAATACTCAATCTTCTGTAATCAATCCTCAATTCTCAATCCTCAATACTCAATCCTCAATGCTCAATCCTCAATCCTCAATCCTCAATCCTCAATCATCAAACCTCAATCTTCAATCCTCAGTCCCAAATCCTCAATCTTCATTACTCAATCCTCAATCCTCATTCTTCAATACTCAATACGCAATCCTCAATCTTCAATCCTCAATCCTCAATCCTCAATTCTCAATCCTCAATCCTCAGTCCTCAATCTTCAATCCTCAATACTCAATCTTCTGTAATCAATCCTCAATTCTCAATCCTCAATACTCAATCCTCAATCGTCAATCCTCAATCGCCAATCCGCAATCTTCAATCCTCAGTCCCGAATCCTCAATCTTCATTACTCAATCCTCAATCCTCAATCCTCAATCCTCAGACCTCAAACAGCAATACTCAACCCTCAGTCCTCGTCCTCAATACACAACCATCAATACTCAATCGTCAATCTTCAATCTTCAATATTCAATCTTCAATCCTCAATCCTCAATCCTCGATCCTCAATCCTAAATCCTCAATGTTCAATCCTCAATACCCAATCCTCAATCTTCAATCCTCAATCCTCAATCCTCAATCCTCAATCCTCAATCCTCAATCCTCAATCCTCAGTCCTCAAACCTCAGTCCTGAATCCTCAATCCTTAATCCTCAATCTTCAGCCCTCAGTCCTCAACAATCAGTTGTGAATCCACAATCCTCAATTGAATATCCTCAATTCACAGGTTTCAATACTCAATACTCAACCTGCAATCTTCAAATCTCTATCCACAAACATCAATTCTCATCACTCAACACTCAACACTCAGTCCCCAATCCTCAATCTTCAAACCTCAATCCTCAATCCTCAATCCTCAACCGTCAGTCCTCGTCCTCAATCCTCAACACTCAATCCTCAATCCTCCCATCTTCAATCACCAATACTCAATCGTCAATCCTCAATCGTCAATCCTCAATGCTCAATCCTCAATCCTCAATATTCAACACTCAACACTCAACCATCAATCCTCAATACTCAATCCTCAATCCTCAATCCTCAATACTCAACCATCAATCCTCAATCCTCAAAAGTCAATAGAATATCCTTAATTATCAGGATTCTATACTCATACCTCAACCCTCAACCCACAGCCCTCATTCTCAATCCTCAATCCACAATCCTCAAACCTAAATACTCAACCGTCAGTCCTCGTCCTCAATCCTCAACACTCAATCCTCAATCCTCCCATCTTCAATCATCAATACTCAACACTCAATCCTCAACCATCAATCCTCAATACTCAATCATCAATCCTCAATTCTCAACACTCAATATAATATCCTGACTTCTCATGGTTCAATACTCAATCCACAATATTCAGTAATCAAATATCAATCCTCAAACATCAATACTCAACACTCAATCCTCAACACTCAGTCCCCTCTCCTCAATCCTCCATCCTCAGTCCTCAAACCTCAAACCTGTATCCTCAATCGTGAATCCTCAATCTTCAGTCCTCAGTCCTCAACAATCAGTCGTCAATTCTCAATCCTCAATAGAATATCATCAATTCACAGTTTTCAATACTCAATACTCAATCTGCAATCTTCAAATCTCTATCCACAAACATCAATTCTCATCACTCAACACTCAACACTCAGTCCCCAATCCTCAATCTTCAAACCTCAATCCTCAATCCTCAATCCTCAACCGTCAGTCCTCGTCCTCAATCCTCAACACTCAATCCTCAATCCTCCCATCTTCAATCACCAATACTCAATCGTCAATCCTCAATCGTCAATCCTCAATACTCAATCTTCAATCCTCCATCCTCATTCCTCAATCCTCAATCCTCAATCCTCAATCGCCAGGCTTCAATCCTCAATACTCAACCTTCATTCCTCAATCCTCAATCCTCATTCCTCAATCCTCATTCTTCAATCCTCAATACCCAATCCTCAATCTTCAATCCTCAATCCTCAATCCTCAACTCTCAATCCTCAATACTCAATCCTCAGTCCTCAGTCCTCAAACCTCAATCCTCAACCCTCAGCCCTCATCCTCAATCCTCAGCCCTCAGCCCTCGTCCTCAATCCTCAATCCTCAATCTTCATTCTTCAATCCTCAATCCTCAAGCCTCAATCCTCAATCCTCAATCCTCAGTCCTCGAACCTCAATCCTGAATCGTCAATCCTGAATCATCAATCTTCAGACCTCAGACCTCAACAGTCAGACGTCAATCCTCAATCCTCAATAGAATATCATCAATTCACAGTTTTCAATACTCAATACTCAATCTGCAATCTTCAAATCTCTATCCACAAACATCAATTCTCATCACTCAACCCTCATCACTCAGTCCTCAATCCTCAATATTCAATCCTCAATCCTCAATCCTCAATCCACAATCCTCAGCCTTCAATCCTCAATACTCAATCTTCAATTCTCATTCCCAATCCTCAATCCTCAGTTCCCGATCCTCTATCGTCAACCTTCATTCCTCAATTCTCAATCTTCAATCCTCAGTCCTCAACCCTCATTCTTCAATCCTCAATACCCAATCCTCAATCTTCAATCCTCAATCCTCAATCCTCAATTCTCAATCCTCAATCCTCAGTCCTCAGCCCTCAAACCTCAATCCTCAACCCTCAGCCCTCATCCTCAATCCTCAATCCTCAATCCTCAATCCTCAATCCTCAATCTTCAATCCTCAATACTCAATATTCAATCCTCAATCCTCAGTCCTCAATCTTCAATCCTCAATGCTCAATCCTCAATCCTCAATCCTCAGTCCTCAATCCTCAATCCTCAATCCTCAAACCTCAATCCTCAATCCTCAATCCTCAATCCTCAATCCTCAATCCTCAATCCTCAATCCTCAATCCTCAATCTTCAATCCTCAATCCAGAACCCTCGATCCTCAATCCTCCATCCTCAATAAAATATCCCCAATTCTCAGTATTCAATACTCAATCAGCAACCTTCATACCTCTATCTACAAACAACAATTCTGGACCCACAATCCTCAACCCTCAGTCCTCAATCTTCAATCCTCAGTCCTCAATCCTCAGTCCTCAAACCTCTGTCCTCAATTATCAAACCACAATCCTCAACCCGCAGTCCTCAATCCTCAATCCCCAATCCTCAATCCTCAATCCTCAATTCTCAAACCTCAATCCTCAATCCTCAATACTCAATTTCCAATCCTCAATCCTCAGTCCTCAATCTTCAATCCTCAATGCTCAATCCTCAACCCTCAATCCTCAGTCCTCAATCCTCAATCCTCAATCCTCAAACCTCAATCCTCAATCCTCAAACCTCAATCCTCAATCTTCAATCCTCAATACTCAATCTTCAATCCTCAATCCTCAATCCTCGAACCTCAATCCTGAATCCTCAAACCTCAATCCTCAATCTTCAATCCTTAATACTCAATCTTCAATCTTCAATCATCAATCCTCAATCCTCAGTCCTCAATCTTCAATCCTCAATGCTCAATCCTCAATCCTCAATCCTCAGTCCTCAATCCTCAATCCTCAATCCTCGAACCTCAATCCTGAATCCTCAAACCTCAATCCTCAATCTTCAATCCTCAATACTCAATCTTCAATCCTCAATCCTCAATCCTCAATCCTCAATCCTCAATCCTCAATCCAAAATCTTCAATCCTCAATCCTCGATCCTCAATCCTCAACCCTCAATCCTCAATGTTCAGTCCTCAATACCGAATCCTCAATCTTCAATCCTCAATCCTCAATCTTCAATCCTCAATCTTAATCTCCAATCCTCAATACTCAAACTTCAATCCTCAATCCTCAATCCTCAATCCTCAATCCTCAATCTTCAATCCTCAATACTCCATCTTCAATCCTCAATCCTCAATCCTCAATCCTCAATCCTCAATCCCCAATCTTCAATCCTCAATACTCAATCTGCAATCCTCAATCCTCAATCCTCAATACTCAATCTTCAATCCTCCATCCTCATTCCTCAATCCTCAATCCTCAATCCTCAATCGCCAGGCTTCAATCCTCAATACTCAACCTTCATTCCTCAATCCTCAATCCTCATTCCTCAATCCTCATTCTTCAATCCTCAATACCCAATCCTCAATCTTCAATCCTCAATCCTCAATCCTCAACTCTCAATCCTCAATACTCAATCCTCAGTCCTCAGTCCTCAAACCTCAATCCTCAACCCTCAGCCCTCATCCTCAATCCTCAGCCCTCAGCCGTCGTCCTCAATCCTCAATCCTCAATCTTCATTCTTCAATCCTCAATCCTCAAGCCTCAATCCTCAATCCTCAATCCTCAGTCCTCGAACCTCAATCCTGAATCGTCAATCCTGAATCATCAATCTTCAGACCTCAGACCTCAACAGTCAGACGTCAATCCTCAATCCTCAATAGAATATCATCAATTCACAGTTTTCAATACTCAATACTCAATCTGCAATCTTCAAATCTCTATCCACAAACATCAATTCTCATCACTCAACCCTCATCACTCAGTCCTCAATCCTCAATATTCAATCCTCAATCCTCAATCCTCAATCCACAATCCTCAGCCTTCAATCCTCAATACTCAATCTTCAATTCTCATTCCCAATCCTCAATCCTCAGTTCCCGATCCTCTATCGTCAACCTTCATTCCTCAATTCTCAATCTTCAATCCTCAGTCCTCAACCCTCATTCTTCAATCCTCAATACCCAATCCTCAATCTTCAATCCTCAATCCTCAATCCTCAATTCTCAATCCTCAATCCTCAGTCCTCAGCCCTCAAACCTCAATCCTCAACCCTCAGCCCTCATCCTCAGTCCTCAATCCTCAATCCTCAATCCTCAATCTTCAATCCTCAATACTCAATATTCAATCCTCAATCCTCAGTCCTCAATCTTCAATCCTCAATGCTCAATCCTCAATCCTCAATCCTCAGTCCACAATCCTCAATCCTCAATCCTCAAACCTCAATCCTCAATCCTCAATCCTCAATCCTCAATCCTCAATCCTCAATCCTCAATCCTCAATCTTCAATCCTCAATCCAGAACCCTCGATCCTCAATCCTCCATCCTCAATAAAATATCCCCAATTCTCAGTATTCAATACTCAATCAGCAACCTTCATACCTCTATCTACAAACAACAATTCTGGACCCACAATCCTCAACCCTCAGTCCTCAATCTTCAATCCTCAGTCCTCAATCCTCAGTCCTCAAACCTCTGTCCTCAATTATCAAACCACAATCCTCAACCCGCAGTCCTCAATCCTCAATCCCCAATCCTCAATCCTCAATCCTCAATTCTCAAACCTCAATCCTCAATCCTCAATACTCAATCTTCAATCCTCAATCCTCAGTCCTCAATCTTCAATCCTCAATGCTCAATCCTCAACCCTCAATCCTCAGTCCTCAATCCTCAATCCTCAATCCTCAAACCTCAATCCTCAATCCTCAAACCTCAATCCTCAATCTTCAATCCTCAATACTCAATCTTCAATCCTCAATCCTCAATCCTCGAACCTCAATCCTGAATCCTCAAACCTCAATCCTCAATCTTCAATCCTTAATACTCAATCTTCAATCTTCAATCATCAATCCTCAATCCTCAGTCCTCAATCTTCAATCCTCAATGCTCAATCCTCAATCCTCAATCCTCAGTCCTCAATCCTCAATCCTCAATCCTCGAACCTCAATCCTGAATCCTCAAACCTCAATCCTCAATCTTCAATCCTCAATACTCAATCTTCAATCCTCAATCCTCAATCCTCAATCCTCAATCCTCAATCCTCAATCCAAAATCTTCAATCCTCAATCCTCGATCCTCAATCCTCAACCCTCAATCCTCAATGTTCAGTCCTCAATACCGAATCCTCAATCTTCAATCCTCAATCCTCAATCTTCAATCCTCAATCTTAATCTCCAATCCTCAATACTCAAACTTCAATCCTCAATCCTCAATCCTCAATCCTCAATCCTCAATCTTCAATCCTCAATACTCCATCTTCAATCCTCAATCCTCAATCCTCAATCCTCAATCCTCAATCCCCAATCTTCAATCCTCAATACTCAATCTGCAATCCTCAATCCTCAGTCCTCACTCCTCAATCCTCAATACCGAATCCTCAATCTTCAATCCTAAATCCTCAATCCTCAACTCTCAATCCTCAATCCTCAATCCTCAGACTTCAAACATCAATACTCAACCCTCAGTCCTCGTCCTCAATCGACAACCCTCAATCCTCAATCCTCAATCCTCAACCCTCAATCCTCAATGTTCAATCCTCAATACCCAATCCTCAATCCTCAATCCTCAATCCTCAATCCTCAATCCTCAATCCTCAATCCTCAATCCTCAATCCTCAGTCCTCAAACCTCAGTCCTGAATCCTCAATCCTGAATCCTCAATCTTCAGCCCTCAGTCCTCAACAATCAGTTGTGAATCCTCAATCCTCAATAGAATATCCTCAATTCACAGGTTTCAATACTCAATACTCAACCTGCAATCTTCAAATCTCTATCGACAAATATCAATTCTCATCACTCAACACTCAACACTCAGTCCCCAATCCTCAATCTTCAAACCTCAATCCTCAATACTCAATTCTCAATCCTCAATCTTCAATCCTCAATACTCAAACCTCAATCCTCAATCCTCAGTCCTCAAACCTCAATCCTGAATCCTCAATCCTGAATCCTCAATCTTCAGCCCTCAGTCCTCAACTATCAGTTGTGAATCCTCAATGCTCAATAGAATATCCTCAATTCACAGGTTTCAATACTCAATACTCAACCTGCAATCTTCAAATCTCTATCCACAAACATCAATCCTCATCACTCAACCCTCAACACTCAGTCCCCAATCCTCAATATTCAAACATCATTTCTCAATCCTCAATCCCCAGTCCTCAGTCCTCAAACCTCAATCCTCTACCCTCATCCCTCATCCTCAATCCTCAATCGACAATCCGCAATCCTCAATCTTCAATCCTCAATCCTCAATCCTCAATCCTCAATCCTCAGTCCTCGAACCTCAATCCTGAATCCTCAATCCTGAATCCTCAATCTTCAGCCCTCAGTCTACAACAGTCCGTTGTTAATCCTCAATCCTCAATAGAATATCCTCAGTTCACAGTTTTCAATACTCAACACTCAATCTGCAATCTTCAAATCTCTATCCACAAACATCAATTTTCATAACTCAACCCTCAACACTCAGTCCTCAATTTTCAATCCTCAATCCTCAATTCTCAATCTTCAATCCTCAATACTGAATCTTCAATCCTCAATCCTCAATCCTCAATCCTCAATTCTCAATCCTCAATCCTCAGTCCTCAATCTTCAATCCTCAATACTCAATCTTCTGTAATCAATCCTCAATTCTCAATTCTCAATACTCAATCCTCAATCGTCAATCCTCAATCCCCAATCCTCAATCTTGTATCCTCAATCCTCAATCCTCAATCCTCAATACTCAATCTTCAATCCACAATACTCAATCTTCAATCCTCAATCCTCAATCCTCAATCCTCAATCCTCAATCCTCAATCCTCAATCTTCAATCCTCAATACTCAGTCTTCAATCCTCAATCCTCAATCCTCAATCCTCAATCCTCATTCGTCAATAATCGATACCCAATCCTCAATCTGCAATCCTCAATCCTCAATCCTCAATTCTCAATCCTCAATCCTCAATCCTCAGACCTCAAACAGCAATACTCAACCCTCAGTCCTCGTCCTCAATACACAACCGTCAATACTCAATCGTCAATCTTCAATCTTCAATATTCAATCTTCAGTTCTCAATCCTCAATCCTCATCCTCCAATCCTCAATACCCAATCCTCAATCTTCAATCCTCAATCCTCAATCCTCAATTCTCAATCCTCAATCCTCAGTCCTCAGTTCTCTGACCTGAATCCTCAACCCTCAGCCCTCATCCTCAATCGTCAATCCTCAATCCTCAATCCTCAATCGTCAATCTTCAATCCTCAATCCTCAACCCTCAATCGTCAGGCATCAATCCTCAATACTCAATCTTCAATCCTCTATCCTCAATCCTCAATCCTCAACACTCAATCTTCAATCCAAAATACTCAATCTTCAATCCTCAATCCTCAATCCTCAATCCTCAATCCTCAATCCTCAATCCTCAATCTTCAATCCTCAATACTCAGTCTTCAATCCTCAATCCTCAATCCTCAATCCTCAATCCTCATTCGTCAATAATCAATACCCAATCCTCAATCTTCAATCCTCAATCCTCAATCCTCAATTCTCAATCCTCAATCCTCAATCCTCAGACCTCAAACAGCAATAGTCAACCCTCAGTCCTCGTCCTCAATACACAACCATCAATACTCAATCGTCAATCTTCAATCTTCAATATTCAATCTTCAGTCCTCAATCCTCAATCCTCGATCCTCAATCCTAAATCCTCAATATTCAAACAGCAATACCCAATCCTCAATCTTCAATCCGCAATCCTCAATCATCAATCCTCAATACTCAATCCTCAACCCTCAACACTCAGTCCGCAATCCTCAATCTTCAATCCTCAATCCTCAAACCGCAATCCTCAATACTCAATCTTCAATCCTCAATTCCCAATCCTCAGTCTTCATTCCTCAATCCTCAATCCTCAATTCTCAATCCTCAATCCTACAATCCTCAACCTTCAATCCTCAATACTCAGTCTTCAATCCTACAATCCTCAACGTTCAATCCTCAATACTGAGTCTTCAATGCTCAATCCTCAATCCTCAATCCTCAATCCTCAATCCTCAATTCTCAATCCTCAATCCACAATCCTCAACCTTCAATCCTCAATACTCAGTCTTCAATGCTCAATCCTCAATCCTCAATCCTCAATACTCAATCCTCAACCGTCAATCTTCAATCCTCAATACTCAATCTTCAATCCTCAATCCTCAATCCTCATTCTTCAATCCTCAATACCCAATCCTCAATCTTCAATACTCAATCCTCAATCCTCAATTCTCAATCCTCAATCCTCAGTCCTCAGTCCTCTAACCTGAATCCTCAACCCTCAGCCCTCATCCTCAATCCTCAATCCTCAATCCTCATCCTTCAATCCTCAATACCCAATCCTCAATCTTCAATCCTCAATCCTCAATCCTCAATTATCACTCCTCAATCCTCAGTCCTCAGTTCTCTGACCTGAATCCTCAACCCTCAGCCCTCATCCTCAATCCTCAATCCTCAATCCTCAATCCTCAATCGTCAATCTTCAATCCTCAATCCTCAACCCTCAATCGTCAGGCATCAATCATCAATACTCAATCTTCAATCCTCTATCCTCAATCCTCATTCATCAATGCTCATTCCTCAATCCTCAATACCTAATCCTCAATCTTCAATCCTCAATCCTCAATCCTCAACTCTCAATCCTCAATCCTCAGTCCTCAGTCCTCAAACCTCAATCCTCAACCCTCAGCCCTCATCCTCAATCCTCAATCCTCAATCTTCAATCCTCAATCCTCAACCCTCAACCCTCAGTAATCAATCCTCAATCCTCAGTCCTGAAACCTCAATCCTGAATCCTCAATCCTGAATCCTCAATCTTCAGACATCAGACATCAACTGTCAGACGTCAATCCACAATCCTCGATAGAATATCATCAATTCACAGTTTTCAATACTCAATACTCAATCTGCAATCTTCAGACCTCTATCCCCAAACATCAATTCTCATCACTCAACCCTCAACACTCAGTCCCCAATCCTCAATCTTCAATCCTCAATCCTCAATCCGCAATCCTCAATCTTCAATGTTCAATCCACAATACTCAGTCTTCAATGCTCAATCCTCAATCCTCAATCCTCAATACTCAATCCTCAACCGTCAATCTTCAATCCTCAATACCCAATCCTCAATCTTCAATACTCAATCCTCAATCCTCAATTCTCAATCCTCAATCCTCAGTCCTCAGTCCTCTAACCTGAATCCTCAACCCTCAGCCCTCATCCTCAATCCTCAATCCTCAATCCTCATCCTTCAATCCTCAATACCCAATCCTCAATCTTCAATCCTCAATCCTCAATCCTCAATTCTCAATCCTCAATCCTCAGTCCTCAGTTCTCTGACCTGAATCCTCAACCCTCAGCCCTCATCCTCAATCCTCAATCCTCAATCCTCAATCCTCAATCGTCAATCTTCAATCCTCAATCCTCAACCCTCAATCGTCAGGCATCAATTCTCAATACTCAATCTTCAATCCTCTATCCTCAATCCTCATTCCTCAATGCTCATTCTTCAATCCTCAATACCTAATCCTCAATCTTCAATCCTCAATCCTCAATCCTCAACTCTCAATCGTCAATCCTCAGTCCTCAGTCCTCAAACCTCTATCCTCAACCCTCAGCCCTCATCCTCAATCCTCAATCCTCAATCTTCAATCCTCAATACTCAACCCTCAACCCTCAGTAATCAATCCTCAATACTCAATCCTCAATCCTCAATCCTCAATCATCAATCTTCAATCCTCAATACTCAATCTTCAATCCTCAATCCTCAATCCTCAATCCTCAATCCTCAATCCTCAATCCAAAATCTTCAATCCTCAATACTCAACCTGCAATCCTCAATCCTCAGTCCTCACTCCTCAATACTCATTCTTCAATCCTCAATACCGAATCCTCAATCTTCAATCCTCAATCCTCAATCCTCAATTCTCAATCCTCAAACCTCAATCCTCAGACTTCAAACATAATACTGAATCCTCAGTCCTCGTCCTCAATCGACAACCCTCAATCCTCAATCCTCAATCTTCAATAATTAATAAACAATCTTCAATCCTCAATCCTCGATCCTCAATCCTCAACCCTCAATCCTCAATGTTCAGTCCTCAATACCGAATCCTCAATCTTCAATCCTCAATCCTTAATCTTCAATCCTCAATCTTAATCTCCAAACCTCAATACTCAAACTTCAATCCTCAATCCTCAATCCTCAATCCTCAATCCTCAATCTTCAATCCTCAATACTCAATCTTCAATCCTCAATACTCAATCCTCAATCCTCAATCCTCAGTCCCCAATCTTCAATCCTCAATACTCAATCTGCAATCCTCAATCCTCAGATCTCAAACACCAATACTCAACCCTCAGGCCTCGTCCTCAATACACAACCATCAATACTCAATCGTCAATCTTCAATCTTCAATATTCAATCTTCAGTCCTCAATCCTCAATCCTCGATCCTCAATCCTAAATCCTCAATATTCAAACAGCAATACCCAATCCTCAATCTTCAATCCGCAATCCTCAATCATCAATCCTCAATCCTCAATCCTCAATCCTCAATCCTCAGTCCTCAAACCTCAAACCTGAATCCCCAACCCTGAATCCTCAATCTTCAGACCTCAGTCTTCAACAATCAGTAGTCAATTCACAATCCTCAATAGAAGATCATCAATTCACAGTTTTCAATAAACAATACTCAATCTGCAATCTTCAAATCTCTATCCACAAACATCAATACTCATCATTCAACCCTCAACACTCAGTCCGCAATCCTCAATCTTCAATCCTCAATCCTCAATCCTCAATCCTCGATCCACAATCTTCAATCCTCAATACTCAATCTTCAATCCTCGATCCTCAATCCTCAATCCTCAATCCTCAATCCTCAATCCTACAATCCTCAATCGTCAATCCTCAATCCTCAATCCTCAATCCTCAATCCTCAAGCCTCAGTCCTCAATCCTCAATCCTCAATCCTCAGTCCTCAAACCTCAAACCTGAATCCCCAACCCTGAATCCTCAATCTTCAGACCTCAGTCCTCAACAATCAGTTGTCAATTCACAATCCTCAATAGAAGATCATCAATTCACAGTTTTCAATACTCAATACTCAAACTGCAATCTTCAAATCTCTATCCACAAACATCAATTCTCATCACTCAACACTCAACACTCAGTCCCCAATCCTCAATCTTCAATCCTCAATCCTCAATCCTCAATACCCAATCCTCAATCTTCAATACTCAATTCTCAATCCTCAATTCTCAATCCTCAATCCTCAGTCCTCAGTCCTCTAACCTGAATCCTCAACCCTCAGCCCTCATCCTCAATCCTCAATCCTCAATCCTCATCTTTCAATCCTCAATACCCAATCCTCAATCTTCAATCCTCAATCCTCAATCCTCAATTCTCAATCCTCAATCCTCAGTCCTCAGTTCTCTGACCTGAATCCTCAACCCTCAGCCCTCATCCTCAATCCTCAATCCTCAATCCTCAATCCTCAATCGTCAATCTTCAATCCTCAATCCTCAACCCTCAATCGTCAGGCATCAATCCTCAATATTCAATCTTCAATCCTCTATCCTCAATCCTCATTCATCAATGCTCATTCTTCAATCCTCAATACCTAATCCTCAATCTTCAATCCTCAATCCTCAATCCTCAACTCTCAATCCTCAATCCTCAGTCCTCAGTCCTCAAACCTCAATCCTCAACCCTCAGCCCTCATCCTCAATCCTCAATCCTCAATCTTCAATCCTCAATCATCAACCCTCAACCCTCAGTAATCAATCCTCAATCCTCAGTCCTCAAACCTCAATCCTGAATCCTCAATCCTGAATCCTCAATCTTCAGACATCAGACATCAACTGTCAGACGTCAATCCACAATCCTCGATAGAATATCATCAATTCACAGTTTTCAATACTCAATACTCAATCTGCAATCTTCAGACCTCTATCCCCAAACATCAATTCTCATCACTCAACCCTCAACACTCAGTCCCCAATCCTCAATCTTCAATCCTCAATCCTCAATCCGCAATCCTCAATCCTCAATGTTCAATCCACAATACTCAATCTTCAATCCTCAATCCTCAATCCTCAATCCTCAATCCTCAATCCTCAATCGTCAATCTTCAATCCTCAATACTCAATCTTCTGTAATCAATCCTCAATTCTCAATCCTCGATACTCAATCCTCAATCCTCAATCCTCAATCCTCAATCCTCAATCCTCAATCATCAAACCTCAATCTTCAATCCTCAGTCCCAAATCCTCAATCTTCATTACTCAATCCTCAATCCTCATTCTTCAATACTCAATACCCAATCCTCAATCTTCAATCCTCAATCCTCAATCCTCAATTCTCAATCCTCAATCCTCAGTCCTCAAACTTCAATCCTCAATACTCAATCTTCTGTAATCAATCCTCAATTCTCAATACTCAATACTCAATCCTCAATCGTCAATCCTCAATCGCCAATCCGCAATCTTCAACCCTCAGTCCCGAATCCTCAATCTTCATTACTCAATCCTCAATCCTCAATCCTCAATCCTCAATCCAAAATCTTCAATCCTCAATACTCAATCTGCAATCCTCAATCCTCAGTCCTCACTCCTCAATACTCATTCTTCAATCCTCAATACCGAATCCTCAATCTTCAATCCTAAATCCTCAATCCTCAACTCTCAATCCTCAATCCTCAATCCTCAGACTTCAAACATCAATACTCAACCCTCAGTCCTCGTCCTCAATCGACAACCCTCAATCCTCAATCCTCAATCTTCAATCATTAATATTCAATCTTCAATCCTCAATCCTCAATCCTCAATCCTCAACCCTCAATCCTCAATGTTCAATCCTCAATACCCAATCCTCAATCTTCAATCCTCAATCCTCAATCCTCAATCCTCAATCCTCAATCCTCAATCCTCAATCCTCAGTCCTCAAACCTCAGTCCTGAATCCTCAATCCTTAATCCTCAATCTTCAGCCCTCAGTCCTCAACAATCAGTTGTGAATCCTCAATCCTCAATAGAATATCCTCAATTCACAGGTTTCAATACTCAATACTCAACCTGCAATCTTCAAATCTCTATCCACAAACATCAATACTCATCACTCAACACTCAACACTCAGTCCCCAATCCTCAATCTTCAAACCTCAATCCTCAATCCTCAATCCTCAATCCTCAATCTTCAATCCTCAATACTCAATCCTCAATCCTCAATCCTCAGTCCTCAAACCTCAATCCTGAATCCTCAATCCTGAATCCTCAATCTTCAGCCCTCAGTCCTCAACTATCAGTTGTGAATCCTCAATCCTCAATAGAATATCCTCAATTGACAGGTTTCAATACTCAATACTCAACCTGCAATCTTCAAATCTCTATCCACAAACATCAATTCTCATCACTCAACCCTCAACACTCAGTCCCCAATCCTCAAGATTCAAACCTCAATCCTCAATCCTCCATCCTCAATCCTCAATCTTCAATCCTCAATCCTCAACCGTCAATCCTCAATCCTCAATCCACGGTCCTCAATCCTCAATCGTCAATCTCCAATCCTGAATACTCAATCCTCAATCTTCAATCCTCAATACTCAGTCTTCAATCCTCAATCCTCAATCCTCAATCCTCAATCCTCATTCGTCAATAATCGATACCCAATCCTCAATCTGCAATCCTCAATCCTCAATCCTCAATTCTCAATCCTCAATCCTCAATCCTCAGACCTCAAACAGCAATACTCAACCCTCAGTCCTCGTCCTCAATACACAACCGTCAATACTCAATCGTCAATCTTCAATCTTCAATATTCAATCTTCAGTTCTCAATCCTCAATCCTCATCCTCCAATCCTCAATACCCAATCCTCAATCTTCAATCCTCAATCCTCAATCCTCAATTCTCAATCCTCAATCCTCAGTCCTCAGTTCTCTGACCTGAATCCTCAACCCTCAGCCCTCATCCTCAATCGTCAATCCTCAATCCTCAATCCTCAATCGTCAATCTTCAATCCTCAATCCTCAACCCTCAATCGTCAGGCATCAATCCTCAATACTCAATCTTCAATCCTCTATCCTCAATCCTCAATCCTCAACACTCAATCTTCAATCCAAAATACTCAATCTTCAATCCTCAATCCTCAATCCTCAATCCTCAATCCTCAATCCTCAATCCTCAATCTTCAATCCTCAATACTCAGTCTTCAATCCTCAATCCTCAATCCTCAATCCTCAATCCTCATTCGTCAATAATCAATACCCAATCCTCAATCTTCAATCCTCAATCCTCAATCCTCAATTCTCAATCCTCAATCCTCAATCCTCAGACCTCAAACAGCAATAGTCAACCCTCAGTCCTCGTCCTCAATACACAACCATCAATACTCAATCGTCAATCTTCAATCTTCAATATTCAATCTTCAGTCCTCAATCCTCAATCCTCGATCCTCAATCCTAAATCCTCAATATTCAAACAGCAATACCCAATCCTCAATCTTCAATCCGCAATCCTCAATCATCAATCCTCAATACTCAATCCTCAACCCTCAACACTCAGTCCGCAATCCTCAATCTTCAATCCTCAATCCTCAAACCGCAATCCTCAATACTCAATCTTCAATCCTCAATTCCCAATCCTCAGTCTTCATTCCTCAATCCTCAATCCTCAATTCTCAATCCTCAATCCTACAATCCTCAACCTTCAATCCTCAATACTCAGTCTTCAATCCTACAATCCTCAACGTTCAATCCTCAATACTGAGTCTTCAATGCTCAATCCTCAATCCTCAATCCTCAATCCTCAATCCTCAATTCTCAATCCTCAATCCACAATCCTCAACCTTCAATCCTCAATACTCAGTCTTCAATGCTCAATCCTCAATCCTCAATCCTCAATACTCAATCCTCAACCGTCAATCTTCAATCCTCAATACTCAATCTTCAATCCTCAATCCTCAATCCTCATTCTTCAATCCTCAATACCCAATCCTCAATCTTCAATACTCAATCCTCAATCCTCAATTCTCAATCCTCAATCCTCAGTCCTCAGTCCTCTAACCTGAATCCTCAACCCTCAGCCCTCATCCTCAATCCTCAATCCTCAATCCTCATCCTTCAATCCTCAATACCCAATCCTCAATCTTCAATCCTCAATCCTCAATCCTCAATTATCACTCCTCAATCCTCAGTCCTCAGTTCTCTGACCTGAATCCTCAACCCTCAGCCCTCATCCTCAATCCTCAATCCTCAATCCTCAATCCTCAATCGTCAATCTTCAATCCTCAATCCTCAACCCTCAATCGTCAGGCATCAATCATCAATACTCAATCTTCAATCCTCTATCCTCAATCCTCATTCATCAATGCTCATTCCTCAATCCTCAATACCTAATCCTCAATCTTCAATCCTCAATCCTCAATCCTCAACTCTCAATCCTCAATCCTCAGTCCTCAGTCCTCAAACCTCAATCCTCAACCCTCAGCCCTCATCCTCAATCCTCAATCCTCAATCTTCAATCCTCAATCCTCAACCCTCAACCCTCAGTAATCAATCCTCAATCCTCAGTCCTGAAACCTCAATCCTGAATCCTCAATCCTGAATCCTCAATCTTCAGACATCAGACATCAACTGTCAGACGTCAATCCACAATCCTCGATAGAATATCATCAATTCACAGTTTTCAATACTCAATACTCAATCTGCAATCTTCAGACCTCTATCCCCAAACATCAATTCTCATCACTCAACCCTCAACACTCAGTCCCCAATCCTCAATCTTCAATCCTCAATCCTCAATCCGCAATCCTCAATCTTCAATGTTCAATCCACAATACTCAGTCTTCAATGCTCAATCCTCAATCCTCAATCCTCAATACTCAATCCTCAACCGTCAATCTTCAATCCTCAATACCCAATCCTCAATCTTCAATACTCAATCCTCAATCCTCAATTCTCAATCCTCAATCCTCAGTCCTCAGTCCTCTAACCTGAATCCTCAACCCTCAGCCCTCATCCTCAATCCTCAATCCTCAATCCTCATCCTTCAATCCTCAATACCCAATCCTCAATCTTCAATCCTCAATCCTCAATCCTCAATTCTCAATCCTCAATCCTCAGTCCTCAGTTCTCTGACCTGAATCCTCAACCCTCAGCCCTCATCCTCAATCCTCAATCCTCAATCCTCAATCCTCAATCGTCAATCTTCAATCCTCAATCCTCAACCCTCAATCGTCAGGCATCAATTCTCAATACTCAATCTTCAATCCTCTATCCTCAATCCTCATTCCTCAATGCTCATTCTTCAATCCTCAATACCTAATCCTCAATCTTCAATCCTCAATCCTCAATCCTCAACTCTCAATCGTCAATCCTCAGTCCTCAGTCCTCAAACCTCTATCCTCAACCCTCAGCCCTCATCCTCAATCCTCAATCCTCAATCTTCAATCCTCAATACTCAACCCTCAACCCTCAGTAATCAATCCTCAATACTCAATCCTCAATCCTCAATCCTCAATCATCAATCTTCAATCCTCAATACTCAATCTTCAATCCTCAATCCTCAATCCTCAATCCTCAATCCTCAATCCTCAATCCAAAATCTTCAATCCTCAATACTCAACCTGCAATCCTCAATCCTCAGTCCTCACTCCTCAATACTCATTCTTCAATCCTCAATACCGAATCCTCAATCTTCAATCCTCAATCCTCAATCCTCAATTCTCAATCCTCAAACCTCAATCCTCAGACTTCAAACATAATACTGAATCCTCAGTCCTCGTCCTCAATCGACAACCCTCAATCCTCAATCCTCAATCTTCAATAATTAATAAACAATCTTCAATCCTCAATCCTCGATCCTCAATCCTCAACCCTCAATCCTCAATGTTCAGTCCTCAATACCGAATCCTCAATCTTCAATCCTCAATCCTTAATCTTCAATCCTCAATCTTAAGCTCCAAACCTCAATACTCAAACTTCAATCCTCAATCCTCAATCCTCAATCCTCAATCCTCAATCTTCAATCCTCAATACTCAATCTTCAATCCTCAATACTCAATCCTCAATCCTCAATCCTCAGTCCCCAATCTTCAATCCTCAATACTCAATCTGCAATCCTCAATCCTCAGATCTCAAACACCAATACTCAACCCTCAGGCCTCGTCCTCAATACACAACCATCAATACTCAATCGTCAATCTTCAATCTTCAATATTCAATCTTCAGTCCTCAATCCTCAATCCTCGATCCTCAATCCTAAATCCTCAATATTCAAACAGCAATACCCAATCCTCAATCTTCAATCCGCAATCCTCAATCATCAATCCTCAATCCTCAATCCTCAATCCTCAATCCTCAGTCCTCAAACCTCAAACCTGAATCCCCAACCCTGAATCCTCAATCTTCAGACCTCAGTCTTCAACAATCAGTAGTCAATTCACAATCCTCAATAGAAGATCATCAATTCACAGTTTTCAATAAACAATACTCAATCTGCAATCTTCAAATCTCTATCCACAAACATCAATACTCATCATTCAACCCTCAACACTCAGTCCGCAATCCTCAATCTTCAATCCTCAATCCTCAATCCTCAATCCTCGATCCACAATCTTCAATCCTCAATACTCAATCTTCAATCCTCGATCCTCAATCCTCAATCCTCAATCCTCAATCCTCAATCCTACAATCCTCAATCGTCAATCCTCAATCCTCAATCCTCAATCCTCAATCCTCAAGCCTCAGTCCTCAATCCTCAATCCTCAATCCTCAGTCCTCAAACCTCAAACCTGAATCCCCAACCCTGAATCCTCAATCTTCAGACCTCAGTCCTCAACAATCAGTTGTCAATTCACAATCCTCAATAGAAGATCATCAATTCACAGTTTTCAATACTCAATACTCAAACTGCAATCTTCAAATCTCTATCCACAAACATCAATTCTCATCACTCAACACTCAACACTCAGTCCCCAATCCTCAATCTTCAATCCTCAATCCTCAATCCTCAATACCCAATCCTCAATCTTCAATACTCAATTCTCAATCCTCAATTCTCAATCCTCAATCCTCAGTCCTCAGTCCTCTAACCTGAATCCTCAACCCTCAGCCCTCATCCTCAATCCTCAATCCTCAATCCTCATCTTTCAATCCTCAATACCCAATCCTCAATCTTCAATCCTCAATCCTCAATCCTCAATTCTCAATCCTCAATCCTCAGTCCTCAGTTCTCTGACCTGAATCCTCAACCCTCAGCCCTCATCCTCAATCCTCAATCCTCAATCCTCAATCCTCAATCGTCAATCTTCAATCCTCAATCCTCAACCCTCAATCGTCAGGCATCAATCCTCAATATTCAATCTTCAATCCTCTATCCTCAATCCTCATTCATCAATGCTCATTCTTCAATCCTCAATACCTAATCCTCAATCTTCAATCCTCAATCCTCAATCCTCAACTCTCAATCCTCAATCCTCAGTCCTCAGTCCTCAAACCTCAATCCTCAACCCTCAGCCCTCATCCTCAATCCTCAATCCTCAATCTTCAATCCTCAATCATCAACCCTCAACCCTCAGTAATCAATCCTCAATCCTCAGTCCTCAAACCTCAATCCTGAATCCTCAATCCTGAATCCTCAATCTTCAGACATCAGACATCAACTGTCAGACGTCAATCCACAATCCTCGATAGAATATCATCAATTCACAGTTTTCAATACTCAATACTCAATCTGCAATCTTCAGACCTCTATCCCCAAACATCAATTCTCATCACTCAACCCTCAACACTCAGTCCCCAATCCTCAATCTTCAATCCTCAATCCTCAATCCGCAATCCTCAATCCTCAATGTTCAATCCACAATACTCAATCTTCAATCCTCAATCCTCAATCCTCAATCCTCAATCCTCAATCCTCAATCGTCAATCTTCAATCCTCAATACTCAATCTTCTGTAATCAATCCTCAATTCTCAATCCTCGATACTCAATCCTCAATCCTCAATCCTCAATCCTCAATCCTCAATCCTCAATCATCAAACCTCAATCTTCAATCCTCAGTCCCAAATCCTCAATCTTCATTACTCAATCCTCAATCCTCATTCTTCAATACTCAATACCCAATCCTCAATCTTCAATCCTCAATCCTCAATCCTCAATTCTCAATCCTCAATCCTCAGTCCTCAAACTTCAATCCTCAATACTCAATCTTCTGTAATCAATCCTCAATTCTCAATACTCAATACTCAATCCTCAATCGTCAATCCTCAATCGCCAATCCGCAATCTTCAACCCTCAGTCCCGAATCCTCAATCTTCATTACTCAATCCTCAATCCTCAATCCTCAATCCTCAATCCAAAATCTTCAATCCTCAATACTCAATCTGCAATCCTCAATCCTCAGTCCTCACTCCTCAATACTCATTCTTCAATCCTCAATACCGAATCCTCAATCTTCAATCCTAAATCCTCAATCCTCAACTCTCAATCCTCAATCCTCAATCCTCAGACTTCAAACATCAATACTCAACCCTCAGTCCTCGTCCTCAATCGACAACCCTCAATCCTCAATCCTCAATCTTCAATCATTAATATTCAATCTTCAATCCTCAATCCTCAATCCTCAATCCTCAACCCTCAATCCTCAATGTTCAATCCTCAATACCCAATCCTCAATCTTCAATCCTCAATCCTCAATCCTCAATCCTCAATCCTCAATCCTCAATCCTCAATCCTCAGTCCTCAAACCTCAGTCCTGAATCCTCAATCCTTAATCCTCAATCTTCAGCCCTCAGTCCTCAACAATCAGTTGTGAATCCTCAATCCTCAATAGAATATCCTCAATTCACAGGTTTCAATACTCAATACTCAACCTGCAATCTTCAAATCTCTATCCACAAACATCAATACTCATCACTCAACACTCAACACTCAGTCCCCAATCCTCAATCTTCAAACCTCAATCCTCAATCCTCAATCCTCAATCCTCAATCTTCAATCCTCAATACTCAATCCTCAATCCTCAATCCTCAGTCCTCAAACCTCAATCCTGAATCCTCAATCCTGAATCCTCAATCTTCAGCCCTCAGTCCTCAACTATCAGTTGTGAATCCTCAATCCTCAATAGAATATCCTCAATTGACAGGTTTCAATACTCAATACTCAACCTGCAATCTTCAAATCTCTATCCACAAACATCAATTCTCATCACTCAACCCTCAACACTCAGTCCCCAATCCTCAAGATTCAAACCTCAATCCTCAATCCTCCATCCTCAATCCTCAATCTTCAATCCTCAATCCTCAACCGTCAATCCTCAATCCTCAATCCACGGTCCTCAATCCTCAATCGTCAATCTCCAATCCTGAATACTCAATCTTAAATCCTCAATCCTCGATCCTCGATCCCCAATCCTCAATCCTCAATCCTCATTCTTCAATCCTCAATACCCAATCCTCAATCTTAAATCCTCAATTATCAATCCTCAATTCGCGACACTCAATCCTAAGTCCTCAGTCCTCAAACCTCAATTCTGAATCCTCAATCCTGCATCCTCAATCTTCAGCCCTCAGTCCTCAACAATCAGTTGTCAATCCTGAATCCCCAATAGAATATCCTCAATTCACAGTTTTCAATAGTCAATACTCAATCTGCAATCTTCAAATCTCTATCCACAAACATCAACTCTCATCACTCAACCCTGAACCCTCAGCCCTCATTCTCAATCCTCAATCCACAATCGTCAAACCTAAATCCTCAACCGTCAGTCCTCGTCCTCAATCCTCAACACTCAATCCTCAATCCTCCCATCTTCAATCACCAATACTCAATCGTCAATCCTCAATCGTCAATCCTCAATGCTCAATCCTCAATCCTCAATATTCAACACTCAACACTCTACCATCAATCCTCAATACTCAATCATCAATCCTCAATCCTCAATCATCAATCCTCAATCATCAATCCTCAATCTTCAATACTCAATCCTCAATCCTCAATCCTCAACCCTCAATACTCAACCATCAATCCTCAATCCTCAAAGGTCAATAGAATATCCTTAATTATCAGGATTCTATACTCATACCTCAACCCTCAACCGTCAGCCCTCATTCTCAATCCTCAATCCACAATCCTCAAACCTAAATCCTCAACCGTCAGTCCTCGTCCACAATCCTCAACACTCAATCCTCAATCCTCCCATCTTCAATCATCAATACTCAATCGTCAATCCTGAATCGTCAATCCTCAATGCTCAATCCTCAATCCTCAATATTCAACACTCAACCCTCAACCATCAATCCTCAATACTCAACCATCAATCCTCAATTCTCAACACTCAATATAATATCCTGACTTCTCATGGTTCAATACTCAATCCACAATATTCAGTAACCAAATATCAATCCTCAAACATCAATACTCAACACTCAATCCTCAACACTCAGTCCCCTCTCCTCAATCCTCCATCCTCAGTCCTCAAACCTCAGTCCTGAATCCTCAATCCTTAATCCTCAATCTTCAGCCCTCAGTCCTCAACAATCAGTTGTGAATCCTCAATCCTCAATAGAATATCCTCAATTCACAGGTTTCAATACTCAATACTCAACCTGCAATCTTCAAATCTCTATCCACAAACATCAATTCTCATCACTCAACACTCAACACTCAGTCCCCAATCCTCAATCTTCAAACCTCAATCCCCAATCCTCAATCCTCAATCCTCAATCTTCAATCCTCAATACTCAATCCTCAATCCTCAATCCTCAGTCCTCAAACCTGAATCCTGAATCCTCAATCCTGAATCCTCAATCTTCAGCCCTCAGTCCTCAACCATCAGTTGTGAATCCTCAATCCTCAATAGAATATCCTCAATTCACAGGTTTCAATACTCAATACTCAACCTGCAATCTTCAAATCTCTATCCACAAACATCAATTCTCATCACTCAACCCTCAACACTCAGTCCCCAATCCTCAAGATTCAAACCTCAATCCTCAATCCTCCATCCTCAATCCTCAATCTTCAATCCTCAATACTCAACCTTCAATCCTCAATCCTCAATCCACGGTCCTCAATCCTCAATCGTCAATCTCCAATCCTGAATACTCAATCTTAAATCCTCAATCCTCGATCCTCGATCCTCAATCCTCAATCCTCAATCCTCATTCTTCAATCCTCAATACCCAATCCTCAATCTTAAATCCTCAATTATCAATCCTCAATTCGCGACACTCAATCCTAAGTCCTCAGTCCTCAAACCTCAATTCTGAATCCTCAACCCTGCATCCTCAATCTTCAGCCCTCAGTCCTCAACAATCAGTTGTCAATCCTGAATCCCCAATAGAATATCCTCAATTCACAGTTTTCAATAGTCAATACTCAATCTGCAATCTTCAAATCTCTATCCACAAACATCAACTCTCATCACTCAACCCTGAACCCTCAGCCCTCATTCTCAATCCTCAATCCACAATCGTCAAACCTAAATCCTCAACCGTCAGTCCTCGTCCTCAATCCTCAACACTCAATCCTCAATCCTCCCATCTTCAGTCACCAATACTCAATCGTCAATCCTCAATCGTCAATCCTCAATGCTCAATCCTCAATCCTCAATATTCAACACTCAACACTCTACCATCAATCCTCAATACTCAATCATCAATCCTCAATCCTCAATCATCAATCCTCAATCATCAATCCTCAATCTTCAATACTCAATCCTCAATCCTCAATCCTCAATCCTCAATACTCAACCATCAATCCTCAATCCTCAAAAGTCAATAGAATATCCTTAATTATCAGGATTCTATACTCATACCTCAACCCTCAACCGTCAGCCCTCATTCTCAATCCTCAATCCACAATCCTCAAACCTAAATCCTCAACCGTCAGTCCTCGTCCTCAATCCTCAACACTCAATCCTCAATCCTCCCATCTTCAATCATCAATACTCAATCGTCAATCCTGAATCGTCAATCCTCAATGCTCAATCCTCAATCCTCAATATTCAACACTCAACCCTCAACCATCAATCCTCAATACTCAATCATCAATCCTCAATTCTCAACACTCAATATAATATCCTGACTTCTCATGGTTCAATACTCAATCCACAATATTCAGTAACCAAATATCAATCCTCAAACATCAATACTCAACACTCAATCCTCAACACTCAGTCCCCTCTCCTCAATCCTCCATCCTCAGTCCTCAAACCTCAAACCTGTATCCTCAATCGTGAATCCTCAATCTTCAGCCCTCAGTCCTCAACAATCAGTTGTCAATTCTCAATCCTCAATAGAATATCATCAATACACAGTTTTCAATACTCAATACTCAATCTGCAATCTTCAAATCTCTATCCACAAACATCAATTCTCATCATTCAACCCTCATCACTCAGTCCCGAATCCTCAATCTTCAATCCTCAATCCTCAATCCTCAATCCTCGATCGTCAATCTTCAATCCTCAATACTCAATCTTCAATCCTCCATCCTCATTCCTCAATCCTCAATCCTCAATCCTCAATCCTCAATCGCCAGGCTTCAATCCTCAATACTAAACCTTCATTCCTCAATCCTCAATCCTCATTCCTCAATCCTCATTCTTCAATCCTCAATACCCAATCCTCAATCTTCAATCCTCAATCCTCAATCCTCAACTCTCAATCCTCAATCCTCAGTCCTCAGTCCTCAAACCTCAATCCTCAACCCTCAGCCCTCATCCACAATCCTCAACCCTCAGCCCTCATCCTCAATCCTCAATCCTCAATCTTCATTCTTCAATCCTCAATCCTCAAGCCTCAATCCTCAATCCTCAGTCCTTGAACCTCAATCC